>NC_090923.1:948280140-949530140 GCF_040938575.1 Ambystoma mexicanum | reverse complement strand
CGGAGCGCCTTCAGGCAGCCTTCCTCGGTTTGCCTGCTAGCTCGGGTCGCGTCGTTCCCAAGGGCCCACAGCAGCTTCTCGCAGCCTCAGATGTGACCGCCCCATCGACCGCCGGGGCAGCAGGTAGGAGCCGAGCCTCGCTGGCACTTGGAGATCCCATCAGGGGGAGGACCCATAGCGCGGCTCACCTTGTTGCTGCAGTGATCAGGATCATAACGTCGGCTGGTCCTCTGTCGTCCTCAAGCAGGGTTGCTCGCAGGGTTTCTCCACCTCGTATCGGAGCAGGGGATGCCAGTGCCCGCCTGCTTTCATGGGCGCGCCCGCCGCCTACTCGCAGTGTTGTTTGGGGTCGGGATGACTGTTTAATTTCGGCCTCAGCGATGTGATGGTAGTTGCTGTCGCGGGGCGCTTGGTTCAGTGGAGCCTTTAACGTAATGCGCACCTTCCTCTTAGCTCGCAGTCCAGGCGGCCATTCTTGTCTGGCATACGCGGTCAGCCGCTTCTGGATTCCCCAGCGCGTATCTCAGGAACCACACGTTTGTTCAGGTCCATAGTGCAGCGACCCGTTGCAGAAAGGTTCCGCTTTTGAAAGCTATTTTTGTGAGTTTAACAACATGAACTGTCAGGATAAAGGCAGGATCTAGCTGGCGGACTTGGAGCAGTGAGGAATCACGTCCTCATTGCCCGCTTGCTGGCCACACACCCCTCCAAACTTGGTGATTATTGAAGGTAAGGTTACCCGGTATATCGGGTGCTTTGCATCCGTTTACCATGCGCAGCCCCTATTCGATGAGCCATAAACACATTTGGAGACCATTTGCACACACTCGTCCATATTTCATTGTGGGCAAGGGGATGTTCAGTGACCAGTCCTCCAGCGGATCTGACAGATCCTTTGGCAGATCTACACCCATTTTGAGGTTAAAATCTCCTCCCCATATGCATTGCTCATTACGATTCCTCCCGTTTAGAAATAACTCATCAATAAACGCCTTGACTTTGGCTAACCTGTCTGCCTTAGCCTTATGGGGGTTGTTATAGAGGTTCAAAATGATTAACGGTTCCCCCCCGAGAGGGTAAAATACAGAGCACCTGTAGGTAGTCCATGTTAGTCTCCACTACCCTAAACCTACAGGTTAGGGAGGCTTCAATCAAAATCGCCAGACCCCCATAACATCTTACTCTAGCATTTTTTTTGCTGAGATCTTCTATGATGTGTAGCCATCTAACAGTGTGGTCTCCAAGGCTCAGGTCTCTTGCAGGAGAATGACATTGTGTTTTTTTTTAAATTTTATTTATTTTTATTGGTTTTATGAAACAACAGAGAACCTTCGGAGCAAACGTGAAAGGGACTTGTGTCCCAATAAACCTTATACAAAAAAAAATTAGATAATTCCCTGGTGTATACACCCTCTCCTCCCTCCCCCCCCCTCAAACCCCTTTCAAGGCACAGTCTCTGATCGCTGCTTTCACTTATACTGTTCAATCCATTGTCGGCAGTCCCGACCGGGCACTAGATCGTCGGAAATGGGCTGATTCCTCTGAATTAAAGTCTGTGTTTTCCAAGTTAACTATTTGGTGGGGCCGAGTCGCTGTTCTCTGGGAATTTCAACCAGTACTTTCCATGTTACTAAAAGCACTAAAGAGCCCGAGCCATTCAGTCTCTATCAGAATGCTGGATCCCTGTATAGCTTCTGTGATCTTTTCCATAAGATAAATATCCCCGGCCACTGCCACCCATTCTTTCTTCATGGGGAGGCAGGTCCTTTTCCAAGTTCTAGCTCGACAGGCTCTGGCCGCTAAAAGTAAACAATGTGACAGGTGTGGAAGATTGTCCAACCGCTCATCCATTCTTTCAAGTCCAAATAATACTAAGATTGGGTGTAGTGGGTGGGATCCTCCGTCCGCCTCTTTGATCCAGCTCAACACTTCTGTCCAATATGTGCGCACTTTGTGACATGTCCACCACATATGCCAATAATTGGTTTTTTCCCTGCATCCATGCCAGCAACGGGGAATCGCCGCTGGAAACATCTTGGAGAGTACTACCCGGTCATATGTCCACCTGTGAAGCAGTTTTATGGTGTGCATCTTATATTGACACGAAATTGAGGTCTTAAATGGCCTACTACAGAGTCGCACCCATAAACCGTCCCCAATTTCACAGCCCAAGTCCCTCTCCCATCTCGTTCTTAGACCCCTGATTGCTCCTTCACGGCGGGACAAAAGCGCCGTATACAGGAGGGAGATGAGACCTTTCATATCTACATGCGTGTGCAAGACCTTCTCTACTGGGGTGAGTGGCCTCTGTATATGCTGCTTCCATTTCCCTGCCATGAATACCCCTTCAATCTTGGATAGAGGAGTGGGGACAGCCTGACAATGCCCAATGCTTCCTCCAGTTCCTGGATGCTTATGAATGTATTTTCTTTCACCAACTGACCCACCCTATATACAGGAGGGAGATGAGACCTTTCATATCTACATGCGTGTGCAAGACCTTCTCTACTGGGGTGAGTGGCCTCTGTATATGCTGCTTCCATTTCCCTGCCATGAATACCCCTTCAATCTTAGATAGAGGAGTGGGGACAGCCTGACAATGCCCAATGCTTCCTCCAGTTCCTGGATGCTTATGAATGTATTTTCTTTCACCAACTGACCCACCCTGCAAAGCCCCGCTTCAAACCAGGACTGATAATGTTTGTGGCCAGGAATCGCGTCCCTCACCTGTGGGGACCAAATGTGCCCACATCCACCTTCAATCCTGAAAAATGCCCAAACTCCTCTATCACCCGCAAGGCGGCTGGGACAGATTGGGCTGGCTGCCTCACGTGGAGCATTATATCATCTGCATAGAAACAGAGTTTAATGGTTCTGTCTCCCACATCTATACCCATCTCATCAGGGGACCCCCTCAGATATTCCACCAAAATCTCCATGGTCATTGCAAAAAATAGGGGCGAGAGGGGGCAGCCCTGTCGGGTCCCTCGCTGAAGATTAAATCTACATGATGGCCACCCATTTACCGTAACTCTGGCTAACGGTTCTGCGTACAGAGCCTTGATCGCTCGTCGGCACCTTCACCGAAATTAAATTTCTCTAGTACCCCATGTAGAAACTCCCAGTTGACTCAAAGGCCTTTTCGGCATCTATGGCCACCAAGACTGTGTTGCCCCCCCTGGGTGCTGACTCCCTCATAAAATGGAGAATCTTCTTGAGGGTGTCTGCTCCCTGCCTCCCCTGTATGAAGCCCACCTTATAAGAATGGATGAGCCCCGGAAGGAGGTCCTCTAGTCTTGTTGCAATGATTCTGGTGAACAACTTTGCATCCACGTTCAGGAGGGAGATTGGTCTATAAGATTGGCAGTCTGCAGGGTCTTTTCCTTCTTTGGGGATGACCGTGATGAATGCTTTCCCAAACGACGGAGGGGCCCTCTCTGTGGACATAATATTCGTGAACAGATCCGCCAGGAATCCGCCAGTTGGCCTGCAAATGCCTTATAGAAGCCTACCGTGAACCTGTCCTCTCCCGGGGCCTTCCCCAGCTTCAAACCTGATATTGCCCGGAGGACTTCCTCATCTTTTATTGGGGCCACTAGGGTGAAGACTTCTCCAGGTCTAAAGGTCGGGAGGGTCACTCCCTGCAAATAGGATTCTAATGTTTCCCCTCCTATAACTCCTTCCTTCTCGTACAATATCTCATAGAAACTGGCAAATTCTCCCGCTATCGCCTCTGGGTCCAATCTTTCCCCCTCTTTCCCATTCTTGATCTTTGCCACCCATCTATCTGGCCGCTGCTTGTAACCATCACCGGGTTAGCTGGTCAGATCATGACCTGGTTTGGGCAGACATTATATCGGGTTTAAAACCGAGGGAATCATTGTGGAGGTGCAACAACCTCCTTTTGAGGGATGCGGTTTTTAGAGAGCAGATGATGTTTTCAGCCATTAGAGAGTACTTTGAGTTAAACAACACTGGTGAGGTTCACTTGGAGACGGTATGGGAGGTGGCTAAAGCTACATGGCGGGGTAGATTGATTAGTGAAGGGGTGGCCAAGAAGAGAACTAGAACGCTCTTGGCCCACAAACTAAGATCTGAGATACGCCTATTGGAGAGAGTCGAGGGGAAGGAAGAGGAAGAGAAGGAGAGAGACCTGGGGATCACCAAAACCAAGAGACAGGAACTTAGAGAACTGGAGATGGGTAAAATTGTAGCAGGCCTCCAACACCTGAGACAGAAATATTACAAAAAAGGGGATAAGGCGGGTGCCAGGCTGGTGGCGAAGCTCCGTGCCCAGCGGTTCTGCTCATATGCTGGTGTTCCAGAAATATATAATCAATCCTGGTTCTGGAGCCATGGACTGCGGAGTAAAATGTATAGCCTTTCATAATTGGGCGAGTCTCCCTCCAAAGATCTACCAACCTGTGGTTCCCCATTAAGTCCAAGAACCCTCTGAATGGCTGCCCCCCCCCCCTACTACTTGTGGGGATCGGCTTCCCACTATGATCCAATCCCCGGTCCACCCACATGTTAAAATCGCCTCCCAAGAGGATGAGCCCCTCAGCCCTAACCAATACCTCCCTCAGTACCTCCTTGATGAATTGCATCTGACCCATATTTGGGCCATAAATGGCTGCTATGGTAATTCTGGAGTTTTCCAGGTTTCCCGAGACCACCACCGCTCTTCCACCTGCTCTGCCCCAAACTGGCGCCTCTAGCCTAAGGTTTCTGCGGAGTAGGATCCCAACACCTCCCTTTTTGGTGGGGCCTGATGCCCAGAATATCTGGCCCACATGTGAACCTGGAATGCGCCTTTCTTCCCCTTACACTGTTCTAGTTTCTTGTACTAGGAGTACACCCAGACCTGCATTCTTCGTTTCCCTCCCCAGGAGTGAGCGCTTTGTTGGTGAGTTAAGGCCCTTTACATTAAGCGATCCTAGCCTTAAAGTTTCGACCCGGCCCCTTTTCTCATTGTCTGTCATCGAATGACATTTTTGGATTCACACCTCTTCCGGCCATATGGAAGCCGCTCAGCTCCCTTCTTGAGTCCGATCTATGTTGTGCCTGACCCCATACATTCCCAACCCTTTCCCTCCCCTCGACCCCCCCCCCCCCTCCCATCCTTGTCTGCAACGCTTGCCAGTTGGCTAGCCACTCGGGGAAGAGGTCCATCCGTCCCTCGCTGTCCTTATCTCCTCGCCACCCCCGGCTGGGGTCCTTTAACTTTTCCCGACTCCTGCACCTCTGATGCAGCCCCAATCTTTTAATCCTCCTCTAGATCATGCGTCGGGGTGTTGTGTTTTTAAATATTTTCTCTTGCCCTTCATCTTCTTCTTTTTGGCCTAGGGGCCCTGTAGTTCTCGTCTATGCTCCTGGGGCGTCAGGGTCCCTTCGTAAAGCCTCCTTCCCCAGTGACTTGATAATCCACTCCATCCCATTCAAATTCGAGGGCAAATGGGTAGGACCATCTATATCGTATATCCTGTTAGTGAGCCATTGTGTGAGGGGACGGCATTCCCTTCTGCAGGTAAGTGTGAGGGCGGAGAGATCTTGATAAATCCTGATTGTGTCCCCCTCAAAGGAGAAGCACCCCAGTCTCTTCGCCTTTTCTAGGACCTCCATCTTTTCTCTGTAGCGGAGGAAACGCACCACGATGGATCTTGGGCCTTTCGCTCTGCCTCCACCACCCCTATGAGCTCTTTCCAGCTGGACTTCCTTGCCCAACTCCAGGGTGCAGAGTTGCTTTGTTAAGCCTAGGACTATCCTCCCAACGTCCGCCACTGTCTCCCCCCCCCCCCCCTTTTGTTGGGTCACCCCTAAAATACGCAGGTTATATCGGAGTTCCCTGTTTTCAAGGTCATCCATCTTCAAAAGCATGTCCTCTTCTCTCATTTCCAGGTTTGTCAGCCTCGCTTCATATTTCATGTCCAGCAGATCAGTCTGGAGGTGGTTATTCTCCATACCTTCCATTTCCTCTTCAAGAGTGTCAACTCTCCCTTTAAGAGCCACTATCGAGGCCTGTGTATCTGTCCTTATGGCCTTGATTTCCATGTCTTTAAGATCATCCCTGGTAAGTGGTGTGGGGGGGGGGCACTTCCGGTGGCCATATTGTAGTGCGTGTCGCCAGACACAGCTCCTAGTGTTGGTTGAGGCCTACAGAAACGCTGGAGGGATAGGATTGCGTGGATAAGTGCTTGTTGCTGAGGGGTGCCTATCAGTGGTTGCTCCAGGTTTCCGGTCCCCTGGGTTCCAATAGTTTGGTGCAGACTTCCAGGCTTCCCTGTCTGTACCCCTGGGACCTCGTTCCAGACTCCTTTGTTTTGTTTTGCCCTGGAGGGGCCACACTGCAAGCCCAGAGTTCTTTAGAGATTCCTCAGATGAGGTCTGGGGCCCAGTTTCTGGTGGGGCCTCCCGTGTTGAGCCTTCTGCTTCTGGCCTTAGGCTCCCTCCGTGTTCTGTCTCTCCCTGGCATGGGTGGGCTGGATTGCGTGGCTCGGAGCTCCACCGAGGACTGGGATGGCGGGGCACCTGCTGCCTGCTTATTTTCTGCGCCTGCTTCAGTCTCCAGAGGGGTTTCCCGGGCTCTGCGCTGGAATGGGTCGGCGTCCCGTTTATTGGCACCCCGGGGTTCGATGTGGAAGCCTCAGAGGGCCGCTATTTTATCCCCCTCCATGCCCCCGGAGTCCACGAGCTGCCCTCCCCTCCAAAGTTAGGGCCCATGCACACCGAAAAAGAGGGTCTGGGAGAGTTCTCGGGCCCCCGCTCCCTCCAGCGTGTCTCGGAGCGTTTCTATATGCCAGGTGTGGGGGGGGAGCCTGGATCGTGATTTGGCTTCCTCTGGGCCTCCTCATTCCCCTGCGACCTCCTCACCTCTTCTTCTGGATCCTGCCGAGGCGAGGTGGCATTGGGCCGTGTGCTGCGAGGCCCCTGTGTGCTTTGAGGCCACCGCCCGTCGTCTGCCTCCCCACTCCGCAACAAGATGGTTTCAAGCCCTCTCTCTGCCCCACGGCACCGAGGGGTCCCCGGGAAGGCCTCTCTCACCAACGAAGCATGGGGGGCACCTCCTTTGCCTCTGTTCAGGGGGAACTCTTTCTCCTGTAGTCGGGTCTCGTTCTCGTGGTTTACTTCTCCTCCAGGCACCATGCTACGTGCACCTCCGAGGGTCAGCGGAAGGCCTCTGGGCTACGATGGAGCCCGCGGGGTACCCTGTTCCACTCTTGGGTCTACTAGTTGTGGGTTTTTTAAATCTTCACAGTGACTTCCCCTTTGAATTTTCCCCTGGCCTGGCTATATTCCAGGATAACAAGCTAGCTACCAAAGGGGCTGCTTTAGATAACATGTGTACCCCCCAATCTCAGGACCCGCCCCCCTCACAAAGCTCCCAGTCGACTGGGCTGGGCCGGTCAGCGGTACGTCAGTCGAGATCTTCACAGGAGGTTAGGGCCTCATACCGATTAGCTAGCTCAACCCCAATAGTATGCGCCTCTCCCTTCTGTGGGGTCAATCTTTCTAAATTAGGGTTGGACCTCCAACCCAAGGGTAATCTGTGGCCAAGAGGTGGATACAAAGGCCCCTGTGCGTGGGGTAACTCTGTGCTTCCCTCCTCCTAACAAATTTGCTCAAGCGGTTCCCTGAATCAGCCACCCTCCCTGTACAACCGTAAAACAAATCCTGAGAGACAGGCCTACTATGGAGACTGTAGCTGTTTGGTTTTAGGCCTCTGGATAAATTAGAGTTGACCAAATAACAAACCATCGTTGCATCCGAGAAGGAAACCACTATGCAGTGCCCCTTAATACATTTGGGTTTTTGGCCTACCCTTATTGCCATTAATATAAGGCTTGGGTCAATGCTCGGTCCATTCAGGTTGGTGTTGATCCAATAGGTCGTTTTATTCATTAGTGAAATAGTTAATTCAAATCCACTCTTAGGGAGCCCCGGTACACCCATGATAATCCCCATAAGAGGGGCTGCTGCAGGCAGTAAATTCAAAATGCTCTTCTACAGCCCTTCTATATGCATGTTGGCCCCAGTGTCCCCTATGAAAGTCCTAAAGCTTAAATCGGACCTCCCAGTACCCGTATAATTTGAATTAACAGTTACCGAGCTTAACTGTGTGGTTACTGCCTTGTCCTTTGCCGGCATCACCAGCCCGCCAACCTCAGTGACCGGGCCAGGACGGTCACCCCTCGACCCCCCCACCCCTGATAGTATCTTACCGACTTTGCCCCAACCCCAACCGTACTTCTTTCTGCCACTCTTTTTGTTAGAACTCTTGAGTCATCCAGGATAGCCAGTGTGTTCATTACCCCAGACTTAAACATATGCAATGACTCTAGGATGGTCTAAAGGGGCTTGAGCTTTACATCTAGAAGTGATTCCAGCCAAAGCTTATCCTCCTCCTCCCTGTAGGAGGAATTTAGATCCTGTTTTAGTTCCCTCTCCAGGTTCCCACCCATATGGCTATTCACCAATTGATCCGTTACTACACACCCTCACTGTTAAGACACGTAATGATGGGTCCACACTGTGCAAAAGTTATAATTAACTCTTTATTGAGTTAGTAACAGCAACGACCCCCAGCCAGGGGAAATCTTCGCAACTGACCTAGTGGAATGTGGAGTCCCCAAGATCCTGAGACTCCACATTCCAGGAGGTGATGTCAGTGAACATATTATGACAACAGTAACCAAGTTATGTATGAGATGTATTGCACACACAAGCCCATCAATACATAGACATTTAAATATAATAACTTCTAATATGACAAACTGTAACCTCTAACACTCACCATCCGGTGCCCCATTCCTAGTCTCACCCCCTCCCCTTCCACTTCTACTTTCTTATCTGCCTCCATACCAGGGTGCAGAGGATCCTGAGGCATACACACCCCAAGCAACTGCTCCTGTAGAGCCATTGCCTGAACCACTGTGCCCCCTAAGGCCCCCATCCCCTCAATACAACTATTTTTTCAGTGGTGCAACCTTTTGGATTCCCTCCTGAACCTGAAATGGCATCCCATGTTGCTTTTCCAGTAACAGTAACGCGATTCACTATTTTGCTGGCCATGTCTTCCAAATACGAATCAAGGGAGTGTTGCAAAAGATGGGGCTTAACCTTGGCAAGCTCCTGGGTCGTTTTAATTTGTTTCGTTTTTTTGCCCTTTCTGTCAGTGCCCCCGGTCTCTGATCATCCCTTGCTTATGGTGGAAATGCACCTAAGAACAGTAAAATTGAGCCATTATAAAATTGGTTAAAAAGAGTAAACGGACCGCTAAAACGTCAATGTCTAAATGGTGACTATGCAGTGGGACCTTCTGGCATGCGCCAGAGCATAAGAAACAAATGGTAATGGGTTGTTGGCCACAGAGGACCACAACCATCTGCGGGACAAATACAGCCACCCGCCACCCTGGATTGATAGCTTAGTAAGGACTGTTCGGCTCCAAAGGCAGCCACAACACCCACGGTCACAGATGGCCACCGGCATCCAGTCCTCAGGAAAAACCTCCAGAGACCCAAAAAGGGGGGACAGGGAACGCCCGATGGCTCAAGGAGCAGCCTTAGTCTGTCTGTCTCACCCTAACCCCACTCTCATAAACACAAAACTTGAAACAGTCAGAGGCATTGGAGAGCGATAGATTTCAGAGGCAAATCAATAGTCAACCAGTAGCACGGGAGAGATTCTAGCTTGGCACACTCCTCCTTATCCAATGGCCGGAATAAGTAAATAGCCACTCAGTTATCTGGACTTAGAGTAGCAGGCAAAAGTGGAGGGCAGTACAAATATATTCGCGTACAGTTGTTCAACAGTCTAGCTTTCACTTTCCCACTTTCGGGTTACAGGTTTTCCGCACTCCACTATCATGCGGAAGTACCAAAGTGCAGAGGGGTGAGGAAACCTGGGTTACCAACGGAGGTCGGCCAATGACTTACTTGCAGACCTTAGTGACTGGAGTAACCCCCTCCATGCCGCTCCACCAAGAACCACGAACAACCACTTGTGCCTCCACTTCACCTCTGTGCAGCACTCCGCACTCGTGTTAGGGTTAAATGCTCCTCCTCCTCCACCTCACATGAGCATAGGCAGCAAAAACAGACTGGAAAGGCTGGCAGTCCCCCACCAATAATCACTTGTTCCTTGACTTGACTTCACCTCCGCGCCACGCTCCGCACTTGTGTTAGGGTTAAATGCTCCTCCTCCTCCACCTCACGTGAGCACAGGCAGCAAAAACAGCAGTAAATGTGCTAATTATCTTCATACCCAGTTTATAAAGGCTAGAGATTTCAACACTATTTTAAGCACCTCTCTAGGTAGATCCAGCAGAGTTGCTAGAGCTCTTTCATTCTCTGCACAGGAAATTCACAAGGGCATGTATGATTTTGAGCTTTTAGACCTGTGGAGGACACTCCATCCAAGTGATAGGGAATATTCACATTACTCTTCAGTCCATGAAATGCAGTCACGGATTGAATGTATCTTAATCGGGACGGGGCTGTTACATAGGTCTTGAGAGTGCATTTTGCTCCTCAGGACTCTATCAGAACACCCCCGCTTATTGTGGGCATTTCTTCTTGAGGAGAATGCAATTGAGCAACGTCTCTGGCATTTTAAATTGCATGCACTGTCGGATGTAGCATTTAAAAGTGACATCAACACCTTTTTTTTTTAAACTAATATCGGCTTGGTCCCCCTGAATATTTACTATCTGGGACACAGTAAAGGTTTATCTTCATGCTGCATAGGCATAGAGAATGGAGTCCATAAGGCCATAAGGAAGAGTTTGACGGAACCCGAGGTAGAGATCAGACAACTTGAGATTGAAATCGACCAGGTCCAGCAATACAATCCTGCTTCCATCCATAAAAGTTCAACTGGACCAATTCCGCTCACTGGCAGATCAGGAGGTGAAATTAGTTTCTGCCCAGACACAGACCCGAAATATGGAGAGGACGGAAGACCTGCCGCTTACTAGCCTTACTGTTGTGTTCTGAAAGAGCCATTGCCTCTTTTGTTTTGCTGTAGTCGCCCCGAGTGGGACGGGTATGCCCAGAAATGGGTCCCATGACTGCTGGGCCGAGAGACCCAAGCTACTCCTCACTGATGAGGCCTAACAAGACCAAAACATGTTTGTGGATGCTTGTGGTCTCGTGCAGAAGGGATGTGACCTAGTAGTTCAGGCTAGACTGCCCCTTTTGGGGTAGGACCAAGCCTGATTTGCATATGGTCTTTCCCCTTTTGTAATTGCTTGGCAGGCAAAGAACAATGGCCTGGAGGGTTGCCTAGAGCAATACCAGTAGTTAAGATTAATTCTAAACCTTCCAGCCATCACCCCCTTTTGTTTTGCATTCTGAACGGGGGCCTACCAACATAGCCACCATATTGAACGATGAAGGGACACTTATGTCAGAACTGAGTGATAGTGTATATGTTTCATACTTCTAGCAAGACACTGTATGCTAGGAAGCATACACAATTCCCTATGGAACTCAAAGCAAACCTATGCGATATGCCAATGCGTAAGTTAAATCAGAGCACCCTATACTCATGCCCCAATCACGGAAAAGGATATAATGAATGCCATTGCAGCGCTACCCACCTCAAAAGTCCTGGTGTCGGATGGTTTAACGGCTGTATTTTTTTTAACGAATTTAGTCCTAAAGTGTCCATGCACTTGTTGAAAGTCTGGCAAGAAGCTTTCCAGCAAGGCTCCCTCCCTCCTTCTATGGTGAAGGCATGATTACGCTAATCCTGAAGCCCAGGAAAGACCCCACTAATTGTACCTCCTATAGACCCATAGCACTACGTGTGGTGGCATATATCTAGTTGGCAGATATGAACTCTTGTCAGGAAGTTCTGTGGATGAGGGGGCAGATAGAAAAAGGGGGAGGGCGGTGTAAGGAACTCCTGGTGGCAACAGTAAAGACAGACACAAGTGATCACAGTTCAAGGGTGTTTATTAGACTGTATGCAGGTTGGAAAAACACCTAATCTAAACCTAAATCTAAGATAGGAGCAAGCGTCAACCATCAAACGAAAATAAGGCAGTCCTAGTGGCATTGTGCCAAATGAAAAAGGGCCTATACTAAGAAACCTATTGCCAAGCCTTCCAACTAATCGAAAAAGGGTGTGGGATAGTTTTCAAAAAAAGAAAGTGTTCACAAATAATATGTCAGGATATGGTAGCCTGGGTCTTCCTTGCCCACGTTTTGAGCACGGGTTAAGGTGGGGTCTTGGTGCACAGCACAGTCTCGCGCTCTCCCGGCATGAGACGACAGTTCTGTTTTAGCTTATCAGGAGCCTCGATGGCCAAGTCTCTTTTATCTTCAAAAAGTCTCTTGCCTTCTAGGGTGAGTAAAATAACAAACACAAAGTTCCTTTTCAGGTACCAATCGCATTCCACAAATCATATACAGTCCCCTTTCAGTGGGTCTTGGGTGATGACTTCCACCCCGGAAACCCCCTCTTCTGGGCTTGGATCCTTAAACAGTTCCTATCGATATCAAGGCCTTCAGTGGTTGAGCCTCCTGTTTCCGAGGGCCTGATAGGTTAACAAAAATGACCAACAAATGCAAAGTTCTGTTCTACGTATTCCTCAGGGGATGGCTTCACCCCTGGGTCCCCCTCTTCCGGGCACAGACCCCTCGTTGCTTTCCGTCTCCCTCCACTGGGTTGGTTCACTATGGCTTATTTTTCGGGTGATGGCTTCACCCCTGGGTCCCGCTCTTCAGGGCGCAGACCTCTTTGCTTTCAGCCTCCCTCCACCGGGTTCACTATGGCTTTCTCTTGGTTCCCAAATCTTAATGTCTTTTCTAACAGTTCATAGTGGACATCTCTCTACCAGGTTCACGTTTGTCAAAGCACTGTTTTTTGGGACTTTAGACTTTGTCCCCTCTTAGTCAGCATCACTCTTCCGGGTTCACTCTGTCCAACTTCACATTCACATTTACTTTCAATGTTTGCAGGATTTCCCCAGCATGGGGTCTGGCATGGATTCACATGCTCATGAATATTCCCCGTTGTCAGGCTGGAAATCCTTGGTAAAGAAAAAATCAGTTTCAGTTTAGTTTCTGAACTGTCTTTCTACTAGTAACCAATCACTGGTCTCTGGGTCATACTGCCCCCAACCAATGACTGCCCTCTACCTAAGCCCCTCCTCTGGCAGCCATCTTCAGATTTTTACTGCACGTTCAAGAGTCCCTGCTATAGCTCTCGAGCTTTTACTGCATTTTGCGATTTTTTTTTTTCAAAGAGTTTACTTCCGATCAACGGGGACCCGTTTCGGAATTTTCTACGCCCCTCAAGGGCGAATTTTCGTTGAGTTTTCACTTCTCGGAGGATTCCGGTAGACCTTTGAGGCCTACGCCGCGTGGTCATGGCCCATGACAAGGGAAATACGACTCCAGGACCCGCTGTTCAGAAGCTGCCCTGGATGCGGACTACAGAATGTCTTCAAGGAAGATGAGCACTCCCGGTGCGTCTACTGCCTTCACAACCACAAATCGCACGTGGAGAAGGACTGTGCGTTTTGTAAGAACATGTCGAAACGGACAGTGAGGGATCGTCGTACCCGACTTGCCAACTGGCTGGAGGGGAAAGCCCCGGTCGAACCAGACGGCGACAGCCGAGGGGGAGCGAGGCAGTGATCCTCCCCACAAGGTGAAGGCCTCGGGCGCTTCCAAAGTCACAAAGGCCCTGATTCACCCGGCTAAGGCCTCGATCGAAGGAGTCGTGGCGACCCTGGCGAAGCCTGTGGAGGCTAACCCAGTAGAGACGACATCCAGGCCTAGAGTTTCCCTGCCACCCCGGAGTGAATCCTCTTTTCAGCCTATCAATAAGACCCCCGTGAAACCCCGGGTGGAGAAAGAGGGGGAGGGGGCACGGTAGCCATAACGGACACAGATACCACCTCTGAAGATGAGCTGGCTGGCATCGCAAAGATCCTGGACAAGAGGTTCGAGGAAGTCCAGTCCTATGGGAGGGATCCCGACGAGGCAGACGTAGAAAGCGACGGTGGAGCCGACGAGGAGCCGCGGACTGTGGAGAAGACGGAGGACCCTACTCCCCAGCCGTCGCTCCCGTCGCAACTGGTGCCTATGCCACAGGACAACTCGGGAGCAATCTTGATGGCTATCCAGGCCCTGTGTACGGAGATGAGGACAAGATTGCCCTTAACCCCAGCGGATGATCCAGCAGCACCTGGACCGTCGGGAAGCCCACTGAACAAGCAGAGGTGAATCCATCCTCCCCCTCCTTTCCAGCCTTCAACTCCACCGAGGGATGAGACTGGAACGGAGACGGTGACGACGGCGACGGACGGCGACGGTGGTGACGACGGGACAGATCTCAATCACCTCCTGCCCGGGCCTCCCCTCCTGACGAAATTGGCTCTTTCCACGCCATGATCGCCAGGCCTTCTGAGCTCTTCCAACTTTGTACCGAAGAACAGAAGGAGAGCTTCCTCTTCCAGCGTCGGGAGGCCAAGAGGAAGACCGTCCTCTCAGTACCGTTACTAGACGACATCTGGGACGGAGGACTGTCGCTACTCAAGAACCTGTCCACGGCTCCTGCGAAGAGGGACCGTTATGAGAAGAAGTACCGGGTCCCAGATTCCGCCCGATGTGCCTCAGAGCTCAGCCGTCCCCGTATTCGGTGGTCTGCGCAGCGGCCAAGAAGAAATCGGCATGGGCGACGGGATCAGCTTCCACTTCCCCACCGGACGGCGAGGGGAAGAAGCTGGACGCCATGGGGCGATGAGTCATCTCGTCGGCGGCGACGACCATCAAAGCGGCCAACGCCCTCGCGATCGCGGTGCGCTACAACAGGGAGCTGTGGTTCAAGATCGCTTCCCTCCTGAACATCCTCCCAGACAAGAGGGCAGAAGCCCTTGAAATCCTGCAGAAAGGTGAGGTGGCTTCGGACAACGGCATCCCGGTGGCCACAGACATCACCAACACCGGCTTTCGCCAGATGGGCAACAGCGTTTGCCTTCGTCTGCGCGGTTGGCTTAAGGCCACCGATTTCCGTCAGAACATGCAGACCAGGGTACTGGACATGGCCTTCGACGGGAACAACCTGTTCGGCAAGGCAGTGGACGAGTCACTGCAGGCCATCAAGGCGGACACCGAGACGGCCCGGGCCTTGGGTTCTCTCCAACAACGACGGCCACCCTTTCGGACCTCCGGAGGCAAGTCTCAAGGTGCCTCCAAAGGATTTGGTGGCGGTTCCTCGTCGTACCGCCAAGCGGCCCATTCATCGTCACAGGAGGCCTACAGAGGCCGTGGCAAGGCCGGAGGACGTCGTCATCGCCAGGGAGGCCAAGACGCCAAGGCCTTGGCGAAGCAGGATTGAACCGGCCACGGCATCGGGCCCCCACTGAAGCACCCCGGTGGGAGGCCGGCTGGTGAAATTCGTCAGCGTGTGGGAGTCCATCTCCACCGACCGTTGGGTGCTGGACGCGCTGGGCCGCGGGCACACTCTGGAATTCCAAAGAAAGTGTCCCCGTCTACCACCTGTGGCCAGGAAGGAAAACCACGTCCCACAGCTACTTCGGAGGTACAAGCAATGCTGAAAAAGGGCGCGATAGAACTTGTCCCGAAGAGGCTCCAGGGGCTCCGGAGTGTACTCGCGGTACTTCCTCGCCCGAAAGAAGACCAGCGGTTGGCGACCCCTCCTGGACCTTCGTCGTCTAAACAAATGCATCAAGTCCAAGAAATTCCGGATGGTCACCCTCCAGCACGTGTGGGGACAGCTGGAGGAAGGCGACTTCCTATCGTCGCTGGACTTGGAGGATGCCTACTTCCACATCCCCATTCTCAAAGGACATCAAAAGTTCCTACGATTCGTGGTCTAAGGACGACACAATCAGTGCAAGGCCCTTCCCTTCGGATTGAAGTCAGCACCCAGGGTCTTCACCAAGTGCCTGGCACCGGTGGTGGTGGCGCGGCTGCGCCTGCAGGGGATCCACATTTACCCCTACCTAGACGATTGGCTCATCCGAAGCAAAGTCAAGGAAACTCACCGTCGATCACACAGCGAAGACCGTCCAACTGCTCACGGATCTGGAATTGTCGATCAACTTCGCAAAACCCCACTTGTTACTGTCGCAAGACGCCCTGTTCCTGGGAGCCAGACTCGACACTGTGGCACGATTGGCTTTGCGGTCGGAGGAAAGGACGAAGGCCATCTTCGGCAAGGTACAACGGCTGTTGACCATGGACGTGGCTAGGGTGAGGTCCATCAAGTCCCTACTCGGCATGATGTCATCGTGCATTTACTGCATGCGCCTATGCAGGTTGCTGATGCGACCACTGCAGGAGTTCCTCGACGCCTTTTGGATGCAAGTGGCAGGCAGCTTCAAAGACAGGATCTCACTCAGCGAGACTTTCCGCCAAGCGATCTGGTGGTGGGGCACCTGCGCGCATCTAGCGGCGGGCACGGACTTCCAGACCCAGCACATCAGGAAACGGTGACGACGGACGCCTCCCTGGAAGGATGGGGAGCGCACACCGGAGATCTCCACGCAAGAGGCCTTTGGCTCCCGGAGGAGAGGTCACTACAAATCAACGTCCTGGAGCTCCAAGCCATGTTCTGGGCACTCAAGTTGTTCCTTCCGTCCCTCAAGGGCAAGGTGGTAAGGGTCTTCAGCGACACCACCACAATGTTCTACATCAGGAAGCAGGATCTGTAGCACTGGTCCATTGCCCAAGGGATGTTCCTGGTACCTTTCCATCTGGCAGGAATAAAGAAAACCATTGCCGACTCACTCAGCAGGGAGCTGCGCTCAAGCCACTAATGGGAGCTTTGGCAGGATCAAGTGGATCTCCTATTCCGACGATGGGGCAATCCCCAGATCGACCTATTCGCGACGGTGACGAATGCCAGGTGCCAGAGGTTCGCCAGCAGGTTTCCCCAACCGGGGAGCATGGGCGATGCCTTCTCATTCCCCTGGGACGGCCTGTTCCTGTATGCGTTGCCGTTGCTGCTGCGACTCGGTCAACTCAGACGGTCCCGGTGCAGGATGATCCTCGTCGCACCGGCGTGGCCGAGGCAGATCTGGTTCCCGGATTTTCTGGACATGTCAGCGTCCCCCTGGTCAAACTTCCTGCGGACGCGGATCTTCTCGCCAGGGAAGGAGGCGCCATCCTCCATCACGACCCAGGATCGCTGAACCTGCAGGCCTGGCTCCTGCAGCACTAGAGTTCGGAGGGTACAATAACCCGGCAGACTGCAAGGACGTGCTTGCTTGCAAAGGCCAGGGCGTCCTCGACTCTCAAGTGCTATGGACACAAATGGAAGAGGTTCTCTGTCTAGTGCCGTGCACAGAAGATTAACCCTCTGCGGATTACGGCCCCTCAAGTGCTGCCGTACCTGCTATCGCTGGCCAAGGCGGGGCTGGCACATGCCTCCATCAAGATCCATCTGGCGGCTATCTCCCGCTACACCAGAACTTCGGGCGGTCATCTCTGTGGTCTCATCGCCTGGTGAAGGAGTTCATGAAAGGACTGGTCCGGTCGTTCCTGCCGGTGAAGGCCCCGGCGTGGGAGCTCAACGTGGTGCTGACCAGGCTCATGGGGCCGCCATTCGAGCCTCTGCATTTGGCACCGTTGAAGTTCCTGTCGTGGAAGACAGTGTTTCTTGTGACCATCACCTCTGCACGACGAGTGGGAGAGATCCAGGCCCTCTCCTGTAAACCTCCATACCTGACATTCCACGAGATGAGGGTAGTGCTGAGGATGCACCCCTCCTTCATGCCCAAGGTGCCGTTGGACTTCCATCTCAACGAGCCTTTGGTGTTACCTGTTTTCTTCCTGTTGCCTTCGTCGCCGGCTGAGAGGACTTTGCACTCGCTGGATGTGGCTAGAGTGCTGAAGTTCTACGTGGACCGCACGAAGAGTCTTTGGAAGACATCACAGCTGTTTGTGAACTTTGGACCTATGAACCAAGGGAAGGCTCTCTCGAAGGCTTCCGTTTCCAGATGGCTCTCCGGCTGCATCATGCACTGCATCATGCTCTGTCACCGGTTGGCAAACCGACCGTTACCTGGCTGTCCGAGAGCCCATTCAACCAGAGCGATTGTTGCTACCATGGCGTTCCTGTCTGGTGTGTCCCTGCTGGACATCTGCAGGGCTGCTACGTAGAGGTTGACGCACACCTTCACAAGATTCTACTGCATCGACCGGGATTCCAGGGAGGAGTCCAGAGTCGGCCAGGCAGTGCTGTGCAACCTGTTCGCCTGAAGGTGAGCCTGGTGAGGAGGTAAGAGATGCTTAATGTTGAGTTGTTGAAATGCTTAATGTTGGGCCTTGCCACCTCCCGTGGTTCTGCATGTGTGTACTGCTATGTATTCTTGTATTCATGAGCATGTGAATCCATGCCAGACCACATGCTGGAGAAGGAACAAGTTACTTACCTGTAACTGGTGTTCTCCAGCATGGTTCTGGCATGGATTCACATGTGAACCCTCCCTCCAACCCCTCTGCGACTCTTCTCTTGGTCATACTGCCACTTTACGTGGTACCAAATCTGAAGATGGCTGCCAGAGGAGGGGCTTGGGTTAGAGGGCAGTCATTGGTTGGGGGCAGTATGACCCAGAGACCAGTCATTGGTTACTAGTAGAAAGACAGCTCAGAAACAAAACTGAAACTGATTTTTTCTTTACCAAGGATTCCCAGCGAATCCATCCCACACCCATGCTGGAGAACAACAGTTACAGGTAAGTAACTTGTTCCTTACTTCCCTTGCTTTCTTATAGTTCTTAGGTCAAAGGCTTTCGACTGTACAGGGATTTTGCTTGACCTCCTGTATGACCACTTTGAGCTATCTCGACGGCTCTCATACGGCCTTCTGGTATCTGTAGTTTCACTCAGGGATCAATCAGAGTCGACCAGAGTTTCTCGAAGCAGCACCCACGTGGTGCTGGTCCCCTTCTCCAGCTGGTCTCCCCTTTACAATTTTTCTTTGAACTTCTTTTACTTTCATTCCTCACAGCCCGGTTCTTATCAGTTTTTCGTTCGACTCACTGGCTGTGATGAACCGCTTGGTTTTCTTCACAACTGGAGTCAAGGCCGGTACCATGGTAGCAGGAGTCTCCCTCGATCCAGTTTATCAGCGTCAATACGCTCGGTGTACCTTTGACATCTGCTGCAGGACACTTGGTCTATTGTCCTCGGTCTTATGATTCCTTTTGCAGAGGTTTCGCTGGGTTTTGTCAAGAAGGGCAAGGTTGTGTCGCTCCTTGTCTGCCTCTCGATGTTTGTCGCCTTTCTCCTCCTCTTGAACTGCCTGGTCTTGATAGCTGTCTCATTGTGCGGTCTGCCTCGCTCGTGCTGTGCTCTCTATGCTCTCTTGCTCCCCTTTTTATCCCTCTGGGGAAGGGAAAGGGCCGTCAGGTGTATGTGATTCCGATAAATTGCCTGACTTTTGCCTGACCCTGGTATTGGGACAAGTCAGGTAAACAGCTCTGGTGTTAGTCCATTGTCTTTCATGTTGTGCAAAAGTGTTTGTGTCGGAAAGGGGGGGGGCAGTGTTTTTGAATGTCCTACGGAAGAGGATGGGGAAAAGGAAGGGGGATACCACGTCTCACCCGTCAGTGTCCCACTCCCCGAGGACACCCCATCCAGGTGATCCTCCCTCACTAGTCCACCCATAGGATCCAATAGCGATGGCCATGTCCTGGCCACCTGGCCGACAGATCCCTGGGATTTAGCCAGGGTGACGCCTTCAGGTTTCTCACAGCGGTTAAACAGGCATAGGGTGCAAGCTTTAATCGGCCACTGAGTGACTACTGTATGTTTTTTATGTTGAAGGGAAAGTGTGAAAGGGAATTGTATCTGGGCAATCACAAACAATGGGGGCTCTGCCAAAACTAGGGTGAGTTGGCAGTTAGTTGACAAGTTCTCCCACTGAGCTTGATCATAACCCTGGGGAGTGGCTTCCTCTGAGGGTTTGACAACTGAGAACTAGGCCTGCCTCCCATCAGTCTTCAGCTACAACCCAAACAGACTCGTTTTTGGGACACTGAGAATGCTAGGATCCCTCACTGATTGTTTCAATGTGTCCCTCAGCACACGAGGGAAGCGGCTACATCTCCCATGCACAGCCCCCACCCACTCTCAAAATACTAGAGCAGCGTCTTCTGATTCTAGAATGTGAATCTGAAGTACAGGCAAGTCCCTGTTCGGTCCAGAACCTTTCTACGACCCACCTCAGCAAGCTCTACCCCATGAGGCAGACGGGCGGCTGTAAGCCCGGTCTGCCGCAGGGTGTCCCTCTGTATCTGGTGGGTGATAGGGCACCGCTGCCACACTAGCTCAGGGAAGCCTTTCAGAAGCTAACCTGTACTGGTGTAGCAGCAACGTCCTATTTAAATGAAAAGCTCCAAGCTGATGTGTACGAGCGGAGAGCTTATCACTTAAATAGTGTGCCGCTGCCACACCAGCATGGGCAGTTTTTCAAAGGCTGTCCCATTCTGGTGTAGCAGCAGTGCCCTATTGAAATGAGAAAAGTCCTGCTCCCGTGCTGGGGCACCCAGAAGAAGGGACATTTGTTTTTATGAGGAGCAAATGTAATATGTTTTTCAGGGGTGGGCTGCAGGGGCTACAGCTCTTCCATTGTTTGGAATGGTAGGTATGTGCAGTGCATGTAACAGACAAATCAGAGCTGGCATATTAACCCTTTGTGCAATCTAACTGGGAATGGGAAATTCAGACCCGTAGGATACACGTATATCTCTGTAACGGAGACATTAACACCCCTGGCTATATTACAGGGACTCAAACTTACTTTTATCTCTTATTTGATTCATTTTTTATTTGACTTTTTATTTTAGTAGAATTATTTTAGTACTGATTACATTTGAATTTATAAGTTTTGGCTCCATCAGGTGGTGGTTTAGTTCCCCTCTGCATGTGAGCCAAAATTAATGCCCTAAATGATGATTAGGAGATAAGGTGTCAGGTTCAGTCCTTACCTCTTTGCTTCTGGACTCCCGATTACAGGATAACAGGTAAGGACTACGGCTACCCCGGGAGCCAGGTCCCAGGGGGGAAAAAACCTTGAGGGGGAAAAAAAACAAGGTTCTGAGAAGACGTTCCAGGTACAATTGTTGTTCTGGGAATTTGTCTTTACAGGAACCAGGAACAAGTAGAAAACACGAGGTTGCAAGGCAAACTAGCGTTCCGCAATACAAAACGATTGCAATGCGAGAAGCCTTCTGAAAACCTCTATTTCCGGGTATCAGATGTTGCCGAGCACGTGAACGCGATGATGTCACCGCGTGGCAAGAGCGTCTGGGAGCAATCTTGGATCGGGACGCAATTTGAAAGCGTTTCCAAAATGAAACCTGATCAGATAAGCGCCAAGTAGGCGAAAGCATGACATAAGGGTTGGCAGAGACAGATACAGAGTCTGGATTTTGTTTGGCTGAACTGTCTTTAGTCTTGGTTATCTGCAGTTAGAAGGTTTTGCATTTTGCATTATTCATATTACCAAACGTTTTTTAGGATCAGACAGCAGGCGACCATTGCCAAACACAGTTGGCCATTGCTGACATTTGCCAGCGTCCAAACCAACCACAGTTGCCTATCCCCAAGTCAATCATTGCCAACCATGGCCCACCATCCCCAATCATAGCTAACCATTGCCAAGCATCGCCAATCATGGTCAAGTCTTGCCGATCATGGACAGCGATTATGGACCATGGCCGACTATAGCCATCTGTTGAGCCAGTAAGGTTGTTCTGTGGGTTGAGTCCCCACCACAGATCTGAGGAACACCTCTAGACTGCACCTTTTATGCTTTCCGGGTCTATCAAAGACCTTGAAATTCTATGAGGTTAATGGTCAAGGTGTATTATTGCAGTGGCAAGAGTGCATTTAGTTTATGGAGGGTGTTTTGTCAAAGATTGTGTGAGAGAGACAGGTAGAGGGAGATAGACAAACACTTATGATGATGATGATAGTTTATTTATATAGCGCCTATACACAATGTGTTTCAAAGCGCTTCAAGGCAAGGGAGGGAACAAGGGAAAATACAATGACATTCTTACAGGCCATGAACAGCAAGGATGTGAAATTAACTATCGTGCTCGGCCTGACGACATTTCAGATAGTGCAAGAGCTAAGACATAGATAAGGAAGGGAGGGGGAGAATGGGAAGGAAATGTAAACAGACAGGCGACTACCGTACTAGGCCTGACGAAATTTCTGGTAGAGCCGGAGAAAAACAAAAGGTGAGGGAGAGGGGTGCAGAAAGGGAGGGGAGGAACAAAACAAGCGTCTATCATACTAGGCCTGACGACATTTCAGATAGTGCTGGAGGTGGAGTGGGGAGGAAAAAACAGTTATGGAAGTGTGGAGGAAACAGACGAGGTTGCTATCATATTAGGTCCAGGGACAATTCTGATAGAGTAAGTGCATAGAAGAAAGTAAGGGGAGGAGATAGGAAAAGGGAGAAGGGAAAAGAGGAGAGAACAGAGAGTAAGCAGCCTGCAAGAGTGGAGAGCGAATTAAATTGCAGAAGTCCGTAGTAACGCATAATGTTGCAAGCCAGAATACAAGATGAAGATGGGAACAGCATGATTCAGGGCCACCATGAGTACAAGATGCAAAGGAAATCCAGCATGAGAGTTGAGAAAGAGTGACACACCGTGAATGAATGAAGTCCATAAAAGTCAAATCCAGCATTGGCCACAAGACGGTGATGGTGAAACCGGAATTTATCAGGACAGACTCCTGTAGAAGTAGCCTGGAAGGGGGTAGGGGGAGCAGGGTAGAAGAATCAAGCAAACCAGGCAACACCTGTGTGCGAGAAGGGTTGGGGCACAAGGGAACATCACAGGGGGACCAGAGAGGGTGGGGATGGCCTGTGGGGACAGAGGGGGTAACACATGTTGGTGCATGCGTACCTGCTGTCTGAGCAGGGGGTCGGGCCCTGGGTCCTCCTGGTCTGAGCAGGCCCGAACAGGAATTGCCCTTTTCTTCGTCTGCTCTTCGCTTAGGACGCCCAGGCAAGAGACGCCCTTGATCTAATAGTTAAGAGCAGGAAAGAAGAGGCAGGGCTAAGAAGGTGGGTGGTGCTAAGGCTAGGTGACCTAGATCCACTTGCACCTGCTCCCCATCTGCAAAGGAAAAGAGGCTGGAGGGCTCCTTAAGCAGGGAAACAGAGCGGCAAGCAGGAAGGCACCAGGTGGGCAGGGCTTGCTAAGTGGTGAAAAAGAGCAGCAGGCAGGAAGGCACCAGGTGGGCGGAGCTTAGGCCAGGTGACCGAGATCCACTTGCACCTGCTCCCCACTTACCATTCCAGCACCCAATATGGCATCCAGAAAATCATCATGGAAGGGATAAACACATGTTATAAATATAATCCCCACCTGTGGAACACCACCAATCACTGGGGCACCCTTGAACGGCATTAATAAGCATGCCAATTAATCTGTTTTTACATACTGCCTGCGCCTGCTGTATGCATCTCCTTCTTAACAAATGTATGATATACACAGCCTATAAAATAGCTAGACTGGTAATATTGCTGTGGAGAGGATTAATACACTTGCTACCGTGATCTCCATGTGAGCAGAAGTAGGTACAATTTTTATTTTATTTATTTAATATATTTTCATGGTGAAACATATTCTAATGAGGCCTCACAGCGTTGACAACATTGACAGCTTCCACTGCCGCAAGGTTGATGAAATAGGAACAGTTCCACTTTCTAAGAGTATCATCTGGTATGGAAGACTTTGCTAAACCAGGGGATTACACCAAGAACTGCACTAGAAGCAGCGAACATGCTTTAACAAGCTTGTGGCAGTGGGGTTTGAAAGGGAAGGCTGTATCAATCCTACTCACTGACAAATAATCCGGCAGGGCTTCTGTATTGATCTGCACAAAAGAGGAATACATCAGTACAGTACTCCACTCATGCACATCTTCTGAACTAAGGATGTGAGACCAAAGGACATGCAGGAGAGAAGATGTGGCACTTTGCAGCAGCACAACCTCTCTTATCTCCTGACTCAGGGTTTGAGCCCAGGCCATTGTAAAAGGGAGGCAACATAATGCGTGCCTGCTGCACCCATGCACCAAAGCAGTATCCCACTTGTGTTCGGAATTGAGGGCTTCTTACCTGCAGATGCTGTAAGGGGTGAGAAGCACAACCATGTATGCCTACTGTGTTGATGTTTCGGCACAGCATACTGTGTTGCCCGCAATGCACTGCCCGACGCCACAAGGGCACGCCGTTCGTGGTCGAGGAGGCGTGTGAGGGTCTCACAGGGCGCTGCACAGAAAAGCACAGAGCGGCAGGCAGAGCGGTTGCTCCCATGGGGCTCTCCTGCTTGTGGAATGAACTACACTATGCACACCAGCCGGGTGTGATAGCAGCATAGGTACTTTATGAAGAATAATACTGTATCTTGTTAACAATAACAAGACTATGGGCCTCATTACGGGTCTGGCGGTAACCCTGCCGGTAAAACCAGTGGGTTGCCGCCAGACCCGACAAAAATTACCAGCACCTGATTTCCCAGTAACACCAACCCCGGTGGCCGGGAAGTCAGACGCCGGTAATTCTGTTCGTCCCCATTCCCATTGACTCCAATAGGACTCAATGGGAATGGGGACCAAGGAAGCAACGTCACCGTTAATAACGGTTTTGGTGCTTCCGTGAAACTCTGCTGGCGGGACGGCACCTGCCCGCAGAGTCATACTGTGCCGGCACAGTCGTAAGTCAACTTTATGTGTAGAAATACTCATTTCTACACATATCTCTCAGGCATATTACCTCCATGTTCCTCTTCCTTGTCCCAGTAACTACTTTTAAGGTATCAGCCTCTTTGACAGAAACCCTTCAGGTGTCGGCATATGAGGAGGGTCACACAGCTTGCAGACTTAATTGCTGCTGTAAACACGCTACTGGTGTAATAAAAATGCTGAAGCCAGGTCTGCAGTCAGCCACTTAATTTATAAGCACTCTGTGTTGATTTCATTGAAGTGCTGTTAAGCACAAGCATTGGCAAAACCAACAGTTTTGGCTTGTGTATAATATTAGGAACTTGCCGGGCACTGCTTAGATGCCCAGATACTGCCACATTTTGCACCTGCAACTACCAATGGGCAGTTAATACCAATACGACTGTGCCTGACAAGTGCCTTTGCCATGCCTACAAAAAAGCCCAAACTGTTCGCATTGCTAATGCTTGTTGTATCAGTGTGCTCCGTCTTGTCGATGTTGCTGTCTGTCACAAACACACCTTGTACCCACCGACTTTACTTATGTATTGCTGCTTGTGGTTGTTTTTATTAATGCCTCTTTGATGGAAAATTGTATTTGAAAGGTTGCATTTCTTGATTTATGTGAGGATGATGAGGATGTATCACTTTGTTGAAATTACTGTTCACGCTCTTTCTTGAATATAACATTTTGACAAAAAAAGTGTAGAACCTAATGGAGGAAGTCTTAAGTGGTGTGTTAAAGCCCTTCAATCCGTAGGATGGGTGAAATGCACAAGGGTGGTTCATAAACTCAGAGATGTGGCACCAGGGACTGTAATGCTTCATATCTTGATCGGCTGGAGAACACCTGGACACAGTGGCGTACCGAGCGGGGGCTGGGGAGGGCACACTGCTCTTTTGAGAGCCTGACCGGGACTTTCGTCAGTGGGCCACTTCTCCTGTTCGGCACCTCAATGAGGGTACCCAATGAGAAAGATGTCCCGCTGACAGGACAATGTGTGCTGAGTAATTCCTGCTCAGCACAGTAATTGTCCTGGCAGCAGGACACCTTACTCTTTCCGAAGCCTCTGCCAGGATAATGTCCCAAGGAGCTCCAGGCAGCAGCAGAGGGGCTCGCAAGTTGCTCTGTGTCAAGAGCATTTCAATGTGAACCATTAGGCACTGAAGGAAGGGAGGGTGGCCTATTAGCAGGAACATTTGCCCATTTAGAAATGTGCATGGGAGGGAGTGATCAGGTGTGAGACGGTTGCATATTGCTGCAGGCTTTATGAAATAATGAGTATGGCTTTACCCAAGGGGGGTTTGTTAGGCTCACATTAATCTGCATGATGCTATTGTGACTTTGCATGCAGGATGGGGACAATAAAACTAAATCCATCCTCTTATTCCTCAACATATATTTCTGTAATGATGTATAGTTAAAGTTAATAATGAAAGGGTAGTTTCTTATGTAATGTGCTTTGCTTCCAAGGCATTGCTATAAAGTATTATGTAATGTGTGCAGGTTTACTAGGAAAACAACATCATTCCAAATTGAAGGAAAGGAATGGAAGATCAAACATTTCTCAAATTGTAAAACTACAAATGTGGTCTACATCATTGAATGTCCTTGCGGACTCAGATATGTTGGCCAGACCCAGAGTCAAGTCAACAAAAGAATTGGCGAACATCGCTCTAGGATTCGATGTCGAGTCCACATAGCACCACTAGTCTCGCACTTCATGGAGTATCAACATAGTGCGGATGATATATACTGGTGGATTGCAGATACAGTAGCCAACACCACCAATGCATCCAATGCGTTGAACAATAAGGCATCATGGTGGATTTTTAAACTTAAGGCTACTACTAAGGGTCTCAACGAGGCCATGCCAAATACCTTCAGATGACCGGTTAGTCCCTACCCCTTTCACTAAACTCGTGGGGGGACCCACCACTTCTTTTCCTTCACACAAATAGGACAGTCCACTATGTGGCTGTACTCGAGCAATATGCCAGGTGTGCTATCAACGCCTGACCGCACAAGTACACATCGTGTCCTCGTGCTATCAACGCCTGACCGCACAAGTACACATCGTGTCCTCGTATTGTTAGGTGCTTTACATTTTCTATAAAGTGGAGCACTAACTAGCAATGTGCTTCCTTATGTACCATTCGTGAAAATGTACATGCAATCATTTCATGCAAAGCAATTAATGTTATGCACAATAAGAGTTTATTTGCTAATGGGTTTCATCCTGTGCCAACCTTGTCTTTCCTGCATATGCCATGGTTCACTCCTATTTGGTATCACTTGTACATATGTACATATATATATAGTATCATCATACGCACACCAATTGATGCTGAGCATATTTACTTTGAGTTTTGAAATGCTTGTGTCGCTGTCTATTTTGTAAACAACACGCAGCCTACAGTCATCGCGGCAACAAACTGCCTTACTGTTCAATCCATAAGAATCTACCAGTATATGGGGGATGTACATCTGTGCCCTCCGTAATCGCAACCAACATCTTCCCTATTCAATATTCACAGCCCACACGATAGAAGCTCTGATTCCACCCCACTCCTTTAACGCCATATTACGCTTCGCATAAACTGTTCGGTTACCATGCCAACCCTTGGACCGGCATGGTTCGCGCATGCGCAGGGGAACAGACACTTCTTGCCTGCGCTGAGCGTACTTGCGACACAGCTCTGACTGTCTCTGTTCCGACGCCGGCTCTCACAGCCGACCTCCACAGCCCAAGAAAGCGATCGACTCACTTTTCGGACACATAGGTAAGAGCGCCCTGCAGGGCTTGCCACGAAGGAGCCGGGGGTTTACCGCCCCTGCCACGGAAGCTACCCGTGTCCTAAGCTCCTGTCTTCTCACGACGGCACGATCCAACCCAACACGAGCGGGCGCCTTCCGCCCCTTGCTTTCAGAAGTCTCATAGCATCAGATTTTTCTGAATCTCTTTAGAGTGTCTTCTTGATAAACTGTACCCTGGTTTCTCATTTCCAGGGTCCTGCAGCCACATTAAGGCGCGGCAAAATTCAGACCCCATAATCCTGGGAGCCCCACCAATATGTGGACCACAGCCTGATTGCCTTTTACAAGCATCATTTACAAGCATCATTCATAAGGTCTTCGCACAACTGAACACAGCCAAGAATCTCCAAACGGCTGCAAGACTGTGCCAACAGTTACTTGTATGTCAACTGTTTTAGTCACGCATTCCACTACACATTAGTGACTACCATTTATTTACTCATACATATATGCTTTCTGTGTTTTTTAAACATTTTTCCCAATACCCAAGTGCATCCAGCACACGAGTTACCTAGCGGCAGAAATCCCCTCCTACTGCTTGAAGAGGTCCGCCACTCATTTTTCCCAGTCCCCTGGTACCACCAACTGGAAGAAAACACCACTTTCTGATTACTGTCCAGGTCAGTAACCAAGTGCCAGCAAGCCAGTGGACAATGACATATTGTTCACTCACATGGTCTCAATTAGATTTTATTGCATGCCAGTATAAATAGCATAAGATTTGAACCTCCTAGACGAGCTCTACAATATTTTCTGAGCCCATTGCCCTCTTTTTCTTTTCTTTCCTTCCATATAGGGGAGGCCAAGTCAAGGCAAATGAAGAAGGCTTTCCGCCGAAACGTCACAGGACTACATCATTTTGAGGGCTTTATTCCCCCACTCCCGCTTCACAACTCGGTCCGTTTTTAGTCGTTGACCAACGACTAGGTCCCTTTCCTTTAGGAGCCAGTAACAAATCTACCCAGTCTCAGAAAGAAAAAGTCTTTCTCCAGCATGGGGTCTGGCATGGATTCACATGCTCATGAATATTCCCCGTCGTCAGGCTGGGAATCCTCGGTAAAGAAAAAACCAGTATCAGTTTCGTTTCTGATCTGTCTTTCGTAGTAATAACCAATCACTGGTCTCTGCGTCATACTGACCACAGCCAATGACTGCCCTCTACCTAAGCACCGCCTCTGGCAGCCATCTTCAGATTTTTACCGCACGTTCATGTGTTGGGATCCTCGTGCTATTGCTCTCGAGCGTTAGTGCTATTTTTTCGCGCTTTTTACAAAAAACTTCGATTCTTTCGGTCAAAAGAGCCTCAAGCTCCACCGATCCTACATCCGATCAACGGGGACCCGTGTCGGATTCATCTGTGCCCCTCAAGGGTGAAGATTTCGTCGAGCTACACTTCGGAGGACTCCAGAAGCTTCTCAGGCCCGGTCTCGGAGATGGCCCAGGAGAAGGGAAGCTCGACGCCCGGAAAGCTGTTCAGGGTCTGCCCTGGATGCCAGCTGCAGAACGTCTTCAAGGAGGACGAACACTCTTTCTGCCTTTACTGCCTTCATGAGGACAAGACGCACGTGGAGAAGGACTGTGCGTTTTGCGGCAACATGTCGGAACGGACCATGAAGGACCGCCATCAACGTCTCGCCAACTGGCTGGAGGGTAAGAGCCCGTCTGGCGAGAAGAAGAAGAAATCCGAGCGGTCTTCTAAGACCTTTGAGGGCGCCCCGGCGACGGGGGCCCAACATAAGGCCAAGCACCGCGAGTCCGCTGGCACCGGGAGCGCCGAACGGTCGGGCTCTACGGGCGCCAGGCAGGGCGCACCCTCCCCGGCACCATCAACCACGAGCCAACGCTCTGGGTCGGGTAAGAGGAAGGCCGAGCACCCGGCAAAGCTCCTGGAGAGGCCCCGGTCGAGCTCTAAGGCAGAGGAGGAGCGTGGCAGTGCCCCCTCCCTCAAGGATAAGGCGGTGAGCGCACCTAAGGTGGTGAAGGCCTTGATCCATCCGACCAAGCCCTCTATCGAAACGGTCGCGGCGGCCCTGGCTCAGCCTGTGGTGGCTGCACCAGTGGTGGCGACCTCAGGGCCCAGAATCTCCCTGCCTCCTCGGAGGGAGTCTTCCTTTGTGCCCATCGATAGGACCCCCGTGAAACCCTCCGTGGGGAAGAAGGGGGGGCAGGGCGGCGTCGTAGAGTCGGCCTCAACCTCAGAAGAGGAGCTGATCGAGGTCTTAAGCCACGGCCTAGGCGTGGAAGAAGGCCAGCCCGTCGGAATGGACCCCGACGCAGGTGACGACGACGACGACATCGTCGAGGATACCGACGGGGCCCCTGCTCGCCCGTCGGATTCCCCTCTGCCAGTGCCGCAAGACAACTCGGCGGCCATTTTGTTGGCCATACAGTCCTTATGCTCCGAGATAAGGACGAGGCTACCGTTATCGACGGAGGAACCTCTCCCGTCGGGGGATCCAGAACCGGGACCTTCTGGTGTTCCCCCTACCAAGAAAAGAAGGATCCATCCACCACCTCCTTTTCAACCGTCGCGCCCCTTCCAGCCCTCCTCCCCGTCCACCCGAGGGGATGATACGGGGACTGACACGGCAGCGACGGGTACGGACGACGAGGCATACGACGAGGATTTTCCGTCGTCGCCTCCCACCAGGGCCTCTCCGCCCGACGAGATCGGATCTTTCCACTCCATGATCTCCAGGGCTTCCGAGCTTTTCCAACTCTGCCCTGAGGAGAAGAAAAAGGAAGGCTTCCTTTATCAGCGGCGCGAGGCCAAGAGGAAGACGGTCCTCGCAGTGCCTCTGTTGGACGACATTTGGGATGAGGGCCTTTCCCTCCTCAAGAACCCTTCCACGACGCCAGCTAGAAGAGACCGGTACGAGAAAAAGTACCGGGTCCCGGACACGGCCCCCCTATGCCTCCGGGCGCAGCCTACCCCGGACTCCCGTCGTCTCCGCGGCAGCCAGGAAGAAAGCGGGGGGGGGGTGCGGCCTCCACATCGACTTCCCCGCCGGACGGCGAGGGAAAGAAATTGGATACTATGGGGCGTAGAGTCATCTCGTCGGCAGCGACGACGATTAAAGCGGCCAACGCCTTGGCTATCGTGGCCCGCTACGACAGGGAGCTCTGGTACAAGATGGCTCCCCTGCTGGATTTTCTGCCGGAAGACAAGAGGGCGGAGGCCCTTGAGATCCTGCAGGAAGGTGAGGTGGCCTCGGACCACGCCATCACCGTGGCGACGGACATCGCCGACACTGGGTTCCGCCAGCTGGGCAACGGCGTTTGCCTTCGACGTCGTGGATGGCTCAAAGCTACGGACTTCCGGCAGGACGTCCAGACCAGAGTCCTGGACATGCCCTTCGACGGGAACAACCTGTTTGGGAAGACAATGGACGATTCCCTTCAGGCCATCAAGGCGGATACGGAGACGGCCCGGGCCCTTGGAGTCCTGCAACGACGGACGCCCTTTCGGAGCGGCGGAGGCAAGGGCACCTCCAAAGGTTCCGGCGGCGGTTTCGCTTCCTACCGTCAAGCGGCCCGCTCGTCGTCGCAAGAGGCCTACAGAGGACGAGGCAAGTCTAGCGGACCCCGCCGTCGTCGCCAAGGAGCTCAAGGCGGCAAGGCCGCGTCCAAGCAGGATTGAACCGGCCGTGGGGTCGGGCCCCCACCGAAGCACCCCGGTGGGAGGCCGGCTGGCGGGCTTCGTCAGCGTGTGGGAGTCCATCTCCACCGACCGTTGGGTGCTGGACGCCCTGGCCCGGGGCCACGCGCTCGAGTTTCAAAGAAGGTGCCCGCGCGTCCCCCCCGTGGCCAGGAAAGAACTTCACGTCCCTCAACTTCTCCTGGAGGTAAAGGCGATGCTCAGAAAGGGCGCCATCAAACTCGTCCCAAAGAGGCTTCGGGGCTCCGGAGTCTACTCGAGATACTTCCTCGTGAAGAAGAAGACGGGAGGATGGCGCCCCATCCTAGACCTGCGACGTCTGAACAAGTTCATCAAGGCGCAGAAGTTCCGGATGGTCACCCTCCAGCACGTCCTGGGTCAGCTGGAGGAAGGAGACTTCCTATCGTCGTTGGATTTGGAGGATGCCTACTTCCACATTCCCATCCTAAAGGGGCACCGCAAATTCCTCAGATTCGTGGTCCAAGGGCGTCATTACCAGTTCAAAGCCCTTCCCTTCGGACTACGGTCGGCACCCAGGGTATTCACCAAGTGCCTTGCACCGGTGGCGGCGCAGCTGCGCCGCGAGGGGATTCACGTCTACCCCTACCTGGACGACTGGCTCATCCGCGCCAAGACGAGGGAGCTCGCCGTGGTCCACACGGCAAGGACCGTCCAACTCCTCACGGACCTGGGATTCTCCGTGAACTACGCCAAATCCCACCTGGTGCCCGCGCAAGTCGCACTGTTTCTGGGAGCGAGGCTCGACACAGTGTCCCTTCTGGCCTCCCCGTCGGAGGAGAGGACCAGGACCATCTTGGGCAAGGTGCAACGGATGTTGGTGGCCGACGCGGCCAAAGTGAGGTCCATCAAGTCCCTCCTCGGGATGATGTCTTCCTGCATCTACCTCATTCCCATGTGCAGGCTCCGGATGCGCCCGTTGCAAGAATTCCTGGATGCGCGCTGGATCCAGACGACGGGCAGCTTCGAGGAAAGGATCAAGCTCGACGAGAGTTTCCGACGAGCGATACGGTGGTGGGGCACCCGCGCGCATCTGACGGCGGGCATGGACTTCCAGACCCCAGCCCACCAGGAGACTGTGACCACGGATGCCTCCCTGGAAGGGTGGGGAGCGCACACCGAAAATCTGCACGCAAGGGGACTCTGGCTCCCGACGGAGAAGTCCCTACATATCAACGTCCTGGAGCTCCGTGCAGTGTTTTGGGCCCTCGGGTCCTTCCTTCCGTCCCTCAAGGGCAAGGTGGTGAGGATCTTCACCGACAACACCACCACCATGTTTTACATCAGGAAACAGGGCGGAACCAGGTCCCCAGCGCTGTCCAAGGAGGCGCAGGACCTGTGGCATTGGGCCGTCGCCCAAGGGATTTTTCTGGTGCCGTTTCATCTGGCAGGGATAAAAAACACCATCGCCGACTCACTCAGCAGGGAGCTGCGCTCGTGCCACGAGTGGGAACTACGGCAGGATCTGGTGGATCGCCTCTTCCTACGGTGGGGCACACCCCAGATCGACCTGTTCGCGACGGCGACGAACACCAAGTGCCGGAGGTTCGCCAGCAGGTTTCCCCAGACGAGGAGCATGGGCGATGCTTTCTCGTTCCCCTGGGAGGGCCTGTTCCTCTACGCGTTCCCTCCCTTGCCTCTGCTAATCCGGCTCGTCAACCAGCTCAAGAGGTCACGGTGCAGGATGATCCTCGTCGCACCTGCGTGGCCGAGGCAGATATGGTTCCCGGACCTTCTGGACTTGTCAGCGTCCCCGCCGATCAAGCTGCCGGCGGACGCGGATCTACTCTCCAGGGAAGGAGGCGCCATCCTCCACCACGACCCGAAGTCGCTGAACTTGCAGGCCTGGCTCCTGCAGCGCTAGAGTTTGGAGGATACGACATACCGGCCGATTGCAGAGAGGTTCTTGCAAAGGCCAGGGCGTCCTCGACTCTTAAATGCTACGGACACAAATGGAAGAGGTTCTCTGTCTGGTGCCACGCACAGAAGATTAACCCTCTACGGATTACGGCTCCCCAAGTACTGCCGTACCTGCTGACGCTGGCCAAAGCTGGTCTGGCACACGCGTCCATCAAGATTCATCTTGCTGCGATCTCCCGATACACCAGAACCACGGGCCGGACGTCCTTGTGGTCTCATCGTCTGGTGAAAGAGTTCATGAAGGGACTGTTCAGATCGTTCCCGCCGGTGAAGGCTCCGGCCCCGGCGTGGGAGCTCAACGTGGTGCTGACCAAGCTCATGGGACCTCCGTTCGAGCCTCTGCACTCGGCCCCGTTGAAGTTTCTATCGTGGAAAACAGCTTTTCTTGTGGCCATCACCTCCGCACGACGAGTGGGAGAGATCCAGGCCCTTTCCTGCAAGGCCCCGTACTTGACTTTCCACGACACGAGGGTAGTGCTCAGGACGCACCCCTCCTTCATGCCCAAGGTACCGTCGGACTTCCATCTCAACGAACCCTTGGTGTTACCTGTGTTTTTCCCGTCGCCTTCGTCGCCGGCTGAGAGGACTTTGCACTCGCTGGATGTAGCTAGAGCGCTGAAGTTCTACGTGGACCGCACGAAGGGTTTTCGGAAGACGTCACAACTCTTTGTGAACTTTGGACCTGTCAATCAGGGGAAGGCTCTCTCGAAGGCTTCCATCTCCAGATGGCTCTCCGGCTGTATCATGTGCTGTCACCGGTTGGCAAACCGACCGCTGCCTGGCCGTCCGAGAGCCCATTCCACCAGAGCGATCGCAGCTACCACGGCGTTCCTATCTGGTGTGCCCCTGCTGGACATATGCAGGGCTGCTACGTGGAGGTCGACGCACACCTTCACGAAATTCTACTGCGTCGACCGGGATTCCAGGGAGGAGTCCAGGGTCGGCCAAGCAGTGCTGCGCAACCTGTTCGCCTGAGGTGAGCCTGGTGAGGAGGTAAGATGCTTAATGTTGAGTTGATGTGATGCTTAATGTTGAGCCTTTGCCACCTCCCGTGGTTGTGCATGTGTGTACTGCTATGTATTCTTTATTCATGAGCATGTGAATCCATGCCAGACCCCATGCTGGAGAAGGAACAAGTTACTTACCTGTAACTGTTGATCTCCAGCATGGGTCTGGCATGGATTCACATGCGAACCCTCCCGCCTACCCCTCTGCGGCTCTTCACTTGGTCATACTGCCACTTCACGTGCTTCCAAATCTGAAGATGGCTGCCAGAGGCGGTGCTTAGGTAGAGGGCAGTCATTGGCTGTGGTCAGTATGACGCAGAGACCAGTGATTGGTTATTACTACGAAAGACAGATCAGAAACGAAACTGATACTGGTTTTTTCTTTACCGAGGATTCCCAGCCTGACGACGGGGAATATTCATGAGCATGTGAATCCATGCCAGACCCATGCTGGAGAACAACAGTTACAGGTAAGTAACTTGTTCCTTTCTCTGACACATGGTCTGGACTCCACACATCCCACATCGGTGTTTGCCTTGTGTTTAATACACCATGTTTCGCTGCATCCATTGCACATCTAGGCAAATCATCGATTGTGCATTCATTTGCCTTGTTTGTTAATTTCCCTTAAGCATTTGCTATCTTTTCTTTGTTGCATTTGTTTAATAAGATGACTGTAATTTGATCCTTATGTACACCAGAAAACAAATTAGTTTCATGTTAGACTTAAATGCGGGAAAAAAATTCCCCCTGCATTCACTGACAATGGCTAAATAAAAAGCTACAGTGCACCTTTGAAGGGCTCCAAAGCTCGTCTTTTTTGTATATTTATGACAGTTAGCTTAATGAAATAGTTTTTGCCATACTAAGCATGCTGAATAACTTAGCCTTGAACAAAATGTTTAGGTCAAGAGACTAAAAGTAAGTGGCAGGACGCCATCCCTTTCGTTTCAAGTATCATTAGCTCTTAAATCCTTCCACTTGTTCATGAGCTGACCCTCCAGTTACATAGATAAAGTATTATTTAAGCAGATGAAATGCAAAGGGAAACATTAATAAAAATATATATAAACTAAAACTGTGAAGAAGTGCTCAGTTGCTTAAATTGTCCACATCCCAGTTTCACCATTTAACCAAAGTGTGTGATCCTGGGCAGACCATGTAATCAGACTGTGTCTTATCTGCAGCTCTGTAAGTGATTCACTTCAAAGCTTTAATATATCATGCTGTTATTTTTTTTTTAAAAGCCTGACTTGCTCCATATATAACAATGCAATTTAGGTATTTTGCACCAGAAAATTATTTGCCACTTGGCTTACTTATGACAACTTATTCTAAAGTCAGTTGGATTGCGCCTCCAAGTATCAAAGACTGTTGATGCTCCTTGCGATTTGCTTTCTGTGAAGTAATTTCTGTTGGTGCAATCGATATGCAAATGAGTTGATGTGTATGTATTTTGCCCCACAGCGCCTGGACAGAGCTCTAATAGACGAGTTCCCTGCATCTGTAATGATTCTGCCCTTTTTCATTTTTGTTGTCTTAAAATGCGAGATGCCACTAGTAATGTTACCAAAAAAATAGATTGGGGCAGGGGTGGGCGGTTTGTGGGCGCGAATGAGACAACCTGGAATTGCGTGCACTGCATTTGAGGGGAAAGTAGCAGGCGTTTCACCGTGGCTGTCCCCCTCACCACATCTTGCAATGCTGAATACTCCACTTACAGGATAATATAGGGAGGCTTTTCATAAGATGTAACTGTTTGTGTTTTTTTTTTTTTTTTTAAACCTTTATTTTATTTTGCTTGACACTGCATAGAGGGGTGCGTAGGGGGTACATACATCAACTTTTACAAAGATCATACCAAAAACCATGTACTTGCAGTAATATACATCTTCGTGATCAAATCGGTGAGATATAACTGTCTTGTTATCACAAAGCGCAGCTCGACATTTCATGAACTGTAACGAGTCGTTAATGGCTTCAGTCGAAGCCTCGTATTTTAATGACAAGTTAAAGTTTATGCAATGCCGAGCTTCGTTCCGTTGTGGGTATAGATTAATGACTGTTTATTATTCTGAGAGAAAGCTTTACATCAGCAGCTTCCTCAGGGGCAGCCTCGCGTTTTAATGCAAAGCTTTCTCTCAGAATGAACAGTGTTTTTATCTATTACAGCAACGTGCTTGCGCGGTGCTCTGCTGCTTATGTCTGTGACAGCTCGGAAGAGGGGCCACTGCTCAGGCGTAATACAGCCAATCAGCGATCAGCTGAAGACCAGGGGATACCGGATCGGTATGGGATACCAAATATTACAGAATACCGCCATCTTCACCCTTATCCAGTGGTGGAAATTGAAAACATTTGGTGGGGGGTCCCACAAGGGCCGGGGTTTGGGTGGGCGGTGCCCAAAGAGGCAGGGTTTGGGGGGGTGGAGCTGGCAGTTGACCTCCGATCAAAGGAAATGTCCAAAATAATATTTTCTTTCATGCTGCTTCTTTTCCAAACCATATATCAATTCCACTTTCATGGCACTGGGGAGTTGCTTCACTATGCGGATTATAGTTTTGTCCAGTGTTGCTGAGTAAATATTCTTTAAAATGCACAATTTGCATCCCATTTTGTAATAACCCCCCCCCCCCCCCCCCCCCTCACTTGGGTACTATTCAAACATGGTCAGAAAAGGCATGAATTGCCATTTACAACTATAGGCCACTTTTTCATTGGTGCCCGAGACAATTTTATGGCCCAGTCCGACCCGCACTTGTACAAGGGAGCAAACCGTACCATCCATCTGTGCACCTAAACTACCAACAGCATGTTAGTCTACACTGTGACCTGAGATCATACCGATGATTATTTTAAGCAGACTGTTAAAGAATCATTAAAAAGAGCAATTACTCTAGCTAATGGTGAAAGAGCAAATAATCTGTGGGGAAATCCTGGTTTAAACCGAGGGATTGTCCTGCAACCTCACTCTTAAAACCTGCTGATTTCTGTTCGCCATAAGCAACGTTTTCTTTTACTTGAACCACACCCGGCGCAGCTCCCCTCTGAAAGCAGTTGGGTGGCTGCATCGTGTGGGATAGTTACAATGATAATATGGTTATTTATTTATTCATGCAATGTTTGACGGCTACCTGTATATTTTATTATGCAATCCGACAAACATTGCATAAATAAACTGGGTCGTGGCTGAGACTAACTTCCTCTGGTGACTCTGTGCACCACAGGTCACAGCTGCAGGAAAAGCAAAGTCCTGCTGTGTACATGTAGGGGGCGGAGCCATCGGAGCGCTCATGGCAGCAATGAGCTGCTCCACCCCCCTACTCTGTGCCGCCGCAGGCGCTTACTTTTTTTCTTCAAGTAACCCAGCGCAGAGCATGGGTTTGGGGTTTTCGGCGGCTGACTCTGGCCAGATCCCGCGATACGGCTACACACCTGGTGCCGGACCGCAGATCCGACAAGTGCTGCCGTTATCTGCGCAACAGCTTTCACTGGTATAACATCAATGAGCTCACTACGATGACATCCAGTTCCCATGGTATGATTTCTGTAACTTTACTGCTTTACGAGGTGAGGGGTTACGAACATTGCAGGGAGATGTGCCTGACTTTACCGCTCAGCGCTGCCAGGCAGTGGATTGAGCTGTACCGGCCAGAGTCTGTACCACAAGATGTCTCTTGACCCCGCCACCATCCTATTTTCTTTCTTTCTGTATAGGACAGCCTTCCTTCATTTTCTTGCGACTTCCTTGATTTACCAGAGTTGTCTCACTGACTAGGTGCCTGCATGTTGCTTTGCTAGTATACAGTAAAAATGCAAACTCCTATGTGGTCTTGCCAGCAAGATAACCATGAGTATTTAGCCCTAAAAAAAAATAGCCATACTGTAGGCAGAGGTCTTCAATCTGTGGGGCGTGTGATCCAGGACAGCGAGAAAAGAGAAAATACATGCTCAGTCAGTGCAACGTGATGAGGGCACAGGAAATAAATGCGGCTTGGACGTGCTCTTTCCTGAATTTGGATTGTGTCCACGCTGCGTTGTTGCTTCCTGCTGGTGACGCCAGCGTCTTATTGCCTGTTAAGGGATGCCGCTTCTCGGCTCAGACCGCCGCACCACAGTTGGACGGAGTGCCGGGAAGCAAGCAATTCAGGCCTTTGTCGGTCCCTCTGCTTCCCTCTCCCCTTTTGGACCCACAAAGACTAACGCGTGGGGAAAGGTGAGCAGGGGGGCTGGATCACTGCAATGCTGGTTCCCCCTGGACCCCTCCCCCTCTGTGCCCCCACCTTGCTTGGCCATGGGGGAAGAAGAGGCGAGCAGCGACGGAAGCACGCATTGCCAGTGTTGTATGATATCCAGCTCCCCCACAGCAGATTGCTGGGCTCTCCAGCAATCTGCCGTGGGGTAGCCAAATATACAACACCGGTCCCCCCTGCTTTGGCTGTCCCTCTGCCTCGTCACCCCTCTGGTCCATGGGACAGCGCTGGCCGGGTCCAAGATCCGATCTCGGGGACCTGGCCTGCCTCAGCCATGACTAGGCTTTATCAAGCCCCCAGCTTTGCAGAGGGAAACTGGGGGCTCAGTGACCTAATCTAAGCCGGGCTCCTTTCCCCAGCCGTCACTCGTGCATTTCCTGGCTCTGTTTGCTCATCCCGTTTGTTTTTTCTGTCCTGAAAGCGACACCAAGGAAATCAATGGGCCATGAACGTCACTGTGGCGGGGAGGGGTGTGGTCACTGTTGAAAGCAGGCATTCTACATGCTGGACACATTATTGTTCAAATGTGCGTTTTACACATTCAAAGGGGAAAAAAGTACTCATTCAAAGGGAAAAAAGTAATTTCCAAACTCAAACGCTGCTGAACTTGCGTTCACTAGTCGTCTTTGAGGTGTGTGTGGATTTCTTTTTTTCTGAGCACCACACCAATACAATTTGTGTGCCCTTTGCTTTGTGTTTTATCACAGGTTATATTAATAAAGATGTTATGTTTACAAATAAATGCTTCCATTGTGCTGACAGCAGTTATTAGGAAATTTAAACTGGGTTCATGGGTGCCAAACGGAGGCAGAAATACCCCATCCCATCCCATCCCTTGGCCAAACACATTTTATAGCACTTCCTTTTTTTTAATAAGTAATTGCAAAAAGCCCCATCGATTTTAACAAGTTTTGCATATTTTATTTTTTTGTTTTTATTGTTTTGGTTAAATTCAACCTTAAACACAGTCTCAGCAATGGTCTGTCAACCTGCTGAGCTACCCTGGGAGCCATCTACTATAGAGCAAGTCTATGCATCCCATGATATACTAAAATCACTGCATTACCAACAGTACATTGGTTGCACCGCTGCCATAGAAGTGATTTAAAGTGGAATTCATGTATATCATCCTGCTGTGGGTGCCAGGCCTTCGCCTGCATGTGGCCATATGTTGCAGAGAAGCCAGGGGCCCTTGTGTCTGGCATGGCAGCCGCGGCAGTCTGCTGCTACGTTAGCGCTGTCACCTAACTGCAGTATAAGGTACATGGCTATTACTCGATGTTTTCGAAAGTTGGCTCGGTGAGTTGAGAACTACTGTGTCGTATTCTATGTAAGATATGTAGATGAATGATTTTAATGCCAGCAGGCTGGACTTCACAACTGTTCAGGGTAACCTATAACAAGCTGATGCTTTTTCTCTCGCTCTATTATTATTTTTTTTTGTCTCTGTGACTGAGTATGAGTCACGTTTTCAGGTATGTGCTCTTGACTGCTCTATCTACCAGCTGGGGTGGACTGGCCTATGGGGAACTTTTGGCGATTTCCCAGTTGGACCCGGCACCCTAGGTCCCTTTTGTGTGCGGGGGAGGATGTGTGCCGACTTGCAGAGTGTAGTGCGCACGTTTATAATACTTTTTTTATTGTACTTTTTCAATTGCAGGAACACAAATTGGCTTAATCATCCCATCTTGGACAGCAAAGTACCCAGCAGCAATGGCACCATAAAAAATCCTGACATCTGTATTAGGACTTTCCACCGGTAAGAATGTCTTTTTTTTAAAACAACTGTATTTTGCTGTGGGTGGGTGGGGTAATTTTAAAGGTAAAGTAGGAGCCCCAATCGGGGATTTCAAACCTATTTTTGAGGCTGTTCCTTTCTCATGTCCAGTTTGGGGCGGTAATGAAAAGTCATGTGGGAGTTGCATTTACAGTGCACTGTGTACTCTCTCCTGGTTTCCCAGCGTTACGTCCTGCTTACTAGCTGATGCTTAACACCCAAGAGCTGGTTTTAACCCCTGCTCATTTTTGAAGTCTCAGGTAGACCCATGTATCCTTGACTAACTGTTTTCATTGCAGCGGCATCGCTCCAAGCGTCGGTGTGTCAACCTAACCACCTGTGTCCCAGCAAGAAAAATCCAGTGAAGCACTTGACCCAGTCACGCAGGCAAGTAAGGATTTCTTCTCCCTATGTAATATTGGTTGAGTAGAAGTGCTGAAGGTTTATATCGGCAATGTGCATCCAGGTGTGGTTTTCGCCGCCCTGTGGCCTAGTCCAGGACCACACTTAACAAAAAAATCGAGCTAGAACTTCACGATCTGAACAGGGAGTCTTCTGAGACTTGTATCAATGTGGTGTTTTTTTGAAAAACAAGCAGCATTTCTGGCCCATTACTGCTGAGTTTGTTTTTCCCCCAAGCTGTTCACATGGTTTTGTTTTTCACCCCTGCCCCCCCCCCAACCTTTTCACGTGGTTAGTTTTAAATCTTATGTGGTGGTTTGCCAATTTAAATCTTTGAAAGCATTTTTAATTTTTGAAAACTTTAAATGGTTTTAAAAAAATAACGTGACATAAACTAACGCAGGGTTTTGCAATGTTTTCAGAGTCGGGCTCCTTTTTTAGATCGATCATTTGTTCTAAGTAAAGAAAATATCTTTTTCACTGTACCGATTGGGGGGCGGGAGGATGTCGATTTAGAAAGACCGCTCTGTGACCTTTGAAATAAATATCCAACGCTACTTTTAGTCACGTCCCCTGTAGCAAAAAATTCTGAATGCTGCATTTAGAAATATTTGTCCTCCAATTAATTTGAGTTTTTGCAAGCAATGATTTTGAAAGAATGTTTGGCACTCACACCTCCATTTGGCACCATTCTATACCAGATAAACATTTTGGAGTTCATGTGGAGAGGGGCCCAAGCCAGGTACCTTTTTCTTAGGGAGGGTTTGGGGGGGGGGTCAAACAAGTTTGAAGACCACAAGACCACTGCCCGTAGAGTGACTATCTTGTTCTCAAGAAAATGTATATTTTTTAAAAAGGCAAAAAACCTAATTGCTATCTTGCTGGCACCGCTATATGTTACATATATTTTGATTGCTAGTTTGGATGAGCACTTATCCTCCTTGGTCCCTAGGGGACAGTGCACGTGTGGGCTTAAACGGCAGAAGCTTAAAGTACTAAACAAACTTTTGCAAAATCCCTGGTTGCTTTAGTGTGGTCCATTATCCACGTGCTTGCTGTGCCCTTGTCTGCGATGTTGCTATGTGTCCGGTGCGGTGCATATACAACTCGTACACATGACTGCTCCTTCAGTGGGTAGGAGCGAATCATTCCGGTGCTTTACTGGGAAGGAAAGAGTTGCACGGACCCAGCGGTACTCAAGATTTGACTCTTGTCTGCTTAAGAACATTGCAGTGTCGCACAGCCCCTGTGAGAATGTGTCTCTTGTGTATATAGAGGGCACAATGCTTGTAATTTTCAATAAGTTGCCCAGACAGCTGCATGCCAGTTTACAGACACCCGCTGGCATAGATTTCCCTTGTGTGGCGATTGTTGATGTGTGGCTTGTGCGACTTTTGCAGCATCTTTAATATTGCTTAATTCTGAAGCCGGGTGCCAAGTGGCAACGTTTTGTTTGGCTAGCATGAAGGCCAGCTAAGTTTTGAAATGTGTGGCAGACTGTTTGAGCCGCTGTTTGGTACAGGGTGTGCTGCACACACCGCCAGGTGTAGTCTCAGGCTGGGGATGGTTGAAACGCCCTGATGAATGAGTTCTTTGATTCCTGCTTTCCTCCTTCTGGTAGCACATGGTGCTTTGGACTTAGATTTGCTGTTGTGATTCGGCGCACAGACAATGGTTGCAGATCTTGGCCATCCAAGCTCTCATGAAGAAGGGAGAGAAAAAGACTCCTCTAACCAACAGTGACAGATGCCCCCCCATCTATTTATTTCTCTTAGCAATGCTTGCAACCTGATCTCATTGTTTTCACTTAAGCCATTGAACACCAGCCAACTAAAAAAAAGTGGCATCCATTAATTGTCCAGCAACTGAATTTGCATTAAAGGAGAGTTTCAACGCCCCCCTCCGCCCCCGTTTCAAGCTGGGGAACATTGTTGAGATTTGTGTAATGTGAAAAGTGTACAGGGCAGGTACTCTGTGAAGCTCGAGGTCAAAGCACCCCTAAAGAGTTTCTGTAAAGCTGCCCCCCATAAAAAGCGAACTGTCTGGCATCCAAAGACTCGTTTTATATTGTAATGCTTTTGAATATTATTTTTTCACTGCTGGCTGGAAGTTACGGACGCTATACCCGCGAGGCAGAGCTTTTTATGGCATTTATTTTAAAGGGCACATAGATTGCTTGTTCACACCCATTTTCCCATTGCTTTTTCGGTTTACAGTAGGGCTAGTTGTGCCGGCCTTTATGCGCAGGGGACCGTGTTCTAATTCCACTCGTGCTCTACTCATCTTTAGTTTGTTCAACACTTTGGGGGAAATTGCTACATGATTTAATACTTACAAATGTAAGTTTCAGGGACTCTGGATTACTGCATGTTCTAGTTATACTTAAATCACATTATCTATATAGGTGTATGAGGTTCCCGGAGGGATTTTATTGCCCCTTCAATGCGTGTTTTTTTTGTTTTGTTTCGCCCCCCGCCACCCAACCAACAACTTGCCCTCAGAAGTTTGCCTGTAAACTTTATTGAATGCTTGCTAGGGATAGTGATCCCTGTCATTAATTTTGAAAATATCTTTTTTGATCATTGTTTATGATAATCTGGGGTGAATGCTTTTTATGGTTTTTCTTTTTATCTAATGGTGGGACCAGTTCATTCTCGTTAGATGATGTTGAGCTATTTTCTTGCTTGTCTGGATTTTTCAGCAGCCTTGTGTATCAGGACTGGCGCGGTAGCAGGAGTTTTTTGACTTGGGCGTGAGTGCTGTGAATTGCTTTTCTATTTGAAAGTGGGAGGTCACTTTATTCCCTTTGCCAAGGGCGAGGTATCCTGTCCTTGGAATTACCTCCCCGTTGCCGTCCTTGGCACCTAAGGGGTTAATGAAACAGAAAATGTTAGAAGGCATTGAATGGCAAAATACCAAAATCACCAAAAAAGGCCTTGGCACTGGGGGGAAAACCCATGGCAGTTAAAAGGTTAAGGCAGTGGTCTTCAAGCCTTTTTATGCGGACCCCCCACCCCTTGAGTAAAATAATTTCGAATGAATTGTGCCCTCTCAAGTATTCCTCATTTTATGATAAACTCGTTATCTCCAGGTTCGCTGCTTCGGAAAAGAAATTCTCGGCAGAGGGCGCTGTGCTCGAGGTCGTGGTGTCGATTTGTCCCTAAAAGGACTCCGTTCTTTGTCGACGTCGCCAATGTTATAAGAAGCCCGAGCCGCGCCCGTTGCTTCAGTTCCGTTTTTCCCATCTTCGCTATCGAGAACGGCGCGCTTCAGATTTTCTGTGACGAAAATGTCGTCATCTTCAACTCCTTCAACACCCAAGACTGGGTTCAAGAAGTGTGTAGATTGTGGATCAAAAATGTCGATCACAGATCCCCACCGGATTTGTCTCTGGTGTCTCGGTTCCAGTCACTGAGCCGACGACTGCGGGTCCTGCCAATCCATGACCGAGAAGGCCCTTCGTGAGAGGAGAGGTGAACTGTCGGTGGGGGGGGGACCCTCTAAGAAGGCTATGTCAACAAAACATAAGAGTGACTGATTCGAAGGAATCGGATCGCCATAGGCACCACTCCAGGAGATCTCGATCTAGGAGTAGATCGAGACACTCCTCATCTTCATCTAAAAAAAATTAAGAAGAGCCATAGATCTCCATCTTCTTCAGAGTCGACCGAAGAAATTCGATGTCCAACTAAATCGGATTCTCCCAGAAAATGGGAAGAATTCCGTAAAAAGATGGAGGTTTTCGAGACCCCCTCGAAAGAACCTCAAAAAAGCCATACCCCTAAGGTCGCTCCATTGGACGACAAAGGGAAGTCCAAGACTACCATGGTAAAGACCAGTAGTGTCGAGGAATCTTAAAAAAAAACTCGAGTCGACGTCAAGCCGTCGAAGACTCAGTCGAGCACTTCTCCAGTACCATACAAAAAACATAAGCCGTTGAAAGCTTCGACGACGCCCTCGGCGTCGATATCTCAACACCAAAAACATCCTCAACGCCAGTATCAAAGTCATCTTCGAAGTCATCGAAGACTCCTTCGGCAACTTCGAAGGATTTATCAATTCCTTCGACGTGTATTGTAGAGGAAGAAAGGAGATGTCCAGGACAGACTTTTTAAAGTCTATGTCCGCAATTTATGAGGAATCTGGCTCAGAAGAAGACTAAGTTACTCCTTTTGGAGTTTCTTATGGTACAAGACAAGTTCCTGAGGAACTTCTTGACCAGGAATCTAGAATGAGGGACCTGAGTGATATACTCTACATTCTGCCAGCGGAATTGACACCTCCCCAGAATTAGTTTGCCAGACCTGATCCTGCAGAGCATTCAGATGCTGGGTACAGGGGTCTTATGACCAGAGTAATTGAGTATATGGGTTGGGGTAATACTTCACCCATTTTTGAACAAGATGACATGACGGATATTATTGTCAGAGGACCTCAAAAGGATCCAGTTCTTCCCTTCCACAGGGCCCTTCAAAGGATGGTGGAAAAAACTGGGATAAGCCAGAAAGTATTGCTGCTGCAGAAAGCACTTTTCCAAAAAATATATAGACTAGCTGGAACGGATCCTGAATATTTAAATAAGCATCCAACTCCAGAAAGTCTAGTCATCCAGGCAGCTTCCACTGCAAAAATAACTGCATAACCCACTATTCCTCCAGATAGAGAGGATAAAAAAGTTGACGCATGGGCACGTAAAGTTTTCACGTCAGGCAGTATGGCCCTTAAATCGTCAAATGTCACCTGTACCCTAGCCAGGTTTACCCATACCCTATGGGACTGTATTTTGGCGGCGGTTGAACATATTCCGGAAGGCGAGGAAAGGGAAGGCTTCCTGAATATAGTCAAAGACTGGAAGGAGGCAATGGGGGGGGGGGGGGGGAAATGTCTCCAGTCTGGACCGGATACTGCTGATGGCAGATCCATGGCTGCAAGTGTTGTGCTGCGCAGATTTGCGTTGTTAAGGAAGTCTGGATTTGCACCACATGTGCAAGCCCTACTCTTTAACATGCCCTTTGATGGCTCGAGGCTATTTGGCAGCAAGGCTGATGAAAGCCTAGAAAATCTCGAAAGCGGCAGCTAAATCGCTTAGCGCCTCTATGCGCCAGCCTCTAAAACCCTATTCCGGCTCATCTTCCTGGAGGGGTCGTTCTTTTCGTTACTACTCCTCATTTAGTAGAGGAAGAGGATAGGCTTCTCAAAGGGGCAGGAGAAACTTCCCTCGCGGAGTACGAGGAAGAGGTGCAAAATCAGCCTCAGGAGCGGCATCTGTACCCTCAGCCACTCCTGCAGCCGCCTCCAAATCCCTCTGAGACCTTGTTACACAAAACACCAGTGGGAGGCAGGATCACCCAGCATCTGAAGGAATGGCGGGGCATTACCTCAGATGCTTGGGCACTGGAAACAGTAGCCCAAGGTTACTGTCTCCCCTTTCTAAAAAGGCCTCAGAATCGTCCACCGGGAGCCAACTCCACCAAAATTCCAGATCCGCTCCTGTTGCTGGAAATTTTAACACTGCTAGAGAAAGGTGCCATAGAACTGGTACCTGTAGCGGAGAGGAACATGGGTTGGTACTCCCCGTATTTTCTCATCCCCAAAAAAGGACTGAGACCCATCTTGGACTTGAGAAACTTGAACAAGTTCCTCAGGAAGGACAAGTTCAAGATGGTGACTCTTTCTCAGATCCTTCAGGCTCTCCAACTCCAAGATTGGTTGGTATCATTGGACCTTCAGGATGCTTACTTTCATGTGCCAATCCATTCAAAGCACAGAAAGTACCTGAGGTTCGCGATTGGCAATTCTCATTATCAATTTTGAGTCCTGCCATTCGGGTTGACCTCCGAGCTGTTGGCGGTTGTGGCAGCAAGTCTCAGGAAGGGAGGTATTCACATATATCCCTATCTGGACGACTGGTTGATCAGAGCAAGTTCTCCAGAACAAGCTCAGGAACATCTTTCCATCACCTGCCACTTCCTCCACAAGTTGGGCTTCTCCCTCAATTTCAAGAAGTCCCACATGATACCATTCCAGAAGCTCCAGTTTATCGGAGCAGTCTTGGAAACTTCCTTGGAAAAAGCCTTGCCTCCCGAAGTGAGAGCTCTCCAGTTGGTAAGAAAATTCCAGAATGCCCAGCATCTTCCGGCCTTCGATTTTCTCAGGTTGCTCGGCCTCATGGCATCCTGCATTTTCCTAGTACCAGAGGCCAGGTTGAGAATGAGATCCCTTCAATGGGCACTCAGAACTCAGTGGTCCCAGTTCTCAGGGAATATGTCGGATCTTCTGCAAGTCCCGAGCGCAGTTGCTCAGGATCTTCTATGGTGGGCTTGCGACGACAACATTCTCAAAGGGGAATCTTTTTGGCAACCATGGCCGGAGATAACTGGAGTGACAGACGCCTCACTCACGGGGTGGGGAGCACACACCAACGATCTGACAATCAGCGGTCGCTGCTCTCCATCGGAGTCCAAACTACACATCAACCTTTTGGAGCTGAGGGCAATCAGACTAGCGCTGAAGGCCTTTCTGCCCTCTGTACAGGGAAAGAATGTCCTGATAATGACGGACAACACAGTGGCCATGTACTACCTCAACAAAAGAGGAGTAGGGTCACTACCACTGTGCAGAGAGGCAATGCAGCTATGGTTCTGGGCAATACGAGAAGGAATCTCTCTGTCAGCAATTCACCTAGCCGGAGAGAAGAACGCGGCGGCAGACGCTCTGAGCAGGCAGAGGAGTCTCCCACGAGTGGGAGCTAGCTCAGGAAGTCCTTCTGGAGATCTTCGCCCTTTGGGAAACCCCTCAAGTGGATCTATTCGCCACCGCTGTCAACCGGAAGTGCGATCAGTACTGCTCAAGGGAATTTCCTGAGAGGAGCTCTGGGAGACGTATTGGTAGTAGAGTGGAAGTTTCCACTGCTGTATGCGTTTCCCCCAGTCCCCGTGATTCCTCAAGTAATCAGGAGGTTGAGAAAGTTCGGGAAATCCATGATTCTAATTGCCCCGGATTGGACGAGGAGGACGTGGTACCTGGACCTTCTAGATATGTCCATCTGCCCACCAACACGTCTTCTGCAAAGAGAGGATCTTCTCTCGCAAGAGGAAGGTCGGGTTCTCCATCCAGAAGTCAAGACTCTCAACCTTCACGCATGGTTTCTGAGAGGTTGAGATGCAAGGATTGGGACCTTCCGGATGACGTAATGGAAATCTTGCTTTCGGCCAGAAGGCCAGCAAGAAATCCTTTTCATTGTGGCACGCCAATGGTGCTTTCCTTTCTATTACATCTAGCCAATCTGGGGGCTCCAGATAGGAACAATCAAAGGATACCTTGCTGCGCTGTCCATTTTCAAGCGCACCTCGGAAGAGGTTTCATATTTCAAAATACCGTAAATCATTCAATTCTTAAAAGGGCTTACTAACGTATACCCTCCAGTACCTTTTCATGTCCCAACTTGGGATTTAAATTTAGTACTAAAATTCTTGTCTTGCATACCTTTTGAGCCTCTGCACTCATGTCCATTGAGGCTTTTAACACTAAAAACTGTCCTTCTTGTGGCTCTCATCAGCCCGCAGGGTTAGTGAACTTCAGGCTCTCTCATGCAAACCACCATATACTATTTTTTTTATAAGGATAGTCCTTAAGGTTAAACCTAAGTTCTTACCAAAAGTAGTCTCCGACTTCCATTTGTCACAAAAAATAGTACTTCCAACTTTTTATCCTCCTCCTCATCTGGGCAAGGAAGAGGAGAGATTGCACAGACTAGATCCCAAGAGGGCTCTTAGTTTTTACATCTCAAGGATGGCTAAATTGAGACAAGATGACCAACTATTCGTGGGTTATACTGGTCATAAACTAGGCTTATCTGTAAAAAAAAAAAAAAGACCATATCCCTCTGGATCATCTTAGCCATAGTTGAATGCTACAGATTAGCAGGAAAAGACCCACCAGATGGGCTTCGTGCTCATTCTACAAGGGGAATGGCTACTTCTGCGGCTCTAAAGAGGGGAGTCCCGGCAGCAGATATTTGTGCAGCTGCAACTTGGAAAACAATGCATACTTTTGTCAAACATTACTGTTTGGATACTACCTCCTCTAATGAGGGTTTATTTGCCAAGGCAGTTCTGCATTCTGTCCAAGAAAACTGAGTACTCCCGCCTCCAAAATTGCTACTGCTATGGGAGCCTATCATAAGATGAGGAATACGTGGGAGGACACAATCCATTCGAAGAACAAGTTACTTACCAACTGTAACGTTCTTTCGACTGGATGTTCCTCCCACATATTCCTCATCGACCCTCCCATCCTACCCCACAGTACAGTTTACGTTTCCTTACACTTTCCTCTCACGAAGAAGGTATCTGTCAGGGGGCATGCCTGGGTGTTCCTCATATATATTTCATCGAAAAAACACTGAAGCAACGGGCGCGGCTCGAGCTACTTACTTACTTATACCATTGGTGACGGAGGGACAATCGACGCCACGACCTCTAGCACAGCGCCCTCTGCCGAGAATTTTTTCATAAGCAGCGAAGCTGCAGATAACGAGTTATCATAAGATGAGGAATACGTGGGAGGAACATCCAGTCGAAAGAAGGTTACAGTTGGTAAGTAACTTGTTCTTCTGTCCCCCTGCCACAAATTCTTATATTTTCTGTTAAAAAGTCACCATAATCCTTCAAGCCCCCCCACCAACTGGCATCCTTTGGGCCCCCTAGTTTGAAGGCCTCTGCCATAAGACGCCTTAGCTGTTCAGCATGCAGACGCCCCCTTTTCGTGGGTGGGGCAACTCCTTCCCAGTTCCACACAATGACTTATACGGATCAGGCTGATTACTTTCAAACCGTTGCCAAGTAGGGGATAAATGCTCCTACTGGCTGCCCCTCTCTGGCTTTAATGCTGTTGCTGCTCCAATGCCCCCACAATGTTCCACACAAAGTCCATGCCTTCCTCAAATAGGTGCACCCGACCCTCTACGTAGTAGGTTATCTACATGTATCCAGCCTTGGTACATGTGTGAGAAACCATGCCTCTGCAAAGTTTACCCATGGCTTGGCTTACTTTTTTGCAGGATTTTTCCACTGCTATGAGCGCTGCACTAGTTCAGCTGTAGTGCATAATTTATTGCACATTAGCGATGCTTATTGGGGGGGGGGGACTTGTGACTCTTCTGGAGGATAGTGCCTGGCTCATATTAACAAAGGCCTTCCTGCTAAGGTGTAATATTTACTTTTTGTTCCCCCAGTAAAGATCACTTTGGTCATGGGTTATGTCACTGCATACCTTCCTATTTCCTGTACATGTTGCTGCCTGCAAGGTGGGGCGCTCTATGGTTGATATTTACATTTAAGAAACTGAAACATGTGTTTGTCTTTTAAAGGTCACACACAAAATGACTGCAACATTTTAGGTACAAGAACGTATACCTCACCAGAACACAAACCTCTAAATTTGCAAACCGATGCAACTAGTTAAAGCCACAATGGGTGGAAGTCTTGGAGGAAGCTAACCAAGCACCAAGAGATGCTTCACTCCTAAATTGGGACACATCAGACAGGAACATCCATAGCAAGCCCACTATAAATTAATGGTTTTGTGTACAGACCTGGTTCACAAATACTTGGCACATAGTAAATTTACATATTTTCTTCTTTTAGACAATAACTCCAATCATCATGGCACTCTTTGATTCAGACAATTTTCTGTGCATTTGAAAGGATGGGGAATTTGAGCCTTTGCAATTCCTGGTGAAGTTAATTGGAAATTGCTGATAGAGGGTATTGATGAAGGTAGAAGAGAAATACGTGAAGAAAAGGATTTCCAGGAGTCGTGCTTTTCTAGTTAGGTACGCAGTGTTTTTTTTTTTTTTAAATTATTTTATTCTTTCATCTATTTGATGTTTGGGGGAGGAGGGTACATCCAACGTCCCTATGTGGAGTCGTTCCCCTTTTTCACACATACAGATGAATTCTACACAATGCCCACCTCATTTACAGCATCTCTTTCCTCTAGAGTAACTATAGATGGTCTACTGATTTCTCTTATGTTATTGGTGAAGCGCTATGGGTTGAACGCCCTCGGGGACTGTAGTCCAGGTCAGAGTATGTGTGCAGCTAGGACAGAGAATGGATTGCTATTTGCGAATCGCACTCTACCGCCTTAAAGTTAGGTATACAGTCTTTTAGAATGAAAGTAAAACCATATCATCAGGGTATTCCCTGTGGGTGAATTCATTCCCATAAAGTCAGCCGATTCATGTTTCGACCTTAGCCGTCTTCAAGGCCTTGAAATTGAACACTTGGGTATGGTGACCAGGTTTGGAAGTTGATTGTGAAAATATCTTGAAACAATTTTCTGAGAGTACTTTTAAAGGGTTGAGTCCCGGGAGACCTGTCAATGGCTGGCGCGTTGTGCCAGAAGTCTTTAGTGGTGCTTGGACATCCTGGATTGGTTCCCCAAATCGAAATTCCTAAACAAATCTTTTTTTTTTTTTTACACCTTGGATGCAGTCCTGAAAATGTAGTCCACGGGTTGGGGAACTAATCTAGGATGTCCAAGGTAGAGCGCGATTCGCAAATACCAATCCGTTTTGTCCTATTCATTCAAGGTCTTTATGCATAGAGGTGATGCAGCTCGCCACTATTTATAAATTGTAGTGGTCACGGCCCACTCTCAAGGGTATGTACCCATACACATTTTTCTGTGTGCAGCTACACTGAGTTGTGGGTAGCTGCATGGGGAGGGTGGGAAAGCGCCAAGGAGAGCAAGAATAAGCAAACCTCCAAGGGGGCGGGTAGGGTCACGCTTAAGGGGAGTCACCCCAGTGTACAGCTCAGGCAAAATGTTTGTTGTATTGGTAGTCACATTATGAAGTTTCAACTTGCCTTTTTCATACCCGCAGCCAAGAAACAGAATTAAGACACAGGAAACATTTGATGAGAACGAAAAGCTATAATTGAGGCATTAAAAAGAAAGGTAGAGAAGAAAAAGCAGCTACTGGTGGAATCTGGAAAAAGAAGATGCAGTGAAAAAAACAGAATTATATTGTAAAAGCTGATGGGTGAAAACTGACTATTTCAAAATGTATTAATGGCTGTTCACAAAAGCTGGAAAACCTTTTTGGCAGGGATGGCTAGTGTTCTTCATTCCTTCCTCAGAACCTGCCTATTAATTCACCTGGACAATTGATAGACACAGCATTAAATCGGCAGATGTTTGTGTAATGATGCAGTTCCCAGAGATGTAGCTGTGCAACAACTGCAAAATATTGGACTATAAAATAACCCGTCAATTGTCTGCTACAAATGTTTTGTCGGACAGATCTAATTTGACAAGCTTAACTCACCACGTCTTTCTTAACAGGGTGTTCTTGTTACAGTATGACGGTCATGTCGGTTTGAACCATGAAGTGACACCTACACATTACCACACACCTGTGCAATCTTTCAGATTACAGTTTTAAAAAAACTATGGAATTGGAACCTCCCCACAACCGTTTGGTTGCTACGTCCGCCACTGCTACTAATCTATGATGTAATTGTAGCTCACATGCTGCTCTGTGAAACTGAAGATGCAAGTGATCTTGTGTGTAGAACTATTATAGTTGATCTGGTGAATTTGTAGGTTGGTGCCAACTTGTAAATGGTACATGTTTTTGTGCTATTGGATTTCTGTTGGGGGTCAGCTAATGTTTTCTTGGATGTGGTGAATGGTCGAACTAATTGCTAGCTGCTCATAGTGATATTGGGTGAAGTGATCGACGGTCTTGTCATGCAGGTAGACCTTCTGTTTAGGTCACTGAAAGTGTTTATTTTAGTGCAGTGATTTGTAATTGTGGGAGTTTATTGGGTGTGATGCCATGTTAGCTAGAGGTGAGATATGAAATGAGGGAGTTTAGAGGTTGGTTCGTGACGTGGGGTTGATTTGTAGTTTTGTATACTAAATCAGTAAACCGTAGTTAATGACATTGAGTGCTCTAACAAAGATGGCAAGTAACTGCTGCAAATTCCATGCTTTCAATACACTATCCATAAGTCTAACCCTATAGTAATACCACCCATCTTACACACAAGAAATCAAAACCCTTTTCCTAAATCGTTTGAAAGCAACATCCTCCTGAAGTTGTGTGCAATAATCGTTCACAATTTCAAACTCATCCTAAAGTTTTCACAGGGTCATCCTGGAGTAATCCCCCACCTATCCTGAAGTTGTCATGGGGGTCATCATGGAGTAATCCCCACCCATCCCTGAAGTTGTCAGGGGGTCATCCTGAAGTAATCCCCACCCATGCCTGAAGTCATCCTGGAGTAATCTGCACCATCCCGAAGTTGTCATGGGGGGGGGGGTCATCCTGGAATCCTGGAGTAATACAAGATCATCACTGGAAGTAATCAGACCTCCTCTTGGAGTAGTTTCTGTGATAACTCTTAGAGTAATCTCATTTGAATATTTCAGCCTATACACATACTTAAGGATGGTTTTGGATGATCTCCCTGAACTAGCCATGGATGACTCTAGGATGGAGTCACCTGATGACTCAAGAATTATTCCAGGAAGATTTTCCTTTTTGACTTTGGTTCTCCTGAAGTGTATTGTCAATACGATTTGATTGCATTGCTGTTTTTACATTCATATCCTGTTGGGTGGGTAGTAGACGTGTCCCTGATACATGGTATGTGATCGATGTGTTTTTTTTTTCTTCACTTTATGTTCACAAATGTTTTATGATATGAATATCTGTATGGTTCTATTGTTGTCCTGCTTTGATTATATGTATTCTTGCTCTTACCTATTGGTGTTAAAATAAAATGTTGACAAAGGAAAATCTGGGGGAAGGGGGGAGGTTCTACTACTTCTAGCCACTAGCACAGCATGGACCCCTCACTTCACGCTATCAATAAACACAGAATGTTAGCCCTCTCATTATATTTGAAATCGATTAACTGAACGTAACGTGAAACTCACGTGATAAGGAGGTAGAACGTTGTTGGGGTCCGTTTCTCAGATGGGAAGTAGACCCTACGCTTTAGACGGGCACTGCAAGAGTCAGAGCAGCTTGACCCGTAATCGAAGCGTGTTGTATGTACTGGTTTGTGGTGTGTACGTCTCTTGAGTGGCCGTAGAGCGAAAGGTTTGGATCCTTTTCTGAAGTGTTAGTGTGCGCTTTCTGCTAAAAAGCTTGCAGATTGAGTAATATTCTCTACAGCTATGTTATCAGATGACGGTGGTGCACGAGTTTTCGTTTCAGAAAGCATTGTAGTCTGGTACTTTATGTAATAACTGATTCAACTGTAGTGATCCAGAATACACATTTTTCATGGCTTGCCAGTGCTGGATATCAGTGGCCCGGATGACATGAAGTTTTCTGCATTTTACAGACGCCATATTTCATTGTCCTCGCAGAATCATGCATAGTAGTCTAAAGACGCTTATTTGCAGTACGACCACCGTTTAATTTCAAGTTTCATTTGAGCTAGTTTGAAAAACATTGATCAACTCATGTGCATTTCGATTAAACCACAAGTTTGATCTACGTTGAAATGTCAAACTGCCCTCCTTACCAAGTTTGGACAAATGGCCATTATATCTGCACATCCACACTTGTTTGTATTTCTTGATACAGAGAACATTTCTGGCCACACTACAAATTAGGTTCGTATATGTCCATATTTCGTGTTCCCATCAAACAACGTATATGTCATAAAATGCTAAGTTTGCACGGGATGCAATGTGGAAGTTTGCATTAGTGCTGACTCGCTAGGCGTGAGTGTTTCATCTCTCTCTGGGTTCGGCCGTTTTCTATATGTTTACCTTTTGGCCTCTCCACAGTACAAAGCACTCTTTGTATGCAGACTTAAAACCAAACCTTGGCAAAGCCGATAGGTCTGGCTTTTAATTAAAATTGTGAGTAGATGAGTGTTTGAACTTGGTTGTATGCGTGAATGGGGGACTACGGTTCTATGTGTGGATTACTGATACGTTGGTGAATATGGTTGTAAATGTGGACTTTTTTTATAGAGAGGGATTCCCCACTGAGATAATGGAGTACAATTTTGTTCAGATAAAATGGTGAATTGCCTAAAGAAGTATTGTATCAAACACGTACGTACAGCATTATATCATCCGAGAGCAAGAGTGCTCAAAGAAATGGTTTGGAATTATTGTATTACCCCCTCATTCGACTACAAGGATTTCGCCATTTGTGTCATTTAAGGGCAGACAACCGGGAACCAAGTTATGTCCAGGTTGGATGGAGAGATAGCCAAGAAATCATGAGACTCATCAGGGAGGCACAAGACGCATACAAACAGAGATTTGATGAGGCCACTAAGGCTAAAGAAACACGTTTTGAAGTTGATGATTTTGTTCTGATAAAAAATCTTTGTTTGGGATCCAAGTGTGTGGAGAGCAAATTCTTAGGACCAGAGAGTGTTGGTCCAAGTCAAGGTTATGTAAATGCTCATTCAGTGAGGGCGAGGATGGTGTAATGAGGAATGAGAATGTGATAAATGATGAGATCATAAGTAGTGACGCAGAAAGGGAACATGGCGATGATTTGGATGTTGCAAGTGGTGAGAATTATGCTACTACAGATTCAGGAACCTGTAAAGGAAGAGCTAGCAAAAGACCCACACGGTTCAGAGATTACTATCTTGAATAAAGATAAAATGTATATTATTGTAGAGGGAGGAGATGTGTTGGGTTTAGGACAATTACAACAACTACTAGTGTGTTTATATTTGCACATTTAACGTTCATACTGTGTGTGTAGGTTTTATTCATCACATTGCAGTCCATGCTTACTGTTTTAGCTTGGGTACGCATTATGAAGTCATAGGCTTCTGTATGTAGAATGTTGTCTTTGGAGTGGGGGTTCGCTTGTCAGAGTGGCTGGATAGCAGCGCCTGCTGTCGTTGAGTTGTTACACAATAAAGTCTTTTATTATCACCCAGTGCCTCCATGTTAATTTAACAGCTATCTCGTAATTCTTAAAAGAAATGTCTTGGTCCCGTGGTACTAGGAGCAGAAAAAAATGTTTCATAAATTCTTTGCTCTTCTGGTCGTAGCCACATGCATCCCTAAACATTTATTTTATTGAAAGTAGCATCTTTTAGTTCCACACTTGTATTCCTTAGCAGAATGAAAACCGCCTACCCTCCTCCTGGCTACTTAATAAATGCAGATATTTTCTGTTCCAAAGATATGATGTACCTCTCCTTTTCCATTCTTAGAGCCCAGTTATTCATGTTGTATTCCTTCTTTTTCTTCTTCTCATAAGCCATTTTGCTGTTTCCAAAAGCAGTCTTATTCATGCCCAATTTCTCGGTTTATGCTGTTTGGGCATTTAAGGGATTTCGAGGCAGTTGAAGATGTAAATTGTTCCCCACAGTTGTCAGTCAAGTGAGCGGAGTAGAACAAGGCCGCAGGAGTTGAGACGGAGCAGTAGCGTGTGTAAAGCCTGCTGTGCTGACTGTTTTTTACGTGATCGTGCTTTGGAAGCTGTGCCTTTTTAAGAATTGGAACCAGCTACTTAAAGTGGAGCTGGGTGCATAGCACCGGCATGTGGATTGAGCAACAGGAGTTGAGACGGAGTTCAAACGAGCTTCCGACGAGCTGAGCGGCTATACTTGTTATCGGATGTGGCCACAATGATATCCAATTGTCCTCGCATACACAGACGGCTGAAGCTCTTAGATGCAACAGCTAAGGCCCCCATGGACACAATCAAGGTGAGCGCCTCTCATTCGTTATTCTCTGATATGGAGGTTAATGTTCCCTATGACTACAACTTCTTTGGATAGATTATTTCTCTCGAACTGGGGTGTTGTGGAGACGAGGACCATGTAGATTGGCACTGCGTGCGAATGAAGTGATTGAATGGGGGGGTCGGGCCTCGCCTGCAGTGGGTCTTCTGATAGCGGAGGGCGACCAAAGGCAAAACTGCTGTAGGGAGGACAGGCAAAAAATGGAGGCAATGTAAATGGCATAAACAGGGAGACTGGTCCCATTGGGTACTATGACAAATAGTAGATTTGAGCCCTGATATGAACCCTCTACAGAATGGAGGAACAGGAATAAATGAGGAATCCGAGCTGGGAGAGGAATGTGCTTCTCTAGAGTGCATTTTTGCCACGCCAAAGTCCTCCAGACTTTAAAACACAAACCTTCACACAAACTCCTGAGTGGGGCAGAACGATTCTGTGACCGCTTTAGAGAAATGGGAGGGCCAGCACTCTGTATTATTGGCAGCTGGTTTGTCACGTGACATTGCCGAAATAACAAGGATGGAATGGCAAAGGAGAGCACTGAGTGCAGCTAGCAACTCCTATTGCCCCTGTGAATATTCACTTATAAAATCAACTCCAGGAAAGCATAATCTGACCCCCCAAATCACCTCAAAGTATTGCGAGAGGGCAAATCAATTGAGAGGCAAAGATCAGGAACTCGACCCAGACATCCAGGGTCCTGGCCTAGATTTAACAGCACAGGGAAACCTTCCTCGGAACAGAGAGAAAACATACAGGATTCCCAAAGGTGGTCCTCCTTGGCTTCTGAGGACTCGATCTGTTTTTAGGGCCAATAGGAATGCATGCGATGTGTCGGTGGACGCTGCTACACAACTTCAAAATAATACAATGTAGCCCTAACCATTTCTTTGGCACCATAAATGAAATTGTATGCAACATTGAATAACACGCTTAAAGATCAGACAACTCTCTTGGCCATGATTCATTCCAAGACGATATTTTTAGGAACATTTTCTGATACCATTCAAACTAAAATGGGTAGAGAAGCTGAGCCATCTGCACAATGGTAAGGAAGGCTTTGTGATTTTAGCCAGAGAAGGCGAGTCGCATAAAAATATCCTGATGGATGTTTTGCTGGAAACCTGCAAATGTGATGCGGTCTGTTAATGAGAAAGGCCACACTGGCAATAGAGTCCTAAATGGTAAGATCGGGCCTGTCAGACAATCTGGAATTACACCGCCCCAAACCGCAAAGGCAGGACATTTTACAGTAGGGTGGAATAAGAGCTCTCAACTGGAGTGGAAATTGAACTTATCATATCATAGTGGCCTAGAGAAAATCGGTGAGGGTAATGCGAGAGGCTGGGCAGAAACCAGAAGATGAGGCGCAAAGTTCGACTCTGCTACCAAAAACGTCAAAGGAGGCAATGGTACCTCTCCTAGATATGCAGAAAGAACATAATAATCACTGTTCGCCTATCAAGCCATTTTCAATATTTGTAAAACAGAAGAAACCTAATAAAGGTCAAAGAATTGCAACACGAAAAGCCTAAACATGTACAAATAGTGAATGGACCTCAATCCAACAGGTCGAGAGAATTTTTGAGGAATTTGAAGACATGCCAGCTTTAACAATAGAACACCATCAGCATGAGTCTGGTGAAAGGAGTGGATTTAACAACTGTAAGGAAAATAAAGACCCACAGGGAATTGCATCTGGCAATTCAGTGTTCAGAGACAATGATGCTCATGAAGTATCTCCCCTGTGATGTTCCAGGACTACTTGTAATATTGGACATCTGATGAGGGCGATACTATCTACGTAGAAGATGAAGCTTCCTGCAGCCAAAAGCCACCACTAGTCTGAAGATGACTCTTGACAATGGTTTGGCCTCTGTACCTAATAATATAGCAGCCACAGAGACTCTGGTAGAGTCTGGGAAGGACTATACTAGGTTTCAAACTTTGAAAGAAAAGCGGAAAGCTGCTGTTTTTGAAATGTAATCCTCAAATTGTGGTCAAATGTAAGTTGGGCTCATCTAAGTTGGAGACTGCCCCTATTGATTTCTCAAATACTCGCCGAGTTTTGCAGTCCTCAGGGATGACAATATCGATTGAGAGGCTGATACTTTCCAATAAGTTTCTCAACCAAAGAAATATGCTAAAACTCTTAAACCATATGTTGAGATATACAAGTGGTACAATTTGTGAATGAAACTCGCATGGATTGGGTAACCTCCATATGAAATCTGCCATGGTGAAAACCGCTCTTTTGGAGGCTTCATATGATCTGCTGCCCTTGGGATTTGAGTTTGATGAGGAGAGTGCTGCTCAGCTTTTATCCCATGCCACTGGTAAAACGCAAACTAAGCCTGAGGCTCCAACAGCAAGGGTTTGCCATGGGGACAAAAGGGCAACAAGCCGAGAGTTAAGGTAAAATTATATTGAAATAATCCTGGGAAATCACCGTCCAAGCGAGATGGCGAGAAAACAAATACTGCTAAGAGTCCTGTTTGACTGCAAGGTAGACAAGTTGGAGATGCGTGACATGGATGCATTGTATACCGATAAAGACTGGTCATGGCTTGCTGGTGTTTTAGCAGTGCTGACTGATAATTAACATCAGGTAGAACACAGATGTAGTCCCTTGCGACTAGGATCTTGGAACACACTTGGCTTTGTCCACTTAACGAGGAAGATCTAGGATTTGAGGTCTATGATATTCTACGTCTACAAGAGACGTGGCTACGGTCCAAGCCATTGTGTGATGGATCTACTGTGCATTTTAATCCTGCCAGAAAAGGCATTGCAGGAAGACAATACTCTGGGTTAATGACATTGGTGAAAATAGGGCCCGGGTTATCGGTGATGGATTCGAAGAACCCCAACACTTTTGTACCAATGTTGATTCTAGATAGAAAGGAGTAAGGGTCGGGTGAAGTGAAATCAATAATCTATACTGGGAGGAGCCTTTTGTTGATTTGTGTAATGGCTTTAGTGGACGATTCTTATATCCTATTTAAGAACTCCGCAGATCACAATAAATGGATTTTTCAATCTAAAATGCATGGATGAGCAGGGTAAACGCACCCGTAACAGATCACTGCAAAATAAGCCAGCTGTATGCCTCCAAGAAGTTAATTATCAGGGGTTTCAAATGTTAAATGGCTGTACTAAGGGGGATGTTCCGGGAAGAGCGACTTGGTCCAGGGGCGACCAGAAAGCTTGCCTGGATTCAGGCCTCTAGATAAGGTGCGTACAAGGCCTTTTTACACATGAAAATCTTGTAAATACGATAGCTTTATTTATTTTCCTGTGTACATTTACACACCAGTTTAGGGCAGAGGGCGGGTTACATCACACAAACCAGAACGCTTCTATTTGTATCTACATGGATGCAATTGCAAGCCATGGATAAAAGCCTCTGAAACAGAATGCATTTCTCTGAAGCCTTTCAAAAAACAAACTGCACACTGTGATTAAAGGAATGGTTCATTTCCATTCAGCTTCTGCTGTGTTAATGCTCATGACGGAGCAAACAGAAGCACTGTGCATATTTTCCTAGCCTTTTAGGATTGTATAATTAATAAGATTGAAAACTAAGTTGCAGTTGAGAATTATTTTGTAATAAATTAAGCAAACCAGTATTTCACAATTGTATTTGTCAGAGTTTCTGTGCTGTGTGCATAATCATGCGGAGGCAGATCATTTTTACACTTATAATTTAATGTACACTCTATTTTATAAAAACGGTGTGTAAAATGACTATGCACGGTTTAGTTTACATCCATCCAACCTTGCAGTTAATGGGGTACATTACTATAAATGGTCAGTGGCAACAGAGTCTTTGCTCAAGGGTGATTGTCATTACACCAATCACAGGTGTTATAGCCTCTCAAATCTTCAAGACTACAATGAAAACATCCAAAACCTGACTCTCCAGGAAGCGCAAGCGCTGTTCAAAAACGAATGAAAGTTACATTTGAAAATTGAAATAGAAACTCAGCTAAACCTGTCCCTGTGATAATCCAGATAGGCATTTAACTTTATATAGCGCTTCATACATGGTTCGTCCAACATCTAGGCAGTGTGATTATTATATCTGTCGATACTCGGTTAACCGACTCCTGAAGGATGTTAGTCAATAAGACAGCTCAGTCAGTTGAGCACTTGTTGCTGCGATCTGTTTGTGATCTGTAGGTTACAGGTTCAAATCCTGGCAAGGCCAACTCAACCTTTCATCCTTTCAAGGTCGATAAAGGAGTACCGACTTCCATTTGGTGATAAATATGTTCTATGTACAGCGCTTTGCCAAAAGCGCTATATAAATAACCATTTGACCATGAGATTAGATAAAGAATTTTGCATCAAGTCCTTGCCTCCCTGCACTGTTGTATCATAACATTGGCATACCATTAGGTAGTAATAGCTCCAGGAAATGAAGACTTTCATTAAATATCAAAAGACAATTCTGCTATTGAACCTCAAATCACACACAATCGTGTTTGCTTTACTATGTAATTGGCAAGCTTTTTGTGTTTTCAACGTTTAAATATATACAGGTGGTATCAAAAGGCCAGACCTTCGAGAAATAATGAAAGGTGTATTCTGTCACAATGCAGAAAGCTTCTGCATAGTAATGATTTCCATACAGTTTCTGCACACGTCGGCTGGATGTCGCATGCATTTTACTCTCTTGCAAAGGGAAAAAAGTAATTTTTACTCTCTTAAAATCACATTTACTCTCAAAGTTTATAAATGGGGAGTAAAATACTCACACCTCAATCTTATTTGGAGCACTGCCTGGATTATTACTTTGATTTAGGTAATATGCTTGATTTGGTTCAAACACTTTGTGTGGTTCCCATGGCAAGCAGTGACAATAATCTTCTGGAAGTTCAGTGGAGTGGGGAACCAAGAACGATTATACGAGAGTTGCAAAGGAAATAAAGGTCTTGCAGGGGAGAAATGGAGTGAGAATAAGACCGGATGATGTGCCAGAATAATAGGAATGTTCCTGGGTATTAGTGGACTTTGTAGAAGTGGAATGAAGTCAAGGGAGGTCGGAATTTAAACCAATCCACACTTGAAACAAAGATCTAGTGGAAGAAATAAATGTTTTTCTGGCAGACCTTAGGACATTGAACTGAGTTGCTTGGGGCGAGAGAGAAACTTTGATAAACAAAAAAACAAAAGCAGAAATGTAGAAACTGGGTGATTTTATAGAGCGCCCAAAGATTGCAACCTGATGCTGCGCAAAGGCTAAAAATCATCTGTAAACAAAACACCCGCAACCTATGGGACTTGATTAATAATAATGGCATGTTACAAACTGCCTTATTGTCTAGTCTGATCTCTGAAGTCACTAGTCATTTCACAGCCCTTTTTGTTTTGCCTCAATCTAAAGGGAAATGTGATACTTAAATGGTCCTTTCAATTTGAGAAAGAAAGGGCTAATAAAGAAATTGAATTCCTTCCCAAATCCCTCCTCCCTCCTCCCTCCCCCCCATCCCCGGACCAGATGGGCTCACTAATACAATGCTCAAGGAAGCTTCTCGACAGACGGGTTTTGTTGGGGGTGTGGGTACCAACCTAAATCTTTTTTTGCTGATCCTGTAAAATTGAGAGCGATCAAGAATAATACAAAAACTTAATTGGCGTTTGTTGATTTAGAACGAGCTTTTGATGGCGTCGGCCGAGCAAGGCTTTGGGACAAATTATTGGGTTGGAATTGCCCCCGAGATCTCATAGAGGCAATAAAGGCGCTATACTCTGCTACTTTGATTCAAGTTAGACTTTCTAGAAAGGTATCTTTTCTAAAAAGAAAAAACAAGGGTGTACTCTGGCGCCTGCATTGTTTAACTTATACCGCCTCAGATTTGGTTACTGTGTTTCTGTGAGCTCACTTGAAGTTGCAGGATTCTCGTGGTTGCAGTCCCACAAGCGCACTCTGCTGTCTTTGGGGGTGGTCTTAGTGTACATATCCTTGAGCTCTGCTTCTTTCCAGTGCCTTTGGTCATTGCATTAATGTGTACACGCAGCCACTCTGCTGCAGTGTTTCCAATTACCTATACTGGGGAGTACTTCACTGGTAGATGGCTCCATCATGTATTTATACTAAAGTACTGGACTATATGCACCTGTATGTTGTAGCCACTTATGCAGGAGTATTGCCAGCCTTCTTCCTAGCTGCCAATTGCAGCAACTGCCTCACGCACTCTCGCATGGGTAGGCTTGCTATAATCCTACATTCCACCTAGGCTGTCAATTGTAGCTCCACTGACTTATCTAGAGAGTGTGTTTATGCGTATTACCAGCCTCTGGTGACTGTTTGTTGGGGACCAGTAACCCCTGATTATGCTGTCCCAAAGCGCCAACAGTGTGGCGAAAAGGACCGCCGGCAAGTGTCGGGCGGTTGAGCGGAAATGCCACACCAACCTGCTCCAGGACGCACAGTACGGAGCGCGCTGATGCTTATGGTGGCCTCCGGCTCTTTCTCTGATTCACTGCTATCAGTAATGTTGGAGCTTTTCCAGCCCGTCGCTCTTCGTGGATTTCGGGTTGTACCAAGCGCCCCCTGTCATTGCTCCATGCCTGCTATCATTGCTTCTCCTTGCGGTCACCTGCCCAAAATCTGCAACTGTCCCAGCACTGCGTCATGTAGGGATGGATTTATGCACTCCAGGGACAGGAATTGCAGCACTCCGACCTTTTTCTATATGGTTGGTAGTGTGAGAAACCAAAGGGTGTCTCACCTGCTAGTCCCTGGGGATCTCTCTCTCAAGTGGCCAGGTAACGGCCATCGCCTTTTGGATCCAGACCCTGGGGGTGGCCAGTGCGGGAGGATCACCTGGGTTGGGGGTGGGGGTCTTCGGGACTCTGGGTGAGGCAACCAATGATATGCGGTATCCCCCTGACCGCTCACCCCCTTTCCCATACCCATGCCCCAGGGGATTCTCCAATGTCACCTATGAGAAACCTGAAGGTGTCTCCCTAGCTAGTCCCCGGGATCTGCCATCCACGTGGCCAGGACACGGCCATCGTTATTGGATTCAGTTCCTGGGGGTGGACCAGTGAGGGAGGATCACCTGGATGGGGGGGTCCTTGGGGGAGGGAGGGATGGGAGTGCGACACCGATGGGTGAGGCGCGGTATCCCCCTTCCTTCAATACCTCTTCCCCATCCTACCATATAGGACATTCAAAAACACTGCCCCCGCCCCCCATCTAACACGGCTGCAAAAGGGGACCGGTACCACGTGGGTGCTTCTGCGAGACACTGTGGTCAATCTCCGTCTGAGTAAAACTACAGATGATAAGGCTGGAGAAGAGCCGCCAAGGTAGGTCAAAGTGGTTATACAGGAGGTCAAGCAAAATCCCCATACAGTCAAACCTTTGACCTAATAACTATAATGAAAGTAAGGGCAGTGAATCCTGTGTACATTGAAAGTATAAGCGAATGTGAAGTTGGCAAGAGTGAACCCGGCCGAGGGATGTCCACTGGAACTGTTTAAAAAGACACTAAGATTTGTGAAGGAAGGAAAAGCCATAGTGAACCCGGTGTAGGGAGGCTGAAAGTAAAGAGGGGTCTGCGGCCAGGAAGAGGGGGCTGCAGGGGTGAAGAATCCACACCCTAAGTGAAACCAGGAAACCTTCATTTTGTTAAAGGAACTTTTGTTTTGTTATATGAACACATCCGGCCCTTGAAGGCAAGAGACTTTCAAGGGAAACGAGACTTGGCCATCAAGGCTCCTGATGAACTGCAAAAGAACTGTCAACTCATGCTGAGTAAGCTTGAGTGTGTGCTCTGCTCCAAGATCCCACCTTACCCTGTGCTCAAAACGTGGGGAAGGGAGACCCAAGCTAACGCAACCTGACATATTATTTGTGAACACTTCTTTCTTTTCTTGAAAACTATCCCACACCCCTTTTTGTATTAGTTGTAAGGTTTGGCAATTGGTTTCTTAGTATAGGCCCTTTTTATTTGACACAACGCCACTAGGACTGCCTTATTTACATTTGATGGTCGACGCTTGCTCCCATCTTAGATTTAGGTTTAGTTTAGGCGTTTTTCATTCCTGCAATCCTTGTTCAGTAAACACCCTTGAACTGTGATAATTTGTGTCTGTCTTTATTGTTGCCACCATGAGTTTCAACCCCCTTTCTGCACAAACACTGGGCAGAGGAAGAGGGCGACTGAGAGTAAAGAGGCCATATCTCATTGGACATGTCCCGCTAATCGTGTCAGGCACTTCACTTTAATCGTATACATCATACCTATTAGGTCTCCACACACGGATTAAAGGCGGAACATAGAGACACACTCTGAGCAAGGTGGAACCGAGAAGGAGCATATTTTCTGGGGTGAGCCCACTGGAGCAGAACGACTGATCGAGGGATGAGAGAAAAGGGTAGGGAAACCCAGAAGATCCCTGGAGTGGTTGTTACCTCCCAAGAGCCGTGTAAGATAGGCAGAGGAGGCCAAATCCCAAACAAGAAGACTGCATTTTGTTTCAAGGACGCCAGCGACCCAGAGTTGGGGAGGTGAGGCCACGCCTGTGGTGTTAACCTTGTCTCATGTCTTAAAGCTGCAAAGACAAGAAAGGGATGCAAACATCCAGTGAGTTAGTGAACGACATAAAAAGGCTGGTGTGTTAAGGAAAGATTGAATGTGCAAAGGTAAAGATTGAAGGCTACACGCATGCTGATGAGATGCGAAGGAAGGCAGGCCTGTGGTGAACTTTAAATTACTGATAACCGTGAAGCCAGTGATGCAGTGTAGCAGAGTGGTCCAGCGACAGGAAATAGCCTGAAAGATACTTGAAAGTCTCTGCGAAATATGTGATATCTTGTCATAGAGCAGCAAAGTGGACTAACTACTTTAAGAGATATTTCTATGAACATGTGTGCTTATGTTATGTTAGAAGTATTTGTAGAGCGCGCAAACACCCGAAGGCACCCTGGAGCTAGGATGAATACAGAGCTACCATATAACAAATTAGAACACAGATGTTTTGAGCATGCGCCGAAAGGTAAGGTGATCAACTGTCATCCGCAATGGCAGGGGAGTAGCATTCCAGGCCTTGGCGGCAGCCACAGAAAAGGCACAGCCGCCAGTATGAGTCAGTCTAAACCGGGGGACCTTGACCAAAAAAGCAGAGTGAGAGCGGAGACATCGTGTTGGTACATAATGGGGGAGCTTTTCTTGAATATATTCTGGCCCAAGGCCGTTGAAAGCCCGATGTACCATCCACAAGGATTTGAACAATATCCTCTTGTCCACCGAAAGCCAATGGAGCTGCCTCAGCAGAGGGGTAATGTGGGCTCCAATAGGGGGCCGAAGGATAGCACTGACAGCAGCGTTCTGCAGTAACTGTAACCGATGAATCACATAGCGGGGCTGGGCAAGATATAGTGAGTTGAGTATGCTGAGGCAGATAACACAAGTGTGAGCTGAAGAGAAAGTCGACGTGGTCCTGCAGAGGTGTATAGTAAAATCTTTGCATATAAGTCTTCGACATCAGTGGAAAGTTCGAGCCCAACTGAGGGAGACCGGAAGTGTGGTAAGTTGGGGGAGACCTGCGTGAACATTTGTGGAACTGTGGAAACTTTTGAAAGCTGGAATAAGTGACTTTAACGTGGAAGGCCAAGCAGACCTCGATCCAGGTTTTGAGAACCTGAGCCAGAGTGTCATCCTGTTTACAGGGGCCGCCTTACTCTGTGCTGTCCAATGTGGGAAGGAGAGATGACTCCGCCACATTGAGTCTTTATAACATTGGCTTTCCTTTGTATACATATTCCCCCTTATGCAGTGTTTGTATAAGAGATAGGGCAGACATTAGGTTTTATTAGTATAAGCCATTTTGATTTGCATAGACTAAGACTGTATTTTCTTTATTATTTGATGGTAGAGACCAGCCCTCCAGATAAGCTGCGTATAGGGCCATTTTACACATGTAATTATGGCCTTTACGGAGCATTTAATTTTCTTCTGCGTACCGTTTACGCTTTTATTTATTTTCATTAAAAAACCTACTTTCCTCCACTAGATGGCACTAGAGTGCAAAAGGTGTCTTGGATCTGCACTAACAAACACAACTCTTTTATCAGTGGCAGAGCCTTTCATATGCATGATAGTTAAAGTGAGCAACCCAAAGCGCCCATTTAATTATGTGTTTATATTAACACTCATTAAATGGGCACTTTATATATCTATGATGTCTGCTAGATTGACACGCAAATAAAAAAATAAAGTTGCTTTAAGTCACTAATCAAATGTTTTCAACATCATGAATAACTATGAGCTGGAGGTTTGTTGCAAAGAATCTCCATATCTGAGTTTATTATATAACATCTTTTATTACATGTCTTAAATCACTGAAAGTACTGTGGGGTTAACTAGATCTTTCAGGTTGACATCATCTTACATTCTGGGACTTATAGTATACCATTCAGGACGTGAAATGATATTCTTTTGGCTTAACACGTAGCTGTAAGGATTTACATGTTGTCATGTGGCGTTATTATGCAATTTGTGTTTTTTGTAAGTAAACTCTATACGACATCATTACTGTTGGCCTTGAAATCCAAACTATTTGTACCAAGCAAACCTTGGAAGCTATGCGGTCAAATTTGCAGAGTGGATTAAAATCCCTGCTTCACAGTTCAGGCAAGGTTTGTGATCCTGGTCCCGTCCCGCACTGCTCCCCCCCCCCCCCGCCTACCCGCCCCATCTGTCTGGCCACACCACTCCCTCCTTTTTGGATGCAGCCAGAGTACCAGTAGTTCCTTTTTTTCCACTTCCACCACTCTTTAATCCCCCTGATGTGATTAGCGATTACGGGCTAAATTGGCTGTGATGTGTGTCATGCCAGAGATGCAGATTCTTGACTATCTTGGAAGAAACCTATCGGGCAATCAAGACTGCTCACCTATGATGGATGTAGAAGATGGGGCAAGGTACAGGCGAGTTATTGATACTCGAGGAGTTCATGTGAATTTATATTAAAGAAGCAGCAAGGAGTAAGCCACGAGACATATACACTTTGGGCCTAATTCACAGAAACCTTTTAGAATGGCAACAGCCCATTGGAAAACGCTCAATGAATTAGGCCCTTTGTCATGTGCATTATATAAATTGTCACTACTATTAATTGTATAGTTCAAACAGTGGAAAAGGGGTCAGTTAGGCTTTTTTGAGTAGTAACTAGTTGGCAGTAAATCCCTTTTTATAGACCTTTCTGTTTTTGCTAAAAAAGGCACAGTAGCAAATAAGTTGCCCAGGATCACACACTTTAGTGTTGAAGCAAGGATTTGGGACCAGTCTGCAACTTATGCACTTGTCTGCATTTCTTCCCAACTGTAATTGCCAGAATCATGTTTTTGGTTTTGTACACAATGTGGATCCCCACATTAATTTCCTGCAGCAGACAGCAGGGAAGGTAGCTTAGCAGGTTGTGACTGTTGCTGAGATTGTGTGCACGTTCCTGTAAGTAAATCGTATGCTAACACTTGCTTACTCGCACTCCCTCTGCAAGCAATACATTAGTCTCTATCTATAGTAGTTCTTAACAGAGTTTCTAGGGTCCAGAATTTTGAAAATGAAGCTGTGTATGTAGCACGTACTTACAATTTATTTTATGGCAGAATATTTTCCACAAGTGTAATAAAATGGTTAAAGGCAAGCCAGACAACTTTGATGTACAACTCTTTTGGTCTACGGGTCCGATTTTACAAGTCTGATTTTTACGTATGCATTGGGTGTATGTTGGATACGTTTTACTCTCTTGCAGAGGAGAAAACTCATTTTTACTCTCTTGAAATTGCATTTACTCTCTAATTTGAAAAATCATGCGTAAAATACTCCCACCTCAAAATCTTATCTGGAGCACTGAGTATGCCATCAGAATTCTAGGTGTCATAGGGTTTTCTTCATAATGGGGGGGGGGGGAAAGAATACAGTGTCTCTCCTAATGGATTCCTCACCTCCTCTCGGTAGTTGTCCCCTTTCACATGATCCTCCCGCATAATACCACCCCCAGGGTCAGGATCAGGTAGCAGCTGCTGTCCACTGGCCATGTGGGAGGATATACTCACCGGAGAAACACAGAAGATATTGTATTTTGTGCCTGTAGCAAGGGTCAGGACTGGCAGACAAGTCTCTGAATCTTGGGATATACAGAGAGGCACTAGGCAGTGCTTGTCCGTTGTTGCTGATGCTTTCCATACTGACGTTGGAGCCCATGGCAGTATTCTTACAGAGCGAGTTTGCAGCGGCTGGAATACACCTGGAGGGCACTAGGCATGTGATCTCTTTGTACACAGATGATGTCCCCCTGTACCTAATGTGAGCCGGAACATACCTACTTCTGATCCTGGAGGAGCTGGATAACTTTTCCGGGCTGTCTGGAATCTCCTTTAGCAGACTGAAATTGTGCATGTTCCCCCTGACTGGGCTGAACCCACTTGATGCCCTTTGACTTACCGAACCTGGGATTACAGTGGGAGGTTACATATTCAGATACGTTGTGAGCTGGTTGTCGGATGCTCCCACAGTGGAGTCAAAAGTGCTGATGAGCACAACCCATCCTGTTGTGCTTAAAGAGGCGCTGTTTGATCAGACTGGGTAGACCGATATGGGGGAAGAACAACGAGAATACTCAGATTGCGGGCTTTGTACTCTCTGCATGTACCCGAGACGGCAGATTCATTCTTGGAAGTTGAAGACCTAGCAGTTGCCAGAAGGTGGTATGAGGTGGGACTTACTACATGGGGTGACATGTTAAAGAACATTGAGAGCCTAGTGCAATCGAGAGGGCTCCACAAAGGTCAGTTCTTAAGATATAATGCTGGTTAAGATTGCTAAATTTAAATGGCTGGACTGGCCAGGGGAGCCAGAACTGTACTAAACTGTTGACCCTACTATGAGCTTGAGGATGGCTGGAGGCCTGTATCCAGGTTGTATGCAAGTTTGTTGAATGAGACATATAAGAGAAGAACAAAGTTGAGAATGTAATGGGAAGCTGATTTGGGGCAGGTATTTGAAGATCGGCAATGGGACGCTGTATTATGCTTTGTATAAAAGGTCTCCCGGAATGTCAAGTTTCGCCTGCTGCAGTTTAATTTGCTACACAGAACATACATGACCCCTAGCAGGGTTGCTAAGGTTGATGCTAAGGTGCGGCGCAATTTCCTGTGGTGTAAGAACGATAATGCAGACATTACACTTATGTTTTTGCAGTTGCCAGAAGGTACAGAGATTTTGGTACTGCATTGAGCTGATGTGTACCGCAGCAGGGGTCTGTGGATACTAATGGTCTCTGATAGGCTGTTTGCTGGGGACCTACTGCAGGCTGGATACAAACAGACGTGATTAAGCTTATGGACTTGGCTTGTGTCCTACTGAGGGGGGGTCCACAGTTTAATCACTGGTGGAAGGACCTGAAGATAAGGAGCCAAGCCGAAACCACAACCTGATAAAGGGCCATGAGGAAAGGCATTTGCGAGCCCACTGAAAATCTAGCAGCCTGGAATGCACTCCTCTTAGCAGTGTTAAGCCCCTCTAATGAAAGGCCCCTGTGAACATCTGGGGGCTCTTTACTCTGATACATGCGCCAGAGTTGGTGTGCACCGGGCACCTCACTTGGACACCACACCATGTAGTTGTGGTGAGTGCCTCCCTCCCATAACTGTAAGAATCATATAATTGTGCACGACTGCTGTCTCCCACAGGGGAATTATAATATGTGTTGTTTGATGCCATGTTTGTTGTTTTTCTACAGCATTGGATCTTTCATAGATTCCCAGGCTAATAACATTCCCTGTCATCAAGCCGGGAATCCTCGGTTATCTTTTAGATTAGTAAACAAAATGAAAATAGGTAGCCCATTGCCCTCCTTTTGGGTGCTTTTGGCCTCCACCAATGGGACATGGAGTATGTAGCTCCTCCACTGCAGCTTCCCTTCAGATTATAATTTTTTTTCTCAACATGTTTTTTATTGCCAATAATAAACGCATGCAATAAGAGGGGAAACGCACCAGAATCGGTGTACAGCACCTTATGTAACAGAGTATTCACAGCAACCTTGCAGTACTCACAGCGACAATGTGCAGCATATTTGCGAACTGCGCTTAACAGACATGGAAACCATGGAAATCGCAGACTCAACTCTGTTACGGGCCCACGACGGTAATCCGCCCCCTGGCCTCTTATCCTCCTTGTACACTATCTCCGGCTCGGTGGCTTACATACCACCCCCAGGAACCATGCTGCATATTTGAAGAAAGGAGACAGACCCTTTGCAACTTGCCCTTCTTCCTTATGCGCAGTGCTGTAATTTTTTACCCCAACCGCTGTGTCCTAGCATTTCACCCACCACATGGTTATAACGGGTCCCTCCTGGTTCTTCTAAAGGCACGCTATGGTGATCTTTGCCGTTGTAAGAAGGTGCATGATTAACTCAGCCGTCGGGCCGAAGAGGGAAACTGCCCCATCTCACCCAGCAGCACTATCCCTGGGTCCCAAGGGACTACCAACCCTCTGATCTGCTTGACTTGTGCGAGTACCTCCTTCCAGAATCGGGCTGACTTCCTGCAAGACCCTAGTAGGTGGAACAGCAAGTCTGTTTCTGGGCAGCCCCTCCAGCACAGCGGGGATAGGGAGGGATTGCTTGTGTAATATTTCAGGCATCACTACCATCGATGTCACACCTTCACTGGCCCTCCCCTATTTTTGGTGCATCTGGAGCTTGTGAACGCGCAGGCCCAGATCCGGTTCCACTCGGTCTCTCTCCACGGTCAGTTTAAGCTCCTGACATTAAGCACCCTGCCGCCCTGTGCGATAGTGCGACATCAAGTGGCAGAGTTGGGCATACATAAATCCCTCTCCTTCCGGGACCTGAAACCTGCCCTGGCACTCCTCAAAGGACAGGGGTCACCCCATTGCTAACTAAATCCTTCAGCTGGGATAAACCGCCTTCCCGCCATCTGCGTAACTCTGCCTGGCCCATGCCCGGTGTGAATGCTGGGTTGCCCCAGACTGGGGTGAGAGTGCCCAGGGAAGAGCCGACAACCCATTGTCTGACCACCTCCCTCCTGAAGCTAGTGAGCCTGCTGCTCCAACGTAAGGCGTGCTAGCGCCGTAAAGGGGTCTAGGGCCCAGGGTTCCTCAGCGTGCTTCCACACAGGCTGGTCCTCCAAGTCTTTCCATGCTAAGGCAGGGGATAATTACGCCGCCTGGCAGTACCTGGAAACATCTGGGACCCCCAGGCGGCCCTGTCCCCTGCCTGTTCCTTTGAGCATAACCCTCTTTACCACCCATGTCTCCCCCTTCTCCCCCCCCCCTCCAGACGAAATTCGGCATCCTCCTCTGCAACCTGCTATGGTCCTTGTCCAGAATCTCAACCGTCATTTTAAGGGTGGCGATCCTCCCAAGCCACAACACCACCTGCTTGTTCCAGTGGTCTAGGTCGTCCAGGAAGGTCATCCAGGAAGGTCCTGAATAACTTCGGGAAATTGGCATGGTAGACTTTGGTGACCCGATTCGGGATATGGACCCCTACTTGAGTGAAACTGGCTTTACCACCAGGGGACCGGGCTATTGTAGTCATCTGCTCCAGCTGTCTCTGTGGGATGTTCACCCCATGACGCTTGATTTAGAGAAGTTGACCCTGAAACCAGTGGCTGCTCCGAATCGTGAGATGTCCTGCCATAAGGCCTCCAGGGAGAAGCCCAGCTGCATGAGGGAGAGCAGCACGTTGTCAGCATACAAGGATATCTTATGATGTCCCTCCTACTTCCCTCCCCCACCTGAAGCTCCGTATTTGCGGGTGCACCCAGATCGTCGTGGCGAACGGCTCCATTGATGGCGAGAACATTAGAGGAGACTGGGGCAGCCCTGCTGGGTACCCCGTGAGATTTCCAATTTAGGGGATCTACGCCCATGGATTCTAAGCACTGTGGAAGGCTGCTGGGTAATTGGCCAAGACCCATTTCCTGAAGTTCGGGCCAATCTCATAGTGACGAAGGACCCTGTCTTTATATCCCCAGTCAACCGGATCAAATGCTTTATGGTCGTCCAGCAATACAATGCCCATTTTCACCCCCTCCCTAGAAGCACTCTCGATCAGGTTTAGGGTGCGCCTGATATTATCCTGGGCAGTGCGCCCCCGTAACAATACCAGTCTGGTCTGGGTGTATCTGGTGTGGAACTGCAGTCCCTCGTGTCCTTCTCCGGCTTTGGGATAAGAGCCGTTAGGGACTCCTTCATGGATGGTGAACCAGGGTGAAGACCAGGGTGAAGTTGAAAAGAGCACCTAGGCAGGGAGATGTGGGCGTACGTTTTATAGAATCGGGCAGTGAAGGCATCTGTCTCTGGTGCTGTGTGCTTCAGGGATTTGATTGCTGCTGCCACCACTTTCTCTGGGGATATGGGATGCTCCAGGGGGTCCAGCATGCCCCACGGGGCTGCAGGGGCAGGGACCTCCGCCAGATACTGTGCTTGCCCACCATCACACCTCTGTGGTGAGCAAGCATAACATTTCGCTTATCCTCCTCCGCCACCCTCAAGGCCCCATCTGGCCAACTGAGTGCCTGGATGTTGTTGTGTATGTGTCATTTTTAGTTTGTACACCAGCAGCCAATTTGCCTTGTTGCTGGTTGTATAATAAAACTGTTTGGTGTAGGGACAGGGGCTGCACGGATTTATTTGCCAAGTGTAACTCAAGCCGGGATTTCGCTTTCTTGAGATCCTGCCAAGCTTTATTGGTTCCGCTAGCCTTGTGCACTCGTTCTAGTGCCTGAACCCTGTCCTCTAACTGCACTTGCTGCAACTTGCTCACCCTGCCGAATCGCTGAAGCACCTGCAATAAGCTTACCCAGGTTAACTGCCTTCATGGCGTCTCATATCTTTTGGGGAGAGCATTCGGTGGTAGAGTTATCTGCGAAATAGTCAAGGCAGCAGAGATATCCTGCCATGTCATGCAGCAGAGTGTTCTGCAGCTTCCAGGACCTCTGGGCCGGGGCTGGGAAAATTGTGACTTCCTCCAGGCAGGGGAACAAGGTGCTGGACATGAGCATTGTGTCTATTCTTTAGGCCCCTGTGAACCTGGGAGAAAAATGAATAATCGCAAACTCCTGGGTCAGCTAGCCTCCAGACATCCACCTCCCCCAGGAACTTGCAAACCCTGTGGCCCGTTTATAATCTTACTTGGTAGGAGGGAGAGTTTAATCAACCGTGGGGTTGGGGTCCAAGTTAAATTCTCCCCCCGTGAGGGCCAGGCTTCCGCGAAAGAGACCCTGTCTGGGGCAATGGCCTGCAGGAAGAGCTCCTGTGCACTGTTCGGGCAGCAGATGTACGCGAGTGTGAGTGTCTGCTCAAACAGCCATCCCTTTACTAGTATGTATCTGCCCATCGGGTTGTGTTTAACCAAGACCTCCGTTAACTCTGCAGGCGACTTGCTTCACTGGAAGATTTAGGCCCTGCACATTCATGTCACCATGCCAAGTTGTGTAACCTTGCTTCTCTAGCATGGGGTCTGGCATGGATTCACATGCCCATGAATATTCCCCGTCGTCAGGCCGGGAATCCTCGGTATAGAAAAAATCAGTATCGGTTTAGTTTCTGATCTGTCTTACTCAGTAGTAACCAATCACTGGTCTCTGGGTCATACTGCCCCCAGCCAATGACTGCCCTGTCCCTAAGCCCCACCCCTGGCAGCCATCCTGAGATTTTTACCACACGTTCAAGTGTTGGGAGTCCTGTGCTTAGCTCTCGAGCTTTTGCTGCGTTTTTGCGCTTTTTTCAGGAGATTTTCTCTTTTTCGGTTAAGAGCCTCAAGCTCCACCGTTTCTACTTCTGATCAACGGGGATCCGTTTCGGAGTTTTCTACGCCCCTCAAGGGTGAAGATTTCGTCGAGTTACGCTTTTGGAGGATTCCAGAAGTTCCGAGGCCTACCCCAGACATGGCCCAGGAGAAAGGGAGCTCGACGCCCGGGAAGCTTTTCAGGACCTGCCCTGGATGCCAGCTTCAGAACGTTTTCGAGGAGAACGAGCATTCGTTATGCCTCTACTGTCTCCATGAGGACAAGACGCACAAGGAAAAGGACTGCGCGTTTTGTGGAAACATGTCGGAGCGGACCATGAAGGATCGCCACCTCCGTCTCGCCAACTGGCTGGAAGGTAAGAGCCCGCCAGGCGAGAAGTAGTAGTCCGAGCGGTCTTATAAGTCCTGTGAGGGTGCTCCGGCGACGGGGCCCAACAGAAGGCTAAGAACCGCGAGTCCGCGGGCACCGGGAGCGCCGAACGGTCTGGCTCCTTGGCTGCCAGGCAGGGCGCACCCTCCCCGGCGCCCTCGACCACGAGCCAACGCTGTGGCTCGGGTAAGAGGAAGTCCGAGAACCCGGCGAAGCTTCTGGAGAGGCCCCGGTTGATCTCGAAGACTCCGGCAGAGGGGGAGCGAGGCTCAGACCCTCCCCCGAAGGTGAAGGCCCCAGGCGTACAGAAGGTGATGTTGGCCGTGATTCACCCTGCTAGGACCTCGATTTGAGGATGTCGCTGCGGCCCTGGCTCAGCCTGTGGAGGCTACACCAGTGGAGGCGCCCTCAGGTACCAGAGTCTCCCTGCCACCGCGGAGGGAGTCTTTCAGGCCCATCGAGAAGACCCCCACGAAGTCCTCGTTGGAAAGGGGGGGAGGGGGTGGTGGCCGTCGTGGATATGGACACGACCTCTGAAGAGGAGCTCATCCAAGTCGTGGAGGAGACCCAGCCCATCGGGAGGGATCCTGATGAGGGCGACGGCGACGCAGACGAGGCTCCTCAAGAGCCCTCGCGCCCGTCGTTTCCGGCGCCGCAGGACACCTCGGCGGCCATTTTGTCAGCCATCCAGTCCTTATGCTCGGAGATGAGGACTAGGTTGCCCCTTCCCCTGACGGAGGAGCCTGAGCCAGACCCGACGGAGGATCCGGAGCCAGGACCTTCGGGGAGCCCACCGCCTAAGAGGAGGAGGACGCATCCTAGGCCTCCTCTCCCGCCTCTGAGGCCTTCTCTACGGCCTTCTCTGCTTTCCCCCCCAGTCTACTACCCACGGGGATGATACAGGCATGGACACGACTACGACGGGTACGGATGACGACGGAGGCGACAACGGGATGTGCCCCCCGTAGCCCCCTGCCCGGGCGTCCCCACCCAACGAGATTGGATCCTTCCATGCAATGATCTCCAGGGCATCCAAGTTCTTCCAGCTCTGCCCCGAGGAAAAGGAAGGGTTCCTTTACCAGCGGCGCGAGGCTAAAATGAAGACGGTCCTCGCCGTACCGCTTCTTGATAACATCTGGGATGAGGGGCTCGCCCTCCTCAAGAACCCTGCCACGGCTCCTGTGAAGAGGGACCGGTACGAGAAGAAGTACCGGGTCCCCGATGCTGCCCCCTTGTGCCTTAGGGCGCAACCAACCCCGGACTCGGTCGTTTTCGGCGGCGGCCAAGAAGAAAGCGGGGGGGGCATCGGCCTCGACTTGAACCTCCCCTCCGGACGGTGAGGGTAGGAAACTGGATGCGATGGGACGGCTGGTCATCTCATCTGCAGCGACAACCATCAAGGCGGCCAACTCCCTGGCCATCGTAGCCCGCTACGACAGGGAGTTGTGGTTCAAGATCGCCCCTCTGTTGGACTTCCTTCCGGATGCCAAGAGGGCTGAGGCCCTGGAAATCTTGCAGGAAGGTGAGATTGCCTCAGACCACGCCATTACGGTGGCCACGGACATCGCTGACACCGGTTTCCGTCAGTTGGGCAACAGCGTTTGCCTGAGACGACGAGGATGGCTCAGGGCGACGGGTTTCCGCCAGGACGTTCAGACCAAGGTTTTGGACATGCCCTTCGATGGGAACAACCTTTTTGGCAAGGCGGTTGATGAATACCTTCAGGCGATCAAGACGGACACGGAGACGGCCCGTGCACTGGGTGTGCTCCAACAATGACGGCCGTCCTTTCGGAGTTCCGGAGGCAGACAGGGTGCCTCCAAGGGAGCCGGCAGCAGCTGCTCTACTTACCGTCAAGCGGCAAGGTCTTTGTCGCAGGAGGCCTACAGGGGACGCGGCAAGTCAGGTGGATCCCCCCATCGTCGCCAAGGTGGTCAAGGAGGCAAAGCGGCCTCCAAGCAAGATTGAACCGTCTGTCGGGTCGGGGCCCCCGCCAAAGCACCCCGGTGGGAGGCCGGCTGACGAAGTTTGTCGGCGTGCGGGAGTCCATCTCCACCGACCGTTGGGTGCTGGACGCCCTGGCCCTGGGGCACGCCCTCGAGTTCCAGAAGAGGTGCCCCCGCATTCCTCCCGTAGCCAGGGAGGAAAATCACGTCCCTCAACTGCTGTTGGAAGTAGGGGCAATGCTCAGGAAAGGTGCCATCTAGCTCGTACCGAAGAGGCTTCGGGGCTCCGGAGTTTACTCAAGATACTTCCTTGTGAGGAAGAAGACAGGAGGATGGCGTCCCATCCTGGACCTGCGACGACTAAACAAATACATCAAGGCACAGAAGTTCTGGATGCTCACCCTCCAGCACGTGCTGGGACAGCTGGAGGAGGGCGATTTCCTTTCGTCGTTGGATTTGGAGGATGCTTCCTTCCACATCACTATTCTAAAGAGGCACCGAAAGTTTGTGGTCCAAGGGCGGCACTACCAGTTCAAGGCCCTCTCGTTTGGATTAAAATCGGCGCCCAGGGTGTTCACCAAGTGCCTAGCACCGGTGGCGGCGCGGCTGCGCCTGCAGGGGATCCACGTCTACCCCTACCTGGACGACTGGCTCATACGGGCAAGGACAAGGGAGCTCGCCGTGTAACACACTGCAAAGTCCGTCCAGCTGCTCACGGACCTGGGGTTCTCCCCAACCTTCCTCCCTGGAAGGTTGGGGAGCGCACACCGGGGGCCTCCACGCGAGAGGCCTTTGGTGCTCGGAGGAGAAGACTCTCCACATCAACATCTTGGAGCGCCGCGCAGTGTTCTGGGCCCTCAGGTCCTTCCTTCCGTCCCTCAAGGGCAAGGTGGTGAGGATCTTCACCGACAACACCACCACGATGTTCTACATTCGGAAGCAGGGCGGAACCAGATCCCCTGCCCTGTCCAAGGAAGCCCCGGATCTGTGGCATTGGGCCATCGCACAAGGGATGTTTCTGGTACCCTTTCATCTGGCAGGGATAAAAAACACCACCTGGTCCCGTCGCAAGTCGTCCTGTTTCTGGGAGCACAGCTCGACACAGTGGCGCGGCGGGCCTCACCGTCGGAGGAAAGGATAAGGATCATCCTAGGAAAGGTGCAACGTCTACTGGCCATGGACGTGGCCAGAGTGAGGTCTATCAAGTCCCTCCTCGGAATGATGTCCTCCTGCATTTATCTGGTGCCCCATTGCAGACTTCGGATGCAGCCCTTGCAAGAATTCCTCGACGCCCACTGGATCCAGACGGGCAGCTTCGAGGACAGGATCTCGCTCGACGAAACGTTCCGTCAGGCGATACGATGGTGGGGTGTCCGCGCTCATCTGACAGCGGGAACAGGCTTCCTAGCCCCGGCCCACCAGGTGACGGTGACGACGGATGCCTCCCTGGAAGGTTGGGGAGCGCACACCGGGGGCCTCCACGCGAGAGGCCTTTGGTGCTCGGAGGAGAAGACTCTCCACATCAACATCTTGGAGCGCCGCGCAGTGTTCTGGGCCCTCAGGTCCTTCCTTCCGTCCCTCAAGGGCAAGGTGGTGAGGATCTTCACCGACAACACCACCACGATGTTCTACATTCGGAAGCAGGGCGGAACCAGATCCCCTGCCCTGTCCAAGGAAGCCCCGGATCTGTGGCATTGGGCCATCGCACAAGGGATGTTTCTGGTACCCTTTCATCTGGCAGGGATAAAAAACACCATCGCCGACTCACTCAGCAGGGAGCTGCGCTCGTGCCACGAGTGGGAACTGCGCCAGGATCAAGTAGATGGACTCTTCTGAAGATGGGGCGAACCCCAGATCGATCTCTTTGCGACGGCGGCGAACTCCAAGTGCTGGAGGTTCGCCAGCAGGTTTCCCCAACCGAGGAGCATGGGCGATGCTTTCTCGTTCCCCTGGGACGGCCTGTTCCTTTATGCATTCCCGCCGTTGCTACTCCGACTCGTCAACCAGCTCAAGAGGTCCCGGTGCAGGATGATCCTCGTCGCACCGGTGTGGCCGAGGCAGATCTGGTTCCCGGACCTTCTGGACTTGTCAGCGTCCACACCAGTCAAGCTACCGACGGACGCGGATCTTCTCTCCAGAGAAGGAGGCGCCATTCTTAATCACTAACCAGAGTCGCTGAACTTGCAGGCCTGGCTCCTGCAGCACTAGAGTTTGGAGGATACGACATCCCGGCCGACTGCAGAGAGGTTCTTGCAAAGGCCAGGGCTTCCTCAACTCTCAAGTGCTACGGACACAAATGGAAGAGGTTCTCTATCTGGTGCCGGGCACAGAAGATTAGTCCTCTGCGGATTACGGCCCCTCAAGTATTGCCGTACCTACTGTCTTTGGCCAAGGCTGGACTATCTCACACTTCCATCAAGGTACATCTGGCTGCCGTCTCACGTTACACCAGAACTACAGGACGGGCGTCCTTGTGGTCTCATCGTCTGGTGAAGGAATTTATGAAAGAACTGTTCCGATCATTCCCGCCGGTGAAGGCCCCTGCCCCGGCGTGGGAGCTCAACGTGGTACTAACTAGGCTCATGGGGGGGCCCCATTTGAACCTATGCATTCAGTGCCGTTGAAGTTTCTGTCGTGGAAGACAGCAATCCTCGTGGCCATCACCTCTGCACGACGAGTGGGAGAGATCCAGGCCCTGTCTTGCAAGCCTCCATACTTGACTTTTCACGACACGAGGGTGGTGCTGAGGACGCACCCCTCCTTCATGCCCAAGGTGCCGTCGGACTTCCACCTCATCGAGCCCTTGGTGTTGCCAGTTTTCTTCCCGTCGCCTTCGTCGCCGGCTGAGAGGACTCTGCACTCGCTAGATGTAGCTAGAGTGCTGAAGTTTTACATGGACTGAACAAAGAGTTTCCGGAAGACATCACAGCTGTTTGTGAACTTTGGACCTGTGAATCAAGGAAAGGCTCTCTCGAAGACTTCCATTTCCAGATGGCTCTCCGGCTGCATCATGCACTGTCACCGGTTGGCAAACCGACCGCTGCCAGGCCGTCCGAGGGCCCATTCGACCAGAACGATCGCTGCTACTACGGCGTTCCTGTCTGGTGTGCCCCTGCTCGACATCTGCAGGGCTGCTACGTGGAGGTTGACGCACACCTTCACGAGATTCTACTGCGTCGACCGGGATTCCAGGGAGGAGTCCAGAGTCGGCCAGGCAGTGCTGCGCAACCTGTTCGCCTAAGGTGAGCCTGGTGAGGAGGTAAGAGTTGCTTAATGTTGAGTTGTTGTATTGCTTGATATTGAGCCTTGTGCCACCTCCCGTGGTTGTGCATGTGTATACTGCTATGTATTCTTAAATTCATGAGCATGTGAATCCATTCCAGACCCCATGCTGGAGAAGGAACAAGTTAATTACATGTAACTGTTGTTCTCCAGCATGGGTCTGGCTTGGATTCACATGCGAACCCTCCCGCCTACCCCTCTGCGGCTCTTCCCTTGGTCATACTGCCACTTCACGTGCTACCAAATCTCAGGATGGCTGCCAGGGGTGGGGCTTAGGGACAGGGCAATCATTGGCTGGGGGCAGTATGACCCAGAGACCAGTGATTGGTTACTACTGAGTAAGACAGATCAGAAACGAAACTAATACTGATTTTTTTCTATACCGAGGATTCCCGGCCTGACGACGGGGAATATTCATGGGCATGTGAATCTATGCCAGATCCATGCTGGAGAACAACGGTTGCAGGTAAGTAACTTGTTCCTTTCAGCCATGGCGCGTTGCAGGTGTGGTGCATGATATTCTTTGCTTATGCCTGCCGCTACGGTTACAGGTTTGCCAATTTGTCCAGTGATGGGTTGCCGCGCTGAGAGCATTGTAATGTGGGTGGTTTCCCCAGCAAACGTCCCCCCTCGTTCCCCAACATGGGAACACCAAGTGAGCAATTCTCACATTCCCCAGGGCAACCGGCCCCACCCAGGCAGCTAACCCCCGACAGTAAAGAACACAACCACTATTAATTGCCTCAGATTACCTTCATCAGTCCCTCTCCTAGCATGTCCACCCCCGTCGAATTTCGGTGGAAAACCGAGCGCTTCAGGATCAGTACAGTGATTCCGCAACTGTCCATTTAACAGCCCGCTCCCCGGCCACCCATCCAGAGGCACTGCTGCAGCTCCCAGTTGTTAGAGGCCACATCTCAGTCCCCCTCCGCCACGTTAAACCACTCTAGTCCCCTCAGCGCTAGATTCGGAAACCGTTCCCTGTCGACAGTCTTGCTTGCTTCAGCCCGTGGGGCCTTTTTTGTTCTTACGAGCTGGACCATTGAGTTTCCTCCTTCTGCTCAACCGGGCACAGGACTCTCCGGGTGCTTGTGGTAGAAAACACATCAGGCGCCGTGTCTGAAGAGGCCTCGCCCTTCGTAGCCTCCGGGTTGAGTAGCTCCTCCTTATCGAGCGCACCCTCCTTGGCTTGCCCTCTGCTACGAAGATCAAAGCTGTAGGGAACACGCAGCGATGGGTGATCTTCCTCTCTCGCAGCCAACCGTTCTGTGATTGGCCTCAAATCCTTCCTCTGAGCGTGGCAGCTGCTAAATCCTGGTACAGCGCTGTTAGGCAGAATCCAGTGCAGTTCCCTTTGGGAGCACTACACCAGATTAAGACTACAGGTGAGAGCAATAAATCCCCTTTGGTATCAGTCCGTACCACAAAGATTTAGTTGGTAGCTGTGGCTGAGCAGTCAGACTTATCTCATGAGGGAGATGAGCGGTATTCAGGGTTTACACAATAGGCCTATCAGGCTATGGGACAAGGAAACACTAACCAAAGTTTTGTAGTTAAAAAGTAGTTATATATTTATTCTATACACTTCTTATCAAAACACATGTATCACAAATACCAAGCAAGTTAAATTAAGTCAAGGAAAAATATACACACTCCCTATATGAATTGTAGACCAAGTGAACCAGAGTGAAAACTGAGCAAAACGGCACAGTGACAACTACACACAAGGGGCCCTCTAACAAGTCCTCACAAGGGAGGGAAAGCACAAGTTATTTAGAAATAGGTTCTTATACACCCTAGCAACACTTCCCATTTACTTGTGACCCAGTTGGAGCAAGACAGTGCATCAGTATAAGCAGTACTTAAATGAAAACTGAGCAAAATGGCATTTCACAAGATTAAACAGTGGGAAGGAAAGGGTAGTTATAAGAAAGGGGTGCACCACACAGTTTGAATGGAGAATCAATCTTGAGAAAGCAGATCTAACGAATGTGACCAGAGTCAGTAGGCCTGTGCCAGAGTTAGTGGTACAGGGCGGAAGGGCCCAGGAGCAAAAATGTTCTTGTAGCTGCAGTCAAGTCTTTGGTTAACGAATTTGAAAAGGTAGATGCAGAAGTAAAATAGACAGTGTTAAGAGGGGGGCGGCCAACCCAACAGGTAGGTAAAGGATTTAAAGAGTAGAGATAAGCTGGGCACCACTTAATTATATTCAAGTTAGATAGCAAGTGTCATGATGCCTGCCCCCGGAAGACCAGGCCCAGCAGCCCCGGAAGCAGACATCATGCCACTTGGAGCATGCCCAAAAGCCCCAGTTAGGGGCTGTTTGGGTACAGTCCTGGCGCCAGGCTCATTATTGATAACTCACCTGAGGCAGACCATGCTGCATACTCACCTGAGGCAGACCATGCTGCATGAAGACTCGAGCCAAATGAGGCTTAGGAGGGACTATTTTACTGAAGGGACTATTTTGTTACTTGGGTGGGGCTGTGGAAGAATACTTACCTGGATCTTCTTCCAAGGCTATTTAAACCACGCCCGGACAGCCACATGTGCTTCGCGTTATTCTGCTTGCTTGCAGCGTAACGCTCACCGTGTTTTCAGCAGCTCCAGTCTTCAGCCATGCCTGCTTCAGTCCTGGGACTCCTGAAACAAGAAGACAAAAAGGATAAAGGTTAGAACAGGAGTTTTAACTTTAATCCTTACCTGAATCCTGATCCATTTCGCCACGGAACTGAAAGACAGAAGTCTTTGAAGCATCGCTTCGCATTCCTACGGCGCCGCGCTGAACTCACCAGCTTGGCGGTACTTCAGCATTCCATCACGCTCTCTCCATCTCGTGGCCGCCCTCCGACACCTAAGGAGACAAAGACAGCAGGGTGAGCAAGGGGACTCTCGAAGGCTGTACAAGCTTACCCCCAAGGACTCACCTGATTTACCACGGGAGGTACTCACCTCATTTCGGGTCGGCGCAGTCAACTCTGCTTCATCGCCGTACCCCGGCCCCTAAGGGGAAAAAACACCATAGACTTACCTGAATCTTACCGAGTGCCATTTGGAAATCTTCAAGTGGATAATCGGCAACCTGCAAGGAATCGGACAGAGTGAAGAGCAGACATTTGAACTCTTATGAACAATTGGACTTTAGAGTCAATACTGGAACTCGCCAATTCCTCTACGCCAGTGAAGTAACTGGTCAACGCGCCCCTGCGGTCGACGCAGGATGGAGAGCTCATCCTTCCAAACCATCAGGTGAGACTAAGGAGGGGACTTCAAGAGTGATCTGTCTGAAGACAACGGGAGTGGGGAACGTGAGTTGACACTCAATTCCACGGGTGGTTAATTCCTCTTCTCCTTTACAGAAGAATATTCTTGCGAGCCAGACAAACTAGGCTGAGCGGGCCAGTCCAGTCAGTCATCTCGGCGCTACAAGTCACGCTGGTGGAAATAACAGCGGCCCAGTTCCGGTCGGCGCCCCCGTGGGAACCAGGTGAGCGTAACAGCAAGTTTATACATTGTCCGTTACTTAATGCGTTGTTGCTTCAATGCGGCTGCCGGGTAAAAAATAGCCCTATGACACTCGGGCTATGCAAAAATAATGTCCAACAGAAAAACAGAGTGAGAAACACCCTGTAGACCCAGCGCTCTTCCTTGCTCCTAATCAGGAGCTAATTTCATTCCTCTATGCTTTCAAAAAAGTCCATATATACTTTTCTCCAGTGTAGATAATTCAATTATACTCAATATTGTAACATTCCAATTTTGTCGCTTGAAACGAAGTTTCCAAACTTATTCTTAAAGTTGCTCATATGTGTTTTAATCGCACAGTATTGAAGGCGAAATAGATAAATTCCAAACTTCAAGTGTAAGCCATATGCCAATGCATTTCGGTGCCTAGCACCATCTTCAGGGCTACATTCATCAATATAGGCACAAACAATGTGCATACATGCAGTGAACATTAATAAAAAGAATTGTAAAAAAAAAGAAATCACAAATTACATACCGCCATTTTATTTCAATTCGTAAAGATGCAAGAAGGAAAAGCAGAGGAAACATAATGTCTTAATTAGTGCCTTGTACTGTAATACATGATAGGTTAAAACTGTGATCAGTAATCTGCCACTCCTGCGTAATTTGTTTACCTTAGCTTCACTATGATATATGTCCCGCCTTGTAATAATCAATCCAGTGAGTCAGGAGTCTCTCTCCCTGTTAGAGAAATGCACTGTAATCTCTATCTCTGTTCTACCCATCAGAGTTTCTACTGTATCCGCCGCGTGCAGCCGCGGGTGCTTACCTCTGTTTCACTCCCGTCCGACTGTCTGAAAGGTCGTGCAGCGAGTGAATGCGCCCGCTACAACTTTCGTTTTTAAGTGTAGTCATGGCGACCAAGGCGGCGTCCTGCGTCCAGGATTGGACGGCGTGGACGCGCATCCGGCCCCACCTCCCCATGTCTCCATGGGAGGGCGGGACTGGTCGTCGCCATGTCAACGGCTCGTAAAAGCAAGCTGGGTGAGAAACATTCGTGGTTAAATGCTTGCCCTTTTAGCGGCTCGTACAAACGTGCCTGGTGAGAAACGTCCGTGGTTAAACGCTTTCCCTGTAAATTACGGGATCAAGGGGGATGTAATGCAATGTAACCGTGCGCAGTCTAAACGCTGCTGCCAACCGCGCACGGAGTAAGGCTGAGACCACCTAGTTATTCTCAAATGTTACACATATACATAGGGTGTGCAAAAATGAATAGCTAATCATACAACTTGCGTTGCGGTCATATAAGGAGGGCTTACATGGTGGTCAATCACACAAAATATGATCTTCGGTTCCCAAGATCAATCTGTTCTACATTCTAATCAATATTTACAATATATACAAATGGAAAAGGAGCAACCTGTCCATCATAATACATTACTGCACCCAGTAGACCCTTTCACAGAAAACAAGCAAAATTAATTTCCTCATTAAGTCCTCTTGGTGTTAAGGTCCCCAGCTTGTCGATCCAGAAGGATTCCCTCTGGTCCAGCCTCTGTTGCAGATTCATATGGGGTTCTCTTTTTCTCATTACCTCAAGTATCTGGAATCTTATTTGCGATAGATTGTGTTTCTTAGTGTCCCAGTGGCCTGCCACCGCAGAGTTCTTGTTGTGATTCCTTATACAAGATCGATGCTCATTCCATCTTATTTTGGCACTGCGTTTCGATTGTCCTACGTAATAGAGCCCACAGGGATATCTTATACAGTAGATAATGTTATTGGAATTGCATGTTCCAAAGTCCCTCAACTTAATCTTCTCTCCAGTATGTGGATGGTTTACCACATTTCCTTTGGTTATGTATCCGCAGTTGGTGCAGTTCAGGCATGGAAATGTTCTTGTCGTGTTTTTCCTGTTGTTGGGTCTGGTTTTCACCAGTCTGTCCCTCAGGTTTTGGCTCCTTTTATAAGCAAACGTAGGGAGCTCTTTAAACAATGGTTCAACTCTTTCATCTAGGGCCAATGTGCTCCAGTTCTTTCTGATGATTTCTTTGATGCGTTTACTTTGTTTTGAATACTTAGAGACAAACACCATGGGCGGTGCCTCTTTGGTTTTCTGCTGTGTTCTCAAAAGTTCCTCTGTCTCTGTTCTCCTACCTTTCTTCTGCCTTTTCAATTTCAGATGCAGTGTAACCACGGCTCAAACTTCTCGCCCATTTTCTTTATTGCCTCTTCATAATCAGTAGGGTCACTCGCAATCCTCTTCACTCTTAGCATCTGGCTGTATGGTAGGTTTTTTATCAAACTCGGTTGGTGAAAACTCAATTTGTGTAAAATGTTGTTTCTATCTGTAGGTTTCTGAAATATATTAGTTCTGTAACCCGTAGCTTCTTTGGTGATTTGTACGTCCAGGAAGTGTATGGTTTCTCTAGAGTATTCTGCTGTGAACTGAATACGTTGATCAATATTATTCAGTTATCCTAAAAACCTCTTAAGTCCATCTTCTGTGTCCTTCCAGATTCCAAAAATATCATCGATGTATCCATAGTCCAATCTTATTCTTCCATTCCCCATGTTTCAAAACATGATCAACTTCAAATTTGTGCATAAAGGCGTTGGCATACGACTCTGCCATAGCTGCCCCCATTGATGTCCCTGCTACATGCAGGAAAAATTCTTCATTATATTGAAAATACGAGTTTTCACCAATGAATTCCAGCAATGCCATAATGAATTCCTTCTGAGCTTTAATGTCGTCTACCTGAAGCAGTAGCCATTCGACTGCTGACCTACCTTGGTCATGTGGAATGGACGTGTAAAGACTTTTAACATCTATTGTAAATAAGATGTCTGTTTGGACATAATCAGATTCTTGCAGATACTTTAGAAAATGTGTAGTGTCTTTAATATATGTGTTGGTTTTTTGGATTAGAGGTTGTAAAAAATAATCAATATACACTCCCAAAGGTTGTAATATACTGTTGGTGCCAGCGACTATGTGTACCTTAGGTAGAGTATAGAAGTGGGGGATCTTGGGAAAATGATTGCAAAAAATATCTTGGTATGGTAATTAATCCAACTGAGTTCCTCTGCCTTAGTGAGTAATTCTTCCAAATTCTGTTTGATTTCAGTAGTCGGGTCTCTATCCAACCTAGCATATGTGTCGGGATCGTTCAGCTGTCTCATGCATTCCATGTCGTAATCTTTTGTGTCGAGGAGTACTAGAGCTCCTCCTTTATCCGCACTCCTGATGGTCAGTTGCTCATCACCATATAATTGTTTAATCAGCTCCCATTCATGTGGTTTCGTATTCCCACCTCCTCTTGATTTGAATTTGATTTTCTCCAGGTCCTTGATAGTTTGTTTTTGAAAAATGTCAATAGATGGTACGGTGATAGGCGGAATGAATCCACTCTTTCCTCTAAATTCCTTGAATTCTTTATCATCAGTTGCCCTTCCTTCTGGCACCTCTAGTTCGTTAAAACTTTAAGCTTCATCTTCCTCACCAATTTGAAGAGTTCTATTTGTGTATCAAATAGAGAGCTATTGTACGTGGGCACAAAACCTTTGTGCAGAGTTTTTATTTCTTGTGGTGTTAATATTCTTGAAGATAGGTTCAATACTAAACTTTTCTCTGTCTCGTTTCTGGCCCTTCCCTTTGTTTTCCTCTTCCTCCTCCTGGTTCTCTTGGTTCTTTTTGGCCTCTCTAAAAAAGAGTCACTTGGAGCGGTACCTGGTCTTTGTGCAGGGCCTCCATTCACGGTCTCTTGTTCTTCTTCTCTTTGGGCTTGTGTGGAGTTGCTCTCTGATCCAGAGCTCGATGTCTCACTGGTATTCCCTGGCCTGGGTTTAGATTTTGGTTTGCCTATTGGTGGCCCATACTTCTCCATCCAGGTGTACACCTCTCCATTCAGGTAGTCCTATGTGTCCCTATGAAATTCTCACCTTTTTTGTTTACAATTCTGATTTATATTGTGCCAGTTTTATGTTGAGGTCGTCTAGAATTGTTTGTACCTCTTCCTGATTCAAAGCCTTCACCAATTCTTTCTCTATTTCTTCAATTTCCGTGTGTAATGTGGTCAAGTTGTTTGCCAATTCCTGTATGGTGAGTAGTATCAGGTCTAGTGAGCATTTGTTAAGGATTGCTTCCCATTTTCTTACAAATTCTTTACTCTCCTTACAGAGTGTCGGGTGTAATTGAATACGTAACCCTCGTGGTATCCTTTGGTTCTTATGATATCTGCCTAGTGTTATGGCATGTAATTTGCGGTTAATTTCTTTCCTAATCAGGTATTCCAATGGTTTCATTTTCTTGGCTGGATCCTGTCCAGCTGTGGAGCCTGCACTGAAGGAGGAATCGGTAATTAAACCCAAAATCTTGTTCGCCTCTTCTTCAGAAAATCCCAAGGTTTCAGCTTTGTTGTTTGTGAGTGCTTCAATGTCGGCAAACGACATGTTACAATAATATCTTGAATTAGTCTATTCAGTGTCTATAATTTGACAAAGAGTTCAATCTGTGTGCCTCCACCTTCTTGGTGTCTAAGAGAGCAATACAAAGAGTGGAGATAAGGTGGGCACCACTTAATTATATTCAAGTTAGATAGCAAGTTTCCATGGTGTTTGTCTCCAAGTATTCAAAACAAGGTAAACGCATCAAAGAAATCATCAAAGAACTGGAGCACATTGGCCCTAGATGAAAGAGTTGAACCATTGTTTAAAGAGCTTCCTACGTTTGCTTATAAAAAAGAGCCAAAACCTGAGGGACAGACTGGTGAAAACCAGACCCAACAACGGGAAAAACATGACAAGAACCGGAACATTTCCGTGCCTGAACTGCACCAAATGCGGATACATAACCAAAGGAAATGTGGTAAACCATCCACATACTGGAGAGAAGATTAAATTGAGGGACTTTGGAACATGCAATTCTAATAACATTATCTACTGTATAAGATGTCCCTGTGGGCTCTATTACGTAGGACAATCGACACGCAGTGCCAAAATAAGATGGAATGAGCATCGATCTTGTATAAGGAATCGCAACAAGAACTCTGCGGTGGCACGCCACTGGGACACTAAGAAACACAATCTATCGCAAATAAGATTCCAGATACTTGAGGTAATGAGAAAAAGAGAACCCCATATGAATCTGCAACAGAGGCTGGACCAGAGGGAATCCTTCTGGATCGACAAGCTGGGGACCTTAACACCAAGAGGACTTAATGAGGAAATTAATTTTGCTTGTTTTCTGTGAAAGGGTCTACTGGGTGCAGTAATGTATTATGATGGACAGGTTGCTCCTTTTCCATTTGTATATATTGTAAATATTGATTAGAATGTAGAACAGATTGATCTTGGGAACCGAAGATCATATATTTTGTGTGATTGACCACCATGTAAGCCCTCCTTATATGACCGCAACGCAAGTTGTATGATTGGCTATTCATTTTTGCACACCCTATGTATATGTGTAACATTTGAGAATAACTAGGTGGTCTCAGCCTTACTCTGTGCGCGGTTTGCAGCACCGTTTAGACTGCGCACGGTTACATTGCATTACATCCCCCTTGATCCCGTAATTTACAGGGAAAGCGTTTAACCACGGATGTTTCTCAACCAGCTTGCTTTTACGAGCCGTTGACATGGCGACGACCAGACCCGCCCTCCCACGGAGACATGGGGAGATGGGGCCGGAGGCGCGTCCAATCCTGGACGCGGGATGCCGCCTTGGTCGCCATGACTACACTTAAAAACGAAAGTTGTAGCGGGCGCATTCACTCGCTGCACGACCTTTCAGACAGTCGGACGGGAGTGAAACGGAGGTAAGCACCCGCAGCTGCACGCGGCAGATGCAGTAGAAACTCTGATGGGTAGAACATAGAGATAGAGCTTATAGTGTATTTCTCTAACGGGGAGAGAGACTCCTGACCCACTGGATTGATTACTACAAGGCAGGACATATATCATAGTGAAGCTAAGGTAAACAAATTACGCAGGAGTGGCAGATTACTGATCACAGTTTTAACCTATCATGTATTACAGTACAAGGCACTAATTAAGACATTATGTTTCCGTTTCCTCTGCTTTTCCTTCTTGCATCGTTACAAATTGACATAAAATGGCGGTATGTAAATTGTGATTTTTTTTTTTTTACAATTCTTTTTATTAATATTCACTGCATGTATGCACATTGTTTGTGTCTATATTGATGAATGTAGCCCCGAAGATGGTACTAGGCACCGAAATGCATTGGCATATGGCTTACACTTGAAGTTTGGAATTTCTCTATTTCGCCTTGAATACTGTGTGATTTAAAACATATATGAGCAACTTTAAGAATAAGTTTGGAAACTTCATTTCAAGCGACAAAATTGGAATGTTACAATATTGAGTATAATTGAATTGTCTACACTGGAGAAAAGTATATATGGACTTTTTTGAAAGCATAGAGGAATAAAATTAGATCCTGATTAAGAGCAAGGAAGAGCACTGGGTCTACAGGGTGTTTCTCACTCTGTTTTTTTTCTGTTAGGTAAAGGATTTAAAACACCTTTAGGCTACCGCGAAGAAAGGGCGGCCTGGCAGAACAATGTACCTTTAAAATGAAGAAGTGGCTCCTGCGGTGGCGGTTGTTCCTGGTGGTTCCGGCATTTCGGGTGATCCAGCAGAGTGATCCAATCTCTCGTCGTGGAGGAAGGTTCGAGGTACTGCACTACCCAGGGATGAAACCAGCCGCTGTGCTGCCAAACAAAGTTTAAAAGGTACGTTCCTTTTAATCGCGGTCCGGGTCGATAGCTGCCTGGCTATCCGGTCTCCAGTGCGGGGCACTGGCGATTCGACCACGGCAGGTCCGGGGATGCGATTGGCAAACTGGTTGGCCCCACCAGCTCAAGGGAGAAGGCTCTTTAAGATGAAGATATCCTCTCGTCGTGTGGAGAAAAATGATGAGACGCTGCAGCAGGGCGTCACCGGTGGTGGTAGTTGTTGCAGATGTGTTTGGCTTCTCTCCTCTTCGGTTCCGTAGTTCCAGTGGCAACGTCTTGCTCTTCCAGTCCTCAGGACCCTGCTTTTATGCAAAACGATCCCCATTCATGCAGCCTAGCTGTCACTCGCACAGTGGAGTGGTCATCTTGGCGGGAGACCCTCCAACCTATCTGGGTAGAGTGCGACATGGGTTGCCAAGGCAACCCTGTCCAGGGGTCCTACTCCCCCCTCCCACCCAAAGGACCCACCCCAGACTCGGTGCCGCCAAGAGGAGGGCTTCTTGGCAGAATCCCGCCAAAAGGACGAACAAAGGATCCCCGACCTGGGTTAGGATTCTAGAGAAAGACACGAGAAAGAAATATTCTAAAAGTTCTGGCAAAAAAAACGTACCTGGTTAAAGTTAATAAAAATAAAAACCGGCGGTTAGGTAGAGGCTATCAATAAGAGTGGTAGCCTCGAACAATGGGAAAATCCCGTAGGGAAATATTCGTGGTCGAATATTTACGGTAGTAACCACTGCCACCAGCCAGAAACCTGTGAGAGAGGGACTGTACGGTACCCTCTCGAAAATAAACATAGGGGAAAAACTATTAACCCCTTCCAGCACCTCCATTGTAAGATGGGTTGTACTGGTTTAGTTAACAAGGGGGGGTCCTGGGAGTCCCTCTGCCAGACATTAGTCCTGGTTGCGAGAGACTTACCCAGAGTCTTTAGCTCACTATCTTTCACAAAGAAGAAATATCCCAAACATATCAGTCTTTGTCCTGCCCTGGGGCAGTCCAGCACCGAAATGCTAGGCAATACTCCTCTGAACAAGAGTACCAACAGCATCCCCAGACACGTGTTTCGGTCTGGTTGGACCTCATCAGTAGGGAGGAGCTGTGCCTCTCTAAGAGTAGTGAGCAAGGGGTCCACGTCTGGATTCCCCTAGTAACTTAGGGTGAGACCCAAAGTTACTCAAATATGCAAATTAACAAGGGGGGTCCTGGGAGTCCCTCTGCCAGACATTAGTCCTAGTTGCGAGAGACTTACCCAGAGTCTTTAGCACACTATCTTTCACAGAGAAGAAATATCGCAAACATATCAGTCTTTGTCCTGCCCTGGGGCTTACGCGTCCCCCCTAGTTAATTTGTACTGGTTTAGTTCATAAAAATTGACTAGTAAAGTCAATGGAGATTTTACATGCCCTGGGAGACAGTAGTCAGTCCCAGGGTATGGAGTCTATGTTTGGGGGTCTCTACGACACCCCTGTGTCACTGCACTGAGGGTGCTGTGTAACACATGTGAATAAAGATGGCTACTATGAGGGTGAGAAAAACCCATAGACATTAAAATAGCCTAGAACACACATAGCAAAAATGCCTAAGAGTGGGAAAAAGAGTCTCACTCTTAGCAGGTAAAAAGAAACGAACCCTTCAAATCCAGCAAAGCTTCTGGGGGACTCCATAGGTAAGGGAAATTAGCCATAGAAAGAGAATCCTCCCTAACAAGCGCCACTTGGGCGTCTCTGAACTGGACCCGGGGGTGTCCCGTGTAGCCCTCATGTCCTCCTTGACCCTTTAGAAATTGACCCTCCCCAGCACGTCTTGATGAGCGGCCACTGGGTGCAATGCACTCCAGGAGGGTCAGCATAAAGCGGGAGAGGTCCCGTACAAATTCTTCTAGGTCTTTTTCTGGGACAGCGGCTATTATTGCGGCGGGAGCAGTTCTTTGCATCCTCTTGTTTTACTTCAAGGACATCACACCTGGCCTCCAGCACAGAAATCCTGCTGGCTTACTTGCTTATTTCGTAGCCCTGCTCACATAAGGCGGTTTCCACTTCCCCTGTTCTGCTCTCAACCTCCTCAACGCGCTTGTCCAGACTTGTGATCTTTTTCAGGAGCTCTTATGTGCCTCTCTGGTACTCTTTTAGTTATGGCAGCCAGGAGGTCCTGCAGATCAGTATTAGTCACCACTTGTGGGTGGGTGGCGGTGGGGTTTAAAGGTTGACTGGCAAATGCTTTGTCCTCCATGTGGACCATGGCTTTAACCTGCTCCCCCTTTTTGGGCTTCTCCATAGTGCTCGCCAGCAAGGTTGCAATGTCCGCTTGTTTTGCAGATTTGGGCGTCTTTGCCATAGTCTCTACGAGGGATGGCTGTGCTCGCCCACCAAATCGTGCCCTTTGTATGATGACTCTCCTAGGGGCTCAGCTCTGCAAGCTTGACGTGGCTGCTGCACGAAGCGAAGTACTGGTCCCCAGGGTCTCCTTAGTTTCAGTGCTTCAGCACCTTTTGCGCATTAGCACTGATCATCCAACCGGATGCAAGGCCAGGCAGCAGGGTCATCCGGTGTTGTACCCCCAACGAGGGCCAGATGTAGAGTCCTCCCCAGATGGCAGGCCGGGGCCAGCAACCCCGTTTACCCTGCACCTTATTTGCGCAGCCTCGGCTTCAATGGTTCCCCACCAGACCAGGATGCTTCCAGGAGCCAGGCAGGGATCCCTGTCCTCCCTCTGCCATGAGATGGCCTCTCACCCTGTACGCTGTGAGATGAGCAAGTCTTTCATAAATGCCTCCCCAGGTCCAGGGGCCGTTGCAGACCCTCGCTGCAGCCTCTCTGCCACAGCAGCACCACTGGCTTTTCAGCCCGTCCCCATCATGTGTGGGTTGCCCTCCTGCAGGCAAACGCTCCGGGCCGCAGTAGGTGGATCCACTGTGCACCCCGCGCCTACTCCACCAGCCAGTGCTGACCGTCTGCAGGCCTTCATCCCCGGATGCTGCGTCGGTGTGCAGGGGATTGCTGGGCTGGATCTCTAGTTTGCCAGATGGCACCCTTAACATTGCCCGCAGAGACGCACCTCTTCTGTCCTCAGGCTTGATTGACCTGGTGGGTTCTACGTTATTCCATAGTGGGATTTTTCATCGCAGGGATTTTTACCACAGATGTTTTCGGGAAAAAAACTATTTTTTTTTTGGGGGGGGGGGGGTTTACCCCCCCACCCCCCGTTACCTTTATTTATTGTTTTATTCCCTTACACACATTTATATAATTTTTTAACCACCCCCTCAAAAAATATTCGCAGTAAAAAACCCTGCGATGAAAAGTCCTGCAACGAAAGGACGGTATACCGACCCGGGTGATGGGCACAGACTTGCCGGACGGCAGCATTGCGCAGCACAATTTTGGGGGTCCCGGCTGCTGGGGGAGCTAGCTGGCGGGCTTTGAAGCTGTCGTGAGCCGTACTGCTCGCCCCTGCTGCCCGCCAGTTACAACCGCTAGCCTTCCCCAGCACGGCAGTCACTCCTTAAGCAGATAAGTGTGTGTGTGATCGCAGTTCAGGGCATTGTCACCTGGACTGAGCCAGGAGCAACTAAGGAGCTATGCTTCTCTCTCCGGCTCCAGGCCACCCTCCGATCAGATTCTAACCGCATGTCATGCTGGAAGGAGTCCTCGTGGTGGGCCTCCTCAGAGAAATCTCCACAACTTCACCTTTAGGAAATATACCTCCATAGGATTTTCTCCTGTCATCCAACCAGATAAGTGAAGGGAAAGAATGGTGGGGGAAGGAATCCCTATTTAAAGCCTGTGCCACTTGTGGCCTGAAAAACGTTTATGATCTGGATAAACGTGCGGAATGTATTTATTTCCTACACCCTCCTCACTCTGCAGAGGACTGTGGAATTTTTAAAAGGGGGTTAGTGTGAAAATGCTCAAAGAACGGCAGAGACACCTTGTTGGCTGAATGATGGCCACAACCCCTCATCAGAAGCAGAGTCTTCTAGGAGCCTAACTAGCCATAGATGCTCGGAAAAGAGGGAACTAAGCAAGGCATGGCATTAAAGTAAGACGGACACAAGTGATTACAGTTCAAGGGTGTTTATTAAACTGTAAAATAGGTGAGATAAAAGCCTAATCTAAACCTAAATAAGATGGGAGCAAGCTACTACCATCAAATAATAGTCCTAGAGGCGCCTAGTCAAATAAAAAGGGCCTTTACGAGAAAAAAAAATATTGACAATCCTTACCGCTATGTTACAAAATAGTGTCGGATAATGTTCACAAGGAGAGACTTTTCTGACTGCCTGCTGGATACAGACTCAAGCTGCCAGTCCCTGACTGCAGGGACCTTTCTGGCCGTTTAGCAAAGTTCCGACACGGAGGACGTCCTTTGCAGGCACACGGAAGCTGCCTGGCTCACAACTCTTTTCTCATTGGGCCGAACATCGTACCCCTCCCTGTGAACACGCCCACTCCTCTTTCAAAAACTGTATCTAGCGCACACGTAAGCACTGAAAGCACGCTGTTTGCTGTTCGCTGAGCAGCACGTAGTCGACATTGGCAGGCAAGGGCATAGCATATGAATGAGGACATCTAGAGGGTGAGTGCATTTTATTGGAGCTTTACAGATCGGGGTTGTGAGTGTTCAGGTGGGAGGGGGAGGAGCCAAGGCTGGAAGTAAGCGAATGCTGGAGGGGGCAGGCTGGATATAAAGGGGTAATTAAGCCCCTCTAACGGCAGATTGTGGAAAAGTACTGAGCCTTGCGAATGCGCCATTGATATATGCATATAGAGGATCAATTTGGGTGCTAGTCCTGCAATGCTCATAGAGTTCTGTGCCTAGGGTCTGAAAAGAGTGAACTGATAGGATAGGCTGGGGAGGAGATTGAACCTGGGCCCAGTCCCTAAATCTTCCAAGAGATATTATTTGTATTGAACAGCTTTAGGAGTGGGCGATCTGAGTGAATAACAGCGGTCCACTGGGGGCAGGAAATCGGTGGAATGTCTAGGCGAAGAAACAGTATTGAATATGTGTATACTAGGGGTTCGACCGCTGGCCCCTCTACCAGAAGTAGTACAACTCAGGGGATAAGACCCTATGATGACATTTTGTCAGCCCCCTTAATTTTTACGCCTGTAAAAAATACCATGAGAATGGCAATGAACATGCCTCTCCCTCCCTCTCCTCCTGAGCCAAGTGACTCTATGCTGTTGGAGTCTGAAGCAATGGCTCATTCCTCTATGATTTTGCAGGGGGGTCAAGCGCAGATCCTACAGGGGGAAGTTTCCGGGGTCGGGATGACAGGGACGGAGGTGGGCGTGGAGATGGGAGTGATTCCCGAGACTTCTTGTTTGGATATGCCCCCAGATTTCTTCTCCGCAGATGGGGATGCACATTTGTCAGAGCCGATGAATACATCTGATTTAAAGATAGAATATCCTTCTGAAATGGGAGGGTTACTGCGTTCAATATTTCAGGAATTAAAAACTCACTCTACTGAACTCATGGAATTACGAATTTTGACAGGTAGACAGCTGTCACAAAGGCAAAATCGGGCTAGAAACTCTGGAGCTGGTGTCTATGAAGCTAGAGACAAAGCTAATGGGCCCGGGATCTACACTGATTAAGGAAAGGGTCAGTGGGGATGATTTAAGAGAGGTCCAAACACAGATCCCTCCTGTTTTAAAACTATTGGAATCTGAATCCGCAAACAAGAATAAACAGTGCATAGAGAAGGATGAAGTTCCGAATCCCACTAACAAAAAGACCCAAAAATCAAAAAGGAGAAACAGCGGGAACGGAAACTCATCCTTATTTAAGCAAAAAAATAAAATATCTAAAAACACTTGGAGAAATTTCATCAGAGAGGAACAGATACAAAATATGGACTCTGATGTAGAAATAATAGAGAACACAGATCTGTTAAATAATCAAGAGGTTGGATCTTACTCTAATCCATCTAATCTCCTCTCAGACGAAATGACCCATAAGGCATTACCAACAAAAACTAAATCTGCAAAAATTAAAAAAAATCACCGAAAAGGGTCTGGAGGCATTACCAATGGAACACAGAGAAAGCTATGACTTATTTTTGAAATCAAATTCACGTAAGCATGAGTCTCCAATCCAGAACCTAATGACATCCAGGCATCAGGCTGAGGGTGATCCATCGATACAGGGCGGCCAATATTTAGCAACACAAAAAAGGAGGGGGGAGACACAGAAGACAGACAGCATCTGCGAGACACAAGGAATGGAGAGTAAGCTGGACCCTGGTACTTTGGAAAAGATACCTATGAGTAAATCTGAAATGGCACAACTGATTAGTGTAGTGGTGGATGAAGAGTTGAGAGAAAGAATGGCGATGGCTGTAGAAACCCCAATACCAGAAGGCTCTGTTACCCTGTAGATAAATTAGCTACACAGGATGTCATGACTCTAATAAAAACTTCACTGTCTGACAATAATATGCCTCCCCAGCAGGGGCAAAGCAGAAAAGGAAAGAATTTGCACCCCGCTCTGAATCCCGAGGCAAAGATCTTTAAGCAGAATAATGATGTATTGCGGGGGGCAGATTCTAATATAATGCCACAGTCTGAGGGTCTATTACTTAAGACAGATCATATTTCAGAGGTTGTAGCTCCTGGAGATGTTCCATCTTTGCGACCACAGGGACCAATTATGCTGAGTAAGGAGGAGATTGCGTCACTGATGGGCTCTGCAGTGGAAGAGGCAATTAAGAATAGAAAATTGCAAGAGCCGGAAGTTAGATCATCTATTGAACCACAGAAATCCGCCTCTAACATGATGCAACAGGAAGCTGATGGTAACCGGGGTGAACAGGGGTCTCTGAACCCTAGACGCCCAGATTCAAACTCCTGGGGAGATAATCTCGGACCCAAATCTGGGTCCGGGCCTAATCAAGAGCCAGGGGATGGAATAGGGGAAGGAGATTTAGAGAAACGTTTTCCGAGACATTATATGGAAACGGAACTCAAACACATTCAGTGGAGAAAACCATGCTTTCTGGAACTCCCGAGCATACTATTATTTCCTCTCTTTGATTGCGGATCACATCCTGCAATGAATCGCAATAGAAGTCTGCAACTCTTGAATGAGATTCCAACATTAGCCAATTTGACTTCTGCAGACATCAAAAGTGTAGATTTTATCCATCCACATTGTTTGGACCACGTAAGACTGGTCTATTTTTCGAACTTGGTATTCGAAAATGTCTTGCGGGAATTCGATCAGTTTAACATGAGGGGATTTGACATTCTTATCTTCGGGGATGGCAATACTTTGAATGATGTTCTGAACATACAGGAACAAGTCATGGCGGGCCCCAGGGGAGGACCAGTCACAACGAAAAACAAAAACACAGTAAGCCCGGAGGAACAAGACCTGAGCTGGAGATGGCTTGCCTTGAGCCTTCGGGACTCAATATTCCAGCTGCAAAATCTCGAAAAACAATTATGAATCAGGAAACAGCCTTCACAATATTGTCATGGAATTCTAGAGGGAACTATCACCTAGTTATGCCAGTTGTTAAGAACGAAAAGCATAATATGTATCCAAGAGACTTGGATGACTGCCAATGCCCAGATGGATGCCTTCGAGTGCCTACATATTCTGGCTTCTAAGGGCCGGATCGGTCGACCGAAGGGGGGTTTACTCTTGGCACTTAAACTGGGCATCGGCATCACCCTGATTGAAACATTCTTTATTCCACCATATGCGCTGGGGGCTTTAATTAAGGTGGAGAGTATGGATCATATATTAATATGGAACATATACTGGTCCAAAGGCTCTAATATTTGTAAACTAACTAATGAAATCGAATCAATCATGGAGAAATGCCTTGGCAAATACTCAGGGTTACAGATAATGGTGATGGGGGATCTGAATACAAATATGTTGATATCAAAGGATGGAACAGCAGTATCCGCCGACACCTTACTGGATGCAAGGCCTGAGCTCACTAATAAAACTATGGAGAAATATGAGGCTATGACTTACAGGAAAAATGATCGCTCATGTTGGAGTGTTATTTAAAGCATGGGGCTTGAAAGCCACGTGTGATTTTATAGGAGCAGATGCACCATATATTACATGGACATTGGGAGACAAATCCTCTTCAATTGATTATATATACATATCATCTGATTTGTTTAATATGATAGAGAGTTTCAGATTACGCTCTACACTGATGAGTGATCACAAGATGCTGGAACTGGAATTATGTATTCCCAGGAAAATTACCTTGCAAAAGATGATGATAAGCAAGCTGAGCATAAATCCAGGAAATAATAGAATTATTTGGCACCCGGGTAAGGTTAGTGCATGTAATGATCTCTTCGGTAAGGATCATGAAAATACAACCTTTGAAGAGAAAAAAATGAGGTTTACACATACCCACTTTGGTCCTGATGTAAAAAGCCTCAATGATAAATCAGTAAAGAGACCTACAACATCGGCTCCACATAAACACAAATTTGACTCCCTAGTGCGAGCAAGATTTTATTACGCTGCACAATAAGGCAAATTTTTCTGCTCGAAATTTCAGGAGTCTAGAACGCAGGGAATCAAATACGTGAAAGACATATAGAAATTGGATCAGAAACTATAAATATATGCTGTTTCAAGCAGATAATGAAGAAATGTTGAGCTCCTTAAAAAATAATGCCGTAAAACAATTTTGGCAGCTCATAAACAGAAACTCAAAAGTCCCGGTGGTACATAATCTTAACCCAATCAATGAACATATCTGGATAGAATATTTTGAGAAACTGTATGCAGGTAATGAGCTAATCCCGCAACATCATAAAAGGGAAACGTAGCAGTGGTCGGGCAATTTCCCTATTGAAAAAATTGAAGAGAGGATCACCAGGGCAAGCTCCTCTAGAGCAGCGGGGCCTAATGGGCTCTCTAATGCCCTTTTCAAGGGCAATAAGGACAAATGGTCAAAAGCCCTTTTTTTCTCCTTTTCGAGGATATAAGTAGAACAAAGGTAATCCCCAGTTCATGGAATATGAGTTATATTATCCTGATCTATAAAAAGGGAGACAGCTCCATGCCTTCGAATTACCGGCCTATAGCCCTGATGGACTCAGATTCAAAGATATATGCTAGCCTTTTCCTCCAAAGGATTCAGCAATGGGCTACTAATGGAAAAAACTATTCATCATGCCAATTTGGCTTCAGAAAAGGTATTGGAACATTAGCGGGAGGGTTGGTGATTTCTTTACTCCAAGAATTGGGATGTCAAAAGGGGGCGAGCCCGGTATACTTGGCTAGCATGGACCGGTCTCTCGCTTTTGACCGGGTGAATCGAACTATTTTATGGAGGAAACTTGCCCTAATGACACTTCCGAGAGATATTTTAGATACCTTGATACATCTGCATGAAGGGTCTATGATCCAAGTTCGCCTGAGCTCTGATGGTTGGCTTTCTGAGCCAATAAAAACATCTAATGGGCTGCGACAGGGCTGTATTTTTGCTCCAACATTATATAATCTATATACATCTGACATAGGCCCGGTGCTCGAAGGCAGCCTTCATACAACCAAATTTAGAAGGCAAGAAATATTGTTGGTGTTCATACGCTGACGACTTTCTATTAGACAGATCACCAGTAGGACTACAACGCCTGCTACTGGCATTTGCTAAATATATGACAAACAACGGGCTAGAGGTGAATCCATCAAAATCTCAAATTCTATGCTTTAGTGGGAAAAGATCTTTAAATACAAAAAGCTGGTTTTTAGAGAAATGAAAATTAGCAATCTAGAGTTCTATGTTATATCTGGGCTTTTTTGTAAATGCAAAACTTAATAGTGAACAAATGTTAAATCACTATCTTTCTAAAGTCAAAGTTTGCAGTACACAATTGAGAGTAGTGGATAATAAATTTGGAGGATTTTCTTACGCACCCGCTATGAGATTTTATAAATTAAGCTATACCGAAAATACTATACGGAAGTGAAATCCCATTTATTAAGTGTAAATTGGATGTGAATAGGTTAGAATCATCCTTACTTAGAAAATCGATTGCCTGCTTACCGCCCTGTGTCCCTATAGTAGCAATTCGCTACGAATATGGACTCCAATCTTTTAAAAGTATTGTGGAGTGGAAATGCCTCCAATTATTTCGGAATTTAATTGTCCAAACAGAAAATAATCTGTATAATGATTTGTCAGTGCGGTTAAAGCAGGGCAGTCCGAAATCCATATTCCTATTCAAACTGTTGGAAATATGCACTATATTATTGGCCCGAGTGGGCGCTTCTTTGACAACCCTTATAGAGCATCCTAAAAAAGTAAAACAGCTTTTGCAAAATGCTGATTGGGCAATGACAATCCAAGAACTAACTAAATTCAGGTTATACGCCCATATGGTATCATATTACAAATATATGGGCACAATGGAACCATATCTGTATCTCTTTCCGAATAGAAGATGGAGAAATTGTTTTTTAAGATTCAAATTCAATGTTATGTTCACGGGAGAAATAATGATGGCAAGATCTACTTCATTAAACTCATTAATTACATGTAGACACTGTAATGTACCAGCCTCTAAGGAAACGTTGAGACACTTGTTGCTGGAATGCCCAGTTTTGTTGTCAAGGAGATTGTTTTATTTTGCCAGATTTGTGCCGGATGTATATAATGTGGATTTGGAACGAGTCTGGAAATGCATACTGTTTGACAAGCAAGTTCCGCTGCAATTGGCAGTAATTAGATTCTTGAAAGAAGAATGTGATCTATCTTAGATTGTACATATAACTGAATGACATTTTCCTACAAACTATGTATATATGAGTGTGTTAGTATATTGTTATAAACTTCAGGAAGTTAATGTGTGCATGAAGGATTTTATTTTATTTTGTCTGTTTTAATATCTGGTGGAATATAAGCAGTTAAATATCAACTGACTAGAATGCTGCTTTTTAATTAATGTTAGAAATTCGGATTTTTAAATGGTAATTCTATTTGTTTCATTCGTATGTTCAGTTTGGTATATTTTGTCTCTCTATTTTTCTTCCCCTCCTGTCCTAATCGTATATGAGATTATTGTATTTCGTTTGTTTGCTTGAAATATGAAATTGTTTTGTTTGTTATGGTTATAGAATATCTGCACTCTATTTTGTACTCTGTGATTTCACATGTAAATTTTGATTGTTTTGAATTTGTAAAGGTTTTTTTAAAGCCATATACAAATAAATAAAAATAAAAATGTTCACAAGAAAAGTGTACACACAATAAGTAATGTGTTAGGGAGAATTCTCTGTTAAGGCTTATTTCCCAAACCTAGTGAGTCCCCCAGCAGCTGGATTTATGGGGTTTGTTTTTTTCTCCTGCTAAGAGTGAGACTCTCTTCCTCCCACTCTTAGACATGATTTGAGGTACTCCTTTGACTTTTTGTGTGCTTATGGGGTATTTTTCTCCATAGGCTATCATTGGTTTTGTATGTGTGTTACACAGCACCCTCAGTGCAGTAACACAGGGGTGTCATAGTGACCCCCAAACATAGACTCCATACCCTGGGACTGACTACTGTCTCCCAGGGCATGAGTCACCATTGGCTTTACTAGTCCAAAATTGTGAACAGAACCAGTACAAACCATCATAGTGTGGAAGTACTGGAAGGGGTTGATTAGATTACCCCTGGGTCTGTTTTCAAGGGGGCACTGTCCAGTCCCCCCTTGCCGATTTTCTGGCTGGTGGCAGTGGTTACCACGCGAAATATTCCACCAGAATATTTCTCTATGGGATTTTCCCATTGGTTTTAAACGCACCACTTTTTGGTGCAATGTTAAAATACCGCTGGTTTATTTAATATAAATTCACCGAGTGGGTTTTTTCGCCAGAACTCACTTCTAAAATGGCGTTTGTGTTCGTCTCTGTAACTCTGACCCAAGTCGAGCCCTTTGTTCCACTATTTTGGCGGGCTTCTCCACAGAAGCCCTCCAAATGGTGCCACTCTGTCTGGGGTCCATAGGAGGAGTGGAGGGGGGGGGGGATAGGCACCCTGGACTGCGTTGCCTTGGCAACCCAAGTCGCACTCTTCTCTGATTGGCCCAGTGGTGAGCCGGCCGGCTCACCCCTTAGCATGAGTGTTTGACAGCTAGGCTGTTTGAATGGGGGTTTTCTGCATAAAAGCAGGGCTTTTGGGACTGGAACTTCAAAAGTCGCCACTGGACCTAAGAACCTGACGAGGACGAAGCTGAGCCACCTGCAACCCGACGACACCACCGGTGAAGCCCTGCTGCAACAAACTCACCACTTCTCCAACGACTGGGAAGATCTTCTGATGAAGTCTTCTCCCTTTGAGCTGGTAGGACCATCCAGCTCACCTCTTTTCACTTCTTGAAGTGATCCTTGGTCAAATCGCCCGTGCCAAGCACCCCGGCGGCCGGATAGCCAAGCTCTCCACTTTTTACCACGAATAAAAGGACCGCTCCTTTTAATCAGGACTCCGCGGCTGGTTTCATCCCTGTGCAGTGCAACGACTCCAAACTTCCTCCACGGCGAGATCCTCTCTTCCTCCGACTGGAACAACGAGCTGCAAACACTGCCAGGAACAACTGCCCCCGCTGGAGCTTCCTTTCCATTTAAGGTACTGTGTCCTGCCTGGCCTCCCTTTCTACAGAGTACTCCGGGTGTCTCCTAAATCCTTGACCTCTATACTGGGTTGTCCCCAGACCTGCTAAGCTTTATCTTTCTGAACTATCTCAACCGTTTTTGACTTTTCTGCAAAGACTCTAAGTGCATTTCCACTGTGTGATCTTGGGCACCTTCAGCCTTGCTCTCTCCAAGAGTGGGCCTGTCCTATGAACTTTTTGCCCTACAGTAGACCCTGCCTTTCTTGACTTGCTGTGGTTTCTTAAAAGTGTTGGTATTGTGTTTATTTCCATACTCTGCCTTTCCCTCCCTTTTTAAATGAATTATTGGAGTGCCATCTAAGGTTATGCGCTCACCTCTGTTTTGCAAATAAGTGGAGTCTTAACTTAGACTTGTCTAAATAATTAACTAAGGAGGTGTATATACTTATAGTGACTGTGTTTTGAACTTGCTTGACATATTAGTGCCAGTGTATTTACTGAAGTGTGTTTTTAAATAATTATATACTTTTATACCAAAGCTCTGGTCAGTGTTTAATTGTGCTACTGTATTTTGGTACCTAATGTGTATACTCTATATACTGCCTAACTCATCTTGAGAGAAGTCTGACTGCTCAGCCACAGCTACCAGGTAAATCTGGGTGGTGCAGACTGCTACCAATTGGGTTTACTGCCAACACCTGTAGTCTTAATCGTCTTGCAGTGCTCCCTAAGGGAACTGCACAGGATTCTGCCTAACAATGTTATGTTCAAGGTCTCCCTTGCCCGTGTTTTTACCACAGGAAAAGGCAGCACTCTTGAGCACAGCACACTCCTGGGTTTCTCCGGCACAAGCTTAGTCCCTTTTCTCAGTATCGGGACCTTCTGTGCCCAGGTCTCTTTTCATGCAAAGTGCCTTGCTTCATAGGGCCTGATACGCCAAAAAAAAGTTCCTTCTGTAACTTTTATGTCTGGTGAGTTCCCTTCACCTTTGGATCCCCCTCCGCCGGGCTCCGGTCCTTCTCGCAGTTGTTGGCCACCCTCAGTCGGGCTCAGGCCAACCACTCACTGTGGACATCCCTCAGTCGGGTTCATACTTGCCATCAAAATGTTTGTTTTTACTTTTCAACAAAGTCCTTCTAGACCCTTAGGTTCTTCCCTTTACCCAAGTCCGGGGTCTCAGCCCCCAGTCAGGCTTTGCACAATTGTAATACTCCAAAAGTCTTAATGTCTCTTTAAACAACCCCTTTGGTTAAGTGAGGTCCCCCCCCCTCCCCCCATACGGGCTCAGACCTGCCAAACACTGGCCAATCTTCAAACTGATACCTCCGAAGAGTGCTCTCGTCTCGCTGGGTCACGGCAAGCGCAGGCTTCATACGTTCGCAGTGCAAATGCCTGTTTCACAATATCAAAAAGTTCTGTAATGTGTCAAGGACTTTCGTTTGTACAAGAGATTTGACTTGACCCTTGTATGACCACTTAACCCCTTATACCGGCCTTCCCTATGGCCTCTTGGTATTTGTAGTTTTCTTTATATAAGTCACAATGTTCAACACAGTCTCTTTGCTCAGGAGAGGGGAACCAACCAGAGACCTTCGACTGAGTGCCCATGTGGTGCTGGACCACACTGACTCTGGTACCAAGTTTGTTCACAAAAGACCTCTTGTCTATTTATCTTCTTAATCTTGCCACCGCAACCTTGAGCTAAACACATGACTATCTGCTTCTTCTGACGTGCTGGCTTTGCTGAACTCGTTGGCGGTTACTTTGCCGTGGGCGTAACGGACGGTACCACGTCTCCCCACCCTGGCTATCGGTGCTGGAGAGTGCCATGTACCGCCAACATCATTACATCATTACACCATTTGCCAGCTGCGATTCCTGGTATTATGTTGCTTTCATCAGAGGCTTTGCGGGTCTGTGTTGAAAATGGCAAGGGCAACCCCCTCCTTGACGTCCTTTCAGTTTTCTCTGCCTTTCTCCTCTGTTTGAACTGCCGTCCTGGAATAGCTGCTTCCTTGTACGTTCGGCCTTGCTCAGAGTGTGCTCCTCCTTTTATCTCTATGGGGAAGGGAAAGGGTAGTCAGGTGTGTGTAGTTGTCGGTAATTGCCTGACCCTTGTGTTGGGACATGTTAAGTAAACGGCTTGGGTATTAGTCCGTTGACGCTGTGGAAAAGGGTTTGGGGGGAGAGTTTTTAATTATCCTACTGGGCATGGGGGGGGGAGGTGTCTCAAGGAAGGTGATACTGCATCTCGAAACCCCCCCCCCCCCAATCCAGGTGATCCTCCTGCAATGATCCACCCCAGGAACTGGATCCAATAGCGATGGCAGTGTCCTGGCCACCTGGATGATGGATCCCCCGGGGACTAGTAAGCGAGACACCGTGAGGTGTCTCACAGAACCTAACCCAAAGAGGGCAACATCAGAGGAAATAACCCCTGGAGCACCAAAACTGATCAGTAAGCCGAGCACTTGAAAGTCCTGGGCACTGCTGTCATCGATTAAAGAGACTGCAGGAGATTTGCCGTCAGTGACGGATCGCACACCGTTGACTTCATGCACACATTAGTCAACGACCCACTCACTGACAGAAAAGACAAAACCATTGCTGAAAGAAAAGGCGTCAACAGGGTCGGCGACTGAACACTTGTCCACATGCGAATATACGGCAAAAAGCATACCTTTGTCTATGGGGAAACCCCAGTCGACAGTCGAGGGCTTGATGACTAACAAGCTCTCACGGACGGACAGGCCCTCGTCGGCAAGTGGGTGCTCGTAGATGGATAGATTTTCACCAACAGGAAAACACTTGTCGACTTGGTCATCAACAGGAAAACTCTTGTCGACAGAGGAGCACTAGTCAATGGCCACGCATTTGTCAACAGACCAAAGTGCAACCGCATGCAGCCAGTCGATGAAAAAAGAAAACCGTATGTGGACGGACAGTCAGGACCAGGAACTGCAACAGCTGGACACTGACGAGACGATGGGGAGCAACAGAACCCCACCAACTGAGTCAAATGGGGGCATCCCGGCCCAAGCCACTGCACAAATACTTCAGGTGCCACAGCTTCACTGAAGAGATTCTACAATACAAGGTACATTCTGAATTTGAGGCACTCTATAGAGCAACACCAGCGTTTTCGGAGTCTGACGACTCAATAGTATTGGAGAGCACATTTCATCTTCCGGTTCCTCCATTTAGGTCACCATGTCTCCCACAGCAGCGGCAGAGTTCCAGGAATCCACTGGGACCTCTCTTTCAAACGCTACCACAAGAGCCGCTATTGAATCCGCAAACACTGCTCTCACTACACTTCAAAATGTGTTAACACAGCTGAATACCAGACTCCCAACGGGCATCCAGGCCCCTACAACACCAAACCAGCAGCTAGAGGAGTAAGGAGTCAACCCTGCAGTGGGTTCTGCTTTGCCAGTCTGGTCACAACTGGAGTCCCAAAAATCCGTTTTGAATGGAATGTGTCCTCACATATTCCTCATCTCATGATAATTAGCCTTCCAGCAAAGAAGTACAGCGCGCTTCGGTTTGTCTATTTTCGATCGCCGAAAATGTCTTTCCCGTCGGCTCCATCAATGCCTAAGACTGGCTTCAAGAAGTGCCAAGACTGTGGCCACACATCTGTTTAACTCCGGTGAGGCGATGACCGAAAAGGCTCATAGGGAGCGCAAAGTTACATTGGCGGTGGGGAGGTTGCCTTCAAAGTCTCCTTCGAAGAGCTCAAAATGAAAGACTGATGAGTCGAGGGATTCTCCTCGATTGGGTAGAAAAAATCTAAAAGGTCTCGATCAAGAAGTCGATCATGCCATTCTTCTTTGAAGAAGGCCCAAGAAACTGCGTCACAGGTCACCTTTGACCTCTAATGATAACTCGGCCGAGGTAATCAAATGTCCAACTAAGTCCAACTCCCCAGCAAAATGGGATGCGTTTCGTAAAGAAATGCTTAAAATCTTTGAGAATGTGGCCCGATCCCCTTGAAGGACAAGCGGAAAGCCCATGCCTCTGTCGATCTGCATCAAGACGACAAAGGGAAGTCGAAGACGAAATCTTCGAAACCGAGCCATAAGCCGCTACAGCATCTCGATAAATCTCGATCAGATGAGAAATGGTTGAGGGCTTCGACCAGTCAGGCATCCAGTAGATTGAGGGTGCCTTCGGAAAAGCATAAAGTCGGCAAAGCAGACGCCTTTGCTAACACAGTCGGCGTCTGAGCCGTCGACACCAGTGTCGAAGTCGACTCTGACAAAATTGACTACGCTGTCGATAATTACTTCGAAGTTGTCGAAGCCAACAGTAACCCAGGAAAAGGTTTTCAAACCCTTCCCAAAGAGATTTTCTTCAGTCTTTAACCTCTATCTATGAAGATAAATGAACCTTCAGATGATGACACACCACCATTTGGGTTACAATATGTCACCCCTAATGTGCCAGATTAATTCATCTTAGAAGAGTCTAGTTTAAAAGACTTGTACGATAACCTTCAGTCAGCCAGTGGTAGAGATGCCTCTCCCGAACCACATCCTACTGACCATGCTGACTCCTCATATAGGAAACTGATGAGCAAGCATTTACTTTAGCTTGGAGCAGCCCTACTCCTTTTGAGCAGGATGACCTGATGCATATTTTGGATCAGGGTCCCCAAAAAGATCAAATTTTGCCATTTCACACTGCACTACAAAAAGGGTCTCAGCAAATTGGGAGACACCAGAGACTGCGGCTGTAGTGAATAAAAGGTTTGCTAGGAAATCTAGGCCATCCAGCAGTGACCCACAGTACTTAACAAAACATCCAACACCAGAAGGTTTGGTGGTTCAAGCTGCTAAATCTACTAAGCAATCACCAAACCCCTCTATCCCTCCTGATGGGGATAAGTCAACTAACGCGACTTGTACCTTGTCAGGGTTTACTTTTCTCCTGTGGGACTGCGTAGCTATGGCGGCTGACCACATCCCGGAAGTGAAGACTGCTTCCTGGCTATCCTCAAGGATGGTAAGGAGGCAGTGGGTGAATGCCTACATCAGGTCTGGATACTGCAGACCGCATCAGCAGATCCATGGCAACTAGCACAGTGTTGTGCCGATTTGCGTGGTTGAGGAAGTCAGAATTTGCTCCAGATGTGCAGTCTAGACTCCTCAGTATGCCCTTTGACGGCTCGAGGGTGTTTGGCAGCATGGCTGAGGAGAGTTTGGAAAAGCAGCAGACCTCCAAAGCGGCGGCTAAATCCCTTAGCGCCGCCATTAGACAGCCGCAACACCCCTACTCCTGTAGGAGGGGGAAAAACAGAACTGAAGCCAACTGGTGCTGCGTGCGCTATTGATACTGATGATGATGTTGACAGTCGAACGGAGGCCCTCGAGGGACATCGACTCGACAAGACATCACACAAAGCCCCCTGTTGGGGGGAAAAAAAACGACGCAGCTGAAGCCGGAAGGATCATTATCCTAAAATGAGGAATACGTGGGATGAACAGCCAATCGAAACAACGTTAACAGGGGTAAGTCACTTTTTCTTCTCCACCGCGCAGTGTCCATGAGGCGCAAGCTTGGTGACGGGTTGTTGTTCCCTCACCGCCAACCCTCGCGCAAGTCAAACTCCAGGAAGTGCTTACGCCCGCTTGTGACGGTATGCAACCAAGCGGACCAAGAGGAAGAGTAACTCACGGACACAGATCATGAGCCATGAGACACAATATCTACAACCATCTCGAGAGGACCAGTGGAACACGGACAATGACCAAATGGACGACTCGGTTGAAGAGCCCCAAAAACAGTCTCTGCCTGACGAAATAGGCATTTCATACATTGATGATGACGTGCCAAGCATTTGGTCTTGTACCTACCGAAGAAAAAAAGTCCTTTTGATCGCTTGCACAAGAGGAGAAAATCGTTGTTGTGAGTCCCTATCCTAGACCACGTATGGGAGGAGGGGACTACTTATAATGAAACATCCATTCACGGATCGGGCTTTCAAAGGCAGACTCCAGAATCTTTTTTACACGCCAGATACCACACCCAAGTGTCTCACATCGCAACCTTCGCTGGAGTCGGTGGTGTCCGCAGCAGCTACCAGAAAAGTCCACGCTCAAGCTCATAAGGGTACAGCGCCACCAGACCCAGAAGGCCAAAGAATTGATGCTCTGGGAAGAAAGGTACTCTGCATAGGAGCTACTACAGTAAAAGAAGCTATTGCATTAGCGATTTACATCCAGGTATGAAATGTGGCACCGATTTAGCACCACTTCTGGAGCACTTACCAGAGAAAAAGAACGTTGAAGCCGTCCCCATCCTAAAGAAAGGTGAGGAGGCCATGAACCACAACACCAATATCGTTGTAGATTTGGCAGAGGCGGGCTTGAAGCAAATCAATAATGGAGTGGTATTACGTCGGCAGGGATGGCTATGTTGCACAGACTTAAAGTCCTGGACAAGCCCTTTGAAGGCGAAAACCTCTTTGGCCCCAATTGAGGCGCTTAAAACAATAAAAACCGACACGGACACACTAAGGTCACTTAGCACTCTACAAACCAAATGCACTTTTCGTGCCTTTTGGGGTGCAGAGGGAAGATCCACTTACTTTGCAAACGCAAGGAGCTCCAGAGCATACTGGAGATCTTCCCGCTACACACAGAGATATAAAAAGGATTCCCAAGGCTACCAACGCCAAACGGAGTACAAGCAACTGCGCAGAGGATCAACCAGCTCCCAAAGGAGCGGGACGAAAGTGCATGACTGACTGCGCATCCAAAACGGTGCCATTGGGTGAAAGACTGTCACACCACTTGCATCACTGGTGCAGCATTAAACCGACAAGTGGGTGCTGCAGGTGGTCCGAGGCGGCCATCTGCTAGAATTCAACAACCAACCACCAAATATTCGCCCGCTAAGCAGCTCCATCCCACACTTGCAGCTGTTAAAACAAGAGCTAAAGCAAATGTTCTCAAAAAACGTCATTCAAAGGGGAAAAATGACAAAAGGGCAAGGGGGTTTATTCCCGGTACTTTTAGTGCGAAAGCCAGATGGAAGCTGGCGCCCCATACTCTATCTACGTAAGCTAAATAAGTTTGTCAAAAAAACGACAATTCAAAATGGTAACTCTGTAGCAATTTAGAAGAGCGGTGCAAACGCACAATTTCCTAGCGTCCTTAAATCTAAAAGACACATACTTCAGTGTGCCAATACACCGGAAGCATCAAAAATACTTGTGCTTCGCAGTAGGAAAACACTATCAATTCAAAGTCCCCCCTTTCGGACTAAAATCTGCACCAGGAATATTCACCAAGTGCCTGGCACCAGTCACAGCGGCCCTCCGGAAGAAGGGCCATCATGTCTATCCATATCTAGACTATTGGCTGTTAAGGGCACCTAACGTCACGGCAGCATTCAAGTCCATCTCAGAGACCAAGCAATTGCTGCAGCATCTCGGATTCAAGATAAACTTTGAGAAGTCTTCGCTGCAACCATTCTGAAACCTATTCTTTCTGGGGGCTCAATTCTCGATGTCCAAGGCTTTAGTACGCCATTCCCGGGACAGAGTACACACGCTTCAATAGCTCATCCGTCGGTTCAAACTAGGAGCACAGTTAACGATCAGAGTGCATGCGACTACTGGGGCAGTTACCTCCCTGCATTCCAGTCATACCTCATTGAAGGTTTAACATGTGCCTGCGACAGGAGTTCCTTGCCGTCAACTGGTCCCAGATCACGGGATTGTGTGAGGACCGAGCACAAATCACGCAAATGCTCACACGCTGCTTGCAGTGGTGGGAAGCACTGCAAATCGCCAGGCGGTACCCGTTTCAGGGCCCCATTCTGGACAAAACTCTCATAACGGACACCTCCCTATCAGTATGGGGAGCGCATGTGTGCTCCCTTCACATCAAGGGCAGATGGACAATGGAAGAGGCCAGTCTCCACATAAACGTCAGTCCGGATTCTCATTGACAATACCACAACCATGTACTATCTCGGGAAGCAGGGTGTAACAGTCACCAACCCTATTCCAGGAGGCATAGCGGATTTGGCACTGGGCCATCACCAACAGGATAATGCTGCAAGCCTTTCACCTTCCAGGAGTGAACAACAAAATTGTGGACAGCCTCAGCAGGGTGACCAGCCAAACCCAGGAGTGGGAGCTGTGGGACAGCGAATTAAACATCTGGGTCAGCCAAACATCCACCTGTTTGAGACCGGACACAAAATGCATGCAGTTTACCAACAGGATACACCAGCAGGGGTCCATGGGGAACGCCTTTTCGTTCCTGTGGACTGGCCTCTTCGCCTTTGCCTTACCACCCTTTCCAGTCATCAGGCAAGTAATACAAATGATACAGATATACCCATGCAAGGTCATACTGATAACACCAAATTGGCAGAGGCGGACGTGGTCCTGGTATTCCGACCTCTTGCAGTCTTGCGGGGAGGGGACCGGATCCGTCCAAGCAATCGGCCAGACTTCTCGCAAAGCCGTGGGAAAGTGCTACACTACGACCTGAAAAAATTGACCACTTGACTCCTGACTGCAGAGAATTCGGCCACTTAAATATTTCCCAGAAGTTTGCAGACATTCTAAAAGCGGCACAAGCTCCATCCACCAATCGCTCCTACCAAAGCAAGTGGAAAAGGTTCTGTACCTGGTGCGCACAGCACCGGTCTATTCAGCCCCTCTCAGCAAGTCCAGAATCTGTCCTTCTGTACCTTTTTGTCTTTGCCACAAGGAGGGCTCTCCCACACTTCGATTAAAGTGCACCTGGCAGCCCTCTCCAGGTATACCAGAGATCGACTAATAAAGCATTTTCCGAGGGGACTATTTAGATCCTTTCCCCTGGCCAGGACATTTCCACCCAAAGAAGTCTCGACGTGGTTCTCGCCAGACTCGTGAAAGCACAGTTCGTGAAAAAGCACTTGTGAAAGCAAAGGCTCCTTTTAAAGTTCCTGTCTTGGAAAGTCACGTTTATCGGCAAGGTGAGTATTGGAGCTACAGGGCCTCATGGTAACCAAACCATACCTACGGTTTATGGAGACAAAATAGTCCTTACAACAATCCACATTTTATACTGAAGATACCATCCGAATTTCATAAGCTTCCTTCGATTACCCTGCAATTGTTCTTCCAAGAGGGGGAAACCACCAGCAGCAATTGCTTTGCACTCTTTTAGACGTTAAGAGGACTGAAATAATACATACACAGAATACCTGGCTGTTTCTCGCCTACGGACTTCCAAATAAGGGGAAGGCGATCTCTAAAAAAGGAATTACGAGGTGGGCATCATCCACCATCTCTTTCTACCATATGAAGGCAAACCAACAACTGACTGGGCCTGCCCACGCCCACTCGACAACGAGTACAGCAGCGTCTGCGGCAATGTGGTCCGGAGTGCCCCTGAAAAGCATTTGCTAGGCAGCTATCTGGTCTGTCTTGGACACGTTTATTGGGCATGCCTTCAAGAACAACCTGCTGCTGACGTGAAGATGGGAAGAGCAGTCGTGGAGTGCCCGTTTCAATGAGGTTTCATGTTTATTCTGCTGTGATCTGTTCATAGCATCTGAATCTATGAAAGATCCAATGCTAGAGAAGGGGTAAGTTTCTTACCTGTAACTCCCATTTCTCCAGCCTTGGTATCCTTCATAGATTCACATGCGCTCTCCGGCCATCTGCTACAGAAAAGTTTCCTCGCATGTACTGGGTAGACTCTGAACGGAAGCTGCAGGAGAGGAGCTAAATACTCGACGTCCCATTGGTGGAGGCCAAAAGGAGGGCAATTGGCGAACACACACATTTTCCTTTTTGTTTACCAATGTAAAGGTTAACAGAGGATTCCCAGCTTGACGACGGGGAATGTTCATGGCATGTGCATCTATGAAAGATACCACTGCTGTAGAAATTGAGTTACAGGTAACAAGCGTACCCCTTCTCTTCTTGTCTTTGTTTAAAGTCGATCTAAGGACGAGATGGCTATCTTGATTTCTGGACTTTGGTGATATGTATTTGCAAATGAACAGAATAAAAAGAAAATAAGGCCAGAGACTTCCGGAAGCGCAGTGGACATGCACAGCGGCCTCGTGCCTTCCACGCTGAAGTCACGCCAAAGTCTAGCCCGTCTGTGACCATCTGTTCTCGTCTGTGCACAGGACGGGCCCTGGCTGGATGTCCTCTCTGGGGCAGATACTCCATCAGTTGATACCACTGTGACGCAGGATAGGCTATTACAGCTTGCTCTGTCCAATACGATTTTCTCTCAAGGTTTGTGGCGTAATGAATCTATTAGTCAATGCTTAAATTAGGTTTGTTTATTGGTAAAGGCACGCTCGCTGGGTGCCCATGCTATCTCATGATTTTCTTTCTCAGTACCTGGCTCATCTTGTTTGCGTAACAAACTTGGCTTGGAGAGACACCTGGCCCCCGAGCTTCAACAAGCTCTTCCTTCTTAATATTTTTCGGTTCGATCGTACTGCCCCCTCATGCTGTTGGTGGTGTGGCACACTTTTTTCTTCTCAGTTTACGTTGATGGCACTGCCATGAATTTGTTGTATGAAAATGGAAGCATTATTGACTCGCTTTGTAGTCTCTGCCTCTTTTTGTAATACCGATTTTTACAGTATATCGCCCTCCTGGGGCAGAGTCTGCTTTCTGTGATACATTTGTGGAATTTACTGTTTAACTTCAAATAAAACGTACTAATCTGGTTAGTTTGTTATTTTAACTTAAGATCTTCCTCGGTTTCCTCCACTCAATTTCTTGATGCTATGCATGACCTGGACTTGGTGCAATTGGTCTGTGGTCCTACTCACTGTTTGGGTAACACATTGGACTTGATTCTTGATTCTCAATTGCTGGTAGTCTTTCCTGCATTGCTGAATACTTGGTCGGACCACATGATTATTCAATTTTGTATTGAATCTCGGGTGGTTTATTCTGTGGTTACACCACCACCTGTAAATAAATCTAAATGGCATTTGGTGGAAAAGACCAAGATTGCTACCTCTATCATGGATTATTGTGGCTCAATTCAGTCTACAAATCTTTCTTTGTCAGTTGCAGCTTTCGCTGTTATTGCTGACTGTCTGACTCCACTCTGCCGAGAAAGAGTAGTCCACGTCCATTGGAGGCTTGGTTGAACACTAATCTGAGAGATCTGCGTTTTAAATGCAGGCGGGCAGAATGCAATTGGTGATGCTTGTATTGGCCAAATACTAAATTAGCGTTTAATGAAATATTATGATGCGATTTGCAAAGCGTCTCCATTATACAATGCAGGCAGAATAATACATTTTAGGAATTAACGTCCTTGGTATGCTCAATGTCTACTAATACCACATTATCAGCTAGTGTTGTCCCTTCTCAAGCTCTTCGAGGTTCACTTTAAGGGTTTTTCATTCAAAAAATCTTAGACATCAGGCAAAGAATTTGGAGTTCTTCTCTTAAAAACGAGTCTGATGCTGCTGAGAAGTCTGTACTCGCCACCTTTCATTCTTGCCCGTAGTTTCCAGTTTTTTTTTTCTTCTGAAGACATGTTGGCTGCCACCGCCAAATTAAAATGTGCTTCTCCGTTGGACCCAATTTCACTTAAGGCGATTATGCTAGAGTTGACTAATTGGATTGCCCAGCCAGCTAACACGCCTTGATCTGAAGGTTCATTTCTGTCTGCTTTATCACAAACGCTGGTAGTGCCACTGCTTAAAAAGAAAGTCCCCGAACCCCACAATCTCAGCCAATTTTCATCCTAGCTCTCTCTTGTTGTAGCTTATGAAACTCATGGAGTCTGTAATTTCCCTGCTATTGAGTTATTTAATTGAAAATAATTTTTGTTAGTTTCATTTCAGTCTGGGTTTAGGCCTGGCTGTGATACCGAAAGTGTCCTTGTGTCTGCTTTGAACTACCTGACGTGGATGGGGGACCAAGGCAGAGTTGGCGGCTTGATTTTGTTAGACCCATCGGCCTCCTTTGACACTGTTGATCACTCCACCTAATTCTACCACCTATCCTCTGCAGGTCTCTCGGGCCCAAATCCTTTCTCTCGCTTCTTTTTGCTTTTGTTCTGAAGCCCTCACTTGTGGTGTTCCTCAGGGGTCCGCTTTGTCTCCGATTCTGTTAATACCTACATTCAGCCTTTGGTCGGTTTCATCCACGCCCACAGCATTCGTTGCTACTCCTATGCTAATGATACCCAGATTTTTGTCCAGCTTAATCTGAGGGACCCTAGTTATTCATCTCATCTTGGGGGTTGCTTAGAGGCCGTTGGGTGACAATTGGCTTAAATTGAATGGAAATCCTTGTGGGTGTCTCCCTCCAAGGCATACATTAGTTTGAAAAGGTTGAGTAGCAGAGTTTGCTAATTATTTGATTAGAAATGTTGTAATAGTTTTAATGTCATCAGAAGTTATTTGTACTCGAGACATATAATGAGCAACAATTTAGCAGTTGTGTACCGCTGAAGTAAGACATTAGTGAGTTGAGTCCGGCCTAGCAAATTCTTAAAGATTCTGCTAGATCTGCAGGTCGAGTAACTTAGTTTACCTACTCGACCTAAGAGAAATTCACACGACCCAGGGCAACAGATGACAACATATTTAAATGTGCTTTCTGTAAAATGGTGCAGCTCACCACAACCCCACTTTTTCATCCATTGGGCAGCAATGCAGTGAACTGTTATTTGACAATTAATGCAAACAAAGTAAATGTTGAATACATTTCAAACATCCCCAGCAAATGGCACTCTCCTTTCATAAAATGTATTTGACTATGCGAGTGGGCAAAAAGACTTTGCGATCCCTGGATGAGTGTCTCTAAAATGTAAAAGGTTAGCTACATTAATGGACACACACAAACTGTCATGATCCCTGCTTCCAAGGGGTCAGGACTTGCCCCACGACCTTGGAAGCAGGCCCATGACTCTGATCCCAGGAACCAGCCAGTCCCTATAGGGACCCTCTGGACCTTGTCCTGGCGCCAGTGGCGCCAGGCTCATGATGGTGACTGGTCCCGGCACAGGAAGCGCCGGGCTCATATTAGATAAGAGTGCTTGGTGGACCTACCTGTAGCAGACCATGCTGCTTACTTACCAGCTAACTGGTCTCCTGATCCTTCTCTGCCTGGAACTACTTTTTCTGTCTGGGTGGAGCAGGAGCCACTCCCTGGAAGCAGAACACAGGAACTCTTCCAGAAATCTGGAACTCTTTTCTTACCTGGGTGGGGCCGTGGAAGGAGACGCCTAAGCACTACAGAAGGCTATTTAAACCACACCCGATTGGTTTCACGTGCTTCGCGTTATTCTGCATCTGCAGCAGGACGCTCACCGTGTCAGCTCCAGGAAACCTCCAGCTCCAGATCCTGTGAACACGAAATAACCTGCTGGAATCCAATCTTCGGTCTTCTTCAGTCTTCTGCAGCTCCTGCAAAACAAAGGCACAGGTTAGGCTAAAGTAAAGGCAGCATCCAAGGCGCCTTTTTCTGCCTTTCTCTTCCGGCATCCGACATCTGCAAAGAGAGAGAACATCGGTCAGTAATATTCAACTACAAGTTCTGCTTACCTGTGTTACGCCCGTTCCAACTCGGCTCGCGCTGCATTCCGGCACCTGCAAGGCAAGATACATCGGTTAGTAACGCTTAGTTACAAGACTGCTTACCCGTCGCTTTCAATCTGTTCGCGCTGCCGCTCAGCACCTGCAAAGACAAAAGAGACATTACGGAGCATTCTCCAGCGCTAGTGCAGTCTTTCTACTTACGTGCCATTAGAAGGATAATCTTCATCGTCACAGCATCTGAAAAGGGAAAGACATAGACTTTACAGACTTAAGACTTTTGAAAGAGAAGAGAACAATGCAAAAGGAACTTTAATACTTACAAGGCACGCTCGTGCATTAACGTCGTCTTCGCTCTCAGCAAATCCTCTGCTATCAAGAGGCAGAGCTCGCATCCAGTGAAGCAACTGGATCCAGCGCCCCTGCACAAGACGCAGGATGGAGAGCCCGGCATTTACCTATATAAGGTAAGCGCAATATCAACCCAGTTCCACGGGGAAAGAAAGGGCGAGAGGGGCTAGGAACTTTCCGAACCTTCCAAACACTAATACCTTGGTTTACCCTTGCAGACATCTCACTCTTCAGCTTAAACTGTCGGTGGGAAGGGGGCCCAGTCCGGGAGCAAAACGAACCCTGCGCCTAACACTGAAGACAGTATCCTCACCAGATCAAGACCTGCGCCTCCGGGGGAACCAGGTGAGCGTTACACAAACAGACAGATATGATAAAACAGTTTGGCCAGCTCTATCTCGCCAGTGCTAGTATAAGCAAGCTCTGGAGGCCAGCTACAATGTATGGTAGTGCAGTAGGTATGAAGATGTACAGACTGGATGGAACTATAGATCACTACTTTGCGTAAACCTCTTGCTTTACATATCGGGGGTGCAGTTCAAACATTACCATCAGGGCCTTCCATGCCCAAGTATCTTTGCATTTCAGTCTCTTCTTTCAGAGGGCCTGATGCGACAAACAATACGTTATTTTCCTCTCAGGATTTCACACGCACTCAATATCTCGGGTGATTTACTGTTCAACCTGGGTCCCTCTCTGCCGGGCTCAGACCCACTTCAACACAATGTTCTTTCCCCACGTTCTACAGCACGTGGGTGATGTGGAACACTTGGCGCAGAGCCACACTTAAACATGCGAATACCCCTTAAGTTGCCGAGACTCGCTTCCATAGCTCTTTTGGCCTTTAGGCATTCGGCTATTGGTTCAGGAGGCTTGACCTCTCGGGTTTCCCTTCCCCCAAGTCCAGATCAGCCTTCATGGGTTTTACAGTTTACACACAAGTTCCTTAATTAATTTAGTTCTTCAATTATAGGTTCTCCTCGATCGGGCTCAAACCTTCCTCAGGTCACATTCAGGGTTCCCTTCCCCTAGCTTTCTTTACTTTTTTTTTATTGGACTTCCCTCTGTTGGGTTCAAGTCCACCTCTCTGCATCAAAAATCAGACTTTCGATTGTGCACAGGATTTTGCTTGACCCGTCGCAGGACAACTTCGATTCACAATTCAATTTGGTACTTGTAGTTCTCATAAAGCAAAGTTCACATTCAATGTTGCAAGCACTCGAAACCACATACAGGACTTCAGCCGATTCAATTAACTCACCAGCTGGGTTTAGCAGTCTCCCTCTATTGCGTCTGTTTTATGTCTGAGTCAAAGGCTGTTACCCTTTCAGCCTCAGCACCTCCCCAACTGCCCTTCACCCGGGAGGGCCCGCTGGTAACCTTGTAGCACTGCATGCCGTCTTTCTCCTTCTCTGCTGGGCTGGCCTGCATAGCCCCCTTGACTTCTAGGCCGTAGCGGTCTCTCGACAAAGGGGCTTTCACTCTCCAGCCTCCTAGATTGAGCTCTGTGGTCTCTCACTCTCCTTCGCCTCTGCCCTGGAAGTACAGCTTTCTCTCGTGCTCTATCTCGCTCTTGACTCCTCCAGGGGTCTCCCTCAGTAAGGCTCAGATTCCTCTTTTACTGTTTTCAAAATACATTTTTGGACTTCAAATCCCAGAGTGCATCAGTGTTCAACTGGGATTTCTCCTGAGGTCAAGGTCTTACAGCCTGCCCCTCAAGAGCCTGGGTCTTTGAGTCTGACCCAGGGGAGGAGTTCTGGGTTGGGGACGGTCGGGCAGCCTCAACTGCCCCAGGGTTAGCCTTCTGGATGCATAGGTTCCCAGCAACACTACAGCCTCTCTGGTGCTTACAGGTTGTGACCCGACGGGTCTTTCCCACTCCAAGCCTTCCAGGGTGGTTTATGCTCTGCTCTTTCCTCCTGGCTTCACTGCTTCCTTCAGCATCCCCAGCTCACTCGGAGTGTGCCTGAGTGTCTGACTATATACTCTTTGAAAGAGTTGATTGGAGTCCGGTGCAAGTAGTTGTCCGTCCTTGCCTGACTCTGCCTGACCTCATTATTGGGACAACATGGAGACTGCCCATAGGAATCCATTGCCCATGGATTCCTATGGGTAATCGCCATGACTCCCATCTGCAGCTTCTTCGCCTAGTAGTTGGACTTCTAGAATGGAAGTAGGAATTGTGGGAGTTGTAGGTTTTCCTGGAAATTATGGAAAAACCATGTAGGTTTTCGTCAAGATGAAGGGGTAAATATATTGTGATGGGTGAATGGATTTTCTGTTGGGTTTTACTCTCCCTGGTCGTTTTCTCCCTTTCCTTATGGAAATGTTCTGGGGTATGATGGGACTCTGCTGACAATATCCCAGGACAACCTAGGGGGATGGCTGGTCGGGGTGTATCGGAACGGGAGCAATACCATATCTCGCCCGAGGGCATGTCTCCCGTAGACCTCAAGGACCCCCTGCCCAGGTGATCCTCCCTCGCTCGTCCGCCCCCAGTGTTGGGATTCAACAGCGATGGCCCTCAAGGGAACAAAGGATCCCCAGGAATAACCTGGGAGAAACGCCTCAGGTTTCTCACATAGGTGTCTGACAATGAGTGTTGAGCCCACTTCTGATTCCTGAAGCTTGGCAGACGCACCCATTTTAATCCTGTGGTACTTATCCACATATATGAAATCCTCTTCCAAGTCAGTAGCTGTGGGATCCAAATTGACGAGAATTAATCGGATCCTTGCCCTCCACCCTAGGGTGAAGGTCAGTGACATATTCTTTTCCTGCCAGCGCCACATTCCCCAGATATTCCAACTAGCTTTCCACGGCACTATTAACTTTGATTATCGCCTCATTTCTTTCCCCAAACCTTTTCACGGCCGAGATTGTTTGAGTGCACTGCATATCAAACTCAATGGTTCTCTGCTGCAGGGGAGAAGTTCTTGACTCAAGGTGAGCTACTATCAAATGTATTTTCAAGGTGTGATGGACTTTTCAATGCGACACAACACAGCCAACACAGGTGCCTTAAAAGTGGACGAAGTATAAACATTGGCTGGCTAGGTTGCATGCTTGTTCAATTAGGTTTTTTTTTTGCCAGTCATCAATGTTTTGGGAGTCAAACAATAGGTTCTCTAAATGGTATGTATTCGTGGATTTAAATTCCAGTATTCTAAGCTGTCAGTGGCTGAGAAAGCACTACTTGTGTACCTGCGCAGCATCTTGCACCTGGCGTTAGTGTAGTTTTAGAAAAAAGGTCAACTAAATGCCCTATGCCTGTCTGGTAGTGCTCCATCGGTGGTAAGGCACAGTGGTGTATACAATACACCACCTGATCTGTGAGGGCCAAGGCAATCCACACCACATTCTCCTCTCCAACCAAGGTGTAATTGTACCCAGATCACTGACAGGCTCACTGTGTGGGGGCGAGGGAAGAGGGCTGCTTGAGACTTTGCAGCACCCATTGTCCCTGCCAATCATCCAGCTACATGCTTCCACTTAGGCAATGTTCCCGAGAGCGTTCATTCATCCTCCCCAATGGCCCGGTCTTCAAGCAGAGCACCGGACTGAGTGTACTTTCCGTGTGAGGTGGACTTTCACAAAAATGCAGCCATCTTGCTTCGCTGCCAAGCCACGCCCATCCATGCAAGCAGCTTTTAACTTAAATGAGAAGATTTTGTTGGGAATTATCAACACATTTCCAGGGCTGAGAATTTCTCCATGGATGGGACCTCCAATATCTTAACCAACACACTATGATGGCGGTCACCGGGATCTTCTCAAAGTTGCGGCAATCTTAGTTGATCTTATTAAAAATCATCACCCATGGGTCGATGGAGAGATGAATACCCAGCATCTTATTTCATTTGAGGGAGAATCTCCTTCGAGAAAGTCAGACTTGGAGCATTTTTACCATTGCACATTCCCAAGATTGCTGGACCTGATGGCCTCATGTATCATACTTGTAGGTGATGCTTCACATAATGAAGCTCAAGTGGGACCTCCAGTTCAGTTGTAACTAGCTGGCTGAGTCCCTGGAGGACAAACTACCAGTGAGCGCCGATTTGGTTCAGGACCTAAGCTGGTAGTACACGTAAGAGAATGTTATGGTGGCCATGTCGTCAGTACGTCCTGTTTTTAATGAACAGGTAGTAGTGAATTCGATGACTGGCTGCAGTGCTCACATCAATGAGCTGGAGGGGCGAGAGAAATGGTCAGAGTCTCCGCCAAGCCTACACTCAACCTCCTGGAGCTAAGCACCATCTACCTGGGTCTACAGACATTCCAACTGCCACTGCTGGTGAAGGGGTTGATTATCCTGGTGGATAACACTACTGCGGTGCACTTTGTAAACTAGTGCAGCGTGGTGGGCTACCTCAAGTTGTGCAGGGAGGCCCAGGGCTTTGACTGTGATGGAGTGCCAGGAACATCTTGTTACTGGCCTTTCCTCTGGCCAGAGAGGGCATTTTGAGGGCTGACACCTTCAGCAAGAAACTGTGTTGTACAAGTGGGCACTAGACCAGACTGTTGTGGATCAGCTTTTCTGGATGTAGAACTGTTTAGTCTGAAGAATAGAGCGGAGCAATCCGTCAGATGCATTTCTAGTTAATTCCTGGTTGTTCTTGGTGCCCCTGAGGCATTTAATTAACCAGTATGTTTATTATGTATTCTCCACAAATTGGTATCTTCCAGAGCTTTGCATGTTTTTTCTCTTGCCTTCCAAAAGGCAGCATATCCACTGAATATTTTCCCCTATTAGAACCAAATTTCCGGCATCCCTGAGCCATTTCAGGGGATGCATTTAACACCCTGAATGTCCAGGTTTTCTAATTCTAGGCAAGTCATTGGATGGACTTGGATATCAGCCTTGGGTGGGCTTGGATATCTGCCTTCCATAAATGTGATATATGTTGCATTTGCACACGAAGAACCTTAGAAACCAACAACGGTTGACTGTTTTATTGAAGTTTTGATCTTTATTAATAGTCAATTGTTCTCTTCAACAAAAGAATTGTGCATTCATTTCCATCTTTATTTTTACAGGGAAAAACCAGTGAGAATCTCACATTCTCTTTGTACTTCTCTGGGTGACCAGAGGAATGCCCAAAATGCTAAAGATGGAAGGTTTGAGCGACACAGATCTGATCCCACCAGTTGTTTAGGTGGCATTATTCATGTACCAATACCACTGTAGACGCTGCAATACTGGGTAATAGCCCATTACTGCATCCTCCATTGAATAGCGATGTAGTAGTCGTTTATCTTCCCAATGGTATTGTTTTTTTTTTTTGCCAATAAGTTTTTATTAACAGTTTTCAGTGAAAGGAGTACACAAAAACCCCTTTCCCCCAACAACTTCCTCCCACCCCCCTCCCTGATTCAGGAAGTCAGCTGAAAGCAAAACTTCGACATTTGAAATAGAAACATAATGCATGTTAATTCGGCCCGGGTAGGTCTTTGAACCAGTGTCTCAAAACGGCCTCCCAAAAGGATAGGTGCGCTAACACTCACAAGTCTTCACAGGTCCGATTCGTCCTGTGGGCGAATTATGCCCTGTAGCTCCATAGCCTTGGGGCACAAGGCACAGCGGGCCCCCGCGTTTAGATATGACAGCAAGTTGGCCCAGTCCGACATGAACCGCATGTGGAGCCCCTGGACAGAGTAGGTGAGCCACTCCATGGCCTCCAATGACCACAGCTCCTGTGGAGGGTCCCTCGACTTCCACTTCCGGGCCAGGACCAATGCAGCCGCCAACATCATTATCACATAAAGTTTGCGGTCCGCTCTAGTAGGCAGGGTTGTCAGCATCCCATTAAGGCCTAATAAGTCCCGCCCTCTGTTATAACCCTGCTTGACGCCTGACATCTGGGAGACAAAAAGGGATACATTTTTGGGCACTCCCACCAAATATGAGCCCAAGAGCCCACTGCGCCACACTCCCTCCAACATAACCATGATACCGTAGGGTATATTTTATTTAACCTGACTGGGGTTAGGTGCTACCTCAACATCAGTTTCAGCCAGATCTCCCTAATTTGAATGGATCTAGCAAGTTTCGGGATCTGAGACCACAGCTTAACCCATTCCTGTTCCTCTATGTCTGCCCCAACATCCTGCGCCCATTTGACCATACATTTCCTGGACTGTAAAGTTTCTTCCCGTTTTATGAGTTTATAAATGGATGACACCACCCCCTTGTCTCCCGTGTCTAGATACGTTTCGAAACTGGGTGAGGGAACGAGAACCCGCCTGCTTAACCAACGGCTGGGTGATCCTGTGCCTGATCTGGAGATAAGTATACCTCTGCATCTCCCCCAACCCAAGCCAAAGTCCTTCTTACACTGCTCAAATCGTTTCACCTCGCCCCCGCCAATATATCCTGCACCATCCGGCAGCCCCCCTGAAACCAAGGATCGAAGGTCGGCGCATTGGTGGCCGCTGGAGTGAATTGTGGGTTACCATATAGGGGCGTATATGGGGGTGGAAAAGTGGTAATATGTGCCCTATTAATGGTTTGATCCCAGGCATCCCCTGTAGTCGACGTTCTATCACTGCAATACATTCTGGACGGCCTATCGTGCCCCGGCAGCCACAGAACCCCTTCCAGGTCCTTACCCACCACCGCCCTATCTATCGGCCTCCACACATTCCCTCTGTCATTTCTTTGCCAATCTCTGATGACCCTAATCTGTGCTGCCAGATAGTATACCCTAAAGTCTGGCCGTTTATTGCCAGCGTATGACTGGGTTTTGGTCATTTGCCCTTACTCGCGCAATGAAACCCGGGCCAAACCCCATTCTGCCCATAGCCGCAAACTGGAACCCCCACTCTACCCGATCGAAAGCCTTCTCGGCGTCGATCGCCAGGAGAAGGGCCGGGATATTCTTTTTCTGTGATTTTTCGACCAGGTGTGCCAGTCTTCTGACATTGTCTGATGTTTGCCTGCCTCTAATAAAACCCACCTGGTCACTATGAATTAGTTTGGGGAGGATGGTTTCAAGGCAGTTGGCCAGAACCTTGGTATGAATTTTGGCATCTACGTTTATTAAAGCTATTGGATGGTAGGATGCGCCAGTCAGTCAGATCTTTGCCTTTCTTGTGTAGCAGGATAACTTTGGCTTCATTCATAGAGTTGGGGAGATTTCCAGTGGACCCTATGCAGTTAAATCATTTGGTAAGAATGGGGATTAAAACTTCTTTGTGTCTTATAAAATTCAGACACAAACCTATAAGGGCCTGGGGCTTTACTGGACGGTAGGTTGTTAATCACCCTCCTAACCTCGTCCGTGGTGATCTCAACCTCCAGCGCATCCCCATCGTCCTGCGAAATCTGTTGACACCCTGCTTCGCGAAGATATGCCTCCTGGTCCGATGTTGTAGGTTCACCTGACCTATAGAGGTCGGAGTAAAATTTGCAAAATTCTCCCTCAATGTCGGGATTCTTTGTAAGAAGGACCCCTCCCTCCCCCTTTATTTTTAAGATTGTTTTATCGCCTGCCTCCTTCCGTAGCTTTCTGGCCAGCAAGTGGTCCGCCTTGTTGCCTTTGATATAGAATCTTTGACGCAGCCAGAGGAGATTGCGTTCGGCCACCCTTGTTTGTATTAAGTTCAGCTGACCTCACTGCCCTATATTCCTTTTTGGTGGCTGCCGACAGCTTACTGCCCATACGAGCCATGACGTCCTTGAGCCTGGCTTCTAATTGTTGCTCCTCCAGCCTCAGCTCCCGTTCCCTTCTGGCCTTGATTGCTATGATCTTACCTCTAATTGTGGCCTTGAGGGCGTCCCACCAAATTTGAGGGGTTGTGTCCTCCCAGTTATTGTGGTTGGTATACTCAACTACTTCCCCCTTTATTTCCCTGACCAGGATTGGATCCCTGAACAGCGAGGCTGGGTACCTCCATTTCCAAATACCTGAGGGGCCCTTAGGTCTAGCTATTGACAGGGTGAGCGGAGCGTGATCTCCAAGGGTAATTGCCCCTACCTCCAATGCTGAAGCTCTGCCCACCCGTGGTTTTGATATCCAAACATAAACTATACGTGAGTGAGACCTGTGTGCATGTGAATAGAAGGTGTATCCCTGTGCATCTCCATAGAGTTCTCGCCATGCATCTACCAGGGCCAGATCACGCATTTTCTTCACCAGATCTCCTGATGGTCCCCCCTGTGCATCCCATGAGGTGGAACTCCTGTCTTTGGAGGGGTCCCAAGCTAAATTAAAGTCTCCCAGTCGAGGGATATTCGCCTTAGCAAAGTTCCCTAAGCGGGTGACAATGTGTTGTATAAAGGCGTCCTGAGCTTGATTGGGAGCATGCAGGGTTGCTACCGTGAAGGACTCCCCCTTTCCCTCGAGTATCACCGCTAGGTACCTTCCTTGGTTATCCTTCTGCATATCCCTGATGGTCAGATCAAGCCCATCCCTCAAGGCAATTAAGACTCCCCCTTCTTGTTAGTTTGAATGGCCTGAACCACTCGAGAGTATCCCCGGAATCTTATCCTATCGGTGTCCCTAGAATGCACATGGGTCTCCTGCAGTGCTACTACATGGGTTTGTTCCCGCCTGAGGTACCTCTCCACCTTCTTCCTCTTAGCCTGGGAATTAAGGCCATTCACATTTAGCGAAAGCAACTTCAGTGCATCTAAGCTAGCCATATGACGAGTTTATGAGAAACCTTGTTAACCCAATAGGACCCCCTGGGCGCTCCACCGTTTGCTCCTTGAAGTATGTGCCCCATCCGTGGGCCGCGGATTGGGCCCTCAAGACCTGAATCTTGGATCCTTCCCCCTCCCCTCAAACCACCCCTTCCATGCGAGACCGGCTGGCGCCAAGCCCCCCTTGTGATTCCTCCACAAGAGCCGAACTCAATAACTAACCCAGAAACTTCCCACGCAGGATTTCCCCATCCCATTCCAAGACCCCATCCCTCCCCCCTCCCTGCTGCCCACTTCATCTCTAGTGAGCCGCCCGCCACCAATTGCTGATCTGCTTTGCTGGTGCCTTTTTTTTTTTTAATTAATTTTTTTTATGCTTTTTGGGGCCTCACACAACCTTTCGGTTCCTTATGTGTCTGTTGGAGGACTTACCCGCCCCTGATGGACATTCCTCCTCCTCCACCACTACCACTTTGTTGATGGTTTTCCTGGGCCCGAAGCTTTCTTCCTTCCTCTCTTGGGCTTAATCGTAGACCATTCCCATGGTTTGGCCCACACTGCTGCGCTTCCGCTCCGACCGGGGGGGCCCGAGGCCTGCTCCTCCAGACCCAGTAAGGCCAGCATCTGGTCGCAGGTCGTGATCTTACGGTGGGAACCCTACCAGACAAAGGACAAACTTAACGGGTGGGCCCATCTGTAGCGGATTTGCTGAGATCGCAGGAAGGACAGGACCGACCCATCATCCACCTTTTGATTAGCGTAATCCGCGCCAGGTCTTGGTATAAAGAGATTTCATGGCCGTTGTAGGTGATGTGTGTGGCTCTTATCGCCTTCTCCAAAATCTTCTCCTTTACTGCGTAATTATGGAAAGCCACCAACACATCGCACAGTCTAGATCCTGGCTCCCGTCTTCGTAGTCCTACCCTGTGGACTCTGTCAAATTGCATGTCTGTGACTGAGTTTAGCAGGTCCACAAATATCTCTTTTAATGATGGGGACAACTCCTGATCTGGAATGTCCTCTGGCAGTGATTTAACTCTAATATTCGCCCTTCTTGACCTGTTCTCCAAGTCTTCCGCTTGTAACTCCAGGTTTTGTGTGGCCGCAGCCAGGATTTCTAGCAAATTGTCCACTTTTCTTGCATCCTCCGTCAGTTCTTGGATGGCGCGCTCGTTAATGTCCTCGCTCTCTTCCACTTTGTAAATGTCTCTTTTGATTTCCCTTAAGCCTTCCGCCAGATCTTCTCGCAGCTTGTCCATCTGCCCCGCTGCTGTTATCTTCTCCACCAGTTCGCCCATGAACTGGGAAAGCATAGCCTGAGAGATCGGCCTGTCTTGATCCTCATGGGAGACCAAAGCCTCCTTATCCCCTGAGCTTTGGCCCATCCCTTGAGCCTCTGAGGTCTCAGGTTCTTTTGGCCAGAATTTCATGAGAGGACCATCTGTTGCTTTTCTGGGGCATTTCCCCTGGGCTGGGTTCTCTTTTCCCTCGTTTCTGGACATCGCTGCTCGGGAAGTGTGCGTGGTGCCCTCTGGGGGGCGAGTCTATTGGTGAGGAGGCGCTATCCAGTGCAGAGCTGGGGCGCCGGGGCCCCGCACTACCTCAAGCAGGGTCCCCTGGGGCGTTCACAAATGACCAGTCTGGGCTCCCCAGCGCCCTCCCCCTGATTTGCTGATCAGTGCTTCCCCTCTGGTGCTTCTACTGGGTGGAACCAGCTACTGCTTTCACTTGGGCACAGTCTATTTCGTGGGCCCCGGTACTGCTAGGGGCCAAATTCTGTTGTTGCTCTGAGTGCAAGGCGCCCCCCCCCCCCCGGGCTCCACGTATATTTGCCTCTCCACGCAGCCCAGGCTGCACCAGAGTCCCGGGGGCCAAGGGACCGCTCCTCGCCACTGCGCACGGGGCCAGGAACCAATAAGGTGCACCTCTCAAAGACCTCCCCCCCCCTTCCCCCTGGGCCGCCTCCGTACCTTCACCGCTGGCTCCGCACAACTCTGGTTGTCAGGCGGGAGGGGGCCGTCCATGCCCCATCCTCCGCGGGCCTCGAGGGGGCCAACAGCAATGCAGCGAATCCATGCCCAGAGCCCGCAAGGATCGCTCCGAACGCCGAAGGGCTCTGCCGCCGCCTCCCAAAGCCAGGTAAGGCCTCGGCCGCGGGCGGCCGAGCCGCTGCCGACCCTGCGTTGCCGGCCGTGTCTCCCCCGGGGGCCGCTGTCAGATCAGTGAAGCACTTGAAATGGAGCGAGTTGCCTCGTTGTGTAGAAGACGAAGTCTTCCAAATAATGTACCTGTCTGATTGTTAGAATTGACAACCAGAATGGTCTATTAATGGAAAGACGGGAGACCGATGACCCAGGCGCCGTAGAAGTGGAGACACGGTAGGCAGGAGGACACCCCACCAGCTGAAAACAAGGCAAGTATCAGAACTTGCTAGACAAGTAAGCCAATACAATATACCATACACAGAAAAACACTAACCTGCTAGCTCAAGTATGGCAGTGTTTGATACGGCTGGTAAATGCAGGCACCTGATGTCTAAGCAAAGAAAGCAAAGCAATGAATAAGTGACTAAGGAGAACTAATATCAGTTAATTCTAGGATATCCTAATACCAAATTAGCAGTCTTACCGTATTGGACTCCTGTCCGACGGTAACTTAGAATTCAGGAGCTGCAGAAGTTTGTGGCAAGATCCCTCAGTGATTTGTAGAAGAACAAAACAAACCCACGAAATACACCCGAAAGTCTCTAGTCCGTGTACTCGTGGGTTCCAGAAAACAAGGCAGTTCCCAAGTCCGGTACAAAGTTCTGTGAGAAGCAAGGATGAAACAAAACCCAATGCGGTTCAGAAGCGGTCAAAAGTCTGGGAAGGTGCAGGCAACTAAACACTATACGTAATCCAAGGCAAATCCAAATTCAGTCCGTGATCCGGCAGGGAGCGGGCATTGCAGGCAGAATCCATATCCAAGGCAAAAACAGTAGCGGTCCGTGGTCAGGCAGGAAAAAGGCAAAAACAGTAGCGGTCCGTGGTCAGGCAGGAAAAAGGCAGAGAGTTCAAAATCAAAGTTCTAAATGCAAAACAGAAGCGGTCCGTGATCATAACAAGGAGGACAAAGATAGCGGAAAGGGGGTCAGGAAAACGGGAGGCAAGGAAGTAGGGAAACAGGATAGCAATATCCGTAACGCCACCGAAGAAAGTTCAGAAGCGCCGGCGGAATCACTGGGAGGAGCTTATGAAGGACGTATCCTGTGACTACGTTTGCGTGATTCCGTCGGAGCAGGGCGAGAGATCCTGTAGTACAGAGGACGCCAGCGTTGCCAGGCTACCTTCCAGGCACCAGGCTGCATTCTGGGTACAGTGTTCTTTTGCTACGGCCCGCATCTATATTGAGATGAAGCATGTTTTGATTGCGGATGTGTCGATACTTGACTGGTGATACCGTACTTCCTTTCCCTACTGCCGTATTGGAATGGCAGAGAGATCTGACGGCCGCCTCCAGGACCAGACGTCGCTCCCTGCTCTGGTGTCCCCCCGCTGCCTGCACAGGGTGCCGGGGAGGGCTGCGGCAGACGGGCTAAACCTTGTTGGCAGGACGGGAGCCCGGGGCGCGACGTCCTCCTCACTACGCGGCCCTCTTGGAACCACCCAATGGTATTTGTTTAATGCATCTTGGAAGCTTCATTCATTTTCATTTGTGGCCGTCTGGCTGTGCTTGAGCAGCAGCTTCATCATGGATTAAGTCCCCCTTCCGTGAGAAACTGAGAGCTGCAGGAAGGCTTGTGGACAAAAAACATTTATGATTTTAATGAAGACTTGTTTTTAGTTAAATAAGCAAACCTGCAAGCCTGATAGTCAGCAGGGTGGAAGCCTTAGTTCAGCTGCCAGGTTCTGCATCACCTCCCAAGAAAAACTCTTCTTTGGTTTAGAAGTATCTGTCTGCAAGCCTCTGTATCAATGCTGTATCCTCCTATTCCATCTGTCCATAAAGCAAGCTTCCCTTTGTCATTCCTTTTCACACATTTACAGGAATTACTCATTCTATCTTCTTACCTCCCCTCATTTAGTTTTGTTGATCATATGAAGGTTCCTTCAAACAGCAGCCCATGAAACTTCCTTCTGTGGATTGCTTTCCATGATTCGATGGGCCTTCTTAGCCAATCTCCCCAGTGAGCAGTCTTCCCTTCTTGTCTATTGGAAAAATTGTAGTTTCACATGGTGTTTGTGACACTGGTGTTTTCATATCCTCTGGAAATCCTACCTCTCGAAGACCTGATCATCTGACTCTCAGAACTCGTCTTTTATATATTATTATGGTATTTGAGTGCAGACCTGGCTGTGAGAAGCAACTGTGCACTTTAGAGAGGTATGCACCAATACAGGTACATAACTGAGTTCTTTACAGAGGTAACAGATATACCGCCGGGGTAGGATACAGAGGGCGACAGAGGAGGGTTACAGCTGTACCGTGTGGCGGGGAGAAGAGGGGCGATCGGCGTCTAACGAGTCAGGTGGCTTGAGGGGCGATGTATTTATTTAAGAATTTATGAAGCACACACTGTCGCCTCAATGCACTTGGAGAATCGCCGTCAGACCTATTTGCTGTTGTCTACACTGTTAATTGTATTTTCTCCAGCATGGGGTCTGGCATGGATTCACATGCTCTTGAATATTCCCCGTCAGGCTGGGAATCCTCTGTAAAGAATAAATCTGTTTCAGTTTCACTTCTGAACTGTCTTTCTCCTAACAACCAATCGCTGGCCTCTGGGTCATACTGCCCCCAGCCAATGACTACCCTCTACCTAAGCCCCTCCTCTGGCAGCCATCTTCAGATTTCTACTGAACGTTCAAGTGTTGGGAGTCCTCGCACTAGAGCTCTCGAGCTTTTACTGCATTTTGTGATTTATTTATTTTTTTTTTCTAAGAGTTTTTCTCTATTTTCTTCGGTCAATCGAGCCTCAAACTCCACCGATCAACCTTCCGATTAACGGGGACCCGTTTTCAGATTCTTCAGCGCCCCTCAAGGGCAGATTTTCATCGAGTTGCTTCTTGGTGGATTCCAGAAGCTTCTTCGAGGCCTACACCGCGTGTCATGGCGGAGGAGAAGGACTCTGCGCGCCTCTTCAAGGTTTGCCCCGGCTCCAACCTACGGAACGTCTTTTCGGACGATGGACATTCCCTGTGCCTCTACTGCCTGCATTCGGACAAGACGCATGTGAAGGACGACTGCGTGGCTTGTCGGGAGATGGTGCCGCGCACGCGGTCCGACTGACGCAAGCGCCTCAATGAGTGGCTGCACCATGCCTCCCCTGCCCAGAAAAAGAAAGCTGAGCGGTTTTCTAAGACCTTTTTGAGGGCGCCCCTCCCGCAGGGGCCCACATAAGGCTAAGCACTGTGAGTCCACTGCCTCCGGGAGCGCCGTTGAGATGGGCTCTTGGTGACCAGGGGCGAGTTCAGCGTCTCCAGCACCTTCGACCACGAGCCAATGCTCAAGTTCTTCAAAGAAGAGGAAGTCGGACCATCCGGGTAAGCTTTTGGAGAAGACCCAGACTGGTTCGATGGAGAAGGTCAAGGGGGAGCGGGGCCCCGACCCTCCCCCTAAGGTGATGGCCGCAGACTCGGCCCGGAACGTGAAGGCCCAGGTGCATCAGGCGAAGGCCCACACTTCCATCAAAGTAGTAGCGGCGTCCCTCACGAAGGCCGCCGGCGCGTACTCTCAGGGCACGGCCCCGAAGGTGAGTATCCCTGCCCTCCAGGAGGGGGGGGGGGGGGAGTCCTTCCAGCACATCAAAACCGTCTCCCTTGGTTGCAGATAAGGGGGTGGGGGGGGGGTGGCACAGTAGTCCTCCAGGGCACGGACATTTCCTCAGAGGAAGAGCTCACCAGCCTCCCGGTTCTCCAGGAGGGGAGATGCGTCGAGAGCAGGCCCTACTGGAGGGATCCCGACGAGGGCGACGACTAGGAGCAACGGAGCGGTGACGACGGAGCGGACCAGCCTAAGCTGCAAACGCCCCGGTCACCTTCGCCTCCACCCCAGCAGCCTCCTGGGGATATCTCCGGACATTTTTACGGCTCTGAATACCCTGTGCTTGGAAATCCTGACAAGGATGCCTCTTGTGCCGGCGGGGCTGCCAGCGGAACCGGGACCATGGGAGGAACCACCCCCTCCCAAACCACCCCCCCCCCCAGCTCGTCCTGGAGGAGAAGAAGAAAGAGGGTTTCCTTAACCAGTGCCAGGAGGCGAAGAGGAAGACTGTACTGTGGATCATGTTATTGGATGACATTTGGGACAAGGGGTTGTCCCTTGGCTCCAGGGAAGAGGGATCGCTACGAGAAGAAATACAGAGTGCTTACAGTCCCAGCCGTCTTCAGGCTCATCCTCGTCCCTCGTCGTCGGCGTCCTCCTGACCCCCCCCCCCCCCCCCCCCCGGACGGTGATGGGAAGAAGTTGGATGCCATGGGGCGAATAGTGATCACGTCGGCCATCGTGGCGCATTATGACAGGGAGCTTTGGTTCAAGATGGCCCCCCTTCTGGACTTCCTTCCCGATCAGAGGTCTGAGGCATTGGAGATTCTACAGGAAGGCGAGGTGGCTTCGGACCACGCCATTACGGTGGCCACGGACATTGCCGACTCTGGATTCTGCCAAATGGGCAACAGCGTTTGCCTTCGTCTGCGAGGCTGGCTGAGGGTCAGGAATTTCCGCCACGATGTTCAGTAGAGGGTGTTGGACATGCCCTTCGACTGGGACAATTTGTTTGGAAAGACTGTGAACAAGTCTCTCCAGGCCATCAAAGCCGACACTGAGACGGCTCGTGCCTTGGGCATGCTTCAACGACGGCCGTCTTTTTGGACTTCTGGAGTGAAATTCCAAAAGTTCCTCTAGGATTCGGAGGTGCCTCGTCCTACCATCAGCCCTCCAGTTCTTTGGCCCAGGAGACCTACACGGGCCGTGCCAAGCCTGGAGGTGGACGTCATCCCAAAGGCCCCCAAGGCGGCGCCTCGACATCTAAACAAGATTGAACCAGCTGTGGAGTCGGGACCCCATCCGTGCGCCCCGGTGGGAGGCCAGATGGCGAACTTCGTCAGTGTGTTGGAGACCATCTCCACCGCCTGTTGGGTGCTGGATGCTCTCGCCCACGGACACACCATAGAGTTCCAACGGAAGTGTCCACGGATACCACCAGTGGCCCGTCGGGAAACCCACGTCCCTCAGCTGCTGCTGGAGGAACGGGCCATGTTAAAAAAGGGGGCGATAGAGCTCGTCCCAACGAGGCTCCGGGGCTCCGGAGTATACTCTCGTTATTTCCTCATCAGAAGGAAGACCAGCGGTTGGAAGCCCATTCTGGACCTCTGCCATCTGCACAAGTACATAAAGTCCCAAAATGTTCCGATGGTGACTCTTCAGCACGTGCTATGACAGCTGGAAGGGGGGGGATTTTCTGTCGTCGCTGGACTTGGAAGATGCCTATTTTCACATCCCCATACACAAGGGACATCTCCAGTACCTATGCTTCGTGGTCCAAGGACAACCTTCCCTTCGGGTTGAAGTCAGTGTCACAAGTGTTCAACAAGTGCCTGGCCCCCGTGGCGACGCAGCTGCGTCTGAGGGATCTATGTGTACCCGTACCTGGACGACTGGCTCATCTGGGCGAACTCGAAGGATATCGCCGTCAACCACACGACGAAGACTGTCCAACCCCTGACGCACCTGGGGTTCTCGATTAAACTTTGCAAAGTCCTGCTTGACTCCATCGCAGGACGCACTGTTTCTGGGAGCCCGACTCAAGTGTTGTGCCTGGCGTCGCCGTCGAAGGAGAGGATCCTGGCCAAGGAACGACGTCTGTTGGCCCGGAAGGTCTCATGGGAGACGCATTCTCTTTCCCCTGGGAAGGCCTGTTTCTGTATGCATTCCCTCCGTTGCTTCTTCGACTAGTTAATCAAATCAAGATGGTCCCGGTGCCGGATGATCCTTGTTGCACCGGCATAGCTGAGACAGATATGTACCCGGACCTTCTGGACATGTCAGCGTCCCCTCCAGTCAAGCTTCCGGCTGTCGCAGATCTTCTCGCCAGAGAAGAAGGCGCGATTCTGCACCACGACCCAAGATCGTTGAACCTGAAGGCCTGGCTCTTGCAGCACTAGAGTTTGGGGGCTACGATCTCCCAGCGGATTGTAAGGCAGTGCTCGCCAAGGCCAGAGCTTCATCTACTCAAATGCTACGGGCACAAGTGGAAGAGGTTCGCTGTTTGGTGCCATACCCAGAAGATCAACCCTCTACGAGTCACTGCTCCGCAGGTGCTTCCGTGTTTGTCGTTGGCCAAGGCAGGACTGGCACATGCTTCCATCAAAGATCATCTGGCGGCTATTTCCCGCTACACCAGATCTCCTGGACGATCACCCTTATGGTTGCATCGTTTGGTCAAGGAGTTCGTCAAAGGACTATTTTGCTCGTTCCCGCCGGTGAAAGCTCTGGCCCTGGCGTGGGAGCTTAATGTGGTGCTTACTAGGCTCATGGTTCCACCGTTCGAGCCTATGCATTCGCCGCCACTAAGTTTTTGTTGTGGAAAACCGCTTTTCTTGTGGCCATCACCTGCGCACAACGAGTGGGAGAGATCCAGGCCCTCTCTTGTAAACCACCTTATTTGACATTCCACGAGACGAGGGTGGTGCTGCGGACGCACCCCTCTTTCATGCCCAAGGTGCCGTCGGACTTTCAGCTAAACCAGCCCTTGGTGTTACCTATATTCCTCCCGACGCCTTTGTCGCCGGCTGAGAGGACTTTGCACTCGCTGGATGTAGCTAGAGCGCTAAAGTTCTTTGTGGACCGCACAAAGTTTCCAGAAGATGTCGCAACTTTTTGTGAATTTTGGCCCTGTGAACCATGGGAAGGCCCTCTCCAAGGCTTCCATTTGCAGGTGGCTCTCCGGCTGCATCACCCATTGTAACCGGTTGGCAAACCGACCATTGCCTGGCCGCCTGAGAGCCCACTCGACCATAGCGATCGCTGTAACTACGGTGTTCCTGTCTGGTGTGCCCCTGCTTGACATCTGCAGGGCTGCTACGTGGAGGTTGACGTACACCTTCATGAAGTTCTACTGCGTCGACAGGGATTCAAGGGAGGAGTCCAGAGTCGGCCAAGCAGTGCTGCGCAACCTGTTCGCTTGAAGGTGAGCCTGGTGAGGAGGTAAGAGATGCTTAATGTTAAGATGTTGAAATGCTTAATGTTGAGCCTTGCCACCACCCGTGGTTGTGCATGTGTGTACTGCTATGTATTCTTTATTCAGGAGCATGTGAATCCATGCCAGACCCCATGCTGGAGATGGAAAAAGTTACGTACCTGTAACTGTTGTTCTTCAGCATGGGTCTGGCATGGATTCACATGTGAACCCTCCCGCCTACCCCTCTACAGCTCTTCTCTTGGGCCTACTGCCACTTTACGTGCAACCAAATCTGAAAATGGCTGCCAGAGGAGGGGCTTAGGTAGAGGGCAGTCATTGGCTGCGGGCAGTATGGCCCGGAGGCCAGTGATGGGTATTTAGGAGAAAAACTGTTCAGAAGTTAAACTGATTTTTTTTCTTTTTTTTTCTTTACCGAGGATTCCCAGCCTGACTACGGGGAAATATTCATGAGCATGTGAATCCATGCCAGACCCATGTTGGAGAACAACGGTTACAGGTAAGTGACTTGTTCCATGCACTTACTCTGCCTAGTGCAGACTTGTATTGTTCAGAAACTCGAGGGCTCTTCACCTTGTTCCCTCCCTCCTTGAGTGCTTTGAAACACTTTGCTTTGTGTATAGGCGATTTACAAATAAACAATACCATACCATACGAAGGCCCAAGGGCGTCTATGCGCTGTAAGGAAGAGAGGCTCCTTGAAGAGATGGGTCTTGAGTTGTTTTTTTAATTTTAGCAGCGTGAGGGTGAGTTTGATGCTGAGGGGAGGAGGTTCCATAGTGTTGGGGCGTAGGCAGAGAAGACTGGTTTTCTGGTCCTTTCCTTTTTTTTAACAGCGGTGGATTTCAAGTCTGCACGTGCCCTGGCTTCTGGTGGTGCTCTCTCGGCCGGAGATGTAGAGTTTCTCTGCGAGGTAGCAGAGTGACTTGAGGGCGACTGCCTTATAGATGATGCAGCAAGACTTGAAGGTGATTTATTCTTGCAGTGGGAGCCAGTGAATGTCGATGAGGGCTGGGGGGATGTGTTCAAATCTACATAGACCCTTGATGAGGTGTGCAGCTGTGTGTAGGACACTTCTCTGGGGCACAATGGAGGATGGCTGGGGGCCTTCAAAGAGTGCCTTGCCCCTATGCAGGTGTGATAGGACCAGTGCTTGAACGGCTGATCTAAAGCTGTCCGGAGGGAGGACGGGCTTGAATTATTTTTTCTTCAGACGGGAGAGCTGATGCCAAGCTGTCCGAGTTGTCTTAGCTATGTGTGTCTTGAAGGAGAGGTGTTTGTCGATGTGTAACCCGAGGGACTTGGCGCAGGAGGTGAGCTCGCGTGTGAAGCCCTCAGAGTTCATGGTTGATAGCCAGGTCTGTGTGTCGGGGTGTTCAGTGTTGTTGGTCAGGAGTAGGAATTCGGTCTTGGAGGGGTTGAGCTTCAAGTATACACTGAACATAAAAGACTGGATCAGCGAGAGGCCAGTTTTGAGACTACGGATGTCCTTGATGGAGTCGATGGCTGTGTGTCGTTGGCATATTGGTGGATGTTGTGTGTGGGTAGGGGGGCTCCCAGTGGCTCCATTTATAGATTGAAGATCACTGGGGAGAGGATGGAACCCTGTGGGACCCCACAGATGAAGGGTAACATTGGCGATCTAGAGGAGTCCATCTGAACAAACTGCTTGCGATTGGCGAGGTAGGACAAGGTTGCTGATCCCCATGCGCTGATGCAGCGCCTCTGTAAACCCCTGGTGGTCTAGTGTGTCGAAAGCGGCCTAGAGGTTGAGTAGAACCAGGAGGCGGTTGGACATCGTCGAGGATGTTGCGGGTGTTGTCGACCACCTGTATGGTTACTGTCGCCGTGCTGCATCTGGGTCTGAATCTGGATTGGTACCACTTATGCCGAGGGAACTGGTATCAGTGCTATGTGTCGACTCGGCACCAGAGAAACTTGTTGGAACCCAACACTGTAGTGGCTGCGTAAAACAACTCTGTTCTGGACACAGCTCAGATAAGCCACAGCACTTTGGGGCTTGGGAAGCCGAAAACTAGAGAGAATGTAGAATGAATAACCCAGATAAGTCATTTAAAGCAGTAGTTGGGAGGCATTGGAAATCTGATGACGCCAAGCAGGAATCTGCTTGAAGCAAGAACGGGGGAGGGGGAGCAAAGAACGGGTCGAGATGCAGGGCGAGACCAGGAGAAGGTGGAGAGCTGGTGTCACGATTTCCAACAATTCTGCATGCCAAAGCCGAACCGCCATCCCAAAAGGCACTCTAAATGCCCACTTGTGGTTATTGCAGGTTTTACAGCAGACCATAGTGCTGTAACAGAAGTGAGGCTCTGGAGAAAGTTGGGTCTCTGCGCTTAGTACAAGAGAAACTATTATACCGGAGCACCTGACATTTGGACAACATTACTGTCATGGGTTTACCTCTAGAGTACTTGTCGCAATGCTCATTTCCCTTGTGTGTATGATTAACTCAAGATGCTATCAATATTTTCCCCACAGTGCCACATGGGACCTCAAGAGCACACTGACCCTCCGACTGTTCAAGGCACTTTATTTGAATTGGATATCACTAAGAGCTGTCTCTTTCTCTGTCTGTTTCTCTCTTTCTCTTTTTCTCTTTCTTTCTCTTTCTCTTTTTTCTCATTTTTTCTCTTTCTCTTTTTCCTCTTTCTCTCTGTTTCTTTCTCTCTCTTTTGTGCTTTCCGTCGCTATCCCAGGCGTCCCTAAGTACCATATGGTCACTTGATAGTGGTTGCACCCTACTGTCTATGATCTGGCTTTCTACGTGTGAGTGCCAAAAGGCAGTCTCCTTCTCTATGTGGCTTCCTCTGGGTGTTTCTAGTTGAATCCTAACGGGGTCTGGCAAAAGCCCAAAAGATCTTGAGATGGCGTCTTTCAAACACCCAGGTTTCGCTTAGCCTTTTTCTTTCAAACCTCATACTCCTCACCCTGATATCATCTTCCCTTCCTTTCCCTTCTTTATACTCCTCCCCCTCCCTCTCCCTTAATCACCTCTGTTCTTGCGATAGTCCTTTACTATTCTACCCTGTCCTTCTCCTTCTCCTACTCCTACTCCACACTCCCCTCCACCCACCTTCTCTCCTAATCGCCCTTTTACTCGCGTTCATCTGGTTCACTCGCTCTCACGCACCCCCCCATAGTTGCAATTAATCTCAGTCACTACTGTAGGGGGGGGGCCCTTAGCCCAAACCGGGTCCACCACCTGAGGAACGAATACATGTTTTGTACATAAAGCAAGTTTATTGTACAATTTTGTGAGGAGCAGTTTGATGGTGTTACAGGACCAAAGTAACCCATGTCTCATCAAACCACATCAGTTGACATCTTTTATGCAATTTTGCAACAGTTAAAACAGTCCCTGATATTTTATTACAATCCACCCCCCAAATGGTCATTACAAAGATCCATCTTCTACAAATTCATTCTTTCCTATTGGTCACTGACTACCTTTATGACCATCTTCAGCTCGGGATTCTAAGTCTGCCTTTTCTGGGGATTTGTCTGTGGTAGGTCGTGACATCATGGTACAATTAAACATTTACATATAACATTGCATACACCCCAGGCCCAGCTGACGGAACCGCCGGGCTGAGGCTGACAACAGCACATCACTGCAATCTTGCACTTTTCCAGCCTCCACCCACTAACCCACCTCTCCCTCCCTCTTTCAGAGCCGCCAGGGGACCACTCCAGTGGTGTGAAGTGCGCGGTACAAATGACCTTTAACATATAACATAATTTATTACTGAGTAGCAACTGGCCTAGGGCCTTTAACTTTAAGTGTGTTTGCACATGGTCCGCTTGAATATTTTAGCAATACGAAGAAGGCCCAATACTGATTGCAATCTCATCTGGCCCAGACTCCTGGCTCCTCCTTAAGATATACTAATTTATGCGACACCACTCCCGCACACAAAGCCTCTATTTCAAACTGTAAAAACAATTGACTGCCGGACATCCTGGCCTCAGGCCTCATCTTTATTGCCGGCCTAAGCAAATGGTCAACTGCCCCTACGCGACTTCAATGCAATGAGCGAAATTACACCTGTTCCTTTGTGGAACTTTTAAAATCATAAACCTTTTGTCCTGTTTGCAAACTGACCTTTTTACTAGATCACTCATTCTTTCTTCCGTCAACCCTCCAGGCCTAGAAAACCAGAATGTCCCTGCTACCTAAAATTCATCGCGCAGCTTCTAACCACAAAGGTTAAGTTACTCATTCATCTGCCCTCTGCTGAAAACCTGGCGAAGTTAGTTTAAAAGTCAAAGTGCATTTTGCAAAACTACTGTGCTTTTGATTCATTTGTGAGATTCATGAACTCCCTATGTATTTGTATTATTGTGCGTGCATGTTTTTTTACATTTGGCCGGTTTAACATTTTTACTTTTTGCGTACATGCGAGCTTATATATCAATTTCTAGACCAACAGTAACACTAAAGTAATATCTCCCATCCATAATTACCTACACTTGATGTATATAAAATTGCAGCCTCGCAAACCATTTGCTGCAGCCCCCCAGCCATCAATATGGTGCACGCAACATAAATCCTTCGTGATCATGGGTACCCCTCTTGATCGCCCCAATACTACCTTCACTCGCCACATACACATTCAAAGCCACGTACCACTTTCTTTCACCAACCAATATGTCACCTTGCACACACTTTTTACAATCCTCCTCCAAGCTCTGCTGCACTGTGCTTCCTCTCCTTTGGTCTGCCTCCTCTTTTGACCTCACCCGAACAACCCACACTGTCTGGTTTACTATGTCACCATTTATACTCCTCCTCTCCCATTGATCTTGGAGCCCACCTGGTATACAGGGCCAATTACAATACTGGTCTTCTTTCTGGATCCTGTTGTACAGGTTTGAGTATTTAAAATGGTCTGCCGGAGTTTGGAAAGGGTGGCCAAAATCAGTCCAAACATTCTTGTGAACATGTGCTGAAGCTTTTTGGTTGTGGGTCTACAGTGAGTACTATTCCTCAGCCCTGCCACTCTCCTCGGGCTCTGTTGGGGTTACTCGTTCTCTCCTCTACAGCAAGCACTTTTGTGATCTAGAGTCCTGAGAAAGAGCACTCGCCAGAACAGGGTATCGGAGGTATGGGTTTATAAGTAGCGGTACTCTACAGTTCCTGTCGGGCACAGGTAGAATGGATAGACTGGGGCCATCCCAGCTCCCTCAGCTTGCCTCTGGGGTCTGACTGGCTCTTTCGAATGCCCTGGTAGGCTTCCTGCCCAATGGTGAGAGGGGTCCTCTTCGCCTCTTGACAATGTCGGACCCTGTTACAACAGTTTTTCACTGAAGCAACAAGTATTTGCACTTGTAATATAGTGTCTTTTATACTCATGAATACGTGTTAATGCACTCGCTCTCCTATTTAGCATTTATGTATATGTATCCTATTGTAGAGATAATGTGAGCATTTAAAATAGTATAGTCAAACAATATGTAATTCTTAAAATTGGCAATAATGCCCAGCATCCTATATACTGCTAAACATGTTAATACTGGGAAGGCATCATTGAGCAAGACCGACAATAGATTCAAAGTTGAAATAGAAATAATGTATTGACTCAAATGTCAGGATGGTAAACGGTATAACTTGCCCTATGCTAAGGTGGGATTTCCCTACCTGAACGAAACTAAGGAAAGTCTGAGTTCAACATAAGTCGGTCTGCGTCGAAAACCTATGCTTACCCTCACAACTTAAGCTAACCAACGTGTAGGGATGTCAATCAAAGAAATGGTGATTAACAAAGTTCTGAGCTTCGTCCAGCTCTTGGCATCCTCTTCAGCCACCCTTGCCCAAGTTCAAGAATGTTCCAAAATAAAGATGACCTTTCTCAAGTTCAAACAGTGCCACACAATCCTCAAGGTTGCCTTCCCCAAGTTCCATGCAATACACTTCAACAGAAAAGGGTCTTATGGGTCTGTCCCCAAGACAGCGTTTTGCAGTTAAAGTCTCAGGGTTCCCTTCCCCAAGATTTCAAAGTAGCAACCGATATTTGTTTCAGTCTTTCAAAGTTTAACTTGATTCTAGGTCAAGCTGACCCTCCTTCTGGTTTGCGTCACTGGTTCACTTAGTGCTCCTTCTTGGTTTCACAATGTCTTCGTTTTTCACAATGTAGGGCTCACAGGTCTAGGCGCAGTTGTCAGACCACACGATCCACCCATCACAGGTCGTGCAACAAGGACCCCTAGGCACTTCAGCCCACATAGGTTCTTCAGAATTTTCCCCTGTGTACAGATTCACTTGGCTTCTCTTTGATGACCTCTTGGCTTTATATACAGGTTCACACTCTCTGGGCTTCTGTGTCAGCCTCTTGGCTTTGCCATTATGTGTCATGCACCTCTTTGCCAGTCTTCAGCCTTGTAGCACTGTATTCATTCATAACATTCACTTTGTGGTGGTCTTGTTCATGCCCACCTATTTGTTGCACTCTTTCACTCATGCTCTTTTTCCCATAGGTTTCTTTCATGTGGGCACTTTTTTTCCTCAACTTTATTAATTTTTCAGAAAAGAAAAAACTGTTCAATTCACTTACAGAAAATCCACCACACACGGATAAACACCCCTGAAATACCCAACAAATGGAATTGTAGTCTACTCTGTCTGCCCTACCACCCCCCATCCTCAAGTCTACTCCCACCCCCTCAAACACATATCTACCTCTGAATGGCATTAATCTGCTCATATTCACTTGTCAAACCATGGGAGGGTCAATGTCCGCTGCATCAACTGATGGCCTTTTTGCAAGTGTCAATTCCCATGCCAGGGTACACTCTGGCATCCCGGTTGCATCCCACCAGGAGCCGAGTTGGGTTCCCATCACCCCTGATGGACATATTTACCACAGAAGTCTGTCCATCCATTCCATTCTAACCGATCTGGGATTTCCATGGTTTGCCGCCATTAAGGGTTCAATTATATACACGTTACGGGCCATGTTGACCCATTCCGTCTTTCCTGGGGGCCACTGCTTCTTCCACTGTGTTGCCATGCATGCCCTCCCCATGAGGCGTAAACCATGGACCATTTTCGGCAATCTAATGTATTCCCCCATCCACTTCCTGTAGCCCAAACAGAACTAGCATCAGCGTTTTATCTCTGGTGATCCCATCCAGGTCCCAAATTCAGCTCAAAACTTCATCCCAATAGTACTGGACTGTCACATCCCCCCCCCGACCCCCACCACCCCCACATATGCCAATAATCTGCCCTTGATCGCACTCATGGCAGCACATTGGACTCAGACTGATACATTTTTGAAGCAAAGGCATTGAGGCACTTTTACAAGAAGTGTGCATAGTCAAGATTGCGGTTACAGACTGTGATTGCTTAGTTACGAAGAGGAAGTATACATGGCGAAGATTACGGTTACAATGTGGTTACTTGGTTACAAAGTGGAGGATGAAAGGTGCTGGAATGCAGAATACAATACAGTTAGGTGAAGTTCAGTGTGCACCGATGTTAACCGATCAAACAAACAGCCTGATTTTGATGGCTTTGCGGAAGGCTAGGTGAGAGTCAATTCTCCTGAGGTGCGTGGGTAGGGCGTTCCAGTGTGTGGCAGCCATGGTTGGGAAGCTGGAGCCACCTGCACGCACTCTGCGTGTTTTGGGCATGGAGATCCGGTTGGTGTAGGCCAGTCTGGATGGCCTAGAGGGGGTAGGCATGGATATGCATTGAGCCAGGTAGGGGGGTGCAAGATATAGCCACCTGTGCAATAACTTGATCGCATGTAATTGGTATTTACAGGAGATAAACGTCTTGTGAACCCTGTTGTTTATCTTTGCATCTATGCTTGGAAGGGAAATTGGGCGATTTGAGCCACAGACTCTGCGCTCCCTGCCCTCCTTTGGTATCACTGAGATGAGGGCCTGGAAGAATGAGTCTGGAGCCCTTCCTGTCTCCATGATGTCAGTCGTTGTAAGGAAGGGGAGCAGAGCTGGTAAAAATGATTTATTAAGACATGGGGTGAAACAGTCTTGCCCTTGTGCTTTCCCAAGCCGAAGGCGCCCTATCGTGAACTTAATCTCTTCTTCTGTGATTGGCGCATCTATATCCCGGATTCCTCCCCCGTCTACCATGGGAGACAGGACTCCTCTACATAGTTCTTAATCTCCTCCGCTGTGGCGATGCAAAAGCATCCTGGATCCCATCTGCTGAATCCTCAGTCCTATTGTTCCTTACCTACCTCTCCCCTACCCATCTTTCTGCCCTTTGTCCCTTTAGCCTCGCGGCAAGCAGAGCATCCAACTTATCACCCTTTTCGTAGAATTTGTGCTTCAGAAATTGCAAGTTGCAAACAGTTTTACCTTCCTCCAGCACACTCAATTCCTCCCTGGCTCCCCTAGCCTCCATGATACGATCTGCCCTGTTACTGGTGGACAACTGTGCAAGCCTCTCCAGGCTTCGTATCTTCCTCCGTAACCCATTCTCAATAAGGGTACTGTCCCTCTTCGTACAAGCCCCCTCTCTAATCAACATGCCCCTCCATGTGGCCTTGGCAGCGTCCCAGACAGTTCCCTTCCGCACTTCCCCCTCTGTCATTAATCTCAAAGAATTCTTTGATACCTCTTCATTTCTTCTTTGAACAAAGGGTCCTTCCACAGAGTCTTATTACACCTCCATTTTAGAACTCCTAGGGCAGAGATCTCTCCAACCAACATCGACAGACACCATGTCATGGTCCGACCAACTGATTGGATTAATTGCTGATCCCAATGCTAGATCCCACAACTCCCTTAAAATGTAGAGGTAGTCTATTCTCGTTGAGGTTCCATTTGGGACTGAATAGTAGGTAAACCACCTCTCCTGTGTATGAAGAAGGCACCATATGTTTCAACCCGTATAGCTCCATAGCAGTACTGAGTGCCGTACCCCCTTGTTTCTGAGATTCCCGTCCCCCTGCATTTTTAGACTGCCTGTCTAGGTCGAAGTCCAACCAGACATTAAGATCTCCAACTATGAGGTGTCCTCACTCGTGAATTTCTCTAAGGTTCTCTGCACACACCTTGGTAATTTCAATCCTGCGGACCAGGATCCCAACTCCTCCAGTCTTAGTTATCCCTGAGCCCCAGTACTCACTCCCAATTAGGCCACAGGGATTCCCCCCCCCCTTAGATATTTAGTCTCCTGAATGAACCTCTTGGCTGGGGAACTTCGGTGTACATGCCCGTAAATTGTCCCTGCACCTCCCTTTTGTCGAGTCAGCTATAAGAACGGCCCTTATCCACACCACCCATACGCCTCAGAGTAAACACCCTCCTAATATGGTGAAAGAGTCCATAAATGAGCAACGCCAAAGCCATGTCATAAATTCTAAACCTCCCCTCCCGCCCTCCCCCTCCTTTCCCTCCCTTCACTCCCTCCCCTACTAGGCATCCTGTCCCTTCCAGTTACTTTCACTTGTCGAGTGCCGACCCACCAACCAAGCCTGTGACCCAGGCCCCTGCACTCATCTCCTCCATATCTGGTTCCCCCACACCGCCCCCTGCCCCCAACTTCAACCACTACGATAACCGCTTCAGCTGAACACAAAACCAAGTGCCCAAACACCAGTAAACCACCTCAGTGGATCATTCCCCTCCATTTTTAACTTGAACCTCACCCCCCAGAGTCCGCAGATGGACTCGGCCACATCGGAACAATTACAGTATCCCCTCTGGCCTCCTGTGGAAATCCGTTGAAGACCTGTTATCCGGTGGAGTGTTCAGCTTCATGAATATCCTCCTCCGTTGTCTCTCTTGGGTCCTGGGGTAAACACAGCTCTCGAGAGACTCCATTTCTTTCTTCCTCCATAGCCAGCCTTTAATTATCGTTCAGATCAAGAATGGGAACCCCCCCCCCCATGTGTATCTGACCCCCTTTTCGTTCAGCGATTTCGTCAGCGGCAAGCACAGTCTTCTCTTGGTTAGGTAGGACAGATCCTGAAAGATGGTGATTCTTGATGTGCCGAGGGTCATGGGTCCTTGGCCCTTGTCTTTTCCAGAGTCTTAAGCTTGTGCGGGTAGTTATGGAAACAAGCCAGGACAGATCTTGGTCCTCTACCCGAACCAACTGCCCTATGAACTCTTTCCATTTTCGTCTCAGCGATTTGAGTCATCGTCGAAAAGGAGTTTCGCAATTTCATGTATCCTCCGCCTGAGGCCCCTTTCGGTCTCTCCTTCCATCTCCAGCATCCCAAAAAATCTAAGGTTATTCCTCCTTTAGTGATTTTCAAAGTTATCCATCTTCATGACCAAATGCTCCTCTCCTCTCAATTTCGCCCATTCTCCCATCCATGGTGCCCAAGGAGGATTGGTTGCATTCAACTGCCTGCAGTCTCTCCTCCATTTTGTCAATCCTCACATTAATCTCGTCAACTTTTCCCCCCGATGTCAGCCCTCGTATTTCGATCTCTTCAAGTAACAAAGCAACCGCCCTCTTGGTTGCGATAGTCTTCGCCTTCATCGCCATATTCACCCCTAGGTTACTTTTCGTACACTGCAATCTCTGGGAATATTCAAATTCAGCCAGCTTTGCTTTAATCTCCATGTGGCATTGCACCAGATTGAGGACACCTCAGAGGGCCCCTCAGTCACCCCCTCCAGTTGAGGCAGGCACACGCCCCAGGAGGCCCACACTTCCAAAATCGTCCCTCCTATGGTGGACCCAATGCGGCCTCAACTGCGCGCCCCTGTGGCCCTGGGGGGATTCCACTACCAACACTGTGTGTACCTCCTGGCACCTCCAGTGTTGAGGCGGACCGCAAGCCAGGCGACCCAGAGGTCCATTCAGCTGCCTCCGGTGCTCCCAATATCAAGCACCTCACTCCTCCAAGCCTCACCTAGACTCAGACAACCGTGAGGCATGCATACGCCCTAGTGCTGGGGGGCCCTCACCACCCAGGTACTACTGTCTGTGGGTGTACAACAGCCACTTCCCAACACACGGCGACTACTCACTCTCCCTTCTTAATTATCCTGTCTTCATGGAAGCACTGTGAAATCAGGCTGCCCCCCTCCATGCCTCTGCAGCAACCTCACGGGCTGACGTACCTGCCCCCACTCCTCTGCTCACTGGCATCCCGCTCTAAGGAGCCCCTCTCCACATACTGCACTGCCCGAGCCGCGTCACCGACGGGAAGTGTGCACGCCGGGGTTGCAGGCCACTGCCCGATGTCCTGGCCCGCGAGAAGCCCCAGGCGCCTTCCTCTGCTTCACTTTCCTTGCTCGCGGGGGTGGGGTGAGGATTCCAGCCACCCGCATTCCCCTTGCTGCTACGAAATGGCGCCGGCTCCTCGAGCTGGCTCACTCCCGGGAAAGCACTTTCCATTTCAGACTCTCTGGCCGTGTATGGCCGATTCGCGCAATTATTGGCCGAGGCACACCTGATGGGGTCCTCTGTCCTCTGCTGTTAGCGTTTCCATTTCCGGGGGGACTGTAAGTGGGGGCACTTTCCCTTAATAGGGGTCCGGAAGACAGAGGTACCTGCTCAGGCAACCTCCACCGCGCCCCCTGGTGGCCGATCCGGCACTCTTCCTTTTGACTTGCATTAGCTATTTGCTTTGCCTGCAACGTTGTATTTCACTCAGTATTCAATGTGTTTAATTTTAAGTTTTCAGTCCATTCGATATTCAATATGCATAGTTCAGCTTTGGTTGAAGCTTTCATTCATTCAGTGCTTCGTTATTCATGCACAGCCCGCCCGGAGCGCCCCAGCTTCTATCTTCACCACAGATGTTCCCACACCTGTGTTAGCCCCACAGCCCAACTCGTCTTGAGCTTCACAGGTCCTCTGGGATGTCGGCCGACGTCCTGGCTCTTCTCAGGTCCCACCATGACTGCCTCCTTACGGACAGGGTCCCCTGGCCTCCCTGTTGCTCTCCTTTCTCTTCCACTGGTCTCCTTTTTTATACACCTGCAACTACTTGACCGGTTGCAGGGGTGTATTCCCAATTGTTTTCCTGACTCTCATTAAAGGGGCATGCCTGACCTTGCAAGCCCTTTGCAGGCGTCTTCCTCGCCCCAGTACTAGAGTGGTGAAAAGAGGTATTGGTTTTTATTACTCTTATTCGCCTCTTCCTCTTCTCCATACTATCAAAGGTACAATGTGGGGAAATGAGGGGAGAGGTTCTACAATAGCCTATAAAGGCCGGGGCTGGGGTAGGTTGGTCGTCAATAGCAAAAGGTGGGTACCATGTCTCCTTAGTAACCCTCCTCTCTTTCACCTTCCTTCTGTGTCTTTGAGATTTATAATTCTTCCCAATGTTACCCTGACTAGAGGAAAAGGGGAAACAACATCCCACAAAAGCTTCTCGGATTATGGGTTCATTATGGAATGGGAAGGTGGAGTACAGCGTCTCCCTTGGGGACGTCCTCTCCCTAATTCTCAAGGACCCTCCACCCAAGTGATCCTCCCTTGCTTCTCCACCCCCAGGGTATGGATCCAAAAGCGATGGTCTTTCCCTGGCCACCTGAGAAGAGGATCCAAGGGGAGTAGATGTGAGGATGCTCTCGGGGTTCTTCTCACAATACTTCCTACAACCAATCAAGTTGTCTGTCTGTCGCCAGGTTAGATTATACAGACCAACCTCTGAATAACCCATTAGATAGAAAGATTTATAAATGCTGTCAAATGTACATGCCTTTTCTGGGCAGTTGCACATACTTTAGGTTGTTCATAGTTTAACAGTCATGGATCAAAGGTGACAGGTAATTTTAAATTGCCCTGCCAGGATTCCCCTCTCCCTTTAGCTGGCCAAAAATCTAAGAGTGGCAGCACAGGCCATATTTGGACGCTGTGCCGAAACACAGTACCATGCTAAACTGTGTTTCACGAGCACAAAGAAAGTTGAAAGGCCTATCTAACAAAAATATACCATGGTGTCTCAATGGTGTAACCATGAAAAAGAAAAATGTATTTAGCAAGAAATTGGTAAAAATTGCTCGTCTTACCCCCCAAAATATCAACTCAGTCAAAAAAAATGAATTTTGAAAAAAGAGCAAAGTGACAGGTTTCATTTCCATGTGCTTGCTTACTGTCTCAGGATGAAGGCATCTGAAAGCGGTTTGCTGTCCAAAGCAGTTCAGCTATATGGTTACGGTTTTGCCTACGAGCAAAATCAGAATTTGGAAAATTGGCAAAATGCCCAATTTTAGGTCTTTAGACTAGAATTACAGATTTGGCCTAGCCCTGAAATTTGCTGATTGATCTTGCCCAACAGTCAAGTTTTGTGAAATCTGCTGTTGTCCTCCAAGTTCTGCCCCCCAGGATCTGCAGCAATGTAGCCTCTGGTGTCTTCAGTCTTCAACAGCTGTTTTATAAAGGATTAGACCCTCCCTGTCGGTGTCCTCGGTTTCCCTTTTAGCCAATTCAAAACTAACCGCTGGTTGTCATTCATGTAATTACTTGCACTGACCGTCATGTTTGTTTAGATTGAAATGTAGCCAATGTTACCTGGTCGACTGGGCATTCATGTTGCCTAACAAGTTGCCATTTCCAATTACCCTATCACATGCACCTATCTTTGCCCTGTCTAACATTGACACACCTAAGTCCGAGGTTCCACATATCAAGGGTTCCGTCATTAATGCTAGGTCGCTTACAGCACATGCCCTCGACATCATCGATCTCATCCAGACTAACCATCTGGATATCCTAGCTCGGCACTTTCATTGGCCATACCAGAGGATTACTGGGTGTAAGAGAAATGCCTTTCATCAATGGGGAACTCCTCTCTGTGAAAATACCTGTTGAAGCTAATTCAACATTGACTCTACATCTTCTATATAGACCTCCAGGCCCAATATCATCTCTGGATGAAGAGATCACTTAGCTTCTCTCTACCAATACTAAACCAGGGTCAAAAATTATTTTACTAGGGGACTTCAACTTAGGACTCCATGACCTACTGATTGGATTGCTGATCTGAACTGCAACATTAAGATTCTCTCAAATACTTCATGCGCCTGGTCGGACCACCACGTGATCACTTTCACTATCCTGGACCAGCAGACCATACATCCTGGCCATAGTATGGCCCCTCCCGCCCTTACCAGAAACAAAAATAATATTACAGCGGAAAGGATACTACCCCTCCTCCACCCTATTTTATAAGCCCAGACAACTTTGACAATTTAAACCCAGAAGCGATGGTAGATTTGTACAATCAAACCCTCTCCCAGGCCATAGACAAAGTGGCCCCAATAAAAATGTGCAAAGCTAGACAATCTGCTCATCTAAATAACTGGTACACCACAAGTCTAAAAAGCTTACGTAATATCGAGAGTAGCTGAAGGGACCTGGGGAAAAAAATAACATCTCCACAAACAAGGAGAAATTCATCACAGTTTCAAATAACTACAAAAACTCGATCCACCAGGTGAAAAGTGACACTTCTAGAGAATTAGCAATGCAAAATCAGGTACTAAAGAATTATATATGATCCTTAGAGAAATAGAAACCCGAGTGACTCCGCAGGAACACTGCATAAAAGACGCCACTTGGTGTTCAAACATCCAAAAAGCATTGCTGGATAAAATAACTCTCCTTCAAACGAAAATTGATAGCAAAAAACTTAGCCTGTCTTCAGACTCACTTCGCTTTGAGCTTACTGACGCTTTAGAGAATCGACCCACCCCATTTCAGTTTGCTCCAGTCTCAGTACCCGAAGTGATACAAATAATTGATAGCCTCAAACCGTCAAGATGTCAGGGGGACACATGCCCAGCCACTCTTATCAAAGATGTGTTAGTGGCGATAATATAGGATAATGGGAGTATTTGCCCCGACCGCAATGGCTGACCCAGCCCCAGTCCTATGCGGAGTTCCCCAGGGCTCATGCATATCCCCTACTTTGTACAACATCTTTACAAAGCCACTATTTGACCACCTTGGCAGTTTGGGTGTCGCCTACACAAATTATGCCAATGACACCCAAATACTCACACCCCTTTCAGGCTCTTACGATACTGATTTGAAACTATTGAACAAAATGTACAAGTTCTCCAGGCATTGATGGCCATTCATGGCCTCTGTCTGAACGACAACAAAACAGAGTTACTTTTGATTGGCTCCCAAATCCGTTTAAACAAACTACCTGAACAATTCAAATCCTTTGTCATTGATAATAAAACTATTAAAGTAGCTAAAGAAGTCAAAACTCTGGGGATCTACCTTGACTCGACACTCTCACTAACCAAACAAATTAATGCTACAGCCTCTTCGGTGGCGTATACAGCAAAACTTATTACTGCCTGCAGGCCGTTCCTCTCTCCCAACAGCTGTATTATCTTGGCTAGAGCGCTCATATTATCGAAACTGGACTACTGCAATGCCCTATATATTGGCACCAGTTGTCTCAACCTAAACAAACAAGTGCTACAGAACAACGCATTAAGAGCAGCACTGAATATTCCAAAAGCTAATCACATTACGACTACCAGACAAAAGGTCCACTGCCTTCCAACTAAGAACCGAATCGCCTTCAAAACGCTATCAATTACTCACACGTGCCTAGTGAGCAAAGCCCCGAAATACCTAAACTGCAAGTTCATCAAGAACCAATCTACCAGAGCCATGCAAGCCAACCAACTAATTATCCCAAGATAGAAACTAGAAAAAACAGGGGGTAAGAGCTTTCCAGTCCTAGCTCCAAACTCTGGAATGCCCTCCCGTCAGACCTCAGAAATGAGCCAATCTATTGGACCTTCCGAAAAAAAACGAAAAACGTGGCTATTCTCACAGGAATAAGAATGATGCAAGTACTTGATTATTGACATAGCTTGGGAACCTAATGTACCCCAGCACTGCAATTGTTTTATGTTCTGTACTAAAACTGTAATCACACCATTGTATCATACCACTGTATTGTATTATAACTTGCCTCCCCTATCTCTGTATGCATCTTGTGAATCGCAAATGTGACTATCTGCACTTTAATTGTAACCTGCAAACCTGCGCCCAGATACCTTCGGTTTAGGAGCGCTATATAAATAAATAAATACGGAAATGCAAAACCAATGTTTCACATTTTTAGCTGATTAAACAGAAAGGCAGTGTTGCCCATATCAAAGCAAATGTACGGTTGTATCCGTATAGTTCACTAAATGCTTGCACTAGCCCCATTTTAATTTACATTCAAACCCAGGAGGTAGTCATGGGGCCTCCCAGCCAATCGGGGAGCTCAGAAGGTGGGCTTTACCTTTTGTGGTAATGCCTGTGTTCTAAGCCCTCTGAGAAGCGGGAGGGTGCTATCTTCCCTTTCCGGGGCAGAACCCTATGCATGGGGCATTCTCCCACGCCATCCCAACACAGGCCTTATTTACCCAAGTCTGGCTCACAGATTTCCTGCTGTCCCACCCCTTTCCTTCACTACACCACAACGTTTCTCCTACTAAAAATGGTATTGGCACCCTGGAAATCATGCCAGGCTGCTAATCGCTATAAACCCCTTGGCGGATGGGCAATAACGGTCGGGTAATGGTGCAGGGATCCAGTAAAGGCCTTTGTTTCTCTCTCACCTTTTCACGCGGGCACAAAGCCATTAGCTGGTCAGTAATGTCTGCCCATTCTTGAGTTTATTACATAATTAACATGGCAGTCATGTGTTTACATAAGCAACTTCACATATATGTGCAACCCCTTATTATAGGTGTAACCTGTCAGAAACTGCTTCTTGTAACTGACATTACATAAGATGGCATTTTTCTCTTGGCATAAAGTCGCATTTCTTATTTTTTTAATTTATTTTATTTTTATTATACTTGGTTCAACTGTATTTTCCAACAGTTTTTACAAGTAGTGGCTTCAGTCTTGTTTATTTTTCGTTCCTATATCCATAATCCATTTTTAATTAGCTGGACAAGGGAACCTCGTTCTGCATCTGGTTTGGTAGGTTTGCTGGGTTGATCCTATGTCCAAGTCAATATTCTGAAGATATTGCTACACTGCGATTACTGATTTCATGCTTTGACCGCTGATCAGGCTATTCAACCAGTGTTCTTCCTCTAGGCACTGTGAGTCCCTAAACGGGTGTCCCATGTGGATCCTTCTTTTTGTTGACAACCCTTGACAATCCCGGACAAGTGAGGAGCAGATGTCTTACTGTTTCCACTATATTTTTCTGGTCACAGAACCGACGGGTGTTTTGACTGGAGCTGCCTCTTATTGCCAGAACTTAATTGATTTTTAGTCGGTTCAGCCATACTCTCAAGGAAGTTGATCTCAGCTTCTTGTTTGGAAATTTAGTCAGGTATTCCATTGGTTCATTTATTTTTTGGGTGTTGGTTGGTAAATGGGTCGTAAGTTTATTTTTCGCAGCCATTTCTAAAGTTTAGCTCCAATCACATTCTTTCAATCGTTTTGCTGTTTTCGTTGGATTATTTTCAAGTTCCGTCTTTGAGCTTCCTATTTCTTCTAAGAGTATGTGTTTCCTTGATGCCCATGTGGGCAGCATTTTATTGGTCCCCCTGTTCATTTCTTCTCGAATGATCTCGTATATTTTTAAATTTATTTATTAATGTTTTATAGCTTAACATAAGCTTTTCACATTTCATAAATCAATACAAATTCCAAGAAAGTAAATACTATTACAACTTGATAAAACCTATAAAAGCGTTAAAATGAGAATTGAAAAAGAACAGAAGAAATAAATGAAAAGAAAATTTTAAGATATACTAATAATGAAAAAGAACAATACAAATCTACATAATAAACAATACACAGGCATTAATCTTCACCTATGTTCAATTTCTTTTCATGGCAATTTCACGTTGAAAGTTCTAAAAGTAGGATTACTAGTGTAGACACTTATCAATTCATAGATATTGCTTTATCGTTCCAACACTTATTCTCACTCATGAGTTTTTATTTTTTTAAAAATTTTTTTTTTTCCTTTCCACCGGAGCAATAGCACCTATATAGTTATACCTAGCAGGCTCTCTACAATCAACCACACGTCATACATTGCAATATGAAGTTACATGCCGATTGCATTAGCAGCCCTTAGCCAGAAGTCATTACTACTTGGGTGATCCATACTATGGACAAAGCCACCGTAGCATGTTGAGTAGGTTTTTAGCATGGAAGGGCAACCGGTTAGGACGCGTTTACCAGATTCAGTCTCAGATTCATTCCTACGGAGCCGGCAGAAGCGTTCTAATATAGGAAGATTGTTCATAATCCCAGTGATGGCCAATACCGGCAGCTGATCAATCGTCATTAGAAGGATAAATCGTTTCAGACGAGGTGAAGGGCAGAGAGATGAGTATGGCAATGGTTGCTTAAAGGTGTATCGCATGTATGGGACAAATTTATAACGTTTCAGATCTTCCAGATGAGCAAAATTGTCAATCCAGGACTTCTTTGCTAGTGCCCGCAGTGAACTGGCTGTATCCCCATACAACCTATTAGTCCAACCAATCTTGTCCAGATAGCTATCCATGTGTTTTTTCATAAATGAAAATGTGGATGACTTATTAATGTCACTGTGCATAGCAGAAAGCAAGGGGTTACCTGCATTCACCTTCATTTTTAGATACAATTCCGCCCTCTTTCTGAGTACCTGAGATTTCCACGAGATGAGGCCCGGTTCCAGTCTGAGAATGGACATGGGTATACTTGTCGGGAGACCTAGTATCTTCCTCCAATATTTCCCCTCCAGTATCTGCAACCACCCAAGGTCCATTAGCTGTAAGGCTTCTAGTCCATAGGTAATCATGGGTGCTAGAACCTGCAGGTATAGTTAGCGTGCGGCCCAAATAGTGTACCCAGTGTGAGGCAGAAAAACGATATTTCGAGGGGATTGGGTCCTCCGACGTATTCCATATCTGACAGGTAATCACCACAGCTGTGCTGCTTCGGAAACTTTTGTCTGCGTCTGCGTCCTACCTCGATGCGCCGTTGTCGAGGACCTCCTCCGACGTCATCCGATGTGATAAGTAGGACGCACGACGCCCGTAGCCTCAGTTCCGTTTTTTCCGCGAACGTGTTGCTTCGTGAATCTCGGTTACGCCTCGACTCTTTGGAGTTCTGTTCTTCTCGGTTCTTCAAACCTGTTCGTTTTTGTGAGAAAATCCTTTGTGAGAAGATGTCTTCTACTTCGTCTTCGATCCCGCGTCCGGGCTTCAAGAAGTGCGGGGAGTGTGGGTCCAAGATGTCGGTGACGGACTCGCACGACACCTGCCTCTGGTGCCTCGGGGAGGCCCACGACACGGATGACTGTATCGACTGCCAGTCGCTCACGTCCAAAGCCTTACGGGAACGTAAGAAGTTGTTGTTGGTAGGTCGGGTGTCCAAGCCCCGGAAGTCGAAGTCTGCAGGGCTTTCGATGGATGATTCGAGAGGTGACTCTCCGCGTCGTCGTCGGAAGTCTCGTGGGTCTCCTTCTAGGAATCGGTCCCACCACTCCTCGGCCTCTTCAAGGCATTCTCGGAAGCGCCGACAGCGGTCGTCTTCCAGGTCCTCTTCTGAGGACTCTGCCCGGCACGTTGCTTACCCCAACAGCCGTGCGACGCCGGAGGAATGGGCTTCCTTCGGGAAGAAAATGCTGGCGATTCTCGAGTCGCAGGGTACTAAGCCGTCCGCGCCCCCGAGTGGGGCCGGTCGTGAGAGGTCGAGAGACACCGCTCGCAAGAGTGGTCGGCACGAGTCACGGGAGAGGTCCGGTTCGGACAAGGGGACTCGTTCTCGACGTACACGTTCCAGGTCCCGGTCCTCGACGCGTTTGAGACCGTGTGCACCTGTGATGTCTTCGAGGAAGACATCGACGCCTGAGGCGGTGAGGGCGTCGACAGGCTTTCTCGAGGCTCTGGCTCCGAGGAAGTAGTCTACGCTCAGGTCGTCGAAGGACCCGCTCGGAGCTCCGGCTTCGAGGACTGTGTCGACGCCATCGATGCCGATTTACTCGACACCGATGCCTGTTCTCTCAACGCCTTTCGATGGGCCGGGGTGTCGGAGGTACCCCGTGGCACGGGGGAACCCCCTAGAAAGGCTCTGGTTAAGAGCAAGCACTCTCGGGTGCCTTCTTTTCACCACCTGGAATATATTTCGGAGGTGGATGAGGATTCTGATGGCCTGGTTCCTAGTCAGGTTCCAGATGAGATGGTCTTGGGCCATAGCCAATTTGACGATTTGAGGCAGTCATTGCATGATGCCAGTGGACTGGACACCTCTCCGGAGGTGGAGTTTTGTAGGCCTGAGCTTGGCTCTCATGCCGATTCCTCATACCGGCGCCTTATGGCTAGGGTCTCCGAGTACTTGGGATGGTCTGCTTCCCCAGGGGAGTTTGTGCAGGATGATCTCACGGACATCCTTGATGTTGGTCCGGCAACTGAACCGGTACTGCCGTTTCATATGGCTCTACAGAGAAGGGTGGCGGCGGCTTGGACTGCTCCGGAGAGTCTCCCGGCGGTGGGCAGCTCCTTGTCGCGAAAATACCGTCCAGCCAGTAGCGACCCCTGCTACTTGACCAGGCACCCCACTCCGGAGAGTTTGGTGGTGCAGGCGGTCACGGCCCTGGCAAAGCAGGCGTCGTACCCTACCATCCCTCCTGATAGGGATGACAAACGTTTTGATGGCTGGGCGAAGAAAGTGTTTTCTTCGGGTGGTATGGCGCTTCAGGCGGCCAACTCCATATGTGCCTTGTCTCGTTTCACACACACTCTGTGGAACTGTGTTGCGTTAGCGGCTGAACATATTCCCGAAGGGGACGAACGGGATGGTTTCCTTGCTATGATCCAGGATGGTAAGGATCCATGTGTGAGTCCGTTCAGTCGGGTTTGGACATGGCTGAATGCGTCAGCAGGTCCATGGCGGCGAGCACCGTGATACGCAGGGGTACCAGAGGTGGACGACCGGGTACTCGTGGTGCCTCTTTGCCCTCAGGTAACGCCGCAGCCGCTACCACTCAGTCATGAGGCCATGTCCCATGGTTCGCCGGTTGGGGGGGAAGGCTGGCGCAGCATCTTGTAGAGTGGCGTGCCATTACTTCAGATGTGTGGATTCTGGAGATCATAACCCACGGCTACTGTCTTCCCTTTCGGCAGAGGCCTCACGACAATCGACCAGGGAACCTCTCTTTGAAGAGTCCGGATCCTCTCCTTGCGCAGGAAATTCAAGCCCTGCTGGAGAAAGGCGCCATAGAACTGGTGCCTGTAGCAGAGAGGAACAAGGGATGGTATTCCCCTTATTTTTTGATTTCGAAGAAAGACGAGGGATTGAGACCCATCATGGACTTGCGCGGTTTGAACAAACTCCTCAGGAAGGACAAGTTCAAGATGGTTACTCTCTCTCGTCCTCCAGGCCCTTCAGCTTCAGGACTGGTTGGTGTCTCTCGACCTCAAGGATGCTTACTTCCATGTGCTGATCCATCCCAAGTACAAGAAGTACCTGAGGTTCGCGGTTGGCGACTCGCACTTTCAGTTTCGGGTCCTGCCGTTCGGATTGACCTGCGCCCGAGGGTTTTCACCAAGCTCATGGTGGTGGTGGCAGCGCTTCTCAGGCAAGGGGGGATTCACGTCTACCCCTACCTGGACGATTGGTTGATCAGGGCACGCTCTCCCGAGCAAGTCCTGGATCATCTGTCCGTCACCTGCCACTCACTTCACAGGCTGGGCTTCTCCCTCAATTTAAAGAAGTCCCATTTGACGCCAACACAGCGGCTCCAGTACATCGGAGTAGTGCTCGACACTTCCCTGGGGCAGTGTTTTCCTCCCCAGGTGAGGGCTCTTCACATTCAGCAGATGGTGCACAAGTTTCGGCATGCCCAGACGCTCCCAGCGTTCGAGTTCTTGAGGTTGCTCGGCCTCATGGCATCCTGCATTCTTCTGGTGCCAGAGGCTCGCCTGCGGATGAGATCTTTGCAGTGGGCACTCAAGATGCAATGGTCGCAGTCCTCCGGCAGGATGTCGGACCCGGTTCATGTGCCGCCCTCGGTCGCCCATGACCCTTCTGTGGTGGGCCGTCGAAGGCAACTTGATGAAGGGGGCTCCGTTTTGGCTTCCCTGGCCAGAGGTGACGATCGTGACGGATGCATCCCTCACGGGATGGGGAGCTCATGCCAACGAGCTGACAGTCAGCGGTCGTTGGTCTCCGTCGGAGTCCAGACTCCATATCAATCTGTTGGAGCTGAGGGCCGTCAGGCTAGCCCTGAAGGCTTTTCTGCTGACTGTGCGAGGAAAGAATGTCCTGATCCTGACGGACAACACAGTGGCCATGCACTACCTCAACAAAAAGGGGGGGGCAGGGTCACTTCCTCTGTGCAGGGAGGCGATGCAGCTCGAGTTCTGGGCCATCCAGCAGTTTCGATCCCAGCAGTTCATCTGGCTGGAGACGAAAACGTGACGGCGGATGCTCTGAGCAGGCAGAGCACGATCTCTCACGAGTGGGAGTTGGCTCAGGAGATTCTCCTGGAGATCTTCGCCCTTTGGGGGACCCCTCAAGTGGATCTCTTTGCCTCCAGTGTCAACCGGAAGTGCGAGAGGTTCTGCTCACGGGAATTTCCTCCAAAAGGAGCCTTAGGAGACGCATTTGTGGTGGAGTGGTCATTCCCACTGCTGTACGTTTTTCCTCCAGTCCCCGTCATCCCGCAAGTGCTGCGGAGGTTACGGAAGTTCGGTTCCCGGGTGATCCTCATTGCTCCGGGGGGGCTCTGAGGACGTGGTACCCGGACCTTCTCGACTTGTCCATCTGTCCTCCACGTCGTCTTCCCTACCGAGACGATCTGCTCTCACGGGAGGGGCGAGGGTCAGGTTCTCCATCCAGAGGTCAGATCCCTCAACCTTCACGCTTGGCTGCTGAAAGGTTGAGCTATAAGGATTGGGACCTCCCTTAAGACGTGATGGAGGTGTTGCTCTCGGCCCGACAGCCAGCAACAAAGACTCTGTACCGTTTCCGTAAGTTCTGCGACTGATGCAGAGTACAGAATGTGGATCCTTTTGCATGTGACATCCCCATGGTTCTGTCCTTTTTACTTTCTTTGGCCCACAGGGGCTTGCAAGTGGGTACCATTAAAGGTTACCTGGCGGTGCTGTCCATCTTTAAGCGCTCGTCTGAAGAGTGTTCCTACTTTAAAATCCCTTTAATTTCACAGTTTCTGAAAGGGCTCACTAATGTGTTCCCGCCGTCACCTTTCCTGGTGCCCGGTTAGGATTTGAACCTTGTTCTTAGGTTTCTAACGGGTGCTCCCTTTGAGCCTTTACATTCTTGCCCTTTGAGGCTGTTAACTCTGAAAACTGTGTTTTTAGTTGCGGTTACTTCCGCTCGCAGAGTGAGTTACAGGCACTTTCAGTTAAGCCACCCTTCACTGTATTTCACAAGGACAGGGTTGTCCTTAGAGTTCGTCCTCCTTTTCTTCCGAAGGTGGTTTCGGAATTTCATTTGAGCCAGAAGGTTGTTCTTCCGGCGTTCTATCCTCCTCCACATCCTGGTAAGGAAGAGGAGAGGCTCCATAGGCTTGATCCTAGGAGAGGTTTAAGCTTTTATGTTTCACGCATGTCCCAGGTCAGAGTGGACAATCAACTCTTTATTGGTTACGCTGGAAAGCGTTTGGGACAAGCTGTGACGAAACAGACTTTGTCTCGCTGGATTATTTTGGCCATCTCGGAGTGTTACGGCTTGGCGGGTAAGGACCCACCGGCTGGCTTGCGGGCCCATTCTACCAGGGGTATGGCTGCATCTACTGCCCTGCAGAGGGGTGTTCCTATTCGCAACATCTGTAATGCAGCCACCTGGGCTTCAGTACATACATTTGTACGTCACTATTCCCTCGATTCCATCCGAGGACAGGATCTGGCCTTTGGCAAGGCGGTCCTTTGCTCTGCTATTTGATTGGCAATTCTAAATTTTGATTCTAAATTCTTTCCCTCCTCCTTGCTCTGGTATGCTTTGGGAGTCTGTCATAGATATGGAATACGTCGGAGGACCCAATCCCCTCGAAGAACAAGTTACTTTGTTACCTGGTAACGTTCTTTCGATGGTATGGTCTGATGACGTATTCCATAGCGCTCCCTCCCTACCTTCCCCGCTGCAGAATTTCTTTTGCGATTGCAGCTTACGTTTCGCAAGGCTTTGCGTCTGACTGGCAGTAGACTAATGTCACACGTTCTGGGGGAAAAAACTACAACTGAGGCTACGGGCGTCGTGCGTCCTACTTATCACATCGGATGATGTCGGAGGAGGTCCTCGACGACGGCTCATTGACGCAGATGCTGACATTTTTTTCCGAAGCAGCACACCTGTGGTGATTACCTGTCATAGATATGGAATACGTCGTCGGACCATCCCATCGAAAGAACGTTACCAGGTAAGAAAGTAACTTGTTCATCAATGCAGTGATTTGGGCCGCTCGAGTGGTCCGAGCTTGTTTACACATGTTATATTGCCCCTTGGGCTCTATCTCTATGCTCAAATATCTATAATAGGGTGTGTATTGAATTACTGACTCATGGATTTTGATACCCATTCGTGCTACCTTCTTGCTGGTAAAAGCTACCATCTGGGTCTTACCCAGATTGATTGATAGGCTGTTTCTTTGAGCATAAGTCCATAGGGTCTCTGCTGAGCTACGTAGTCCACTGATTGTGTGATCCATGATGACTAGGTCGTCCGCATACGCTAGGACCACACAGTGGGCTGTACCAATCTTAGGGGGACAATTGTGTTATGCTGTTAATGCTTGGTATGTCGTGGACAAACAGATTATATAATAATGGTGCTGTAACACAGCCTTGTTTTACGCCACGGGTTTGCCGAATCTTACTAGTCATGTTCCCCTTGGAATCTAGCTTCAGAGAGACCGAGGTGTTATGGTGTAATAATCTGAGATAGTAAAGTATCCCTTTGGGGCAGCCCAAGATCTCAAGTTTGGCCCACAAAAGTTCTCTCGGCACTAGATCAAAGGCCGCCTTGAAGTCCATAAATAATGCATATAGTGGTGGATTGCTAGTTGTTCTGGCCCTATTTCGAAGTATGTCCATTACCACCAGGTTATGCACTGTGGAGTATCCACCCCTGAAGCCACGTTGAAAACCATCTAGAATCTTCTCTGTCCACCCATACTTGTAGTTCATGCAATAAGTATGTGGCAAATAATTTGCCCGTGCTGTCCAATATAGACAGTAGATGATAATTGGATGGATCTGCCCGATCTCCCTTTTTATAAATTGGGACCAGAATTGCTGTCTGCCATGATTCCAGAATACACCCATCATTAAGAATCTTATCAAACAATATTTTCAGGACTTCTGCCCAGTACTCCGGATTGCTTTTTATTATAACATTTGCCAGGCCATTAGGCCCGGGAGCTCTCGATTTGAGCTTTTTTTATCCTGGCGGTTAGTGACTCAACTGTCGCCTTGAAAGGAGGAGAGGGATGACTCCAGTTTCCTATCTCCTGGGTCTGTCCAGGGGCAAGATTATTACGGCTTCTCAGGAAATCCTCCCACTGGCCTACCCCGATAGGATTAGTAAGGGAACTACTAGTATCGCCCCTTGCCTTGCCCAGCAATCCCCATATAGACCGGGAGTTCCCTGTGCATAGTATTTGGACCGTCTTTTGCCATTTAATTAATTTGGATGCGTAGCGCTACCGCCTAAGCCATGATCTAAAGGCGTTCTTGTACTTCCTAGTTGAAATCTCAGAACTATTCCATGTGGTGCAGTTTTTTTTTTTTAAGCTTCTTGAGCTCTGCTCTTAATATTCTTTTGGCGTCTCTAATTTCTATATCGAAGACGTTAGAGGGCTTAACTTCTGGGGATAGCATATTTATTTTAATAGTAGCGTACCTATGTGAGAAGGATGCTATCCATTCTTCAATCTCGCTGCTGGACATTGCGAGAAGCTCATCTCGACCCATGCTTGTCATGTCTACCGTAGCTTCCATTGCTTTCTTGATATTATTGTCGGACCAGCGTATATTTGAAGAGGCGTGATTCGTCCTCAATTCACCAGTAGGTCTGGTCCGAGCATACTGTATCAAGAAATTGAATGTTAATGTAAGCATAGCATGATCACTCCAATCATTCTTATTGACCCTCATATCAGTGACCCAAGTGGCCATTGAAGGGCTTACAAAGATGTAATCAAGGGGGCTTCTGGATTTTACATTACTCCATGTATGCTGCCCCGGATGATCGCTACTGGTTCTGCCATTTAACACTACGAGATCCCATGATTTGAGAAAATTAAACCATAATAATCCCTCTGGATTCGCAGCTGAATGCCACAGTTTTCCTCTGCTCTTCAACAGAGGATTATTGCTTCTACCCTTGTCACCCATTAAATGACAATTAAAGTCACCTACAATTGTTACAAGGACATTTTCTGGAGTTATCATCCAATCAATCAACAGATCATGACAAGCTTCCTGAATAAGATCTCTGTGAGAGGATCGTGGATTGTAGAGGCTGATCAATAGCATTTTGTCTACTGTGTCTTTACCAGGGAGTTCTAACTCAACCGCTAGTACAAACTCATCCATATTGGAGTGGATGCCAGTGGACTTTAATGGATGTAAGATCCCAACAAGTAGACCCCCCATATGGTCTTCCCCTCGGTCCCTTTTTAGCTAGGTCCTGGTGGATAGTATATCCATTTAAAAGGGCCCGAGAGGTAAGCCATGTCTCCTGGAGGCAGATACAGGTATGTCCTGCTAAGCGGGTGATGGAGCCATCTCTGGCTAATAAGTGGCTAAATCCCCGACAGTTCCATGAGACCAAACATTGATCTCAGTGTCTTAGTGTCACAGCGGGGAAGAGACTCAGCGAGCCACTTGAGGACGTTCTGTATATCAGCCATTTGCACAGGGTTGCCTTTAGGTAACCGCGGTATCTTAGTTTCTTCAATGTTGGTGCATGGCAGTGGCAATGGCCATTTGGGATCAGCCATATTCGGATCGGCGTCCACTTCAATGTCAACTTCTCGCAGACTAGTTTTAAAGTTGCGCATCATATTTGCTGTTGCTAAAAACTTAGTGTATTGCCGATGTATTAGAATTCGTCACTTTCAATGGTTCGACAAATTCGAAATCTTCCGATCTCAGCACTCTCAACTGTGGGATTGAGTGAAGTCTGGTCATCAGAGCTGATCTAGTCGTGATTACTATTTTGGTACAAGTTCTTAATAATACAAGTCCTTCCGCAATGGGGCAGAATAATATTGACTTTATCCTCAGGTGACGGTGCAAGTACGGCGTCTAACTGAGGTAGTGAAATTGGTTCACTGTTTGTAATATTCAGAGCTGAGGTCGCATCGTGCTCGCTTAAACAAAGCGATGGCTCCAGATCCACCTCTTCAACTGGGTATGAGGTATTACTCTTATCGAGGATGAGCCAGCTAGTCAGCTTACCCTCTTTTCCTGAGGTGCATTTGCGGGCACGTGCGGTTTTAAGTTTCGTTTTTCTGAGCCCCTTTTTGGGAGTGCTCCCTTCAGTGGGTCTGGAAATGTCGTCCTCCGGCTCTGCTGTATCGGGTAGTGTTATAGTCACAGTATGGGTCTTTTTCCTTGCGATCGCTCTTCTGGCCATTCATCGCTGCTTTCGTGAGAAGTATACATCCAGATTGTTTGTGATGTTTGTTTCCAAGTCGGCTATCTCCGGCATCCAGGGAGAGTGATGTTCCCTTTACTCTGCACTGATGTCAGATTGCTATTGTTGGTGTTATTAGCTGTGTTTCCCGTCGATAAGGTAAGGATGACTTCCAATATCTGCCCACACATCTTTAACAGAATATTTAGTGCAAATTGTAGCAATGCAACCGAGGATTAAAATTCCACCAGGGTCGTGCGAGTTTCCCCCCCGGTTCTCCACTGCTATCTGGCTCTGATCACTCCAGCTGTACGTCCAGATCGGGGGAGGCAGATAATCCATTGTATATTTCTCGTTGTGAGTCTAAGACGGGCTGTTGGTAGTCTCCAGTCTGGTTGCCGGCACCACTTCCTAATAAGGGTGTCATGGATCTCTGCATAGATAAGCAGAGTTCCAGTAAAGAGTTATTGTCAATTGCACTTTCCGCTAAGCCATCATTGGTGTTATTCATACTATGGCTGCCAGTCTCTCTCTTCTGGCAGAGATATGGTTGGTATGCTAGTGGTGTAAGTGGGAGGGAAGAAGTCTGTAATTGCACCTTTTTCCACTGGTGCTGTTTTGGTTCCCTTACCTCTGATACTGGATATCTGGGTCCTGCCCCTCTGGTTGCGAGGGTTATATCTTGTCGCAGAGCACTTCTTGACTGTAAGCATTATGGGTCTTGTGGCACCAATCAATATGGTGGTCCCTCTGGGTCAGCTTTAGAGTGTCCGCTATTGGAGGCACTTAGTTGCTAGAAGGGCTTACCAAGCAATTGGAGATTGTATATCCCAGGGCCAAAGTGACCCCAAGCAATAGTAATAGTGGTATCTTATTTACTTTTGCCGTAGTTTAGCTTTTGCAGTTTAACCATTAGATTGCTTGTCACTATTGGAAATGTACCTTGCGCCTAACACCGGGATCAAAGGCTATCTATGGCCACAGTCTCCCAGGTGTGGCGATCAAGGACTTGTCGCTGTTGCAAGTCACGACCTTACGCCTGACACCAGGATCAAAGGCAATGCCCAGACACTCCTAGGTGTGGTGGTCCAATAGCACAGTTGAGTTTCATGAGCGCTACGTGATAAGGCAGGAACGAATCTATAATAGCTAGGCGAGCTTGTGCAGGCTTGTATGGGCAAGGGTCTTTTATATAGTCACAACCCAGTCACAGCCCAATAGTTTATGTACTGCGTTCCGTCCCCCTGTCCACCCGCAATAATGCTTTTCGAGCTGGCCACTCCCGCTCCTTCCAACGAGTGAAGGCACTGTGGTGCTGCACTTACTGTAGCCAGTGGAACGCTTGGCCACCTTGACCGCTTGCCGTCTCCACGGTCCTTCACGGTCCTCAGCCGTCCTGGCTATTCTCCCATCCCTGCCGATCATCGTTGAAGCTAGAGGAAAGGACTTTGGCTCTCGATACGTAACATGACACGTAGGAACAGAGTAACGCTACGTGTTAGAATCAAGCCGCACTGAATCAAGAGTTCAGCCGCCTCCGATTCTCACTTCAGTTGGAGATCACCAGGGCCTCCTTGTGTATTTTTTGTTTCGAGACTACGATCTTTCTGAAGAACATCAGGCCTTTTAGGTCTACGGTGCCTTTTAAAGACGTCAAGCTGAGTTCTCTCTGAATTGAAGCCACGGGAGTGGAAGCTGGCAAGTTTAGTATTTCCCTCCAGAAGTAGCCTTCGAGTTTGTGCCAGAAACCTGCCGGAATTGCCGGCATAGCTTCAACTCCGTAGACGATTGCTGGTACCACCTTGCCCTTATAGAAGTTAAAGGACGGTGTCAATGAGAAACGGCCACATTTTTATCAAGAATCTTCGTCTGTGTTGTCAAGCTTTTGATTTTAGTGAACAAAGTTTCTTGCATAGGGGACTCTTGTTGACTAGCATTGATTGTTACCCCCAAGTACTTGAAAGACTTGACTTTCTAGAAGTTCACCTGCTAAGCGCCAGATGATTGATTTTTTTTTTTTCTTTTCTCTTTGGGTTTTTCTTGAGTTAGTTTTGCTGGAGTTGATTTCTAGATCGTTCAATTTCAAATAGGCAAGGAGACCGTCCATTTTTCGTTCAAGACCTACTGCGGTTTGGTCGATCAAAATGATGTCATCCGTGTAAAGCATTCTGCTGATTTCTTTTTTTTCTTTTTTTTTTTATATATTTATTTTGGGGTCCAGGAATAAAAAAATGGGTAAAACTATTTTTTTTTTTTTTAAAAAAAAGGGAGGGGGGGAACCCCCATTTCGAATAAAAAACGTATTAAAAAAAACTTGGTTTCCAAGAAATCAAGGTTGCTAAGATGAAAGTTTCAGTAGGATTTTTCCAAGTAAATGCCACTACTCGAGCGGATGGCTACAAGCAGGCCTGAAGAAAGTCTCCCCATTAAACCTTGTTATGCTGGCAAAGAGGCGATGTCAAAGCCATTTATTGAAGGTTTTTTTGTAAACCAGGTCTCCTGAAGACAAAGCAGGTCAAAGGATCCAAGGTTGACATCACTTCGGTCCGCTGACCATTTCCTTCTCACTGCACCCCCACCCCCCTGTGCCTCCTCCTGTTTTCGATCCTTCCAACTCCTAGCACCTCTACACTGGAACTCCCTTCCTCTTGCTATCTGTTCTTCCCCCACCTTCACTTCATTCCCCACTTCCCTAAAATCTCTCCTCCTCCATTCTCCTCCTTGAAACCCCTTCCCCCTTCTGCTTCCCCCTCCTCACTCTTTTCCCTGACTTTCTCCTCTCCCCTCTCCTGCCTCCCCTTCCACCTTCCCCTTTCCTCCTCCTACTCTTCTCCTCCACTCCCCCCCCTATCCTGTCCCATCTCCCTTTTCCTCCCGATCCCCTTCAGTTAATTGCTCTTCTCATTGTTTTGCTGTTTGATTCATATTGTAATTGCTTCAACCGTTATATTGTCTGTTTTATGTATTATGTTGTTCCATGTACAGCGCTTTGGCGTAAGGTGCTTTATAAATCAATAAATATAAATACTTGAAGTCATTAAGTGAGTAAAACCTTGCATGTTCCAAGACCCTATGGTAACCTTGTGTGGTGCGTGGCTTTTTGATGTACTACTTGGATAACTTATCGTACTCGACAGGAATTTTGATGGCTAAGATCTGGGGTGGCTCGCCAAGGATTCCGGTAACTAAGCCCATCTTCTTTGCTCTTTTTCTTTCAAGCTTTGACGTAATGCCTTACTTGCCTCCTGGTGTCTCGTTCTTGATTTATCTTGGTCTGTGGTCATTTTCCAATTCGGCAAAGGACCGTGAGGAACTCGTTCATGGTCGAAAGAGGTCTCAAAGTCCTCATTTGCAAAATGAGTGTATTATGTGTCCCCTTTGTCTTGTCTTTGAGGAGAGGGTGATTTGCGCCTGTTCAATGTTTTTCGTTTGTTCCTTGAATATCTGGAGCTGCTGGGCCGTTGGCGATTTGCATCTATTGAACTTTGACGTCCCTTTGGGTCAAGGTCTTGCGATGTTTATCGGTCTGTTTTGTTCCGATTCACCGTGCAATGTGTGCTCGGTACCTTAGACATCCTGAAGAGGTTGGTGTGTGAAGCTCTTTTCTCTCAGGGGTAGATGGACTCTGTTGTCAGGGGCTGGGGTGACGAAAGCGATTCGGCCTATCCGAGTTGGTTCTCGGTTCTCGGTCTCTTTGTCGGATTCAGAGTGGTTGATTTCTCTTAGATCATAGCCTAATGATCTCAATTTGTTTTCCACCGCCCTCAGCATTTTTTTAACTGCTGGGGAAAAGATGAGCAGGTAAACGCTGCCCATGGAATTTTCATGAACAAACTCTGATGTCTGTCATGATGTCTGTCATCTTGTTTTGTATGTGCTTTTGATTTCGGGGTTGGAATCCGGTGCCTGTCATTTTGACTTGCTCTGCTTTTTGGTCCCTGGAGGGCCACCGTACTGCAGGCCACGCCCCCGCCTACATCTGCTGCAGGCCCCGGCCCGAACGGGTGAAGCCCGCGGGGTTAAGGGCGCGGGGTGTTGGCAGCCCGATGGGGGTGTTTGCGGTCCCGTGGCGGGACCTGACTCGTTGGACTGACCGGGCTTGATCTTGGACCCCGCAGTGACCCTGTGGTGAGTCAGCTATTGAAGCGAGCACCAGTGTTAGGGGAGCTGTGTAACCACTAACTATCTCCGAGTGCCCTGGAAACTTTTAGAACCTTTTTGTCTCCTCGGAGTGGCAACCCAGGGCCTCCCAGTATCTAATTGTATGATGGTTGGCTCTCCTAGGGTCCCCACCCTAGGAGCCTCGGATGATGGAGAAATGTCATCCCCTTTTTCCCCCCACCATATGTTGCAGTCCACCCTTCTTTCAAAACTCCAAGGGCCCCCGGTCCCACAGGCAGCTCGCAAGCCCATTGGAGGAAGAAGACTGAAGAGGGGCTTGCTGTGCACGGTTCCGGGGGTTGCACAGGGTAACGGAGCGTGTAACGGGAGCCTTTGTGGGAGCGGAGCACCTCTGGCCACCCCCTGTGAGACAGAGTGCCTTAGAGGGAGCCTTTGGGGAGCCTGTTCCTCCACATTCCTCTATCTAGAGCCTGTTGTCAGGCCCTTTATCTCGGCATCCTGGGTCTTGTGGCACCATGCTGTTTCCACCCTCAACAACCAGCTTGGCACGTCCTGCCCGGGAGGGATCTATCATTCCTACAAACCTGCTCACACCCGGTGGGGGTTTTGACTGTGCGGCCTCCGCTGATCTGAACAACCTGGCGAATGGCTGTGAGAGAATCTCAATGGGCATTTCAAAGCTGACCAGTGGTCCTGCTGGTGGTCCTGTCCCTGTGCCACTGAACCTGCAGGATCCACCCGTGGCCTCATTCAGTACTCCCTTTCTGGAACTGGCCCCCCTTCATCCAACCTTCGGCCCTGGTTTCGATTCCCAAGTTCGGCACCCGCCACTGGTTTTTCTCGAAGCACACTCTTATCCGCCTCCTGTGCCCATGTCTCTGGAGGTCGGAGGTGTGGGTGCTGAAGGTTTGGGGACAGGCGTGGGGGTGAGGTCCAGCTCTCCATCTAGCCAGGGGAGCCAGAATATGCCCGGGTCTTCTAAACCCCCACAAAGGAGAACTCCACCCCCCAGCTCCACCACCTATTGTCCCTACCAATCCGCCAAGTTGTCCTTGTCACCTCCTTCACCAAGAGCTGGCTGAGGTCAAAAACCTTGTTCTTGTCCTGATTAAGGGGCTGTTGGGGGACAAGTGTGAAGGAGGTGTGGGGAGGGAAAGAATGGGTTCTTTAGGGGTCGGCCCAGGGCGACTGACCCTTGGCTTTGCTAAAGGAACACACCCTTCGTACCCTGGACTGTTCCTTGCCTCTGTGGCTGGGCCTCCACCGTCCATGAGGAACCAACCAGAGCCGGCCACCCCCTCCAACTTCCCCCGAACGAAGGGAGACCAGCGAGATTACCAGACGTACAGTCCTGGGGACCGAGCTCTTACCATTGCGGAAACCCGTTAGGAAAGCCCAGGGCTCTTCTTGCCTAGTGGGGAGGGAGGGTGCTGCCCCAATCCCTGGCTTGTGTAAGCCTCCGTCCGGGCACCAATTACGTAAAGGTCGTAGCAGCTTTAGGGTGTTCCTTCATGAAGTCCCAAAATTATCCATCGATTCAAGAGAACCTAGGGATGCCCTTCGGAACAAATGTCTCCATTGGTTACGGACAGTGGGGGAATGTGGGTTTGTGTCCAGGGGCTCTTTGCTGGAGTGCATCAGACAGCCCAACTCCTCAGGAAAGATGGATACTGTCAAACTAGTCTTCGGGGACAACCAAACGGCAAGGGGCGTCTTGGAAAAGTGTAATGGCTACGGGCAGTTCTGGAAAAGTGGCATTACAGCCGGTCATCTCCTATTCACGCCTACGTGTGGCAAACTGTGGTCACCCCTAGTAACAGCCCCCTCAGGGGCAAACCTGACCACCCTGGGCCTGAGGCAGCCCAGGAACTACCGAGGGTTAGGGGCAGGCGGGACCTGACCACTGGCTTACTGATCTGTTTGGGGGCCCTCATTAGGGGGGCAGTCTTTTGTATTGTGCTATTGATCTTCCTTTGCTGTGTTTTTGTTATGTATTAGTATTTATTTTTAGTTTTATAACTGTATTTGTAGGATGTACTTTGATGGCCTTTTTTTTGGCCGAATAAAGTTGTTTGACTGACTTGCGTTTGATTTACCTTTCACTTCCTTATCTCTGATGTCAGGGGCAGTTGTCCATTCTTTGGCGGACCAGCTTATTGTTTTCTTCTTGTCATTCTTTATCTTTAGTAAGTTGTGTTTTTCCACCTCCTTTGCTAGGGCCAGGTCTTTTTTGGCCTCTAGTGTGAGGAATACAGGTGATTCCAGATCCATGATTATGTACTTCTTTTCAGGTTCACCATATGCTGAAATTTGTAGAGGAGACGCTGCTTTTCTTTTTCCTTGTTGTTTCACCACAAGTTCATTTTCAGAGTCCTCAATTGAGTATTGAGTAAGATCCATTATGCAATCCATAAGATGGCTTTCTGTTGGCGAAGTCGTGTTCTTGGAGGTTTCGGGCGTGTTGGATTTGGGACAAATTACAGTTGGCAATATTTTCCTGATTCCCTTCAGAATTGATCTCTTCTCAAATATTGAAGCTGTCTGTTTTGGTTTGACAGTTGTCGATCGAGTTGTGATATGTCAAGCTTTAGATGACCTAGGTTGTCACTCTTATTCGAGAGTGGCTGACCCGGGCCCTCGTTAGGTCGCTCTTTTGTGATTTGCATCAAACCGTGGCTTCCAAAGACCATGCAACCGTTTTGTCTAGCCGCTTGGGGGTTTGTTTTGGTTTTGGCCTTTTGTGTTCAGTTCTTGAGGTAGGATGGGAAATGTGGATGTATCTTTGACGGTATGGGGTCCGGGCTTGTTGGATATCTTGTCCGAAGATTCAGTTTCCGTAAGTGGTGGCGGATGTTTAGGTGTCAAATGGGCCATTGGGATTGAGGTCACAGTATTGGTTAAAGCCAACGGCTGGAGTATTTCGACATCAGTTACCTCCGTTTGCGTGGGTATGGACTCTTGATGCACCTTTACAGGATCGTGAGTTTGCATGCCTTTATCCTTTGTGTTAGCCTTCCGAAGTTCCATTGAGGTTATGTAGCCTTCTAGAAATGTTAATTTTGTATGTGAGAGGGCTACCATGGTTAGGTGGTCTTTCAGGGTATCGTTTAGAGATTCATACAGTTTAGTGAAGGGCACCAAAGCTATAGTTATCGTCGACATTATTGAAAAGAGGTCCATCTTTTTGTTTGGAGTTTCTTTCCCCCCCATCGCCTGGAATCTCGCTTAGTCTTTTGTTTCTTGGTGGAGTCCTTGGTAGAGACTGAGGCGAGGTTTGCGTGTCCTGCAATACTATCTCAGGGTAGGCTTTATAGCGATGAGCCTGTATTTTTGAGGTTAAGGAAGAAAGTGTTAGTGAGCTAAGCTCGCCCTTATTTGTCATTTCACCTGTGTTGCTTCGTGGGGGATGATTTGAGTTTACAACGTTCTCCAATATCCTGCACAGAAGTGATGTTTTCTTCATCTCTCAGATCGATTGTTACGTCGGATATTTCCCCTATTTTCTTCCTCATTTCAGTATTTTCTTCTTGTGTTCGTATGGTAGTAAGACGTGGAAAGTTAGGTAGGGATTGTGGAGTGCTCATAACATGACCATGGGAGGTGCTTTTCCAAAATGCCACCTTTTTAGGGGTGGGGGTGTTCTCCGTTTTCTCATTATTATTTCCACTGTTTGTTTGCGGCTTGTTTGAGCATGGTTTGTGATGGCTGGCTCCGACTCCGTCACTTCCAGTAATCCCGCATCAGATAATTTGATTCCCTCGATTGCTGGGAGTTTGGCATATTTGTGGAAAAATGTGTCAAAGGCTCCGAAGGTGGGATGTAATGATGAGTTTATTTTTGACATCTTGTCTTCACGTTTTGTGCCAAGATATTTGTCTGAAGGTGTGCTCCTATGGGTTCCATGCCGTTTAGTGGCGAGTAGCCAGTATCTTATCAATTTTGTTCCACTCGCTCTGTAGTTTGTGTGGCGCTTTATTCAGGCATTTTACTCTGTTCTTAGTATGTCTCCCTTTTTGAGCAATATTCTTCTTGGATGTCGGTGAAGAACCTCCCATCTCCTCGATGTCTGGTAGGCCTTTTGATTGTGTTAGGCTTTTCGCAGCCTCCCCATGCGCGTCCACTGACGTATCAAAATCTGATTCCTCAATCGTGGAGTAAAAAGAGTGTTTTCCCCAGTCTGTTTCCTCGAAATCATTTGGAGTGTTTGGGGGGGTTCACCAGATCTGCTCTAGCGATTGTTTTTCATTGGCTGAACAGACAGGCCCTTTTTTCCAATGTCGAGACAACTTCCATGGCCAAGTCCAGCGTTAGGAGGGCGTGTGTCGATGGTGAAGCATGCTCCACATTGTCGGAATTGGGGACTGCCAATGGTTCATTCGTCGTCCCTTCAGATAAGGGGCTCTTATGTAATTTACCCCTTTTCAGTTCGATTAGTGTCTGCTCTATTCTCGGATAGTGAGTCCAATGTCGTTTCTAGTGAATGAGCCGTTTCATTTACCGAGTCGGCTCCCACTCTTGGTTCGGCCTTGTCGCGTTGTTTCGATGGCTCCGCAAGTCGGTGCTCCTCTCATGAACCCCTGATGCCTTCTGGCGTGCCTGGGCCAGCATAGACCCAGGAGTGTTTGCATTTGTTGGGACTATGGCCAGAGCGCCTGTTGGATGCACAGGGGCAGGGGAGGAGAGCCAACCGGGATGAAATGCAGCACAGTAAGAGGCTACAAGTTGGGAGTGACTGTCATGAGTAAGAACATGTTACCAAGACACAATTATCAGAGGAAAAATATTTGTTTTCCAACAGAACCTTTTTAAAAAAACGATTCAATGTTTTCTAGGCTTCCTGCTTTTGTTGCCCTGAATGGAATCTGGTTGCACTGATTTCATTCCACTTCCTAGTGTATTTTCCAATTGAAATGTAGTTTTTTTAGGATGAGAGGGTCAAGAGGTCGCCGTCCAAGCAACAGGTCCAATACAGCTACAGTCCGTTGTGTCTCAGATTGACCGTAGACTAACAAGGCAGAGCACCGGATACTAGGTGCATGCGCAGTAAGGGACTCAGTAGTTTTTGAATTGCATGGATTTGTTTGAAGTAAGAATCTTAACACTGACTCTTAAAATGTTCAAAGCTGTGCTATGCGTGAGAATGTAAATGTATTTCTATTACAGGAAATGCTCACTATCAGAAGGTGACAAGCTCACATACAGTTTGAAGGCTAAAGAGTATAAACTGGCAGTGGTTAAAGGCAAACAAAACTCCTTTGAATTCAGTATAGAACAGGCTAAACATGAATCCAAACAACTATAATTCTATGACAAGACAGGAGGCTCGCATTATGCTTTTCTTTCTTTAATACTGCCATAATAGCATTTTCAAAAAACATGACTTATTAAACTTTGGCATTTGTGCTTTTCTGTCACAACAAAGAAATAGCCAAACTGAGGTTTTAAAAGTCCAACTAAAGTGATCATTCCTTCAAGATGACTATAAAACTAAAACTCCCATGATGCCTATGGGGTGTTGTAGTCCTGACCCTAACTCCTGCTCCAATCAGCTCATAGGTCAGAACCTTGCTCCCAGGTCCCTTCCTCTTTCTTTTTTGCTGCCAAAGATAAGTACCTCACATTCTCTTTAGAATAATTGTGTGCGTATGTTCATAATCCCCAGCGCAGCGTATATAGAACGCTTATATATACACACGAGTGTGTCCTTCATTGACATTAGAGCATATATATATATATATATAGTAATATTTACAATTGAAGAGAATATAGTAAGTAATCCGTGTCGCTCGGACGTTCTGAATATTATTTCACTCGTTGTTCCGCGGCGTTGCATTGTTCAGGTTCCGAGGAGGCGGGGCCGGTGCTGCGAGCGAACGCGCTCGCCTCAGGCACCCGGCCCCGCTCCTCGAGGTTCCGCGCCGATGAACAAGTCGGGCGGCAGGACCCAGGGGAACGGAAGGAAGTTCAGTCTCCCGGCATTCCCTCGGGGCCTTTCCGCACGCGCGCAAGTGATTTCATTGCGTTCGCAGCGAACAGTGAGGAAACAACGACCTAATACCGGCTATTAAAAAAATAAAAAAAACATATTTCACCGGAGCGCTATTTAGGGGACAGCTAGAGCAAGAAGTTCGGATACTTCGTTTCAGGCTCTGTGGAAGCAGCTCTGCACAACCCCGCAATACACATCTCTGTGGAACAGGGGCCTAGCTGCTCTTGTTCCCTGCTGACAGCCCAGAAGTTGGAATTACCAACACTAGAGATGGCACAATCCAACAGCCCCGGTGCTCCACCTTCCACCTCTCCGGAGTGGTCTGAGGAACAGTGGGGAGAGAGCCCGTACCAACAGGACGCTGATCTCTCAGAGTTTTAAGATGGTATTAGGGGATTCATTATCGAAAGCGGTATCGCAAGGTGTGCAGCCTATTGCGCAGAGGCTTGAAGTACTAGAAGCCATGATTCAAGAACAGCAAGCCCAGCTTGCCAATAAGAGGAAAGCAGAAGAGTCTGTTGATCAGCTGTCAGCCAGACATCCCTCTGAAGGGATTGAACATAAGGGGCGGAAAGCAGCTCGGAAAACTAAACATATTTTGACCCCCCCGAGCGAACTTGATAGGGAGGATGAGGCTCCCCAAAGACCAGACGACCATGTCGCTAGGCTGAAAAGAGCCTTCCTGGAAAAGAAGCAAAGCCAGGACAGACCTCCTACCCCAGGGGTGAACAATCTAGGGGACGACGATGATGAAGGCTATATGCCAGAGGACAAAGGTGGAGACGATGTTGACTCCGCAACATGCAGAGGAGATAGACAGTACCACCGATATGTTTGACCCAGAAGCGATCAGGCACCCAAAATCTTCAGATTGGGTCCCGTCGCCCAGAGTAGCAGCCTATATGGCGCAGCATATTAGGAAACCTCTGGACAGGGAGGTAAGGTCCAGGATGCGGTCAGAATGCCCTCGACCAGAGTTGCCATTAAAACTGGCAGAGACACCGGAGCTTGACTCCAAGATGGTCACTTTTGTGACGAAAACAGCGCGAGATATCCGGAAAGGAATCGACCGGGCCTGGCGAGGGTGCCACGATATGCTTCTTGACATTGCAGGTCCCTTAGCTAAGATAATGGACCTGGCGGAAAAAGCCAAGGACACAGGAACACCAGAAGACGCATCGGCTCTGGCGAACTGGGCGCAAAGAGCTGTCGGTCTCATGGGCAATGCTAACTGCGCTATGTCTTCGGAACGTAGGAGAGGTGTATGAGGCTGGTGAAGGAGCCAGAGGTCTATTGTTTGGCGAAGCCTTTGCGAAGGAAATGTCGCAATTTGTAGGCACGTATTCCGCGCTGGAAAGGGCGCAAAGCGCAATCAAGAAGATATTCCCTGGTCGAGTTTTTTCCGGGACCGGACGTTACAGGGGTCGTACGTCCGGTCCCTTCAATTATTCCCGTAGACCCCAAGGGCTGCGCGCCCAATACTGGGAAGGGAAGCAACAGGACACCTTCTTCCCGTCTAGAGCCAAGTTCCCCAGAGGCCGTAGAGGAAGAGGCTCTCGCAGATAACCCAATGCCTCAGGAGGTGAGTGTAATAAGCGTGAAAGTAGGAGGGAGAACCCTTCAATTTCTGAGCGCATGGCAGGCGTTATCGCGCGATGCATGGGTATTACAGGCAGTAGCGGGATTACAGCTAGAATTCATACAGGACCCCATACAGAGCTCAGAACCCCGTCCCATCCAGGTGTCCCAGGGAGAAGAGGAGTTGTTACACAAAGAGTTGCTCAGCCTAGCAGACAAGAATGCAATACAAAAAGATACGCAGGGGGGACCAGGATTCCTCAGCAATACGTTTCTAGTTCACCGAGGGGACAAAACTCGTCCACAGATAAATTTAAAAAGTTTGAAAGAATGGGTTGTTTACAACCATTTCAAGATGGAGGGCATCCATTTACTGAGAGACCTCCTCCGAGCAGGGGACTGGTTAGCGAGATTAGATCTCAAAGACGCTTACCTCACGATTCCGATAGCCCAGGAATATCGGAGATATCTACGGTTTCGCTGGGGCAGGGAAATATGGCGGTTCACATGTCTCCCGTTCGGCCTAGCATCAGCGCCTTGGGCCTTCACCAAAATCATGAGGCCCGTAGCAGCGGCTATTCGGGAAAGAGGAATTCGTATTATCGTCTACCTGGACGACATTCTAGTCCTAGGGTCAGATAAAACCTCGCTATCCAAGAACGTGCAATGGATATTCACGCTCTTGTCATCTCTGGGCTTCTTAGTGAACTTGGACAAATCCCAGCTGGTACCTGTGCAAAATATAGAGTTCCTAGGGTTCAACATAGACACAATCAAAGCTACACTCGAGCTTCCACACCACAAAGTAAGAGCGATAAAGAAGGAGATCAGAGTACTGATAGCAAAGGAGATGATCTCTCTTCGAGCTCTAGCGAGAGTAGTAGGCCTCCTAGCAGCCTCTATTCAAGCGATTTTTCCAGCCCCACTACCTTATCGAGCATTACAGAGGCTCAAAATAAAGCATCTACAGGGAGGACTCAGTTATCACCAGCTGATAACCCTGGATCAGGAAGCTCTTTCGGAGCTTCAGATGTGGCTTCTCAACATGGAAGCCTGGAATGGCAGAGCAATTTTCGGAGACATTCCAGACATCATTATAGAATCGGACGCAAGCAGATCCGGATGGGGGGCGAGATGCGAAAACGTAGAGACGGGAGGAAAATGGTCAGAACAAGAGTTACAACTACACATAAACTGTCTCGAACTACTAGCGGGATCGTTCGCAGTGCGTGCCTTTACGAAGGACAAAGTGCAATGCTGCTGAAGATGGACAACATCTCGGCAGTGCGTTACATAAACAAACTGGGAGGAACGAGATCCCGCATGCTGGCAGAGTTAGCAAAAGATTTCTGGCATTATTGCCTGCAGAATGAGATAACAGTTACAGCAGAATACCTAGCAGGGAATCTGAACGAAGTAGCAGACTGGAACTCACAATATCTGGTGGATTCCAGCGATTGGAGACTGCATCCCAGGGTGTTCAGAGCGTTAACAGACCTTTGGGGTCCAGTACACATAGATCTGTTTGCGTCCAGACTGAACGCTCAGACACAGACATATTTCAGTTGGAGGATAGACCCGGGTGCAGCTGGCACGGACGCATTGCTCCAATCATGGAAAGGGGCGCTTCATTATGCCTTCCCTCCGTTTCTGATGATCACGAGGACTCTAGCGAAGGTACGCAGAGAGCAAGCAGACCTAATAGTGGTGCTCCCTATCTGGAAATCTCAGCCATGGTTTCCAGTAGTGATGGAACTTTCTATGGATTTTCCGAGGATAGTTCCGCACCAGCCGGACCTTCTACTCGACCCGACCGGGAGAGCGCATCCGCTAATCTTAGCGGGCACTCTACGACTGATGGCCTGCAGGGTTTTAGGAGAAAATGGGAATTGCCTGGCATTTCGCGACTCGCTGCAGACTGTATCAGAGATTCGTGGGTGCCTGCCACCATTAAGAGCTATAACGCTGCATGGAACAGTTGGGTGCACTGGTGTGCAGAACAGAGTGTGGATCCCGTTTCTGCCCCTGTAGTACAACTGCTAAACTTCTTAGCAATGAGATTTCAGGAAGGCAACGCCTTTAGAACAATAGGAGTATTACAGTCCGCAATATCAGCATAGCACGATCAAGTAGAGGGTAACGCTATTGGCGAACACCCCACGGTGCTGCGACTCCTGAGAGGTATGAAGTTGAAAAAGCCTCCAGAACCGAGATACACAACCCTGTGGGATGTTAAAGAGGTCTTCCGACTTTTCCTGGAATGGCCAGATAATGGTAATTTATCCCGATCCCATCTGTCATGCAAGCTAGCAATGTTATTGTGTCTTACGGCATGCCGAAGAGTATCAGACGTTAAGGCATTAGCAATAGATAGGAAAATATTCTATCCCGAAGGGGTGGCCTTTACAATAACCAAGCGAACTAAATCAGATTCACGTGTTCTCATACCCCTATTTTACGGGAAACAGAAAATTGTGTAGCGCAATGTATCAAAGATTACGAGACCGTCACAGCGCAGTACAGACTGCTAGGTGTTACACAGCTGCTAATAGCGCGTAGGAAGCCTTATCATGCAGTTGCGACAGCGACAATAGCTAGATGGGTGCGCGAGGTCATGCAGTGGGCAGGAATTGACTTATCCCAGTTTGGTGCACATTCTGCGAGGGGCTCAATGGCTTCTAGAGCTTTCTCCGCCGGAGCGCCACTCCAAGACATAATGAAAGCAGCAGATTGGGCATCTGAATCGACCTTTAAGACATTTTATTTTAAACCTGTATCCGATATACCTGATAGAGTGGTAGCGAGCTTTGAATAAGCATAATGCAAGCCTCCTGTCTTGTCATAGAATAAAGATTGCCCACGCTAACAGCTCAGGAAGTCTTCATTCTATTAAAGACAAGGAGGCGAGCATTATATCCCACCCGAAGTGTAGACAACTGTTCAACTAATGTGAGATTTATTTAAGATGTTCAACTTGTCGTGATACCCACCCTCATAATTGGTTCTCCGTTTTTCCCTAGGAGATGACCAGAAAGCAGCATAATCACGAGCACTGAGTCTTCAGAGCGGAGTCAAGTTATTCGCCAAAGAGTTACAGTTCATGGACCTTGGACACAGTTAGATTGGAAATCCTGAGTTGATTGTTCTTAAGACTGTTGAGTTCGTTACCGGAGAGTTGGACCGCAAAAGAAAGAGGAAGGGACCTGGCGGGCAAGGTTCTTATAGGCTGACCTATGAGCTGATTGGAGCAGGAGTTAGGGTCAGGACTACAACACCCCATAGGCATCATGGGAGTTTTAGTTTTATAGTCATCTTGAAGGAATGATCACTTTAGTTGGACTTTTAAAACCTCAGTTTGGCTATTTCGTCGTTGTGACAGAAAAGCACAAATGCCAAAGTTTAAAAAGTCCATGTTTTTTAAATGCTATTATGGCAGTATTAAAGAAAGAAAAGCATAATTCTCGCCTCCTTGTCTTTAATAGAATGAAGACTTCCTGAGCTGTTAGCGTGGGCAATCTTTATTCTTTAGGATTTGGAAAAACCTCTGGAAAACACTGGTAACGTGCCAGTCAAAGATAAAGAATGGTGTACTGTAATACAGGATTCCATGCTAAAAATACGGGAAACAATCAAATGCAACATTCAGACAGCAAGGGCAGACACGGTTCTGATTGAGTCTAGGAACCAGGTGCGCCACCCAATAGTGACTGAGGGCATACGTAGGCAGGCAATTCCCAGCTTTAGACAGGTGACCAAAGGAGAGCTAAGGTTGATTCTGAATAGCCTGAAACCTGCAAACTGCAAGGGGGATAGTTGCTCAGCGTCACTGGTTAAGGACTGTTCAGAGACATTGCTTAGTCTGTTAACTCTCGCTCAATGAGGTGTTAACAATTTTGGTTATGTGCCATTGGATCCTAGAAAAGCATGGATTACCCTGCTGCATAAGAAGACTGGCCTTGACCCAGACCTACCTGGGAACTACAGACCTATCACTAACTCTGCTTTTTTGTTGAAAATATTGGATCGTGTTGCTTACCAACAAGTACTTCACCACTTAACGAAACATAATGGTAATCAATGGCAGTGCGGTTTCAGACCAGGTTTCCGCACAGAATTGTCCTTTCTGGACTTGAAGTCTAATATGCTGCGCAGCATGGATAAGGGCTAAGTCATGTTACTGATGGTCTTAGAACTTTCAACTGCTTTTGACTTGGTGGAACATCCACTCCTGCTGCACAGACTAAAAAGTTGACCATTTTAGTGACGAGGCGGTGGCATGGGTTCAATCATTCCTGGAGGGCAGACCCGTCTGTAGTGGTGTCGCTGAGGCCTTCTCAGTTCCTCTGCCCTATGGTGTTCCTCAGGGAGCTTGCCTGTCTCCCTCTTTGTATAATATTTTCACCACTCCCGTGTCAAATGCTTGTGAGTAAGGGTTTATGCTTTTCCAACTATGCGGATGACGCGCAGTGTATCATACCTTTTTTATCAGGCAATTTCGAGGAGGATACAATTGTCATCCATGAGATATTTGATCTCATCCAAGGGTGGATGAGGGGAGAACGGGCTCACTCTTAATAACGAGAAGACAGAACTTATCATTATTGGGACATCTCCCAGAATCGCTAGACTGGGAGATGATTACTCAGTCCAAATCCCCACCAAAAATAAGATTAAAACGCTGCAAGTCTGGTTGGACCAAACTCTTTCCATGAGAGCACAAATTAGCGATCTTGTGTCTACGTCCTACTATTAAATAAGATTAGTGTCCCATATATGGCCATTTTATCTATCAAGAGTACTGAGACTATTGCTAGAGCAATTATAGGTGTACAGATTGATTACTGTAGTAGTCTCCTGATGGGAGTCAACAAAGGGGACAAAGACTACAGGTCATTCAGAACGGTGCCATTAGATTTATAGTTGGCCTCAAAGTATGATCATGTTTCCGAAGCCAGGAGGAGCCTTCATCGGCTCCTAGTCGAGGCCAGGATACATTTTCGATTGCTCACCATAGTGCACAAATTACTGTGAATGCAAGCAGACGTCCAAGGCCAAATGATAATAATGCGTTATTATATAGCACTTATGCTTACGCGCTTTAGTTTATATAGAACAAATATACATACAGTATCACTCAACCTGTGTTGGCACTCATTTATCAACCTCAGAAGGATGAAAGGCTGACCTTGCCGGGATTCGAACCTGCAGATCACACACATTGCAACAGTGAGCGCTTAACCCGCTGAGCTATTTTACCGGCTATAGCCATCTTGCCGGCTATAGTAAAATGAGCAATTGCATGTCGGAATGTTCTCAGTCAGAAAGCAAATTACACTCTGTAGCGGATACCAACTGGTAAATGAGAACAAAGCATTAATTGTGGCACAATGAAATCAAGTGCCACTGTATGTGCTATGGTCAAACATTTCTACACTGTACACAAGCTTTTAGGCACAAGGATTTTGTCAAGTGACCAAGGACAGCGAGATGGAATGTCTTGTGATAATCGTAACCGAGGCAACAGCAGAAAAAACATGCTATAATTTCAACTTGCGAAAAGCAAAACACGTAGTCTGAAATGGATGCTTATTCTACTCAAAATGCTTTTTGGAAGTTTTTATCTGCATTGTGAATTTGAGGTGTGTAAGAGCAGCCTGAAATAAACCTGTAATGAGTCTAGCAATTATTGTATATAATTCCAGAAAAACAAATGTGTTATTCCTTTTCTTTCTTATTTAGGGTCACTGCTCAGTGTTACTCTTGTGGAACCCCGTGTTGTTTTTCTGGTTTTTTTTGTTGTTTTTTGAGGCAAGAATGCCAGCCACCCCAGAAACAGAGCCACTGGCCAGAGCCCAGGAGCTTCAATTAAAAAAAACAATTATTGGTAGCAATTTGCAACCCCCGACGACCTCCAAATGACGTCCCTGGTTTGGAATTCGATTCCACCTGACCTCGGAGGTGAAAAATCACTAGAGAAGTTTAAGAAGAATCTGAAGACTTCCTTTTTAGATCGAGGAGGTGTAAGAGTTTGGTCCTGTTGTTCCACAGGATGTTTCTAGGGTATTGTTTTTTCTGATTTATGCTATATGGTTTTCCTCCCCCCCTTTTAGGTGTCCTCTTCTGCGTCCTAATGTTTCCGGGCCATTTTTGGTTGCGCGGTATAAAGGAAATAAAGTAAAGTGTATGATGAAGCTTTTTTTCAAAATACACCTCGTGTTAAACAAAAGGCTGTTCTTTCTGTTACTGTATTTTCATAATAGAATAACCAATAAATTGCAATGCACGCTTTTTGGCAGAGCATACACCATTGCTTTGACAACATTATTTTTAAACATCTATGTGCTTTCTGTACAGAAAAAATGTAGTTTGAACCCCCTTTATTCTTGTGACTTGCATTAAACGCAGTTCAAACCTATCATGCAAACTAAAAGGTTCAATAAAGTTCTATATATTGTCCTTTTTAAAAGAGATGGTGCTAAAGCCAATAGTTGTCAATACACATGTGAAATGCACCCCTTTCAAATTCAATTGGAATGTTCCATGCATATGTGACTTGCCTGGAATTGAAACCTGTTCAAATTGCAGGTATGTTTCTGCAGTTTATGACACTAGGTGAGAACTCCCCAGGTGGCCCCTACTTTGTTCTACACCCATGATGTTTATGGTGGCTATTGGTGGTATTGGGTGAATCAAATGAAAGTATGCATGGGACACATTTGGGATGAATGCTCATCCCAGTATGGCCCCATGCGGCTGGAGATCGCTAAGAACGATTCACCTTTGGGAGGATGTTTGGGAAATAAGCTATGGCGATAAAGTAATTGTACAAATAGATACAAGTCGGACCCAAATAGAGCATGGTGGCCTAAACTGCTGTGGTGATGCCATGGTACTCAGTAATTTGTAGTTTCTCAATATCCACATTCTGAGAGCAGTGGTCCTTTACTATGACCAAGGGATTAGCTCAAACATCAGTATTCCTATTTTCAACTGTGCTCTTTAAAGAAATTGTTAGAGTTGTTTATTCTGTCATGAGATCTATTTTACTAATCTATTTGCCATTTCTATAGAACTGAACATATTTTAGCTACATTTTCACAATTTTTCTTTCCTACTCAGATGGATGGAAGTGAAGATGGGATTCACACAGGATTCTTTGAGCACACACAGCGAAGCAGTGTTTCCTCCATAGGAACCCGATGTAGGTAACATTGTCTTTGTTGTAATCATAAAGTCTGACATTGCACAGACTGAGACAGTTTTTTTTCTTTGCTTTACAAATGGTCTTCTTTGTATTGGCGAGCAGCTTAGTGTCATTTATTTTATTTTTTATTATTCCCCCTAGCTATTCTTTGTTTTGTACTATGCTGTGTTGGATGGTCTCAAGAACACACCAACTCTTGGAGACCGTTGAAGGGTATTTATTTTTTTAGTAGTCTAAGGGCTCACATAGGGCTATATCCTTCTCTATATAATCTAGAGATGGGCAGTCCCTCAACCCTAGGTTGGTCACTAGAGATCAGTAACCCATACTGTCTAAAGCATGTCTTAGTAAAGGTGATGGATTTTGATTGCCTTTCAGACTCTCTGGCCCCAATATGGATTATCCTTGCATGTCAGACTATTCCTCTCCTTACATAGAGCTGTCCCTTACCACCTCCTCCTACTCTGCCCACTGTATCTCTACTCGCTCCCTGCCACTTTCTCTCTGACCTACCTACCTCCAAACATACTCTACTGCTCTCTTCACTACCGCAACCACTCACTTCTCTACACCACTAATACACTCCTATGCGCTGCTCATCTCTCCACACTACTCCCCTCTTCACAATACTAATACTCTGCACACTACAACTTCTCCCCCTCTCCACACAATTACTACTCGCACAATCTTCTCCCCCTTTCCCTCATAACTCTCAAATGCCTACTGTCTCTCACTCATCTTTCATGCGCACTAAAACTCCAGCACCACTCTGCCCATTAGTCACCTTGCATACTCATTCAATAAGCCTCCTCTGCTCTGATCCTTCTCTGTCTGGTCTCTGGTACTGGTGCTCCTCCCTTTACCTCAACCAAACAACCCATACCCTCCCATTTTCTGTCCCCCCCCTTTTTTTTTTTCTTCTCAAATTTGATTTTATTGGTTTTCTGCAAGGGAAAAATATGTAACATACATTTGGTTTCAGCATCAAGTTAACATCACTTTTCGAAACTGGGCCCATACTGTTCTCGGTACTGTACAACATCAGTAAAACAATTATCCCCCTTCTTCCCCCCTCCCCCAATGCCCCTTCTCCCCCCGACAGGTCGTCGGCACTTTTGAGGCATTTTATCAAGCAGGCACATTCGTACAGTTTGAGGTCATCTTTCTGATTTGTTCTACATGTTCAACAATATCGAGAGTCTCAGGAGTTATTAGCAGGGCATTACCGCACAGAGACGCCGTTATATAATTCTACTAAGGAACATTATCGGTTCAGTCCTCATCCATTGATCTGTTCATACGGGGTTCCTTGCAGGATGAGGGGCGTACATATCCGTAAAGTCATTCCAAAGTACCTCGTGTTGGGCTGACCTTTTGTGGAGGCCAGCGGTAATTCGTTCCATCGTACATATATTTGTTGCTACTCCGATCCACTCCCTTTTTGGAGGGGAGATGTTGTGCCTTCCACCTAATCACCAGGCAGGCTTGTGCCGCAAGCAACAAGGGAGCCCCAATTCCTATCCTCCCTTTTAACCTCCCTCGGCTTTCTGCCTTTGCTGGTTCCACTGGGCAACCACTGACTTCTCTTTTCTTTTTTTTAATTGTATTTGGTTTACAATCAAATTACAATAGAAACAAACCTTTACAATTTAATACATAATTATCGAAAATCGCACTTCATTTTTCAATAAAACGCCAGAGAATCAACCCACTCGCCCCTGAGACTGTGGGAGATACGGGATGGCAGGAAGGTCAGGCGGCTCCCCTTGCAGGAATGGCTTCCCCCCCGCCCCCCTTCCATGCTTGAAATTCTCCCCCCAAACTATACTCATCCTGCTCTCTGGCTCTTTAAAAAAATTCAGCTCTTCCCCAAAAATGTATTTTTCTGAAACTAGGGTAACTTCTAGCATTGCTGTCCAGTGTCGTCCTGCTCGCCCTACCTTAATAGTGGTTTACCTTATTCTACAAGGTGTAAAGACCTTAATAGACCTACCACCACTGCTGTCAGTTGAACTTCATTCCCTGATATCATTCTATGCCACTATGCCACATATTCTCTGATGTTAACCACTTAATCCTTTCCACAAATCTTCCTAGCTTTTTTACCCTTGGGTCCCATGTTCCTCTGCATTCCATTAGTAGGTGCCTTAGGGACTGATTTGTTGGAACCGCACAGCCCTCACAATATTTTAGTCTTGTCTGCCTGTTTTCGAATTACTAGTATTTCCCCCAGTGGGCAGGATGTTAAGCTTAACCCTGAAAAAGTTGTTGCTAATCTTCTCGTCTGGGAATTTATCTAGATATCGTGGGAGAAATCCTCGTTTTTTGTCTATGACCAAAAATGTATTCTGGGGGAATGACTACCTTTAATTTCGCAGTAGTTTTTTTGTAACTTGAATGTCGTGTAGATATGTGAGACTTCCGTCCCCAAGTGCCGCACAGGGAGAATGATAAATTCACTCCCTATACAACCTTTGAGGCCACAGGTGGAGAAGAATCCGGAACCGCGAAGTACTGGAAGCCCCACGGAAGCTGTAAAGGAAAGCAGTGTTAAGTACCAAGCAAGCAGGGTAAAGCACGGGTAACCAAAAAACAGGAAGGATCTTACCAGGAATTGATAGAAGGGATTCTGGGGATCAAGAAGGCAAAAGATCCCGAATAGGAGACACTTACTGGTAGTCACACCAGACCCCACCTGGAGAAGACCTGCAAGCAGGACTGAACCAAATTGCAGGTAAGTGTGGTGATGAGTCGTAGTTCATACAATGTTCCAGATTCTTTGAAGAGGGGTAATCCACAAGAAGTCCGTGACAACAATCCAGGGTCTAGAGCCAAGTGTATCAGTCCAAGCCAATAAAGCACAGATATAACGTGATCCAAAAAAGAGTTCCTAGAAGAGTTAGCCGGGTTCAAGATCAATCGTAACACAAGGTGAGAAATGCAGGCCAAACAGGGTCTCCGAGAAAACAGCTGTGAAGCGCGGTACTGAAGCACTCCACTGCTTAAGTACCGATTGCTTCCTGATCACGTGTTCCGGTCACGTGACCGCGAGTTCAGGTCACGCGATCGGATAGACCCAGCAGCACGATGCAAAGAAGCGAACTTGATCTTTTGATGGCTTAATCTCCACGGCAGCTGCCAATGAAGAAACGGTCGCAGTCGTGACTGTGGAGTGGTAGCGTGAAGCTGCTGCTGTAGCTATGTGCGAGCCGGTCTGGACTGCCAACGTGAGCCCCGGAGGGTAAGTGGGGGGTGTATTCGGGCCGAGGGGGAACTGGGATCACTGGTGGGTCGGATGGAGGGCATGACAAGTTTCTATCTAGTCCAGCAGTTCCAGCTCCCGTTTTATCTTCAGGGGGTTGCCGACCAATGTTTCAAGGCCTGAGTCTATTTTGGCTAGCAAGGTTTCTACTTTTAGTTGTAGACCCTGCAGGCTGCTGGATTTTAGACGACCATGATGTACCTTGATACCCTCCTACAGAGAGCCAGTTTTAGGGTTTATAATCTCTCTATAGAGGGATAGCAGTTTCCATTCTGCCAAACAGTCTAAGGATTTTAGTCCCAATTCGTAGCGCAGATGCCACCCTGGTGTGCTCCAAGGTAAGTTTTTTTTACAGCCCCCTTCCAGATTCTACCCTCCAACTTGGACCAATTTAGGTACCACAGTTGTAGTTTGGCTTCTAGGCCGTACAGTATTATTGGGACTATTTTGACCGAATAGTACTTTAACATCGGAACAATGGAAAATGTACAATACTTGGCTCTGATTTTTGTCAGATGAGTGATTATTGAGAGTGATTTGGTGAGAATATCTTGTTCTACTTTATACACTGCTGGGCTTGCGTAGATCTTCTAACCCAAATACACTAGTTCTTCAACTTTTGGGATTATTTGTCCTTCTAATACCCATTGTTTGAAGTTGATCTTCTTGGGATGCTTAAATACTAGGATCTTAGATTTTTTCGGGTTTATTGTTTGCCCATTTTTAGCAGTCTACTCACACAACCCATTCAGCAGTCGCTGTAAGCCAATAGCAGTTCTATCTAGCAGGACGATGCCGTCTGCATAGGCCAGCCAAAAGATCTTTCTCCCATTTAGTTCCGGCCTGGCCAAAGCCAACGAGATCAGATATTCCCCTGAGTCTGCTAGAAATAGATTGAAGAATGTGGGCGCTCCCAGGCATCCCTGCCTTACCCCTCTTTCTACTGGCACTGATGCTGACAGATGACCCTTATTATCAAGGCGCACCCTTGCTGTCGCCCCCCTGTGAAGTTCCATTATCACTGAAAGTAGTGATTCCGGGATTCCTTTTCTCCTTAGTTTGCACCATAGTTTGATCTGTCAATCTGATTGAAGACCTTGGAGAGGTCGATCCAGGCCCCGTATAGTGGCACAGTTGAGCCGATCAAGTGGCACAGCAAGTAGAGCGCTCGCTTTGACATCTGTGCAGAGCTTGCTAACGCAGGTTCGAATCCCGGCGGGGCCAAACTCAGCCTTTCATCCTTCCGAAGTCGATAAATGAGCACCACACACCGTGGGTAATAAGCAGCACTCAAATACCTGAGGGTTCGTAGCGCTATATAAATGCCAAAATATTATTATTATAATTATTATAATGGTGTGCCTCCTTTGACCATAGTGGTTTCACTGAGCAAGTTTAACATGATCCCATTAAATGCCGTCGACAGCCCTTTTCTAAACCCTTTCTGACAGCAGGATGGAACCTTCTCACGTTCCACCCAAACTGAGAGCTCGTTTAGCAACAGCCTCATGAATATTTTGCTCTCAATGTCAAGGAGGGAGATAGGGCGATAGTTTGAAGGGTTCAACCTTATCGCCCTCCTTGAAGAATGGTATTACCAATGCTGTTTTCCGAGACAGGGGAAACACCTTTTCCGTAGGATCTCATTGAAAAGTTGTTTTAGTAGTTTTGCCCAGAGTGCTGGCTCTTTTCTAAGCACCTGATATGTGAGGCCGTTGGGTCCTGCTGCTCTTGATGTTGAGGCCTTGTTTATTACCTCGACAATCTCTTCTTCCTCTAGTCGCAACTCCCACCCGTTATCCAGCAGCAAACATTCTGGCTCCTTTTGCGGTTTTCTAAATGTTTGTGAGGTGCTCTATCCACTCATTTTCGGGCACTAGGTTACATAGAGAGGTTGGACTGGGGGTCCAGTTCACATATTACTGACCAGGAACTTCTTGAGCTTGATTCCGAGACCAGTTTCAACATTTGCTCCCCCTCTTTGATGGAGGAGAGATTTGTAACGCTCACCTGATTCCCGCAGAGGCGCCGGTCTTGACTGGGTGAATGCCGTATCTTCAAAGGTGATGTGTAACACACGGTTTGCTCTTTGGGCTGGACCTCTGGGCACTGTATGTCTGACTCGAAGAGTAAGATGTCTGCAGATAGAAAATATGGGATTAATGAACTGGGGTTATTGGGTGCCTCTCTCCTCTTCCCTTTCTCTTCTCCTGTAGAACCCCAAAGGTTAACACCCTCACCTTAGGTAAGTGAACGCTGAGCTCTCCATCTGCCTCGGGGCAGGGTGCCGTAACCAGTTTCTTCACTGGATAAGGGTGCAGGCCTCTTGACCTCAGAGGACTGCTGTCCGTCGTTAACTGCACGAACGGTAAGTTCTGGGCACTTCAAATGTCTTAAAAGTCTTTTGTAATGATATCTCCTGTTTTGCAGGGTTCCGGCGATGGCGGATGGCGGGCTGATGAGAGTTGAGGATCGAACCCGCGTGAGGAATAGAAGCGCCTGGAAGCACGTAAGTAAGCGCTTGTAGCCTGCTTCACGATGCGCACTAACTGTCCCTTTTATCTTGCAGGTACAAGTTCGGAGCTTTAGAGAAGCTGAAGGGTGCTGGAATACCCACTGGTTTCGGCGTGGGAAGGAGTAATGGCACGTGAGTAATAAAGTTGCCCAATGTCTTTAAACGCACCTTCTTTTGTCTTTCAGATGCGGGATGCAGCGCCGAAGGCCTCCGGAGCGTGCGAAGAGCTGGTAAGCTTTTGTCTTTCAGATGCCGGAATGCAGTGCGAAGACCTCCGCAGCATGCGAAGAGTAGGTAAGCCTTTGTTCCCTTAGGCCCAGGATCAGAAGCAGAAGACACGATGAGCGTTCTGCTGCAGAGAATGCAGAATAACGCAAAGCAAGATTCATCCATCGGGTGTGGTTTAAATAGCCTCCTGTAGTGCTTAGGTGTCTCCTTCCACAGCCACGCCTAAGAAAAGAGTTCCTGCTTTCCAGAAGAGTTCCAGTGTTCTGAACCTAGGGAGTGGCTCCTGCCCCACCCAACAGGAAAAGTAGTCCCAAACAGAAGAGGATCAGGGGTTCAACTGGCAGGTAAGTAAGCAGCATGGTCTGCTGCAGGTAAGTCCACCCAAGCATTATGAGCCCGGCGCTTCCAGCGCTGGGACTGGGCATCTTTATGAGCCTGGTGCCACTGGCGCCAGGACAGGGTCCAAAAGGTCCCAATTGGGACTGGCTGGCACTCGGAACCGGGGTTATGGGTCTGCTTCCAAGGGAGTCGGGCAAGTCCTGATCTTTTGGAAGCAGAGATCATGACAAGATTTTTGATTTCTTACCCAGGCTTTATAATTACTCCTAATGGTTTTTACTTCAAGATTGTATGACCTTTGATCTTATTTTAATGCCTTTAGACCATGGATGCTTTTTCTCAGGCTTCTTTCTTGCCCAGGTTTCCTCATCAAAACTATGGGTATGTTTGTGATGTGTGTTATTTAGGGGAGGTTTCGGGGGAACTGGTGACCAGATGATATTCACAAACTTCTCTGGTTGGCGAAGCTCTTGAGCCATTTGCTCTGAGATGTTTTGTAGTTTTTTTTTGTTTAGTTCCCTCCCACCTTGACCATATTTCACCAGTCTTCGCTTCCCTTTTATCCCCATTATCTCTTGGTTGTGTATTAGCTTGGTGAACACAGGTGCATCTGTGAATGAAAGCTCCAATCTCGAATGGTCACTCCCCCCTTCTTGTTTCACCTTAACACTGAGTTACAAGAAAATAGTCCCTCGCTAACAAAGATCTAGTCTAGCACAGAGGCTGAATTGCCTCTGTGCCATGTCGTACACAGATCCCTGCTTCCCTGTGAGGCCTTGTTTAGCATTTTCAGATCTCATGTGTTTGCAAACTCTAATCAGGCCTTCCCTTTACTGAATAGCTTCTGCATCCCTCACCCCCAGTCCCCTTTTTTTGATATACACTTTCTGCATGAAGGTCCCCCGCCAGCAGTATATTTGCTCCTTGCCACTCTGCCTTGATTTTCCCTAATAGTTCTTTTAGCTTTACCAGAAAAACCTGGATTTTGGAGGATGCAGGGTTCCAGTACACGTTGATCACAATTAAGGTACAGTGGCTCGGGCTGGAAGTTAGCTGTACTTTGCATGCTAATATACCTATTTCGTCTTTCCAAACTGGGGTAGCGTGTTTAACAGAGCTACTTTTAAAAGCAATGATCAAACCTCCCGCTGGACGACCCTTTGCCTTTTGGCTGGCTGGCAAACCATATGTTACGAACCCTTCGATCTCTATTGGGTTCACCAGCCACGTTTCTTGAAATACCAATATGTCCATCTTCCCAAAAAGGTAGTCTCTTGTGTCCTTTGCCCTAAATGTGATGGAGCCCCGCGTGTTCCAGCTCACCATATGAAACCCCTTTTGACTAAAGTCTCTGAGTACCTAAGCCCATACTTCTCAGAACTTGACAGGATGTCTGGCAGTGCCACCAACGTTTTTTCCTGTGTAGAGGCCCCTTGTGCGGTCTCCACGCACCATTTCCCCCAGGCACCTGTGGACCTTTTCCATCTCGTTGCAAAAGCTCCCCTTGTCTGTCCTTCGGTTGATTTCGAGAGACGGGGAGGGTATTGGGCAAGTTGCTGTACACTGCTAGTCCATTGTGTTCAAGATCTCGAACGGCCTTTAAAATCGCAGATTGTGCTTTTTTTTAGCTCAGCCCTATCTCCACCATGAACGAGTTGTTCCGGTCTGGGAATTTAACATATTCAATGTCATCCGTGGAGAACAAAAAGGCTTCTATTTTTTTTTAATATAGATGGAATCACAGATCTTCTTAAATATTTGGATTTCGCTGACTTTGCTTTGATCTTCAACCATAGTTTTGGAATTACGAAGCCAGTAGAGGTCTCATCTGGGTTATCCTGTTTCATTTCTCTGGACCCCCAGCTTCTCGCCATTTTTTGTTTCCACGGGTCCCACTCTTTGATTTCCTCTCACCCATTCCAATTTCTGGGATAGTTTGAAACTTTCCTTTCCCCAAGCTCATAGTCACTGGAGGTGGGATCTCCCTCTGGCCCCTCATTTGCGTCTTCAGTTCTTCTTTCTTTGCCCTCATGAATATGGGGGCCATTTTTATTTGACCCCTCAGTAGCAGTATTTTCTCCCCTAGTTGGCGCGGCCGCTCCCAACGAATGTCGGTTCTTCTGAGTAAATATTGGGGCAAGTTTCAAGTATTTATTTCCTTGGACCTTGAAGATGTCGTCTGTTTTTGTTTGTGCGTCAGTTTGAAGACCGATGCTCACACTCACCACTTCAGGATGACTGTTTGGGTTCAATTGTTCTGCACTTATTGCCCCTGTCTATTTTTGAGCGGGGCTGTCTGAGCTGCTGACTTCTATTTCTGAGCAGTCCTCCAGCTCCTTCCCCAGTGATGTTTTTTTTTTTGTTTTCTTTCCTTTTCCATAGCACCTTGCTTGTTTTCTCCATTGGCGCTTTGGTTTTTCTGTTTAGTTTTTTGTTTTTAGTTTTCTTTCTTTTGTCAAGTGAGGATAGACCTCCAAATCAATATTTTTTCCCTTCCGTCTTTTCTTTGTCTTGCTTCTCCTCCTGTAATTTTGATTGCTTGAATTGCTCTCAGATTTTGAAGTTACACCAGCTTTAACATCAACTCTTAGTAAAGGATTCTATTTCTGTCCTACATATAGAGGAGACTATTTTCACACCCAACTTGACCGATTTCGTAGGAAAATGAAACTCCAAAAATTCTTTGAGGAAAACATAACTAGAAAAGAACAACCAAATCCTATTCCATCTTCACTCATTGACTAAATGGTGGAGGATACTATTGATATATTAAATATAGAGGAAGATCATCTTTACACAAAAGAGATTTTTTGTAGGAACTTGGTATACTAACAGATCTCTCAGAAGAGACAAAACTAAGACCTAAATCAACATTCATTCCGACTTTGTCCTCAGATAATGTCATTGAAGTTTTTCAAAAAGCTGTGAGCAACAGAATTCGTAAGGATTACCTCAGCAACAAATATACGAAAACAACTAGTAACCTAACTAAGGAGGAAAAACTTGCTTTAAGGAATTTGGCGGAGGATAAATCAGTGATTACAAAGTCAGCAGACAAAGGTGGAAAAATTGTTCTATTTAACAGAACAGACTATATCGGGGAAGGTTTGAAAAACCTAAGCCTGAAGGATTGTTATGAAGTACTGGTCAATAACCCTTTACCAGATTTGGAAATTGAGTGGAACGAAATTTTTTTTATATGGTTTGATCAAAATCTTAATGAAAAAGAATATCAAGGTTTACTTTGCAAAAACACCATACTAGGAACAATGTACTTTTTGCCAAAAGTGCACAAAGCATACAAAGACTTCCCAACTCTTCGGCCTATAATCAATGGGATTGATTCAATAACGGAAAATATCTCTCAATACATCGACACCCATCTCCAACCCCTGACAGCAAATTTAGCCTCCTTTGTGAAAGATTCTAAACATATAATTCAGCAAATTAACCAAATACCTTGGGAAAACAGTTACTTATTTGTGACATTGGATGTAGTTCAATTATACACCAGCATACAACATAAAGGTTTGGAAAGTACAATGTATTTCTTAAAAACAAGATCCGTCTCCATCCTACAGCAAAACCTAATGATCATTGAAATGTTCCATTTTTGTCTCCATCACAACATTTTTATTTTTGACAACACCTTGTACAAGCAACTCCAGGGGACTGCTATGGGGTCTAAATTTGCCCCGCCCTATGCAAATTTGTTTATGGGCCTATTTTTTTTTATTTTTTTTTTTATTGAAATATAGCTGAATTCAATCAACTTTTTTCAACAAGCATTTCATAACTTTCCATAGAAACCCATGGTACAGAATTACTGATTTGCACGGTTACAATTATAGAATTTGCAAAAAGAAAATTAAAATTACAAAACTATAATAAAGAATACAACCTAAACATTAACATGATTAGTGGAATCGCATCACTGTGTAACCCGCCTAATCTGTAACATGGGAAGAGTATGAGCCACATTTGTCATATATTTGTGCATTTCATTTCATCGATATATACATAGGATTCGAATACATTATTCACTTCATATCCTACATCCTTCGGTCTAAGATATCACCTGGCATCAAATGTAATGCATTTAAAAAATTAACCATAGCGATTTTTAAGCTCATTTTTGCACGATTGATTAAGAAACACCATCTTAATTCCGGAGGTACACTTGCCACCACCAACATTTGACTTCCGAAACATTTTAGTCTTAATGAAGTTAGCGCTAAACATTCAGTGACAAGATGTTCTAAGGTTTCCTTGATTGTTCGATCATTACAAAATCTACAAAAATTTTCATTTTTAGTTATTTGTTTGCGCAAACAAAGTAAATCTCTAGTGTGCCATAAATTGAAACGTATTCTTATAATAGAGCGGCGCAATTGTGGGGAAGGAGCTTTAAGTAAATATTGTTCTGTCACTCCCATTTTCTTTTCCATCAAGTAAGCCGTGTTAATGAATTTATAACGCACACATTTAGCACGCGTTTCAATCCAATCATGTAACATTATTTTTTGTTTCGCTCTTGCTGGATTCATAATCAAAGTTTCTAAGTTGACATCCGCTAAAGCCATAATATTGTATATATATTTAGTCCATTTAATAGTGAATAGATGTGTGGAAGTGAACATGTACGATGATAAAACGGCAAGCAGACAATTTTCATTGGAGTTGGCCAGACATTTGCGTAGCAGAGCACACATTTGCCAATGATATTTGGCACTCAGGGATGTTAGACCCAGCTCATATCTTAATATAGGGCCTGGAATGGCATGGGGAACTTGAAGTATCTGTCTCCAAAAGGTGGCTTCGATTTTATCCAGGCTATTAGTTGAGATACTAACTTTTGTTTCTAGTCCATAAAGCAATACCGGTGTAATTTTTTGTAACCAGAAATGGAGTGCCGGCAGAATGGAAAACTTGCCAAATTTGTGGAGAATTAGTTTTGATTGTGAAATAGCAGATGTTAGTTTGCTTCGCAGCGTGTCTGCTTGTAATATTCCCGCATATTTCTCCTCAAACGGTAGTCCTAGATATTTATAACTTGGCACAATTTCAAGGGGTATGTCTTTGACTCTCCATACGAATTTATTTCTATTGGAAAATTTGAGTGTTTGAGCAAGTATTTGTGATTTATTGACATTCATTGTCAGTTCATTTTTGTCAAAATAAGTGACAAGAGTGGATAGTAGCTTTTGTAACCCAGTTGGTGTTTTGGATATTAAAACCAAGTCATCAGCATACCATAACGCTTGAATTATGGACATATTCATTTTTGGTGAATCAGATTGAATGTCACGAAAAATTTCTCTTACATCATGAATAAAGAAGTTGAACAGGGCGGAGGCAAGAATACAGCCCTGTTTCAACCCCCGGGATGTTTTAATGATCGTAGAGAGCAGCCCCATGTTCGTTAAGCGCACTCGTATAGATGTTGATGAGTGAAGTTTATATATGATGTCAATCAAGCTTTCAGGGCATCCGGCTTGCTGCAGCTTTTCAATCAACTTCACTCGTGATACCGAGTCAAAAGCGGCATTTAAATCAATGAACGCAAAATACAGAGGATTTTGTGTGATGTGCTTGTTCTTTAAGGGCATTAAGTATTAGCAGATTGACCGTTGTGCCCATGCCTGCCACAAATCCCATCTGATTTTGGTCCCGATGGTTGGAAGTTTGGGTCCATTGATTAAGGTCGCGCAACACCAAGCGTGCAAAAATTTTGCCTGGTGAGTCTAATAGCGCAATTGGCCTATAATTAGAAGGTATGCCGCGGTCGCCCTTCTTGAATATGGGGACTATAAGCGATGTTTGCCAAGATTTTGGTATTTTTTGCGAGTTGAGGATGTCTTGAAAAATGGTATTAAGGATAAGAGCCCACTGTTTTGGATGTTGCTTAAACATGAAATTCGTAATACCGTCTGGACCTGCCGCTCTTGACGATGATGATGTTAGGATGAACTCTTCTATTATTTGTGTCGAACAAGTTAAGGTCCATGGTTGGTTTATTGGTGTGACATACTGGAAGTTATCAAATGCTTTATCTTCATAGAGAATGGAAAAGTGGGTTATCCATTGATGCTCTGGAACTCCATTCAGTTGGGAAATGAACTGATCGCTTGCTATATTGGTGTTCAAAAGTTGCCAAATCTGAGGAGCATTTTTATTCATGGCAGCCATCAGAAAATTTTCTCCATCTTGCTGAAATAGTTTGGCTTTATATGATCGAACCCAGTTTCTGAAGCGAGTTTTAATCTGTTTCCGTGCTATTATCTTCTCGCAAGACGAGAGTTGATTAATAACTCTAAGTTCTTTGCGATAACGTTTTTTTGCTTGTTGTATAGTAACATCAAAGGAGTGTCTATGTTTCTTCTGAGATGGAATATAGAAGCTCCGATAAGAGGTTAAGGCATCAAGATAAGAGCCAGACTGATACATACTTGATTGTCTGATCAATGTGTAATTGAGGGCTGCCAGTTTATTCGGTGTCCACTTAAAACGGGATTTGGCATTATTGAGATTTAGTCCTTCAGGCATCCAATGTCTTTCTTGGTTGTTATTAAGAGACAGTCTTGGCCTTACAAGCTTAAGCATCTGATGGTCACTAGTTTGTTGAATGATGACATTGAAGCTTGTTGCAACCATAAAAAGGGAGGAGGAGGCAAAGACATAATCAATGGTGCTATAGGATACACCTCTTTTCCACGTTGGTTGTCCCGGAATATCACCTGGCAGAGACCCATTTGCCATTCTCATGTTGTTGTTTTTCATAAAGGTGTTCAACTTATGAATCTGTTGTCGAGACTTTTTTCCATTTAAATTGTTCACACAGTCGAGGTTAAAGTCACCTGCCACTATGATGTCTGTTATTTCATTACTCTCCGATATAATTTCAAATAACATAGCAAGATCTTTATAGAAGATGTTATCCATGATTGCCGCAGGATTTCTATAGATGTTAATAATTGCAATATGATGTTCGCTAACTGAGATTTTAACGAGTTGGGTGTAATTGTTTGGCGATGCCCATTGCACCAGCTTCAAGTCTTTACTTGTTTTAATTGCAACCAGGAGGCCCGACATAGGACGGCCTTTCTGATTGGCAATCGCTGGTACAAAAGCAATTTCATGGTTATCCCATGTTGGAGGGGCAGTCATCCATGTTTCCTGCAGAAGCACTATGTCTGCTTCAATAAGATGCATATTGAGCTCTTGTTGGAGATGGGAATGGCCTCTAGAATTCCAGCTAATAAGAACTAACGATTCATTTAATTTAGTCTGTTTGTTTAAATTTCGCAATAATGGTTACGCTTGGTTAGTCATTTGAATTCTTACAAGTTTGGATTGTTCAACGGCACAAAATGTGCATTGACATTCAGGAACATCACTGGATTTGATTGAACAAACTTCTACATCACTTTCTTGTTGTTTCCGTTCAGGGTCTTGAGTTAATAAAAAGCCCATTCGGAAGAGATTCATCTTTGCCTTCCATAAAGTGTTCATCACTAAACCTGATTTCATCCAAAGGCGTACTATTGATAGGTTTGCATCACAGATGAACTCCACTTGAGCGAGATCAGTCGATGTTATGTCTTCCAGTTCTGGAATGTCGTTTAGGATATTTAGGACACTTGTCCTTGATAGATCATATTTTACATACGGTGCCTCACGACATTTCAGAATCAACGTATGGAAGTCATTGAACTTATTTCTCTTTTGTTCAGTTGGCTTTTGTTTTATAGGGATTTGTTCTTTTCTGGTTAGAGAATTTAATGCATGTATTGAATTCCTCTTTTGAGGGTCGTTGGCCACTAACATTACATTTTTTTGACAAGTGACTGGGAAGTGGGGTCTGGCCTCACAATGGGCCTGAGAAGGTGACTCTTTGCTCACTTCTTTTCGTGGCATATTAGCGTATTGGCAATGTTGTATAAGGTAGGAGTCGATTAATTCCTTAATTGAATCATTCGATTCATGTCCATCACAGCACGCTTTTTTGTTTATGGATGTAGTACACACAGTGGATGTAGTTCCGCTATGAATCTCTTTCAGACTTAGATCTTGATGGTTCTGATGTGCGGGGAAGGAACTTAATTTTGTTCCCTGACTCATTTTGGGAGCAATTTGGTGCGTCTCTGTTGGACTTTTCTCTTGATAAGGGTGTTTTGCACTTAAATTCATGCCATGCATATTCTCTACAGAACCCTCGGCATCGCTCTGTTTTGATGCGGCCGCTACTTTCCACTCCGCTGCCCTTTTTGAAAAGAATGCATTGACTGCCTTTTGAATCGAATCCTTCTGTACCCCAACAACTGAAATTAATTCATTTAGAGGGGAGTGGTTATTTAGCGGGACTTCCTGACTTATAGGTTCACAAGTATCCTTTATAAGATCAACCACTCTGTTTTCGATATTGTGCTGAACAGCAGCTTTTGACTGAGTTTCCAATGGAAGGGTACTTGCTCCAAAACTTGTAGACTTATGTTTAGAGATGGCCAAGTATTTGCGCGTTATTGCTGCGCTCTTATCTTGTGCTCTGTTATCGGCTACCGTTAGCAATCTAATTAACTGTCTTGAGTTTGTATTTTTCTTTAATTTACTTATTTTTTGGTTTTTAAACTTTTTTACTGAAATTGATTCCTTGGCACATTTCTCCTTTGTGCTGTATGCATGGAAAGTATTGAACATTGAGTAATCCTGTAATTGTGGTAATATCACTGGAGCTTGATTGATATCATTTCCCGGTGCCACTACTATTGGTTGTTCAATTATTTCCAAGTCGATACTTGTTGAAGCAACACAGCCTTGTTTTCCTTTTTTTTTTTTTGGCTTTTCAATTATGGAATTTGTTTGAGTTTCTTTATTCTTTTTAATACCATTATTTGTTTTTTCAGTTGCAATAGCCAGTTCAGGCAAGGAATTATTTTTTTGGCAACATGTGCATATGGTTTTTACCACTGACTAGGTTATTTCAGCTGTTATTGAATCTTTATCTGTAGGAAGACGGGTGTTGGAATTTTCTAATAGTTCGCGTAACAGAAAATTCTGGTCCATTAAGCGGGAATCCAAGGTTTCGTATAGTTTAGCCAATGAAAATACTGATGTATTTAATGCTTGTAAAATCAATGCCGTAGGAGCCGTTTTAGAAGGCGCTGGTTCGTTCGCTGGTATTGTGTGGTTGTCAGCTCGATGTCGCGGAGTTGACTGTGTAAAAGATATTGACAATGTTGATGAGACCTGTGAAGATTCGGGAAATAACACTGGAGATTGGGAAAGTTGTTCCTCATTTGGCTGCATTGTTATGTCTTGGTTTAATTTGGGCATTGTTGGCGCATCAATTGGGAATATTCTCACTTCGTCGATTGCAGCATTGTTTGCACCGTCTGCATTTATTGTTGATTGAAACAGGCTTAGATTTTTATGAATTAACGCATTTACCACCACTTTTGAATGGACAGGAGAGGTGTAATCATCTAGAAGAACTGGTTCCATGAAAGCTGCTAATAACGAGTCAGAAGGGGGAGCAATTAATATTGGGTCAGAAGGAATAGAAAGGACGACTGGTTCAGTTGATTCAGCTTCCCTTGGTGCTACAGCCAGGGTCTCAAATGGTGCTGTACTGTTTGATTTTGGAGAACAGCGGTCGACTAGCTCATTTATTTCACCTTCCTTTGGTGCCAAAGCCGAAGCTTCAGAAAGTACAAGGCTATCTTGATTTAGGACGCTATCAGCTTCCTTTCGTGCTAGGACCGGTGTCTCAGAAGACACAGGGCTAGGTGATTTTCGAATGTCATCACTAAAGGGCAAGTTCACCACGGGAGCTAATGGAGCTGTCAGCGTGCTTTGAGCATAAAATTTTCGAATATCACAGGTATGCGATATTGACCTACACCGCGCTGGGACTCGCATTGGTGCATTAGTTTCGGGCCGTTTAGGAGTAGTATGAAAATCATATGCTGTATTAGCTAACGTATTCACTGGTGGCATACCTGTGCGTAAACCAAATGGTTTTATCATATTATAAAACACTCTTTAAAAATAATTAATATGAATATGAAGCGAGCGAATTTAAAAAAAAAAAAAAAAAAGGAAAATATGAAGTTAAAGAGAACCTATGATCCCTGCTGAAATTGGTGTATGTACAACTCTCCACAGCACTTAATACAGTATTAATTAGAATGATGATGTTAGTGAGTACTATTCGTGCAAGGCCACTCTCCACACTCACCAGCACAAGCAACAATGTCAGCCCTTACGCGAGCTGCGCATGCAGCGAGCTGTGATAGGGTTTGCTGGGTAGGGGGGCGGCGTCTGCTCACACGTGGTACTGAAGGTCCAAACCAAACTCCTCTTACACCACAGCGCCCAACAGCCGCTTAACAGCCTTAGGTCTTTACCCTCTCGGGCTTAACGCCGCAAGGGTGGTAGCCTGTGTCTTTTAAGTCGTGCCGAAGTCACGTGATCAGGGCACGTGTCGAGCGTGGCCCCGCCTCCTCCAGGAAGCGTCGGGCAACAGTGAACTCGGCAAGAGTCGAGGAGCGGCTCGCAGTGCCGTGTAGAGATTCGAAATGCCAGAAAAGTAAAATCACCGCTTTTTCAAATAGTGACACACAGAGCGGGAGGCAGCCTGTGTCTTTTAAGTCGGGCCGAAGTCACGTGATCAGGGCACGTGTCGAGCGTGGCCCCGCCTCCTCCAGGAAGCGTCGGGCAAGAGTCGAGGAGCGGCTCGCAGTGCCGTGTAGAGATTCGAAATGCCAGAAAAGTAAAATCACCGCTTTTTCAAATAGTGACACACAGAGCGGGAGGCAGCCTGTGTCTTTTAAGTCGGGCCGAAGTCACGTGATCAGGGCACGTGTCGAGCGTGGCCCCGCCTCCTCCAGGAAGCGTCGGGCAACAGTGAACTCGGCAAGAGTCGAGGAGCGGCTCGCAGTGCCGTGTAGAGATTCGAAATGCCAGAAAAGTAAAATCACCGCTTTTTCAAATAGTGACACACAGAGCGGGAGGCAGCCTGTGTCTTTTAAGTCGGGCCGAAGTCACGTGATCAGGGCACGTGTCGAGCGTGGCCCCGCCTCCTCCAGGAAGCGTCGGGCAAGAGTCGAGGAGCGGCTCGCAGTGCCGTGTAGAGATTCGAAATGCCAGAAAAGTAAAATCACCGCTTTTTCAAATAGTGACACACAGAGCGGGAGGCAGCCTGTGTCTTTTAAGTCGGGCCGAAGTCATGTGATCAGGGCACGTGTCGAGCATGGCCCCGCCTCCTCCAGGAAGCGTCGGGCAACAGTGAACTCGGCAAGAGTCGAGGAGCGGCTCGCAGTGCCGTGTAGAGATTCGAAATGCCAGAAAAGTAAAATCACCGCTTTTTCAAATAGTGACACACAGAGCGGGAGGCAGCCTGTGTCTTTTAAGTCGGGCCGAAGTCACGTAATCAGGGCACGTGTCGAGCGTGGCCCCGCCTCCTCCAGGAAGCGTCGGGCAACAGTGAACTCGGCAAGAGTCGAGGAGCGGCTCTCAGTGCCGTGTAGAGATTCGAAATGCCAGAAAAGTAAAATCACCGCGTTTTTCAAATAGTGACACACAGAGCGGGAGGCAGCCTGTGTCTTTTAAGTCGGGCCGAAGTCACGTGATCAGGGCACGTGTCGAGCGTGGCCCCGCCTCCTCCAGGAAGCGTCGGGCAACAGTGAACTCGGCAAGAGTCGAGGAGCGGCTTGCAGTGCCGTGTAGAGATTCGAAATGCCAGAAAAGTAAAATCACCGCTTTTTCAAATAGTGACACACAGAGCGGGAGGCAGCCTGTGTCTTTTAAGTCGGGCCGAAGTCACGTGATCAGGGCACGTGTCGAGCGTGGCCCCGCCTCCTCCAGGAAGCGTCGGGCAACAGTGAACTCGGCAAGAGTCGAGGAGCGGCTCGCAGTGCCGTGTAGAGATTCGAAATGCCAGAAAAGTAAAATTACCGCTTTTTCAAATAGTGACAATAGTGGGCCTATTTGAGATACAACTCGCCTGGAAACATCCACGTTTTGCCAAAAACATACGATTCAGGGGTCGCTTCATAGACGATATCCTTATAATCTGGGAAGGAAACCTTCAGCAACTTGATATTTATGTGAACCATCTCAACAATAACGAATTTAACTTATCATTCACAAAGACGGCCAGCACTACTAACATTGAATTTTTGGACTTGGTATTATTTGTGGAGGATGCTCAGATCCAACCTAAATTATTCACAAAACCTTCAGCTGGCAATAGTCTCCTCTATGCATCATCTCATCACCCAAGACACACCATTAACAATATCCCATACAGGGAGATTTTAAGGATAAAAAGAAATTGCAGCACAGATCTCACCTTCCAAGAAAATCTGCAAAAAAACATTTAAAAATTCAAAGAGGATATGGTTCCAAAAATATTAAAATTGCCACAAACAAAGCCAAAGAAATCTCAAGGGAATCTTTACTAATTGACAAACCCAAGACTGGATCACCTAAATTAAAGTTCATCACAACGTCCAGTACAGAAGCCAAAAAAATAAAACGTATATTGTCAGATTATTGGAATATTCTTCTTACTGATCCAAGTCTTCAAAAGTACTTAGAAAATTCGCCAAGTATATGTTTTCGGAGAGCCCCTACAATTAGGAATCTGATCAGTCCAAGCTTCCGGAGTCTAATTCCGAACACCAAAAAAATGTTCTTTCAAACTTAAACCAGGGGCACCCATAAATGTGGACATTGCAAGTTATGCCCACTACTACAGCAAGGAAAAAAGGATATAATTCTACCAAACGGCAGAATAAAGCAAATCAATCAAATGATCAATTGTAATTCGAACTTTGATATATGGAATTGAATGTATTTGCAAAAAACTATATATCGGCAGCACTATTAGAAAATTGAAGGTGAGAATTTTCAAACATATCAGAGCCATTAAACACAAAGACCCAAGATCGCCTAGATCTGTACACATCATTGACAACCATCCATCTTTTGAAATTTCATCACTGAAGATTTTTGGTTTGGAGAAAATTCCTTCACTTCCTAGAGGAGGAAACAAAGAAGAATTACTGTGGAAACATGAGAGTAAATGGATTTGTATTATGGATACATGTGCATCTGGACTAAATTGTGATTCAGAAATGTATAATTGGCTATAAAATTGTTTATTAAGAAGTTGTAAATTTTGTATGTAAATAATGTATTGTTTGCAGATAATTTTCGGTTTTTACTCCTGATCTTCTCTTTAGGTTCTATCCAGTATTTTCGACATCCTGGTCTTATATTTTTTCTATTTCCTTCTTAATATTTGTTTTCGGATTAACAAATAAAATAGGGACTTCACAAATGACAAAAACGAAATACTATAGATTTCATACTTAATAAAACTAACTAATAGACCAAACAAATAATTTAGCTGCTACATATAAACTGTTTCCTATAAATTAGCTTATTAGTGTCCCCTTAAATCTAAACCAGTCTAAACGCCACATTGAACAAATTATCGTTGTAAACAAGACAAAAATATGGGATATGGGGTGTTCTAAAATGGCCACTGGGAGTGTCGAAAACATGCCAGCGTGATGACGCCATCACGTCACGCGAATTAAACGTTACGCGGTGACGTCATGACGCTTTGTGCACGCTATAAATAACGTATGTCGGCATAATAATAATGCGAAAGCCGCCGAGGATTGCTTATAAAGGCGAACCTAACTCACGAATTGCAGGACAAACTTCTACTAGATACTGGAAATCTTTCCCATAACTTCTATTCTCAACATAAAACCTAGCTTTTTTCCAAACCATCCCCCAATACCAGCACCATATTAACTTGGGTAAATCTTTATTTTCGTTTTTTTCCCTTTTTTTTCTCTTTCCTGCAGACATATTAATTTGTCCATTCATTCATTGCTTGTTTATCAGAAGCGGCCTTAACAATTTAAAACCTCATTTAAGGAAGTTACTGGCTCAAGAAAAAGGATAATCAAATACAACTAGCAACAAAAATAGGGTGAGTCTGCAAATTAGAAAATTACAAAGTGATTTTCAGTAATTAAGTAAGGTGCTTACTTTAACTTATTTTCAAAAGGGGAAATAATAACCTTATTTGTTTTTTTTGTTTTCTTTTCTGTTTCACTTGATTCTGTTCTTCTACAGACTGCAACTATCTTTTTGTCTTTCTCCTGATGAACCATTGCAACCGGCATTGGGGAAACACGTGTAGAGAAAAGTAATTTATTTCTGACAAAATGGTTAAAAGTTATGAAATGGAATCTTGCTCATCACAAAATGGTTACAAGTTGAACTGAATTAGTGTGAAGTTAACACTAACAAAAAAGGACAATTTGTTTCTGGAAAATGTTGTCACTAGCTATGAAACTTGAATAATGAGAGACAAACACAAAGTCAATAAATATTAAAATATATAAAATCTAACTTAAAAAATAATTGAATGGCTCTTTATTAATTTGACTCACCGCCAATCATTTTTTCATCTTAATTTTTATAAGGAGTTAGTGCATTAGAGTGACAATTTTCGCATATTAATTTAATGTAATCGGTTTGTGTAGTAGCCACACAAATATAATGGAAACACTCATGCTGACAACCCTGCTTTCTTTCTTCCTGAAGTAACAGGAAGCACTAACTAACATAAAAATAATAGATTGAGTTGTCGCCAAGGTTGAGCTTAGTTGGGCTACAAAACAAAGTTTATTCAGTCCAATTTGAGGCTGATCCATTTGGGGTTTCCTGTCATGCACCAGCCCTGGAAATTCATGTATAGGTGGAAATACCACTAACATGGTTCTGATTGTTCCAGGTTGAAGGTCTAGTGTTTTTCCAACATGGCCGCCGGGAACTATAAACAACGATGCAAACTGGCGCTTAGCGCGTTGTATCGACTTCGTTACGTTCGCTGCCAGTTTCGTTTCCAGAGGCGACTTGCAGTTCAGAGCTAATTCTCTCCCTGTCTCCCTTCTCTGTATGTATTTCACCCTTATTCCCTCACGTGGGTGTTTTCAGGTTAAGGTAAGGTAGCGGTTGGTTCTGTTTCTCTATTCGTTCATACACATAGCGCTAACCTCCCTTTGTGTCTGCCGCTATTTCCCTATATGTGTCTACATCGGCTATCTCTCTCAGCCTTTTCTCTTTACTTTACCGACGTCCACTGTATCGGAAGTCTTACCTTATTCTATTTCTTCCCCGTTATCTTTTTCTTACCTATTTCTTTCTTTTGTGGAAACTACTGGACTCTGATTTCTATATTTAACCCATCATTAACTCCATCGGAGGAATTGTTGGAGAATTTGTGTACTGTTTCCAAGGACAATTGAAAGATACTTTCAAACAAGCACTCACCGCATCTACAGACGGACAGTTACGATCTCTCAGGGTTTTTTGCCTTTGGGCTTTTTTCCCAGCACGAAGGGCGTGCTCCTCGGGTTTCCCCAAGATCTGTAAAACACCCAGATCAAGGTGGCCACCGAGGGAGCGCGTCCTTACGTCAGAAAAAGGAGAAGAAGTCAGGAGAAAGCGTAAGAACTAGGAAGAAGACAGAAGCATTAAGGTTGGAGGAGATACAAGAAGACCCAGGTGAGGAGGAGAAAGGGGTAGAGGAATCCAGTTTTGACAGTATACAACGCCAAATCAAACCTATGGCGTCTCCGGAACAGATACAGGAGATGTGCAACGCCATACAAGGACTCAGAGTGGAGATGCAAACCCTACATGCTGAGAACCTTCTACTTCGTCAACAGGCTGCAGCTAGAACAGAGAGCAGAGATGATCTACCACCTATGCCATTCTCATATGGTAAATATGAAGGAAACCCCAAGACAATAAAGGAGTTCCTAGATGCCTGTGCAGTATATTTTTCCTTCAGACCTAGAGCTTTCGAGTCTGAAAGGGCTCGGATAGGATTTATCATTGCTAACTTAGCGGGTAGTGCTCTGGCCTGGGCGACCCCCCTGGTCACTAACCAGGATCCTTTGGTCAATGATTACGCTGTATTCATACAGGGCTTCAAAGACCGTTTTGAACGTCCGGAGGTCCAGTATACCAAATACGAAGCTTTCCTCGATGTAAGGCAGGGAAATCAGGACCTTCAAGCTTACATTGCGCAATTCCAGAGTCTAGCAGTATCCGCTGGTTGGCCAGATACAGCACAACAAACAATCTTCAGAAGGGGATTGAACGAAGAAATGAAGGACGAATTGGCCCGCGTAGCTCGTCCCAACAGCTTTCGTGAACTAGTTACCCTCTCCCTCCAGATCGAATTTCGGATCCAAGAGCGACGTTTGGAGAGAAGGAGAGGAAAAGGCTATGTCCAAAGGTATAGTCCTCCACAAGGAAGAAGAGAGCGCCCAACCCTAGAGGAACCGATGCAGATAGGATCTACCAGAGGACCCTTAACCAGGATTGAAAGGAAGAGAAGACAAGAACTGAACCTCTGTATGTACTGTGGATCCTCTAGACACAGCCTCAAGGACTGTTCTGAAATTCCCTCCAGAAGACAGGGAAACGACAGACCCCAGGTCTATGCAAGGGAGATCGTGGGGACAACGACTCAAACCCTTGCAATCTTACCAGATTCAGTCAGGAAGGAATAGAAGACAACCGTTTAATGGTATTTCAGGTCTTGTTTTCCTACAACTTGAAACAGAATATCCCTGTACTAGCCATGCTAGATTGTGGAGCTGCGGGAAATTTCAGTGATGTCAACTGGGCCCAAGAAAACCAAATTCCACTCCAAAAGAAGACAACCCCTCTCCCAGTTGAAGGTGTAGATGGACGTCCTTTATCTTCCGGAGTTATTACGATGGAAACGGTTCCTATCTCATTGGGAATGGGACACCACACGGAGAACCTTAGCTTTGATGTCATCAGAGCGGCACATTTCCCTCTGATACTGGGTATCTCCTGGTTACGACGTCATAACCCCACAATAGATTGGACAGCTAACAAACTCAGCTTTGATTCTGAATATTGCGGAGAACATTGCATGAAGGGACTCCACGTTGAAGTCCAAGCTAGCGTTTCCAAAGGACTGTCCCAAATTTCTGTTTCCTCTATCCCCGTACAGTACCAGACTTTTTCTAAGGTGTTTGAAGATATAAACCCTAGACTCCTCCCACCTCACCGAAAAGAAGATTGTAGCATAGACCTCAAGGAGGAGGTCTCTCTTCCATTTGGACGGATGTACCCTTTGTCCTTAGCAGAAAAGGCTACTCTGAAAGAGTATTTAGATACCAACTTGGAGAACGGACTGATCCGACCATCAAGGTCTTCAGGAGGAGCATCATTGTTCTTTATATCTAAAAAGGACTCAAAGGAGTTACGCCCATGTATCGATTACAGGGGTTTAAATAGCCTGACTATCCGTGACAGATACCCAATGCCCCTTATCCGAGATATTCTCGAGGCTGTCCAGAATTCCAGAGTATTCACCAAAATCGACCTAAGAGGGGCCTACCATTTGTTAAGGATTAAAAGAGGGGATGAGTGGAAGACTGCATTCAGAACACCAATGGGGTTATTCGAATACTGCGTGATGCCATTTGGATTAGTGAACGCCCCGGCGATATTTCAGAGATTTGTGGACAAGATCTTTGCAGATCTTCTATATACATCTGTCGTAGTATATCTGGATGATATACTGATCTTCTCACCATCCTTGGAAGAACATCGAATTCAGGTTAATAGGGTTCTACAGAGACTACTAGAGAATCACCTCTTTGCTAAACCAGAGAAGTGCGTCTTCGACGCTTCCGAAGTCTCATACCTCGGTTTTATTTTGGCCGCCAATGGGGTACGAATGGATCCTAACAAGATCCGGGCAATAGACCAATGGCCAGATCCTTCTTCTGTTAAGGAAATTCAACGCTTCCTTGGTCTGGCAAATTTTTATCGTCGGTTTATTCCTAATTTTTCAGACCTGGTTTTGCCCTTAACCTCACTCCTTAAAAAGGGAGTAGTTTTTCACTGGGATACAGAAGCACAGGAGGCATTCAAGAACCTCAAGAAACGCTTCACTTCTGCTCCAGTTTTGTTACAACCTGATCAGACTAAACCATTTGTCCTGGAGACAGACGCCTCCGGAGGTGCCTTGGGGGCAGTATTATTACAGGAGAATCAAGAAGGGGAAGAACACCCCATAGCTTACTACTCCCGCACCCTGACGGGAAGCGAAAGGAATTATTCTGTGCTCGAGAGAGAGCTATTAGCTATGCGAGCTGCCTGTCAAGAATGGAGACACCTTTTGCAAGGGGCAGCGCAACAGTTCACGATCCGCACAGATCATAGAAACTTGAAGGTACTCCAACAGATGGAGTGTAGAAATTCGAGACATGCTCGCTGGGCATATTACTTTTCTAATTTCGACTTCCAAATCACCTACATCCCTGGATCTCAGAACAGTGTTGCGGACGCATTATCCCGAAGCTGGGAGAATGAGAAGCCAGAATTACAGAGGGAAAGAATCCTACCGAAGCATCATTTTTATATGATCGCAAATCTTTTTCTACAAGAAGTTCATAGTGGATTGGAAGAATTCACACAAGAAGTAAGAGAAACGTATCAATTGCAAGACATTGACGGATTATGGTTTCGCCAGTCTGCACTATTTCTACCCACCTCAACTCTTCAGAACCAAGCCATCCACTTTTGTCATGATCTACCCTTGGCAGGACATAAGGGAGAAAAGGCAACTTATGAACTGATATCCAGAAGTTTTTGGTGGCCATCTATGCGAAAAGATATCACCTCCTATGTTTCTACTTGCCCCATCTGTGCTATCAATAAGACCCCTCGTCAAAGACCATTAGGACTCTTACATCAAGCCAAGGCACCGACACGTCCTTGGGAAGACCTTTCGATGGATTTTGTAGTAGAGCTACCAACTTCAAATGGTAAAACAGCAATTTTGGTAACGATTGATTCTTACACAAAGCTAGCCCACTTTGTAGCGTTACAAGGAGTACCCTCTGCCTCCGAAACGGCTACCATATTCCTCAAGGAGGTTATAAGACTACACGGCTTACCCCGAACCATAATTTCGGACAGAGGAACCCAATTTACCTCAAAATTTTGGGACTCCCTTTGTCATCAACTTGGAGTTCAACGAGCTCTCTCCTCGGGGTATCATCCTCAATCAAACGGACAGACGGAGAGACTGAACGCCAATTTAGAACAGTACCTCCGTTGCTATTGCAATAGAGAGCAAGACAACTGGGCTTCTTTGCTACCCATGGCAGAATTTGCCTATAATAACACTTATCATACAGCTATCAAGATGAGTCCCTTCAAATGTACCTACGGGTACCATCCTCATCACTTACCAGGAATCATAGCTCCAGGATCTAAGATATCCACACCAGCCATTGAAGAGATGTTAATGGATCTCAGGGTCTCACACAAAGAAGCATTGCGAGCATTGGAAGACAGTAGGAGGAAGTACAAGGTGTCAGCCGACACCAAAAGAAGCCCCAATCCATTATGGAAACCAGGAGATCGAGTCTGGCTCTCTACTCGGTATTTACCTCGTTGGATCCATATGGGTAACGTTGCAGCCAGATTTATAGGTCCATATCGCATTCTATCCAGGATCAATCCAGTTGCATTCAAGTTACAACTACCCAGCGCCTTAAGAAGAATTCATCCGGTCTTTCATTCCTCTCTTCTAAAGGCTCATAAGGACGATCCTTACAAGAGGACAAGAAGAAGCCCGATTACTGCCCCTCCCGAAGAACCAAAGGAGTATGAAGTGGCCAGATTGGTTGATTCCCGTTATAGAAGGGGAACTCTTCAATACCTGATACATTGGAAGGGATATCCGATTGCTGAAAGAACATGGGAACCCAGATCACATGTACATGCCCCTCGACTGGTTCAACAGTTCCACCGACGGAATCCGGGGAAGCCTGGAGGAAGCAGGTATAGAAGGGGGCATACTGTCATGCACCAGCCCTGGAAATTCATGTATAGGTGGAAATACCACTAACATGGTTCTGATTGTTCCAGGTTGAAGGTCTAGTGTTTTTCCAACATGGCCGCCGGGAACTATAAACAACGATGCAAACTGGCGCTTAGCGCGTTGTATCGACTTCGTTACGTTCGCTGCCAGTTTCGTTTCCAGAGGCGACTTGCAGTTCAGAGCTAATTCTCTCCCTGTCTCCCTTCTCTGTATGTATTTCACCCTTATTCCCTCACGTGGGTGTTTTCAGGTTAAGATAAGGTAGCGGTTGGTTCTGTTTCTCTATTCGTTCATACACATAGCGCTAACCTCCCTTTGTGTCTGCCGCTATTTCCCTATATGTGTCTACATCGGCTATCTCTCTCAGCCTTTTCTCTTTACTTTACCGACGTCCACTGTATCGGAAGTCTTACCTTATTCTATTTCTTCCCCGTTATCTTTTTCTTACCTATTTCTTTCTTTTGTGGAAACTACTGGACTCTGATTTCTATATTTAACCCATCATTAACTCCATCGGAGGAATTGTTGGAGAATTTGTGTACTGTTTCCAAGGACAATTGAAAGATACTTTCAAACAAGCACTCACCGCATCTACAGACGGACAGTTACGATCTCTCAGGGTTTTTTGCCTTTGGGCTTTTTTCCCAGCATGAAGGGCGTGCTCCTCGGGTTTCCCCAAGATCTGTAAAACACCCAGATCAAGGTGGCCACCGAGGGAGCGCGTCCTTAATTACGTCAGAAAAAGGAGAAGAAGTCAGGAGAAAGCGTAAGAACTAGGAAGAAGACAGAAGCATTAAGGTTGGAGGAGATACAAGAAGACCCAGGTGAGGAGGAGAAAGGGGTAGAGGAATCCAGTTTTGACATTTCCACAGCCCCTTCCCCCATTGTTTGTTGGTCCTCTTTTGCATTCTCATTTTGATCTTCCATTAATTGGGCCGTTCTCAGAAGTTCTTCTATTGTCTATTCCGACAAGGGTGTATCTTCCAGCATTTTGGGGTTGGACTCGCCGGTTTGACTCACCTTCCCTCATGAATTTCTCCCACTCTCTTCAGCCTTTCCATTTTCAACCAATAGTGCACGAAGGAGGTCTACTTCTTTACTTTGTTTTGTAACTTCTTTTTTGACCTCTGTTACCGATGGAACTATTGTGGTGTTGATCACATTGCTGAGGCCAACCATAGAGGCGTCACATTTCGCCATTTCATTTGTTAGTTCAAACAATATCCCTGCTTGGGATTGGACCGCCCCTCTTAACAATTCAAAGCCTGAGACACAAGAATTTAGGACGTAGTTTAAAGCACTCAATGTTGCACCGCTTGGGTTGAGGTTTCATCTGTTTCACACTCTCTTCCATCAAGTGTCTTTGTTTTGGGTAATTTCTTCAATACCTGTTTTCCTTCCTTCCTCTTCATTTCCAGTTTTGTTATTCCCTTGCTCCTCAACTGCGTCCTCTAGTGTTACCTGTAGTCGCAGCTCTTCTTCTAGAGTGTTCTCACACCCTCTACTACTTGCTGCAGGGCAGATCCAATTTAAATCTGGTTGTTCTACCAGCTCGTCCAAGCTTCTACTTCTTCTCCCGAAATATTCCTTGATTTTCCTTTGGATGTTCCTGGTAGTAACCGTATATTCTAAGCCTCTTTGCCAGTGATTTGTCTGCTCAACTTGGCTCTCCTTCCCATTGAGCTCTTCTTCTGGCAGCTGTCTTACTTCATGTACTTGAGCCTTAGTTGTTAGCAGATTGTTGGAGGGGCTCTCTGATGTAGCACCTGTCAAAGGTGACCCTGTTGTAGTGGAGGGTGCCACGGGTTCCAAATAGGAGCTGTCCCACTCTGGCACCTTTGTCAGGTCAAGATGGGCTGTACTCCTTAATTTCATATTAGGTTCAGTGGGGATGTTCTTGCTTAAATTATTTTTTCTCTGTTTGCCCAGTAAAGGATATTTATCACTGACTCTAAAGTCAGAGTTCAAGCCGACTTGTCCTTTATGGTTCTCTGCCGGGGCTACTCTTATTCTGTACCTTTCCCCTATTTTGGATGGAAAACAGCTGCAGATTCAGTAGTTTCTTTATTGATCCTGGAGGGGAGCCGGGCCCTGTGCTTTCTTGTCCTTATTGTCTGTATGCACAGGGGCCCTCTTTTTTCGTTAGTTCTGAGAGTTCTAAATATAGAACTCAGTGTTCATGTGCCAACTCCCAATAATCCCCTGCTTTGCTTTTCCTACTAATCACTATGGGATCGACTGGAGTTTGGGAGTCTTCTCCCTTCTCCGTTTGCAGCCAAATATTGCCCTGGGGGTGGGGGGGGGGTTCCCTGGGGGTGCTGTTGCAGTTGTCGCACAGTTTTCCGGTCCATGAGCGCTTTGCGAGCTAGCGTGCACTAATCGCAGGCACCCGCGTTGTAAGCTGATTTATTGAGCTCCCGCTGACACATGCTCCTCTTTCTTCGTTTTTTTCATTTAGTGATCAAGCGCATCCTTGCTTCGCCCCTCCTTCCTGATCTCCGATGTTGCACAGACAGCAGTGGAAAAACAGTAGAGTGTCGGGCCACTCGTCTACAGGCTTCCTGTGTTAGGCTTCAGCAGACTGGGTTTTCCAGATTCTGACTTGCGCTTGTTTCTTCAAAGCTGTTTCTCCAGCATGGGGTCTGGCATGGATTCACATGCTCATGAATATTCCCCGTCGTCAGGCTGGGAATCCTCGGTAAAGAAAAAACCAGTATCAGTTTCGTTTCTGATCTGTCTTTCGTAGTAATAACCAATCACTGGTCTCTGCGTCATACTGACCACAGCCAATGACTGCCCTCTACCTAAGCACCGCCTCTGGCAGCCATCTTCAGATTTTTACCGCACGTTCATGTGTTGGGATCCTCGTGCTATTGCTCTCGAGCGTTAGTGCTATTTTTTTCACGTTTTTTCTCAAAAACTTCGATTTTTCGGTCAAAAGAGCCTCAAGCTCCACCGATTCTCCATCCGATCAACGGGGACCCGTGTCGGATTCGTCTGCGCCCCTCAAGGGTGAAGATTTCGTCGAGCTACGCTTTTGGAGGACTCCAGAAGTTTCTCAGGCCCGGTCATGGCCCAGGAGAAGGGGAGCTCGACGCCCGGAAAGCTGTTCAGGGTCTGCCCTGGATGCCAGCTGCAGAACGTCTTCAAGGAGGACGAACACTCTTTTTGTCTTTACTGCCTACATGAGGACAAGACGCACGTGGGGAAGGACACTGCGTTTTGCGGCAACATGTCGGAGCGGACCATGAAGGACAGCCATCAACGTCTCGCCAACTGGCTGGAAGGGAAGAGCCCGTCCGGCGAGAAGAAGAGGAAGAAAGCTGAGCGGTCTTCTAAGACCTTTGAGGACGCCCCGGCGACGGGGGTCCAACATAAGGCCAAGCACCGCGAGTCCGCTGGCACCGGGAGCGCCGAACGGTCGGGCTCTACGGGCGCCAGGCAGGGCGCACCCTCCCCGGCACCATCAACCACGAGCCAACGCTCTGGGTCGGGTAAGAGGAAGGCCTAGCACCCGGCGAAGCTCCTGGAGAGGCCCCGGTCGAGCTCGAAGGTGGAGGGGGAGCGAGGCAGTGTCCCCCCCTCAAGGATAAGGCGGTGAGCGCACCTAAGGTGGTGAAGGCCTTAATCCATCCGGCCAAGCCCTCTATCGAAACTGTCGCGGCGGCCCTGGCTCAGCCTGTGGAGGCTACACCAGTGGTGGCGACCTCGGGGCTCAGAGTCTCCCTGCCACCTCGGAGGGAGTCCTCTTTTGTGCCCATCGATAGGACCCCCGTGAAATCCCCCGTGGGGAAGAAAAAGGGGGGGCAGGGCGTCGTCGTAGATTCGGCCTCGACCTCGGAGGAGGAGCTGGTCGAAGTCTTAAGCCACGGCCTCGGCGTGGAAGAAGACCGGCCCGTCGGGATGGATCCCGACGCAGGTGACGACGACATCGTCGAGGGTACCGACGGGGCCCCTGATCGCCCGTCGGATTCCCCTCTGCCAGCGCCGCGAGACAACTCGGCGGCCATTTTGTAGGCTATACAGTCCTTATGCTCAGAGATGAGGACGAGACTACCGTTGCCGACGGAACCTCTCCCGTCGGGGGACCCAGAACCGGGACCTTCTGGTGTTCCCCCTACCAAGAAAAGAAGGATCCACCCTCCGCCTCCTTTTCAGCCGTCGCGCCCCTTCCAGCCCTCCTCCCCGTCCACCAGAGGGGATGATACGGGGACTGACACAGCAGCGACGGGTACGGACGACGAGGTATACGACGAGGATGTACCGTCGTCGCCTCCCACCAGGGCTTCTCCGCCCGACGAGATTGGATCGTTCCACTCCATGATCACCAGGGCATCCGAGCTTTTCCAACTCTGCCCTGAGGAGAAGAAGGAAGGTTTCCTTTATCAGCGGCGCGAGGCCAAGAGGAAGACGGTCCTCTCAGTGCCTCTATTGGACGACATTTGGGATGAGGGCCTCACCCTCCTCAAGAACCCTTCCACGACGCTAGCTAGAAGAGACCGGTACGAGAAGAAGTACCGGGTCCTGGACACGGCCCCCCTGTGCCTCCGGGCGCAGCCTACCCCGGACTCCGTCGTCTCCGCGGCGGCCAGGAAAAAAGCGGGGGGGGTGCGGCCTCCACATCGACTTCCCCACCGGACGGCGAGGGAAAGAAATTGGACGCTATGGGACGCAGAGTCATCTCGTCTGCGGCGACGACGATTAAAGCGGCCAACGCCTTGGCTTTCGTGGACCGCTACGACAGGGAGCTCTGGTACAAACTGGCTCCCCTGCTGGACTTCTTGCCGGACGACAAGAGGGCAGAGGCCCTGGAGATCCTGCAGGAAGGTGAGGTGGCTTCGGACCACGCCATTACCGTTGCGACGGACATCGCCGACACTGGGTTCCGCCAGTTGGGCAACGGCGTTTGCCTTAGGCGGCGTGGATGGCTCAAGGCTACGGACTTCCGTCAAGACGTTCAGACCAGAGTCCTGGACATGCCCTTCGATGGGAACAACCTGTTTGGGAAAACAGTGGACGATTCCCTTCAGGCCATTAAAGCGGACACCGAGACGGCCCGGACCCTTGGAGTTCTGCAACAACGACGGACGCCCTTTCGGAGCAGCGGAGGCAAGGGCGCCTCCAAAAGTTCCGGCGGCGGTTTCTCCACCTACCGTCAAGCAGCCCGCTCGTCGGCTCAGGAGGCCTACAGAGGACGAGGCAAGTCTGGCGGACCCCGCCGTCGTCGCCAAGGAGGTCAAGGCGGCAAAGCCTCGTCGAAGCAGGATTGAACTGGCCGTGGGGTCGGGCCCCCACCGAAGCACCCCGGTTGGAGGCCGGCTGGCGAGCTTCGTCAGCGTGTGGGAGTCCATCTCCACCGACCGTTGGGTGCTGGACGCCTTGGCCCGGGGCCACGCGCTCGAGTTTCAAACAAGGTGTCCGCGCGTCCCCCCCGTGGCCAGGAAAGAACTTCACGTCCCTCAACTTCTCCTGGAGGTAAAGGCGATGCTCAGGAAGGGCGCCATCGAACTCGTCCCAAAGAGGCTTCGGGGCTCCGGAGTTTACTCGAGATTCTTCCTCGTGAAGAAGAAGACGGGGGGGGTGGCGCCCCATCCTGGACCTGCGACGTCTGAACAAGTTCATCAAGGCGCAAAAGTTCCGGATGGTCACCCTCCAGCACGTCCTGGGTCAGCTGGAGGAAGGAGACTTCCTGTCGTCGTTGGATTTGGAGGATGCCTACTTCCATATTCCCATCCTAAAGGGGCACCGAAAATTCCTCAGGTTTGTGGTCCAAGGGCGTCACTACCAGTTCAAAGCCCTCCCCTTCGGACTACGGTCGGCACCCAGGGTATTCACCAAGTGCCTTGCACCGGTGGCGGCGCAGCTGCGCCGCGAGGGGATCCACGTCTACCCCTACCTGGACGACTGGCTCATCCGAGCCAAGACGAGGGAGCTCGCCGTGGATCACACGGCAAGGACCGTCCAACTTCTCACGGACCTGGGATTCTCCGTGAACTACGCCAAGTCCCACCTGGTACCCGCGCAAAACGCACTGTTTCTGGGAGCGAAGCTCGACACAGTGTCCCTTCTGGCCTCCCCGTCGGAGGAAAGGACCAGGTCCATCCTGGGCAAGGTACAGCGGATGTTGGTTTCCGACGCGGCCAAGGTGAGGTCCATCAAGTCCCTCCTCGGAATGATGTCTTCTTGCATCTACCTCATTCCCATGTGCAGGCTCCGGATGCGCCCGTTGCAGGAGTTCCTGGACGCGCGCTGGATCCAAACGACGGGCGGCTTCGAGGAGAGGATCACACTCGACGAGAGTTTCCGCCGAGCGGTCCGGTGGTGGGGCATCCGCGCGCATCTGACGGCGGGCATGGACTTCCAGACCCCAGACCACCAGTAGACAGTGACCACGGATGCCTCCCTGGAAGGGTGGGGAGCGCACACCGAAAATCTGCACGCGAGAGGCCTTTGGCTCCCGACGGAGAAGTCCCTCCATATCAACGTCCTGGAGCTCCGTGCAGTGTTCTGGGCCCTCAGGTCCTTCCTTCCGTCCCTCAAGGGCAAGGTGGTGAGGATCTTCACCGACAACACCACCACCATGTTTTACATCAGGAAACAGGGCGGAACCAGGTCCCCAGCACTGTCCAAGGAGGCGCAGGACCTGTGGCATTGGGCCGTCGCCCAAAGGATGTTTCTGGTGCTGTTTCATCTGGCAGGGATAAAAAACACCATCGCCGACTCACTCAGCAGGGAGCTGCGCTCGTGCCACGAGTGGGAACTACGGCAGGATCTAGTGGATCGCCTCTTCCGACGGTGGGGCACACCCCAGATCGACCTGTTCACGACGGCGACGAACTCCAAGTGCCGGAGGTTCGCCAGCAGGTTTCCCCAGGCGAGGAGCATGGGCGATGCTTTCTCGTTCCCCTGGGAGGGCCTGTTCCTCTACGCGTTCCCTCCTTTGCCACTGCTAATCCGGCTCGTCAACCAGCTCAAGAGGTCACGGTGCAGGATGATCCTAGTCGCACCTGCGTGGCCGAGGCAGATATGGTTCCCGGACCTTCTGGACTTGTCAGCGTCCCCGCCAATCAAGCTGCCGGTGGACGCGGATCTACTCTCCAGGGAAGGAGGCGCCATCCTCCACCACGACCCGAAATCGCTGAACTTGCAGGCCTGGCTCCTGCAGCGCTAGAGTTTGGAGGATACGACATACCGGCCGACCGCAGAGGTGTTCTTGCAAAGGCCAGGGCGTCCTCGACTCTTAAATGCTACGGACACAAATGGAAGAGGTTCTCTGTCTGGTGCCACGCACAGAAGATTAACCCTCTACGGATTACGGCTCCCCAGGTACTGCCGTACCTGCTGACGCTGGCCAAAGCTGGACTGGCACACGCGTCCATCAAGATTCATCTTGCTGCGATCTCCCGATACACCAGAACCACGGGCCGGACGTCCTTGTGGTCTCATCGTCTGGTGAAAGAGTTCATGAAGGGGCTGTTCAGATCGTTCCCGCCGGTGAAGGCTCCGGCCCCGGCGTGGGAGCTCAACGTGGTGCTGACCAAGCTCATGGGACCTCCGTTCGAGCCTCTGCACTCGGCCCCATTGAAGTTTCTGTCGTGGAAAACAGCGTTTCTTGTGGCCATCACCTCCGCACGACGGGTGGGAGAGATCCAGGCCCTTTCCTGCAAGGCCCCGTACTTGACTTTTCACGACACGAGGGTAGTGCTCAGGACGCACCCCTCCTTCATGCCCAAGGTACCGTCGGACTTCCATCTCAACGAACCCTTGGTGTTGCCTGTGTTCTTCCCGTCGCCTTCGTCGCCGGCTGAGAGGACTTTGCACTCGCTGGATGTGGCTAGAGCGCTGAAGTTCTACGTGGACCGCACGAAGTGTTTTCGGAAGACGTCACAACTCTTTGTCAACTTTGGACCTGTCAATCAGGGGAAGGCTCTCTCGAAGGCTTCCATTTCCAGATGGCTCTCCGGCTGTATCATGTACTGTCATCGGTTGGCAAACCGACCGCTGCCTGGCCGTCCGAGAGCCCATTCCACCAGAGCGATCGCAGCTACCACGGCGTTCCTTTCTGGTGTGCCCCTGCTGGACATATGCAGGGCTGCTACGTGGGGGTCGACGCACACCTTCACGAAATTCTACTGCGTCGATCGGGATTCCAGGGAGGAGTCCAGGGTCGGCCAAGCAGTGCTGCGCAACCTGTTCGCCTGAGGTGAGCCTGGTGAGGAGGTAAGATGCTTAATGTTGAGTTTGATGTAATGCTTAATGTTGAGCCTTTGCCACCTCCCGTGGTTGTGCATGCGTGTACTGCTATGTATTCTTTATTCATGAGCATGTGAATCCATGCCAGACCCCATGCTGGAGAAGGAACAAGTTACTTACCTGTAACTGTTGTTCTCCAGCATGGGTCTGGCATGGATTCACATGCAAACCCTCCCGCCTACCCCTCTGCGGCTCTTCTCCTGGTCCTACTGCCACTTTACGTGCTTCCAAATCTGAAGATGGCTGCCAGAGGCGGTGCTTAGGTAGAGGGCAGTCATTGGCTGTGGTCAGTATGACGCAGAGACCAGTGATTGGTTATTACTACGAAAGACAGATCAGAAACGAAACTGATACTGGTTTTTTCTTTACCGAGGATTCCCAGCCTGACGACGGGGAATATTCATGAGCATGTGAATCCATGCCAGACCCATGCTGGAGAACAACAGTTACAGGTAAGTAACTTGTTCCTTCTCCTGGGTTCGCTTACCCGCCGAACATGCAAAACACTCTCGCCTCGCTCCGCTTGACTGGAGCTGGTTTTTGAAGGCGCTCCTCCCTTTGCCAAAACAGTCACGGTAGACACTCTGCAGATGCCAATAACGTTGGAGTGTTTCCAACATGCAAAACACTCTCGCTTCGCTTTGCTCTACTTCCCTTTTCACCAGGAAGGTGTTGCAAACCTCAAAGCCTTCAAAAGTGGGCTGAAGCCCCATGCCTTTTCCATACACAGTCTGCTGGTCTCATACCATGGTGTGTCCCTGTTGTGAGGATCTCCTGATGGAGAAATCCTGGTTCACGAGGGACACCGCTCAGCGGCTTATGCATGGGTGATTAAAAAGCCCTGAAGCTGGCAGGTCCCATTGGACGCTCTGTGCCTTGTCTTAACACTGCCATAGTGCGGGTGTGACATTGCTGCCCCACGCAGTCTGACTTGGCAGCCTTGCTCGGCGACGGCACTCTAGCTTGCGTGACAGCTGGCTGCTCCTAGGTTGGTTCTGTTTCTTCTGGCTCTTGGGATTTTTCTCATCCTCCCCTTATGGTAGTCTGGTGGTAGTGGTGCTCCTGTCAAGGTGGATGAGTTTGTTGACTTTAAGAGACCAAGAGAAATACATTGGCTAGAGTGTGGCTGTGCAGGCATGGGGTGATAGACTGTGGCACTGCTGTCATGCAACCAGGCCACAAGCAGAAGGGGCAGGAAGTGGGGCCTTCTCCACTCCCATAGCTCGCCTCTGGGTGAAGGACTGCCTTTGGCGTTAACCTTGGTGTGTCTCTCAACCCAGGCTGAGGGGCATTCTTACGCCCACCTGCAGTCAATGGCCCTGTCACAGCTGATTAGCAAGTACTCCTGAAATAAACACCTATTGGTGTGCACTGGTTGCTATCTGCAATCCAGTGGTAATGTTTAAAATCAAGCTCAGTAGTGACTATAAGAAAAGGGAAATTAGTGGGTTGCAGTGGTAAGAACCTCGGGTAGGTTTTAGGGGTCACATATTCTTGTGTAGGATTTATTTATTGTATTTGCTCTACAGAATCTTTAAATCCTTACCAAATGTGGGGCGAGAAGGTCTGCAAAAGATTTATAAAACCTGGTTGTGAAACCGTCATCCCCAGAGGCCTTCTCTGCCTGCATCCTCTGAAGTGGCAATAGGACCTCTTCCAGGTGAAAGAGCGCATCCGCTATCTGCATCTCCTGTGTAAGGGCCGGAAGCGTAACTTTCCGCAAATATAAATCCAATTCTTCCCTGTCGGCCTGCTTCTCCACACCATAGTCTTTCATCGAATTTAGCGAAGCATTCTACTATCCCAACAGGGATGTATCGACCTGCCCCTCGGACCAACTAATCCCCTCAACCCATCTCTCCGCCCTCTGTCCCCCGCAGACTGGCTGCTAAAAGCTGATCAGCCCCGTCTCCTTTCTCATAGTACTTTTGTTTCAGGAGTTGTAGCTGTCGAACCATCTTACCAAGCTCAAGGGATTTCAATTCCTCCCTTTTGGCCCGAACTTCTAATATCATCCCCAATCTACCTGCTTCACCATCATGCATCCTACACTCCAATGAGACAATATCGCCCCTCAGGGTATTTTTAGCGCCCTACCTAATCAACAGGCACTGCCAGGTTGCCTTGGCCGCCTCCCAAACGGTGCTTTATTGCCCCCTTATTCTATCATTAAAATCGAAGTATTCCCCAGGAAAAGCCCATTTAGCCATATTGTTGTCTGTCCAACTAAACCGCACATGATCACAAGCTGCCACTCGGCCCAACATCATCCATACATCACCCCTTCTACTAGATACCAACAGGGTATTTCTACCTTGCCCTCTCTAAACCTTTACCTCCTATAACCTCAGCTGCTTATGCAGCAGGATCCCCACCCTTATTTACCCTCCCTGAGGCCCAGAACACCCCTCCAATCAGTGCTGATGGGATGCGTCTCTCTTCACTGTCCACCAACCTGGTTTCCTGCAGCATCAACATATCTAACACTGCTCTTCGAAACTCCCTTGCCACCAGCATACGCTTGGTCGGGCGTGTAACCCTTTCACATTCAATGTCCCAAAAGCCAGGTGGTCTGTCTCCCCTCATTACCACCTATTTTTGCCATTGCCCCATACACCACATCTCAAGCTGGCTCTAGCATATACAGTCGCCAGGCCCAGAAGGTCCCGAATCATATGCCACGCCGCCTACCCCCTCCCAACTACCCAAAAAACGCAACCCTAATACCCCACTTCCTCCCGCGCCCCTCCTAACCACCGAGACGCCCATCAACTGCTGGACCACCAAGGAAAGGTCGACCACCCCATCCCCTCCATATAACAAGCAATCGGAAAGAAAGCATAACTAAAAGCCACCACAAAGAACAGAACATAACATTCCATTAGTACAAACAGCACTGTTTGCACCCCTTTGCTTCACTTCACAGGAGCAGGATTGTTGAGCTTTTGGAACTTCTGGACCCTTTTTGTTTGGCTCAAACCACTCAATATATCTTGTATTTGTATTTTATTATTTATATAGCGCTTTACACCATAACAACCAGAAAACATTAAACATGGAACATAGAAGCAATAAAATATACATGATTCAAACCAGAAAAACAGCATGTGGAACAAATTGCAATTGGGAAGGAAGAGGAGAGGTATGGGAAGGAGCAAAGGGAACTGGGAGTAAAAGGGAGGGTGGAAGTCAAAGGGGGAGACGGGGAAGAGAGAAAGGAAGATGGAGTGGGGAGGAGGAAGGGGAGAGATGTCAGGGAGGGGGGTGAAGGAGTGTTTTTAAGGAGGAACGGAAGGAGGAATAAGTGGAGATGGAGTGGATAGAGAAAGGGAGAGAGTTCTATCTTGGCTCCCTGCTAACTGCCCCTGCATCGCTCAAGTGCCCTTCTTTGTTCTTTTCTCTCTGAGGTGTCTGTAGACCTGTTCTGCCTCTGAACCTTTGGTGATACGATAATCCACCTCCTTGATCTCAAACACCAGAGCGAACAGGAATACCCACCTGTAACGTATACCCCGATCCAACAGGCAGGTCGTGAGAGGTTGGCAGTCCCTGCGCCTGGCCAGCGCAAGTCGTGATAAATGTGTACACTGTCCCCCTCGTATTGGATATTGCAGTCGTTTTGCCCTTTCCTCGACTGCAACCTTCTCTGTGTATTGCAAGAATTTCACCACCATAGATCTCGGACCTCTGCCCCTGGCCATCCCTCCATGATGGGCTCGTTCAATTTCTACCTCATTCCACCTTCGTCTGTGAATAAAACATTCACCAAAACCTTGACGGTCATCATTATCTCTTTGGGCAACTCTCCCTTCTCCTGGAGACTGAATACGCAAAGGTTTTTCCTTCGCTCTCTATTTTCGAGGTCAGTCATTTTCAACTGAGATCTCTAGTCTTAAGATCCGACACACTCCCTTCAAACTTCATCTCCACAATGTTTGCACTGAGATGATTGTTCTCCATGCCTTTGAACTTGTTCTCCACGACCCTAAACCTCAAGTCTGTCACTAACGCCTATAGGTCTCCTCGCAAAGCCCTGATCTCCTGCAATATGTCCTTTATATTCTCCTTGGTGGAAGGAGCCCGGATGTTCCTCTCTACCTCCGGTGGCGGTGGACCGTTGGCGCCTCCTCCCTCCATTGCTGCAGGCCTGCGGAACTGCTGTATGCTGCCTATGCCTCCTTTAACCTTTGTTGCCATTGTGAGCCCTGGATGAGGATTCCCCCGCCCCCGCTCGGCGCAGGTGCCTGCCTCTCACCCTTGATGTTCAGTGCGCAGCTATCCCCCAGATTTTGCACCTCGTGTCTGATTCATGGCTCTATGAAGGGCACTGTGCCTCAACTTCTTGAGGGTACGACCAGACCTCCCTCTGAATTTCTTACCCTCGCCACCAGAACCACCGGCTGTCCAGGTTCCCGGCCTCTACCTCAGAATCCTCCTGTTGTCTCTATGGCTGCATGAGGGACCGCAATGCCTCCTGGCCCCGCTGTTGTGTGGGGGTATCCTCTTCTCTCCTCCAAGGTATCCATCAGTCAAGGGGCCCACCTGCCCTTGATGCACCTCACCTCTTGAGGTTACGATGGGGCCCCACGGCCAGAGTCCATCACCCTCTGCCAGACCAGCCCACGGGCCCGGCCTCCTCCTGCTGCAGTCCCTTGCGGCTTCCAGGTCTTCATTTGGCTCAGCACCCCAATCTGGCCCCACGCCCCGTGGCGTCAGGCCCAAGGTTGTCTCCGATGCTTTCAGCCCCCTCGGACTCTGTGGACCCTGCATGCATTCCCCCACAAACAAAACACCTCAGGGGGCAGAGGTATATGACCCAGGAACCACGAGTCTACCCTGAACCTTCGTTCAACTCTGGTGGACTCTCTGGCTCACTGCATTGGGCCCTGGCCTCCACACTCGCGGTAGCTCACTTCGGTGGGGCCAGCACGCCGCCCACTTGACACCCTCTCGGACCTGGCAGGTTACCGCTCCGTCTCAGGTTCTCGCGGTTTGCCAGAACCCAGATTGGCAGTAGGCCATAGACACCCCTGCTCCCCATGGCTCCAGGGAAGATTACTTCTGGGCCCCAGGTCCGGGCCAGTCCACCGTGGCCCCCCCCCCCTCCCGCAGCCCTGCCAGTCCGCTCTTTGGGCCCTGACTGTTGTTTCACAGCAAATGCAACCGGGCCTTGATCATCAGTGGGAACACTTCGGGCACGGGACTAAATTCTACCACGGGCCTGCAACCTGACTGTGCCGGTCTCACCCTAGCCAACCCCCACCGCTCCTGCTCCACAATCTGCCGGTTCCGCTGCTGCTGCTTCCGCCAGGGGCCAACCACCCATAGTCGCCAGCAGGCCTTCAGCCGGCACTGGCCCAGCGTTCCTCATGGTTGGGACTGGACCGACTCTTCACCCCCGACAGAGGCGCGGGACCGATGCGGCCTGCTGCAATTTCCCAGCCCCACCGGCTTCAGCAGGCTTTTTTTTAAAATAAATATTTTATTGATTTTATATTTTAGAAAAACAAACAACACACAACACAATACAACTGTTAATTATTTACAGAAACCACAACAGAAAATACGAGAAAGGAAAAAGAAAAAAAAAACTCCCCCCACCCCCCATCAAGCCAGAGCCGGCTCCCTTGTATCCTCAGTCGGGGCACCGTCAGGAGAAACATTGTCCGTAGGCACATCTTCAGAATTCTCAGTGTCGTCCAAGCCCTGTCGTGGGTTGGTCATAGAGGCCACCAATTGTCGCCAGGCCAGCAAGGGCCCTATCTCCTCCTCGCCCCCTCTAGTGACCGCTTCAAACCAGACCACGGATTCAGCCTCCGCCCACCTCATAATGTCCGCCCACCACAGTTCCACTCTCGGCCTGCTAGCCGATTTCCAGTTCATGGCAATCCTGCGTTTGGCCAGAACATATGCCAGATCCCTCAGCTTGCTCAGGTGCCTAAAGTGTCTGGGCCTGGGGAAGATCCCAAGCATACATGACCAGGCAGATCCCACGTCCAACACCACTCCCCCACTTGCGAGCTTCATCTTGACCTCCTCCCAAAATCTATACACTTCCGGGCAGGCCCAAAACATATGTAGCAACCCAGCTTCCACCTCCCCACACCTGGGGCATTTTTGAGTGGTCGAGCCTCCGAACCGTGCGATCCTCTGGGGAGTCAGGTAGGCCCTATGAGTAATGTAGAACTGGAGTTGTTGGAGCCGTGCATTTCTGGACACCTTTTTATGATATCCCAGGACCCCCTTCCACTGACCCTCCGTCATGAGTTCACCCATCTCCTCTTCCCATTCATGCCTCAGTTGGGGCAACTCTTTCCCAGCCTTCGTTCTGAGGAGTTCGTATATTCGAGATATTTCATGCCCACCCTCTGAGACATCATACATAGTTTCAACGGTGGCATCAGGATCATCTGCCAGTGCCGTCTCCGGCCATCTCTTTCTTACACGTTTTACTAGCCTAGCATGGGTGATGTACTGGCCTCTGTGCACCCCCGTCTCGTCCTGCAACTTTTGAAAGTCCAGCGCCTCCCCCTCTCTCCATATGTCCCCAAGCGTGGCCAGGCCCGCCGGCTCCCAATGCCTGCGGACAGAGTGAAACAGTTGGGTGTCATTTTCGCACAGGGCCACCAGCGGGACCTGCCACGATAGTGGTTCTGACTCCCCCATCAGTTTCCATGTTCTGTGCCAGACCTCCCATCCCAACCTCAATAGCCACCCTCTTCCCGTCAGTTTATTCCTTTGTAGCCACACCACCTCTCTCAGGAAATATGGGGCCGCATCCTCACGCAGCAACCTAGATTCCGCCGAATCTTCATCAGACAACCACCTGGCCACATACAACAGTTGTCCCGCCAGATAATATAGTTCGAAGTTAGGCAATCCTATACCCCCCTTCTCGTACGGGTTCTGAAGCTTCCACAGGGCCACCCTATTCCTGGAGTTACCCCACACGAAGCCCCTACACATACTATGAAGTCGTACAAATAGGCTTTTAGGGATCAAATACGGGACGTTCACGAAGAAGTGTAGGAGTCTGGGAAGGACCACCATTTTCAGCAAAGCCGCCCTCCCCATCATGGACAGGGGCAATCTGGACCAGAATGTCATGCTGTTCTTGACCCCCTCTATGGCTTTCTGTGTTATGCTTGTGCACCGCCTCAGTCCGGTGGTAAATATTAACCCCCAGGTACCTAAACGTGTCGGTCCGCCATGGTATTGGCAACACAGGCAGCCTCTCCAACGGGACGTCCCTGTACCCGCCCAAAGGGAACAGGCTGGACTTCCTGGGGTTCACTGATATGCCCGAGAGGACAGCGTAATGATCCAGTACGTACTGCAGGTTCTCCTCCGGGTAGCGGAGGTACAACAGCATATCGTCCGCATAGAGAGATGTTAAGTGACTGCCGCTGGCAGTGTTAATGCCCACCTCACCGTATTGTTGCCGCAGGCATATCGCCAGCGGTTCCAGCGCAAGTATGTATAACATGGGTGACCAAGGGCATCCCTGCCTGGTCCCCCTGCTAAGCTGCCAGGCCTCCGAGACTGTGGCCCCAGTCTTGACCCTAGCCACCGGGCTGCTATATAACTGGACCCATCTGATATAACCAGCGCCCACGCCTTATCCCTGCAGGGCCGCTTTCAGCCAAGGCCATCTCACTGAATCGAAGGCCTTGACCGCATCCAGCGACACTACCGCCATCTTGCCCGTGTCATCCTTAGTATGGTCGATAACATGGTGCAGCCTCCTATGGTTATCACTGATATTCCTGCCTGGGACATATCCCGTTTGATCCGGGTGGATAAGCTTGCCAATCACTTTCTTCAACCTGTTGGCCAGCACCGCCGTGAGTACTTTGCTGTCCTGGTTTAGCAAGGACAGAGGTCTATAAGATCCGCACTCAACAGCCGGCCCGCCTGGTTTCAGTAATGGAACAATCATGGCCTCACGGAGGGACAACAGGAGTTCTCCCTGTTCGTATGCCTCGTTAAACAAGGCCAGCAGAGGCTGCAGCAGCTCCTGCACATACACCTTGTAAAACTCACCAGGCAGGCCATCCGCCCCAGGTGCCTTGCACGTGGGGAGGCCCCGGATCACCACCTCCAGCTCATCAGAAGTGATAGGGGCGTCCAGTTCCTCCCGCTCCAGGTCGTCTAGGGTGGGCAGACCAATGTCTTCCAGTGTGTTCAGGATGTCCTGGCTCCTGTCCTCCCCAGTGTCCTCATACAAACGTTTGTAGAACCTGAGGAATTCCTCGTTCACCCCATCCTGAGTGTTGCGAAGGCCACCGTCCTCATCCCGGATCTCGTGGATAACCACTCGGGGGGACTCACTCTTGTACAGCCAGGCCAACAGTCTGCCTGGCTTGTCGCCCCCCCGCGTGCAGCCTCTCAGTGTATTTCCTATGGTTCAGTCTACATAGTCGGTCCCAAAGAGCGCTGCACGCCACCTGAAGGTCTCTCATCCTAGTCTTGTCTGCCTGAGTGGCATTCTCAAGACGAGCCAGGCTCTCCAGTTCCCTTTCGGTGTCCTGAAGCTCCCTCTCGATACCCCCTTGCAGTCCCTTGGATTTAGAGATCGCCACTCCGCGCACCACTACCTTAAAGGCCTCCCACAGAGTTCCTGCGGAACGCACACTACCCGTGTTTATCTCGAAATATTCCCCGATGGCAACCCTCAGGTCCTCCCGGAAACCTTCATCCTGCAGTGCTTCCGCCCGGAGTCTCCATGTGGGGACCCGAGGCCTAGGGGGTTGGTGTCGCCACTCTACCACCAGGGGCGAATGATCCGACAATACTCGAGCTTTGTATTCCGCCTCCACTATTTCGCCCGCTATCTCAGCAGTTCCAAACACATAATCCAATCTCGTATATGAGTCGTATGGCGCCGCATAATGCGAATACTGCCTCTCTGTGGGGTGGAGTCTCCTCCACACATCCACCAGTCTCAAGTCTCCTAGCAATGTCCCAAGCGCCTTGGCCGCCGGCGACATTTTCCCTTTGGTGTCTGCGGACCGGTCAATTTTGGGATCTAAGACACAATTGAAGTCCCCACCCCACACCATCGCGCCCCCTACCAAGGGGCTAAGTTTGCCATAGAGGGATCTAAAGTAGGCTGCAGTATCATGATTGGGGGCATACAGGTTGAGGATGTGTACTTCCCTGTTCTCCAGGAGTCCTGTTATCGCCACCATTCTACCCTCCGGGTCCACTATCGAGTCGAGCACCCGGAACGGCACATGCGGCGCCACCCAGGTGATGACCCCTCGAGCATACGCCGAGTACGTGGCACCCACTACCTTGCCCTTCCACTTCCTCGTAACCACCTCCAATTTCTCCCTGGTGAGGTGGGTCTCTTGTAGCAGGGCTATGTCTATCCGCATCCGCTTCAGATATAGCATGACTTTGTTTCGCTTGAGGTAACTATTGAGGCCTCGGACATTCCAGGTAACTATGCGAAGACTATCCGATGCCATCTGTTTGGTCTGTATTCAGCCCCGCCCTCCCCACAATACCCCCTTGGTCTAACACTCCGCCGGCTCTTCCGCCCTTGATCTCCATCCCCCCTCCCTGTTTCCCAACTACACACCACAGCAAACAACCCCTCCCCTCCCAACAAAAGCCCAGCTCCATCCCTGGATCTCAGGCCCACCCGCGTCTGGTCTTATCCCGTTTACAAGGAATAGGACCCCGTGGGGCGTCGCCGATCTAACAGCGACCTAACTAACTAGATATATTACTATTGGGGACAAAGGAAGCCTCTTAGAGCTCCCAATAAAGTGACCACGGGTAGGCACGCCCCACGGGCCAGCCAGTCAGTACCACATCATACGCATCACATATCGTACAAATGACTATATTCAAGTCCCAATGTCTCGGCCCCGTTGCCCCAGGCGGCCCAGCCACAAGCTACTTATCTTCCGTAGTCTCTGCCTGGATGCCTGATTCTTGAGGACTGCCCAGCGCGTCTAGCCAGTCCATCGCCTCAGTTGGTGTTTCGAAAAACGGGGATCTGCTTCTGTAGAAGACTTTCAATTTGGCCGGGTAGAGTAGCATATAGCGATGGCCAGCTTCACGAAGTCTCCTTTTCACCGCTCCGAAGTGCATCCGACTCCGCTGTACTTGTAGCGTGTAGTCAGGGTAGGCCGTGATCTTAGCGGATCCTCTGTCAATCGTTCCCCCTTTTCGAAAGAATTCAAGAATCTTTTCGCGATCACGATAGTTCAAAATTTTCGCGATCACCGGCCGCGGGGGGGCCCCGGGAGGCGGCTTCCTGGTTAGGGCCCTATGAGCTCTCTCAACTGCAAACCCCTGGGTCAGTAACCCGCCGGTAATCTCCTGCAAAAGCATGGATTCCACAAATTCCGTAGGGTCTGGCCCTTCAGTTCCTTCAGGGAGGCCCACGATTCGGATATTGTTGCGTCTGGCACGTCCCTCCGCCTGCTCCGCTCTGTCCTCCAGGTTGCCCACCCGTTGCACAAGGGCGTGTAGCTCCTTTTTATGAGCAGCGCAATCTGCCGTATTCGTGGCCGTCTCCTTCTCGATGGCCCCCGCGCGTTCCGAGACCGCCCTCACATCCAGCCTAAGTAGATTCACCTCCTCCTGGACGGCACCGATATTGAGGTTTAAGCCTTCTTGTAGCTCTTTCATGGCGAGGCCCAGCTTGGTCTCCCATGACACTTTTAAGTCCGCAATCGCCGCCAGCACCTCCTGTATCGTGCCAGGTGACTCCGCGGTCGTCACGGGGGTCTCTTTGATCTTGCCTCCTTCCGCCCCTGGGGGGGACTTGGCGTAAGCCTCCATCGTGGGCTGTTTGGCCTTAGGTTTCACACCTCTCGTGGTCATAATGTTGTATGAGACGGGCGAGGGCCCGTCCCGCCAGTCACCAAGGGGGAGTCACGCCACCCAACGTCCGAAGCCTGACCCACCACACTTGGGGCATCCAACACGCCCGGAGCACTCCGACCACCAGGCCCACGGTCCTGTCGTTATAGCCACATTCGTTCGGCACTCCAGCTCGCTGGGCCCCCGTGCGTCCTAGGCGGCGCTCGTGTGTTTTAGTCTCCGAGCAAAGGGACGCAAAGGTCCAGCACTCGTGATCGCGACACTGACTTCATGATCCTCGGTGTTCGCAACGTGTCGCCGCCATTTTGTCTTGTCCTCCTGCTCAGGGCTCGTCCCAGTCAATCACAATTATTTCGGTTTCTAAGCCGTCTAGATGTCCCAAACTTTCACAGGATGTAGTGGTGGCATTCACACACCTGGACATCGATTTCCAACGTCGGCCGGCCCCCGTGGACGTACCCCTCCATCAGGATCAAAACAGGATCAGCGGAGCTCCTCCAGAGTGCGACCTCTTACATGGCCGTCCAAGCCACGCCCCCGGCTTCAGCAGGCTTACACTGCTCCCGTCGCTTGTCTCCTTCCCATGTTGGGCCACGGGGAGCAAGGTCTTCCTCCGCTCAAACCATTCTGGTCCTCCTGCTTAGCCCTCTCTGGGCTGTAAAACTATATGCATCCCGGGTTCCACACAGCCCCCAACCGCTGTCTCTCGTTCACCATTGGATCCCGGCCCTGCTCTGCACACCAATTCAGCAGCCTGCTCCGTTGTTGGCGCCTTCCACTTATTGGGCACCAGGACCTCTGTGGGCGATTTCACCCCAAAAGAATCACCCAGGTATGCCTTGGTTCTCACTCAGATCGCCACGGGTGACTGTGCTGTTACAATGCGGCCATGCTGGTCCGTGCCCTCTGGTGGTCTTCTTTCATTGGGCCTCATTACGAGTTGGCCGGTATCTCTGCGGTAAATTTTTGCCGGAATTAACCGCAGTGGAATTTCTGCTTCGGTGATCCTGCCTATTTATTGAGTATTTTTTTTCCCCACAGTGAGTGGCAGAATTTAGCTCCAGGATTTTCCTGGAGGTGAATCCTCCACTCCAGGTCCAACCTTATAATTTAGCATAGTGGTAAAATTGGCAGTAACTTACTCTTAATGAAGCCTATTGTCCTTTTCTTCTCCTGTTTCTTCCATTGCCTGTTCATGCAGCTTCGAGCTTTTTAACATTCGTTGGGCTTGTTGGTTTCTCACACACTATGCTTCCAAACTTCTTATATTTTCTCTTGTCTTTTCTTGCCTTTTTTACAGTTCTAGTCTCCTTGGGCTCCCTACCCATCGTCTTGCTCCCCTTAGATCAATTTTATTTATTTATTTTTTTGTTTAGTTTGTTACAAACTTTTACAAAAATTGACATGTATCCTAGTTCTTTACACGTAATCAACCCGTATCCTTGCATCCATCGATAGATCAAATCAAGGTTATCATTAAATATGGAATAAGAGCTAAACCCAAAAAGGAACCACAGAACCCAATCTTCCCCAATTGTTTCAGTCTCTGTTTAAGCCTCTAGCCAATCTTCATGCTGTAGTAAGCTGTCAAGATAATTGATAATTGCACATGTTAACATCTGGTTGTTACCTGACAGTATATACAACCACCAATCGTCCATGTCCCCATTTAAGGGAGCACATTTCCTCAAGGCCGCAATTCTTATAGAATTTAATGCTAAACATTTGACTACCAAGTGTTTCAAGGATTCCACTTCAAGCGGACAGAATCGACAACAGCTATTCTTAGTTTTTTGGTCCTGTTTTAGCAACAGCGTCTCCTTGGTCGGTAGTTGGTTCAATTTCAACCGAATAAATTGATCCCTGTGATCTCTTGAGGGTAATTTATGTAAATAACTCGGGAGATGGTTTACACTAAGAGACTCTGCACTAAGATCAAGACTGGATTTTAACTTTGCTCTTCCGTTGATGGTATTAGTACAGTCACAGTACATCACTTTTTTTTTTGACTGCACACGGATTTGTGTGTAGTAGTTAAAGGTTCGCCCCAAACTGTTGAAGGAGAGTTAGAATTGTACACAACCAATCTCTTAACAGGCCTTGATAAGGTTTGTCCGCAAATTCTTTTAAGATCTCATATGGACGGGTTGAGTCTTTCATTTTCATCTTTTGGAGCATGGAGATTGATTTCCACAGCACTAGGGAGCTGAGGGATTGAAGTCCCAATTCATAACAAATGGCTGTGATGGAGACATTTTTAGACAACTTTAGAACTCTTTGCCAAAACTGGCCGCCTAACTGCTTCCACAAGGTGCAATTGATGTTCCAACCAGCTTTGCTTCCAAAAGTGATTGCCGCTACCACTCTCTGCCGGTAAAACATAATTATTGGAGTGAGCATGAATTTCCCATATTCTCGATGGAGTTTTGCTCCTTGAAGTTTCAAATTAGTCATTTTTCGAGTCCGAACTTCAGTCCACTGCCGTTCTCCAATTGAGGTGTTAAAAATGATCCCAAGGTATCTTATATTTTGTGTTCGCTCCAGTTGTCTTCCGGCTGTGTGCCATTTGAAATTTCTTCCTTTTGCTCCATGCGTCGTACCAAAGACTACAATTTTTGATTTCTCTACGTTAATTTCCATATCGTTGGCATCAAGGTAGGAATCTAGCTTCGTTAATGGGCGTTGCAGGCCTATTTGTCATATCTGCCAAGACCAAATCATCGGCATAAGTTGCCCAGCTAATTTGATTTCCATTTATTCGTGGTGGGAAGGCATTTGCCATAGACTGGGCGTCAGGAATGTCTGCGATGTAGAGTTTAAAGATTAGGGCCGCAAGAGGGCAACCTTGTTTGACGCCCCTTTCGGTTTGAATGCTTTCGGTTAACTCGCCCTTTGGATTTAATCTTATACAAATAGATGTATTCGAATGCAGTTCTATGATAAATTGCAATAAATCATTTAGACAGTTCCAATTTTGCAGTTTCGTCCACATGCGCCCTTCTATTAACTCGGTCGAGTGCTTGACACATGTCTATGAAAGCAGGGAATAGATGTTTATTTTTCATTGCGTCCAGTTTTAGGAGATTAAGGAGCGTGAGATTTAGTTCCACTCCTACGCCTCTTGTGAAACTAGTTTGCCTGTCGTCAATGATTTTTTTTTCCTCAATTGCCCACTTAGCCAGTTTTTTTTGCAAAAACGATGTAACGATTTCACCAATAACATCGAGCAAGGCAATCGGATGGTAGTTCGCGGGATCTGCTCGATTACCCCCTTCTTGAAGATGGGGACCTTACCGCCGATTGCCAGGAACGTGATATTTTTTTTGGCGTGATTTTATCAAAAAGAGATTTGATAAACAAGGCCCACTGAATTTTGTTTTTCTTTAGTATTAGGTTGGTTAAACCCTCTTGGCCGGCTGCTCCAGTGTTTTTGACCCTTGTGATTGAGGCTTCTATTTCCGATTTTTCCCCCTCAAAGTTCCATGCTACTTCCGGGCTTTGAAGTGGCTTTGAGATTTTGGTCGAAGGTGTTTTAAACACTTTAGTAAAGTGTTTCACCCAAGCTGTTTCATTCACTCCAACTAACATATCAGCTTCTTGTGTCAATGAGCCAGCATTTATGATTGTCCAGATATTGCGACTCTGTCTCTTACATATTGTTCACGGAGTTGTCTATGCAAGAGTAACAAGTTTCTATACTGTTGTTGTTGCTTTTTTTTCTTTACCAGGAAATCTGCTAGCAGAAGTCCTCTCTTAAGTGTCTTAAGGTCATCAAGCAGCTTTTTCTTTTCAGTATGAACTTTTATACTGAAAGGGTGTTTGTTTTAGATGATTAGTCCTGAAGCCACTTTGTTGCAAATGAAATTGAGCTAATAATGGAACAGTCGATCAGCTTGTCACCTCTTACATTGGCATATGCTAGCCTGTGTGTTAGCTTGTCGATCTGAGTTGGGCACAATCTTAACCGATTTAAGCCTTGATTTACCTCCAGCGTAGCTGTATAAACCTCATTCAGTACTGTTGGACTGGTTTTTATTGACCAGCACATTGTGACAGCGACGTGGTCACTGTTTATCATCTTGCAAATGAAATATTTGTGAATTTTTTTTAATCAAATCACAGGATGCCCATATGTAGTCTAGAGTTTTGTTTCCAAGTAGGTTGCACTGGAATATCACCAGTGGTTTTCCATTTAGCATTTCACAATTCCTAGTAGATAGTGCGTCTAGCCAGCGTTTCCCACTTATGTCGAGAGGATCAGTAATTGTTGCTTTAATCAACCCAGGTGTAGTTGAGGTCTCCACACACGATCACGGATTAGTTGACCTATTCCAGCATGAAGTCATCACTTAACATTGTTATAGATGTTAAAAATGTAGATGTTGAAATTTTGGCAGGGTTCCAATACACGTTTATCACCAATATGTGCTTGCTCTCAATTGGTGCTTTGTGCATTATTTTTATAATTGTGCCTTGCACAAATGCATTTGGATACAATGATTTCAACACATACCTCCCCGGTATGTTTTTCACCAAAGTTATTTATCTGGAAAAAGGACGTCCACTCTGGTTTTTTAAGGCCGGATTTAGAAATACAGTGAAACCTTCGCAAACCGGTACGAATCGCATCCAAGTTTCTTGCAAGCAAATAAGCTCATAATTTCCTTTAGATATAATTTTCTTGCAGTAAATGGCTGAATCCCAGCGTGTTGCAGGGGATTAAAGAACACTCCTTTGTGTCGCAAATAGAATTCAGCTATCGGTGTAGCCTCTGTGATCTGACTGCATCAATAGTGACCAGGCTTCTCATGTAATTGTCTGTTTGACTCACGTCTTGCGTCGCCTTGCTTGTAGTGGTCTAAAAGATCTTCTTTGTTCATTTGCTGTTAGGTTTCTGCTTTCCGATGATGTCTTTTCAATTGTGTTATCCTTGGGGTTCCTTAGGCTTCCCACATCATCGCTTATCTCATAACAAAACGTAAGGAGCTTGTTTTTTGTGGCTCTTATAGTGTTTGCGACGAGCTGGGAGTGAACATGTAAAAGCACCCAGTCGGATCTTCTCTGAGAGGAATTCCACTATGTCAATATCATCAGACATGATAGTCCTCAAGGTTGGCACACAGTTCAAAAGTTTCATGAGGTTTATTCGATTAAGGTTGACTTCATTTTTGTCATGTAGCATGTATTCCAATTGGAGTTTTTTTATGTGAGAGTCCTTCCATTGTTCAACTATGTGCTCTGACTGTTTTGTCTGTCCTCTTTTGTTAGCTTGCCTGGAAGTATATTTAGGATTTCATTTCTGATCAACCTCATGGGTTTGTGACGTGTCTGACTTTGTTACATTTTTCTTTGCAGAGTTTCGATCTTTGGTGTTGCAAGGTTAAAGGGCCGGATGACGCTTGTCTACTTCAAACCTTCTAGGTGCTGGAGAGTCGGTAATATACACTCCACGGCTTCTACTAGGTATCAAGTGGGGTGAGATATCCTGTGTTTGTTTAATGAGGCTTCTGATGAGATTTCAATGTCGTCTACAATAGAGTAGGTTGATAAATTGGCGAGGTCTGACTAAGTGAAAGACACATGCTCATCTACCTCGTCCTCATATAACCTCTTCCGTTTATTGGCATTCCCACTCGATTGCTTAGCTTCCACCTGTAATTGAGCATTGTTGCCAATTGATTTTTCTATCAGATTTCTGTGTCTTTTCTTTTGTTCGTTCAAATATTGAGATTGCAAGTGGAGTTGTTAAATTCCTGATGAACTTCTTCGATTTATTAGATTTATTGTGTTTGCCAATGATTCCTTTGGTCACAGTTTTCTTTTCTGGTGACTTTGGATTTGCATTCTTTTTTTTTGTCACTAAAAATGTCAAACGTGGCTAATGTTGAGGCTGTCAATGGGGCCTCTTGTGGCAATACGGTGCGACTGAGTTCACATCTTACAGCACTCCCGACATCGAGCCTTGGTGGTTCCACTAGTCTCGGATTGATTGAGAAGGGATTTCCACTTTTAATTTGGTCCCCATAATTATCCATTGGCTTTGTTGGGTGATTGAATCTGAAATTTCTGCGAGCGGCAAGCGCAGATGGCGTATCAATCTTTGGATTGTGATCAGACTTGAGTCTCGAGTTTGAGGCAACCTTCTCATGGTCTAGCGGGCTTATGTCGTCAGAGCACTTCTCGCCCTGTTGCGACCTGCGTTTAGGGATGACTGTTTTAACGCTTCGAAGGTCAATGCTGTTATTGCAAGAACATAGACTGAATTCATGTTCCATTGTCACTTTTTGCGGATAATGGCTCAGCCATTTTCTGCAATCCAAGACCGCTTCCATGAGATCTGATTTCTGGGCAATCTCACTTCTCGCCAGGTCGCTGAGTCTAAGTTGCCATTTTGTGGAATTTTCAGCTTCAATGTCAAGTCTTTTGTGCGTATGCTCGGCCACAGCTTCCAATGCACTTACTTTAGTATTGATCATGGCTAATAGAATATTTTGCTGGCATTGTGTAGCGATTCATAGAGCTTCACAAATGGAATCGACGACGTTGAGGCTGCCGCCATCAGGTTGTTGTAGATCTGTAAACCTGCAGCCACAGATAGCTTGTTTCAGCAGCAATCGGTCTTGATGCATTGGTATTGCGGTTTGAGTCAACAGTGGTGGGGGGCATTTATCACTTGTGCTGTAATCGTGAATTTCGAATCCCTCAAGTGGAGCAGCCGTGTGCGCCTTTTTTGCCCCCATTCCAAGCTGAGCTGCTTTTCCCAACAACGGAGTGTTCGTGCGATCGTCTTGAAAGGGCCTACCATGCGCATTAAGTGTTAGTTTTGCTTCTAAGGCAGGATGTGTAGGTATTTGCAAGAATGAGTAATGCCCCATACTGCCATTAGGTTTTTCATTACTTCTGTGTTCAGGTGTGTTACACAAACGCTCCAGCCTTTTCTTTATCGTTTGAAAGTCAAGAGAGAGTTAAGCCTCTCGAGCAGCTGCTTCCGCGTACAGGAGAATTGATGACTTCATGTTTGATGCTGAGTCTCTTTGTCGAGACAGGGAGGGATGTTCAGACCACTAATATAATCGAGGGTTTATCATTGCTGTGACATGTGTTCTTGCCCAGATTTGGATTCCAGACTGCTCCTTTTTGCGACAGTGTTCCTTCCTGTGTTTCCTGAATTTCCCATTGCTCAGGAGACACTTGGTCAGTTGTCGAATTCGAAGTCGTCAATTGATCGTTAACCTTTGTACTTTTATAAGGCACCAGGTCTATTTGAAGTATACTGGAAGCAGGAGCTGCATTCTTGTCCATTAAATGGCGGCCATGGGACGCAGAATTCGTGTTGGCATCATCCACATCCACTTCCCTGCAAATTTCTCGAGCTGTACCATCATTCATTTTGCTATGAGGAGGGTCTGTGAGAAGACCACCGCCCAGTTTACTTTGGGTAGACTGGTTCTGTCGGTATCATTCGACTCCTGCCGTGGTAAAAGCAATCCTTCAGCTTGCTTTGTGATTTAGAGCAATTCAACGTCCGTGGTATCGAGACACTGTTTAAGCCTTTACTGTTTTCATCCGGACTGCTTGGATGGGAGGTTGGTAGTAAAGTCTGTAGATCAAATTCAGATTCAGGTTCGCTTGCTAGGGGAGAGCCTGTATTAACGTCTCTATTCATAGCGCCTGTGTTGAGAGTTGCAGAGGTTAGTACAATTGAGTTGATAACAGTGTGGAGCGCACTAGGGCGTGTAATGTTTAGGAACAGAATTGCTTTCGGCAGGATCAACAGTGCACTCGCCTAGACCAGACGGCGAGTCAGTAACGAACGTGACAGTGTCGGGATCACGCCGGTTTTGTTTCTGTAGCTTCTGGCGCATCAAAGGGCCTCCATCGGGCAGATGCACCATCTTTCGGGCTCAATGGTTTGGAAGCAAAAATAAGTCTTAAACCAAGTAATGGATAAACAAAATGCCAACAGAAGTAGAAGTCTTGGCCGCCCACGGCCAAAGACTCTACGTTGACTCTGCGTCCTCTCCGCGGAGGTTTCATTGGTTTTAAAGGGTAGACGGCAAGAACAGACTGTCCTTCCCACGCAGCACCAGCAGTCCAACGAGTCAAACCCAAAGACTACATTGACTCTTCTACTTGTATCCTTTGTTCACTCTCTCCTCTGGACTCTATCTCTGCCTCTTTGCCAACTTCAATGGCTGTCCTTTGATGCTAGTTTCCTTTTTCATTTCTTTTGTCTTGTTTGTAAATGTCTTTATGGTTTAGCTCCTCCCCATCTGTTCGCTTGTCTTTTTAGTCCACTCCAGTCTCTGGTGTTCGCAATCCCTTCTTGTCCACAGTCACTGCTGTGCCCCCTCCCGATTCATTCCTTTTCTCTCATAGCTCCCAAGCACTGGAAAGCTCTCCCCCTCTTTCTTCGCTCTTCTTTCTCCCTCTTTAAATCATGGCTTAAAGAGCGCTTTCTCTCCATTATTGATTCATATTTTCATTTTTTTTTTGTACCGTATATTTTCTATGTAACGTGCTTAGGCTTTAGGCGCTACATAAATAAATTACAAATTTAACACTTGATGTTTCAGGGGTTTAATTGCTTAAAAGGTGTTCACTAATGTTGAAAGGCACTGCTTATTGTTTGGTTATTTTGTTGTCTCCCTTTATAGATGGGTACTTGACTGTTTTCTTGAGGAACCTCTGGCCTTCGCAATCACTGATTTATTTAGGATATATTTGAGGTAGATTAAAAGGGGCAGCGCTCTGACCTGCAATGTGACTTTTTAAAATGTTCTGAAGAGCATGTACCTTGTTGGGACTAGTGAAATATTTTGTATTGCTGCTTGCTTTGTTCCACAATGACTCCGGGAATCCTTTAAACATCTAAACATGTTCAGGGTCAGAGCAGTGGGCTAATGCACTGCAGGCAAGCCACGAAGACCCAAGCAACTCCTACAAATGTGTTTAGTGGCTCTATGGTAGCCACATCGGGCACATGCGGGCCCTGATGGATCTTGTGTGTGCACAGCTTTTGTGTTCACACAGATGGCACATACTTGCCCACTTAATTCACCACACTGCTTTCCAAGATGTAAGTGGGTTCAGTAACTATGTGATGCAGCCACATGAACACAATAGACATCCATGCAGTGCTTGCTCTCTTCAGGCAAGATGACTTAACGGCTACTGCAAATAGCCCAGCATGACATAGATGCGTTCTTTGAATGTTTGAAGCTGCTTCAGGGCCATCATCAGTTATCCCAAAATGCCTGGTTAAGTCTCGAATGTGTTGTTGCTCCAGTGTCCCCACAGACTTCTCGGTATGGCCCTGTCATTTCTGGGACCATGTGATTTATCTGGGGATCACCATATACATCCAACCAGGATTCAAGGGAGTCCTTTGAATGTATTTATTGGAACAAGTGTTATCCTCGCCATCCCACTAAGGCACAGATGGGTACTGTGATGGTGTGGGCCGACAGTGGTCACCATAGCCTACCCGGGTGCCGGTGAGTCTTGTTTGTACGAAGTGGCTTCAAGATAACCAGGGTCACCAAATAAACCATTTCAGGCCAGTTTTGTAAAGGTTTGAAATGCTTCAGCAATGGGACTAGAATGGAGTAACAATTTTATATAGAGGCCAGGGTGACCTGGACAGTGGACCTAAAACTGTATCCTTTTGTAAAACCGGATTAATAAAAAAAAAATGTATATTTCCTTGCTTTCTTAACAAGGCAAGTTGTACCAATTTGAATTAGCTGGAGGTGCAAGAGCAGACTGTTCAATAATCCAAGACCTGTCTTAGCCATAACCTAGCTTAGAGGAGATGATTACAGTTGCTAAACAAATCGTAGTTCGTTATACAGAAGGGGAAGGATCCTATTCTTCTTCACTTGGAAAAAAACATGTCCAAATTAAAACATCACTTTATTTTGTACTTCTGCTGACGGGAAGCAAATGTGAGGAGGTCAGAAGAACAAGGAGGTTCAGAGATCCTTGATGCCAGCAGCTACCTTGACCTTTGTTTTAGCCTTTAACTTGCTAGGGTTCGTAATGATCGTCGATGCCAGGGACCTAGTTAAAAGATTTTGCTAGTGCAATGTGATGTCATTTGGCATTAAGGACCTATGAGAAAATCCAGAGAGGAAAAATGGGTAGCTAAATGTAGAGGGGTATGTACAGGTCTTGATGACAGACAAAAGTTTAATGGAGTTGAATTTCAAACAGGAGGAACTTCTCCAGTTCTGAATGACATTCATACTCTGCTGGAATAAAGGCACTGTGATACCCAGGTCACGTGCAACAATAAAGGCACAGGAATTCCCCAGTAAAAATTGAATCCATGGAACTGAATTAACTGGACCAGATGTTGAAAGTATGATTAATGAAGACTGGAAAAAGAAATGGGTCCTGATGGATTCCGCATTTTAAAAAAATAAAAAGCCCCAGCTAAGCAGTAACCGGAAGGTAAGTAGATGACTAGCATTTGGTGAGGGTCCCAAATACCCATTAAGAGGGTTCCATTAATTTAAATGTTTGTGGTGGCCTCCCATTTAGGGGGGCTGCAAAATTCAAACTTTGCTGGCTCCTTCCCAGGCAAACTCTACAGCCTTGAATCGAATCACTCCATCAAACTCATTCAAATGGGTCGTACACATTGCAGCTTTGGAACTTCAGGGCTGGCAGAGGCGAAAACCATATAGGACCACATTCATCGCACATTCGCTCTCTGTTAGTGTTGTTGGGGGAGTGGCAGGAGCAAATTGCTATCTCCTTTCAGACCAGATCATTGCATAACAGTTCTGGAATGTGCTGATATGAACTTTCAAGCAATATAACCTGAGCGGGGGAAGGAGGGCAGTGCCAGTAAGCCAAAGTCCTGGGTCATAAGTTGGCCCTGGGGCATTACTTGGCTGGTAATGCCCCCTCTGCAAGGGCTGTATTGCTACGTTGAGAAATTACGTATTTGCCTTTTCTCAACTTGAGAATAAACTACAAAACAAGGTGGGCGCCATGGATCGGGGAGAAGGGAACTATATGTAGTCCCTTTCCATGGTGGCCATTTGTGGGAAGGAGATGCGCCGGGAACACACGGTGTTCCCGAAGAGGGACGCTGGAGCGCAAGTTATTTGGGGAGGGAGTGGGCGGGTTGTGGGTGATGAAATTGTGTTTGGCGGATGGAGGGGATGGGGTGGGGCGGGAGGCCCTCTTACCGGATTCCGGCCGAGGGAAGATGGCAGCCTCCCAAACTGAGGAGGCTCAGAGCGGGGGTTATAAAATGTGGAAAATACTCCACTCTGAGCCTCTTGATTGGCTGGGAGGCCGGCCCTCCTACCCCGCCTACTAATAAGAGATTCACATGGCATCCTGCCAATAGAATATTCAAATGAAAGCCGTTTGGATGCAAGAGAGGCAAACCTGCAAGTCCCCCATTAAAATTAAATGAGCAGATGGTTGCTTTAAGACGGTTAATATACATATTCTAGTTCTATCCAAAAGACTGACTATTTTGAGGGCCAGGCTGATGGAATTGATTTTACATTGAATTTTGACAAATCCAGTTGCAGGGACCTGCACAATCTTTCCAACTCTTGGTTCATCCTTCAGAGGGAGTAGGACGTTGCCTAGGCCTCTGAAGCATGGGTGGATTTATCCATATTGTTAAATTCTTGGCAGGATCATTTGACCTCTGCAGCATTTGTGGATTCAGTTATAGGGTATTGAGGAAGGCTGGGACTGTGCTGACAGTGTTGACTTGGTTAATGTATGTGGTGAATCCTGCGGAGTCCTCACAGAAACCCTACCTAAATCTTTTATAAGGTGGCCAGGGAAAGGCAGATGCTTCCTGACCCTGGGGTGGTATTAGCTGGGTGGATCACCTGGGACGAGAAGCACCCCAGGGGGATGAGATGCAGTATTTACCTTACTCTAGGAAGGAAGTATCTCCAATACCAGAATATGTAATGGCTTGTCAGCTAGAACCTTTATTCTCTGTCTGTCAAACTGGGGTTGAAGACACTGGTGATGAGTTGAGTGTTGGAAATAAGAAACATCCTTTAAGGGTTACTGACATTCATAGGGTATGAACTTTTATAAATCCAAGAGAAATAAGGAAGAGGGGTCTGTAATCGACCCCAATTTAAATTGGGAGAAATCCCATTCTTTAATCGGACCAAAAACCTTGTGTAACTCTTATGGGATTCCATGTGTTAATATGTGAGAACAGTAGTGCACATAATAGAGTTAATTTCAATGTAAAAAAACGAATTTGATGTTGGGGACTTCAAGTCCCATAATTCCCAGAGTACTGGGACGAGGAAGAAGACTGCAGAGGCACATGACTGCAGGTTGCAGTCAATCAGGAGTAATGACCCACACCCGGGGAAGACTGAGAGGCATAAAAAGCCCCCACCGGGTGCAGACCATTAGAGGGGGGGGTGAAGGAGACATCAGTAGTGACAAGTGGAGCAGTTTGGTAATCTCCACATGGCAGCAGAAGCCAAAAGCAAACTGGAGCAGAGACTCCAGGACCTCAGTAGGGTGTAATTCTGATGCTGGTCCAGAGTGCGTCTCTGATATGATGACATTTGTAACGCGCTTATACACAACTGTTTCAAGGAGAGACGAGGCAAAGAAGGGGCAACAGAGACAACGATCTTACTAGGCCAAGTGACATTGAGATTGCGCAAGTGCAGGTGAGTGGGGAGGGGGAAAGTGCCAGGGGAAAGGGGGGGGGGGCAGGGGCAGTCCTGTACATGGGATCAAAAGAATAACCAGAAGTGCGGCCGGCAGGTGCCAGGGTAAGTGCAGGCAGCAGGTGTCCAAAAGTGCAGGTAGGGGGGACTAAAGGGTTACAGATACAGACCCAAGTGCAAGGGTTGCCAGGAGACAGTGCGGATGTGCAACTGGGCAGGTAGGGAGCTGAGCCGAAATCCGAGGGTAGCCAGGTGACAAGTGCAGTATTAGACAGTAAATCGGCAGGGGAGAGGAAGAGAGAAGGCAGAAGCAAAGGAGAAAGTCTTGAGGTGCTTCTGGAACCGGAGATAGTTCTCCTCGAGTTTCAGAGAGGCAGGGAGGCTGTTCCAGAGGGAGGCCCCAGCCGAAGAAACCACCACCAACTCGTTGCTTGGAGAAGCTACTGACCCTGAGGGAGTTGGAGGTGGATGAGCTAAGAGCTCGAGTAGGAAGAGATTTATGAAGAGAGAGTTGGAGGTATTGAGGACCCAGGCCCCGGAAGGCCTTGTGGACAATGCAGAGGGTCTTTAACTTAATCCTTGCAGCCACTAGGAGCCAATGCAGAGATTTCAGTGCTGGAGAGATACGATCCCGGGGCTTAGACGCCAAGGACAAGTCTCACAGTCCTGTTCTGGATGAGTTGCAGAGGGCGGAGAGTAGAAACAGGCAGATTTAGAAAGAGGCTGTTGCAGTAGTCCAGCCTACAGAGAACCAGATTTCTGGAGACAGTGAGCTTCTGGGGGAAGGAGAGGAAAGGAAGAATACCTCTGAGGAGGTGCAGTTGGTACTCTGATGTCTTAGAGATGTCAGATATTTGAGGAGAAAAGGAGTGTGCAGTCGAAGATGACCCCGAGGTTCTTGGCCTCAAAGGTGGGAGCAGGAAGAGGGCCAAGGGAGTCTGGCCAGAGAGTCTGAGGCTCAGGTTTGCAGTTGCAGAGGTTGTGCAGTGGAGGGCGGGCCATATTGCAACATTTCCCACTGTCAGACCGACACAGTAGTCTGAAGAGTTCTGCGTTGCTGTGGGAGCTGGCAGAGCTCTGAAACTGACAGACTTGAGCCGCGGAAGCCGTGCAGAGGAGATTGCCGGCCCACGTTGGGAAACTTAAGCAGAAGACCTGGAGGCGAACGGAGGCGCACATCAGTCCCGGTGAGTCCACTGTTACATCGTGACCTCAGAGCGCTTCGTAACCGCCTGCTTGCTGCATCCAGGCAATTGAATCTCACAATTGAGATTAACAAAGTAACGTTAAAGTGGAAGAAGGTACCTTTTGAATGTCTACCGAATACAAAGCAGAATTTTACTCTAAATGTGAATCGTGCCGATGTAGGAAGGTGCAGAGTGCGAATTAAGAATTGGAGAATCATACCCGAGAAGTGCGATTGTGCCATTTTAGGGCAAAGTGAGAGTGAACTATCACAGGGGGAAATACTTGAATATCTATCAAGGTACATTGTGGAAGAAAATGGAAAACGTCATTGCCAAAGCCGAAAGAGGAATGAAACTAGGCAATTACACCAGAATCAAAATTGGCCAAGCCAAAATGTGTATTATTGCCCAATATCTTAAACAGACTGTTGCCCCTCTAGACCTGCGATCTCAAAAATGAATGGTTTAAGCCCACATTGCCAAAGAAGTGTGACAGTTGAACAGAATTCTTATTAGCAGTTGGTTGACAGAAAGGGGAGATGTAAGAATGGCAGGCCGGTTGTCCATCTGAGACAGAATGTTCAGAGGGAGAGGAGCATAACCTGCAAAGAGTGTGGCAGATATTCCAGTGTAATAAATTGCACCAGAGTGGTACTTGTTGCTCCTAAAACATTGCATATACTTAAAAATGGTGAAGCAAAAGACACTGCTAATATGTTTAACCTTTACCACTGAAATACCTACTGGTAGAAGTTGGTTCTGGCCTGGCAGGAGAGTATACTGGGTCAGGAAGTGTTGTAGTACTTCTGTGCTGGCAGGAGAGTATACCAGTATAGAGAATGTTGTCATAACAATCCTGGCAGATAAGTGGACCAGGTGAAAGGCATTGACGTTCTCTGGTGTGTTTTAATAATCATAAACGGCTACAGAAGTGTTCAACATTGTCAGCCAAGTAGTTCTGTATACTGTGGCTGAAATATGATGACAAAGACCTTTTCTAGTTGAAAGCAAGGAATTATAAGCTCAAGAGAAGACGTTGGTTAAAGGTGTTGCTGCAAAGAGAAGGAAGGAACTTTGTTGCCAACTTGTAAACTGTTGGCTGAATACTTGCTTGGAACATTTACTATCAAAGTGGAACAAAGACTTGAACTGGAACTGTGTTAATAGACCGGATTTCCTGAACTTTTGTTTGGAACATTTGAAAAGAATCCTGACTAAATCTGGGGAAGTGGAATTCACCTAGATTGGAAGGAGAACCTATTGTTTGTGATTGGAATACAACTATTGTATTGGTTATTATTGAAATGCCACAATTGCATTTTTAAGTTGTGTATATTGAAGTGTGAGAGACGGAATCCTTTTGTTGGAGTGTTTCCTTTATTTTAGGCAGGTAAATCCTCGTCAGGGTAGGGATAGTGAGGTGTTTATCCAGCCTTTTCAAATTAATAAAAATGGCATATTTTGAAAATGTTCACAAAGTTGCCCGCCTAACATCTGACACCTCACATGTACTTCGATGTGGAGAAGGGCCAGGGTGAAGAAGTTGCAATGGTCTTCAAAGATGTAGACATTTTTTGTGTTAAAATGGAAGATGCCTGCGATGTAGTTCTGTGGCGGGTGCAATCTTTGTGGAACATATATAGGGAATTCGACCCCCAGGGAGCTACCTCATTTTGGACTAGGGAGGTGAGCCCACTAAGCTTCACACCCCCTAGGGGACAGGGCAGGTGGGATCCCACTGGGGTTGACGCCAGTCTCCCGCACTCATTCCCCTCCACCCCCCACTCATCTTTGAGGACAGGAGATTCCCTGAAAGGTATATCAGTAATCCTCCCTATTCTCAAGGCCCCAATATCTTTGTCTATGTGGGACCTAACCTGTGTGATGACTAAACACTTCCTGTAAGAATGGCTGGTATGGTTTCTGACCCTCTGTGCACAGTAGTCCCCTGGAACGAGGGAATGCAGGAATGGCCCACCCCCTTTCATAGGGAGAGATAAAGATCCATTGAGTATTTTAGACTAAGAGAAGGGAAGCCTGCAGAGCCAGAGAAGCATGGTGACCTCCTCTTGGAGTGGTGTGGCAGGGATCTATGTGATTACTGCGACCCCCACAATTCCGACGGCCGAAAATGCCTTTTTTTCTTTCAGCCCCATGTACACCACATACATATGCGGGGGAGACCCACCGCATCCCCTCATACTTGTATTCTATATCATACCCCTTTCCCCCCACATATAAAAGTCTGAATTTTCAGCAGTCGGAATTGTGGAGGCGACATTTTGGTATATTCCGTGGGGGCAGGAAGAGCATATGGCCGGCGTGGCGAAGGACTCCACGGCCAAGCCCACAAAAGCTCACAGCCCTGTCTGAGTAGGAGCTGGAAGCACCTGGCCCAGACCAGCAAACGTGGAGCACCCGCCTGGGAGGACAGGGCAAACTCCACCTGCCAAACACCAGAAAGAAACTTAGGTGGGGCCGCGATTGAGAACTCCCTGACTCTCCTGTGGCGCACCGTCCAGGGAACAGAGGTACTCGGTGGCTCCAGGGAACCGGGAGAGGTGAGGCAAGACCAAAAGAGACCCCAAGAAAAGCCTAGCAGGGGAGAACGCCAGGAACATTCTTCAGAAAGAAAACCGTGCAGTGGGGCAACACAGACCAGACGTCCCCATGTGAGAGGAAACACTAGGGACGTTAATTGGACTGAATTGAGCACTCCAGACAAGAGGTGGTTGGAAAGTCATTCAGCCTGCGTGCCTACATTGTGCACTGTGTGAGTAGACCCTACTGAGAGACTCTCCAGGTTGGGGGGCAGAAGCCAACCACTATTCATTATTGTAGGGCCAAGGCCCCAAGTGTATCTTTTTTTGTTGAGTTTATCTGGTTCTTTTATAGTGGTAGGAACAGAACTCTGGGAAGTATAGGATTCTGGATGGAGGACTTTCTTATTTTGTAAGGACATCCTAACGAGCGTCCTTTTATATTTCTTTTATAGAAAAGGGCCATAAATCTTAGTCTTTGGGACAGCATAGGTCTTTTCTTTACCCTAATGTCACCTTGTCATTCTCCTTAGTCTGGTCTACCACATGTCATTTGGCTTTTAAACCATGTGTCGTCATTGTAGTGGTCTTAAAGTGCAGAGTCCTTGTTCGTGGTTGAGCTTATTCTGACCCCTCTTAGGGTGTTAGTCTGAGTGAAGAGGAAAGGTTAAGTTGGGAGAGAATGGGTGAACAAAAGGGAACAGACCTGCGTAAAATAACATAAGGTATAATGAATGTGTAAGCTGGAATGTATGTAAGATATGTAGCTCTGGTCTGACATCTAGAGGTTTACTTCCTTTATGTGCTATTTCTTCCTGGGGCAGTAGTCTCAACAGTTTTGTGGTAGTTGCACCTCAGTTTGCCCATGCCTTATACTTTTCCTTGTGTCTCCACAGCTCTGGATGTGCGGGTGTACTTCATCAATGACTCCTCTGTGGCCCTGAATGTGGATGGTCTGACTTCCATGACCTCCCACGAGCTGCACCGCATCGTCCGTGAGGCCCTTCTGCTTCCAGAGATTACCCAGGAGGCCTTCTCATTTTGGCTGTTGTCACCGTTACTTGGTAAGCCTCCACCATGAAATGTTTCCCATTCTGTCCTGGTTTCAGTGCCATCCTTTTGCAATTAATTCTGTGCTCTTTTAAAAAGTGTACATTTCTGTGGTAGTTTTGCACGTTTGTCAGTTGAAATTGTTCTGCATAAAGTGGACTACATCTATTTTATTTTTGTGATGAGAAACCAGTTGCTGTAATTTTGCAATTGAAAAGTAATTCCCAATTATTTTCCAACCTCTCGAGCATAGTTTTTTCTCGAGACAAAAGATAAAGATGTGGTCATGCATATTTTCACTAAGAATTGTATGCATTTTGCTTCAGCAGGTCAGCATGAGTAATTTCTGTTACTGGTGCATGAGATTTGTAGAGTGCTAGCTTGCTATTGGAATGGCTTTGTAGCACTGGCAACAGTCTGTGTTCAGTGCTGCATTTTTCTTTGTTGCTGGTAAACTACAGATAAAATAGATCCTACCCTACGGTTGAGGCGTGAGCCACTCCATTGTTAAATCTGCGAACCACATAAGGATTGTTTACAAACTAAAACATGTAACATGTTATTTTGATGTCGCCCTTCACCTCGTTATGTGGAGGCAGGGTTGGGCTGGGTTAGGGTGGATGAACGGGAAGGGATGGAGAGGACTGGGAGGTGCTTGGTTGGAATAAATAGAGGTTGGAAACGTCCCTTTTCATGTGTCCCAAGTTTTTACTTTGGACCTTGTATCTCGAGACCCTGGTGTTATCACGCCATATTGGCAACGAGTGAGTGGACCTGCAATGTGTGGCTGACGCTGTGGAAGCTAGCCAACGCAAGGCAAGATCCTGCAGGGACAGTGCGCAGCCTAGGTTGCAAGGGTGCACTTGGCTCCGGCTGCAGAGACACCTGCTCCAGGTACACACCAGCCTGGGCAAGGTGAGAGCGCAGAGGTCTCCCTGATAATCTCGTGGTGCTGCATTCCATTTCAAGTTAATGGTGCACAGTGTGTACTCTGTAGCACGGAGGTCCCGGGTGTGATGTTAGCTGATAGGCTCCCGCAGCAGCTGGGGAGCGCGGGCGGGCCTGCCCGATGGCGCTGTGCGAGGGCGTGCCGCAGCGCAAGAAAGACGCGACTCCCTCGTATGGTGCTTAAACCCGGACTGACGTTATCACGCCAGTTCCGGTGATTCCTTTATTACTTCCGTGTCACGTGACCCTTTACGTCAAGGGCACGTGACACCACATTCCTCCCCAACTTGGAGGTATTTACACTGCTGTCAACAACAAACATTTTGAACTGATATAACACATAAACTGACACACATTTACAATGCACCTGCTCTTGCTTACTGCCTTCAGAGTTCATCTTGGCGTGGGTTTCTGACGGTAGACTCCGTCCACTACATATCCCTGGAGGCGAGACGACGGTTTGGGCTTTTCTCTCAGACAGTAGCGGGTGCTTCTTTCTCTGGGTGTGTCCTCCTTGGTGATCTCTGCTTCGGTTCTTATCTTGCAGGTGTGGTCTGTCTGAATTTCTTGGTGTGGCCAGACTACGCGGTGGTGTCGGTCCTTGAGGTGTATGCGGTGCTCCTCCTTCTCCCCCTCTCGGAGGCGTTGAAGGTTCTTCCCACATTTCTGGGGTACTTTCCTGAAGTGCGACACGTTTCTTGTTACTGTCTCTCCCCCTCGGGTGGCGGTGACCATGCTATGGTTGGTGGTACTGACTGTCCACGGTCGAACCTTGAAATTGAGGGACATTTTCTTGGGCGGTGCTCGGTTCCTGACAATGACGGTGTCTCCTGGGGTCAGTTCTCTGTGGCAGGCTCGTCTGGCGACGCTTTCTTGTTCATTTCGCCTCAGCCGCCTTGCGTCTATTGCTGGGATGTCAGGTTCCGGGGCTGTCCAGTGGGGGTGTATGGGAAGCTCCGCTTGTATGGGTACCCCGAACATGAGGGCTGCAGGGCTGATCCCGGTGGCTGAGTGCGGGGTTTGCCTGTGTGTTCTCAAGAACCGATATACCGTCTTCAACCACGGGTGCCCCTGCTCCTTGGAAATCCTGATGACTTTGTTGAGCGATCCCATGAATCGTTAAGCGTCTCCATTTGCCCTGGGCCATCTTGGGGTGATTCGCTGGTGTTTGACGTTAACTTCTTTGAAGTATTTGCGTAGCTCCTGACTGGTAAAGGATGGCCCGTTGTCGCTTTTTACTTTCCTCGGAATTCCATGTGTGGCAAACATCTTCTCCAGCGCGAGGATGGTGGTTTCGGCGTTAGTGGATGCCACGTGCTCTACTTCAGGATATCTGCTAAACTCGTCGATTATCACGAGCAGGTAACCTTCGCCGGCGATAGTGCAGTGGTCCATGCTGACTGCGTCCCATCGTTTGCAGCTTCTTGGGACACTGCTAATCAGTTCAGGGTTTTCAGGCCTCCTGGATGCTTGGCAGGCCGCGCAGGACTCTACTAGCTCTACTACTCTTTGTTGCATGTTCGGCATCCACATCCTGGATTTGAGGTATGCCGTTGATTTTACGATGCCTTGGTGTCCACTGTGGGCTAACCTGAGAGCTCTTTCCTCCAGATACTCCGGCAATATGATTCGGTGTCCTTATAACAGCACTCCTTCTGGGGCTATTCAGAGTTCATGTCGGATCCCGAACAGCGCTCTGAGTTTGACCTGTGCCGATGCTGTGCGTTGGGCTATTGACATGAGATAGTTCTTCCAATTCCCGGATTGGATAGCGGCGGTCGTGTGCTGTAAGATGGTGTCCTCCTCTGTCTCACGCACTACTTCATGCAGTATCAGGGCTCGCGGTCTTGCGCAGGCAACTACGTGACAGACATGCTCATCGGTTTCCTTCGCATGGTGTTGTTCGCTGTCAGTAGCCGGCCTCGGGTGGCGGGACAGGTAGTCCGCCGGGTTGTCCGATCCTGGGCGATATTCCACCTCGATGTTGTACGGCTGTAGCTGCAGCATCCATTTCTCTATGCGTGCAGGCGGGTGGGGGGCAGAGCCTCGGAAGATCGGGATCAGGGGTTTATGATCAGAGAAGACTTTCGCCTGCTTGCCTAGCAGGTACACTTTGAAGTGGCGGCATCCCCACAAGATGGCCAGGGCCTCCTTCTCCATGTGTGCATAGTTCTGTTCGGGTTTTGTGAGTGCTCTACTGGCAAACGCGATGGGGAACACTTTACCTTCATTGTCCGTTTGGGTTAACACTGCCCCCAGGCCAACTGGGCTGGCATCAACGAGGAGTTCAGTCTGCCTTTCTATGTTGAAGAAGGCCATGGTGGTGGAGGCAGATAGTGTCTTTAATTTGTTGAAATGCTTGTTGATGAGACGCGGTCCATTCCCACTTCTGGTCTTTCTTTAATTCCCTGAGCGGGCTCGCGATGCTGGCGAGGTCAGGAATGAAACGTGCGCAGTAGGTTGCCATCCCCATGAAGCTTCTCACCTCTGAGGCTGATTGTGGTGCTTTGGAGTCTTTTATGTCTCGCACTTTAGACGGGTCAGGGGACACGCGTTCTGCGTTGAAAATGTAGCCAAAGAAACATAGTTCACTTTTGCTGAATTCGCACTTTTCTGCGTTGAGTGTCAGGCCTGCTTCTTCGAGCCTTTTCAGGACTGCCGCTAGTCGTCGATGGTGCTCAATTTTGTTTGAGGCGTATACAAGGATGTCATCACTGATGTTGGTGGTTCCTTCTAACCCCGTGATGACCTTGCGGATTTCGTGTTGGAACACTTCTGCGGCAGATGATATCCCAAAATTGAGCCGTTTGTACCTCATCAGGCCGAGGTGAGAAGAAAATGTGGTAATGTATCTTGACTCTTTGGATAGTCTTAGCTGGTGATAGCCTGATCTGAGGTCAAGTTTACTGAAGACTGTTGCCCCGGTGAGGTCTACGATGAGCTCGTCAATCGTGGGGGTTACATGGCGTTCCCTCCCAATAGCTACGTTGGGAAGCCTCATGTCTATACATATTCTTACTGCGTTAGGCTGTTTGGGTTTTTGGGCTACTACCATGGGCGAAACCCACGGAGTCGGTCCGGATGTTCTCTCTATGATTCCTTCATCTTCGAGCTTGGCCAGTTCCTTTTTCTACTGCGCCTCTCAGGTGGAATGGAATCCGTCTGTGTCGAACTGCCTTCGGTTCAATGGTGCGGTCTATATGAAGCTTGATGGTTCTCCCCTTGAGGCACCCGATGCCCTGGAACAGCTTTCTGTGTCGTCTTAGTAGGTTGTTGAGTTAGTCGTGTTGGAGGTCGAAAGCGAAATTTATTAGCTTCAGCTTCTCTGCCGTTCTGCAGCTCAGTAGCGTCTCGCAGCCGGCATCCACTACACAGATGCGTGCACGGCAGTTGGTGTTCTTGTGGGTAAAGTCTGACTTGAAAGACCCTCGCACAGGGAGGGGTTTCTTACATCAGTAGGCATATAGCCTGACCTCCTTCTGGTGAAGGTTGGGTTTCGGGTGAAGTCTGTTGAATGCTGCCACTGGCATGACGTTCACTGTTGCGCCAGTGTCAATGACCACTTTTAGTGGTTCCCCGTTGGAGAGAACTGTGCACGATGGTCTCTTCCTCTGTCGTGACCGATGCGGTTCTACCGCTGATATTAGGTGTATACGATGTACTTGTCTGCTTCCCTTTTTCCGTCTTCCTTTGTCTCTCCTTTCGGGGGATGTGCTGCTATCGTTGTCACTGTCGCTCGTGTCTGGGGACCTTTGGGGCTCATCGACGGCTCTGGCCTTTCCTTTACGTGCTTGTTGGTGAGAGGATTCTCTGGGTACAAATATTTTCCGGCGTTCTTGTGTCGGGCGTGGGCCGAGTCTTTGTCAGGCGGTTTCAGGCAGACAGCTTCATAGTGGTTGAGGCAATTGCATTTTCTGCACGTGGATCCCCATGCGGGGCAGGACTCACCTCTGTGCCACGGGCCTCCGCACCATCTGCAGCTCTTGACTCGCCCCTGTGATGGGGGGGGCCTCTGACCCTGCTTTGTGCGAATGTTCTGGTGTCTGGAGATGGCCGCCACGTCTTCTGCGGGTCCAGGGTTGTCCAGTGGCAGTCTTTGGATTGCTGCTTCCATTACCGCTACCTGGTCTTCCGTTTGTTCGCGGAGGCGCGCCATCTCGAGGATGCGTGACAAGCGTATGTTCCTTTCAGATAGTATGGCTCTTCTCAATTTTTCAGAGGATATCCCGTTGATGATCTGGAGACAGATGGCGAATTCTTCGTCTGGGAACTCACAGCCTACTGCCATTTCGCGAAGGCGAGCGTGAAATTTGTCCACTGTTTCTTTCTCCCGTTGCCTCGCCATGCAAAAGTGGAAACGTTCATAGTCTGGGTTGAGATCAGGTTTGAACATATTGGTGAGTGCTGTTCTCGCTGCGTCATAGTTGTCTTCGTTACCGCGGTTCGGTGTGGCGTTGAAGAGGCGCAGAGCTGCTGCTCCGATGTTGAGTAGGAGGAAAGTGCGCATCTTTTTCGGCACGGTAATGTCTCTGGCGTCGAGATGCATTTCAAATTGTTGTAGCCAGATTTCCCACCTGATAGCAGCTCCTGTGGTGAATGGGTCGAACGGCGGCATGAATGTTGTCTGTTGCTGGGTCGGGATGCTCATTGGAGAGGCTCCTCCTGGAGGATGAACTTGTGCTAGTCCTTATGGGGCTGGTGCTTGGGCTGGACATGTCGGTTTTCCGTGTGCTCTTTACAGATTTAGGGCGCAGTCTGTAGGTGGCGGTGCTAGAGGTATCTCTTCAACACAGTAGGGGACTATGGCACGTGTTAAGCTGAGTAGCCGTGCAATACCTGCTTTGACACCAACAGACTTCTCCAGGAGATGCAGGAGGAGTATTGAAGCAACGTTTTATCCATGCAGCGTGTGAGAGCTGCAGAGCCCCAGTCTTGAGCATCGGCGTGGCTTCAGCCGACGCGTGCTGGTGTTGTACACAGCCACGTGACGTCGCGAGGTTGATGTCTGCGACGTGTGGCCGTGTCGGAGGTGTGGCGCCGTTGCAGGTGTTGCCGCGCAGCTCCGTGTGTGGAGGAGGTGCGGATCCGCGTTGGGTCCGAAACCGACTTCGTCGCCAGTGTGGTGTTAGCTAATAGGCTCCCGCAGCAGCTGGGGAGCGCGGGCAGGCCTGCCCGATGGCGCTGTGCGAGGGCGGGCCGCAGCGCAAGAAAGACGCGACTCCCTCGTATGGTGCTTAAACCCGGACTGGCGTTATCACGCCAGTTCCGGTGATTCCTTTATTACTTCCGTGTCACGTGACCCTTTACGTCAAGGGCACGTGACACCACACCGGGTGCAGAGCTCCACCATGTGAGTCACATAATCCTCTGGCAGTTGTGCGTGCTGCTGCTGCACGACCCATCCATGGACTGGGCCCCCAACAATAAAACAAAAAAAGTAAATTAAAGAACTTTGTGACACAAGCAAAGAGAGGCTGCAACCCCAGGCATAACGGTACCAGGGACCCCCACGTGCCACAGTTCAGGAGGACACAGGCCAGATTGCCTTGCAGAGACCGTGTGCAGCAATGCAGACAAGACCAGTACATGCACAAGTCGTGGTTGGTAGCTCACATGCAGAGTCAGCTTTGCGATACTTTTGATATTGTTAATTAAATGTAATATTTGTATTTGCGTCTTTCGACGGATGTGTTCTAAAGGCACGTTTTATCAAGTGAAATTCGACTATCAACTGAGCCACTTGCGTCGGCCTATACAAGGCTTCCACCTCGCAGTAGGGAGACTGGAGTGGGAATGAACTTTATTTACTTCTTCTAGAGAATTCCTCTTCTCACTGTCACCTTTTGTTTCCATTGTCTAGCTACCTTTCCCATTCCACTGAAATATGGAAAGCACTCCCTTTAAGCTCTGTCCTTCCTGCAATCGAAAAGTTCTGTGGAAAGAGATACACAAAGTGTGTAACCACTGTCTTCCCTGTGACTACTCGGAAGCCGTGTGCAAGCTCTTTCGGCCCAAAACGCTAGAGAGACCCTCTAAACGGTGACGCACTACGCCATGCAGGCCAAGTCTGGTTCACCGAACGGCACTTTTTAATCGGATGTGGAAGAACTAGACAACTATGGCTCCCCTTTGGATGCACTCCCGCATGCCAATCGCAACCATAAAAGGCAGGCCCAGTGTTCTACTAGGGGGGACAACCCCTAGCGATGAAGGCACACATAAGCGCACTCTCCATGGGCGGGGCGCACAAAAAACGTAGCCATACATTCCCTAGCCCTTGTTCGACTAATTGGTCTTCTGGCTTGACGAGTCCAAAGCTTGCTTTGCTTATGACCTTGCGTTCAGTGCATGTCGATAAGGAGAAACAGACGCCAGATGCCATGCGAAAAGCTTCGTAGCATGTTTCACGGTCACCCTCATCTGAACATGTGTCGAAACATAAGTTGAAAGCACAAAAATCTTCCAAACACACACAATGTTCTCAAGGAACTTCCAGACACACTACAACACTTAAGGGTCCTACAAAAACACACATCACATAAAGCCTCAGAGTACGCTAAGGCTACTTCTCCTTTGTTTCCTTCACTGCAAAAGAAACCTACTGTTAAACCAGAGGACATCATTTTTCCACTTCCAGTAACAACCAGGACTTGGACCAGGTACTGTTTTGAGGAGAAAATGGATAGTTTCCTCCTTGTCTATTTTATGGCATGTTACCCTGTAAGACAAAAGCCTCTATATACTGAAAAAATGTATTTCGGTAAGCATAGCAAACCATAAAAATCAAACAATGTGTTTAATAATCATAAACTGCTACAGAAGTGTTTTAACATTGTCAGCCAAGTAGTTCTGTATACTGTGGCTGAAATATGATGACCAGGACCTTTTTCTAGTTGAAACCAAGAAAGCAAGCAATTATTAAAAGCTCAAGAGGACGTTGGTTAAAGGTGTTGCTGCAAAGAGAAGGAAGGAACTTTGTTGAACACTTGTAAGCTGTTGGCTGAATACTATACTGACCTTAAGCACAAGCTCCACTGGTTTTAATATGAACAAGCCCAATGCTCTGGTAACCCCACCAATTGCCTGTTTAAATCTCAAGGTCTGCTTCTCAACATGAGCTTCAGTCCTCAAATTCGAAGCAAATCTAACCCCTAGATAATAAAAATGGTCCACTCTAAGGATTTGCGCCCTCCCCCCCGCTAAATATAGCAGGAAACCTTGGCAGTCTCCCCATAGAGCAGACCATAACAGCCGATTTTCTTAGCATTTATTTTTAACCTCAGTTTGTCCATACATTGAGAATAATCCTCTACAAGACACTGTAGGGCTCTAGGGGTACAGGCCAGCAAAACCGTATCATTTGCATAGGCCAGTAGGGACCAACACATATTGCCCATCCTAGGAATGTCTGGGGTAGATTTAAGTAAATGATCGTATAGGCTATTTATATACAAACAAAGCATAGGGGCCAATATGCAGCCTTGATGCACCCCACCTTCTACATCTAAAAATTGAGTGCAATGTCCAGAGACCCCACTCTCACACAAGCCACTGTTGAGAGATGAAGTCTCTCCATGAGGTCCACCAGGGCAGTTGATAGATCTGAGCACACTCCACAACTTGCCACAATCGACCTTGTCGAAAGTTGTTTTCAGATCCATGGAGGCCAAACAAATAGGCTCCTCCTTAATAAATAATGTGCCGCTACCAAATAGTGTAGGGATCGGACCTAAAAACATGTATATGATTTTGAATAAGAGAAGATTGATGAGAAGGCGGGTAAAAGCGATTAGAAGGGATGCCTTCCCTGCTAAATGTGAAAGAATAAGGACGATCCGACAGATTTAAAAACTGGTATAAGAGCTTGACTGCCATTAGATCACAAAATGATGCTGAATATATCCTAAAAGCAGTCTGTGCAAAAAAATCTAAAGATATCTGGAGTTAATCAACAACGGGGGCATGTTTAGAGAAGCGAACTTAGCGAACATGGTCTCCGAAGGCGACTGGGTGCAACATTATTCTTCCCTTTTTGCAGACCCGAAAGCATCTAACTAAGAGGTGGAACTTTGAATTTGAAGAGCATGATGCAGACCTGATAGGCAACTTGAGCTCCTCTCGTGCGGCAGGGCTGGATGGCCTGTCAAGCCAAGAATTGAAAAAGAACAGAGAGCAATGGGCAAAATTGCTTGTCCTGTTTTCGCCTTTATGGACCTAGATGGTGTCATCAGGGGGAGACTATGGGCCAAATTGCGGAAATGGGGATGACCGATTGATCTGCCATAGAAGCCCTATATACTGATACCTCTTAGAATCCGGTTGTCAAATAGGGGGTTCCTATCAGAAAAAATAAATGCCTTCAGGGGATTAAAGCAGGGGTGTGTGTTGGTGCCTCTTCTGTTTTGACTGTATATAGCGGATCTGGTTGAGTCACAAGAACTAGTAAGGGCTTTTCCACCGAAGATTGATGGTAGGGCAGTATCATGGATCCTCTTTGCAGACTATCTAGTCTTCCTAGATCACAGATCGGTTTGCAGAGGAGACTTAAGTGCCTTTGAGTCCTTCCTGAGCCAAATTGGCATGAGGACGAATGGCAAAAGTTATGGCCATGAAAGCAGTAGGTAGAAGGATGTGTGAAAGGTTTACTTGGCGAGTAGAGGGAATTTCCTTAGAGATTGTCGACACCATCATATCTTGGAGTGACTGTCAATAAGAGAAGAAGTGAATAAGATCACTACCTGTACCTACGATGTAGGTTATCAATATTGATAAACCAGGGACGGAGCTTGCAGAAGAAATATGGGAAATGCACGCTCATACCGATAATCTCGTTTTATAAGCAAAAAGGGGCTCAAACACTAACCTATGGTGCTGAAGCGATTCTCCATCTGTCCTTTGCTGTGTGGGACAAGCTTGAGGGTTTGTTCTGGCGAAAAGTCCTGAGGCTCCCAAACAGCTTGCCAACCAGTGTGATAAGGCTAGAATTGAAACTACAGTCTCTTGAGTCCATGGTGGTATGGAAAATGATTGCTCTATACCGCAAATGCACTGAAAAACCTGCTGCACGCCCATTTGAATTACTGGAAGGTGGTCATGAGGTCTGTGATAAATACTTTGGCTGCTGGAAAGCGAAAGTTGAGAACATTTTGAAGGGGAAGGACATTGAGATTGGGGACTTAATGTCAAACCCAAGGTGAAAAAGAAGCTCCAGGCTTGGGACTGGATGGATACTGAAGAGCGCTGTGGGAAAGATAAATTGGGGCGCTTGATAATTGAGGATGGAAAGGGGATGAATGTGCTTCCAACTTGCCTGCCGAAATTTCCCTCACCAAAGATTTGTGATCTTTTACTCCGCTGCCGCTTAAACATCTTAGATACAAGGGAGGTACAGTGGCGAAGGAAGATCCCTGGGGTCCTAAATCCATGGTCCAGATTCTTTAAGTTGCCTGAAACAGTGGAATACCTGATGCACCTGATAACGGTCTGTCAATCTTTGGTCGAAGTAAGATTTTTTTGATTTTTTTTAAGAGGGCATATGGAAGCAGGATCGACCCTGAGCCCTCTGGAGTGTTGGAAATGGGTGTTGATGGGGGAGCAAACTAGTCTGGTAATTGCTACAATGAATATGCTGGAGTTTGTATTGTTAGAGAATGGAGAGGGGGAAGGGAAAAAAAAAAATTAAACTGTGCCTTCCGCCAGACCATTATAAAGTATGAGACGGCGCTTCGATCCTTCATAGCAAAGTGTTGATGCACAAGGAAGCTTTCATTGAGTTTAGTGATTTGTGATCGGGTGGACTTCCTTCTTTCTTTTTTTTTTTTTCTTTCCCCTTACCTCTTCCGTTTCTTCCTTGTAGGCTTGGAATGTGATTTTAGAGGAGGTTGATAATGAAGTTGTAAATGTTAAAGGTGTTTTTTTTTTTTTTTTTTTTTTTACGATGCCATGTAACATTTGTTATTTTTGTTTTTAAACCAATAAAACATTGAAAAATAATAATGTGCCGCCGCCAAATAAAGATTCAGGACCTGCATATCCGTTCCACGCCCTGGTCTAAAACCTAACCATATAGAGGAGAGAATATTCATACTCTCTAACCAGGCCTCCAACCTCCCCAAAATCTTAACCACAGTCTAAAAGGGAAATTGGTCTATACAACGCTGGTAGGGTCCTTGGCCCCTTTTTATAAATTGGATTGATCACTGCGCGGGACCATGAAACGGGGCGAGTACCACCTTCGCAAATGGTATAAAACCCCCAAAGTCAAAATAAGGGCCCAAGTGTCCGGTTCCTCCTAAAAAAAAAAAAAAAAAAAAAAAACTAATCGGCAGGAACATTATGCGAGCCAGTGGCCTTATTCCAAGCTTGACATTTTATAGCTTTCAGAATTTCCTCAACTGTAAGATAATTTTACTTTACATCCTAGAAGATAACTTTTTGGGATCCAGCGCTAACAACCGATCAAAATCCACCTTCTTTCATCAACCACTATTCAAGGAGGAATAATGGGTCAGCCTTCCCATTCCAGGTCCGCAACCGTAGCAAGGGTGCCACTCGGCTTAAATTTATAAAATGGCCCATTATTTACAATGTCCCCAAAAAGTTTAGCATTATTGGTGACAGAAGAATTCACTCACTCCCCTCACGACGCCGCTTTACTTTCAGATTTTCTAACAGCGATGGCATTCTTATAGGCCGCCTGAGCCATAATTATATAATACTTTGTGAACAGAGGCTTCTTCAGGACTTAGATTTTGTACAAACTGCATTAAACCACCCAGGACGTGGCCTTCCCCTATTTCTGCTAGCCTTCTTGGTAAATGAGACAGAAAGATTAGTCAAAAGTAGTAACACTCTGATCTGAATTGCCAGAAAAGATATTTTCAGGTACTCCCCAATTGTTTACAACTATGTCCCTTTGCAGAGTCTCACGATCCACTAACTGCCATTTTACCCGACTCTTCCAGCCACCCGTGGAAACCTCTGGCTTATAGGACAGGCCCACAGTGACAGACCTGCCCTGCAATCTAACCTCAAGCTGAATAGGGAAGTGATCACTGCATAGGTCACCCAAAACCTCAAACCCAGTGACACAGTCCCAGAATTTTACTGGGACACAAATGTAATCCATTAACGAGCAACCAGATGCAGAAGAAAATGTAAATTTCCCTGGCATGTCATCTGGGAAACGACCATTGGCCGTACGCAACCCCCATTCAAAAAGGAGCTTCCATAGCCGGAATCCCTCACTACAGGTTCTAACATCCCTTATAATGGGTGGCAAGATACCCAACAAATCATCTTCAGGGGGATCAAGAAGACTGCAACGAGGTCCACTAACAGGTTTAGCATTAAAATTGCCCCCTACAATAAGAGATAATTCACAGCAACCAGCTAACAAGGACCTCCTCACAGAAGCTAAAATAGATGGGCAGTTAAAAATATAACACAAAAGCATAGATGGGCAGTTAAAAATATAACACACAAGACTACCCCTCCTATGCCTGCTTGCCGCCTGCAAAAAAGGGCAGGGGAATTCCAGCTGGTACAGTTCACTCACAAGATGGGTTTTGGCCAAGCTGCAGAGACCTCCATGACAGCGCCCCTAGAACATTTCTGCGCCAGTACAGAGTAGGCCGTAAACCCATCAACCAACACATGCTTCATCGCCCAGGTCTCCTGCGTTAAAACCACATCAGCCCCCTCAAGGAGTGACAGTCTCTGAACAACCTACTCTGGATTTAATACCCGCCTCATTCCATGAAACAGTCACCAGCAACTCCAGTGGCTGCAGCATCGGAGGTTGCATATAGACATGACGTCTAAAACGCCACCAACCTTCTGACCGTGTATGGGGCCACAAAACACCTGCCTCTCAACTAACACCCCTAGATCCCTAAAACTGCTTCACAGGTGGGGCCTAGGTGACAAAGGCATACACCTTCTCCCAAGTATGTTGAGAGACCTGAAAAGATGTTGAAGAAATCTGCCTCATCCTCTGCTCCAATTCATATCTGGTCAGATCGATGGAGGCCGATTGGGGTCAATAAGGGGCTCAATATTTTTACAGGGCCCAGAATTTCACGTACTCCCAATGGAATGCTTACCAAAAGGGGAGCACCCTACTCTAGCCCTCCTGCCAATGGTACCAAATGGTAACACGAATCGTGGATGTGACACAAATCAGCCTTCAAGTCTTCAAAGACTTCAGACCCCTTCAGTGCCAAAACATCACAGTAATTCCAAATACACATACAAAAGTTAGCGTTTGGAAAGGAGAAGGGGACGTTACAGCCCTTGCAAAACATAGTCCGATAAAATGTGAGCAACAGGGAACAATTTAAACGACATATCATTTACCCCCAACACTTCGAAAGGGCCTGCGCTAATATTCTTTTATAGGCATTTTTATTGCAATGCATTGGGCCATTAAAACAACATATTGGATTTGAGTCTCGTCCTCTTGGACAGTTCCTTGCCCCACCTATCAGCGCAGGGGGCACCCTGATGGGCCTGGGTAGGTTCAGAACTCTAAATGTCACCTCTGTGAACAGCAGACAGTCCTATCTTGATTGTCTGAATGTCCCATGCCAGATATAATCATATCAGTTCGGGGGACTAGACCAGTTAGAGGGCCTACTCCACCAGACCCTCACACTATGTCAATATAGCCTCAGCTCTTTCAAGGACCTCTCCTTTGAAGAGATAGCCCAGCCCCACTGCCCAACCCCTTCTCTGATAAGGGGCAAGCCGGACTATACCCAGCGATGCTGCGTTACGAACAGAAGGTTGACCAGATCGAACATTTGCAGTTTTTAAGGCTTCTACATTTCTAAAGTCCCTTGCTGCAAAATCGGTAAAGGATTTGGCTAACAAACTGATCACATCCAAATACAAGTCCAATTTTCCCACATCTTTATCACATCTATCCGTCAAGACGCATAAAGGCTATCACAGGCCTATTAAAATGCTGAACAATATATGGAATGTGATGTACACTTGAACCGAGTAGAAACTGAGAAGCCTGATCAACAGTCGTCACACCATCCGTTGGCAGTCTGGACAGCACGGAATTCAGAGTAGAAGCGGGAAACTGATTCCGAAGGCTGCACTCTGATTGTAGAGTGCCTTGTTCCCTTATGACAGATGGAATACACAGGACTTCTCTAAACTACCCGCTCTGCTCCATACCAGCATTACCAGTGCAGACCTCAGTCAATCCCGGGATATTCTCTGGCTTTGTTCATGAGGGAGGCATCCCTTGACTCCTCCAAACTGAAGGGGTCAACGTCAAAATCGCCATAGTCATCGGCATCATCCAGGATCACATAATTTCCCACCTCCTGGGTTCCCAACTCCAGGGTTCCTCCATCGATCTTCCATCAATTCCGAGACGTCCAGAAAGGCAGTTCTCTGTGTTATAGCGGTCAATTGGGATGTATGTGATTTCTTCAAAATTATTTCACCTAATGGAGATTTCACTGAATCCATTTCACTGAAAAACGAAATATACTTGTTACTTTTTCTTTCTTTCCTTTTTTTATGTTGGTGGGGGTCCCCACCGCAGCCCCCAAACCCTCTCTACCCTGACTTATATACTCTTACCCCACACCCCACCTATTATGCATTACACATATACCATTTCCCCCTACCCTTTTCGGTTAAATAGATTTTGTGAAATCTCATTAGGTGAAATGGCATTAGAAGAAATCTACGGTAACGGTCAATTGTGCGCTCTAAGGCTTCTAGAGCGGCACTTGACAAGGGTTCGACCTGAGGATCTTGACGAGCACTAGTAACATCAGTAAAAGCCTTCAACAACAGGTGCTCCACTGCTCCCCTCACAGATCGCCCCCAGAGCAGGGATGGAAGCAGGGATAGAGGCCTCTAGAACTAAATTGGGGCTGAGGACATCTGGAATACCACCTGAGACACCTAGTCTGTATACATGGGGGTTACTCACCCATTTTCCAGCAGGTCGCTCTCCTAAGCCATCCAAGTCTTCAACAAAAGCGGCCTCCATTTTACTCATGCCACTTCGATCTCGGCCAACCACAGCACCCTTGGTGATAGTGGGGACCAAAGAGCGACGGTTCCTACTTTCTTCCTCACCAAAGGGAGCCTCTGCACTCCCTACGGCCCTCTCACTACAGGTCACCCAATCGATCGTAGCCTGCTTAAACAACCTGTGGGGTCCTACTGCCTTGACATCCGGATGATTAACTACTGCACCCTGCCTTCTTCTAAATGAGCGTCCGAAAGACAGGAGTCGGAGCGTGCCCTCAGCCAGTAGAAGCTAGTAGGCTCCCAGGCTTCACAGAACACAAAGCTTCAAAGCTTCACAGCGGTGTAACTCTGCTCACCTCTGGCTGTGGCTTTGCTGCTTGCCGCTTGCCAACCACAAGGGAACTCCTCTCTGCTCCAAGTGGGGCGCAATGCCCTGGTGCTGCACAACACCACACAGTTGTATCCCCACAGTAGCTGGTTGCTGTGACCGACTGCTCCTCGCAGAGCTCTGGCAAGACCTAGACGAAAGTTCCTAGTGACCTAGCAAGACGACATCAAGCCGCACTGCTCACGCTCATGCAGCTGCTTCCGATGTATACAACAGAAGGGGAACCACCAGCTAAGTCCCCTACAATACACACAATGCATACATCGCCATATCAACATCATTGATGAAGGCGCACAACATGAAACCTTTCAGGATAATCGAGCTGATCAGGGCACTGATGAGCAGGGTACATGGTATGATAATCCTAGTGATCCCCCTTACTATGACCCAGATGACCCTGACATCTTGTAGCCCCCTGATGACAGAGGTTCCTGGTACGAGTTCTCCTATTGACGGCTAAGATTTATTTAACAATCTGCTCAGGAAAGCTGTAGATCATTTCAAAATTCACACACAAGACAGACTTTGTGGATAATATTCTGAATGAGAAATAATAATTTAGCCAATCAATACCATTGCTACAGTCTACAAAAAAGTGCATACAAACTTCCATGACTAGAGCATCTCTTACAAGGGTGGTAAACCCTAGAGTGGAAAGTTTTTAAATCGTCACCTACAGACTCACTTTACATTGGGGGCCATTTTAAAACCAGATCAATTAGTCGTTACCACTACTAGAAAAAGAGCAGGGGTCCCCTTGTCTAATGCTGAAGCTCCTCCAGACAGAGTGTAAAATAACTTTACGCCCTAGGGAAAAGAGTAGCTACGTCGTCAGCCTTTTCTTCACGCATAGCCATTAACACTATGTTGCTTGCAATGTACAGTGGTGCGCAATGGGACTCTGTGCAAAACCAATTGGATTCTGTTCAAGAACGCTGAAGTCACAATTAATTAAAACCTGGGAGTGGCGGAGTGTTTGGTGTCTGACAGTCTGGCTGCCCATACTGGAGTCTTTCCTTGCTGGTGATCGTTTTCGGAGGTGGAACCTACAGCTGCTCCAAAATCCTTGTGAAGTGTGGAGTACCGCAGTGTTAGGTGTTCGAAGTTGGGAGGTCTGGGTCAGACTACGGCCTGTTTCTCGTCTGTAATATCCCCCATGAGTGAGACCTACACGGAGCATGGGAAAGGCCTATTCCCTGGCCATGGCATTGTCGCCAATTTGCTAATGACTTTCTTTGCATAAGAAGATGTGGAAAGTTGAATTTTACGCCGTTGTTTAGTTACTGTGCTCCTGCTACTTTGGAGTAACACATACGTTAGGCTAACAGTGGCTTGGCTCAGTGCGGCTCACTGGTGCTAACGGTCTGTTAAAAGATCTGAGCGGGGAGAGGTTTCCAAACCTTTTATTGGATACAAGTTGCAGAATGGTGCAGACTGCATCTCCTGCAAAGCTGGCCCACTCACACGCATATTTTCTAAGCATTGCCGCTTCGCTCTCTGGCTTTGGTCAGCTGCAAATTAAACAGAGGGGTTTGAGAGGGAGGGTGGACGGTCAAAGAAGATCTCTAAAGGAAAAAAGTAACACCACAGGAAATGCTTTTAGCAATGCAGGCAAAGGTTACGGTTTACTACCTTGTAGCACTGCGGCTCCTAAAAATCCAACCGCAGAGGATGCTATCATAGCACTGGCTGCACTGACAGTAAGCTCTCCAATGATACCAGCAGGGTTTTGATAATAAGCACTTGCTGCTGAATTTGGTCCGGAATCTACAACGTGATCTCCGGCAGGACGAAAGCGGTCGACTAGTATGAGCAAGGGAGTCCTTGTTCCAATGTTCTTGGGCAAAGGATCACTGCGGCTCCGGTCGGCGACGGCGGTCGTTGACAGTGATGGACTTCAATGTCCGGGCGCTTCACTTTGATATTTCGCGGTGGTCCCTGTCTCCAGGCGGCAGCCTTTCGAGGGTCTGATGTCCAGGGAGCTTTGGCAAAGATCAGCTGGTGCACAATGGTCCCTCGTAGCTCGGGAAGAGGTCTCCTAGCCAGGTCCTTTCTTGAATCAGTTCCTTGTAGGCACAGCAGCTTTCAGATTAGTGAAGGACAGCAGCAGCAATTCTTCTTCCAGTGGGCTTCAAGGTTAAGCATCAAGTATCAGCTTCTGAATGATTTCCATCAGTGAGAGGCCCCCAGATATACTGTTGATCTGCTGGGTCACACTCAGACAACCAATCATTCAGAAGGGCAGTCTGGCAGCCAATCCAGCTCACAGTGCATTCAGGCCATTCTTCTCCATCCAGACACTCAAAACACGGAATGTGGATTCGGATAAGCACTCAGCCATTCAGCATTCCACACTGGATTCATACCATTTTCGGGCAGGGCTGTCTCAGTCATTGTGTCAACCGCCAGATACTAGACACCCATAACATGAAATGTGTATTCATCACACACTCCATTCACCCAGGCCCCACCCCACGGGAGTACCCACAACATAGTCATTGGGAAGGCTCCAGCCAGTCTGGCCTGGACTTCCACACAATACCATATATGGAACGTCCACCCAGTTAGGGGGAAGGGACAGAGTCGGGGCTTCCCGGGACTTCGGGAATACAAGGTAACGGGTAATAGAAAGCAAGAGGCCACAGGGGCCATCTTGTTTCCTATCAGGAATCCACTGATTCCAATGGCAGGCCCTGGGTATCCCAAAATGGAGGACACTCGGAGCACCTGTCAAATTCAACATGGAGCTACCACCAGCCCATACCCTGCTCGGTGGGCCACACACAGGTGCCCAAAAACATACATTAGGAGTACAGGGTTGGCAGGGTTGTACCCCTACCCATGGGTGCCATAGGGGTATCCCAGGGTCTATTCACCACAACCAAAAAGAGGAAGAGCTGCACCGCCAGGAGTCCCACATGAACTCCTGTGTGGAAATGCCACACTTAGATGGAATTCTCAAGTTCAGTCTGCGCCAAATCTAGACAGGAATGTGATTGTTAGCATAAGCCACACATAGATGGAATTTCAGAAATGTGATCGTTAAAATATGCCACACTAGATGGAATTTCAGAAATGTGATTGTTAGCATATGTGATTCTTAGCATGCACCACACTTAGAATTCTGAACCTAGCCTGTGTCGCATCTAGATAGAAATCTGACTGTTAGCTTGGTCACACTAGTATGGAATTCTGAACCTTAGCTTGCGCGGCATCTACATAGAAATGTGACTGTTAGCATGTACCACACCTAGATGGAATCCCACAATTGCAAGGACAGCAATGCCAACTAACCAACTAACAATTCCATCCCTCTGCATACACCTCTCAAACTATAAAGAAACGCAACCACAAGCCTTAAACGCAGCAATCCGCACAAACTTCACAACAATGCAACAACAAAACAAACCACACATAGACTTGCACAACCGCATGCGACGACTACGGACCATAAAACACCCCCAAGCCCAGCCAACAGACCCATTGGGCTGAGGCTGCCAACAGCACATCACTGCTCTCTTGCACTTTTCCAGCTTATTCCCACTAACCCACCCCCTCTCCTCCCCTTTTTCAGAGCCGCCAGGGGACCACTTCGGTGGTGATAGTGCGCGGTACAAATGTCCTTTAACATTAACACATGATAAAGCAATAAAGGACAAGGATATGGAGGCCCTGTCCCGTCAATGCATTTCCAGCATCAGTCATCCACTTCCCTCTATTCAACATATCCGATATTCAACCCTACATTGAACTCACTTGCTGTTACTATTGATGCAGTTTTTGGTTTCTGCTAGACTGTGGTGCAGGAACAAGTAAAATTAAACAATATTCTTTCCAGGGTGGTAAGTGTGTCTGCACACCTACTGAAAAGTCGGGAATGGAAACAAGTGATGAGAATTTGCCCTCACAGAGTTCTGAGGAAATTGATATGGAAAATCAGCAGCCTCCAAACTTGGACAAGAAAGAGGGAGTACTTGGAATATCCTTTTACTAGTGCCCCAGTGGAGGCTAAATTGTCCTTCCTGCCAAGTCTGACCCAAATTAAGAACTTTAAAGCTACAGAAAAAAGAGAAAGCAGAGTGGCCTTAGAGCCTCCGCAAAAATCAAATTTGAAGGGCAAGACGCAGGAGGAAAAACCGCTAATGGAGAACAAAGGTGCCAACAGGGAATGGCCTGTGAATGGGACTCCTAAAGAAGTGAAGCCTCCGTTTCAGGAAATGATCCGTTCAGGTTCATTGGAATAAATGGTTCATTCCTAAACCTAATCCAGTCGAAGCTGGTGTGAGTAAAGCATTGCAGGGCATTATAACTGCTCCAGTGATGATAAATGAGACTGGATGGGAGTGTTAATACACCTTGCTGCTTACAAAATGTGGCAACACAATGTAATGAGGCCAGCATCTGTAGGATTGGCCAGACCCACCTCAAGCACAAAATAACCTGGCAACATCAAAGGTGGATATGGAACCAACTTTAGCCTCCTGGCTGGCTTCATCTGCAACACAACTAAATGTTTTAAATAAGCTGCAGATCCCTCCCGTTTATGCTAGTTTTTCTGGCATCAGATACTGTAAACGTTTTTGAGACTTAGCCTCTGGAAACAAGTGCCTTTCTAAATCACTCAAAACTGTTGGATATATTCCAGAATTGAGAATCCTCATCTCGAATAACTGAGGGTATTGATCCCCACCTTCTATATTCTTTTAAAGCACTTACAGCGATACAACAGTTAGGTTATCGCAGGGTGGGGGAATGACAAAAAGATTCCCTACTAAAATGAGCCTTAAACAAGGCTGTGTTTTTGCCCCTCACCTGTTTAATCTTTATCGTTGATTTAGATTTGTCATTAAGGGGAGAACACACTCTGGCTCTCCTATGCAGATGACACTGTCGTCCTTGATCGGATGGCAGTAGGTCTCCAGTATTCGTTAGAAGCCCTGAATTTATATGCAAAGCTAAATGACCTTGGAACCCATCTGAGGAAGACAAAAATGACAATCGGGAACTGGTCTATGGGTGGGACATATTTGGAGCAGGTGAAAGAATATAAATATTTCGGACTGCCCATAAAGGCCACACGCAGCCTTGCATACTACACTGAGGCTCTCCCCCCTACCAAGGCATGGCAGAAATGGCTAGCCACTTAAGGGCGTTCTAGATAGGAATGGGGGTCATTCTATTGAGGCTAAGCTTGATGCCTATAAGGTTTCTATTATTCCAGCAATAATGTACACGCTGGCAGTTATGACTGAGAAAGCGGTTCAATGGCTCCATAAATTAGAAGCTAAAATTCTTTGCTCGTTACTGGGTCTCCCGGGATCTGTCCCGGTTGAAGTAATAAGGCTGGAATTAGGGCTGCAGTCTTTGGAAATGGGCAGATGTAAACTTTGACTCAAAATTAATAATACGGGTGATGTAAAAAGATTGCTACTGTGCTTAACGATAGAGCATGCAAGGTTGAGATCTAGTAGTATAATTTACAAGGAATTGCTACACACAGTAAAGGCCCATTTAGAAGAAATTGACCTCCCTCTCATGGATGAGCACAACTGCACCCTTTTTCCTAAACAGTTAAGGGTAAACACAGTTGCAGGGTATCAGGGCTCACTCTATATCTAGGCTAGCAAACATCAGGGACAGTTCACCGAAAATCTTCGTAGTTATGACAAAACTTGCAGCCCTGCCTTAATACGATTTATTATGTACCTGCACATGAGTATTCTACCAGTACGTAAATCTGTGGGAGTATGGAGGAGTGACCGTGCCAGTTATGCAAAGTTAATATCGAAACCTCAAGGCATATACTTCTCCAGCATGGGGTCTGGCATGGATTCACATGCTCATGAATATTCCCCGTCGTCAGGCTGGGAATCCTTGGTAAAGAAAGTCTGTTTCAGTTTAGTTTCTGAACTGTCTTTCTACTAATAACCAATCACTGGTCTCTGGGTCATACTGCCCCCAGCCAATGACTGCCCTCTACCTAAGCCCCTCCTCTGGCAGCCATCTTCTGATTTGTACCTCACGTTCAAGTGTTGGGAGTCCTCGTGCTATAGCTCTCGAGCTTTTACTGCATTTTGCCTAAGAGTTCATTTTTCGGTCAATTCGAGCCTCGAGCTCCACCGATTCTTCTTCCGATCAACGGAGGATTCCGGACGATCTTTGTGGCCTACCCCGAATGGACATGTCCCAGGACAAAGGAGACACAACGCCTACTGGATCCAAGCTGTTGAGGAACTGCCCGGGATGTGGATTGCAGAATGTCTTTAAGGAGGATGAGCACTCCCGGTGCCTCTACTGCCTTCACGCCGACAAATCGCACGATGAGGAGGACTGTGCGGTCTGGAAGAACATGTCTGTCCGGACAATGAAGGACCGTCGTAAACGACTCGCTGACTGGCTGGAGGCGAAGAGACCAGCAGCAGGTGAGAAGAAGTCATCCGAGCGGTCTTCTAAGACCTTTGAGGGCGCTCTGGCGATGGGGGCCCAACATAAGGCAAAGCATTGTGAGTCCGTGGGCACCAGGAGCGCTGTTGGTTCGGGCTGCTCAGCTGCCAGGCAGGGCGCGATGTCCCCGACGCCATCAACCACGAGCCAACGTTCTGGCTTGGGGGGGGGGGGGAAGTAAGCTTCGGGAGAAGCCCCGGTCGATCCCGACGAAGAAAGCCACAGGGGTGTGAGGGGGGGGACCCTCCCCCCTAAGGTGAAGGCCCCAGGCGCAGGCAAGGTCGTGAGGGCCCTGATTCACCCGGCGAAGGCCTCGATTGAAGGAGTCGTGAAGGCGCTGGCAAAGCCTGTGGAGGCTATCCCAGTGGAACCGACTCCTGGACCTAGAGTTTCCCTGCCACCGCAGAGGGAAATCATCTTTTCAACCTATCGAGAAGACCCCCGGGAGAAGAAAGGGGGGGGGGTCACGGTAGCCGTAACAGACACAGATGCCACCTCTGAGGATGAGCTGGTTGGCGTCACAAAGATCCTGAACAAGAAGTTTGAGGAAGTCCAGTCCTACGGGAGGGATCCTGACGAGGCGGACGTAGAGAGCAACGGTGGAGCCGACGAGGGGCTGCGGGCCATGGAGGAGACAGAGGATCCCATGCCCCAGCCGTCGCTCCTGTCGCAACCGAGGCCTACGCCACAGGGCAACACAGGAGCGATCTTGATGGCCATCCTGACCCTGTGTACGGAGATGGACGAGGTTGCCCTTACCCCCAGCGGACGATTCAGCGGCAAGCCCACTGAGCAAGCGGAGGCGAATCCATCCACCCCCTCCTTTCCAGCCTTCACCTCCTTCCCCTCCGCCGAGGGCTGAGATGGGAACGGAGACGGCGACGATGGGGACGGACGACGACAGTGGTGATGACGGGACGGATCCCCCATCACCCCCTGCCCGGGCCTCCCCTCCCGACGAAATTGGCTCCTTACAAGCCATGATCGCCATGGCATCAGAGCTTTTCCAGCTTTGTCCCGAAGAGCAGAAGGAGGGTTTCCTCTACCAATGACGGGAGGCCAAGAGGAAGACCGTCCTCTCAGTCCCGTTACTAGACGACATCTGGGACGAGCGCTGCTCAAGAACCCATCCACGGCTCCTGCGAAGAGGGACCGGTATGAGAAGAAGTACCGGGTCCCAGATTCCGCCCCGATGTGCCTCAGAGCTCAGCCGTCCCCGGATTCAGTGGTCTCCGCGGCGGCCAAGAAGAAATCGGCAGGGGCGACGGCATCAACTTCCACTTCCCCACCGGACGGCGAGGGGAAGAAGCTGGACGCCATTGGACGATGAGTCCTCTTGTCGGCGGCGACGACCATCAAGGTGGTCAACGCCCTCGCGATCGTGGCACGCTACGACAGGGAGCTGTGCTTCAAGATCGCTCCCCTCCTGGATTTCCTGCCAGACAAGAGGGTGGAGGCCCTTGAAATCCTACAGGAAGGCAAGGTGGTGTCTGACCACACCATCACGGTGGCCACGGACATCGCTGACACCGGTTTTCGCCAGATGGGAAACAGCGGTTGCCTCGGCCGGCGCGTGTGGCTCAAGGCCACCCACTTCCGTCAGGACGTTCAGACCAGGGTACTGGACATGCCCTTCGACGGGAACAACCTGTTCGGCAAGGCAGTAGACGAATCACTGCAGGCCATTAAGGCGGACACCGAGACGGCCCGGGCCTTGGGTTCTCGCCATCAACGGCGACCGTCCTTTCGGACCCCCGGAGGCAGGTCTCAAGGTGCCTCCAAAGGATTTGGTGGCGGTACCACTTCGTACTGCCAAGCGGCCCGCTTGTCGCCGCAGGAGGCCTACAGAGGCTGCAGCAAGGCCGAAGGACGTCGTCGCCAAGGCGGCAAGGCTTCGGCGAAGCAAGATTGAACCGGCCGTGACATCGGGCCCCCACCCGAGCACCCCAGTGGGAGGCCGGCTGGCGAATTTCGTCAGCGCATGGGAGTCCATCTCCACCGACCGTTGGGTGCTGGATGCTCTGGCCAACTGGCACACTCTGGAATTCCAAAGAAAGTGTCCCTGTCTACCACCGTGGCCAGGAAGGAAAACCACGTGCCACAGCTACTTCTGGAGGTACGGCCAATGCTAAAAAAGGGCGCGATAGAAATCGTCCCGAAGAGGCTCCGGGGCTCCGGAGTATACTCGTGGTACTTTCTCGTCCGAAAGAAGACCGGCGGTTGGCGACCCATCCTGGACCTTCGCCGCCTCAACAAATACATCCAGTCCCAGAAGTTCCAGATGGTCACCCTTCAGCACGTGCTGGGACAGCTGGAGGAGGGCGACTTCCTGTCTTTGCTGGACTTGGAGGATGCTTACTTCCACATCCCCATACACAAAGGACATCGAAAGTTCCTACGGTTCGTGGTCCAAGTGCGGCACTACCAGTTCAAGGCCCTGCCTTTCGGGTTGAAGTCAGCACCAAGTGCCTGGCACCGGTGGCGGCGCGCCTGCAAGGGATCCACGTATATCCCTATCTGGACGATTGGCTCATCCGAGCAAAGTCAAGAGAACTCGCCGTCGATCACACAGCGACGAGCACCCGCCTGCTCACGGAACTGGGATTCTTGATCAACTTACCGTCGCAGAACGCCCTGTTCCTGGGAGCCAGACTCGACACAGTGGCACGGTTGGCTTTACCGTCGGAGGAGAGGACAAAGGCCATCCTGGGCAAGGTACAATGGCTGTTGACCATGGAAGTGGCCAGGGTGAGGTCCATCAAGTCCCTGCTTGGCATGATGTCATCGTGCATCTGTGCAGATTGCGGATGCGGCCACTACAGGAGTTCCTCGATGCCCGTTGGATGCAAGCGGCAGGCAGCTTCGAAGACAAGATCTCCCTCAACGAGACTTTCCGCCAAGCGATCCGGTGGTGGGGCAACCACGCGCATCTAGCGGCGGGCATGGACTTCCAGACCCCGGAGCATCAGGAAACAGTGACGGACGCCTCCCTGGAGGGATGGGGAGCGCACAAAGGAGATCTCCACGCAAGAGGCCTTTGGCGCCCGGAGGAGAGGTCACTACACATCAACGTCCTGGAGCTCCGAGCCGTATTCTGGGCCCTCAGGTCTTTCCTCCCATTCCTCAAGGGCAAGGTGGTGAGGATCTTCACTGACAACACCACCATGATGTTCTACATCCGGAAGCAGGGGGTCACCAGATCCCCAGCCCTTTTCAAGGAAGCGCAGGATCTGTGGCACTGGCCCCTGGCCCAGGGGATGTTCCTGGTACCCTTCCATCTGGCAGGAATAAAGAACACCATCGCCGACTCGCTCAGCAGGGAGCTGCGCTCTTGCCACGAGTGGGAGCTTCGGCAGGAACAAGTGGATCTCCTATTCCGACGATGGGGCAATCCCCAAATTGATCTATTCGCGACGGCAACGAACACCAAGTGCCGGAGGTTCGCCAGCAGGTTTCCCCAGCCGGGGAGAATGGGCGACACATTCTCGTTCCCCTGGGATGGCCTGTTCTTGTATGCGTTCCCACCGTTCCTGTTGCTGCGACTCATCAGTCAACTCAGATGGTCCCGGTGCAGGATGATCCTCGTCGCACCGGCGTGGCCGAGGCAGATCTGGTTCCCGGACCTTTTGGACATGTCAGCGTCCTCCCCCGCCTCCCCAGTCATACTGCCGACTGACACAGATCTTCACGCCAGGGAAGGAGGCGCCATCCTACATTACGACCCAGGATCGCTGAACCTGCAGGCCTGGCTCCTGCAGCACTAGAGTTTGGAGGGTGCGATATCCCGGCGGACTGCAAGGAGGTGCTTGCAAAGGCCAGCCAGGGTGTCCTTGACTCTTAAGTGCTATGGACACAAGTGGAAGAGGTTCTCTGTCTGGTGCCGTGCACAGATCATCAACCCTCTGCGGATTACGACCCCTCAAGTGCTGCCGTACTTGCTGTCGCGGGGCTGGCTCATGCCTCCATCAAAATCCATCTGGCGGCGATCTCCCGCTACACCAGAACTATGGGGCGGTCGTCTCTGTGGTCTCATCGCCTGATGAAGGAGTTCATGAAAGGACTGCTCTGCTCGTTCCCGCCGGTGAAGGCTCCGGCCCCGGCGTGGGAGCTCTTGCTGACCAGGCTCATGGGTCCCCCATTCGAGCCCTTGCATTCGGCACCGCTGAAGCTCTTATTGTGGAAGACAGCGTTTCTTGTGGCCATCACCTCCGCACAACAAGTGGGAGAGATCCAGGCCCTCTCCTGTAAACCTCCATACCTGACATTCCACGAGACCAGGGTAGTGCTGAGGACGCACCCCTCCTTCATGCCCAAGGTGCCGTCGGACTTCCATCTCAACGAGCCCTTGGTGTTACCTGTTTTTTTCCCCATCGCCTTCGTCGCTGGCTGAGAGGACTTTGCACTTGCTGGATGTGGCTAGAGCGCTGAAGTTCTACGTGGACTGCACAAAGAGTTTTCGGAGGACTTCACAGCTGTTTGTGAACTTTGGACCTGTGAACCAAGGGAAGGCCCTCTCGAAGGCTTCCATTTCCAGATGGCTCTCCGGCTGCATCATGCACTGTCACCGTTTGGCAAACCGACCGTTACCCAGCCGTCTGAGAGCCCATTCAACCAGAGCGATCGCTGCTTCCACAGCGTTCCTGTCTGGTGTGCCCCTGATGAACATCTGCAGGGCTGCTAAATGGAGGTCGACGCACACCTTCACGAGGTTCTACTGCGTCGACCGGGATTCCAGGGAGGAGTCCAGAGTCGGCCAAGCAGTGCTGCGCAACCTGTTGGCTTGAAGGTGAGCCTGGTGAAGGAGGTAAGAGATGCTTAATGTTGAGCCTTGCCACCTCCCGTGGTTGCGCATGTGTCTACTGCTATGCATTCTTGTATTCATGAGCATGTGAATCCATGCCAGACCCCATGCTGGAGAAGTAACAAGTTACTTACCTGTAACTGTTCTCCAGCATGGGTCTGGTATGGATTCAGATGCAAATGCTCCCTCCAACCCCTCTGCGGCTCTTCTCTTGGTCCTACTGCCACTTTACGTGCTACTAAATCTGAAGATGGCTGCCAGAGGGGGGGCTTAGGTAGTGGGCAGTCATTGGCTGGGGGCAGTATGACCCAGAGACCAGTGATTGGTTATTAGTAGAAAGACCGTTCAGAAACGAAACTGAAACTGATTTTTTCTTTACCGAGGATTCCCAGCCTGACGGGGAATATTCATGAGCATGTGAATCCATGCCAGACCCATGCTGGAGAACAACAGTTACAGGTAAGTAACTTGTTCCTTGTGGCTTGTCCTGCTCTTGATAAGGAAAATGTGAAAGGTTATAGTAAATTTGCTTGCTACTGGTATGACCAGTTCTGGGCATCTATCTTTGGTGGAGAATCTCTGGTTGTGACCTCTGCAGCATATCACATATGGCTCAAGGCAAAGGAAAACTGGACTTACATCCTGTATGAATGAGTTTAAACAAGTAAAGGCAAATAGGAGATATGTGAGGCACTGTTTGTAAATAATTTTACCATTGTCATTTCAAAACATTTATGCTGTTCTTAAATGTAATATTTTGTATCAGGTAATATGTATTGATTTACTGTATTTTTTATAATGTGATTTTATGTAGTGTAAAAGGCTGGTGGTTTTACCAGCCACATGCACTTAAGAAATATAAAAAATAAAAAAATTAAACTTTTCGAACAGAACATGCCCTTGTCTTCCCCTCCAACGAGAGGGTTCAAAATATGCTAATTAAAGTTCCAAAGTATGTAGTCGGTCATCAGATAACCGTACCAAAGGCCATGCGTTTCCTCAGAATGATGGCGTCCTGTGTCTAGCTTGTACCACACGCATGATTGCGCATGTGTCCTTTGTAAGAGTGGCTAGCGAAACAATGGTCTAAAGCAGGCGGTCTAATGGACGATCCAGTGGTGGTTTCGCAACCTCTTTCAATCACTGCAACGGTGCACAAAGCAAAATCTTTTAAAGAGGAAATCATTTTCGAGTAGAGCAGTAGAGGCCCTCTATCAATGGAGTCCTCGCTTTCAGGGTGGAGAGAGCACTACCTCCATCAAACCGCGCACGGTGTGTGAACGCAAACAATGTTAAACATATCAACCTGCTAGAGCTACTAGCAATATTGGAAGCTTTACAAGTGTTTCAACAACCACAACTCAGACAGACCGCTCTACAGTCATGCGTTACATAAACAAGCGGGACACACTCTCCAGGTCTGTTCAAACTAGCTTAGAACATCTGGAATTGGACCCTCCAACACAACCGGCTTCTCCTGTCACATGGTCCAGGGGAACACAACTGTCTAGCAGACGTACTAAGCAGAAACAGGCGACTTTCCTCCGAGCACGAACGGCAGTTACACGCCAACATTCTACACAATGTCTTCAAAGATGGGGCCATCCAAACATGGATCTCTTTGCAACGCAAGAGCACACACAATCCCAAGGCTACGCACCCAGGTATCCCCAGACAAGGTCCAAGGGGAGCGCACTGGATGAATTGCTCCAGGAGATTCAAGCACACTCCCCCTCCCCCCCCCCCACCAACACCACTTTTGAACAAAATCCAGAATTTGCACCAGGAAAATGTCAAGAGGATCCTAATTGCGCCAATGTAGACATGTAAAACATTGTTGTCACACCTGTTGAAAATGTAACTTTTCCCACCAGTCAAACTACTGTGCCCTTGCAACATGTTATCCAAGCATCAGGGGACAACGCATAATCCTCCAGCGTAGCTCCTGAAGTCCTAGAATTTGGGCACTTAAACTTGCCCCAAAGATGTATGGACATCTTAAGAGTCACGTAAACCCAACACTAAACGCTGCTATTTCAACAAGTTGAAACGCTTTGTTTTATGGTGCAAAACATGCAGCATCAACCCCATTAACTGCTCACTTTCACATATAGTACACTATCTGCTTTATCTTCTGTACTCCGAATTAGTCTTTAATACACTTAAAGTTCATCTAGCTGCACTTTCAGCATATACCACCTCTCAAAGTAAGTTATCATGGTGGAAAGTTCCAGTGGGTAAAGCTTTTATGGAGGTGGTTAAAAGACTTAGTCAGTGAACTGCAAGCTCTCAGTTCAAGATCAATTTGTTATTATTCACAAGGACCACTTAGTGTTGGGTACACGCTCGGATACAAAGGGTCATCCCCCCCCTTTTTTGTTATCGGGGGTGGAGGGGCTGTTGCAGCTTTCGGGGATCGTGATGCTTCTAAGACACTCTTTGGAAACAGGCTTCCTCTTCCTCTAGCACAAACTGTTTGTGGTCAAGAACTTTTTGCACTATTCATTATACGGTCACCATTCATTTCAAAACTTATTCAAACAATCCTGTCTACAATTCACTCAAACAAATAGCTTAGTCGATTTCCATCAAATGTGCAAAAATAATGGTGGCTTCAAGTGCTTATGGGGTTAGTATAAAGTGCATTGCGTGCAATCACAAATCCAACCGATCATATAAATCTGATATACATGATATGGACCATGTACAGACCCTTACTCTGCAATTGAGTTCCAACTGTTTGTCTATTTAAACATGGATTTTTCAGCGCTATTACTGTCCCAGTAATTTAAAAAAAGAACAGTTCAAATTTACTGAACCACATACATCAAGTAAAAAGCAGAGTGAGAAAGTATTTGCCCCCAGGAATTTTTCACCTAAAGCAGTACTTCTATAAAGATGTCATAAACATTAGGTCGACACTTTGTGTTTCGCCCCGCTTTTTCAGATGGCACATCCCCGATGGTCTTGAATATCTTTGTTGGCCTTCTTCAGGACATAGGGACTCACTGTGGGTGGTGGAATTAATTGCAAAACTACTCCTTGTGTAATGCAAAGGTAGAAACATAACACATATTCCTATCCGGTTCAAGTTATCAGACCAATTGTATTGCACCAATTGCAAGAACTATCTTGGACCACCACTAAACTTAATCTTTTTGTCATGCTAGGGACATTGATCAAGGCCGCCTTCAAGGCGCATTTACGTTTGCCTATGTTGGACTTCAAGGAACATATCTACAAAAACAAACCAGTATTTCTGTTAGTTTTCACTGCATCAATATGCATACAAATGTACTATTATTGGAGCATGTGTAAAAAGATCCCCAGTATGAGGGGAGTGTCCAAGATGGCGACCTGTTGTGACACACGGTGGTGGCCCGTTCTGAAACCCGGCAAAATGTTGTCCGACACTGCGCCCCCGGTCGGTGCAATACCCATCTCCCATTAGGATACAGTGCCTTGGTGGCTGGCGGAGAACGGGCGGGAACCGCCGTCTCGGTAACAGAGCCTGCCAATGTTGTCTGCTGACCCTGTAAGGGCCATGGCTGCGGGCTCAGTGCCCGACAACAAACCCCAATAGCTGACGGAGGCCCGGGGGGGGGGGGCCTTCTCGGTCCTGCAAGTACGGCGTGGGCTCCCTGCAAAGTCCCAACAGGGGCTGCCCTCGAGAGTGGTAGATAGCTGGCGTGGACCCTGAAGATGTGGGTCTGCCGTCTCCCCTGCACCCCAGCTCACGTTGTAGCATAGAAATGAATTAGTGGCCACGGTAGGCCAGTGACTGACGTGGAGGTGGGGGCGAGAGAAAATCCAGCAGGCCGCCAGGGGAGCGTCTGGACCCTGAAGTGGGGGAAGAGGAGAGTCCGGCTAGGAAGCGGTGGGGGGCATGTTCACAGCCTGGCACATGGAGTCCCGTTGAAAGGAGGCCCGAATCACTGTGGGAGGGGGAGGGGGGAGTAGGATCTCTGGGCTGACTGGAAGAAGGTGAAGCAGGTGAGGGGTGGGGCTGGTGCCCAACAAAGTGTCCCAGAGCAGCAGAGCCACACAGACCAGCAAAGCCTGAAGGGGTTGGATCTTGGTTCCATCCCCCGATTAACGGTCTAGAAGTGATTGGCGCTGTACAATACCAGGAGGTGAGGTGAGCTGGATTAGCCAGGGACCCCAGTCCATGTGCATGAGGAACCCAGACATTGCAGAGCCGGCCTGAACCAGACAGGACGGCGGGGCGACATGTCCAGGGCCTCGCGAAAATAAAGAAACGCAGGCATCCAGGCGTTCCTCAAATCTGCAGCAAAGGCAGCCACAATGCCAGGGGATGAGACCAGGAAGGTGGAAGAGGGGCTGAGCACACTCGCAGGCCATCGTCAAAATTGATAGTTCATAGAGTGGGTCCTGCCAGAGGGGATAAAGACCGTCTTGGAGACATTGTGGCGAAACTACACAATTACAAGCAAAGGAGCTAATTTTAGGAGAGGCTAGGAAGACCGCCTCAACCCAGTGGTCCAAATATATCAGGATGTCTTCAAAACCACTTTGGTGAAGAGGTGAATGATGAGAGCAGTGGTGGAAGAGCTGAGGAAAAGGAACGTTAAATACAAATGGACCTACCTGTTTAGCCTGCAGTTTCAATTGGAGGGCAGACTTCACACTTTAGGCCTGGTGCAAGCCGCTGAACATCCCAGCGGAATCTGGTAACCTGGCCAGCAAGAGCCCCCGGTCAGCTGGAAAGGCCCAGGTAGGGAGGCATGGTGCACGGTCCCGTCGGGGAAGAAGAGTCGCAACCTCTGAAGAGAACCGAGGGGTTTATCGGGTCATGGAAAAATGGGCACCGGGTGCAGAAGGTGTAGTTATGAGAGTAAGAGGGGAGAAATGTTTTTGCAATGTTTAAGTGGGTCATGGAAGATGAAGGGGATTGGGGGTAGTGGTGGTTCACATGTTAGCTTAAGTTGGATTAAGTAGTATCGTGACACAGTTATGACTGAGGGAGACCTACCTATAGTTTTCAACACCAGGCGGGAGGAGTGGGAAACACTTCAGTCCAAGGGACTAGTCTGGGCAGAAGACACAACTGTGGAAACATGGGACTCGCAGGACATTGGGGTGGCACACGTACAGGGAAAACGCCAAAGGGACACAGGGCAGTACACTGGAGACATCTCAGCAATCCTCTTATTAGACGGGCGGCACGACCGGAGAGGACGTGCAGGGAAGGAGTCAGCGAATAGGCACAGACCAAGGTTAAAATGTCATTGACCATCCTGCTCAATGGACACCGAAGGAAAGAGCGAGACCACCGCATTCACAGGTGCGACGGAGGGGGGAGAGCACTGGAACACCACTTGGAATCCAGAGGGTTTTAGAATACCCTACAAGTTATCCCTGAGTTATTGTGGGCATGGCGCGGACGGCGCAACGCCTGAGCGGTCATAGGAACCAGAGCCCACCTCAGGGCAGTTGGGGGTAGGGGGGGGGAATTGGACAAGCTGGGGATTGCACAGTTAGGTAAAGGGACCGAGAAGGACCATAACTACTGGAAAGCACAACGAGGCACTAACTCAGAGATACAAATCCCTACAACACGATGGGGATAAAAATATTGACATATAACATTCGCTGGTTAAACTCCCCAGTAAAAAGAAAGTGGAGCATTTTTTAAGACAAGGGAAATGCGATATAATCATGCTTCAGGAAACACATCAGAGGGCAGGACAAGAACAAGGTTTGGCTGAAAGGGTACAATCGGATATCACAGGTCAGTGCGCAAGGAAAAAAAAAAGCAGGGGTCATGATCACTGCCCCAGACTCCCTAAACATACAGATACTCCACACAGAGGCAGATCAACAGGGGAGATATCTACTTGTCAACACGAAAATAGATGGATGTCCCCTCACGTTGGCGGCAGTATATGCTCCAAACACGGGACAGGAGGGTTTCCTCAAAGATACCTTGGATAAGTTAGAAAAAATCACCATGGGGGAGATTATACTGGGAGGGGACCTGAACATTGCATGGGATCCCACTCGAGATAGGTCAGGGTCCAGACAGCAGGGACAGGGAGCACCATCGAAAGCCCTACAACAAAAAATGTCCAACCTAGAGTTGGAAGATGTCTGGAGGCACATTAACATTACACAACAAGGCTTCACATACTTCTCACATGTCCATGGGACAATGTCTAGGATACATTATTTCTGGGTCTCGACAGGTATTCTGGGGAAAATTTGCAAGTCAGAAACAGGCTCCATCTCACTATCTGATCACGCCCCTTTGTGGGCAGAGATCACATTGACCCCAAATGTCCCAGGTTTGTGGATCTGGCGGATCCCAGAAGAAATGATTAGGGATCCAGTGTTGGGAAACACTCTCCGGGAACACATTGTAGAATACCTATCCTTTAATAACTTAACAGAAATATCCAAAGAAACACAATGAGAAGTCGTAAAAGCGGTAACAAGGGGACAACTAATCTCGTTAAAGACTCAAAGGGAGAAACAGAATATCCAATGGGAAAAAGAGTTGGAGACTAACATATCCAAAATCCAAGCTGAAATAATGCAGAAACCCACTCCTAAATGGCAGAAAGCACTGAGACATGTCCAAGGCCAACTAGACTCCCTTCGCACAAAAAAAGCGGAAAGACACATGCTATAGCTGAAACATTGGTACTATATAAAGGCAAATAAAGCAGATACGTTATTGGCTAGGTAACTCAAAGGAAAGAAACAGGATCGGATAGTGAAGGCACTGCTGGATGATAAGGGGCAAAGAAAAACGCAAACGGCAGAGATTGGAAACATATTGGAGCAATTCTAGCAGCACCTGTACTCTTCGGATCAACTAGACGTGAAGCTACAAAAAACGTATCAAGAGGGGGTAAATCTCCCAGTCCTATCGGAACTCGAAAGGCAAGTATTAGAGGAAAACATTACACAGGAAGAAGTCTATGTAGCAATCGAAGAGCTCCCCAGGAATAAGGCCCCGGGCCCAGACGGTTACACCGCACAATTCTTTAAGACATACAAAGATATACTAGCCCCGGTCCTAACAGTTATTGAACTCCTTCAAGGTCAAAGGCAATATTACCCAGTCTATGAATGAGGCAAAGATGCTGGTAATTCATAAACAAGGGAAAGACTCACAACTCCCTAGCTCATACCGACCGATAGCCCTTATAAATCAAGACACAAAGTTATATACCAAAATACTAGCCTCAAGACTTAAGCAAGTACTTCCGAAATTGATCCATCCAAGACCAATCCGGGTTTGTCCCAGGAAGACAAACACATGACAATATTAGGAGGGTCATCCACTTAGTGGAAAAAACAGGAATAAAACAAGCCCCAGCGATAGTGCTTGCCTTGGACGCTGAAAAAGGGTTCGACCGGGTAGAATGGTCGCTCCTCTTCTAGATACGGAGGAAAATGGGCGTAGGTGAAACCTTTATAAAGATGGTAAAGGCAAACTACAATTCCCCCAATATACGGGTGGCAGTGAACGGAAGCATCTCCAATAAGATCCCGATTAAGCGGGGTACAAAACAAGGGTGCCCGCTATCTCCCCTGCTATATGCTATATTTTTGGAACCACTATTGGCACGGATAAGGGACAAACAAGAAATAAATGGCTTATACATGGCTGGACACACCCACAAAATCGCAGCCTATGCAGACGACATGCTGGTGACTCTGGGGGAACCAGAGAAGTCCCTCCCAAACATCATGTAAGAGATCGAATCATTCGGTTCCCTGTCAGGTCTAATAATTAACGGGCAGAAATCCTAACACTGGTGGGTGACGCATCACAAATACACAAGGTGGCGTTAGATCTGCACTTAAAGGTAGCGAAAACAGGGGTAAAATATCTGTATCATTCTGACAGGTAAAATTCAAGACCTATACTCAAAAAATTATCCGAAACTGCTAAAAACGGGACCTGACTAGATGGAACCCCTTGTCGATATCCTGGTGGGGAAGGATAACGGCCATTAAAATGACCATTCTACCAAAGCTGCTATACCTATTCCATGCCATACCGATTAGGATCCCATCATTCTTCAAATCCCTGTCGAAAATTACTATGGCATACATATGGCAAGGGAAAACCCTGAGGGTATCAAGTGCGGTGCTCACGGCCCCAAGGAACGAAGATGGTTGTGCTCTCCCGCACTTTAAGAAATATTACAAAGCTGCTCAGCTATGGGTACTGAAAGAATGGATACCAGGCAATTCCCAGAAACTGTGGGCAGCACAAGACAGAGCTGTGGCGAAGACACCCACCAGACGCATGCTCTGGCTAGCGAAGAAATATAGACACCCAAATGTACAAATCCGTGAAATAATGAAAGCGACGCTAGAGATCTGGGATAAGGCTACACAGAAAGGTACTCTAACCAAAGACCCAGCCCACTTCATGCCATTATTCAAAAATCCAGAATTCCCACCGGGTGAGGAGAAAGGGTCATTTTGGAAGTGGGAGAAGGCTGGTTGTAAAATGGTCGGGATATGTATCAGGAGCAAAACCTAAGGTCGTTCAAGGAATGTACAGCATTGCTAAATCTGAACACCAAGGACAGATACAAGTACAACCAATTGATCCACTGGTTAGGCACGCCCAGAATTAAAGAAGCTGCCACAAGGGAGCTAACTCCTTTCGAACAGTACATAATGACACACACCGGAACAAAAAAGTTTGTGTCAATTACTTATAAATATATAAATGCATCCGAGGAAGAAATAAAATGGACATACATTAAAAGATGGGAGAAGACCCTACAGAAAACGATCCCCAGAGGGCGATGGGAACACATATGGGGGATGATACCTAAACTTACTAGGGCGATACAGACAAAAGAAATGTAGATGAAAATTCTCCTACAATGGGACTATACAACAGAAAGGCTCAACAAAATTTTTCGGAATTCCCCAAACAAATGCTGCCAGACACACATGAAATCAATCCATGGGGAACATAGGAGAAGAAGTATGGCTATGCGGACTATGGGACCCCAAGGACAATTGACAAAAACGCAAAAACGAAACTTTATGGGTCTATTGATAGGCACGTGGCTTGAAATAGCCCAAAAATTAAGACAAAATCACCCGCCTTTGGCTCTCAACTGGATTAAATAGAGTTTGGGCTCATATAGCTGTGGAGTATATAACATACAACATACAGGAGGACCATCAAAAATTCAGGGACGACTGGGGAGTTACCCTTGAATACCTCCAAAGCGATGGAGCAATGGTGCCCACACAAACTAAAGATATTGGACATGTTTAAGTCGGAGAAGAAAAGCCTGGTCAACAAAGTCATTTTCATGGGAATTCCCGGGTGGGGGGACGGGGGGAGGGCACAGGGGAGGTGTTTGGGATTGTCACAAGTGACATGTTGTAAAACCAATAAAAAATATTTAAAAAAAATAAATGTCATTGACATTAGGGTCTTTAAATGTCTGGGGGGTGAACTCCCTGAACAAGCAATGCCAGATGTTTAAAGAACGACTGAATATACACATTTTAGCTATGTGTTAGGCAAAAGTGTATGCAGTACCCTGTGGGAGACTGCACCAGAATTGTCCTCTTGGCAATAGCTAACCCAACCTTTGGTATAAGCATGTACTGCACAAGTTGGTAGTGACGGGTTTCTCTCAAGAGGGGTCAATGTGAGCGAGCTGTAGGTTTGTAACATAGAGATTCAGTGACAAGTATCCAAATAAACACTTATTATCAAGGTTTCTTGATTAAACAATTATTTATTAATTTAACAGTTAGTTGAATAAGCCTTCTTTAGAAGGGAGCAAAATATGTAACTCAGTAATATACTTAAACTACACACTGTTTCAATAAATCAGTAGATAACCATTTGGGATGGCACACAGGCACTTCTTACACCCTGAGGTTACTTAAATAACTAGGATACTGTGGACATTAATATGTCACTGGCACAGTTAGAGCAATACTGAGATTAGTGTCGAACGGAAAAGATGAGGGAATAAAACAATGGTTAACAAATATTCTTAAGCAGTTAAGTACTTTTTGAACCCTACAATGCAAAGTCAATTAACCCTTTCGCAGCTACACAAGTTATCTAATGTGTTACTTTTGTTGAGGGATAGTTAAAGTACAAAGTCGGAGGTAAGAAGTCTTTCAGGGAGCCAGAACAGCCAATGTTAGTTGAGCAAAAGTCTAGGTGAACTGAAGCACTTCTTGCAGGTAGGTAAAAAGACACTTCTTGCAGGTAGGTAAAAAGGCACTTCTTGCAGGTAGGTAAAAAGTCTTGCACAATGTTTTAGAAATCTTTGTAGAAATGAAATCGCTGTAGGGCCACAAGCTGGGAGGCTTGAAGGGCAAAGCTGCAAGCAACTCTGCAAAGGCAACAAGGTCAAGTCTCAACCGAGAGCTAGCAAGGCTACATTACAAGAGGTAAGCAACCACTTACTTTTACAGTACCTTTTGGTTTGAAGAAATTGGTTCCAGCTGGCTTCTGTTTCAGTTGTAGGTCTGCAGATCCTGTGTTCCTGGGACTCAGTCGTGGGGACAAGAGTGAGGACGTCTGGGGACTGCTGCACTACGAATTGAAGGTCGGCGGCAGCAATGGGCAAATTTCAGATCAGTGGCGCTTCGCGGTTGTAGCTCCTCGCGGCTATCGCAAACAGCACCACTGCGGTTCTCTGATAACTTTATGGACTTTCCTCGCATTTGGGGTCCAGCACTCTGTTGAGGTGGCTGACGCTTGGTCAGTCCTGATTCATGGGAGTCCAGAGAATCGTCCTGGAGCTTGGGTCTGACTTAAAAACGAGACACTCTATTCTGGTGTTCCTCTCCCTGGCAATCGGTTCCTGCAGCAGCAATGGAAGTACAGCCAGCTCCGAGAGGATGTCCAGACGAGTACGCTTTGTGGTTGATTGGGCCCACCAACCCAAGGGGAGAAGTCGTCCGTTGTAGGGCGAATTCAGAGCTTCAGCAATGCAGCAGGGCTTCACCGGGCAAACGAACGGTCCAGGAGTTGCAGCAAGCGCCTCTTCCAAGTTCGTCTTCGGATTCCTTCGTCCAGTGGTCGACTCTGCCTTCCAAGCAAAAAGCCTCACCTGTTCTGCAGGTTTCTCCCATTTTTACGCTGCGTAGCTGTCAATCACAGAGCAGGGTGGCTGTCCTGGAAAGACAACAAGCCGGCTAAAAACCTTTTGGGAGCATTCCTGTAACCAAGGGGATTAAGCAAAGGGAGTTGCAGGCACCTCCCTCACTTCCTGCCCTGCCAGAGACTCTGGAACCAGAGGCAGGCTTCACCAGTGAATTTCCACCAAAGACAAAACGAATAAAGGGACCAAACCTGGTTTGGCGCGCAAAGTAAATCTCAAGAAGGACCTTTCTAACAAGAAATGGTGAAAAAAGAAGACCGTGGCCATTTTAACAAAATGGGCAGCAATGGGTGTCTTGGTGCAATTGCAGCCCGTGGTAGAAACACACAATGGTAGGAAAAAGTAAACCACTGCCACCAGCCATTAATTCTAGAAAGGGTAACATAAAAATGTTACATGAGAAACTTTGATACTAAGTAACCCCTCCAGCACCCTATTGTAAGATAATGTGTGCTGGATCTAGAAAGTTACAATGGAAGTAAAGTCCATTTCACTTCACTGCTCTTGCAAACAGTAGTTTAGCCAAGAGAAGGTATTTAAACCTTTAGGAAATCTGGAACACTTCCTTGTGTCACTGCACTGAGGGTGCTGTGTGACACAATGTAAAAAAGACTCCAAAAAGTTTGTCAGACTCCAAAGTCACAAACAATGTTCAAATCAATGAAAATACATGAGAGAGAGTGGGGAAAAAGGTACCCCTCTCTCCAGGTTAGAAATTAAAAGTCCAGCAAAAGTGCTGGGGGTCTCTAAGGTAGAAGGGAATTAGCACATTTCTGAGAATGCTCTCTAACACCATGCAAGAGACGCACTTACTTGCCAAAAACCAAGGCTGGTTATGCAATAAAGGGTTTCCAGCGCAATTTCTTAGCAGCCACTAAAAGGGCAGGGGTAGCACTCTTGATCAGGAAGGATGTGCCACTGAACAAAATCAAGGGATCCGGAGGGGAGTTTCAGGGTAGGAAGTCCGCAATGGTCTGCTTCTATGCCCTAACACATCTCGGGACATGCTTTATGTAAAATCTGTTCAGCTATTGGGAACGTGGGCGGAATGGGAACTGATAGTGTGGGCGACATGAACTAAGTTATGGCCAGTGAAAAAAAACAGATGGCAAGGGCCACGTATTTTGGGGTTGGGGCAGCTTCACACAAACAGGCCTGGCTGACCTCAACCTAGTGGACATTTGGCATATTCTGCATCCTTTCGGACCTAGGCTTCACACACACACTTCCCATGTTCATAATAAATCTTCTCGAATAGACTATATTTTCGCCTCCTCCACCTTCATGAACTGGTTAGGTCGGCAGAGATCGCACCAATGACACTCTCGGACCACAGTATGGTGACTGTGTCACTCACTCACTGGCTGGGGGATGAGAGGAGGGCCGGTGCACACCTCCAGAGGCCCTATGGGATACGGCAACGCTGAACGATCTCAAGCGGACTATCGCAATTATTTGGAGATTAACTCTGTAAGCGACACGTCGGTGGGCACCCATTGGGACGCACCTAAGGCTGTAGCCAGGAGGATGGGGGGTGGGGCAAGTTTTTAACTAGGGCAGCAGCACTTAAACAGGCTAGAAGACTAGCAGAAACTCAATTATTGGAGGAGGTGAAAGAGAAAGAAAAATTGTACACAGGGATGCCCTCGCAATGTACATTACGTCAACTGTCCATGGCCCAAAGCCAGGTGAGAATACTTTGTACTTTGGAACCAGACTGAGTGCACGCTGATAAGGCTGAAAAACTATTATGAGCATGGGAACGCCACGTGGAAGATGTTGGACAGAATGCTGAGGGAGCAAGAAAATAAAGCATTTATCCACCTTATACTAAATGACCATGGTAGGGAATGGTTGATGAGAAGAAAGGGGCGCTGTTGAGGGACTTCTACTCCACGCTGTATGCGGCCGAAGACCCGAATCAGGGGAACCTTGGAAATGCCCAGTCTCTCCACAGTGAACAGACTACCTGAAGTAAAAAAACGAGCCACAAGATGTGCTTCGGGCCATTAAGACACTCAAATTGAACAAGGTGCCCGGAATGGATGGCCTGACAGCCTCTTTGTGTAAGGCGCTGGACCAACTTCTGGCGAGACCGCTTGCTGGTGTCTTCAATGCGATCAGGGAGGCAGGGGCTAACGGGGGAGGTTCTTCCAGCCTCGAAGTGTGAATTATCCCTGGATGCAGTAAAGGCCTTTTACGGGGTGAGCTGGGCTTTTCTAAAGGCAAGTTCAATTTTGGGCCCAAAATGCCACAGATAATTTTGGCAAACTACAGCGCACCTCCCGCATGAATAATGGTGAATGGGGTCCTCACTGACCCAGGCCAGCTGAGGATGGGCACATGGCAAGGTTGCCCTCTAACCCTGCTTCTTTTTGCTCTGACCATGGAGCTGCTCGCATCTGTAACAATACGGACATCTCAGGTATCCGCTTTGGGGACTCGCATCACAAAATAAAATCTTTTCACAGACATCATTTTATCAGTGTCTGATCCCCAGTCATCCTTACCCACCATAGAGAAGGAGCTAGAATCCTTTGGGTGACTATCTGGATTTAAGATTAACGAGAGTAACTGAGATTCTTGGCCTCCAGGTCCCCCCAAGAATCGGGGACTAGCTGGCGTGCAAGCACTCATATTGTTGGGCCACCAAAACTATAAAATATCTGGTAGTAAATATCACACCCAAAGTAGCCGATCTGTTCGGCGCCAATTATCCTTCCCTAGTCCGGGAAATGAAGAAACCTCTACATAAATGGAGCCAGCTACTGTTCTCGTGGTTTGGGAAAATGTCTGTAATTAAAATTAATGTATTGCCTAAGTTTCTCTCTTTCGGACAGTGTATCTCCAATCGATCGTAGAACAATGGGAGCTAATGCTCGTAAACGTCTTGTGGGCAGGTGGGACACCCAGGGTGAACAGATGCACACTGTACACAAGAGAACCAGGGCTTGGGGGGGGGGCGGCTGGGTGGTGGGCGGTGGCTTTTCCCAAGCTTTGGAATTATAGGGCTGCCCAGATACGACCGCTTATTGATTGGGTCTAGGAAGACTCTAATATGAAATGAGTGGAAATGGAGCAAGCAGTGGCAGGGTGTCGCTTATTTACACAGCTACCTTGACAAGCAAGGGCGCCAAGCCTTCATGTCAACCCCCATACTTGAGCTGCTCTAGAACCTTGGGACAGACTGACAATGCACGCTTTCACTACGTTCCCCTCCCCCTTCACACCTTGTATACATAATGTAGACTTTTCGCAGGGGAAGGACGACAAGGGTTTCATAGACTATATGGCCAAGGGGGTACACAAGATGGGCAACCTATTTTCCAGCGGCAAGATCTGCACTTTTGAAGCTTGTAAACCCGCCCTGGGGGATCGAGGAAGGGGACAGGTTTCGCTACTTACAAGCTAGACACTGGGTCCTGTACCCACTGAAAGCAGCAGCGCCAACCGGACCGCTAACAGCTCTGGAAATGATCTTTCAGTCAGCGACCGACTTTAAGGGGCTTATCTCGAAGCTATACAAAGCAGACAGCTAGGAGAATGCATGCCCTCAAACATGGAAAGAGATAGATGCGATAACACCTTTCCTGAGCGCACAGGTAGCAGAAACCCAGGCCAAGATTTTCATGCGATTGTATAAAACACCAGCCAGACTGTATGCCAGTAATCCTAGGGCGTCAAAGGACTTCTGGTGGGGATGTGGGGAAGAAGGTACCCTATTACACATTCTATGGGCATGCCCCAAGATACAGGGGTTCTTGCTGTAGGTTCGATCCAGGCTGAAGGCAATGCTGGGGATTGATGTGCCGGATAATGCCAAAGTATGTTTATTGGGACTGCGAAGCCAGTCCAGACGGGAATGTACAGTCAGATGCTACAAACTGTTACTGCTGATAGCAGCCAAACTATGTATTTTGAAGATGTGGAAACGTTCGGACGCCCCAACAGGGGGAACAATGGCTGGACAAAGCCTGGACAATCCTAGCAATTGCAAAATTGGCCAACATAAGACACATACCACACTTAAATGTCTAGCAATCTGGTCCCTCTTTCTGGACTATGAGGAAGAAAGACATGAACGCGCTGTCCTGCCCAGTCAGACTCCGAGCACCGAACCTTATAGATATGCCCTGAACTGTATATGGGCCCTGTCAGTTGGTTTTTAATCCTGAATGCGAGTGGTGCATTTGGAAAGTGTAACCTTATTGATCCTGTGAGAGGGTAGGGGGTACGGGATGGGGGTGGGTTAAACAGGCCAAACAAGTTGTAAGACTGTAATCGGTGAACACTTATATATAATAGAGGTTTGGTTGCTATGTGAAAACCAATCAAATACATCATAAAAAAAGATCCACACTATCTTTTTAAAAAGAAATGTATTAGTTTGAAATGCAAAACAAGACGGTGCAGAATGTGCAAGGTCTTAACACTTCAGCATAAATAAAGACATTACAGTTTTAGGTAAAGCTTGAAACATCGGAGTCTTCGCAATTGTGGGGGTTGTACATACTACTATTCGATCCATATAGCCCTCAATGGACCCCTGTAATAAGTCAAACACCAAAAAAAACAGGTCAATTTTGCACATCCATCCTGGAATAACACCCTCAAATTCAAAATGTGCAACAATACCTCAAACCCTGCCTAATTCTATCCCCATCATACTAAACCATATATGCTTTGGGATTTACATGTGTATCCACAAGCGTTACTTTCTCTGCCCAAGTTGGCAACCAAATTAGAATGAACTTCTGTAAGAACTTTTAACTAAGCCATTGTGCAAGTTGCTTTCCCACCCACCTCCTTACCACCCCCTCGTGGCAGCACATTTCCCAAGGCTCCAATGGCGCATCCGCTCTGACTAATGCAACACCAACCTAGATGCCCACCTGTGGCCTCTTAATCTTACATAGGGCTAGGTAATCACAACCTTCAATCAACCTCAAAATTCCTGACTTCAAAAGAGTAAACTAGTGAAAAGAGTAAAACTTCCCCCATGTTACGTTGGAAGGGCCTCGGCTATCAACCAAGACCCGTGTCTTTTTAACACTTATCTACGCCCTTGTGATCCTTCTTGGGAATAGTTCTTAAGAGCCCTTCTGCTTTTCCAACACTCCAAAAGATGTATTCTTTGCCTTTCCAGGGGACTCTTAATTTAGCTGGCCGCATCTGCCCAGCTTTTACAACTCGTGCTAGGAAGCTTTTCTTGAGTACCTTCATTTGCTTTATTATTTTCTCAGTTGTTGGAGCTAGGTCAGATAAAAGGAGTGCCTTAATGTTGCTGGTTTTCCAGATTCCCCCCTTTCGAATGGATTGTGTCCTCACATGTATTCCTCATCTTTGATATTCAAGTCTGCTTGCAGCTTGCTTTGACTTTTTCATAGGGTCGTGCGGCATCCTTGGTCCTCGATGGCCTCAGTAGCGTCCCTGTTGATGCTGGTATATGAAGCTACGTTACCTCAGTTCAATTTTTTCAACATTGCTGCGTGCTTCGGAGCTACTTGCCTCATCAAAATATACGTTTATCTGCAAAACTTTGTATAATGTCCTCGACACCGAAGTTTCAAGCGGTGTTCAGACTGTGGAGCAAAAATGTCTCACAGACCCTCACCGCATCTGTCTGATGTTTGTGGTCGGGCCACAAAGTCGACTGCGGCTTGTGTCAATCCATGACTGCCAAGGCCTTGCAGGAAAGGAAGGGGAACCTCAATGCGGGTAAGCCCTCTCTCAAATCCCCGGCCCTTACCCCATCTAAAAGAAAATCATCCTCGGATTCGAGAGATATTTCTCCTGTTAGAAAGTGTCCAAAACACTGAAAGACGTTCGAGGTCTAGTTCATGGCACTTGTCCTCGTCTCATAAGAAGAGTAAAAAAATGACGCCATAAATCCTTGTCATCTTCCTCTCCCGAAAAGGTTTCTTTTCCAAAAAACAACTTGAGACTGGCTGAATTAGAAAACTTCACTTTGAAAATGGTGGAAGTTTTCCAAAGGCAGGCTCGTCTGAGAGAAAAAGCCACCCTCAGTGTCTATTAAGACCAGTAGGGAGTCTCGTGTGTCTCCTTCTCGTGCGTCTCAAGGCCCGGGAAGAGGGACTCCTCGACACAAGTCGAAGGAGTCTTCCTCGACGCACAAGAAAGACTGTCTGGCCCCTTGAAGCATTCATCTTCGGTATCGAAGCAGTTATGTTTATCGCCTGAACTTGAAGGCATGTAATCCATCTTCAGCCATCGGAGCATACTAAATTGTCAGCCCATTCACTGGCTGCTTCGAAGAAGTCATTGAAACCTTTGACACATTCAACTTCGTCCGTGCAGTCCATGCTCTCGAAGATTGCAAAGCCTATGGCAGATATAACAAAGTCCTTTAAACCCATTGCTCCACCTGATTTCTTCAGGCAAATGGGATGTATTTATGAGGAAGATGAAGAAGACGGTCAAGTACGAACATGGTACACCAAATGTCCCAGAGGACTTGATCTCTGAAGAATCTAAAATGCTAAATCTGGTGGATACTAACCAGTAGCTGTGAAACTTCACTAGAGTCTGGTAACCCAGAGATGGCTGACCCTTCATACAGGTCTGTAATCTGTAAAGCGGCTGAGTATCTGGGGTGGTCCAAACCCGTAGCTACCCTGGAGACCTGCCTGATATTTTGAACAGGGGTCCGGTTAGGGAGGCTTTTATCATTCCATGCAGCCTTAAGAGTAAGGGTTTTGGAAAACTGGCTAAAACCAGATTCCAGCCCACCAGTTAACAAACTGTTAACAAAAAAATATATAACTACTTCTGTGGACCCTCCTTTTTTTTAACAGGCACCCTACGCCTGAGAGGCTGCTGGTTTAAGCAGCAATAGCTTCATCAAAAGGTGCAGCTTACCATTCTGCTTCAGCAGATAAGGAAGATGGGATTGACTCTTTAGCAAAAAGAGTACTTTGTGCAGGCAGCATGGCTTTAAAATCAGCACATTCTACCAGTGCCTTAGCGAAGTATACTCGCACCCTTTGGGGTGTAGTTGCTCTTGCAGCAGGACACATTCCGGAGGGAGTAGAAAGAGAATGTTTCTTAAGCCTAATACAGGATGGAAAAGACACCATGAGGTAGTTGTTGCAGTCCAGCCTCAATACAGTGGATTCAGTAAGCAGGTCCATGGCTGCCAGTACAGTGCTCAGGCGCATGTCTTGGCTGAGAAAATCAGGATTTTCTGCAGACGTCCAGGCACGTTTGCTTGACATGCCATTTGACGGTACTTCCCTGTTTGGTGAGAAGGCTCATAGTAGCCTGGAAAAGCTGCAAGCATCTTGAACTGCAGCTAAATCATTGGGGGCGGCAATCAGGCAACCTCAACCTTCAAATCAAGGATGGAGAGGACTTCCTTTTTGTTTTCATTCCTCCGTCTCTAGAGGAAGAGGACAACTCTCACAAAGGGGCCAAAGAAGAGCCCCTCGTGGTCATAAGAGGGAGAAATCCCTGTTCAAAACCAGCAGAGTTACCCTCAGCTGCAGGTGGTGCAGCAAAATGACTCCCTCACCCACAAGTCTGTGGTAGGAGGCAGACTGTCACGTCATCTCTGGAATTGGTGAAGCATAACTTCGGATGCCCGATTGCTAAAAACCGTAGCAGATGTGTACTTTATTCCATTTCTAAAAAGACCTCCCAATTGCCCCCCAAAATCCAGATCAACCTTGATACCAGATCCGCTCCTCCAACAGGGGATTCTCATCCTGTTGGTGAAGGGTGCAATCGAATTGGTACCTGCAGCGGAGGGAAACCTGGGTTGGTACTCTTCCTATTTTCTGATACCCAAGAAGGACAGAGGAGTATGACCTATCTTGGACTTAAGATGCTTGAACAAGTTCCTCAGGAAGGATGATTTCAAGATGGTAACTCTTTTGCAGACCCTTCAGGCTCTTCGGCACCAGGATTGGTTGGTGTCATTGGACCTTCAGGATGCTTACTTTTATGTGTCGATACATCGGAAGCACAGAAAGACCTGAGGTTCGCAGTTGGCGGTTCTCATTGTCAGTTTCAGGTTCTACCATTCGGGCTCACCTCAGCCCTGAGGGTCTTCACCAAACTTATGGCAGTGGTGGCTGCAAGTCTAAGGAGGGAAGGGATACAAATCTACCCCTACCTAGATGACTGGTTGATCACGGCTGTTTCTCTGGATCAGTTTTTCATCTCAATCGCACCTGCCACTTCTCCACGAGCTAGGCTTCTCCCTGAACTTGAAGAAGTTCCACTTGAAACATTCACAGAAGCTTCAATTCATTTGGGCAGTCCTGCATTCAGCTTCAGGAAAAGCTTCACCACCAGAGTTAAGGCCTCAAATTCTCTTGCAGATGGTCCAGAAATTCCAGTGTGCCCAGTGGCTTCCGTCCTATGACTTCCTAAGGTTGCTCAGGCTTATGGCATCCTGCTTTTTTCTGGTGCCAGAAGCCTGTCTGAGAATGAGATCGAGATCCCTTCAATGGGCTGTCAGATCAGTGGTCTCAATTCTCCAGCAGAATAACGGACCTACTCCAGGTCCTGACAAAGGTCGCCCAGGATCTCCCGTGGTGGGCCAGCCGAGATAATGTGATGAGTAGAACCGTTTTGGCAACCATGGCCTGAGACAACGGTTGTGACAGACGCTTCCCTCACAGGATGGGGAGCGCATATGAGGGAGCTTTCAATAAGCGGACACTGGTCTCAGTCGTAGTCTAGACTCCATATCAACCTGTTAGAGCTGAGGGCAAGCAGAGTAGTGCTGATGGCCTTCCTGCCCTCTGTATGGGGAAAGTGTGTCCTCCATAATGACGGACAACACAGTGACCATGCACTGCCTCAACAAGAGGGGGGAGTAGGGTCGCTGCCCCTGTGCAGAGATGCAATGCAGCTCTGGTTCTGGGCACTGAGAGAAGGAATCGCCCTTCTGGCAGTTCATCTAGCCAGAGAAAAGAACACTGCGGCGGATGCTCTGAGCAGGCAGAGCACGATCTCCCACGAGTGGGAACTAGCTCAGGCAGTCCTTCTGGAGATCTTCGCACTTTGGGGAACCCCTCAAGTCGATATGTTTGCTACCAGTGTCAACCGGAAGTGCTAGCTGTTCTGCTCCAGGGAATTTCCCTATAGAAGAGCTCTATTAGACGTGTTTGTGCTGGACTCAGTTTCCACTGCTGCACGCGTTTCCACCAGTACCTGTCATGTGTCATGGCATCAGGAGGTTGAGGACGTTCGGGAAAACCATGATCGCTCCAGAGTGGGCCAGGAGTACGTGGTACCCAGACCTTCTGGAAATGGCCATCTGCTTTCCAAATCGTCTTATCCAAAGCCAAAGAGAGGACCTACTCTTGTAAGAGGGAGGTTATATTCTTCATCCAGAGATCATGACCCTCAATCTTCAAGCCTGGTGTCTGAATGGGTGAGATACAAAGATTGGGACCTACCAGAAGACGTAATGGAGGTGTTGCTTTCGGCAAGGAGGCCAGCATTTAAATCCCTGTACCACTGCCGTTGGAATATGTTTCGCAGCTGGTGCAGGAAAGAGACTAGATCCTTTCACATGTAAATTTGCCCATGTTCCATCTTTCTTGCTCCACCTGTCCCATTCCGGGTTAGAAGTGACCACAGTGAAGGGCTACTTAGCAGCACTATCAATATTTAAAAGATCTCCAGATGAGGGGATTCCAAGATGACTGCCGTCCTGTGAGGTTGCATCCTCATTGCCTCTGGTGAGGCCTTAAGCAGCAGGCCCTCATGCCATTCTTCAACAGCAACATCCACCTCCAGCTAAAGCAAAACGAGCCCTGGGGAAGTGCAGTCGGAGGAAGTGCTCGCCAACACATGCCAAGCAACTCTGCCGCGTCTGAGTTGTCAAGGAGGGACGCAGGAGTGAAACAGAGCCGGATTGTTCACCAGCTGACCTCAATGCGGCACCCGACACCTACTGGGTTCCCTTGGGTATCAGTGGTGGTGGCGGCAGTGATGTGAGGTGGAGTGAGGGAGCCAGAGCACTCCCCTGGTGAAACTGACACTATATACCCACCAGGCCCGCACGCATAGCAGTGTTGGCGCAGTACTGTGGAGGGGGGAGACAGAGGGGTGGAGGAAAGCGCAGCACCTCGCCTGGAGAACTAGTTACCAGGAAGCATGGATGAGACCTGGTCCCCGAGGCGCCCAGCAGAATAAAGTCATTAAGGAGGAAGAGCCGGGGGCACAGGATAAAGATTGCAAGGACTTGGGCCTCAGAGGTGAAATTTGAATCCGGCCCTTGCGAGGCAGCATCTACGTAGGGTGGCATATTTGAGAGGACTGCCTGGGGGGGAGTGGATGACCCGAAGGGAGAGGGGGGCCGGTACACCTCCCTCCTACCCCCTGCAAGGTTATGAATGCGCAGAAGAGAAAAGCTGCTTGCATAGTAAGAGTTCAAAAAGCACCACCAGGAGACCACTGGGCATCTATCTGATTAGCACCCACTTGAGCAGACCTTGGGAATTGATATGGGAAGAGAGGCAGTAGAAGCAAAGGTGCCCCCCACCCAACAGGAAAGCACCTCAGGGGGTCAGTGAAGCGGGCAACACCTCACCCCAACAAGTGAACACCAACAAAGCATAGACATAGTTGAGTGGAGAAGGAGTAATTCATACTGGAGGGGATCCAGGTCATCCTCGCGAATACATGGAGGAACAGTAGGGACCCCTCCCTGCCCGAACGTGTTGAAGTGCCTAGGCATTGGCGGGGAAGAGCCTACATATAGAGGACTAAGCCTAAGGGCTGCGCACAAAGGAAACTGTCAGGAAACCAAACTGAGTTCCCGTTCCTTGATCATGTTTTCTGCTAAACAATGAATCTCTCGCTAAAAGATCTTACACACGGCCACGCTTACTGTCTCTCCATAACAAATTCAGACATTGCTCACCACACAGCAGTACTCGTTATGTGACACGTACAGTAGTATCCCTGAAACACACATTGTATGGGAAGCGTTGGCAGTTGCCATGGAAACTGTGGCGTTCAAGCTGACTCTTCCGCTACGTCACATGCACGCTTTAGGTCATGTGATTTGTTAGCTTTTAAGCACCTCCTTGTCAGTTATCGGTGCTTCTGATTTTGCTGAAGTGTGCTTTGTATCTTGTTACGTACTCTTGAATACATGGTTTGCTGACTCTCTGCCTGTTATCCTGGACTGCCTTTTCTTCTGCCTGGTCTGCTACGTTCATCTCGTAAATATCGTCCTCTGTTTACTTCGGACTCTGATTTCTGCTCACGACCTGCCTTAAGTTTTGCCCTTTTGGAACTGTGTTGCCTGCCTACTGTCAACTCAGATTGCATTACACGGACTGCCTCTCGTATCAACCCTTGGATTCGAATTTGCTTACCTCGTTGCCAACTCTGATTGTTCTCTTGGACTGCTTGCTTCCCGGATTTCGCTGTTGCTGCACCATTGTGGTACTGTTCTTGGCATTAACACGTACCGAGTAAGCTTGGAATCCTTCCTCCCCTCGTCAGCCCCGTATGGACTAGAGACTGTTGGTGTAATCAGCGGAGGCTTGAGGAGCGTCCTTGTTTCGTCAGGATCTGTAATATCAAGGACTTCCTGGCCATTCGGCGTACGCGTGCTGTCGGGCATAGTTCCTTCACCTTATCTGCTTCCTGGGCTTGCTCCTTTTTTTTATCACCACTTCAATTCATAATGGACCTCTGTCATACACTTGCACAGTAAGAATACATCTACATGTAGTTATCAACCTTGATTCACACATTCTTTTCCTTCACGCTACGTTTTGTCATTTTTTGTGTTTTAGATACATCAGGTGCTCTCTATCTAGAAACTAAAAGGAAATTGGTTGTCCCAAGACCGCGTGTGGGCTTACCCCTGGTACCACTTCCTTCAGTTACAGGTTAGTCAGTTCTTCCACCAAGTCTATTATTGTCTTACCAAAGAAAGGTTTGTTCCTAACCTGACTTTCCTTTCCGGTTCTAGGAGCTCTGCTGATGTTCGGGTCCATTCTTCCGAATAATCCCTTGGTATTGGTTTATCGCCATACACACGGTTATATTGTTAGGTAGAATTCGTCGTCTACACTACGTGGGCAACTTGCATACGGATTCTGACAGCAACAAAGCAGGAAGGAGTGTGAGGGGGCAAAATCCCTCCAAATGCGAGGGGCATGTGGCAAGAATCCATCGACCAAAAACAAAATTGACCAGTGGCCCTCAAGGGGGTCAACTAGAATGCTACTGGGGCCAACACCAAGAAGGGCTCCAGAGACGCAGAAGCCCCTCCAAGAGAGAACAAGGGAGAAGACCCCCATACTATGGCCCTGAACAAAGAAGACCTAATGAAGTGCCTGAAGTGCATGGAAGAAAGAATGGTAAATTCATTTCGAGATCAGCTTACTAAGATGAAATGGGACCTGCATAGCTCCCTGCATGAAGTGAGACATGAGGGCAACAACCGGGGCTCCAGAGCAGACGGGACTGAACAAGGCCTCTCGAACATCTCCGAAGAGGTTGGGCAAAATCTTGAACTTCTGGAACAGGTAGCCAAGGTAACACACAACATGGAAATGCAGGTGGAGGACCCGGAGAACCGCTCTCGAATATCAAATATTCGAGTGAAAGGCTTAAGCGAAGCTATCAGAGTGGGATCTGAAGAGCACAATGCAGCAATGTTTCGGGAGCCTACTGACGGACAGTCCACCTGGAAGATATTCTATTTGATCGCATACATAGAGTGGACCTATAAAGGGCGGGTCAGGCCTGAGGCCACATGACGTCCTGGTCACACTTACATCCTATGCAGTAAAGGTAAACCTACTGAGGGCGGCTAGAACCCATACAGATCACGGTGAATGGATCCCCCGTTCAGCCTTTCTAAGATCTAGCGCTATCCACCCTGCAAAAACGGAGTGATGCATCCAGTTACGACGGTTCTCAAAGCCAAACAAATCTCGTACAAATGGACCTTTCAGTTCGGGCTTCTCTTTATGTGGGAGGGCCGACAACAGAGGGTGGACACGTGCGAAGAGGGTTTGTCAGTTTTGAATATGGAAGAGGGGAAGACCAATCGACGCAAAGCTCCACAGCCGCCCCCAACAAATATGCTACTACTTGGGAATGGTCTAGAATTCAAAGGAGAACAAGCAGAGAAAGAAGGCCACTGGCTCAAAGTCAAGAAAGGGGCTTCAAGACTCCAAGACTAAGATTTAAGCCACGCTCCCGGCCACCATCCACGATGGAGATAACCTAAAGTTCCATGTTCGGGCGGGAGTGGAACACACCGGAAGCGGACACTGTAGTTGGTGCCAAGCGATTCTGGGCCAAGCCGGTTTAAATATGGTTGTCTATCTTGAAATCGTCAGAAGGGTGTAGTTTACCCTTTGAAGGACCACAGGCCCTGACCGGGGTAGGGAGAGTGGGGGTGAGACAGACGGAGGGAGAGAGGGTAAGGGGGGGTTAGAGGGAGGGACAAAGAGCATCCACACACCAGAGGCACTGGCGTACATAGAATGCCGGTAAAGACTCATAGAAACACTACGCAGGCACTTCTACTAGCCCTCAACGGCGAAAAGGTCATTCTTGATAGAGGCAATGCACAAGATGGGATTGGGCCCGAATTTTAAACTGAAAGTAGAGGCTAATTATGCAGACCCCTCAATGAGGCTCTCCAGCAACTCCTGTCTATTGGATAAGATCCCCATTACACGAGGCACGAGACAGGGTTGCCCACTTTCGCCAATATTGTCTGCTATATACATAGAGCCACTCTTGGCATCAGTTAGAGGTAACCCATCAATTCACGGAATAAAGGTTGGGGGGTGGGGGGGTGGGGTGGGGTGGGGAAATAAGGTAGTGGCTTTTGCGGATGACATGTTGCTGACTCTGACTGATCATGACACTTCGATCCCGGCCCTGGTTCAGGAGCTTGAATTGGTGGAGGTGGTCTCTGGGCTAAAGATTATCCGGATCAAGTCAGAGCTCCTGTGGCTGGGGACCCTGGGTACCCAAGATCAGGAGCATGTACCATCAGGGCCATTTAAAGTGGCAAAGGGCCACATTACCTGTTTAGGTATACAATTAACATTGTCGTTCTACGAACTATATGAAACAAATTAGCCGGCGCTTCTAGCTAAAATCAAAGCGGACCTCCGTATATGGACCCCTTTGTGAATCTCCTGGCTAGGGAGGATGGCTACAATCAAAATCGATCGTACTACCGAGATTGTTGTACCCCTTCCAAGTGCTCCCCATTGCAGTGACAAAGACGTTCTTTAAGTCCCTCAATAGAATCGTATCACAATTTATATGGCAAACTAATAAAACAAGATTGGCTATGGAAACTATGACGGCTCCCAAACAATGAGGAGGACTGGGACTTCCGAATGTTATAAAATATTACGAGGCAGCTCAACTTCGGGTATTGAGGGAATGGTTCACGGAAGGTAGGACTAGGCAAGGATGGATCGCGCAGTGGCAACCACGTCACACGCTGGTCTCTTATGGCTAGATAAGCAGGACCGACCCCCCACCCCCTAATAGTGTCAGGCACAGTCGGATATTATTGGTAACGTGCGATATATGGGATCGACTATTAAGGAAAGGGCATTTATTGGAGCGTCCTTCTCACTTTACCCCGCTCTTTGATAATCCACAATTCTTCCCCGGGACAAAGCAGGGAGCTTTCCGCAGCTTGAGGGCAAGGGGCTGTGTGAAGGTGGGAGGGAGGGGCGTCATGACATTCGAGGAGAGTAAGACTTACCTAGCCCTGACAGAAAGGGATTGGCTGGAATATTACCAATTACGACATTGGTTGAAACAGCCGGAATTCAAAACCGCGATGGCTAGAATTCTCAACCCATTCGAGAAATTCATAACGATGCACTCAGGAGATGAACATCTAATCACACACCTCTACTTGATCCTGATGGGGGGAGGGGCAGGATCCTACATGGCCATACATGCACAGATGGGAGAAGACACTGGGAGAAGAAATACCGGGGACACACTGGGAACACCTCTGGGGCAATATTGCCAAGCTAACGAGATCTATACAGACCAGGGAGGCCTTGTATAAGGTCATGTTCCAATTGCACTTTACACCGGAAAGGCTACATTGTATATATCCGGGCTCAACTCAAGAGTGCTGTAGAGGGTGCTCAGGGAACGGGGACTGGAGACACGTCTGGTGGGAATGACTGCTATTGGTTCCTTTTTACTGAGAGGTGAGCAACCAGATACAACAGATGAATAAGGGTCCCCCGCCAGTTCACCTCTAAAGAATGGCTATGTGGGATAATGGATCCTCATCTTCAAATCCCCATGAAACCCCTATGTAAAGCTTTCATGATACTCGTTATTGTGGCCTGGCTTGTAATTGCTAGGAAATGTAAACGGAAGAACCCCATCCACCCCCAAGGAACACAGATTGACTTCACAAAGTATGGAATATAGTTGCCATGGAATCGGTAATGTATGGGATTCAAGGTGAAGGGGACAAATTCCAGATTCATTGGGGTGAGATACTGGCTTTCTTAGAGGGTATTATGTGCAACAATGGTGCCCCCATAATTTGAAAAAGTTCGACATTACGTAAGAAAAGTTAATTCTGAACGTAACCAAATATGTACATGCTATCTATACTGAACCAGGTGTGTAGAAGGTGGGGGTGCAGGGGTTAGATGGGTTGGGGGGGGGGGAGGGTCTTATTTGTAGAAGTATGTGAACAATCGAACAATTAAAACAAAAACAATTCCAGACGAGGGGTCATACTTCAAATTGCTGATTGTGGTACAATTTCTGAAGGGCTTAACCAATTTGTTTCTGCCGACTCCCTTCATCGTGCCATCATGGGATTTAAATCTTGTATTAAGATGTCTTATGGGAGCGCCATTTGAGCCCTTACGTTTGTCCTTTGAGGATGCTCACTATGAAAACAGCCTTTCTATTCGCTATTACGTCTGCCCGTAGGGTAAGTGAGCAGGGGAGTTGCTAGGTCTGGAAAAGACCCGGGGCTATGCTGATGTCGGAACTGCTGGGACTGGGGGCTAGCTAGTCTTTTGGCTGTAGCTCCTGAAATTATATCCGGGGCTACAACCAAAAGATCAGGGGCTATAGCCCCCTTAGCCCCCCCCTAGCAACGCCCCTGTAAGTGAGTTACAAGCCTCATCTGCCAAACAACCTTTTACATCCTTTTCCAAGGATAAAGTAGTTTTAAAAGTTAGATCATCTTTCCTTCTGAAAGTTGTCAGTTTCATTTAGCACAAAGTATTGCACTGCCTTCTTTTTACCCTCCCCCTCATCCATCTAAAGAGGCGGAGAGACTACATCGTCTAGACCCGCAAAGGGCACTAAGCTTCTACATAACAAGGACTGCAAGTATTCGCCAAGATGATCAACATTTCATTGGTTATGCTGGCCAAAGGCTGAGCATGGCAGTCGCACACAAGCTCTAGATTCGCCCGTAGCTCTGAGGGCGCATTCCACTAGATGGGTGGCTGCTTCATCCGCTCTGAAAAGAGGTGTGCCGGTGCGAGACATCTGTAGAGCGGCAACCTGGTCGTCAATTCACATTTTCGGTACATTTTACTGTGTAGATTCCTTTTCAGGAGAGGAAGCCAAATTTGGCATGGCTGTCCTCCGTAATATAAACAAATAGGCAAATTCTTGGCACCCACCTCCTAAGTCAAACTGATTTGGGAGTCTATCAAAGATGAGGAATACGTGGGAGGACACAAACTATTCGAAGAACAAGTTACTTACCTGTGGTAACGGTCTTTCGACTCAATGTTCCTCCCATGCATTCCTCATCACCCTGCCATCCAACCCCTCTTGCCTGTCTAGAATTTCCGTGTCTTACACCTTCCTTTCTTGCAAGGTTAAGATTCTCATCCTGTCACACAGCATGCAAGTTAAAGAGGGTTAAAAAAAACGAAGAACTGAGGTAACGGTCAGCGTGCGTGCTTCATATACCAGCGTCAACGTCATGAGGAACGCTACAGAGGCCATCGAGGACCCAGACTCGACGCTGCACCACGCTCAACCCTATGAAAGTTTTCCGAAGCAAGCTGCAAGCAGACTTGAATATAAAAGATGAGGAGTATGTGGGAGGAACATCCAGTCGAAAGAACTTTACTACTGGTAAGTGACTTATTTGTCTTTTGCAGCTTTTTCTTTTATTACTTTGTTTTTATTAAGCATTTCAACATACAACAGATCCGCCAGTCAACACCCGGCGAGAAACATCAGTTACAAACATTAATAAAACAATAGGATCAAGAGGCATAAGGTTAGAACTAGACACTAATTTTGACTTTTCAGGGTGGCAACAATTGTGGGGTCCCAATCGACGTTAAGAGATGTGGCAACAGAAAGGGCTACAAGCGGCACCCGCAAGACTGTCGAGACTTTAGAAGCCCAGACAGTTCAGTTTCATAGCATCACAGTCCACATTTAAAAGAACCACAGTCCAATCCTGCAAGAAAGCAGGCATAGTATCATTGGTGATGGCTGACAATTTCTCGTAAGTGAAAATAGTTAATAACTTGTTAAGCCATTCCGCCTTCGAGGGGGCTGAGGAACTCTTCCATTTTTGGGCTAGGGCCAGTCTCCCCGCTCTCAACATAGCCCCTGTCACCTTTGAGAAGGTGAAAAACTTGTTGTCAGGCATGGGCGTGCTCAAGAGGATCTCCAAGGGGAGAAGGGAGGGGCTTGTTCCCACTATGTCCTTGATCCAGATGAGCAATTCGGACCAATAGACCTGGATGACCGGACACTCCCACCACATATGGTACCAAGTACCACGGTGTGAACACAACCTAGGGCACATCGGAGGCACTTTAGCAAACATTCTGGATAGGGTGACCGGGGGCCGATGCCAAGAGTGGAGAATCTTAAAACTATGCTCCATGGCTGCAGTGTACAATCTCCCAGAAAAGATTGACTTGAAGACTGACTTCCATGTAGAGTCGTCAAGGGTTAGGCCCATTCTTTCCTCCCAGATATGCTTGAACGGCTGTCTACCCTCTAGATTAGCGGTGACCTACATTATAAATCTTAGAAAGGGAGCCCTTTCTGTCCTTGGATTCCTCAAAGATCTTTTCAAAGGGTGTCAAGGAGCGAGTCAAATCAGCCAGCTGGCTTGAGTGAGGAGCCCCTTGAGACGCAAATATTCGAAAATGGGAACGGATTATCCCTCAACACCTCTGGCAGCTTTTCGTATTCAATGAAGACACCCTGGCGAAAGAGTTGAGCTGCCCTTTCCAACCCCTGATCAGACCACGATTGCGTCTCACGGAAACCTCAGGGGGAAGGCCAGGAAGAGAGCCTCTTATTATCTTTGTTAGAGTTCCATGATGCCCACAGAGCAGCCAGATTTGGATGGGATCTAGTAGGCAATGGAAGGGATCTTGGGGGAGCCCATAATAGATCCCTGACTTTTTTCGGATGGGCCTGAACATCCTCCCCGTAAGTCCAATAAGTCCCTAGGTCGTCTCTCAGATGTTCTAGCATCACACGCAACTGGGCTGCCTTATAGTACAGTCTAAAATCACAGAGGCCAAAGCCACCGAAAGACTTTGGAAGAGTCGGAGTGGAATATTTCACTCTAGCCCTCTTACCATTCCAAGTGAAGAACATGGAATTGTAGTAGTTTGAAAAAGGAATCGGGAACTATGCATGGAAGGGACGAGAAGAGATAAGAAGACGAGGCAGTATGTTCATTTTAACCATGGCCATCACCCACACCACGAAAGAGTAAGGGGAGCCCATCTTACCAGGTCGCTTCGGATCTTTGCCAAAAGTGGGGGGAAGTTGGATGCAAACAATTTACCCAGGTCTCTGGGAATATTGGTGCCTAAGTATCTGGTGGTTTCCTGCTCTGCTCTCATACCCAGCACCTCTGTTCTGCCATTTATTTCGTGGTCCAACCCACCCATCGGCATTATGCAGGATTTGGTTACATTGACCTTTAGCCCTGAGAAGGAACCAAAGTGGCGAATTAGGCCCCACAAATAAGGAAGGGAATCCTGGAGATTAGTCAAGTAAGCCAAAATATCATCCGCAAACGGAGATAATTTGAATTCACAATCCCCACATTGCACCCCTGAGACACCGCTGTCGGCCCTGACCGCTGTGGCAAGGGGTTCCATCGCCAAAGCATATGAGGGGGGACAAGGGGCACCCCTGACGGGTACCTCTAGTAAGCGGGAGATATGCCGAGCTACATTTGTTAACCAGAACGCTTGCTACGGGGCAATTGTACAGGGCCAAGACCCACCCACAAAATGTGTCCCCCGGGCCCATTCTCCGAAGCACCTTACCCATATAAGGCCATTCAACACGGTCAAAGGCCTTTTCAGAGTCCAAGGAGAGGAGATAGGCTTTCATATCCCGCTTCGAAACCTCATGCAGGAGGTCCAGAGTTTTCCTCACATTCTCACCCTTGGCGACCAGGGATAAAACCAACCTGGTCACCGTGCACCAGGGAAGGAAGGAGTTTCGACAGTCTATTCGCTAGGAGTTTAGCTAGAATTTTAACATCTATATTGAGAAGGGAGATGTGCTGGTAGGACTGGCAGAGAGAAGGGTCTTTCCCTTCTTTGGGGAGAACCACAATAAGTGACGACATCATGGTGTGAGGAAGGGAGCCTGTGTCAAGGGCGGAGTTGAACACCCTAGCTAGGAATGGGGCTAACGTGGAGCGGAACGTCTTATAGAAGCGGACTGAGAAACCCCCATCCCCTGGAGCGGTACCGTTCTTTAGGGGAGAGATGGTATCAATTATTTCCTGGGGCGATATGGGAAGCTCTGAGTCAGTGTTCTCAAGGGAGAGACGAGAAAATGGAAGGGAGTCTAAAACGGTCCACGTCAGCACCATCACCTGTGTACTCTGATGCATAAAGGCATTCGCAATACTGCCTAAACCGTTCAGCTATCAGGTGGTCCTGCAGGATTTTCTCCCCTGCCCGGAAGGAGATGGAGTTCACTCTTCTACTGTTTTGGAGCTCCCTTAGCCTCCAAGCTAGAATCCTGTCCGCCTTTTCCCCCTTCTCCATATACCGCTGTTTTTAAAAGGCTAGCTTTCTCTCCGTCTGGCCCACCAGGAAGGCGGACAATTTCGCCCTGAGCTTTTGGAGCTCCTCCCACTTGCCGGGGAGCATCTGCAACTTCAGCTTCCCCCCTGGCTGAATGGCAGCAATTTGTTCTCTCAATTTAAGCTCCTCCCGATCCCTATCCCTCTTCTTCCTCAAACCCATCTCCATAAGGGAGTCTCTGATCGTGGCTTTGAATGCTTCCAAACTCCCATGACATCCACCTCCTCAGTGTCATTGAGGAAAAAGTATTCCTTGATAGCAACTAGAAGGGACTGTCAACTCCTTATCTTGCAGCAAGGTGTTGCATGTCCACCGAGACCTAGGAGGGGTGGGGGAGGGGGACCCCCAAATTGACTCTAACCAAGTCGTGGTCGGACCACGGAATAGCTTCTACCCCAAAATCTGAGACATAGTCCCGGATCGAAGAATCTACCAGGATGTAATCAATCCTAGAGAATGCCAAATGCACTTTAGAGTAAAAAGTGAAGAGTGGTTCGTGGTCGCGACCCGGGGGGTGCGAGTCCATTAAACCCAATTCCCCGACGGAAAGACCTGGGCCCTTAGATTGGGGCAAGGGTTAGTGGATTTCCTATCTTTATCCAGACAGAGAACCATATTGAAGTCCCTGACCACTATTAGAGACCCCTCGGCGAATCCCCCGAATGTTTCCCCCATCCCCTCCCAAAAAACATCTTGTGCCTCATTCGGGGCGTAAACGCCCACCAGAGTAAACAACCTGCCTCTCACTACCCCCTTGAGCATAATATTGCGACCTTCCGGGACGGATTTGTGTGCCCTGGGGGAGAAGTGGGCATTGGGGGAAATCAGGAGGGCAACCACACGTTTCTTCGCGGAGTTGGAGGGCTTAAACAAGTGCTGAATGGCCCCGGACCTGAGATTCGGTTCCTTCCCCTTGACCCAATGGGATTCCTGTACAAAAAGAAAGATGTTTAAGCCTAGAATATTCCCTCGTCATCAACGATCTCTTAGTAGGAGAGTTTAATCCCTGCACGTTCAAGGACCCCACAGTCAAAAACTGAAGAATCACCCATTGAAAAGAAGAAAATATTTCTCAGACTCCACTAGGGAGCCTGTTGTGACTGTCCCAACCCCCGGCCTCTGTGCGCAAGAGTAAACCACGAAGAACCTTGTAGAACCCCTATCCCCCGGAAGCCCCGGCAGCCTAAAAAAACCCGCCCTAACAACTGAAGGAAACACCCTCCCCTTCCCCCCCACCCAACACTTTAACGCCTGCACCCCAAGCTCCCTACAGCTTGAGGCTAAACCAGGCCACCAGTGTCTCCTCCCCTCAGGCGAATGAGCTCAACATCTACAACTAGAGCCCCCCCCCCCTCAAAACACACTAAAGACAAAGCGAAGAAACCACCTTAGATAGATCAGCCTTGGGAAATCATAAAACCCCTGCCCCGGCCACGCCTGGGGCAAGGAAACTATGCAAAGAAAACGACCCCGTAGGCTGATAGATTGCCGTAAACCCACACATACTTTAGACTCAGGAACCGGTGAGACCCCGATAGGGACGCCTCAGACAGGTAAGAACCACAATACAAAGAGCCAGATGGTCTCCTTCATTAAAGGCCAAAGCAACTAAAACCAGGAGACATCATCCATTTGCTGAACCCAGAGAGGCAGGAGCAACCCTTCTGAATTTCCTATGACCTCAGACTTTACGTCTCTCCTCTACTGGTTTGGTTCTAATTGGCCCCGACAGACCTCTCTCCGGGGCCGCGTCTGAAAGGGCGGCATCCGGAGCTCCCAGCAGTTCCTGAGATACTCTGCGAATATCATCTTCGGTGACCAAGGCGTACTTGTACCCCTCCAATTCGAAAGCCAGTGAAAAGGGATACCCCCACCTGTAACGCACTCCCTTTGCTTGCAGCATTTTCGTTAGAGGAGCGCAAAGCCAGCGTCTAGCCAAAGTAAGAGCCGACAGATCTTGAAAAATCGAGATTTGAGAATTACCCACGCATTCGGGCCCTTCTTCCGTGCCAGCTCCAGGATCCTGCTCTTCTCAGAGAAATAATTAAATTTCACGAGGACGGACCTGGGGCCCCTACTGGGAGCGCCCGCCCTGTGCACTCTTTCAATCGTTGGCTCGTTGGTGTTGGCCGCCTCAAACAATTGGCTATCTACTGCGTTGATGGCTCTGAGGATTTCTACCTGCGTCTCCCCTTCCCGCTCTGGAAGGCTCAAAAATCGTAAGTTGCAGCGACGCTCCCTGTTCTCCAGGTCATCCAACTTCAAAGTGCATTTCTCCTCCCTTCTCTCCAGTTCTGCCAGGCGCTTATCCAGTTGGGATTCAAGGACGTCAATTGATGCTGCGCTTGCTTCCTGGGCTTGGACTCAGTCATCAATGGTATCAGCTTTTTTGTCAAGCGTGTCCAGGCGCATAGCGATGTCCGCTCTAAAGCCACAAATTTCCTCCAGAAGGGCGGTCATGCCCTTGGCTACTGTGCTAGCATCCACAGTTTCCATCTGCGCAGGAGCTGCCATGACAGAAGGGGGAGAAGAATCGGAGGGAGTACGGCGGAACTTTTGGAGGGATTCCGACCAGCTCATAAGGGCCCCGGCCCACCTAGAGCGCAGGACGGGGGGAGACTGCCCCACTTAGGCAGGATTGGACACTGTGGAGCCTCAGGGCAAAACAACAAAGAGGTGAGAAGAGCAGATAGCCCGGGAGATGCACTTCTCCACATCGGGGGGCCCAATTCAGCAGAGGAAATTAGTCAGCGGGGACCCACCAGATGGAGTGGGAGCACGAGGAGGCACTACAACAATTAGTAGATCAGAACCAAAGGTAGCTGCATGGGGGGGCCACACCATGCCCACCGGCGACTAGCACAGGAGGGCACCAGAGGAACCCAAGAACTACCTCCGCCTCCACTGGGCCACACAGAGAATCAAAGAGGAGGGCTGCGCAGTGCGACCACCGTGGCAGGCAAAGTTATTCCATGAGCCACCGATCCACCACACTGCCTCCCGACTCCCAAACAGTAGCGCAGACTGTAGCTCGATGTGCCAGGTACCTTCCCTCCACAGATGCCACCTCGGCCGGCGAAGCCAGGGGGGGGGTGCTCCCATCTGCAGGTCCCCTGAGGGTCCCCCACTCCCCACGAGGCCCGGGTTCACTTAGTCCAAGCTGGACTGCAGGCCAGCATCCATGGAAGGCGCTCCTTGACAACTCCTGGTGGGCCTCTGCAAGGCCAATGAAGACATCCGCCTGAAGGGCAGGATTTCGGCCACCTGTGCACCGAGAGGTCCTCCAGTGGGGTCCGCACGTCGCTCCTGGGGGTACTAGGTGGGGCTCAAGTCCCTTTTCGCCAGTCCGAGTGAGGAAACAGATGGAGGTGCTTCAGCACATCTCAGCGCCCCCTGGTTTTTTTTTTACAGCTTTTTATACCCTCTGTCTCATGCATCCGAAAGCTTGATGATGTCAGTCCCATTTGAGTTTTCTCTATTTTGTTGGAAGGGTGCACCTTAATCCGATAACTTATCCATGTTTATAGGGTCTAATACCTCCAGATCAAGCATCTGCGGCAGCCAAGTGGATGCAAATGCTATTGGGGCATCTCCTTCGACGCTAGTGAGAGGCTGATAACCCAGATTTTGTTTAGCTCGTAGTGCATTGTCGAAGGTACTCAAGTCTGCTTTCCATAGCACTATATCACTTAATCGTAGCCTCTAGTTCTTTTCCCATCTGTTTCAATGCAGGGGTTATCTGTGCACATTTCTGGTCCACCTCATTTGTTTTCTGCTCCAGAGTAGAAGTTCTCGACTCCAGTTGTACCCCTTTATCGTACATTTTATCAAATTTGTTTTCCAGGCATGACGTTGTTTTTTCAATACGCCCTAGCGCAGCCATTTCAGGGTGACACGATGGAGATAATGGTCTGGACTCTTCCTCGGCTGCTTGTTTACGTGTTGAGTCATATGTCGAAAAAAAAAGTCTACGTCTGTGATTTTTATCCTTCTTGGACTTGGCGAACGCCATTATTGATTTGTTGCCTCTGTTATTCTCCTTTCTTCTTCCTTTTTTTGGGCGTCTTTGATCAAATTAGAGGTGCTAGGTCTGTTGCATGGAAACCCATAGATGGCACCCCTGGCTATTTAGCATTTAAAGCTTCTCAATACGTCTGTGCAGACGCTCCTCTGGTTTTATATGCATAAAGTTCCTCTGCTATTCCTAAAGAGTTTTGCCACGTGTCTGGGGGGAAAAGGCATGAGCCTTCGGCCAAACTCACGGTAGGAAGGACACCTCGTTCCGGTGAGCATTGGCTTACAGGGATGGGACACTCGTGGGTTCAATGCTGCCGCCACTCGCAGAGCTTTCTGCCTTCGTACAGTACTTCACATGTTGACATATTTCATTGATGCCTTGGGTGGCACAAGAAGTTTTTCTCTTTCTTTTTTTAAGTGTTCCCTCCAGTTGTGTACCACCAATTACTTATTGAACTAAATGTAGTCCCACATGTCATCTTCTCAACTTTTGTCCTGTTTTCTTTGGTGAGGCATAGTTCCCTGCTTATGTTCCTTGCTCTTTTCTTAGCATTCTATATCCTATTTATTAGGATAACCTTGTTGTTTTAGTCTCAATGCTAATTAATTACTGTGTGCTTCAAAGTCTTGATTTTTTTTTAACAGTTTCTACGAATACTGAGAAACTGTCCTGATGGGAGATTCTCCTTTAAACTCAAAGGATGAAACTCCCGTAATGCAGTAAAATGTTTTTATCTGTAGGCTTACAATAGAGGTTGGTCTCGATATTCCCTACTGCATTTTTCTTCACAGTGAGATCTAGAAAGGCTATTGAGTGTAGATCATAGGACATGGTAAATTTAATTTGCACATTGCACCAGTTCAAACACGTCAAACTCTTGAGTCGATGTTTGGTCCCTTTCCAGATCATTAGCACACAGTCAATGTAACTGCCCACAAATGATATTGTCCTTAAATGGATTGTCTTCTGCATAAATAAATGGTCTCAAAATGATTCATACAGAGATTGGCAATATCTGGCGTAAAGGTAGCACCAATGCTAGTGCCGTGTTTGTTGGAATAACTGATCCGCAAAGAGAAAAATAATTCTGTAAGGGAAAGCAAAATGATGTGTGCTTGAACTGTAGACTGGCATGTGTTTTCTTTTTTTTTCTTTTTTCAAAATAAATGTTTTTAAATGAACGGTGAATATATAATGCAGTTGTTTGTGAAGCTTGACCAGAAATGTTTTTGCTAGCCTATTCTCTTGAGTTTGTCCTATAAGTGTTAGTACACATCCATGTTTTTCTCCTAAATTTATTTCAAAGTTCCATGCCAATCAATCTATAGAATTTCCAGCTTTCTTATCAAACCACAAAAATTCATCAGAGAGACGCCTTCGTACACTAGACATCAGGAGGGCTGTAATATACTACCTGAACAAAACAAAGCCACTTAAGAAAATAGATCAGTTTTTGGTTTCCCTAGCTGTAGGAAGAGAAGGGGATCCAGTCTCTAAATCTGCTATTTCTAAGTGGATTGTCAAGTGCATTCAATTATATTATTCTCTGTCCAAGAGGAACATTTCCATTAACGCCCAGAACACACTCCACTCCAGGAACCGTGGCAACTCTAGCTTTAATTGCAAACGTACCATTAGATGCTATTTGCAAAGCAGCTACTTGGAGTTTAATTCACACAGCATTACTGCTTAGATACGCATTAAAAAGGTGATTCACAGGTAGGTCAAGCAGTGTTTAGACATCTTTTTGCTGCTGTACCTTCTAAGAACCTGTCGCCTTTTCCAGGTACTGCTTGCTAGTCTATGCAAAGCATGTGATTAGAAGCAGTTCCACAAGCTTCAGGAGACATATATTGCGTACCTGTAATCCTCTTTCTGATGCTTGTATCTGCTTACATTCACATGCGCCCACCCTTTCTCACCCTCTTTGAGTTGCAGGTACATAGACATCTCACACCTTTCTTGCCTGGGATACACTTCATGCACCCTCCTATCGGAAACAAAACAATCTGAGGACATCTAAGCGTGAAGGACCATGGGTACAGTACACGTCACACTAGGGATAGTACTACAAGCATGCCCTGTTGACGTCCCTTTTCAAAAACAAGTCATGCAATACTCTGCTCCTACCACTAGATGTTGGCCTATGCAAAGCATGTGAATCTAAGCAGATAAAAGCATCAGCATTCACTTATCGTTGAAATGAATATAACTTGTCATCCACATCCTTGACGAACAACACCACGCAGACTTTGCAACTGCGCTTTCCACATAGAAGCGCTTTGGCATCTGTTACCGAGACTGCTTCGGACTACACAAGGCTGCGGCCTGTACAGTAGGGAGAGAGGAGGTTGTTAGATTGGGGGTAATATATGCAAAAAAATAAACTAATAACCCTTGTTTTGTGCTGCGCACTCCCGGGTTAGCTTTTTGTAATAAGAGGATCATGGTCGCACATAGGTTGAGTTAAAAAAAAGATCATTCTGGGGCGTGGTTTGGAGCGCCATCGATGTGGCTGCTCCCCTGATGCCAGTCATAAGAAGCCCGCCGTAACATCAAAAAGATGCGGCTTCCCGTGATCCTGCCGGGGCTCTAATAACACCCAGGGCCGTCGGAACTCCTGGGGCACCGAAGGACCAAAGATGAGAGCATAACGCTCTTCGTAGACCCGGCAATCCCGCCGGTTTCCCGCAGCCCCAGCACTTGACCCCCAAGACAGCCGCCCAGCTCCAGCGATCCCGATCCGGGGACCCGGAACCTTTGAGGAGCACGCAGCGACTGCCTCGGACCGGCACCGAGGGAGAGGCGCCCACGCATCATCCCGTGCAATTCTGTGGCAACCCCGGCCTCCGGCGGGGCCGCAGTGCCCCCCTGGGCTGGGGAGACCCCCGCAGTTCCTCCCAGCCGGGCCTCTGGCCCCCGTGGGGCACGGCTCCTTCTCAGAGCGAAGATCCAGCACCAGCTCCAACGCCTGCATAGGAGGCGGTGCGAGGCACAGCCCCTCTTTTGGAGGAAGACCCAGCCCTTGCATTGGAGGCAGCGCGGAGGGCACACATCCAGGTGGGTCCTGCTGGGGGGTGGGAGCCGAAGCACCCTTTGCCTGAGCCCCCGCCGGTAGGGATCTCAGTCCTCCCCCGGCAGTGGAGCAACGGGCAGAGAAACTGTCTCCTTCCAGCTCCCCCCTGTCCCCCCGCCGCCCCCCGGTGGCCCTTGGAATCTTCTCCGAACTCTGCTGCAAGCCGTACAGCGCTGGAAAGCACCATCCTGCACATAGCCTGCAGGCCCAGCTCCAGGGGTGTCTCCTTCTGGGGGGCAGTGGGGACCCTGCTGTGCTCTCCTGGAACACCAAACCCCTCCAACCAGCACCTTTACTCTGGCAGGAACTCAGCTACCCTGCGCCAAACGCAATCCGAGCCACCAGGCGGTTGCTTTAGCCCCTCGGACCCTCAGGCCGTTAGCGGAGCTCACAATCTCTAGCCCAGGCAGTTTGTGCACCAAGGCTAGCTCCTAAGAACCAGCACGTCCCTCGGACCCTCACTTGCTGGGGCGCCCCAGCCCACCTCCTCACTCAAATTCCATCTCTGACTCCTGAGAGACCCTCGCTATCGGACTCCAGAACCAACACACCCCAGCCTAAAGCAGCGCCTCCAAGGCAGAACGCAAACTCGCCGCCCTAACATAGCTCCTACCCCACAAACAGGCACCATGTCCAAACAAACAAAAGCGAGCAAAAAAAACGCAGACATAGCCACCATGCTTGCAGCCCCAGACAGGGGGAAAAAACCCGACCTTGCCAGGCCCACCTCGCAAGACCATCAAAAGGAGGGCGATCCCCCAGCCACCAGAGGGTGGCTGGGGGATCGCTAGCATTCATGGCAGACATTAAGGCTGAATTCAGGTCCTGCATGACAGAACTCTCCACCAAACTAGAACAAACCGACAACAGAGTAACTGAGGTGGAACAGAGGCTGGGGGAGATCGAAGACCGCTCCCAGGACCAAGCAACCACGCTGGGCGGCATCCAACAAACAGTCAGGGCCCTTCAAGATAAGTGTGAAATCTTGGAGTTCAAGCAAGAAAACTTGGAAAATAGGGCCCACCGCAACAACCTTAGGATCTGAGGTGTTCCTTCCTCAGTCCCGGACAAAAAGCTCGCGGAATATGTGGGGGACTTCTTCCAAGCCCTTCTCCCACAACTGGACAAATCCCTATTATTGCTAGACCGCACCCACAGACTGCGCCCGCGTCGGGGGATAGAATCGGACCTCCCTCCAGATGTCATCACCAGGGTCCATTTTTTTCTCCACAAAAGAGGCCATCTCTGCCATCAGCCGCTCACAAGATGAGCTCACTTTTCAAGGCTCGCCTCTCCAGATCTACCAAGATCTCTTGCTCTTAACTCTCCAGAGGAGAAAAGCACTCTGACCCTTAGCCTCCTTCCTTCCAACAGCCCTGCAACTCTCATATAACTGTACCCTGGGGAGGTTTAGCCATCTGGAGGATGCCAGCAAGATCCTGCACCCATCCTCCCACAAAGAGGCCACCTCGGCGGTCTCGGAAGCGACAGGGAACCGGGAATCGACCCCCTCCCCACAGCCTAGACGGTCCTCATGGTCGAGAGCTTCCTGAAACAGGAGGAGGTAAATGGCACTCAGGCTACACCACATGAACCATTGCTGCACAGTCAAACTAGGCGCCCTGCCTGCCTTTACAACGATTCGCTACTTCCGACACAGCCGAAGATTATTACTTCTCAATACGGTGAGCTTCACCCACGGCAAAGGCCCGTTCCAAGGTACGTTCCACCTCTATGTCCTTGGAAAACCAAGTTAATCTAATGACTCAATTGGCCCAGTTGGCCAGGGGTTTGGCCGCACTCGCAATGCCGACCACCCCGCAAATTAAAAAATTGGCCTCCCGTTGGGGGGGGGCCCCTGTTAAAACCCCAAGAGCAGGACAACACACACTTAACCTTCACCTATGATGGCGACTAACTATCTCTCCTCCGGCCCACTCCCGCCGGAACTCGACACAGCTGGGTCCCGGGCCCGTGAGCATCAGACACTACAGTGCCTATCGCTAAATGTTAACGGGCTGAATTCCCCCTCTAAACGCAAATCGATCCTACAGAAACTACAAGATGCCGAAGCCGGGGTGGCAATGCTCCAAGAAACTCACCTCCTCCCAGCAGACTTTGGGCGCCTAGGATCCCGTCTATACCCACATCAATTCCTCGCCTCAGGAGGATCTAAGAAGGGGGGCACGGCGATCCTCTTTAGGAAAGACCTAAATCCCCAGATCTTGGACTCGATATCGTGCCCGGAGGGATGCTTCGTGGCAGTTAAATGCCTCTTACTGGGAGATCAATACACCTTTGCCCCAGTATACACGCCCAACTCGGGACAAGCAAGCTTCTATGATTCTCTGGACGCCTCCCTCTCGGGCTTCACGGAAGGCCAGACAATAATGGGGGGGGGGACTTCAATGGAGTGCCGGACCCCACCAAAGATAAATCTCACCCCCCCCCCCCCTCCCCGGGAGATTTCACGGAAGCCCTTAGCCTCTTACGCCTATTCAGAACTCTAGAGGTGGTGGACTCCTGACGGGTGCTCCACCCTACCGAGAGAGACCTCTCCTTTTTCTCCCATGTCCATCGAACTTTCTCGAGGATTGACCTCCTTCTAACCTCACCCCAAACCCTCGCTTACGCCAACAAAGTCTCCATCGGCCCAATAATCTTATTGGACCCTGCACCAATAATCATGGCGCTCCGAACCCAGGACCCCAGAGCCAACCCCACACGCAGATGGTCGCTCTATGACCCGATCCTCAATGACATGCTGGTTAGAGACAGGATCGCAACCACTATTAAAAATGTCCTCGAGGAAAACCCAGCCTTAGACACTTCCCCTGCAAACAATTGGGATGCAATGAAAGCAGTGATCAGAGGAGCCCTGATAGCACAAGGGGTGGCATTCCACCGGAACCGCCGACAAACCTGGCAAGCCCTCGAAGAGGAACTACAAACAGCAGAGGATGCCCATAAAAAGAAGGGGTGGCGTCCGCACAGCCAGAAAGAAACTAGAGGCCCACTACGCCGAACATACTGCGCAGCTAATGGCCAAGACTAGGCAATTCTACTATGCCAAGAACAACAAAGCTAACAAACTATTAGTAGCCAAACTGGCCAAAACAAGACGAACCAACACCATCACAGGGCTCCACGACCCACAAGGGAGGATGCATTGCTCTGAGTCGGAGAAACAATGGCTGGCAATGGACCACCTACCCCAAGTAATGACTGCACCTTCACAGGACCGAACCAAACAGGAGGAATACCTACGGGGGGCATCCCTACCACGCCTGCCCGCTGCAACGAGAGAGAGCCTAGAAGCACCGATCACGGACGAGGAGGTCGACGAAGCTATTAAAGCCCTCAAAACAGACAGCTTCTCCTCGAGATTTTACAAAGTATTCAAATCCCAACTGACCACCCCCCCCCCGCCCCCCACCTATGGTGACACTCTTCAACTCATTCAAGGAAACGGGCTCGGTGACCCCCTCAATGTAGGAGTCTACAACAATCCTCCTCCCTAAGCCAGGGAAAGACCCAAGAGACCCAGCTTCATACAGGCCAATTGCCCTGTTGAATATAGATGCTAACCTTTATTCCAAGATCTTGGCCAACCGGCTGTCGCACATCCTTCCGGCCGTAATCCACCCTGATCAAACGGGCTTTATCCTGAACAGAGCGGCAGGGGACCATATCAGGAGAACCCTGAACCTGGTAGACATCGCCCACCGAAACTCTCAGGGCCTTGCACTGATGGCCCTAGATGCTACCAAAGCATTCGACAGGGTAGACTGGTCATTCATGAAGCTCACCCTAGAGGCCTTTGGCTCATCCAATCTATGATAATGGCCAACTATAAATCCCCTAAGACCCTCCTAAGGATCAATGGTTCCTTATCAACCCCAATTCCCATGACCTGTGGGACAAGGCAGGGCTGCCCACTATCACCCCTTCTCTTCGCGCTAACAATGGAGCCTTTTGCCCAAAGAATCAGACGGAACAGGCTCATCAAGGGGCCCCATGTAGGGCCATCCCATCACAAAATTGCATTATACGCAGAAACGTTCTTCTGAGGCTCTGAGCCCAACTCCTCAGCTAAACACGCTCTGGCAGAAATAGCTAACTTCGGGATGGTCACCGGCTTCGCTGTCAACTTCTCTAAGTCAGTGGGCCTGGGCGTTGGCCTTCACCGTGAGGAACAAGAGGCACTAACCAGGCTATGCCCGATCATATGGAAGAGACCAGCCATCCCCTACTTGGGAGTCCATATTACAGCAATCCCAAGAGACACATCAGGCAAACTTCCCCAGATTATTCTGAGAACTGGAAGGAGACCTGAAGCGCTGGTTCACTCAGGAAATCTCATTAATGGGACGGATCACGGCCGCCAAAATGAACCTGCTTCCGCGATTCCCCTACGCTTGCTCCTCCCTCGCAGTGGCCATCCCAAAGCCGGCTCCCCAGGATCTGCAGAAGAAAATGCTGAAGTTCATATGGAGAGGCAAGAAAGCCAGAATCCCTCACAAGACTCTGCTTGGCAACTCTAGACTGGGGTGGACTGGGAGTCCCCGATCTCCGGGCCTATAGGGCAGCAGCACAGCTGGCACACATCCATGCTTGGCAGAGCATCACAGACCGCCCTAGATGGGTGGAATTGGAGCAAGCTCAACTACCGCTCCCCCTGCGATTCCTCCCACATATCCAGCCCTCCCTGAGAGAACACTGAAAGACTTTCCTGCTAACTACCAAACACACGCTAAGCTCATGGGACTGGACCCTGAAACAAATAGCCCACTCTCCCCAATCTTCCATAACCCAAACTTCTCGCCGGGGACGAACCCCCGAAATTTCCAGAACTGGATCAACGGCAGCCTCGAGACCCTGGAACAACTATACGCCGGAAACACACCCTGCACCTTTGAACAACGTAAGACACCGGAGGGAGCGGCCGGGTGCCGATATACGAGTGAGGAGAGAACCATAACGTGGAGGTGTGAGCCGGCTGGGGGGGAGTGGATAGGGTGCAGGCCGATCCATACTGCAGCGGGTTGCATGGAGGTCTGAGCACTGGCGGGTGGCCTCTCTGTGTCCCGCTGCTCTGTCGGTGGAGTGGCAATATTAACTGGTCCCAAGAGGTGAGGGACAAGTGGCGTGCCCTCGCTTCCAGCGGAGGGTCCCCACCATGGTCTGATTTGATACCCTGTGGCAAAAGCATGGAGCCCATATCGAGACAAAATTGAACAAAAAGGTAATTGATGTGAGTTGTAGTTCCAAAAAACACTGCATTGGCACTGACAAGTTCAAGAGTCCCAGGAGACATAGTACAGTGGTATCAGAGTTCTCCAAAAACACAGTGCAATAGCGTTGACAAGCCGAAAAGAACCAAGAAGCACTGCATGCTGACTGTTGTCCTAACCTGACAGGAACCTTGCGCAGTGGCCCTGAAAGCACGCACACAAGCAGGTGACTTGAGGTAAGGACTGCCTGAGCGAGCTGGGTTGGACTCCAGTAGGGTGAGCTGAGTTGGTCGCCGGGTCTGCTAAGACCCTGGGATGCCCCAGACAGGAACCTCATGTGCCAAGACGGGCAAAAATGGTGTATGAGCAGTAAACTTGGGGCAAGTGAGACCCAGTAAGGAGTGCAAGGGACCTCGGGCAAAAGACCTGTTGTTGGATAGACTGCTCAGGAGCTGGTTCCACCCGCCATAGGGTGCTCTGTGCATATTGTGGGTGGCAGAGTTGAGAAGGAAACGCTGGGGGCTCCCTGTGACTCATGAACTCCTGGTCAATCTAGACGGTTGATATATCGGTCAGCCAGAAGAGAGACCCTAGCTTAGTGTGCCCCAGGATGATGGAACTGTGGGTTGGGGGGAGACCTGGTTGTGGCAGTGGGGTACATGGAGATCAGTTGAGAGACGGATATAGATGAACTGGCAAATGGCTTTACAGAAATTTAAATTCCGTCCCCCCACGATGGTGTACGACCCAGTTTTCACTAAGAGGGACATTGCTCATGCCCCTTATTTTCTCCTTAAAACACAGCAATGTGCTGGGCCAGAGGCTTAATAAAATTGATCAGAGGCTGGACTTAATAGATTAGAGTCCAGAGACTAGAGAGCAATCAGTCCTCGCTGGATACATTAGAAGAGACGCAAATGGATATGCGATTGTCAGAATTGGAAAGAAGGGAGTCGGAGGTTAAGTTAAAAATTGACTATTTCGAAAACAGCAAAAGAAGAAATAACATCTGATTCCCAGAGAAGGAGGGGGAATCCGAGACAGACATCAAAAGATCGATAATGTAGGTTCTGAGGGCTCTGTTTGGCTCTGTTGTAATTGATGAACCCACAATTGATCGGGCAGGAGGGGGTGCCAGAGGGCCAAGAACAATACTAGTTGGGCTCCACTACTTATTTCTCAGAGAAAATGAAGAACTTGAATAGGGCAAGAAAAGCAGGACCGATTGACTCTGGCTCTGCCACAATAACAATTTATCAAGACCTATCCGACCATCACCTGACCAGAAGGAAGGAATGTGGTCTCCTAACTAAATGGCTAAACGACAAGGGGATTCAGTATCGGTGGAGTTGTTCATTTTCAATCTCGTTTGAATGTGAGGGCTTCTCATACAGATTAGTCACGGAGGATGACATTCAGAGAGTTACCAGTGAATTCATGTAAGAACCCTGACCCTTGGCCTCGGGGCCCAGGGCAGGCAATAGAAAGACCAGCAAGCCTGGGCCTACCAAGGGACAGGTGAAGGGTTAGCAGATCACGGAAACTCAAGAAGCTTAACACTCCCCCAACTGGGAAGAAGAGCCAGTCACTGTTTTAGGGGGGATAATGCGCAAATGATTAGATGGAGGGGAGGGGGGTGCAACTCAGAGTGATCGAGGGGATTCCAAGTCCGGGTTTATCTCTTTAGCCGGGAGACCCTGTGGGGAGGAGGGAGTATATTGAGGGAGTGGGTGAAAATAATTGCGATATATCATTGGGAGGGGGCAGGAGGCTCAAGGAAAAGAGCTTTATGGAGCTGGTCCTAGGATTGGGAGGGCCGCTGGTGATTTGATCCCGTCTTAGATGCTTATTCTGGGCGGGGTTGGATGCCGGGGAGGACAGAAGGAGAAAAGTAATGTTGACAAGTTGCTAAAGGTTCCATGGGACGTTTTCTCAGGTGTTGTTCCATGTTCTGCAGGCCCGTATAGGATGGGTTCTTCGAGAGGAAAGTCTCAGGGGTGTGGTGAGTTATGTAGAATTCCAACAGCGACAATATGACATCATTGGGTGAAATAACTATCTGCACCCTCGATATGAGGACTCAATTCGCCATGTAAAAGATCTATGGTTCTCCAGGTTCAAGAGAGCAAGACTGGATTGGTTATGTGTGCAGGAGATGCATTGGCAGAGGGGCAAAGAACCCCGTTTAAAATCTAGGGAAGTGGGAGATGTTTTCACAGCCTCCGATACTAGGAAAAAGAGGGGGGTGGTGATCCTGGTCTGTGCCAACATGGGATTCCTCGCGGAGGCAGTCTTGACTGACACAAATGGGCGGTATGCGTTTGTGAAGAGGCACCTGCAAGGCGCCCACCCAGTTTACCCGGAGTTCTGTCTATGCTCTCAATTCGGGACAATGTGAGTTTTGGGAGTGGGTGAGGGATAAACTGATTTTGTTCATAGGAGGCCAACTAGTGGTTTGTTGGGGATTTTAATATGGTGTTGGAATCTGGAAAAGACTGTAAGAGAATGGGGAGGGTACAAACACCAAGGTTGGGGAGGGAGACTTGGCCCGTTTTGCATGTGTGAATGAGACCCTGGGCTTGGTGGACTCTTTCCCCACATCTGGAGGGTTATAGACCTTTCACTTCTCGGCGGTGCACAATTCCTATTCGCAGATTGATCTGACATTGGTGGATGCACAAACCAAAGCACGGGTGGTGGATTCTCAAGTCGCCTAAATTCCATGGTAGGACCATGATATGGTGAAGGTGCTCGTGAGGTCAGTATGATGCCAGCCCCCTTGGGAGCTTGGAGTTGCAACGATTTCTTGTTAAAAGATAGAGATGACACAAGAATGTTTATCCGCGATTAAGAAGTATTTTAGTTTTAATGACACCGGGAGGTGGGTGTTCAATCCCTCTGGGAGGGTTTCAAGGCAACCATCTGGCGAGTGATGATAAAGATAGGGTCACTGAAGAAAAAAGAGGGGCGTGCTGGAAAGTGAGCTTTGACGGAAGATAGCACATTTACAGCCAGGGGGTTCCCAGGGTGGGTGTTTTTCACCGGTGGGTGGGGGGTGGGGAGGGCGAGTAAGCTTCGACAACATAAAACGGTCCAAGATACTGAGGAGAAGCTCTTATTTTTGAAGCAGCAATATCATGAAAAAGGGGGACAAGGCGGATACGATTTTGGCTTGGAGATTGAGGGAGGCAGGAAAGCAGACAACTATTGGGTGTATAGAGAATGAGAATGGAGCTTTGGTGTATGATCATAAGGGTATCGGGAGGGAATTTTTTAAATATTACACCGACCCATACACCACGGATTGGAAGGGGGAGGACAGACTGGGACTCCCCGACATGGCGGTGGACCTTGACTGCCCCATCACGGTAGAGGATGTACAGCTAGCGATGGAGCATGAAATTGGGGACAGCCCCGGGAGAGGATGGGTTCTCGAAGTTTTGTAAATTGTTTTGTTCACTGTCCGCCCCCTTTTTGGTGGTGATGGCAAAAAAATAGCTATTCCTAAGGCGGAAAGGACCCCACTAAATGCTCCTCAGGTATACCCATCTCCTTCCTGAATAATGATGTAAACATTTTGGCAAAGATCATGGGAATGAGACTGGAGGTAGGGTTGCCAGCGCTGAGGCACAGTGACCCATTAGGCTTCAGCCGAGGAAGTCGGAGCAGACAACATACAGAAGACCATAGACCTGAGGCACTGTGCTCAAATGCAGGATTTAGATGCTGGTCTGGTTTCTCTGGACTTTGAGAAAGCCTTTGATAGGGTGGAGTGGCCCTTTATGATGAAGGTACTGGCGAGAATGGGGTTTGGTATGAACTTTTAGGGGTGTGCGAAGGAACTCTATAATGGCCCTGGGGACAGGGTCCAAATAAACGGGGGACTCTCGGAGGTATTCCAACTAACCAGGGGCACGCGACAGGGTTGTCCCCTGTCGCCATTACTTTTTGCGCTGACGATGGAGCCTTCGGTTATTGCGATTAGTGAAAACCAACGAATTAAGAGTGTAGTCTGGGTTGAGATGGAGTAGAAACTATCACTCTTCGAGGATGATATATTGGGCTATCTCACCGACATGCAGCATTCGCTCCCAGTGCTAATGGAACAAATCTCGATATATGGCCACCTCTCGGGTCTTAATGTGGAAAAGTCATGTAGAATGCCCGTTCGGAAACAAGACTCTCTCAGAATCTCGGAGGAGATATCTTGGTAAGAGGGTTGAACATAAGTACATACAATACCTCGGGATTCGTGTCACCGGGGTGCTGGGAGAGATTGTTAGTTAATTATGATCCCCTCTTGAGAATCAGAAATCGACCTAAAACGTTGGGATCTCTTTGTTCTTACTTGGTACGGACGCATGATCTCAGTAAAAATGAACGTGCTTCCCTGCCTTCTGTATTTGCTCACTGCCATCCCGGGTCAATTCCCGGAGAGATTCTTTATTGAACTACTGGGAGACCTTTGTAGATTTATCTGGCAGAATAAAGTACCAAGGGTGAAGCTGGTGACGCTTACCCTTCCGAGAGACCGTGGGGGGTTTGGTTTTCTTGATATCCGGTTGTATTATAAAGCTGCCCAATTTAGAGTATTGCTTGAGCATATAAAAGATGACATGAGGACCTTCTGGACTTATCTGGAGGATTTGGCGGCTCGCCCTCTAAAGGGGAGGGGCTATCTTTGGCCCCTGCTCAATCCATCCCAGAGAAACGTAGGACTCGCCCCACACTGGGTGTTCTCTGGTTGATCTGGCATGATGGCAGGATTAATCCAATGTTATCATTGTGGACCTCACCAATGTTGTCGGTATGGGTCCCCTGCCCCCATTCAACTTGGCGTTTCCTGATTGACATTTTCACACATCTGGTCTGACAGTGGGTCAGCTGTTCAGGGAGGTGTCTTTCCTGTATCTAGAGACTTTGGGGGGGGGGGGGTTGGGCGGGATACGATTTTAGTTTTCGAGTAAATTCGGGTCAAAGGTATACTGTCAGACCTGAAGTGGGGTGGTTCGGTGGCAAGTGAGCATACTAGGTTCTAGACTCATCGCCGACAAGGAAGGGCATTTATCCAAATTGTATAGGGCTATGAACGTTTGAGGTACTGGGTGGACCTGCTGGGTGAGGATATTTTAGAAGAATGGGCGAACATTTTTAAAGTCAACTTCCATGGCAGTCTGTTCACCGCCACAATGGAACATAATTATAAAATGTTGTGGGTTGGCACAGAGATCCCCTGAAGATATCCAGGATGTTTCCGGGGGCCTAGCCCCTTTGTCCAAGGGGTTGTAGCTAAGTGGGGTCCCTCTCCCATATGTGGTGGTGATACCTTAAAGTACGACTGTTTTGGGATGAAGTGTTAATTTGGATGAAGGAAGTCACAGGGGTTAAGTTAGGTTTTGACCCACTGCAGATGCTTTTGGGGGTCCCAGTGAAAGATGGGCATTAGGACAGGCTCCCCAGAATGTGGGAAGCAATGCTCAGAGCAGAACGGCCATTGCGCAGTGGTGGAAAGATGAAAAACTCCTGTCAAAGGAAGTTTGGGAAGGAAAGGTGCACACCATGATGGTCCTGGGTAAACTAACGGCGGTAATGAACGATAGATTGGGGTCATTTAAAGAGGAATGGAGTGCGCGTATAGGTGGGAGAATGTTGTGTGTGGGAGGGGGGGATACCTCGAGCCCCAACGGCGCGTGTGAGCATGGAGGGGAAATGGCTGAATCTGGAGGGAGCCAATCTACTGGAACAAAATTGAGATGTTGATAAGGCTCCTGGGATGTTGAATTAAGGATGCCTGTGTTGCCTGGGCAAAGTACAGGGATGGAACTTGGTTTATGTTGGGGGAGTAGGCTGGCGGAGGGATGGAGCAGTGGGGGTTGGGGTACAAATTTAAAGTCTGCCATCATTGCTGTCTGGGTTTTGAGATTCTATGTGATTCCTCAGTTCGTGGTGGGGGAGGGTTGGGATGGGGGCAGGGACGTGGGGGTTAAGTTACAACAGCACATTTATGAAGTTTGTTGAATGCGATTTACATGTTTTGGGCCTTAACAAATGCTAATTAAAATGCGTTAGATAGTTATCTAGTCTAATTGCTTCAGTTCAAGTGTGTTCAAGAAGACAGTTCTGGTTATGTGTGGCCCAGGGGACACGGAGTCCTCTGCAACTTATCGTGAAGCTGAATCAATAATCAGCAACGCCATTGTCCTCACAAAATCGTGCATAGCTGTTAAATGATTGACCCATGTTTTACACTTAGTTTGAGTTGCATGTTTCGACTATTCCGTTTCAATACAAAATCTTTTTTTGTTTCTTATTAATAATTCTCGTAGCATTAATCACAAAAATCAAGGCATAACCTTGTATACAGGCATAAAATAGCAATTAATTTGTTTAGTGAAAACATAAGCAAATTCATGAGAATAAGTGTTCTATGCAGTGAAGCCATTTCCGCCCCTCCCAATCTTAATTCTCCACCTCTGTGAGAAACCTCAAGATGTCTCACCCGCTAGTCCCCGGGGATCTGCCATCCAGGTGGCCTGGACATGGCCATCGCCATTGGATCCAGTTCCTGGGGGTGGACCAATGCGCGAGGATCACCTGGATGAGGGGTTTTCGGGGAGTTGGACACCGAAGGGTGAGACGTGGTATCCCCTTCCCTGTAACACCTTTTCCCCATCCTTCCAGGTAGGATACCCAGTATTTCAACCTCCCACTGCCCCCTTTTCCGGACACAAACACTTTCTCACGGACAATTCATCGTGAGCGACAACGGACTAACACCAGAGCTGTATACCTGACATGTCCCAGCACCATGGTTAGGCAAGGTCGGGCAATTACTGATCATTACACACACACACCTGACTCCCATCACACTTCCCCACACGGACAAAAGGCAGAGCACGGAAGCACCCTCTGAGCGAGGAAAAGCACACGAGGAAGCAGCAGTTCCAAGATGGCGATTTAACACAAGAAGAAAGGTGGTAAGTCTGCAGTGGGTCACAAGGAGGGAAGTACCCTGGACCTCTACAAATCGTTATTTTCACAAGCCTTGGAAAGTGAGCAGCCGAAGACCGGGAACTGAAGCTGAACAAGCCTACACTGTGCATCAAAGGTATCAGGGGCCTCCTGTATCAACCCAGGCTGGGAGGAGCGATTGCCGCCGTGATTCTGTCGGTGGCTCCTGCAAGAAAGCCACACCAGTAAAAGCAGCACAGCCTGTGAGTCGGAGAAACCGATACAAAATCAGCTTGTGTTTGAACCAAGGTTGCAAGGTGCAACATTGTATGAAGAAATCCACAAAGGACAGTGTTTGAAGTGCATGGTTTGAGGCGCGAACAAGTGGAAACTAAAGGAGTGAATGTACTTTGAAGAACAAAATAAGATACTGTGTACAGAGTGGTCCGGCGCCACGTGGGTGCTCATTCGAAGGTCTCTGTTAGGTAACCAACTGAATGGCAACTACATTGTAAAAATGGAACTTTGTATCGAAGTGGTCCTGCGACACGTCAAGCTAAACCCTGTGCACATTTGAAAGTCTTCGATAAGTATAAAGTAAACTGCAATTGGTCCGAGCCTGGCTGAGGGAGACTAATTGAATGTAAAGAAGGGAATCTGAGCCCGGCTGAAGGGGATCCAGGGTGAACCTTGAGTCACCTGAGAAGGTATATATTTGGTATCTGAAAATAAAGGGATCAAACCCCGGAAGAGGGTGATCCACTGTAATAGAAAAGGGATCGGAGCCTGGCTGAGGGAGATCCAGGTAGAGACACCTGAATCAAATAATTATAAGAAGAAAATAATTTTCTATTTTTGTTTTGTACATCAGGCCCTCTAAATCAAGAGACTTTGATGAGAAAACTTTGGCACAGAAGGCCCTAATGCTGGTATTGGAACTATATCTTGGTGTCGAAGAAGCCAGATTGTGTGCTTGGCTCGAGTGAACCGCCTTGCCCCTTGCTGCAAATGTGGGGAATGGAGGCCAACGGCCCGAACATTCTGACTTATCATTTTGTAAACACTTCTTTCTTTTTCATGAACATTACCCCACACTATTTGTAAATTAGCAGTAAGGATTGGCAATAGTTTTTTTTTTTAGTATAGGCCCTTTTATTTTGACAAGACTCCACTAGGACTGAATTATTATTTGATGGTCGTAGTTTGCTCCCATCTGTAGATTTAAGTTTAGATAGGAGTTTAACACCCCTTTGTGAAGGTTCAATAAACACCCTGAACTGTGGTCACTTGTGTCTCTTACTTTGATACCATGCCTTCCTTACACCTACCCTCCCAATTGTCCCAAATTTTTAAGAACTTTTCCACCCATTGTCGTTTGAGGCCTACGTGTGGATAGGAGAGGCTGCCGTGTAGCCATTCATTAGCAGTGGCTAGTTGTGCCACCCAATATTTCCTTACATCGGTAAGACAGATCTCAGTCCCAGACCGAGCCACACAGCGTTCACAGTGCTATTCTAGGCTGTCACCCGCCTCATAACGGCATCCTCCTGGATTGTTTGACAGGAGTATTTTGGAGTATGTACAAATACCTAGGAAGGGTCATCATCTTTAAAAAGTGCTGCCCTTGCAAGCAGTGAGAGGGGGAGTACCGCCCAAAACATCATCCTGAAATCTGTGTGATTGGCATCAAATTCCAGGACTGGAATGTCTCGGTTTCGGCTAACATGATTGCCAATGTACTTAAGTGCTCCCGCTACTGGCAAAGGGCTGTTGGAGGGGATCACCTCCGGACTTCACTCAACTGGATATAGTGAGGACTTTTTCCAGTTAACTCTCAATCCACTGAAATCCCTGAATGTCTAAGATTTCCAAGACTCTATGGAGAGATCTACATGGATCCCCAATGTACAGTAGTGGGTTATCCGCGTACGTCCAGAGGGCCATACGACTCCAGATAATAGCAGATCTCCCCTCAGCCATATTGCCAGTGGTTCAGTGGCCAAAATCAAGAGTAACCGGGAAAGGGACAGTCCTGGTGTGTACCTTGCTCCAGAGGGAAATATTTCGAGGCCACTCTACTAACATGGACGGCGGCAGTCGGATGCGTATATAACATCCCTGTCCACTGCAGGAAGATCGGACCAAACCCCCATACCTCACCATTGTCCATATATAACCCAATAAACTATGGCAAACGCCTTTTAAAGCCAATCCCCACCACTGCAAGCTGGCTACGGATGATGTCTGCCTTTTCTAAAGCCAGATGGAGTCTACTGATGTTCATATGGGTCGCCCGGTCAGGTAAACGACCACACTGATCTGATGGATAAACCAGGGGGATGGAGGGGGGAGACTGCCATTCATCTCCGCGCCAAGACCTTGGGCAGAACAATATGGGCTGTACACAGGTCGGGGGCAATTCACCCTTTTCCTTAGATGCTGCCAATTTGAGAGCAGAGGGGCTTGGAGACCATCTCTTTCAGTGTCTTCCAGAGTTCAGCCGGAAATCCATTTGGCCCAGGAGACTTGCCCGAAAAAAAAAGTATTTTTTTGTGTATTTTATTTGTCATATGTATAGCGCTTTAAGCCAAAGCCTAGCCTAAGTTGGATCTGCATTGAAATGTAACCCTACCATTGTTATCAAAGTTTGCCAAGTAGCTACTATATATGCTCAGCCACAACCGCTTAAGGAGCATTTACACTCCACGGTTCTGTTCCAAAATACAGGGGATAGTTGTGGCCACACTGTGACTGCAGATGCAAGGTTGGCACATGTCTGTATTTAGTTATCCCACCAGTATTGTTATAATTGATAGTTTATAAACTGAAATCTGCTGTCTCACATGAAACAAGTGCACACTCACAAATGTGTATTTGTACACTATATGAACAGTTGCCTCCCTGCATGCATTTTTGCCCTAATTTAATGTGCCCTCCTATATGAATTGTTCACCTTTGTTCAATCATTGCCCCACTGTTTGAATTATTTGCCCTAATTTAATTGTTTGCCTGAGATTAATGGTTGTCCACCAGTATTTTGTTTTTTTGCTATCTTAGTTGAACTGTTTGCTCGTGGTGCGACTTGTTTGCCCCAACACTAACATTCTCTTCTTCACACCTAAACACACTATATGTAGACCAACTATGTCACTCTCTCTAAGGAAGGCGTGGTATCAAAGCAAGACGGACACAAGTGATCACTGTTCAAGGGTGTTTATTAAACTGTAAAATGTGGGTGAGAAACGCCTAATCTAAACCTAAATCTAAAACTAAGATGGGAGCAAGTTATGACCATCAAATAATTAAACCGTCCAAGTGGAATCTAGTCAAATAAAAAGGGCCTATATTAGAAAAAAAAATATTGTATATCCTTACTGCTATGCTACAAAATAGTGTGGGATATTGTTCACAAGAAATGATAAGTCACGATGTTATTGCCAGGGTCGCCCTTCACCACGTTTTTAGCACGGGACAAGGCAGGACTCTTGAGCACAGCACACTCTTGTCCTGGGATTCTCCGGCACAAGCTTTCAGTTCCTTTTCTCTATATCCGGGCCTTCTGTGCCCAACTCTCTTCTCATGTAAAGTCTCTTTCTTCAGAGGGTCTGATATGCCAAAACCAACAAAACAAACAGTTCCTTCTGGTAACCTTCACGTCAGTGATTACTCTTCACCCTAGGATCCCCCCTCAGCCGGGCTCCGATCCTTTCAGCGTAACTTCTCAAAGCACTTGCCAATTTAAACAGAAGCTTCCGAAAGGCGATCACGTCTCGCTGGGTCACTTTGTTATTCTATGGCAAGTGTCGTGCTTCATAATATCGGTTAGCACATAGTTTCCCTCAACCGGGCGCAAACGCCAGTTTCACAATTCCCTCAGTCGGGTTCACACCTTCCACAGTTCACGATTTCTAAATATCAGAAAGCGAGGGTTCCCTTCCCCTAGTTTTCTCTTGGCATCCCTCTGTTGGGTTCTCATTTGCCACAGTTCACATTCCTACAAAGTCCTTTAGGTTCTTCCCTTTACCCAAGTCTGGGTCTCAGCCCCCAGTTAGGCTTCGCACAGTTCATTTATCACAATGTTCTAGGGTGTGTTAGGGTTCACCCCAATTCGCAGTCATCTGTCGGGTTCATGTCTGCCTCCACAGCGTGTCGAAGACTTTCGACTATAGAAGGGGTTTGGTTTGACCCGTGTATGACCACCTTGACACCTCACGCTGGCCTCCCCTAAGGCCTCTTGGTACTTTCTCCTGGTTCAGGAGAGTAGGTACCAGCCAGAGACCTTCGAATGAGTGGCCACGTGGCGACGGACCACTGTCTCTGGTGCCATTTTCTTTCACAAAAGTTCACAGGAATCTCCCTGTGCCGGGCTAGAGTCTCCTCCACCAGTTTTCAAAAAGGGTTTTGGGACTTCCAGTCCCAAAATGCACTGTCAGGGTCCTACTTCTCGGCTTCCCAAAACAACATTGGGAGCTGCAGGAGCTAAAAGGGGATATTATGCTGGGGTCAGGGTCTCTTTCGCTGACCATCATACCTGGGTTCGACTGACTGGCCCATTGGAGGAGTCTCACTGTGGCTACTGCCAGGCAACCCCAGCTGCCCCAGGTCTTGCCTTCTGGAGGTTCCGTTCCCTCCCCACAGTACATTCTCTCCTGGACTCACAGGGCCACTGCCTGGGTGGGTTTCTCCTCCTCCAGGTCTCCCATGGTCTCGGCAGCACTTTTGGTCCTCTTCTGGCTTCATGCACCTTAAAGCATCCCCAACTCGCTCAAATTGTGCTCTCCTGCTCCGCCTCTTATACTTCCTGGGAGTAGTGATTGGATCCAGGTGTGAGTGGTGGAAGGCAATGCCTGATCCTGCCTGTCCTCATTAGTGGGACAGCATGGCGGTGATCCATAGGAGTTAATGGCCCAGGGATTCCTATGGGTAATTTATTCCTCCTTGTTGCGTCCTCTTCTTCGCAGTATTTGAAGATCAGAGTGAATCAAGGGGATTCTGGGAAATGTATTGAGTTGCAGATTTTGGGAGAAATTCGGCTGAATATTTTAAAAAAAGTTTGTCAACAAAAGAACTTGGATTATGGGGTTTGTAGTGTTATTGTCAGAAAGGGGTTGGATCAGATTGGTCGTTGTGGATAAATGTGTTTTCTCCTGTTTTTTCTTAAAGGGAAGTACTGGGGTAGGATGGAACTGTGGTGGCATTATCCCATAAAGACTTGGGGGTTGTCGGGTAGGCGTGTATCACAGAAAAGGGGATACCGCATCTTGCCCAGGGGCGTTCCTTCCGCAGTCCCCAAGGGACCCTTGCCCAGGTGATCGATCCTCTTGTTCACCCCTAGGGTCGGGATCCAAGCGCGATGGCCCTCCCCTGGCCACCTGAACAAAGAATCCCTGGGGTCTACCAGTGAGAAAACCCTTGGGTTTCTCTCACAGCAATTTAAAAATCCCTCCTTCTAGGCCTGCACCAACAACAGAACTCTACATCCCTGCAACCAACTCCCATACAACCACCCTGCCCAAAGCACCCTAGCACCATGTGTACATGAGGCTTCCATCTGGGCCCAAATGCTGCTGTGCCCTCGACACAGACCACTTAGAAACAGACCTGCACACACTACCTGGGTACTTTCGGACTGCAAGCATCCATACAGCAGCAAAACCATCTTTCATTTTCGTTTTCTCCTCACTTACCTAAGCAATTTCTCTTTCAGATTCACAAGAGTGCTGGGAAACTATGCAAATGGCAATGGTGCGGTATATAAATTCCAGTAATATAATATAGAGACTAGCATGGCATAATGTGCATATAATACATTACAACATTTCAGTTGTGATGTATTGGCCTTCAAACCACATGTACACCTGAAAGGAGGGCATGTTATACATTTCAGCAACGTATGCTGAATAGGTTAGCATTAAGGCAACCATGCATTCACATTTTAAATCTGGGCAGTGGTCTACCCCATATACATTCCTGACTGCATAGTAATGCTACAGCTTGCAATATCTTTCTGGTGGGTTATGTCCCTCTCGCCAAAGGATCCTTCCCCACTTACATGGTGTAACGTACCTCGTGTTTGAGTACCTCCTTGATAGTAAAACCATGGATGGGCGTTCATTTTCTGTGAGAAGACTGGAAAAAAAACCATAAACGTAAAGTGACACAGGAAAAGCCACTGCGTTGAGAAGGGGCATGGATAACAGGACACAAAGGATGCTGAAGCCACAAGGTGCATCCCCCGCAGATGAGGGTAACTGTTATGTGAAAAAGGAAGCTCGATATTGTGACGAGGGCTTAATGCAGAAATGGGAAGGTCAGGACAACAAGTCGGTCATTGTCACTAAATGTGCCTTTTAACTTAAAATAGATCTCTTGGTGAGGTTTCCAAATAATGTACCAGTTTCCTCCTCATTGGTTTATGAATCATAATGAACCTGAAGGAGTGGCAAGTACAAGAAATCTTTAGCTGTTTGTGCAGAAAACATGCAGGTGCTCTCCTCGGCACTACGTTCTCTACTATGAGAACATAAGATGTGATATTCTTCCCCCCAGCCCAAGGATATAGTTAGTGTGGACAAAATGCATGTCAGTCTTTCAGCTCCTGAAAGGGCTGAGGAGAGCTGCCATATTTGTTTCCATTGCACCCATGCCCCACGCACCGAAAAGCAAAGACAAGACACTGAGAAAAGGCCAGGCGCTCGGAAGAGTTTGTAGTATTGTAATTGCTTACCAAGAATTCCCACCAGAAGAGCCAATCGAAGACGAGGGGCCCTCTGAGAATTAAACTTAGCCACAGTCCTCTTAGAAGTTTGGGTGAGTTGTGGGAGAAACACCTGCTGAACTTTGCTGTTCAGGGAACATGCACCACTAAACCAGCGCAAAATGTAAAACAAAATTCAAATCGGGGAGGGGGGGGGGTGTGCTAGTTCAGGGGGAATGCTTCTCCCTTCCCTACTTATCCTGTGCTTTGAGACTGTCCCTGTTCCTGAGAACACCCCACACCCACTTTGGGACCCCCCAGTTTATCAGCTACCCAAAGATGGTTGGTGTTTGTAGGCGTTGCCGGGTTCAGGGTTCCACAAGCAAGAAATGGAGAGGAGAACCTTATGGAATGGTGCTCTTTACGGGCACTTAAACTTTTTTTTTTTTTTTTTACACGCAGCCTACAGCCAGGTGGGTCATTCCTTGCTCTGACGCGTCTCCATCATTTCTGAATTCTTTAACCAGGGCCCTGTTTCATTGGTTGCTGTCAATTGGAAATTCTGATGATTACTTCCTATTCTGTTGATGACTGGTTGTTGGGCAGAATCCTGTGCAGTTCCCTTGGGGACCACTGCAAGAAGATTAAGACTACAGGTGTCAGCAGTAATCCCAATTGGTAGCAGTCTGCACCACCCAGATTTACCTGGTAGCTGTGGCTGAGCAGTCAGACTTCTCTCAAGATGAGTTAGGCAGTATATAGAGCATACACAATATGGCTAAAAATACAGTAGCACAAGCACACACTGACCAGAGCTTTGGTATTTTAAAAGTATATAATTATTTATTTACCACACTTTAAGGAAATACACTGGCACTAATGTGTCAAGCAAGTTCAAACAGTCATTATAAGTATATACACCTCCCTAGTTAATTATTCGACAAGTCGAGGTTAAAACACCACTTATTATTAAAACAGAGGTGAGCGCGTAACCTTAGATGGCACTCCAATAATTCATTAAAAAGGGAGAGAAAAGGCAGAGCATGGAAATAACAGTACCAACACTTTAAGAGTCAGAGCAAGGGAAGAAAGGCAGGTTATACTGTAGAGCCAAAGTTCATAGGCCAGGCCTACTTTAAGTGGAGCAAGCAAAAATGTGCTCAGGATCACACGGTTTAAAGTGCACTAAAAGTCTTTGCTGAGGGTTAAAAAGTAGAGGGAACAGTTCAGAAAGCCAAAGTTAGAAGGTCTGGAGCCAACCCAGTATAGAAGACAAGGATTTAAGTAGGGGTCACCTTGTACAATCTGTAGAAAGGGAGGCCAGGCAGGACACAGTACCTTAAATGGAAAGGAAGCTCCAGCGGGGGCAGTTGTTCCTGGCAGTGATTGCAGTTCGTTGTTCCAGCCAGGGGAAGAGAGGATCTCGTCGTGGAGGAAGTTTGGAGTCGTTGCACTGCACAGGGATGAAACCAGCCGCGGAGTTCCCGATTAAAAGGAACAGTCCTTTTATTCGCGGGCAAAAGTAGTGAGCTTGGCTATCCGGCCGCCGGGGTGCTTTGCACGGGCGATTCGACCAAGTAATGCCTCTGGAAGTGAAAAAGGGTGAACTGGTTGGTCCTACCAGCTCAAAGGGAGAAGACTCTTCAGCAGAAGATCTCCTCTGTCGTTCGAAAAAGTGGAGAGTTTGTTGCAGCAGGGCTTCACCGGTGGTGTTGTCGGGTTGCAGGTGGCTCAGCTTCTTCCTCGTCGTATTCTTAGGTCCTGTGGCGACTTCTGAAGTTCCAGTTCCAAAAGCCCTGCTTTTATGCAGAAAACCCCCATTCAAACAGCCTAGCTGTCAATCACTCATGCTAAGTGGTGAGCCGGCCGGCTCACCACTGGGCCAATCGGAGTAGAGTGCGACTTGGATTGCTAAGGCAACGCAGTCCAGGGTGCCTATTTCCCCCCCCCCCCCACCCCTCCTATGGAACCCAGACAGAGTGGCACCATTTGGAGGGCTTCTGTGGAGAAGCCCGCCAAAATAGTGGAACAAAGGGTTCGACCTTGGTCAGAGTTAGAGATGGACACAAACGCCATTTTAGAAAAGAGTTCTGGCGAAAAAACCCACTCTGTGAATTTATATTAAATAAATAAACCGGCGGTATTTTAACATTGCACCAAAAAGTGGTGCGTTTAAAACCAATGGGAATTCCCATAGGAAAATATTCCTGTGGAATATTTCGCGTGGTAACCACTGCCACCAACCAGAAACTCGACAAGGGGGGGACTGTACAGTGCCCCCTTGAAAACAGACCCAGGGGCAATCTAATTAACCCCTTCCAGTACTTCCACACTATGATGGTTTGTACTGGTTCTGTTCACAATTTTGGACTAGTAAAGCCAATAGTGACTTTACATGCCCTGGGAGACAGTAGTCAGTCCCAGGGTATGGAGTCTGTTTGGGGGTCACTGTGACACCCCTGTGTTACTGCACTGAGGGTGCTGTGTAACACACATACAAAACCAATGGTACCCTATGGAGAAAAATACCCCATAGCCCATAAACACACACAAAGTCAAAACATCTCTCAAATCATGCCTAAGAGTGGGACGAAAAGAGTCTCACTCTTAGCAGGAGAAAAAAACAAACCCCAAAAATCCAGCAAAGCTGCTGGGGGACTCACTAGGTTTGGGAAATTAGCCTTAACAGAGAATTCTCCCTAACACTGGTTCTCCAGCATGGGGTCTGGCATGGATTCACATGCTCATGAATATTCCCCGTCGTCAGGCCGGGAATCCTTGATATAGAAAAAAATCAGTATCAGTTTCGTTTCTGATCTGTCTTTCTTAGTAGTAACCAATCACTGGTCTCTGGGTCATACTGCCCCCAGCCAATGACTGCCCTCTCCCTAAGCCCCGCCTCCGGCAGCCATCCTCAGATTTTTACCGCACGTTCAAGTGTTGGGAGTCCTTGTGCTGTATCTCTTGAGCTTTTGCTGCGTTTTTGCGCTTTTTCAGGAGATTTTTCTCATTTTTCGGTTAAATAGAGCCTCAAGCTCCACCGTTTCTACATCTGATCAACGGGTATCCGTTTTGGAGTTTTCTACGCCCCTCAAGGGTGAAGATTCCGTCGAGTTACGCTTTTGGAGGATTCCAGAAGTTCCAAGGCCTACCCTGGACATGGCTCAGGAGAAAGGAAGCTCGACGTCCGGGAAGCTGTTCAGGACCTGCCCTGGATGCCAGCTTCAGAATGTTTTCAAGGACGACGAGCATTCGTTATGCCTCTACTGTCTCTGAGGACAAGACGCACACGGAGAAGGACTGTGCGTTTTGTGGGAACATGTCGGAGCGGACCATGAAGGATCGCCACCTCCGTCTCGCCAACTGGCTGGAAGGGAAGAGCCCGTCAGACGAGAAGAAGAAAAAGAAGTCTGAGCGGTCTTCTAAGTCCTGTGAGGGCGCCCCAGCGACGGGGGCCCAACAAAAGGCTAAGCACCGCGAGTCCGCGGGCACCGGGAGCGCTGAACGGTCAGGCTCCTTGGCTGCCAGGCAGGGCGCATCCTCCCCGGCGCCATCAACCACGAGCCAACACTCTGGCTCGGGTAAGAGGAAGTCCGAGAACCCGGCGAAGCTTCTAGAGAAGACCCGGTTGATCTCGAAGATTCCGGCAGAGGGGGAGCGAGGCTCGGACCCTCCCCCCAAGGTGAAGGCCCCAGGCGTCCAGAAGGTGGCGATGGCCTTAGTTCACCCTGCTAAGACCTCGATTGAGGATGTCGCCGCGGCCCTGGCTCAGCCTGTGGAGGCTACACCAGTGGAGGCTACACCAGTGGAGCCAGAGTCTCCCTGCCACCGCGGAGGGAGTCGTCTTTGAGGCCCATTGAGAAGACCCCCACGAAGTCCTCGTTGGAAAAGGTGGGGGAGGGGCTGGTGGCCATCGTGGATACGGACACGACCTCTGAAGTAGAGCTCATCGAAGTCGTGGAAGAGACCCAGCCCATCGGGAGGGATCCCGACGAGAGCGACGGTGTCGCTGACAAGGCTCCTCGAGAGCCCTCGCGCCCGTCGTTTCCGGCGCCGCAGGACACCTCGGCGGCCATTTTGTCAGCGATTCAGCCCTTATGCTCGGAGATGAGGACAAGGTTGCCCCTTCCCCCGACGGAGGTACCTGAGCCAGACCCGACGGGGGAACCGGAGCCAGGACCTTCGGAGAGTCCACCGCATAAGAGGACGACGACGCATCCTACGCCACGTCTCCCACCTCTGCGGCCTGCTCTGCCTTCCCCCCCGGTCTACTACCCACGGGGATGATACAGGCACGGACATGGCTACGACAGGTACAGATGACGACGGAGGTGACGACGGGATGTGTCCCCCGTCTCCCCCTGCTCGGGCGTCCCCGCCCGACGAGATTGGATCCTTTCATGCCATGATGTCCAGGGCATCCAAGCTTTTCCAGCTCTGCCCAGAAGAAAAGAAGAAAGAAGGGTTCCTTTACCAACAGCGCGAGGCTAAAAGGACGACGGTCCTCGCCGTACCACTTATTGATGACATCTGGGATGAGGGGCTTGCCCTCCTCAAGAACCTTGCCACGGCGCCGGCAACGAGGGACCGGTACGAGAAGAAGTACTGGGTCCCCGACGCTGCCCCCTTGTGCCTTCGGGCACAACCTACCCCGGATTCGGTCGTCTCGGCGGCGGCAAAGAAGAAAGCTGGGGGGGGCATCGGCCTCGACATCAACTTCCCCGCCAGACGGCGAGGGCAGGAAGTTGGACACGATGGGACGATGGATCATCTCATCCGCAGCAACGACTATCAAGGCGGCCAACGCCCTGGCTATCGTAGCCCGCTACGACAGGGAGTTGTTTCAAAATCGCCCCTCTGTTAGATTTCCTTCTGGACGCCAAAAGGGCTGAGGCCCTTGAAATCCTACAGGAGGGGGAGATTGCTTCGGACCACGCTATCACGGTGGCAACGGACATCGCCGACACAGGTTTCCGTCAGTTGGGCAACGGCGTTTGCTTGAGACGACGAGGATGGCTCAAGGCCACGGATTTCCGCCAGGACGTACAAACCAAGGGTTTGGACATGCCCTTCAACGGGAACAACCTGTTTGGGAAGGCAGTTGATGAGTCCCTTCAGGCCATCAAGACAGACAGACTGCCCAGGCACTGGGAGTGCTCCAACAACGACGGCCGTCCTTTCGGAGCTCCGGAGGCAGACAGGGTGCCTCCAAGGGAATCCGGCAGTGGCTCCTCCACGTACCGCCAAGCGGCAAGATCTTCATCCCAGGAAGCTTACAGGGGACGCGGCAAGTCAGGTGGTGCCCGTCGTCGTCGACAGGGAGCTCAAGTAGGCAAGGCGGCCTCCAAACAAGATTGAACCGACCGTGGGGTCGGGCCCCCGCCGAAGCACCCCGGTGGGAGGCCGGCTGGCGAGGTTCATCAGCGTGTGGGAGTCCATCTCCACCAACCGTTGGGTGCTGGACGCCCTGGCCCAAGGGCAGGCCCTCGAGTTTCAGAAGAAGTGCCCTCGCGTTCCACCCGTGGCCAGGAAGGAAAAATCACGTCCCTCAACTACTGTTGGAAGTAAGGGCGATGCTCAAGAAGGGTGCCATCGAGCTCGTCCCAAAGAGGCTTCGGGGCTCCGGAGTTTACTCAAGGTACTTCCTCGTAAAAAAGAAGAGAGGAGGATGGCGCCCCATCCTTGACCTACGACGACTGAACAAGTACATCAAGGCACAGAAGTTCCGTATGGTCACCCTCCAGCATGTGCTGGGACAGCTGGAGGAGGGCGATTTCCTGTCGTCGTTGGACTTGGAGGATGCGTACTTCCACATCCCCATTCTAGAAAGACACCGAAAGTTCCTCAGGTTCGTGGTCCAAGGGCGGCACTACCAGTTCAAGGCCCTCCCGTTCGGATTGAAGTCGGCACCCAGGGTGTTCACCAAGTGCCTCGCACCGGTGGCGGTGCGGCTGCGCCTACAGGGGATCCACGTCTACCCCTACCTGGACGACTGGCTCATCCAGGCAAGGACAAGGGAGCTCGCCGTGGAGCACACTGCGAAGACCGTCCAGCTGTTCACGGACCTGGGATTCTCCATCAACTTTCCAAAATCCCACCTGGTTCCGTCGCAAGTCGTCCTGTTTCTGGGAGCCAAGCTCGACACAGTGGCGCGGCTGGCCTCGCCGTCTGAGGAAAGGACCAGGACCATTCTGGGCAAGGGGCAGCGTCTGCTGGCCACGGACATGGCCAGGGTAAGATCTATCAAATCCCTCCTCGGGATGATGTCCTCCTGCATTTATCTGGTGCGCCTTTGCAGGCTTCGGATGCGACCCTTACAGGAGTTCCTCGACGCCCGCTGGATCCAGTCGACGGGCAACTTCGAGGACAGGGTCCCTCTCAACGACACCTTCCGTCAGGTGATCCAGTGGTGGGGTACCCGCTCCCATCTGTCGGCGGGCATGGACTTTCAGACCCCAGCTCACCAGGTGACGGTGACGGACGCCTCCCTGGAAGGTTGGGGAGCACATTCCGGAGAGCTTCACGCAAGAGGCCTTCTTGGAGCTCCGCGCGGTGTTCTGGGCCCTCGGGTCCTTTCTTCCTTCCCTCAAGGGCAAGGTGGTGAGGATCTTCACGGACAACACCACCACGATGTTCTACATCCAGAAGCAGGGCGCAACCAGGTCCCCGGGCCTATCCAAGGAAGCCCAGGATCTGTGGCATTGGGCCGTCGCCCAAGGGATGTTTCTGGTGCCTCTTCATCTGGCAGGAATAAAAAACATGATCGCCGACTCACTCAGCAGGGAGCTGCGCTCTTGCCACGAGTGGGAACTATGCCAGGATCAAGTGGATCGACTCTTCCGTCGATGGGGCGAACCCCAAATCGATCTCTTCACAACGGCGACGAATTCCAAGTGCTGGAGGTTCGCCAGCAGGTTCCCCCAGCCGAGGAGCATGGGCGATGCTTTCTCGTTCCCCTGGGACGGCCTATTTCTTTATGCGTTCCCTCCGCTGCCGTTGCTGCTCTGGCTCATCAACCAGCTCAAGAAGTCCCGGTGCAGGATGATCCTCGTCGCACCGGCGTGGCTGAGACAGATGTGGTTCCCGGACCTTCTGGACTTGTCAACGTCCCCACCAGTCAAGCTGCCGACAGACGCAGACCTTCTCTCCAGAGAAGGTGGTGCCATTCTTCACCACAACCCGGAGTCACTGAACCTGCAGGCCTGGCTCCTGCAGCACTAGAGTTTGGAGGGTACGACATCCCGGCCGACTGCAGAGAAGTTCTTGCAAAGGCCAGGGTGTCCTCAACTCTCAAGTGCTACGGACATAAATGGAAGAGGTTCTCTGTCTGGTGCCGTGCACAGAAGATTAACCCTCTGCGGATTACGGCCCCTCAAGTACTGCCATACCTACTGTCGCTGGCCAAATCTGGACTGGCTCACGCCTCCATCAAAATACATCTGGCTGCAATCTCCCGATATACCAGGACGACGGGATGGGCGTCCTTGTGGTCTCATCGCCTGGTGAAAGAATTCATGAGGGGACTATTTCGATCATTCCCGCCGGTGAAGGCTCCTGCCCCGGCGTGGGAGCTTAATGTGGTGCTGACCAAGCTCATGGGGGCCCCATTCGAGCCTATGCATTCGGCGCCTTTGAAGTTCCTGTCATGGAAGACAGCTTTCCTCGTGGCCATCACCTCCGCACGACGAGTGGGAGAGATCCAGGCCCTATCTTGCAAGCCTCCATACTTGACTTTTCATGACACGAGGGTGGTGCTGAGGACACACCCATCCTTTATGCCCAAGGTGCCGTCGGACTTCCCCCTCAACGAGCCCTTGGTGTTGCCAGTTTTCTTCCCGTCGCCTTCGTCGCCAGCCGAGAGGACTTTGTACTCGCTGGATGTAGCTAGAGCGCTGAAGTTCTACGTGGACCGCACAAAGAGTTTTTGGAAGACGTCACAGCTGTTTGTGAACTTTGGGACTGTGAATCAAGGGAAGGCTCTCTCGAAGACTTCCATTTCCAGATGGCTCTCCGGCTGCATCATGCACTGTTACCGGTTGGCAAACCGACAGCTGCCCGGCCGTCCGAGAGCCCATTCGACCAGAGCGATCGCTGCTACCACGGCGTTCCTGTCTGGTGTGCCCCTGCTGGACATCTGCATGGCTGCGACGTGGAGGTCGACGCACACCTTCACAAGATTCTACTGCGTCGATCGGGACTCCAGGGTCGGCCAAGCAGTGCTGCGCAACCTGTTCGCCTAAGGTGAGGAGGTGAGAGTTGCTTAATGTTGAGTTGTTGTATTGCTTAATGTTGAGCCTGTTGCCACCTCCCGTGGTTGTGCATGTGTGTACTGCTATGTATTCTCTTATTCATGAGCATGTGAATCCATGCCAGACCCCATGCTGGAGAAGGAACAAGTTACTTACCTGTAACTGTTGTTCACCAGCATGGGTCTGGCATGGATTCACATGCGAACCCTCCCGCCTACCCCTCTGCGGCTCTTCACTTGGTCATACTGCCACTTTTCGTGCTACCAAATCTGAGGATGGCTGCCGGAGGCGGGGCTTAGGGAGAGGGCAGTCATTGGCTGGGGGCAGTATGACCCAGAGACCAGTGATTGGTTACTACTAAGAAAGACGGATCAGAAACGAAACTGATACTGATTTTTTTTCTATACCGAGGATTCCCGGCCTGACGAAGGGGAATATTCATGAGCATGTGAATCCATGCCAGACCCATGCTGGAGAACAGTTACAGGTAAGTAACTTGTTCCTTTTTCAGAAAGTCTTTCTTCTTTTTTGCCTGCATGAGCTCAGAGCACCTATGCACCACAGAATGTTGTGGTGGTGCTCCATTTTTGACTCTTCTGCCCCTAAAGAGATCTGTTATTTTCAAAATGTCCCAAAAAGGCTTTGGTGATGCCCAAGGTAAAGATTAATTTATTCCTGCAGGCTGAAGACTTATCATGCCCAAGCAGTTCAGCGGACCATTTGAAATGCTTCCTGGGCCATGGTCCGCTCATTATCCAATCCAAGACCAGGAGCAACTCCAAGAGGATCAGTGCCCATAACACATCATGTAGTCTCCTGGGGTGCATGCTAAGCCTAAAGTTTCCAGTCCCTTGCCCATTTGCACGTATGCTCACTCAGCTGTGATCCCAGGCTTCTCTCAGGAATGAAAACCAGAGTTCACACCTCGGGTATGAAACAAACAAAATCCAACGCTTGTTTCCAGGTTTCCCATATTCTACACACTCACCGCCAGTGGAGGTACCAAGGTCAGTTTCTGCCATGGCCACGATCTGTGGCTTGTACAAACTGTTATTGAAGGGTCTTACCAACAGTGAAGGTGGCACAAAAAAAAATCAGTCAATACATTGGCACATGTTTCTGCCTCATGTGACAAAGCGTGGTCTTGATGTATCCCCTCTGTTTAATGGCTGTCTGGTCCAAGATGAGCTACTCTTCAGGACTCAGTAAGCTTTGGCAAAGATCAGAACGTTCCCTTGATCCTCTGGTCCCTGTTGGGCAGATGCTTTCTTAGAGCTTCTGCCAACATGATTTTGGATAAACTGGTTCTGCCTTCTATGATGAAATCCCATGTTGGAGGCTAGAGGATTTGTCTGGGGTGACCCTGGATTCCATGAACTACTATCTGCAGACACCTGAGGGGATATACTGAGGGTCCCTTAGGTTCTTCTGTGCATCCATAGTGTCTAGTCCTTCCACCTTACGCCTATTTGTGAGATAAGGTTGTTTCACATTGTGGGCAGTACAACTGAATAGCAAGTAAAGATCAAAGGATCTGCAGAGCTGTGTGCTTGGGCATCCACAGACCACACATTGTTAAGAGAACAGATTTATTGAGAGACAGAAGTCTGCAGCTGTCAATCATGTGGGCCAAAGTCACTCACTGCATTTTCTATTATATTGTTTCCTTCAATTGCCAACAAAAGAGGTGTTGTGTAATGTGAAGGAGTACAGAGGGGTTATTACGATTAGAGTATATATTGAGAGCGATCCTGCCTTAGGGAAGTAACTGCGCTTTACAATTCATGGCGGTGGGCAGACGACATGGTGAGGGAAGCCGATAAGAGAAAGATGAGCTAGCAATGGGGAGGGGCAGAGTGGGCAGTTAAGCAGCAATGGATCTACAAATTCATGCAGGCGAAGAAAAAGGGAGCAGCATCTCACCCAGTCTTGAGAAGGGAGTGGAAGGTGCGCGAGTGGCCCTAAGGGATAGGGATGAGCCATTCTTTGAAGAGCAGGATCTTGAGCCCCTTCATGAAATGCTGAAGCAAGTGGGTGAGGCTTGTGTTGACTGAATTAGTGGTTAAAGAACTTACTCAGCCCCATACTACTAATACTTTTTAACCAGCAATGATTCCAATCGTAAAAGGTGAACCGGGAACAGCCAGACCAGTGTAACTCCTTTGCCTTTTATGTAACATGTTTGTTTATTTATTTGATAATGCGCACCAAACCCTCAGGTAGCTGGGCGCAACAGTTACACGAATATTTGAATCTTAGTTACAGTATATGGTTATTACAATACATACGTACATTACAATACATACATTACATATATTCATGGCACATAGAGTTTAGGTAGGAGGGCACAGAGTCTAGAATACAAAGTAAATATATTAACAGAGTATTATAAACATAGTCAAGAGTGGCGTTCAGTAGTGGGTGGAGCTTTATGATATAGCCTTAGTGCGGAGCCAGTTTAGAAGGTTGCGTCTAAATCTAGAATAGGACTGGTCCTCTCTCAAGGCAGTGGGTAGTGCATTCCAGCCAAGAGCAGCTTTGACTGGGAAGCTAGCTCCTCCAGCTTTGGACAGTCTGAACCTTGGAATTTCTAGGCAAAGATGGTTGGAGGCTCTAGTGTGGTGAGTAGAGGTTCTTCTAGTCAGTCTGGTGGAGATATAGGGAGGCGTGGCATTGTTGAGTCCTTTGAAAGTAAGGGATACCGTTTTAAGGAGTATTCTATCGCAAATGTTTAGCCAGTGGTGGTCTTTTCTAATGTTAGATATATGCTCTCTACGGGGTATGTTCAGAGCTGCTCCTAGGGCATTATTTTGCAGTATTTGCATTTTGTTTATATTTTTGTTAGCGCCTGCATATAGGGCATTACAATAATCAAGCTTGGACATTATTAGTGCATTGGCAAGCTGATGCAGTTTATTTTGGGTAAATGGGGTCTGCAGGCCCTAATCAATTTACAGGTATAAGCTGTAGAAGAAGCCATGGAGCTAACTTGTTTTTTGAGAGAATGTAGAGTCAAGGTACAAACCTAGTGTTTTTACCTTGGTTACTACTTTTATAAGATTGCCATCAATGTTGAAGGCAGCGTAGCTGAAGTTAAGCTTTTTGAGGTTGGAGTCAGAACCCAGAATCAGGATCTCAGTTTTGTCGTCAGTTAGGCAAATGTGCCGATGGCGGTCTTCAGGAGAGGGTTGAGCTGGTACAGATGCAACACAAACTGCAACAGTACAGAGGTACCAAAATAAAATCGTGTCCAACTAGGTTCAATATAAACAGATACTTCAATAAAACTAATAATGCACAGGACTCCTCCCTGTGAAGGAAATAGAATGCAGACTGTGAACTATAGGGCCATTCTGTATGAAGACTGGGGGTGACTGCAATTGCTTTAAGCAGCAAATGTCAAAGTTTATGAAAATGTCCATAAGGCAGACCAAGGGGACAGGGCCTTTTGAAATGCATGATATTCTTGTTGCTCTGGTTCCAGGCTTTTCGGTATTGAACTGGGAGTCTGGTGGCGAAGGGGTGTGGGAGGTGAGGAACCAGACTATATTCTCCCCCGGATCCTTTGCTCAGGTGGTCAGGGGACAGCCATTGCTGTTGGATCCAGAACCTGGGGGGTGGACAAGCGAGGGAGGATCACCTGAGTGGACGGTCACGAGGGATTGGGAGGTGAATACCCAAGGGCGAGGCATGGTATGCTGCCTTTTCCTATTGTATACCAACCCACGCTCTCTCAGCCTAATGGGGTATTTCCCAGCACACCCTTTCGCCACTATCCCACTGAAACCCCATCTTCAACTTTCATGGGACACCTACCATCCCATTCATCTCTCCCTCCCCAATTTCGACTAATACTGGTAAGAAAAGGCAACCAGGAGTAGTGAGGATTATCTGCTCGAAACACCTTAAACAGAGTGAAGACTGACCCCCACTAACATCAAGTTGTCCCATTAATAGTTAAATAGTCGGGCATTTACCACTGACGATTCACACCTCACTCCACTTGACTCTCTGCTTAACGCTAAAGGCAGGCAGGTCTTTCTAAGTGGAAAATTGAAGTCAGGCAGACCCAGCCCTAGCCACACACCAGCCCCAGTATAAAAGGAGGCTTCGGAGAGAGCACAGAGAAGAGCAGTTGGGAGAGCAGAAGGGGGGCTGCATGGTTGAGTCCAGCAGGGGGATCCCTTCTCAGTCTCAAGCCAGATTTTGAAGACCGATTAGAACACACTGGAGAGGCATTTTGGACTATAGTAGTCAAAGAGCAGGGAGCTGCAGAAGGAGAAGCCTGTGTGATACAGAGGAAAACGGTGTGCCAAGAGGCTGGCTGGGTGGGTGGGTGGCTGCGTGTGTGTGGCTGCCGTGTCTCCAAGGAGCCAAAGTGAGGTAAACTGTAGCCTGCTGGCCGTGTCCCAGCGAATGCTTGTTCCCTTGGGACGTGTGCCAGTCCCAAGGGTCTCTTGAGGGGCAGGTGGCGAGACCTTGACCTTGACCCAAAGCATCCCAGTGAAACCGTTCGCCAGTGCTACGCTCCCCGATGAGTTTCGTGTGACAGAGAAATTCTCGAGCATTCAGGTGGCTCTCTGCTGCCCAGAGAGAAAGGCATTGTGGGAGTTGTAGTACAGCACTAGCCAGAAGACTATAGTTGATTTGATATTGAGGAAAAGACAAAGTGTATGAACTTGGTGCTAACAAATCATGAGGCACTTGACTGAAACTAATGGGAAACTAAGATAAATATTGTTCCGCCCTGGGGAAAAGGGAGAGGCCAGAGGAGCTCAAGGAGAACTGTGATTGATTAACTTTACCAACCTTTTGAACTTAAGTTTCCCAAGTGACTCCATCTTAGAGAAGGGAGCTGTGGGACAGCTCCAGTGACATCCTGACTTTACTTTCATACACCCTTTTGTTTGCATATTATCCTGAACACATTATTGTATTTAGAAAGTGAGGGCAAGCATAGGTTCGACACAGACATACCTTTTATTTTATGAACATACCCTGCCTATTTTTCTTTTGTTTTCTGGTCGAGACTACTCCCAGTTAGAGATAGGGCAAGATGGGCATTTCACCAACCCAAATAAGGTTTTGAAAACCTTTTGTGTCTGTGTTGCTCTTGTCACCATGCCAATCTCAAAGGGACTTTGGCCCTGTACCGCAATCAAGTTAAGGAGTGACAGTGACTGATTCACACCATGCACTGCAGTTCGGCAATGGCTTGCAGGGTCGAAGACACTGGGGCCTGCAGGCAATGTTGGTTTGGTGGCACTGGAAGACTTGGCTGCCTTGGGTGTGGCGACGAGGAGCATCCTCCGCGTTAAGCAGACTTTTAGCTCAACCTGGTGTCTGGATACTGGAGCTGCTGTGGCTTGGAGCACGAATAAGCTGGTAATCCAGCACGTGGTGATGAGTTCAGGATGTTGGAAGACTCAGTGGGTCTTGGATGCGCGATATGGCAGAGCTTCGATGCCAGCGTCGAGAGGGACTGGGAAGGGACATGCGTAGGAAGTTTGAGGTCGGAGATGACGCCGGCAGTTCCTGTGGAAGGTGTCCAAGTTGCCCCAAACCAGTGTCCAGGTGGTTCGGAGCACCAAGAGTTGCTTCTGTGGTTCTTTGGGAGCTGGACGACCCAGTTGAGTGTCTTTGGAGCAGGTGAATCCTTTCTACTGCCATTCCCAACCAAGAAGGTTTTTCGAGTGAAACCTACAGGAAACCTACAGGTATACTGTCACCTCCAGTGAGCAGGGCCCTGTGTACCAGTGTCTCAATTGCAGTAGACTTTGTTCAGCCAGCTGGCCCTCAAACGCAGGCCATGGATAGTTTGAGATAAGAGCTCATCTCTTGCTTGGAGGTCTGTCTTCAGCTCTATGGCAGAGGACTTTGGAATAGACTGTATACCCAACAGAGTTCCAGGTGAATCCTTCTTTCCCTGAAGTCTACAGATTAATCAAGCTAGGGGAGTGCCCCTCCCCACCCCCCTTAATTAGGCAAAATGCCACAACAGTTTGGTCCAGAGTAAGCATGTTGTCAAGGGTTCAATCCAGTCTGCTGTAACAAGTGTCCTTTGCTTTCTGATCTCATTCCAAGAGAATTTTGTCTGCAGGAAGTGGGGAGGATGCGGGAAGTTTAAGGACCTGTCTTGGCTAAACCTCACCTCTTGGCTACTCTAACTGTACCTGCTTCCACTTTCTGCCAACTTCCGAAGGACTCCAGTTTTCAGCACCCTTGTTTGCGAGGGCCATTGTCCTATTCGGACTGCCTTTGAAGCACTGGTTACCACGGGAGCTCCCACGGAGGGTTCCTGCTTCCTGTATGAAGGGGCTCACCTTCCTCTGAGATCAAGAGCTGTTTCCTGGGCATGGTCCCACTAGTTTATTATATTTATTTTGGCATTTGTAGAGCGCACTAAACCCGAAGGCATCAAGGCGCCGATACAAGGTAAACATTTTAGTAGGTTGCAATGTAAAGCTTAGAGTAGATGCAAAAACGTGTAAAATTGAGAGATAGAATGGTGCTTGTAGTGTGGCAGATACTAGATAATAGATCGCAGTGGTAATTGGCAGCAGCGAGTTTAGATGATGCCTCTGGGTTGCAAGTCCCACGCAAAGAGCTACGTTTTTAGTTGCTTGCGGAATGCCCAGTATGACTGCTCTGATCTCAGTTTGTTTGTTTGTTTGTTTATTTTATTTGTATGGCGCTCCAAACCCAGAGGTAGAAGGGCGCTTAAGAATTTGGTTACAGTGTTGAGAAGTATCTGTGTGTTGCATACTTCGTACAGGTTTATAATATATACATATATATACAGTGGTCAATAAACAGAACATATGCCGTGCGTACAATATACAATTTTCAGAATAAATAGTGTCTAAACCAGTATCCGCACGGGTCTAGAGTTAATGGTGTTATTCTTTGTTTAGCAGCCAGCTGATGACCTGCTTCCTAAAGATCTGGAAGGATTCGACAGTTTTGATGTTAAGCGGTAGGGAGTTCCAGAGTTGGGGGGCAAGCACTGTGAAGCTTACCCCTCCCGCTCTTTTCAGTGATGGTGGGAGAGCATTCCAGTTCTATGCCGCAATGGCTGGGAAACCACGACCTCCTGATCTTTTCAGTTTAAACCTTGGGATGTTGAGACGATGGGTGTAGATGGATCGGGTGGGTCTGGTTGATTGAACTTTTAAGTTTGTTAGACCAGTATCTCAGCACAGTGTTGGCGATACATTTGTGTGTAATGGCAAGTGTTTTGACTAGTATACGTTCACGGATGGGAAGCCAATGCACCTTTTTTCTGGCTGAAGATATATTTTCATTTGTTGGTATGTTCAGGGTGGCTCGCATTGCATTATTCTTTATGATCTGCAACTTGTTAATGTTCCGGGAACTGGTGCCGGAAAATAACAAGTTGCAATAATGAAGTCTAGACCTGTTAAGTGCTCTGGCAATGGTGATGCAACTGTTGGGGGGAAGTGTGGGGGGGTCGGGAGGGGGTGGACTGAGGAAAGGCTTACCGGCAATGATTAATTTTGTGGTAAGCCACAAAAAAGGCAATTGCATTTACTTGCTTTGACAGTGACAAATTGGAGTCAAGGTATACCGCACAGGTTTTGACTTGCTGTGAGACTGGGCTGGAGAAACCATCAATGATGAAAGGATTTGTATGCTCCAAGTTTATTCCGCAGGGATTGAGACTAGACTAGGAGCAGCTCAGTCTTCTCGCCGTTGAGGCAGAGTGAGTGAAGTGCCATCCATGCTTAGATTGTTTGGTTGACGGCTCCTAGTAGCTTAGTCAGAGCTATGGTCTCCTGAGATGGGTAGAAGGATCTGGGTATCTGGGTAGTTTGTGTAGGAGATACCCTAAGAGTCAATCGAAGAGCGGTATTGTGGAGATATTGTTTAGTGTAGACGAGACACGAGAGCCCTGCGGTACGCCACACGTGACTGCAGCAGGAAGGGCCGAGGCTAGAGAGGAGAAAACTCTCGTAGATCTGTTGGAGAGTATAGGTGAAATCCAGGCAGTTGCTTCCGAAGAAAAGTGAGCTGCTGCAGACAGATGTTGGCAGAGGATTTGGTGATCAACCAAATCAAATGCAGCTGAGAGGTCTAGCAGGAGGAGGAGAGCAATTTTACCAGGGTCTTTGAATTCAGCCATTTGATTGTTTAAGTCAAGAAGTGCAGAGTCTCCAGCATTGGATCTTTCATGGATTTACATGCTGTGAATATTTCCCATCGTCAGGCTGGGAAACCTTGGTAACTTTAACCTAGCATTTTCCTATGGAAAACTTGGACACTTTAGTGTCCCTTCGACGTCTTTTTGGGAGCTTTAGGCTACACCAATAGGATGTCTGGTATAAATAGCCCCACCCCCGCGGCTTCCCTTCAGATTTCAACCATCTTCCAAACTGTTGGGATCACCTCGTTTCTCTCGAGTTATTCTTCGTGTTCTTCAGATGCTTTCCTTACTTGGGCCATCATGTCATCTGTGGGCCCGAAGAAATTATTGTTTAGGCCTTGTGAAACCTGCGGCCTAAAGATCTTCGAGGGGGGACGGCCATGTGGATTGTCTGTATTGTCTGTACCCCAATCATTCCGCGGATGCCTGTGAGATCTGTCAAGGATTTTCTCAGAAAACGCTAAAGGTCCACAACCGCCGGTTTGATTTGTTTGCTGAATGAGAGTTCGGAGATGGGTTCGTCCCGGGGGAGCAAGTCTTTCGTACCGGCGGAGAAGGTGTTTACGTACTGGAGGGCGGTGTTAGCAGAACCCCCCCCTATCCCCCCTAAGATGCAGTGCACAGGGATGCCAGCGTCGGAGGTGGGGAGAAGTGGTGGAGCCTCTGGGTCCAGGTCGCATCACTCTAAAGGGGCGAGTGACTCTTCTCTGGCCAGGTCGGCAAAATTGGACGAGTCAAAGGAAGCGAGTGCCAGCCCAGAGAAGTTGGGGCAGAAGGCCACGACAGTGGAGAGGTAGAAGTCGAAGTCACGAGAGTCCTCCTCGAAGCACTCATCAAAGGACCATCCAAGGTCTTCTTCCAGCCGTGACACGTCGAAATACCGTTCCGGCGCTTCATCCAAGTGGTCCGCTTTGCCGGCAAAGGCCAGTCCAGTGGAGGCCTTAGTACCCACGACGAGAGGTTTGTCGACAGAAGTTCCTCCGTCGACGGTGGTGGTGCTGCCTTCGCTTCCTTCGTCGAGGGTGGTTTCGTCGGCTCAGTCTATGACCGGGCTGGGGGCCTCGTCTACGGCCGTGCTTGTCAGTGGGCCGCAGTTGATATCGGCTGCTTCGCTGGAGATGGATGGTGGTTTGTTGCCTACAGGGATCCGTGGCAGTCTGGGGCTGGCTTTGGGCCTTGGCTCTTGGTGGAGATTCTTCAGCAAGACCCAGCTCCATATCCTGGTTCCTTGGGTCCGGAGGACAAGCATGAGCCAGTATTCGTTCCATCGGCATTGGGGTCTGCAGTCGGCAGACCGTCTAAGTCAGTTGGGGTTGGCCCGCCCCTCTAACCTTTCGCGAATCCACACTCTCTGCTGTCCATGCAGGTGTTGAGTACGCTCCAAACGTCGTTGGGTCAATTGGACGTGAGACTTCCGGTGGCTCCAGTTGTACACAGTGTGCCTGTGGAGGCATCTCGACCGAGTCTCCCCAGGAATTCGCCTCCGGTGTGCCTGCCATTGCCGTCGCCTGTGGGATTGGTCCTTCCCAGAGGTCATCCCGAGGAAGGGTAGCTGGTCGATTCGGATCCGGAGAGTGGTCCTCGTGACATGCTGTCGACGGTGTCCTCGTCACCCGGGAGGGCCGATGCCTGGGATACAGACCCTGAAGTGGAGCCTCCTAGTAGCCCTGCTCGGCCGTCTACGCCGGATGATGTTGGGGCCCTTTCACGAGATGGCGTAGGCATGCCAATTTGGCATTGCTCCTGAAGAAGAAAGGAAGGACTGTTTTCTCTTTGATCACATGGGGAAGCGGAGGAAGGCAGTCTTCTCTGTCCCCATTTTGGACCACGTGTGGCAGGAAGGTCTGCGCACGATGCACCATCCTTTTTCGGAACCAGCAGTGAAAGGGCGTCTTAAGAAGTTTAAAGCGCCAGAATCTACCCCCAAAGGCCGCATTTCACAACCCACGCCAGAGTCTGTGGTTTCTGCTGCAGCTAGTCGGAAGGCGAGGAGCAAGCACAGTGAAGCCAGGAAGCAGGATGCATTCGAAAAACAAGTGCTGGCGGTGGGTGCTACGACAGTGAAAGCAGCAAATTCCTTGGCCAATATGGCCCGGTATGACAGATGTGGCACCGGTTGGCTCCACTCTTAGATAATCTCCCGGAATAACGCAAGGAGGCTATGCTGCTGGTTCGGGAGGGGGGAGGAAGCCTCCAACCACAGCATTAACATTGCAGTGGACCTGGAGTAATCCGGGTTCAAACAAATAAATAATGGAGTTGTTCTCCGGTGGCAGGCATGGCTGTGCTGCACTGACTTTCGTCCTGAGGTCCAGCATAAGATAGTGGGCATGCCCTGTGAGGGTGAGCAGCTCTTTGGCGAAGGAATCGACGAGGCGCTGAAGGGGATGAAAGAAGACTCTGAGACGGCGAAGTCCCTGGGTACACTGCAGAGTGGCCGTTCTTTTCGCCCCTTTCAAGCATTTTGTGGGGCCTCTGGTAATGCCAGATTTGCTGCTTCCCAAAACAGAGGTTACAGTCACTCCAGTTACTCTTCCCAAGGCTTCCGGCGCTCGTTCCAGTCTACGCAGAAGAGCAGGGACTATCTCCTGCCTCGGCTGCTAAGGGTCGGCAGTCTAAGTCTCAGCAATGACTGCCATGTGGGCAGTGAACTAGGGGGCAGAGTGTCATGACACGTCGACGAGTGGTATCTTATTACTACGGACCGCAGGGTACTGGATATGGTACGACTCAGCCACTCGTTGAAGTTTCAGTGTCCTCGACTCCCTATTCTGCCTGTGCAGGTGGCACAGCCGCATCTCCCAGTCTTGCGGCAGGAGGTGGAGCTCATGTAGGTGAAAGAAGCAATAGAACCGGAACAAGGCCAGTGGGTGTACTCCCGGTATTTTGTGGTAAAAAAGCCCAATGGAAAGTGGAGGCCTATTCTGGATCTTCGCTGTTGAACAAAAAAATCTGCAACGCCTGAAGTTAAAGATCCTCAGGTTGCAGGATGTCATACGCTCGGTGCAACCTGGAGAGTTCCTGGTGTCGTTAAATCTTGAGGACGCTTTACTTCTACATCCCGATGCTGCCAAAACATTGTAAGTTCCTGCGCTTCGTGGTCGGCAACGAACATTACCAGTTTCGTGTCCTCCCGTTTGGGCTGAAGTCGGCTCCCAGGACATTCACAAATTGCCTGGCTCCGGTGGCTGCCTTCCTCCGCAGGGAGGGGCATCATGTGTACCCGTACCTGCACGATTGGTTGGTCAGGGGGCTGTCGCCGGAAAGGACGTTCAAGTCTCTCCAGGCGTCCATGTGCCTGTTACAACGGCTGGGGTTCACAGTCAACTTCGCAAAATCCTATCTGATGCCATCCAGGGAGTTGGTTTTTCTCAGCGCTCAATTTCTTACAAGAGTGGAGAAGTTGCAGTCCAAGGCGGGTGAGTGGGGCCCGGGAACTACGGTCTCGGTCCGGAGTTACATGGCGCTCTGAGCAGAGATGCCGGTCTGTTGCACGAGTGGAAGCTGAAGGAAGAACAGGTGACAAAGGTCCCCCCCCCCCCTCGACTTGTTTGCCACGCCAGAGAACAAGCAGTGCTGTTTGTTTGCCAGCAGGGTGGCTTATCTGGAATCAAAGGGGGACGCTTTCTCGTTCCCGTGGACAGACCTGTTCGCGTATGGGTTTCCTCTGGTTCCTCTGATTTGGAGAACAATCCAGTTGGTGTGCAAAGTGATCTTGGTAGCCCCGTTCTGGCCTAGGCAGACTTGGTTCTCAGATCTCCTTCATCTCGTGGTGGAAGAGCCGCTTCGTCTGGGGGTCAGAGCAGGATCTGCTGTCACAGGATTTATAAATAAACAAACAAAACAAACAATGGTGTGGCATCACGATACAGCATCACTCAGCCTGGCAGCGTGGCTCCTGACCACTCTGAGTTCGGTCATCTGGGTATCTCACAGGAGTGTTATTGGATCCTGGCGGCTTCAAGGGTGCTTTCCACCAATATCTCTTACAGTAGAAAATGGGCTAGGTTCTGTGCCTGGTATGAGGAGCAGCTGGACGTACAGCCGCTGGAAGAGTCTCCGGGCCAAATTCTCCCGTAACTTCTGCAGCTGGCTCAGGGGAGCCTGGCGTTGTCGTCGATCAAGGTGCATTTGGCTGCCATTTCCAGGTTCTTGAGACGGCGCCATGCTACTCCTTTGTTCAGTGACAGATTGGTTAAGCATTTTCTAAAAGGACTTTTTCGGACATTTCTCCTGGAGAAAAGGTTTGCTCTGGTATGGAATCTCCATGTTTACTCTCGTGGAAGGTTGCGTTTCTGGTTGCGATCACATCTTCCACAACGATGTCGGAACTTCAGGCGCTGGTCATTGACCCGCCGTATCTGCGATTCATGGGGGACAAGGTTCTCCTGTCTACTAATCTTGACTTTATCCCAAAAGTGCTGTCAGAGTTTCACAACCACGCTACGATTGCCTTGCCCTCGTTCTTCGCTAAGGCGGCCACGCTGGCAGAAAGAGCTCGGCATTCCCTAGATGTTAAGAGGGCCTTGAAGTTTTATCTGGACTGCACTCAGGGCTTCAGGAAGTCAAGACAGCTGTTTATGGCTTTTGGTTCCTCCAGCAAGGGGCAGTCTATTTCCAAGCAAGGACTTTCCCGTTGGGTCTCATCTACAATTGCCTGTTGTCACGGGAAGGCTGGTATACCGCTCAGTGACTTTTGCCAGGCAGCATCTTGGGCGGTCCTGCATACCTTCACCAGACACTGTCTGGGACAGCAACATGCGCAGGTGGGACGGGCGGTCCTCCAACGCCTTTTTCAATAAGGTAGGCCCTGCAGCTTCTGGGGTTGGTTTTACTCGATCACTTGCTGGTTTCTGTTATCATGCATGTTGTTGGATGATATTCATTGTGTTCATGGTTGTGGCCTGGGGCATGGGGTTGGTTTGCCTGTCATGCACCTCCCAGGTTTGTCATACTGCTATGTAATCTATTCACAGCATGTGAATCCATGAAAGATCCAATGCTGGAGAAAGAGTAGTTTCTTACCTGAACTCCATTTCTCCAGCGTTGGTATCTTTCATGGATTCACATGCGCCCGCCGGCCGCCCTTGCAGGCAAACCTTGGTTCGGGTTTCCTCTACTTTGGTGGTTAAAATCGGAAGGGAAGCTGCGGGGGTGGGGCTATTTATACCAGATTAAGGGGGAATAGTACAGTAGTACTACGGTGGTAGTTCGTAGGGGTATTGGGGTCTAGTAGTGTCGTGTTTTTTGTTTTTTTTTAAACAAAGGTATGACCCAAGCATCTTTCAGGTTAGATGAAACTGAGCTACAGGCGAAAGAGGAGTTGATGAGCGAAGAGATAAACGAAGAAAATGGTGTGGCGGGAATGATGTCCCCTTGGCATCCAGAGGGTTTGAGTCCTTTTATCATTTTGAATACCCCATTTCCGAGATGAGCTTGAAGTCGAAGGAGAATGTTGTGTTGGTGAGATGAGGGTTTTGGATCATTTGAGGCTGCTGGTAGAGTCAAATAACTTTTCTTTAGTGAGATCTTTTTTTGGAGGCATGATATTTTGTCAATTGATGCATTTTGTATTTTGTTTAGTGCAACAGAGGGTGTCTTTGGTGCAGTTGTCGGTAAGGGGTATTAGAGACTAGTTCTCATTGTATTGCAAAGAATTCGAGAGTGGAGGAGTTGGCTTTGTTGATTCGGTAATTGTAAGTAGTACTTTTGGCTTTGAAAGTGGCCTGCTTGGAGGTTTTTGTAGAGTGAGGAGAAATGGAACTTGTTGGAGTCTGAAAGGTCATTCCTCCATGTGGTTTCTGCTGCACGTTTATTTAAACAGAGCACTTTGAGGTCTGGGGTGAACAAGTGTTGAGGTGGGTGATGGGTTTGGCATTGAGATATCCCCAGTGAAGCGACCATATCAATGGCGCAACGTAAAGACTGATTGTAGGTATCCACCTTGAATGGATCAGTAACAGTGTCTTGGTAGTCAGTTTGTGCCTTTAGCGAGGGTAGGATGCAGCGAGGGTAGGATGCAGGCCTGGTTGATGATCTTGGAATTTTCTGCTTAAGGTGGCAGGCATGGACTTAAGGAGGGCCTGAGTTTGGTTGCTGATGAAGACATTGAAAGTAATAATTTTATGATCTGACCAAGGGCTGGGTTCATTGGAGACAAATGTGACATTGCAATTGAGGTCAACTAACCAGTTTACGATACAGCCTTTGTTATGTGTATGTCTGTTGATGCACTGAGTGAAACCTAGGTCTTCAATGTCATTCGCTATAGCAAAGGCATTGGTGACCGTACTGTCATTAAAGCCTACGTTTACATCGCCCAAGAGGATGGTTCTGGAAGATGGCTTGGTTTCTGCAGACAGAAGGTGTATACTGTCGTCCTCAAAGGATAGTATTGGACCAGGTGGTCGATATAACAAGCGTAATGTTATCGACGTGGTGTGTGGCAGAGACAATTTGATGAATAGTATTTCTCCTGATAGGAAGTCTTGATTACTAATTTCTCTAATGCCTAGGGAGTTTTTAGCAATAATAGCCACTCCACCCCCTCTAGTGTTGATTCTGTGTTTGTGAAAATCGAGTAGTCGTTGGGGACGGCCAAAGAAAGGGTTGGGCCTGATGCTGGATGTGACCAGGTTTCCGTTATAGCAAGTAGATCAACATCTTTAGTAGTGATCCGATCACTAATGTCAACCACGTGTGCCATGAGGGTTCTAGCATTGATTAATGCCCCTTTGATGGGTATGTCTGAGAGTTGGCTAGGTTTGATCGATTGGCACAAAGTCACTGTTGGCGCATTGTGCTCCTCAGATGGAGGCGGATGGGTACACCCTGGCCAGTCAGCTAATACATACCAGCCCTCTTGACTGAGACACCTTGCCAAGCTTTTATTAATATGGCTTCCAAATGCTTGTGGCATTATCATTGTGTGATCCCAGTAGCGTCCCCGTCATAACCAGCCATAACTTATAGGAACACAGACACATCACTATGCAGACAGTTGTCCACATTGTTAAATTAAGTGGGAACATGGGTGAACTACATCTCCTCATATGTACTTGGACACGTTAAAAGTTAGTGTATTGGTATGCTACAAAGCAAGCCTTTCGAAATAGTAGAAGGTTGTCTCTTAACAGAGGCAATGGTTGATCTTTTCTGGTGATGTAATACTGCATGACAGAGTTGCACAGTCCCTTATGATATTGGAAAATTGTGAAATGAGCAAATGCGATTACTTCTGACCCACACCCTGCAGTTGTGGTCTATTCCGTATGCCCAACCCTTGCATTCTGTAGGTCGAACTTTCCTTGTAGAAGCTGAAATCTGCAGTTGTCCAGCATGGGGTCTGGCATGGATTCACATGCTCATGAATATTCCCCGTCGTCAGGCTGGGAATCCTCGGTAAAGAAAAAACCAGTATCAGTTTCGTTTCTGATCTGTCTTTCGTAGTAACAACCAATCACTGGTCTCTGCGTCATACTGACCACAGCCAATGACTGCCCTCTACCTAAGCACCGCCTCTGGCAGCCATCTTCAGATTTTTACCGCACGTTCATGTGTTGGGATCCTCGTGCTATTGCTCTCGAGCGTTAGTGCTATTTTTTCACGTTTTTTTCTCAAAAACTTCGTTTTTTCGGTCAAAAGAGCCTCAAGCTCCACCGACTCACTATCTGATCAACGGGGACCCGTGTCGGATTCGTCTGCGCCCCTCAAGGGTGTAGATTCGTCGAGCTACGCTTTTGGAGGACTCCAGAAGTTTCTCAGGCCCGGTCATGGCCCAGGAGAAGGGAAGCTCGACGCCCGGAAAGCTGTTCAGGGTCTGCCCAGCTGCAGAACGTCTTCAAGGAGGACGAACACTCCTTTTGTCTCTACTGCCTACATGAGGACAAGACGCACGTGGAGAAGGACTGTGCGTTTTGCTGCAACATGTCGGAGCGGACCATGAAGGACCGCCATCAACGTCTCGCCAACTGGCTAGAAGGGAAGAGCCCGTCCGGCGAGAAGAAGAAGTAGAAGAAATCTGAGCGGTCTTCTAAGTCCTTTGAGGACGCCCCGGCGACGGGGGTCCAACATAAGGCCAAGCACCGCGAGTCCGCTGGCACCGGGAGCGCCGAACGGTCGGGCTCTACGGTCGCCAGGCAGGGCGCACCCTCCCCGGCACCATCAACCACGAGCCAACGCTCTGGGTCGGGTAAGAGGAAGGCCGAGCACCCGGCGAAGCTCCTGGAGAGGCCCGGTCGAGCTCGAAGGCCCCATCGGAGGGGGAGCGAGGCGGTGTCCCCCCCCCTCAAGGATAAGGCGGTGAGCGCACCTAAGGTGGTGAAGGCCTTAATCCATCCGGCCAAGCCCTCTATCGAAACTGTCGCGGCGGCCCTGGCTCAGCCTGTGCAGGCTACACCAGTGGTGGCGACCTCGGGGCTCAGAGTCTCCCTGCCACCTCGGAGGGAGTCATCTTTTGTGCCCATCGATAGGACCCCCGTGAAATCCCCCGTGGGGAAGAAAAAGGGGGGGCAGGGTGTCATCGTAGATTCGGCCTCAACCTCGGAGGAGGAGCTGGTCGAAGTCTTAAGCCACGGCCTCGGCGTGGAAGAAGACCGACCCGTCGGGATGGATCCCGACGCAGGTGACGACGACATCGTCGAGGGTACCAACGGGGTCCCTGATCGCCCGTCGGATTCCCCTCTGCCAGCGCCGCGAGACAACTCGGCGGCCATTTTGTTGGCTATACAGTCCTTATGCTCAGAGATAAGGACGAGACTACCGTTGCCGACGGAACCTCTCCCGTCGGGGGACCCAGAACCGGGACCTTCTGGTGTTCCCCCTACCAAGAAAAGAAGGATCCACCCTCCGCCTCCTTTTCAGCCGTCGCGCCCCTTCCAGCCCTCTTCCCCGTCCACCCGAGGGGATGATACGGGGACTGACACGGCAGCGACGGGTACGGACGACGAGGTATACGACGAGGATGTACCGTCGTCGCCTCCCACCAGGGCTTCTCCGCCCGACGAGATTGGATCGCTCCACTCCATGATCTCCAGGGCATCCGAGCTTTTTCAACTCTGCCCTGAGGAGAAGAAGAAGGAAGGTTTCCTTTATCAGCGGCGCGAGGCCAAGAGGAAGACGGTCCTCTCAGTGCCTCTATTGGACGACATTTGGGATGAGGGCCTCACCCTCCTCAAGAACCCTTCCACGACACCAGCTAGAAGAGACCGGTACGAGAAGAAGTACCGGGTCCCGGACACGGCCCCCCTGTGCCTCCGGGCGCAGCCTACCCCGGACTCCGTCGTCTCCGCGGCGGCCAGGAAGAAAGCGGGGGGGGGTGCGGCCTCCACATCGACTTCCCCACCGGACGGTGAGGGAAAGAAATTGGACGCTATGGGACGCAGAGTCATCTCGTCGTCAGCGACGACGATTAAAGCGGCCAACGCCTTGGCTATCGTGGCCCGCTACGACAGGGAGCTCTGGTACAAACTGGCTCCCCTGCTGGACTTCCTGCCGGACGACAAGAGGACAGAGGCCCTGGAGATCCTGCAGGAAGGTGAGGTGGCTTCGGACCACGCCATTACCGTTGCGACGGACATCGCCGACACTGGGTTCCGCCAGTTGGGCAACGGCGTTTGCCTTAGGCGGCGTGGATGGCTCAAGGCTACGGACTTCCGTCAAGACGTTCAGACCAGAGTCCTGGACATGCCCTTCGATGGGAACAACCGGTTTGGCAAAACAGTGGACGATTCCCTTCAGGCCATTAAAGCGGACACTGAGACGGCCCGGGCCCTGGGAGTTCTGCAGCAACGGCGGACGCCCTTTCGGAGCAGCGTAGGCAAGGGCGCCTCCAAAGGTTCCGGCGGCGGTTTCTCCACCTACTGTCAAGCGGCCCGCTCGTCGTCTCAGGAGGCCTACAGAGGACGAGGCAAGTCTGGCGGACTCCGCCGTCGTCGCCAAGGAGGTCGAGGCGGCAAAGCCTCGTCCAAGCAGGATTGAACCGACCGTGGGGTCGGGCCCCCACCGAAGCACCCCGGTGGGAGGCCGGCTGGCGAGCTTCGTCAGCGTGTGGGAGTCCATCTCCACCGACCGTTGGGTGCTGGACGCCTTGGCCCGGGGCCACGCGCTCGAGTTTCAAAGAAGGTGTCCACGCGCCCCCCCCGTGGCCAGGAAAGAACTTCACGTCCCTCAACTTCTCCTGGAGGTAAAGGCGATGCTCAGGAAGGGCGCCATCGAACTCGTCCCAAAGAGGCTTCGGGGCTCCGGAGTGTACTCGAGATACTTCCTCGTGAAGAAGAAGACGGGGGGATGCCGCCCCATCCTGGACCTGCGACGTCTGAACAAGTTCATCAAGGCGCAAAAGTTTCGGATGGTCACCCTCCAGCACGTCCTGGGTCAGCTGGAGGAAGGAGACTTCCTGTCGTCGTTGGATTTGGAGGATGCCTACTTCCATATTCCCATCCTAAAGGGGCACCGAAAAATTCCTCAGGTTTGTGGTCCAAGGGCGTCATTACCAGTTCAAAGCCCTCCCCTTCGGTCTACGGTCGGCACCCAGGGTGTTCACCAAGTGCCTCGCACCGGTGGCGGCGCAGCTGCGCCGCGAGGGGATCCACGTCTACCCCTACCTGGACGACTGGCTCATCCGAGCCAAGACGAGGGAGCTTGCCGTGGTTCACACGGCAAGGACCGTCCAACTTCTCACGGACCTGGGATTCTCCGTGAACTACGCCAAATCCCACCTGGTACCCGCGCAAGACGCTCTGTTTCTGGGAGCGAGGCTCAACACAGTGTCCCTTCTGGCCTCCCCGTCGGAGGAGAGGACCAGGACCATCCTGGGCAAGGTGCAACGGATGTTGGTGGCCGACGCGGCCAAGGTGAGGGCCATCAAGTCCCTCCTCGGAATGATGTCTTCCTGCATCTACCTCATTCCCATGTGCAGGCTCCGGATGCGCCCGTTGCAGGAGTTCCTGGACGCGCGCTGGATCCAAACGACGGGCAGCTTCGAGGAAAGGATCACACTCGACGAGAGTTTCCGACGAGCGATCCGGTGGTGGGACACCCGCGCGCATCTGACGGCGGGCATGGACTTCCAGACCCCAGCCCACCAGGAGACAGTGACCACGGATGCCTCCCTGGAAGGGTGGGGAGCGCACACCGAAAATCTACACGCAAGGGGCCTTTGGCTCCCGACGGAGAAATCTTTACATATCAACGTCCTGGAGCTCCGTGCAGTGTTTTGGGCCCTCAGGTCCTTCCTTCCGTCCCTCAAGGGCAAGGTGGTGAGGATCTTCACCGACAACACCACCACCATGTTTTACATCAGAAAACAGGGCGGAACCAGGTCCCCAGCACTGTCCAAGGAGGCGCAGGACCTGTGGCATTGGGCAGTCGCCCAAGGGATGTTTCTGGTGCCGTTTCATCTGGCAGGGATAAAAAACACCATCGCTGACTCACTCAGCAGGGAGCTGCGCTCGTGCCACGAGTGGGAACTACGGCAGGATCTAGTGGATCGCCTCTTCCGACGGTGGGGCACTCCCCAGATCGACCTGTTCGCGACGGCGACGAACTCCAAGTGCCGGAGGTTCGCCAGCAGGTTTCCCCAGGCGAGGAGCATGGGCGATGCTTTCTCGTTCCCCTGGGAGGGCCTGTTCCTCTACGCGTTCCCTCCTTTGCCACTGCTAATCCGGCTCGTCAACCAGCTCAAGAGGTCACGGTGCAGGATGATCCTCGTCGCACCTGCGTGGCCGAGGCAGATATGGTTCCCGGACCTTCTGGATTTGTCAGCGTCCCCGCCAATCAAGCTGCCGGTGGACGCGGATCTGCTCTCCAGGGAAGGAGGCGCCATCCTCCACCAGGACCCGAAATCGCTGAACTTGCAGGCCTGGCTCCTGCAGCGCTAGAGTTTGGAGGATACGACATACCGGCCGACTGCAGAGAGGTTCTTGCAAAGGCCAGGGCGTCCTCGACTCTTAAATGCTACGGACACAAATGGAAGAGGTTCTCTGTCTGGTGCCACGCACAGAAGATTAACCCTCTACGGATTACGGCTCCCCAAGTTCTGCCGTACCTGCTGACGCTGGCCAAAGCTGGACTGGCACACGCGTCCATCAAGATTCATCTGGCTGCAATCTCCCGATACACCAGGACTACGGGACGGACGTCCTTGTGGTCTCATCGTCTGGTGAAAGAGTTCATGAAGGGACTGTTCAGATCGTTCCCGCCGGTGAAGGCTCCGGCCCCGGCGTGGGAGCTCAACGTGGTGCTGACCAAGCTCATGGGACCTCCGTTCGAGCCTCTGCACTCGGCCCCGTTGAAGTTTCTGTCGTGGAAGACAGCGTTTCTTGTGGCCATCACCTCCGCACGACGGGTGGGAGAGATCCAGGCCCTTTCCTGCAAGGCCCCGTACTTGACTTTTCACGACACGAGGGTGGTGCTCAGGACGCACCCCTCCTTCATGCCCAAGGTACCGTCGGACTTCCATCTCAACGAACCCTTGGTGTTGCCTGTATTCTTCCCGTCGCCTTCGTCGCCGGCTGAGAGGACTTTGCACTCGCTGGATGAGGCTAGAGCGCTGAAGTTCTACGTGGACCGCACGAAGTGTTTTCGGAAGACGTCACAACTCTTTGTGAACTTTGGACCTGTCAATCAGGGGAAGGCTCTCTCGAAGGCTTCCATTTCCAGATCGCTCTCCGGCTGTATCATGTACTGTCATCGGTTGGCAAACCGACCGCTGCCCGGCCGTCCGAGAGCCCATTCCACCAGAGCGATCGCAGCTACCACGGCGTTCCTTTCTGGTGTGCCCCTGCTGGACATATGCAGGGCTGCTACGTGGAGGTCGACGCACACCTTCACGAAGTTCTACTGCGTCGATCGGGATTCCAGGGAGGAGTCCAGGGTCGGCCAAGCAGTGCTGCGCAACCTGTTCGCCTGAGGTGAGCCTGGTGAGGAGGTAAGATGCTTAATGTTGAGTTTGATGCAATGCTTAATGTTGAGCCTTTGCCACCTCCCGTGGTTGTGCATGTGTGTACTGCTATGTATTCTTTATTCATGAGCATGTGAATCCATGCCAGACCCCATGCTGGAGAAGGAACAAGTTACTTACCTGTAACTGTTGTTCTCCAGCATGGGTCTGGCATGGATTCACATGCGAACCCTCCCGCCTACCCCTCTGCGGCTCTTCACTTGGTCATACTGCCACTTCACGTGCTTCCAAATCTGAAGATGGCTGCCAGAGGCGGTGCTTAGGTAGAGGGCAGTCATTGGCTGTGGTCAGTATGACGCAGAGACCAGTGATTGGTTGTTACTACGAAAGACAGATCAGAAACGAAACTGATACTGGTTTTTTCTTTACCGAGGATTCCCAGCCTGACGACGGGGAATATTCATGAGCATGTGAATCCATGCCAGACCCATGCTGGAGAACAACAGTTACAGGTAAGTAACTTGTTCCTTCTCTAAATTAAGTCATACCAGCGTAGCATTGTGAACAAAGGATACTTGCCATGTTTATGACCTATTCATTTAGGCTTCTGAAAGAACGGGTTTCAGATGGCAGGCCATGTGGTCTTCGCCCACACGCGATAATTCATTCTATCCACCCTCCTCTGCCTCAGCATGAAGTCTATTTGAAAGCCTCTGAAATTCCTAACTGACAATGAAACAAAGTACAATTCTTGGCTGCAGAACAAGTTTGTTCTCATTAGTGAAGGAAACCTTGCAAAGATGTATTCACTGTGCTTATTGGCAAGGGATTCCTCCAAGATCGGGTTTGACAGAAGTTTTCATAAACCTGCGAAAGGCTAATAATCTTTCAGAAGCTGTAACCATGGTGAGAGTTTATCGCAATGTATACATTACGGACTGAGAGCGAATGGGACACCTAATCTGCCTGTGCAGGTCTATTAAAATGCCTGAACAGGTTCTGATACCGAGTGAGATGCAAGTACTTTTTAACACAACATCTTAAACTATTATAGGGCAATATGTTTATCGCACATGTCAAATATTAATCTCAAAATGTAGAAAATTAAACTACTTGCTTTTGTGGCCCATCCTGACTTTTCCCCAAATCCCTTCTGCCCAGCAGACATCAAGGTTATGTAGGTGGCAGGTTACAGGCTGCCTTCTGTACTTTTCTTGCTGTGTTGGGTATCTCCTGGCAAGAGCTTTTCCCCAGTAAATTAGTCAACTGCTATTGTTCTGAGTGGAAGAAGAGTACAGGCCATGTTAAATGTATGATTTTGTCTTTTGTTGTTTTTGTTTCAATATGTTGGCCCTCATTATGATTGTGCCGGTCTGGGAATAATGCCGGATCTGGAATTGTTCCCGGACCGACACACTCCAACTTTGCCGGTATGGGCAGTGAACTACCGGCAGGCCAGAGCTGCCAGGAATTCAGGCCCCTACCAGTAAATAATGGCCCTCATCACCGGCACAGCTACTGCCGGTGGTGGGGGGCTAGCCAATTCCATGGAGTGCTAGAGGACTCCATGGAAGGAACTTAACGCTGTTGCCGGCACCCATAATATCCTGGTAACACTGGGATATCGGGTGCTGGTAACAGTAAGGCGTGCCTGTTGCCGGCCAACTCATAATGAGGGCCATTGTCTGCCAATATTTTATACATGGCAGTCCATCAAGGGTTTTGTTAGGAGGACTGATGAAGATCTGTTCATCCTGTGCAATACTCACAACTTTATCATTAGCAGTGAGGGAGTGGAGATTTGATCAAGGCATATAAATTGTGGTAAATCAGACATAGGCGATGGACAAGAAGTCCTGTTTGCAACTGCTCCGTTTTGTTTAAGGAAATGCAGCCTATCCTGATCCTACTTCCAAGTAACTGGTGTTCCCTATCCTACAAAATAAATTAACAAAAATAAAACATGTACTCATCTGTAGGTCGTACAGTCAATTCAGTCCTCTGTCCCAAAACCTAATCTACCTATATTCTGTCCTTTCCACTGTTACAAAACGAACATAAACTTAGCCTGAAAATCATTCTCTTCCCTTTTTTTGTCTTTTTTCCAATTTTTATTTTTGGTTTTTCAACAAGAAAAATAACAAATCACAACAATGCGCATCATTGTCTCTTCCTTAAGTTGGAGAAATGTCAGCTGTTTTCTGACCCCCACCAAAATGTTCTTGTATCTTGTCTTAGGCAGTGTGCCTGGCTGTGCATTTCAGTCAGTTTAGGGTTATCCAATGGCTCTGTATTCCTTCCCTTACAGGGTATCCAATTCTTCCGGGCTCAGGTTGTGTGTATATCCATGGCTGGTAATATCTTTCGCCCCAACTTGCGTTATCTCGAGTTTTAGTCCTGTCTGCTATTAAGTATCTCTGCCCCTAGTGGGAAAGTGGGTTTCTCAGCCCTTCGGGTTTCAGCTTGGTTCAGGGATCTGTGATCTTGACCATGGCTTGGGTGTCTGCTTCTCTCTCCCCGGCTTGGGGTTTCCCCGAGTTCAACACTAACTTGGGTATGTGCTTTTTTTTGCCCTTGCTTGGGCCCTCTGTCTTTCCTCTCTTCCCTCTGTCTCTTTCCGTCTTTCCACTGTTTCGTTAGTATTTCTTGGCCCTGCTTGGGGTTTGGCTGGGTTTCTCATCACGACTTCCTGAAACCACTGTTTACCTGATTCACTGCTGCATTGTTCCTCGGGATGCGTTCTGATCGGCTACTGTGGAGTTGCTTCAAGGTTTCTTCAGTGTCTGCACATTGCGTCTGTACCGGCGGCACTAGTCGGTTCCCTGGTGTTAGCTGCTTACGGCACGATTGGGTTCATTCTGTTAGAGCAGCCGTGGCTTTACTTCTCGGTATCGCGTAGGAGCTGTCTGCCTCTTGCAGGCTCTTTGGCATCTCTGCCATGTATGTTGGCTGCATGCTGTGGTCTCCTAGCTCTGCCCCTTGGATGGACTTCCACTCCGTAGGTTTACTCTGCAGGATCTCCTCCTTCTCCAGTGTCAATCTCACCAGTCATTTATATTTCCTTTTATAAGGAGAGTGGACCACCATTGATTCTGATAATTCATGAGATGTTATCATGGGGTCAGAATCCATATCTGCCATAATGAAAGGGTCACACACAGTATACACATTTGTAACACCCACAAGTAATGGGCACTCTGTGTTAAGGGAGTTGATTGCAATCCCTGCCTGGGGAATCCCTATCCTCCGAAAGGGAGGTAACCCCAAGTGGGACTGTACCGTTGTGTCCCCCAAAGCGCACCAGGCCGCCCTCCCCCATCCCAAAGGTAGCGTCTGCCTTCTGGGGACAAGGGACGAATTCACTGCATTTGTCACAAAGTCCGTAATAAGGCTTTGGTGGATGTGCAGACAGATTGGGAAATGGTAATCCGATTTTGGACTATGAAATGAGTAATCGGGAGCTAGGAACACCAGATTCTGGGAGCATACCCGGGAAAAGTCCTCATTCCTTTTTCTTAATTTGAATCTACATCAAATAGCAAGTGTTAAGGATGATTTCTGATTACTTTGAATCTGGACTCCTTATCAAGATTTTCCATATTTGGGGGCTTTTCTATTCCTGTGCAGGTTTTACACAGAGTGTACAATTTGTGCTCACTGCTGGCAATTTGCTAGTAATATTTTAATCTTGGAGAGTAAGAAAAGTTGTGCTGTGTATGTATGAGATGGCTAAAGACTTTTTAATGGCTGGCTGGTAGCTTCCAACTTGAATTTTTGACACCTGTGTTACAAGCAGCTGGGAATTAAGTGGTGTACCGATCACCATGTACATCTCTATCAGAGGGCCATACAATTAATTGTGGCAGACTGTAATCCTTACACATTTTCATTTTTAACATGTTCTATCTCTGACTGGGGGAATCGCTCATCCCTTTTTGCAGTCTGCAAAACAATTTGTCAGACAATGGGAATGACTATAAAACTGATTGTATACAATTCTATGAAGGGCCTGTGACACAGGGCATCACTATAACTCACAGACACGCATGAAAAGGGACTTTCCTGTTGCATGGAAGCTCTGGTGTAAGCAACAACACAGCCAAGTAGGCTTCACAATCCCCGGAAACGGAGGAACACTCACCACTGATCAAACCGCTCCAGAGAGGGAGGACCATGAAATGAAGGTTGGCAAACTTAGATTTCATAAAAACCTGACCTTTGACCAAGTGTGAAAAGAGGTCAGAGACTGAGAATGTTGGGAGTGTGGAGGCGTTGAGGACCAGTGGGCCAATGAGACCAGTGATAACCGCTGGGAATACCCACCAAAAGGTTGAAGACGTGAGAGCTATCCGAATGGGAAATTATACAACAGACTGGGAGAATCAGTGGAGACCTACAAGTGGTGAGACAGTAGCTCCTGAGAACTGGAGTAGAGCAGGCTTTGAATTTTGTGCGCAGGCAGCACTCCGATATGGATTTGGTTGGACCCTGGTTGCACTCTGAACTAAAGAGCCCAAGCTTTTTCAGGGGGTCTTTACAGCAGTAAGATGCCAGTGCATGCTTGAGACTTTCACCCGAGGATTAAGGGTTGCTGGATATACCACCAAGAGAGCCCTGAGAGCTCTTTCGAGAGCTGAAAGGATGTGACCGATGTCTGGAAAGTGAAGTCCTTTACAAAACCAGAGTTTAAAATGACAAGGAGGTGGCCAAGTGGTAGGGATCCGGGAGGTGCAAGCACTTGCTGCTAAGCAAAGTTCTGTATGGAATCTTCAAGTACTCTTTTGCTATCTCTCGTATTATTCCTTTCAGTTCCTTCAAGGGACTTTTCCAGGACCTTTTTATATTGAGTACTCTTCAGGCTCCTTTCTTAGCTTTCTTTGATTCCTGACAGTCTTTGAGCATGTATTTTGCTTCAGAATGTTTCCTTCTTGGTTGGATCCAAACAGTTTCAGTCCAACCCTCTTTCCATTTGCTTTTTATCTGAGCTATGCAGATGGAGTCTCTGTTTGACTCTTGGTTTACTTATGATCACTGTCCCTTTGTTCCTCTACTCCCGGTCCCCGGGGTCTCCTGCTCTACCCATTACCTTTAATGTAAGGGGTCTGCATCACCGGGTCAGCATTCTTGCTCTCCTTTGTATTCTGTCAGGACTGCTCTGTAGCTTCTCTTGCCACTCTTCCAACACGCTTTAGGGTACTACAGTGGTAGCAGTGATGAATGGGTTCTGCACTAGGTTCCCCTCAGCGCCACCACCTCTCCTTCGGTGCTCTCCTCTGGGTTCTATTTCTGTGAACAGACTCCCTCGGTTCCATGCTTGGTGTATTGCCAGTCGGGCACACCAACGTTTGGGCTTTTCTCTGGCCCTGTTAGTGTTCCTCCTGGGATTTTGACAGGCTTCCTCCAGTCTCATTCGTACCGTGTACTGTTGATACTTGACCTCTATAGCTGCTTCTGAGCATGCAAAGTAGCGTCTTCCTCAGGTTTCCAGCCTCTTCGATCCAGCTGGTTTGAAACTCCCGGGTCATACTTCCTGGTTCTCTTGGCCCTCCTTTTTATTACACACTGCTGGGGCTTCCCCAGCTTCTCAGGAAAGTCCTTTTGCATCGGGCCACGTTCGTCAGAACTCCTTTTGGCTTCTTCCTCTCAGTGATTGACCTATAGGCATGTTTTATTACTCCTATGGGCTTGCTCTTCACAGTACCAGGTTGATACTTTTCTTCTGTAATATCACAATAACCTATTTAAGGGGAGTCTAGTTGTCTGTCAACTAATACGGTGGTGCTGGGTTTTTGAGCATGAGAAGGGAGTTCATCAGAAAGTGAGTCCTTATCCCAAAAGGGGAGTCGCTACCTGTGAGGTCCCGCTTACCGCCACCCTTAAGGGTAATGTTGTTTAGCAGGCTTACCTCCCTAGCCTCACAGGAAGGCCTCCCCTCTCTCCCCTTGGGGTAAATGACTGAATCCCTCAATTCGTCAAAGTATTATACATATATTTCGAGGGGATTGGGTCCTCCGACGTATTCCATATCTATGACAGGTAATCACCACAGCTGTGCTGCTTTGGAAACTTTTTTTGTTGCCTGCGTCGATGCGCCGTCGTCGAGGACCTCCTCCGACGTCATCCGATGTGATAAGTAGGACGCACAACGCCCGTAGCCTCAGTTCCGTTTTTTCCGCGAATGTGTTGCTTCGTGAATCTCGGTAACGCCTCGACTCTTTGGAGTTCTGTTCTTCTCGGATCTTCAAACCTGTTTGTTTTTGTGAGAAAATCCTTCGTGAGAAGATGTCTTCTACTTAATCTTCGACCCCGCGTCCGGGCTTCAAGAAGTGCGGGGAGTGTGGGTCCAAGATGTCGGTGACGGACTCGCACGACGCCTGCCTCTGGTGCCTCGGGGAGGCCCACGACACGGATGACTGTATCGACTGCCAGTCGCTCACGTCCAAAGCCTTACGGGAACGTAAGAAGTTGTTGTCGGTAGGTCGGGTGTCCAAGCCCCGGAAGTCGAAGTCTGCAGGGCTTTCGACGGATGATTCGAGAGGTGACTCCCCGCCTCGTCGTCGGAAGTCTCGTGGGTCTCCTTCTAGGAGTCGGTCTCGCCACTCCTCGGCCTCTTCGAGGCATTCTCGGAAGTGCCGGCAGCGGTCGTCTTCCAGGTGCTCTTCTGAGGACTCTGCCTGGCACGTCGCTTACCCCACCAGCCGTGCAACGCCAGAGGAATGGGCTTCCTTCGGGAAGAAAATGCTGGCGATTCTTGAGTCGCAGGGTACTAAGCCGTCCGCGCCCCCGAGTGGGGTCGGCCGTGAGAGGTCGAGAGACACCGCTCGCAAGAGTGGTCGGCACGAGTCACGGGAGAGGTCCCGTTCGGACGTACCCGTTCCAGGTCCCGGTCCTCGATGCGCTCGAGACCGTGTGCACCTGTGATGTCTTCGAGGAAGACATCGACTCTTGAGGCGTCGACAGGCTTTCTCGAGGCTCCGGCTCCGAGGAAGTCATCGAAGCCGTCGACGCTCAGGTAGTCGAAGGACACGCTCGGAGCTCCGGCTTCGAGGACTGTGTCGATGCCGGCGGCGCTGCATCTGAAGTCGACGCCGATTTACTCGGCGCCGATGCCTGGTCTCTCGATGCCGGCGCCGATTCACTCAACGCCCTCGACGCCTTTCGAGGCTGGGCGTGGCACGGGGGAACCCCCTAGAAAGGCTCTGGCTAAGAGCAAGCACTCTCGAGTGCCTTCTTTTCAACACCTGGAATATATTTCGGAGGTGGATGAGGACTCTGATGGCCTGGTTCCTAGTCCGGTTCCAGACGAGATGGTCTCGGGCCATAGCCAGTTTGACGATTTGAGGCAGTTACTGCATGATGCCAGTGGACTGGACACCTCTCCGGAGGTGGAGTTTTGTAGGCCTGAGCCTGGCTCTCATGCCGATTCCTTGTACCGGCGCCTTATGGCTAGGGTCTCCGAGTACTTGGGATGGTCTGCTCCCCCATGGGAGTTTGTGCAGGATGATCTCACGGACATCCTTGATGTTGGTCCCCCAACTGACCCGGTACTGCCGTTTCATATGGCTCTAATACCGTCCAGCCAGTAGCGACCCCTGCTACTTGACCAGGCACCCCACTCCGGAGAGTTTAGTGGTGCAGGCGGCCACGGCCCCGGCAAAGCAGGCGTCGTACCCTACCATCCCTCCTGATGGGGACGACAAACGTTTTGATGGCTTGGCGAAGAAAGTGTTTTCTTCAGGTGGTATGGCGCTTCAGGCGGCCAACTCCATATGTGCCTTGTCTCGTTTCACACACACTGTGGAACTGTGTTGCGTTAGCGGCTGAACATATTCCCGAAGGGGACGAACGGGATGGTTTCCTTGCTATGGTCCAGGATGGTAAGGATGCCATGTATGAGTCCGTTCAGTCGGGTTTGGACATGGCTGAATGCGTCAGCAGGTCCATGGCAGCGAGCACCGTGATACGCAGGTTTGCATGGTTGCGGAAGTCGGGGTTTGCTCCTTATGTGCAATCCCGGCTCCTCAATATGCCCTTTGACGGTGAACACCTTTTTGGCAGCAAGGCTGACGAGAGCCTTGAGAGGTTGCAGACCTCTAAAGCTGCAGCCAAATCGTTGGGTGCTGCAGTCAGGCAACCTCAGCTTTTTCGTCCTAGGGGACAGCAGTGGAGGGGTGGTTCCTTTCGTTATTACTCCTCCTTTGGTAAAGCGAGAGGAGCTGGCAGTCAAAGAGGCCAACGCAGAGGTACCACAGGTGGACGACAGGGTACCCGTGGTGCCAAGGCCGCTCGGGCAGTTGCCTCTTTGCCCTCAGGTAACGCCGCAGCTGCTACCACTCGGTCATGAGGCCATGTCCCATGGTTCGCCGGTTGGGAGAAGGCTGGCGCAGCATCTTGTAGAGGTGCGTGCCATTACTTCAGATGTGTGGGTTCTGGAGATCATAACCCACGGCTACTGTCTTCCCTTTCGGCAGAGGCCTCACGACAGTCCACCAGGGAACCTCTCTTTGAAGAGTCCTGATCCGCTCCTTGCGCAGGAAATTCAAGCCCTGCTGGAGAAAGGCGCCATAGAGCTGGTGCCTGTAGCGGAGAGGAACAAGGGATGGTATTCCCCTTATTTTTTGATTTTGAAGAAAGACTGGGGATTGAGACCCATCATGGACTTGCGCGGTTTGAACAAACTCCTCAGGAAGGACAAGTTCAAGATTGTTACTCTCTCTCAAGTCCTCCAGGCCCTTCAGTTTCAGGACTGGTTGGTGTCTCTCGACCTCAAGGATGCTTACTTCCATGTGCCGATCCATCCCAAGCACAAGAGGTACCTGAGGTTCGCGGTTGGCGACTCGCACTTTCAGTTTCGGGTCCTGCCATTCGGATTGACCTACGCCCGAGGTTTTTCACCAAGCTCATGGTGGTGGTGGCAGCGCATCTCAGGCAAGGGGGGATTCACGTCTACCCCTACCTGGACGATTGGTTGATCAGGGCGCGCTCTCCCGAGCAGGTCCTGAATCATCTGTCCGTCACCTGCCACTCCCTTCACAGGCTGGGCTTCTCCCTCAATTTAAAGAAGTCCCATTTGCCGCCAACACCGCGGCTCCAGTACATCGGAGCAGTGCTCGACACTTCCCTGGGGCAGTGTTTTCCTCCCCAGATGAGGGCTCTTCACATTCAGCAGATGGTGCACAAGTTTCAGCATGCCCAGACGCTCCCAGCGTTCGAGTTCTTGAGGTTGCTCGGCCTCATGGCATCCTGCATTCTTCTGGTGCCAGAGGCTCACCTGCGGATGAGATCTTTGCAGTGGGCACTCAAGATGCAATGGTCGCAGTCCTCCGGCAGGATGTCGGACCCGGTTCAGGTGCCGCCCTCGTTGGCCCAGGACCTTCTGTGGTGGGCCGTCGAAGGCAACTTGATGAAGGGGGCTCCGTTTTGGCTTCCCTGGCCGGAGGTGACGATCGTGACGGATGCATCCCTCACGGGGATGGGGAGCTCATGCCAACGAGCTGACAGTCAGCGGTCGTTGGTCTCCGTCGGAGTCCAGACTCCATATCAATCTGTTGGAGCTATGGGCCGTCAGGCTAGCCCTGAAGGCTTTTATGCCGACTGTGCGAGGAAAGAATGTCCTGATCCTGACGGACAACACAGTGGCCATGCACTACCTCAACAAAAAGGGGGGGGGGCATGGTCACTTCCTCTGTGCAGGGAGGCGATGCAGCTCGAGTTCTGGGCCATCCAGCAGGAAGTTTCGATCTCGGCAGTTCATCTGGCCGGAGACGAAAACGTGACGGCGGACGCTCTGAGCAGGCAGAGCACGATCTCTCACGAGTGGGAGTTGGCTCAGGAGATTCTCCTGGAGATCTTCACCCTTTGGGGGACCCCTCAAGTGGATCTCTTTGCCTCCAGTGCCAACCGGAAGTGCGAGAGGTTCTGCTCGCGGGAATTTCCTCCAAAAGGAGCCTTATGAGACGTGTTCGTGGTGGAGTGGTCATTCCCACTGCTGTACGCGTTTCCTCCAGTTTCCGTCATCCCGCAAGTGCTGCGGAGGTTATGGAAGTTCGGTTCCCGGATGATCCTCATTGCTCCGGCGTGGGCGCGGAGGACGTGGTACCCGGACCTTCTCGACTTGTCTATCTGCCCTCCACGTAGTCTTCCCTACCGAGACGATCTGCTCTCACGGGAGGGGGTCAGGTTATCCATCCAGAGGTCAGATCCCTCAACCTTCACGCTTGGCTTCTGAAAGGTTGAGGTATAAGGATTGGGACCTCCCTGAAGACGTGATGGAGGTGTTGCTCTCGGCCCGACGGCCAGCAACAAAGTCTCTGTACCGTTGCCGTAAGTTCTGCGACTGGTGCAGAGTTCAGAATGTGGATCCTTTTGCATGTGACATCCCCATGGTTCTGTCCTTTTTACTTTCTTTGGCCCACAGGGGCTTGCAAGTCGGTACCATTAAAGGTTACCTGGCGGCGCTGTCCATCTTTAAGCGCTCGTCTGAAGCGTGTTCCTACTGTAAAATTAATTTCACAGTTTCTGAAAGGGCTCACTAATGTGTTCCCTCCGTCACCTTTCCTGGTGCCCGGTTGGGATTTAAACCTTGTTCTCAGGTTTCTAACGGGTGCTCTCTTTGAGCCTTTGCACTCTTGTCCTTTGGGACTGTTGACTCTTAAAACTGTATTTTTAGTTGCGGTCACTTCCGCTCGCAGAGTGAGTGAGTTACAGGCACTTTCAGTTAAGCCTCCCTTCACTGTTTTCCATAAGGACAGGGTTGTCCTTAGAGTCCGTCCTTCTTTTCTTCCAAAGGTAGTGACGGAATTTCATTTGTCCCAGAAGATTGTTCTTCCGGCATTCTATCCTCCTCCGCATCCTGGTAAGGAAGAGGAGAGGCTCCATAGGCTTGATCCTAGGAGAGCTTTAAGCTTTTATGTTTCACGCATGTCCCGGGTCAGAGTGGACGATCAACTCTTTATTGGTTACGCTGGAAAGCGTTTGGGACAAGCTGTGATGAAACAGACTTTGTCTCGCTGGATTATTTTGGCCATCTCGGAGTGTTACCGCTTGGCGGGTAAGGACCCACCGGCTGGCTTGCCGGCCCATTCTACCAGGGTTATGGCTGCATCTACTGCCCTGCAGAGGGGTGTTCCTATTCGCAACATCTGTGATGCAGCCACCTGGGCTTCAGTACATACATTTGTACGTCACATGTCGATTCCATCCGAGGACAGGATCTGGCCTTTGGCAAGGCGGTCCTTTGCTCTGCTATTTGATTGGCAATTCTAAATTTTCATTCTAAATTCTTTCCCTCCTCCTTGCTCTGGTACTGCTTTGGGAGTCTGTCATAGATATGGAATACGTCGGAGGACCCAATCCCCTCAAAGAACAAGTTACTTTCTTACCTGGTAACGTTCTTTCAATGGGATGGTCTGACGACGTATTCCATATCGCTTTCTCCCTACCTTCCCCGCTGCAGAATTTCTAATGCGATTGCAGCTTACGTTCCGCAAGGCTTTGTGTCTGACTGGCAGTAGACTAATGTCACACGCTCTGGGGGAAAAAACTACAACTGAGGCTACGGGCGTCGTGCGTCCTACTTATCACATCGGATGATGTCGGACGTCGGAGGAGGTCCTCGACGACGGCTCATCGACGACGCTGAAAAGTTTCCGAAGCAGCACAGCTGTGGTGATTACGTGTCATAGATATGGAATACGTCGTCGGACCATCCCATCGAAAGAACGTTACCAGGTAAGAAAGTAACTTGTTCTTCTGATGCTTGTGAATCTGCTTAGAATCCCATGCTGTGCATATTGTCTGACATCTAGTGGTAATCGCAGAGTATTGTATCATTTTTTCTGAAGATAGAAAAGGGACATTGACATGGGCTTGGCTGTAACACTGTCCCCAACGTGACGTGTAGTGTACTCTGATGAATCAGATGTGATTATCACAAGGACCCTGGCCGGGGTCCCTTCTCATGCGGCCAGGGAAAGGCAGATGCAGCCTGATCCTGGGGGTGGTATTATGCTGGAGGATCACATGGGGGAAGGGGGGTGGTGCGGCTATCTGGTCAGGAGAATTCAGAGAACACTTTAGATAATTTCCCTAGTGATCCCACGGTCTTACTGGCCGATTATAAAACAGAAATCTTTAAGGAAAAGAAGAACAAGAACATTGGGGCCTTCCAGGCCTATAATTCCCTAGGCACTGGGACGAGGAAGAGTAGCTCAGGGACGCAGAACTATGATGTGCAGGCTAGTGGTTCTAATGACCCATACCTGAGTGCGACTTTTGAATATTTAAGGCTCCTTCAGGTGCGGGCCATTAGCGGGAGACGTGAGCAGCAGCAGCAGAACGAGCAGAAAGACGACGCTGGGACCGCTGCCGTGATTTCAATGGAGTGTGGTGCTGAGAGAGTCCTAGAAGCTGGGGCTTCATTCTGCAGAGGACGTGCAGCAGTAAGCGGTGCAGCTGTAGGCCGTCCCATGAGATGAGCTCTCACTTTGCAGCATCCTGCTCCAGTGGTTGGTGTTCACTGGAGCATGCAAGAGAAGTGACACGCTCCTGTTTTGACAAACGTGGGGACGCGAGTGTGTGACTGCAGCTGTTAAGCTCTCAGGACCAGACGTGCAAGAAGATCGAATCGGCAGCGGGTCGAGTGGACGTGCAAGAGCAGACCACTGAGTTGGCCGTACTAGACCGCGGGCTGCTAACGGTCATATTGAATACCGAACTGATGAATTAAAGTATTTGTGGCCTGATATACACATTAGAGACAAACCGGAGGAAAAGGATTGTAACTACTAAGTATGGAAAGGCCAATATTTTGCTACCACATTGTCCAAGCCAAAGGAGGCAATCATAAGAGGAAAGGGAAATTATTTTCCTAAAGAAAGCAATGTGAATGAGACATTGTCAGCAGTTAACTGGTGATAGTAGAACCCAAAGGTGGCAGGACAGAAACACTCCTTTGTAGAAAGTCTCAAGGGGGAGAGAAACTTAACCTGCACTACAATTGGCAAACACGCCAGTGGAACAAACTGTATCAATGTGTATTGTATCCTTATGAAAGAAGTTGTGAATTTCATTGAGGTTGAAAGTAAGACTTGCTTTGAAGTTTGAAGCAAGCCATATTGCAGAGTACTTTGCTGTAGTACTAGGGTTTTTTATCCTGGCGGGAGAGTACACCAGGAAAGGGACTGTTTGTGGCTATTCCTGGCAGGTTAGTGGACCAGGAGGAAAATATAGAAGTACTGCATTGAGGTGGAAAGTGGTTGGGAAAAGAAAGTGGAAACCCCACTAAGGTGTTTGATGAACCTTGGTAAAAACCATTCAGACAAAACATTGTTTTTTGTTTTTCCCCACTTCTCTCAAGCACTCCCTTGTGCACCCTCTCCTCAAAAAAACCTTCTGCTGACCCTTCCATTTCGGGATAATATCGCCTGATCTCTCACTCCTTTCCTGGGCAACCTCCTGGAGAAGTTGGCTATTTCTCAGCTTACCCTCCACACTGAATCTATTGATTGCTTACATGACCACCTGTCTGGCTTTAGAGCATCCAGAGGCACGGAAACTGCTCTTCTCAACACCCGTGAAGATCTGCTCTCAAATCTTGATTCTAACTCTTCCTCTGTCCTCATTCTACTTGACTTCTCCTCTGCCTTCGATACGGTAAAACACAACACCCTGAACGCCCTCACTGATCAGGCCCTGGCGTAGCTAATCTCCTTTCTCTCTGACCACCCATCCCAGGTGGAATTGTGGTCCTTTCTCTTCCCTATCACTCTCTCTATGTGCAGTGTCCCCCAGGGATCTAACCTATCCCCCTGTTTTTTCAATGGCTACATGGGCCCCCCAGACCCCTAGGATAGCCACCTTCACCTCCAACTTTCATTGTTATGCAGCGGACACGCAGCTCTCCTTCAGGCTACCCTCGGCCTCTTCCTCACTCATACCTGACTGTCTGGCCTCAATTAAGTCGTGGTGTGCTGCAAACAACCTCTACTTCAATGCCAGTAAGATATTGTCCTCATCGGGACCCCTGCTCCTGCCTTCCCGCTTTCTCTCTGTCCGGCCTCCCTTGGCCCTGCGCCTCCAACTATCAATGAGGCAAAAAATCTGGAGGTCCTCTTCGACTCCACTCTCTTTCTTGTCTCTCAACGCAGACGTCTCTAAAAAGTCCCACTACCAACTGCACCTTCTCAGAGGTATTCTACCTTTTCTCACTTTGCCCCAGAGGCTCGCGGTCTCCAGAGCCCTGGTCCTAGCTAGGCTGGACTACTGCAACAGCCTCTTTTTCAACCTTCCCTCTTCTACACTCCGTCCTCTTCAACTCATCCATAGCAGAACCGCTAGACTTATCCTAGGCCTCAAGCCCAGGGACAGTATCTCTGGCGCGGAAATCCCTTCACTGGCTCGCTGTGGCTGCAAGGATTAAGTTCAAGACCCTTTGCATTGTCCACAAGGCTTTCTGGGGCCTGGTCCCACTATATATGCAGATGGAGTATCTGTTTTACTCTTGGTTTACTTATGATCTTGGGGGTAGATCTTTATCCACTGCAGGTGCCTCCCTCTGGAACAGCCTCCCTGCCTCTCTCCATCTTGAGCTGAATCTCCTTAACTCCCGGAATCTCAAAGACTTTCCTCTACACCACCTCCTTCTGTCTCCCTCTCCCCTGCTACCCTCCTCTTTCTGCTCTATCGACTCTCTAGCCTCTACTTCTGCTCAGTTTTGCGGACTGGCTGCCTGGTGGATCTTCAGAGCCTCACAGGTCCCAAGCTTCCTCGCCAGTCTCCTGCACTTGCCTCCGGGACTTGCACTTGCCGGAGCACTACTGCACTTCTGCACTTCGGTTACGAGCATGAGAGTGGTATCTCTCTGCACTTCACCCATGTTCTGACGGGACTTGGCGCACTTGGTACCTATTGCTCCCCCCTCACCACCATGCACTGCCTGTTCTGTGCACCTGTATTATCTGAATGTACCACGCCTAGTAAGATCGTTTGTCTTGTCTTCCTTATGTCTTCCCCTCCCATGCATCGTTGCGCTTTGAAACACTTGTGTATAAGCGCATAATAAATGAACAATCAAAGAGAAAGTTAAAAACAATGAACTATTGACTGACAGTGTGAAGATGAAGCTTTGTGAATTGTTAGGCAAGAGTTGTGGACATTTGACAAGTGTTCTGTCGAGTGATGAACTTTGTCTGATGGGGAACAATCCAAGTGGAATACTCAGTGAGGAAACGTTGTGCTGTGAGCAAGACTTGGCTATTGAGAGGGGCAGACCCAAACATCAAAAAAGGGGGGAGAGGAGGGCAAGAAGGTAGTGCATTTTAATCGAAACAATAATAGTCATACCCAACATCGTTTTTGAAAAAATGCATTCACACAAATAAACATTCACAACAGTTTTATTCAATTCATTTATATTTGTAAATGTTATATTGATGACGTGATTCTGATTTGGACAGGCACTGTGGATTGTTTGAATGAATTTGCAAAATATTTGAATAATGATTGGGGTATCCAATTTACTCACGAGTACAGCAGTTCAAGCATTAACTTTTTAGATCTGACCATCAGTCTGCATGATAATGCAATGGTAACCAAAACATTTCGCAAGTCTACAGCGGTCAATGCAATTTTACATGCGTCTAGTTGTCACAAAAAATCTGTTATTACCAACATATCGAAAGGTGAATTTATTAGAGCGCGCAGAAACTGTTCTAGTGAGATTTTGTGCATGAATGTGGTTTCTTACGTGACAAATTTAAAGTTAGAGGTTACAACCCTGACACAATACTCAAAGCTGAACGTACTGCCCAGAGCATGAAGCGGTTGACCTACTCACACCGAAAAAAAGGTCCAATTCCAATCATAGTAATAAATTAACATTTATTACACGTTACAATGCAGACAGCTCTAATTTATTTAAAATTGTTCAGCGTCATTGGTATTTACTCCCGCTTGACCAAGATATAGCACCATGGCTGGACACATTACTGAATTTCATTTACACCAAGGCAAGTAACCTAAATAATTTGATATCTCCATCATTTATGCCCAGCATCCAAGTTTCGTCTACTTGGCTTAGCCAGAAGATTAATCATGGTTTTCATAAATGTGGAAAATGATCCATGTGTTATGCACTAGAGGTCCCGCCAATTGATTTTGGTAAATTGGGAATGTTCAAAGTGAATACCTTCATTAATTGTAACTCTAAATTCTGCCTCTACTGTATACTGTGTCTGTGGAAAATATTACATTGGCAGTACCATTCGACCTCTTAAGACTAGGATACGTGAGCATTTATCCACCATTTCAAGCCAAGGATCCAAATACCCCTTGGCCACACACTGGCAAATCAATCATCAGCTGGACAATAAGTCCGATATCAGGTTTGCCGGCATGGCAAAAGTAACCTTGCCACAACGTGGCGGCAACCTGACTTTGAAACTCAGGCAACTGGAGGCAAGGCTAATTTGCCAATATCGTACTGTATTAATTGGCCTTAAGTGACCATGAATTTTCAGTGTTTCTCTGAAGTCATTCTGTTTAAATGCCCATGATTAACTGGTAACATGCTACATGTGCTTTCATACAATGATTGCAATAAGATCTGTCCTGTGTGTTCAGGTTTTTGTTCACCCCAGGCTTATCTCTATATATTGCCAATCAATTGGTTAATTACATTTTTGTGGAAATTATATTCATGGAGGCTCCGTCTACCCAGGGGAGGACTAAACTGTGGATGATTCACGTATCGGCTTATTTATTGCCTCATTGCTTTACATGGTTGCTTATATGTGGCAACCGTGGTTCATTGCAATTAGCAACAAGCATAATCTTATTTCTGAGGCTTGTGGAATCTGCTTAGATCACATGCTGTGCATAGGCCGACATCTAGTGGAAGCTGCGGAGTATTACAGTTTGTTTTTCGAAACTCGAAAATGGGCGTTGACACAGGGCGCGCCAGTAATACTATCCCTAGTGTGACGTCCCCTGTACCCATGATCCCTCACGCGTCTAGGACCCTTGGATTGTTTTTTTCCGCCATACTGGTCGGAAGCATTTCGCGGAGTTCCCTGGCCTAAGCCATAATTTTGCAAAATATTGATAATTTTACCCCTTTCTCCACCCCAACATCGAGATACCGAATTTCTACACTCGACGCCGGATCGGAGAGGATTTCGACCGTCGACTGCACGACGGATTTGGGTCTCAAGGCTTCCGTCTCGGCCTGGGCCGCTGGTCTCGGCCCTGCAAGTAGGGAGAGTGGGGGGGGGGTGGTCATACTCTACATTCTTGTAATATATAGATACACTTATATATTCCTACATTTACCAGCCCGCTGCCACAAGGTGCGTATGGAGGTTACCCCTTTCCAATTCTGCCCCAAGTGCAATCGCAAATACCCTTGGGTCGACAGGCACGCCACGTGCAACCTCTGCTTGCAGAGGGACCACCCCGAGGCAAATTGCAGAGCCTGTAGTAGGTTTAAGCCTAAAACACTTAGGGACCGTTCAATCAAGCGTTGGGCCCACCACGCCAGGCGTCAAGAGGCCATGGCAGCGGAGGGCGCCTTCAGCGATGGCAGCGACACCGTACTTTCGGACGGCGAGGGCTTTATGGCATCTAAAGACAGCCGAGCGCAAGTCCCCGACCTCGGAAGGTCGACCGGCAGGCCGGCTATGGGGAACACCCCCGGCGACACGAGCGCTTCCCATGACACTTCCACAAAGCACATAAAGTCCAACCGAGACTCGACGCGCACGTCGGGTTCTCGAAAAGAGGCATGTAGAGAACGGTCCGAATCGGTGTCCTCTGGGCGCTCTCGATCTAGATCGCCGCACGACGCCAGGCAAACATCCACTATTGCCAAGAGTGCCTCGCTCCCTAAGGTCACGGAAGTTCGATCGTCGGAAGACGAAGCCGACTTCCACCCTCAGGCCGCACTCCAAGAGTCGGCCCTCGCAGACCGAATTACTACAGATCCCGAACCCCTACCTCCACACTCGAAGGATAGGGTCAAGACCCCCGAACCTCGACGCCAGGCGTCGAAAAGCTCAGAGGGCCCTAAAACACACGGGAAACACTCCTCCAGTCACGGGGAGGGAGGGAAACAACAAAGGAAGCCGTCTCTACCCACTTCCAAGCCCGTAGAACACTCCACTCCTCAAAAACAGAAAGACAAGTCCAGGTCTTCTGATAACACCAAAACCCCTGCACAGGGTACCAAGTCTAGTCAGGATAAATTTGAAAAAATCCCAGAAAGGGTCATTCCCAGTTCCAGAGAATGGACCAGTGTTGACATAGATAGGGTAATGTTAAGAATGTCATCTTTGGCAGATTTTTATGCACAAAATCCAGAGCACTTTCTTGCTTATACTCCTGACGGGTCAGCACCCTCTGGCTATAAGGATCCTATACCTCAAAGTACAAGGTCCCACTTTGAGACACCAACAGGGTCTTCAGACCCCTTCTACGTCCAGCCCTATTCTCATTACCAGGGAGAGACATCCTTTGTTGAGGATCCAGATTTGGGCATGGTGGAGGAACAAACTGGGACAGGCTACTATGGGGATGATGAGGAGGAGGAAGACCCCTACAGGGTAGACTCCCCAGGAGAAAGAGAGGCCCCGGTTACCGACTCCCCTGTCGACAACCAGCCGCTCCTGAATGAAGTGCTGTCTCGAGCAGCCGAACATTTCCACATTGACACCCAGGGTGCCCAGGAGGAAAGAGACTTCGCAGAAGAGTTAGTGGGGGAGAGGAGGCCTGTTGCTCAGGCCATCCCTATCCTAAAATCTATTCAAAGAAGAATAGACCCGTCACTCCTCAATCCTAACCTCACCAGAGCAGTGAACCCTAGGATTGAAAAACTTTTCAAGGCGGCCCAATCAGACCCACTATATATAAGGGGGCATCTGAAGCCGGACTCCCTGGTTGTTATTAACACCCGTAAGAGGGCTGGAACACCCTTATCGTCCGAGGCTCCTCCCGACAAGGAGAGCAAAAAACTGTACGGGTTAGGCAGGAAAGTGGCCTCCACTTCCGCCTACCAGGCAAGGATTGCCAACTCCACCACCCTGTTGGCCAGCTACAACTGCCATCAGTGGGAAGAGGTCGCGGCACTCATAGAATCCGCACCAGAACCCTCGAAGAGCCAATTGGCACGAGTTTCAGCGGAGGGAAGAGCCGTGTCCGGTTGCATTTTAAAGGCAACCTTTGATGCCGCGGATAACGCCGGCAGATTAATAGCAGAAGGAACTGTTATTAAGAGACACGCTTGGCTACGCCAGTCTGGTTTCAAGGCTGAAACACAAGCGTCATTATTGGACAAACCGGTGGAGCCGGATCTGTTTGGTAAGGGGGTCGAGGACGGACTAAAGAATGCTAAGGACGAGTATGAAACACTCAAATCCCTAGGCCAGCTAACCACTAAACCCCCGAATCAGAGGGAATGGCAATTTTCGTCACCCACGCGGCCAAAATTCCCAGAGAGGTTCTAACTATTCCCAGGGGCAGGGTACACAGTGGAACAATAATAACCAGCAGTCTACCCAGGGTTACGGCAGGGGTAATAAGAGAGGACGTGGTAGAGGTAGAGGCAGCCCCAATAAAGGAGGCGGCACGCCTCCACCGAAACAGTGACGATCCGTTCAGGGTCCCTTCTCACGCAACCCCAGTAGGGGGGACGCATTTCCAACCTCACCCAAGCTTGGGAAGGGATCACATCAGACAGATGGGTGCTGTCAACAGTATCCGTGGGGTACTGTATAGAACTACTAGAGCGTCCCCGAGACCATCCTCCATGACAAAAAATACATTCTTTGAAACACCAGAAGATCCTCCTAGAAGTGATCGTCAATCTGCTAGCAAAGGACGCGATAGAACTCGTCCCGGGACACCAGGTAAACAAGGGTATTTATTCAACTTACTTTCTTGTGCCAAAAAAAGATTTGACAATGCGCCCAGTATTGGACTTACAGCCTGCCAACAAGTATGTCAAGCCCCAAAGGTTTCGCATGACAACTCTCCAAGAGGTAATCCCCCTCCTAAAAAAGGGGATATTACATGGCAACATTGGACATGAAAGATGCCTATTTTCATATTTCCATGGTCCCAGTGCACAGAAAATACTTGCGCTTCAAGGTGGACAGTCCGCACTACCAGTTCAAGGTACTGCCCTTCAGGATAGCTTTGGCCCCAAGGATATTCACCAAGGTACTGGCGGTGGCAGCAGCACACCTACGCAGGGAGGCAATCCCGGTGTACCCATACCTGGACGACTGGCTCATCACGGGGGAAACCCCAGTAATTTGCAGAACAAACATTCAAAGGACTATCGACCTCCCCTTCGAATTGGGCTTCTCAATAAACGAGAAAAACTCAAGTCTAGTGCCAAGCACATCCAAACAATTCTTAGGAGCTATCCTAGACACTCAAGAGGGGTTGACCTTTCCTTCAGAGGAAAGAATTCGGAATATACTGCTGCAAATTCCGCAATACCAGTCCAGTCGCCAGATAACGGTTCACAAAGCAATGCGTTTGCTGGGGATGATGGCGTCATGTATTTACCTGGTCCCCCACGCGCGCCTGCGCATGTGTCCCATGCAGGAATGGTTGACAAAACAGTGGTCTCAGGCAAGTGGTCAGTGGGACGATCTAGTGGTCGTTTCGCCAACACTGGTACAAAGCCTTCTCTGGTGGACAAGAGAGAATCTGTCCAAGGGGAAACCCTTTTACGATCCCGAGATACAGGCGGTAGTCACAACCGATGCATGCCTGACGGGGTGGGGAGCTCACCATCTCCACCACACAGCTCAGGGTCTCTGGTCTCATGCAGTGGCCAAGAATCACATCAACCTGCTAGAGCTTCTGGCAGTATTCAGAGCGCTCCAAGCTTTCGAACCCTACCTTTTAAACCTGTCAGTGCAAATCCGGACGGACAGCACTACAGCCATGTTCTACCTGAACAAACAAGGAGGGACTCGCTCGCCAAATCTGTCCAAGCTTGCCCAGAAAATCTGGATATGGGCACTCAGACGGAACATCTTCCTGTCATCACAACATGTTCCAGGGGATCTCCATTCCCTAGCGGATGCTCTGAGCAGAGACCCCCTCCAGAGGAACACGAGTGGTGTCTACACAGAGAAGTCGTAGAAGATATCTTCTCTCAGTGGGGATTCCCCACTATAGACCTATTCGCCACAAGCGAAAACAGACAATGCCCAGGATTCGCATCCAGGTTCCCCCAACCAGACTCCCAGGGGAACGCCCTGTGGATGAACTGGTCAGGGATGTTTGCGTACGCTTTTCCACCAACTCCTCTAATCAGGAAGGTGGTCAACGAGATGAACAGAGAATAGATGACGCTCGTCCTGGTTGCTCCCATGTGGGCGAGACAACCGTGGTTCCCACACTTACGCAGACTGGCGGTGTGCGAACCCATCAGACTTCCGAGCTGGTACAACCTATTGTCCCAGCACCAAGGTCAAACAGTGCACCCTCAACCCAACTCAATGAACCTGGCAGCATGGCTCCTGAGGTCATAGAGTTTGGACATCTCAAATTACCACGGAGGTGTATGGACATCCTAAAAGAGGCTAGGAAGCCGAACACGAGGCACTGCTACTTTGACAAATGGAAGAGATTCGTAATCTGGTGCCAGAGTAAGCAAGTCAACCCAGTTGATTGCACTCCTTCCACTATTGTTACTTACATGCTCCACCTGCTGGATGCGGGGCTGGTTTTTAACTCACTGAAGGTACACCTGGCAGCCCTGTCAGCATACACCACTTCCCATAACAAGGTGTTGTGGTGGAAAGTACCAGTAGTTAACTCCTTCATGGAAGGAGTAAAGAGACTTCACCCTCCTATTTGTAACCCACCACCAGGATGGGACCTGAACGTGGTGCTATCTAAACTCATGGGCCCCCCCATTCGAGCCCATGCATAAGACAAGTCTCAAACACCTGACCTATAAGACTGCCTTCTTAGTAGCCATTACATCCATAAGAAGGGTCAGTGAAATTCAGGCTCTGTCAGTGCAGGATCATTTCTTTACTATTCATAAGGATAAGCTGGTTTTACGGACAGACCCTAGGTTCTCACCTAAGTTTATTTCCAAATTCCATGTAAACCAGTCCATCGAGCTTCCGGCTTTCTTCCAAAACCCACAAAGCTCGGCTGAGGTTAAACTACACACCCTAGATGTGCGTAGGTCGGTCCTTTACTACGTAAACAAGACCAGACCGCTAAGAAAAACAGACCAGCTGTTTGTCTCCGTAGCTACAGGCAGAGAGGGGGATCGCGTCTCTAAAGGTGCCCTCTCTAGGTGGATTGTTAACTGTATCCAGCTGTGTTACTCCCTTTCTGAACAAACTCTGCCTTTCACGCCAAGAGCCCACTCTACAAAAGGCATTGGGGCCACTCTGGCTTTTATTGCAAATGTACCCCTTGACACCATTTGCAAAGCAGCTACTTGGAGCTCTATTCACACTTTTACTCAGCACTACTGAATTGACACCCATTCCAAGACAGATACTCAAGTGGGACTAGCGGTTCTAAGACATTTATTTGCTCATGACCCTTCTCAAATCCCACCTCCTTCTAACACTGCTCGCTAATCTATGCACAGCATGTGATCTAAGCAGATTCCACAAGCCTCAGAAGGGATACATTACTCACCGTAATCGTATTTCTGATGCTTGTATCTGCTTAGATTCACATGCGACCCACCCTTCCTCCCCTCTGAGAGAAGGCGCATGGATGCTTGTAGTCTTATCTTTCTATCTATCTGCTTGGATTATCTGTACTCGCGCTACTCCTCATGTCATAAAAAATACAATCTGAGGGTCCTACACGCGTGAGGGATCATGGGTACAGTGGACGTCACACTAGGGATAGTATTACTGGCACGCCCTGTGTCGACACCCATTTTCGAGTTTCAAAAAACAAACTGTAATACTCTGCAGCTTCCACTAGATGTCGGCCTATGCACAGCATCTGAATCTAAGCAGATACAAGCATCAGAAATACTTTTACGGTGAGTAATGTATCCCATATACAGGTTGTTTATATGTGGCAACCGTGGTCTATGGCAAATAGCATTAAGTACAATTTCGCATGAGTCCCAATTTTTTGCCGTAAACTGGCCAACTGTCTTTTCCCCCGCTCTTTGACTAAATAATAATAATTAAGCTCGCTATTCAGCATTAGGTTATCACGTTCCCTGTATACGAGTACTTTCAACATGGCCGCCGGTTTGTGCCTTATCTCAGTGCGAGTGCGGTTGCTGTATGTATTTTTTACTTAAACAGGAGCGCTCACGCACGGCTCCTGTTTTTCCTACCAACGTGCGAAAACGCCAGTGAGTTTAGTCTTTCGCGCAGACCCCTGCAGACTAACATCAAGCAGGGGGCCATACGCATGTGACTACTTCGCTCTCTTGCGTGCATTATGTGGATTGGTACAACATTAACGCAAGTGTTTTTGTCTCCCCCTGTACCTGATGCCGCCTCGGTGATGGCTTTTTCGTTTTACACAATTGCTTTCGTTTTCGACATCAAGTGTCTAATTGCAATTGCAACTTTATAGGTATGTGGTTGCATGCAATTACAACTACCTTATTAGTTTTTATTGCCGTGCATATTTTAAGGCAAGCACTAGAATTCATTAATCAACTTATATTTACAGCCCGGTATTACAATTTTCAATCGGTAAGGTTTTCAATAATTGTTGTTTTTACCATTAGATAATAAGTCATAATTTTTGTAATGTTTTTGAGATCACCCTTTAAGAATTGGGTTTTTCATTTTTCTCTCCAAACAATTAATAGTCAAGCATTCAAAGGTAAAAGGTTTTTTTTTTCTCTTATGTCACCCTCTGGCCTCTTAATAGCATTACATATGGGGTGAACAACAAATTTTTGAACATACACGACCGGGCTCGGTAGTTCTGTATTGTCTAATCAATTGTATTTCTTTTCTCTTTCTCTTACGTTATGTTATGTGTGTCAATTGCGTTTGCCAATACTTCATATCCTTTTTGATGCAAATTGGTTTACCTTATTATATGTGGTACTCTTGACGACTGTTTAATTGTGTGAATGCATTTTTGCAAAAACGATGTTGGGTATGACTATTATTGTTTCGATTAAAATGCACTACCTTCTTGCCCTCCTCTCCCCCCCTTTTTTGATGTTTGGGTCTGCCTATCTGTTATTTTTGTTATATTACACATGATTACGCTAAATATGCATACCAATTATGTGTTATATTTGACAGCCTTGGAAGAAGAGCGTTGTTGCTCGAAACACGTGTCGGCTGTGCTGTTTTTGATTACATTTTGCTCAATGAGCTTTAACAGTTTTCTGATGTGTGCGCAATTTATGGAAGTAAACTAATTCTGATCAATCCCATTAGCATAGCCACCTGGCAGGGTGACTACAAACTTGCTCCCAATTGCAGCCCCTACCAGAGTTTATCAATTTTAGTCAGTGCGCCTAACCTCAACCATCCAACTGTGCCAAAAAATTTCTCAAAACTATTGAGAGGGGACTTTGAGTTGAAAGCTTCTACTTTAATCCTGGGGAAGGGAGAATCGACCCTGGTTATAATGATATTGCTATACAAAACCTTGTGTGAACCTAACTATATTTTTTTTATTTGAACGGCCATATGATACCTGTATGATTTATTGCATGTATAAGTGTGAGGGACAGAAACCTTTTTGATGATAGGGTTTTTCCTTTAGTCTTAGTTTCATAGGAAGGGAAATCCTTGTTTGGGGAAAGCAAGGTGTTTACCAACCCCATATAAATTAATAAAATGGCTACTTGTGAAAAATATCTATCCCAGGGGTCTGCAACCTGTGGCTTTCTAGATGTTTGGACTACAACTCCCATGATCCCTCACCATTGACTTTGCTGGCTTGGGCTGATGGGAGTTGTAGTCTAAAACATTTGGATAGGCAAAGGTTTCAGACCCCTGATCTATCCAGTTGTCTGTCTCGCATATCTGACACCTTACAGTACCCAAAATCCGTCACACTTCGTGGTCCCATTCACCTGTCCCCCCCGGTTGTTTTTTTTCTGGTCGGATGCTTTCATACGGAGCTCGTTATCAACGAACCTCTTAGACGACTGTTGCTGTCTGCCGTCCTGTGTACCTTCACTGACTCCAACTCGATGGCTCTTTCGCCTGGCTGCTTTTCCACTCTATCATGGAGAGAACTCCATTTAAATCTTGCCCTTCCTGTAATATGAGGTTTCTGTGGAAGGACACTCCTAGGGAGTGTAACAATTGTCTACCTCGTTACCACGACGGTGGCTTTGCAAGGCCTGTTAGCTATTTAAACCTAAAATGCTTAAAGAAAGGCGCACAAAGCGGTGGGCGGCCTACGCTATGCAGGCCGAGAGTCATTCTCCCGTAGGCGCCGCGGACAAGGATTCTTCAAGCAGCCACGGCTCTGTTTCTTTGTCCTAAGATGTAATTGTGGAGTCGGTTGACTCCCACCTTCACGACCCCAGCACTGCTAAGCATGCTGTTGGGAGGTGCAATGGCGAAATCACACCCTGGAGACCAAGGCACACACTCTTTCAAAAGGCAAAGCACACTCTGCCTACTTCGACAGACCTGCAGGCCCCTTTGAAGTTTAGATGGGGCCTAGTGAACCTTGGGGTTCAGGACCCGCTGCAGCTCTGCCGTTGTGGTGGGTGCATGGTACCAAGACTTCGATTCCCAAGGGTGCCGTCCCTAAATATTCGGTGCATGTTTTCCGATGAGGTGAAAAAGGTGTCCATTTCGTGAAACATCACCCCTAACTCGGGGAAAAGCTTTCTAAAACCCCTTCTCGTGGTTATGGGTCCCCCAAAAAGAAATTCTTTACCTTCAGGGTATTTCCAGGCTTCCTCTCCCTTATCCCAGGTCCTACAGGGGACTGCAGACTATATTGCTTCTGACTGTATTTTCTCTGCCAGAAGCTTCCATATCCACTCCCTGGACTAGGGAGAGATTTGGACACTGTTTGAAAAAGTGTCTGCATTTATTGACTTTTCCGAAAGGTTTGACATCCTTAAAAGGCTGATCCCTTTGAGGAATGCCCTAGGCCCCCAAAGTCTCCTGGGCTTCACTCTTCTAGACAAAAATTGCCTGATCCTTCTGAAGACCTTTTCCAAGATGTTTAGTATGCTCAGGACAATGACCTTTGTCCCAGGTCGTGATGATGGCTCCCAAGACCCTGTTTTTCACGACCCACATGCTTGGACCCTGTGAACGCATCATGAAGCAAGTCACAGACAACAGATTCACTTTCTTAATAAAGGACTTTTACTTCAAATGTCCGGATGGATGGAGGCCTAACTTGCCCTACATTAAGGTGGGATTTCCCTACTTAAATAAAGTAAGGATAGTCTGTGTCCGTAAGTCCAACTAAAAAGTGGTCTGTCCAAAACCTATGGTTGCCCTTTCAACTAAAGATATACAATGTGTAGGGATGGCAGCACCCTTCCCCAAGCTCAAATAGTTCCACAAAGAATGGCTCTCGGTGCCCTTCCCCAAGTGCAACACATTTCAAAATGTCAGGGGTCTCTTTCCCAAGTTAATCACAGTTCCAGGATATCTCAGGATTCCCTTCCCCAAGATAAAGGTATTAGCCTATCTGACCGTGGCAAACTGATTGACCAATTTGGTGTAATATGATATGGGTTATTTGGCCTTCAGGCCAATTTGGTCGCATATATTGCTACATACCAACCCTGGAGAGCTGGGGTTGCGGGGTGTCCCCCTGATATCCAGGGTTGGTATTTAACAATATTGTGGTGCAGGGGTGACCCCGCTTCCTTAAAATTGGAGGCGGGGGACAAAAGAAAAATGCATAGGCGTTTATATTGGGCACTGACCAAATTGACCGTAAATCAGTTTGCCACAACCAGTTTGAATTCGCTCAGACATACCCAAACCAAGATAAACACAGTTCCAAATGGGTCGAGTCTCTTGAGATTCAGCAGCATTGCACAGTTCCCACTGGTACTCCTTTTAACTCTTATCACAAATGCTCTTCTTCAGCAGTTATCACACAGCCTTCGACTCTGGGCCCTTTCTGACCCTTTCCCAGGTTGGGCTAATTCGTCTAGGCGCAGTTGTTGGACCACAAGGTCCACCCAATACAGGTCACGATAACCATTGACACTCTGGGATGCTCTTAATCCTTCTTGAAGAACATTGGTACTCCTATGTCCCGTCTCATTTCCTCCATCATGTATGGGCGTCTCTCGCTAGAGATTGGAACAGAGCCCTTTTTACTAGCTTTGTTCTATTGAAAGCTTTTTATACAAGTTGTGTTTTCCTTCTTTGGAACAGTAAGTCGATTTTATGCACTTGGCAGTTGCTGGTATAAATTAGGGTGGGGTCTGATCCCGTTGTGTTGCCAATTCTTTAAGGAGCATCTAGTGTTCCGTGTTATTCTTCAGCACCTCAAATGGTTGCCTGTAGTTGTCCCTTGGTGTCATTCAGGATGGCGGTGCTCTGAAGCTTTCAGTGGACCAAATTAATTAACTATAATGTCCCTGTAAAAATCTGAATAGGTTAAAACATGTATGTCAAACAAGAGAATACATTTCTAATACAAAATGTGAAAAATGTACTAAATGCTTAGCAGCCAGGACACCTTTCTTATTAAGAGGCTATTTTTGAATGTAGATTTACCTTTCTTGATGATTTTCAAACCCATAATTTGGGCAAGTCCCTTCCGTACTGTATTTATTCGAATTTGCCTTGAGAAAGCCCAAGCAAAGGCGAAACTATAAGCATGTGTCTCCAATTGGGAGAAATGTCGGCACCATGTACTCATCTGGAATGAAATGGCAATAAAACACAAACTCCAAATTAATCAGTAATTTTTTAATTTATTTTTCACCTAGAGGCGGACAGCCTCAGCAGGCTGGGCTTGGACAATTACGATTGGTAGTTGAACAAGAAGGTCCTTCAGGACATCTTCAGCAGGTGGTGTCACCCTCACATAGACATATTTGCGACAGCTCAACCAGACTTGTCAGCAGTTTGCATCCTGGGGGTTTGTGGGGGTGGGGCCTAGGCTCAATGGGGGACGCACTGCAGATACAGTGGGACGGAATGTGAGCCTACGCATTCTTGCCATCCTTTCTTTACAGGGTCATCAGCAAAATCGGAGAGATACACCACCTGCGACTGGTACTAATAGCGCTGCAGTGGCCGGCCAGTCCTCCGTACTTGGACCTCCTGCAAATGGCAGAAACATTCTCCGATTACCCTACCTGTCAGAATGTAACCTCTCCCGATGCAGCAAGGGTGAACAGTGGTTCACCCCTAGCAGCCTGGTCCCTGAACAGATAACGCTAAGACACCTCGGTCGATCTCAGGACAATCTGAAAATCATCCAAGGTGCTAGAAGCCTTGCTACCCGCAGGCAATACAAAAGCAAATGGACCAGATTTTGCTCCTGGCCCAGGGAGGCAGGAGCAGATCCCCTATCGTGCTCTCTAGATCAGGTGCTCTCATTCTAACTGCACCTTGCTAAATCAGGGGTCCAGGTGGATTCATGTCGGACATACCTGGCAACCATCAGCGCCTACAGAATCTCAGAAGGAAACTTGTTCTCAACTTCCAACCCAGTGGTGAAAAGACATCTGGTGGGGTTGACAAGGATGTAACCACCTTTCAGGCATCTGGTCTAGGACCTCGATATAGTCCTTGGCGCCTTTGCGAATAAGCCTTTCGTGCCCATGGCAGGCATGTCATCAAATTAGTCACAATAAAGACAGCGCTCCTAGTGGGCCACACGCATGCAAGATCCAGGCTCTAGTGGCTACAGAGCCGTACACTACATTTCATCGAGACAAAGTGGTGCTGCGCGCTCATCCTACTTTTCTCCCAGAGGTGTTCTCATCATTCCACCTTAAAGAGGAAATTGTGCTCTGTCTTCTTTCCTAATCCCATGAACGAAGCCGAAAAGGTCCTCTGTCTTGATGTCAGGAGAGCACTGAAATTGTACTTGGATAGGACCGAGGATTTTCATAAATCCGACGCACTGTTTGTCACTTTTGGCGGGTCAAAGACGGGAGGACAGGCTTCCATGGCTTCAATAGCTCGTTGGATGGTTTTAGCCATTCAAGAAGCTTATATGGTACACCGTAAGGAGTTTCCAAAGGACATACACGCTCATTCTGTCAGGGACAAGGCAACAGCAGTTGCTTACCAGCGACACGTACCCTGGCAAACCATTAGCAGGGTGGCAACATGGGGCCCCCCCATCAGCCTTCTGCAAGCATTACTGCATAGATGCAAGTGCGCGGCTGACGCGGCCTTCGTACAGGCCGTGCTGCGAAACCTCTTCACGTAAACTTAAAGCAACACTCCACCCCAGGGCTTCAATCTGTGGTATTCGCCCATACAGTATGGAGGAAAGGGGACAGAACGTAGGAGTAATTAGAAGTTACTGTAGTGACTAACGTACTCCTACTCCATAGTCCCCCTTCCTCCATATGTGCAACCATCCTTTCCCCTAAAGAAAACAGTAGCATGCATAGGCGGTTTAATACTGCTGATGCGTCAAAGGGGACTGAGGTGTGGCGCTGGTGAGTGTGGTGAAGGGAGTGCATGTCCCGGGGCCACACCACTGCGCGCAACTAAATTTAAAGGGAAAGACAATTATTTCTGGTGAAAGAGGTTCAGTTCCAGTGCCTAGCGAGGAAAGCCCATACAGGATGTAGGAAAGGAGATTATGGACTAGGAGTATGTTAGTCACTACGGTGAGTAACTTCTAATTTTTCCACCTAGCATCAGTGGCAACACTTGACATTTGCTGTGGTTCTTTTCTGATAACAGAAAGGCTTGATCATCACTTATATGTTGAGTCTTTTGGGTTTACCACAACTTGCATTCAACTTGCCCCTCGGAGTTCAACAACTTGTTTCTCATCACAATTGCTTTTCACTCAGTTCAAAAGAAATGTTCATAGTAACTTTCACTTTGTTTTTTAATGCTTGCAACAAACTTCACTTCTTTCAATTTAGCACGTAATTCGTCTTCCACTTGTGCCACAAATCTCATGTTTTCCATATCTTTTCTTTAATTCAGTGTTCAATATTGGGTGTTGTATTTTCCCTAATACTTGTCACTTGTTTCATGCTTCATTATTCCTTCAAAATTACTTGGCACTTTATTTGTGATTCATTCGGTTTAATTCGGGTGCCATACCCTCTTATCATGCGCTTCTCGCTTAAGCGTAAACATTGAAGGCGTTACATTTGCCCCAGAGCACCATGGTCTGAGTATTCTCCCTCTTGTACTCACCAGAGCTGCTTTGCTTTGTCGGGCGTCCTCGCACTGGTCTTCATTCCTCTTTCTCCTACCGGGTAGGCGTCGTGAGGCACAGCGAGCAACGCTCGCTTTTGGAATAACTTCGAGTGGCGTCCTGCTGCAATCAAGAGTTCTCGGTGTTCTCCAACTCCAGCTGGGAACAACACCGGGCAATGTTGGGGCTTCGGTGCTCTCGCGGCTCGCTCAGGTCGTGGCACCTTCTTCCTCCGCTTGGCTCCCATGTCATCCTCTCTGCTCCTTGCCACACACCGGATACCTTCTCTCCAGGTAGGTTCTCCCTGCTTTGCTGTGTGGGCCTGCTTTTAAGCACCTCTAGCCTCTCAATAGGCTGCAGGTGCAAGTAGTTTGCCTGACCTTTTCCAGGCATCTTCCTCGTCTCAGTACTATAGTGGTGAAACTGACTCGGAGTATATATTACTCCTCGTCACCTCTTCGTCGTCCCAATCATTAAGGGGTCCATTTCAGTTTTGTAGTGAGTGGGTGATGGAGGTATAGATTGACAAAACCCTATGAAGGAAGGGAGAGGGTCGGATTCATTCTCATAGGGGAAAGGAGGATACTGTGTCCTATCTTGGGGCATCTTAGTCCTTCCTCTAGATTACTCCCCGCCCCCCCCCCCGCCACCCGCAGGTAGTCCTCCCTCACATAAACTCCTAAGGTCGGGATTCAGTATCTTCAGCCTTTCCCTGGTCACCTGGATGAAGGCTATTTTAGGTAGAGAAGTGAGGACGCCCTCGGGTTCCTCACAACCCCTACTGATGACCAAGGGAATTGGCCCACTACCCCTGCTCATGAAACTGAGCCTGATAACATCTTTGTGGATGCTCCTGCTGTATCCCATCCCAATCCAACTCCCTTATTGATGATCAAATGCCTTTCAATACCATCATTGGAAAAGCAGCAGCTCATTTTAAGATTGTCACAGGACATACTCCAGGAAAAGGTTCCAGTCAGCCAAGCTATTCTGCTTCTTAATTCCATTAAAAAGCACATTGCGCCCTCCTTGCTTATGCCCTCCCTTACACGGGCGGTAAATCCACGGTTCGAGAAGCTGTTTTGCCCTGCGCCTTCTGATCCACTCTATATCTGGGGGCATTCTGTCCTGGACTCCCTAGTTGTTACCACAACTAGAAAAAAAGGGGGTTCTCTGTCGTCTTCTGATTCTCCCTGTGATAAAGGCTGCAAGAAACGTTACACTCTGGGCAAAATAATCACTTTTTCAGCCTACAGTACCCGCTGTGCTAACAATGCCACTATCCTTAATAGTTTTGTTATGTCCAATAGGGACTGGTACAAGAGTGTCTGCAAAATGTGCCTGAACCTACAAGGTCGTAGCTACTTGCGGTGGTGCAGGAGGGCCGCTAAGTCACAAACATCTTGAAAAACACACCTTGCGCCGCAGAGAGGGTGTTGACTGATGGCACTCACTCTTAAAATGCCATGCATGGATTAAAAATTCTGGGTGTTCCGAGACACAGGCATCGCTCATTAATAAACCTATTGAGGACTCGGCTCTCTTCGGCAAGGTGGTGGATGACGCCCTTGAGACAGCAAAGAAGCAGCACGAAACATTGAAATCTCCTAATCTGATTTCTGCCAGACGTATGTAAAACGCAGGGTCTTCCATACCCGCTGGCACTTTTGCAGGCAGTCCTTTTCCCTGCACAGCTCAGCCTGCCTATGGTACAGGGCGATCATTCTGGTATTCTGGCCAAGGAACGTCCAGCGCCTATCAAATCCCGCAAGAACGTGGATTTCCGCAAGGGTAGGGGAAGAAATGCAGCATCCAGAGGCTCCCCTGTAGACAATTACTGATTTAGGTGCCCCCATGACTCTCCAGCAGGAGGATGGATGATTAACATGCTTTACCCATTCACGGGAGGGGATAACCCCTAGGTTAGTGGGTGATAAAGACTGTGGGCGACGATTATTGTATCAAGTTTGTTTATCTACCTTGATACCACCTGTCAAAGAACAGAAGACTGTCGCCGGAACAGCGCCTCCTCCTGGAGTAAGTACAGACCCGGCTGCAGAAGGGAGCGATCAAACTTGTCCCAGATCTTCAGGTAAACAAGGTTATTTATTCAATATACTTCCTTGTACCCAAAACTGATCTAATCATGCACCCTGTATTAGACCTGCATCCTGCGAACAAGTACGTCAAGACTCAAAAGTTCAGGATGACAACTCTGCAGGAGGTAATCCCATTGCTAAAACAAGGGGATTACATGGCCACCCTGGATATGAAAGATGCATACTTTCATATTTCAATGTTGCCAGCACACAGAAAGTACTTAAGGTTCAAGATGGAGAACACTCACTATCAGTTTAAGGTACCCCCTCCTCCCCCTTAGTCATTGCCTCGTCCCTGAGGGTGTTTACCAAGGTACTGGCAGTGGGGGCAGCTCACCTGCACCGATAGTCCATTCCGATGTACCCTTAGCCTGATGATTGGCTCATAACTGGAGGCACCATGCGTGTCTGGAGAACACCCAAAAGACTATAAACCTTCTTTTCAGCCTGGGGTTCTTAATCGAGAAAGTCAAGTCTTGTCCCCAGTCAAGTCGAACAATTTCCAGGGGCCCTAATTGTCTTCCCTCCAATGAGAGGGTTCAAAACATATTCCAGATCCCTCAGTATGTAGCCAATTGTCAGGTAACCGTACGGAAAGCCATGTGGCTGGTGGTAGTTGTTTCAACTTCCACCTTTTCAATATTTGAATCGTGTAAGCCGAACTGGTTAGGGCCAGCACTAAACAAAAATTCTAATAAAATAAATACTTCTCCAGCATGGGATCTTACATGGATTCCCATGCTTATAAATATTCCCCTTTGTCTGGTTGGGAATCCTTGGTAATATTAAAAGCAGATTTGCATGAAAGCTGAAAACAGCTTGTCGCTTATACAGCCTATTGCTGTCACTTTGGGTGGTGCTGCCCAAGCCAATGGCATTCATCCTCCAGCCCAGTGGCCATCTTCAGATTTTCACTGCACATTTTCGAGTTGGGTGTCCTCGGTTTTCACTCCACTAATGTCGATTTGTTCTATTTTTGTGAAATGTCTTCATAGTTTTCATCTCTTGTCACATTAGGGACCGCCGGTGGCAGGGACCCGTTACCAGTTCGAATCCATTCCATCGTCCAATCTTTTTTTTTTTTTTCTTTGTGTGCAGCCTTCCCCTTGGTCTTGGGCCGCCATACAGCATGCAGGACGCCAGCATGAAGAGTCTCTCTCTTCAGGGGCTGTTCCAAGTGCAACCCGAAGAATGTCTGGATGAACGGCATAATTAAGGCCTTTACTGCTTGCATCCGGACCGTGATGGGGACAGCTGTTCTGTCTGCAAGTCCTTCTCCTCCAAAACTCAACAGGATCGACACAGAAGGTTGTTGACTTGGTTAGAGGAGGGTGCCAGGGCCTCTGACATGGCCTCGGGGCAAAGTCATGCATCTGCCTGGGTCAGCAGATCCATTGAGCATGCGCCCTCTACTAAGAGTTTGAGATCTGCTGAGGACACTTCCTTGGGGAAGAGACCTAAAAGGGAAAAGAAGTCCAACACTCCAACTTGATCTCCGTCGAGTCCACTGTCACAACTCCAGCAGGCTCATCAGAAGAAAGACGCACATCGACCTCTGCGCCAATGATTCGTGCACCGTCCATAAGCGGTCACACTCATGCTCATATTCAGTCATCAAAACTCAATTCTCCATTAACGACCAAGACATAGTTACTGGTCAATCGACCGAAATCTCAGTCCACCACTTCATTGACGGCTCCTCTGTCTTCCTGTCTCATCGATGGCTCAGACTAAGTCCGCGTCAACTTCCTCGTCAACAACTATGATAACTGTCTACATGGTATCTCTAACTCCAAGGCCAAACTCATCCGGGCTATCTTCAGCTCCGTCGACACCACCACAGGCTCTGGTCATCGCCTCCTTCCGGAGGAGTGCAAGTGTGTACAAGAAGATGCTGCAGCTCTCTCCTGCCTCCCAAGGCAAAACCACTCTTCACCCTGTTGTCGCTCTGTTCTCCCGGAGCGTTCCCTCCTGCGCAACTACTACATACCGGCACTCTGATGACGAGCCACCATAGCCTTTTTCCTCTGATCTGGAAGAGGTTTAAGGATTCCCCTGACCCCATTCTTCCTAGGCATCATTGCTCTCTGTGGCCACAGCCGTCTCATCACTTTCTGCAGCCACAACCTAATGTTCCCTTGCCCATTGCTCCTCAACCAGATTTACCAACTGTGCCATTGCCCCTGGCTACCATGGGAACAGCACCTAGAGACGTGTCTTTGGACAACCGGTCTATTCTGCACACCTTGGATTCTGAGCTGCAGCATCGTCAGCCTTCAACTGCTCCCTCTAGGGGCCCTCGGGGCACCATTGCCCTCGGGGCCGAGTCCACATTTAGTGCCTCCTACACCTATGCCTCTGCTGTTTTCTGCCCCTGTGGCTACTGTGATGAATCATCGCAGAATCCCAGCCTAAAGTCTCCTTCCATGTGACCAGGGTAAGGCAGTCGCTACCTGGTCCCAACCCTGGGAGTGATATTAGGAGGGAAGATCATACGGGAGGAGAAGGCCATCAAGGGAATGTGGCAACTCCATCAGGGGAGACGCACTCTTCATCCTCTTTGAATGGATTGGGTCCTAACACGTATTCCTCATCTTTGACACTTGTTGTCCAGCTTCAGCTGCTTTGGAAAATAATTTTGTCAGAGGGCGCCTTGCGTCGATGGCGTAGAGTCGATGTCCCTCGAAGGCCTCCATCGGTGATGTCATTGAAGGCATATATAGCACGTGCAGCGCCCGCTGGCCTCAGTTCTGTTTTTCTGCGATAGCTTCGAGCGAAATTCAGCACCTCTCCTCTTGTGGCGTCTTTGTTACAATCACCTCGATAAAATGTCTTCCTCTTCGACTCCGAAGTCCGGTTTCAAAAAGTGCCAGGATTGCGGGTCAAAAATGTCACTCACTGACACTGTATCTGTTTGTGGTGCCTCAGGGAGGGCCACGACACCTTTGGCTGTTCCAAATACCCGTCCATGACGGGGAAAAGACACCTCTTCTTGGAGGAGGAAGGCCAAGCGATCTAGGTCGAGCAATGGCTCACACCACTCTTCTTCGTCTTCTAAGAAATCGAAGGGAAGGCACCGTAGGTAACCTTTGTCTGACGTTTCCCCTTAAAGGGGTGATTGCCCTACTAAAAAGTTCACTCCGGCTGAGTGGGAAGCATTCAGGGCTGAAATGCTAAAGATTTTTGAAAAACAGAAAAGCAATGCTCCTACCAAGCCTTCAAAGGATGCCGGAAAGGAAAGGGCTCGTCTGAAATCCTGCATGCCCTTGAGCCCGGGAAAAAGGCCTGATCTGCATTGTGAGCCTTTAAGTCCTCGATCCAATGTTCCATCGAAGGATCATACGAGGCACAAGGAAAAGTCGAGGTCGTCGACACTGCCGGTGCCATCGCCCACTAGGCCATCGACGCCAGCCATGCCATACTTGCTAGCTGTGCCGTCAATGCCGAGCACCCCATTTAAGTCGGCGCCGATAAGTGTCGACGTTGAAGCCTACTACTTCCAAACCAGACAAGATATATGCTCCACTTCCTAAAAAGGATTTCTTTAAATCTCTTATTTTAATTTTTGAAGAAGAGGAGCATTCTGAGGATGATGAAGCCCCATTTGGCTTACAGTACGATACACCCAATGTACCAGAGAGTCTGCTCTGTGAAGAGTCCAGAATGAAGGGACCTGTATGACCACTTGCAAACAGCAAGTGGGGTAGATGCCTCACCCGAAGTTTGGAAAACCAGAGCCTGGGGAGCATGCGGATGCATCAAAGCGGTGGAATATATGGGTTGGAGTAGGCCACCGTTGCCTAATGAGCAAGATGACCTCACTGATATTTTGGACAAGGGTCCACAATCTGATCCTATTTTGCCTTTTCATATGGCATTGCAGAAAAGGGTGGCTAGGAACTGGAAGACTACGGAATCCAATCTGGCAGTTGATAAGAACTTGACAAGAAAATACTGCCCTTCCAGTAGTGACCCCGACTACCTGTCAAAACACCCCACTCTGGAGAGTCTGGTGGTGCAGGAAGCTACGACTACTTCCAAAGAAGCAGCGTACCCTACCATCCCTCCTAATGGGGACAAGCGCGTAGATGGATGAGCATGGCACTAAAATCTGCCAATTCCACTTGTGCCCTTGTAAAGTTTTTGCATATTCTATAGGACTGTATCTCCACGACGGCAGAGCACATTCCCGAAGGGGATGAAAGAGACCGCTTCTTAGCTATTAGGGACGGCAAAGATGCCATGTGTGAATCCCTTCAATCGGGATTGGATTCTGCGGATAGCATCAGAAGATCCATGGCTACCCACACTGTTGATCATCTAACACACAGGGGTTTTACTGAAATACACATTACCTCTAGCACCGGGTATGTGTCCTTTCTGTTATCAGATATACTGTAACACACAAAACAGAATAAGGAACAAAAGCTTCACTGGAGCTAATTGCTTTATTGTGCCATTAATGCAGCACTAACACTCTCCCTACAAGGGACACACTATCCTAGCCCTTCATGATGTTCCTCACCCTAGAGAGCGCTGATGCACCGACTAAGAGCGGGGGATGCATGGGGGCTATTCTCACTCGGCACTGTTGTTCACAGATTTGCGTGGTTGAGAAAGTCGGGTTTTGCACCTGATGTGCAATATAGGCTTCTCAACATGCCTTTTGACAGGTCTCACCTTTTTGGCAACAAGGCTGACGAGAGCCTTGAGAAGTTGCAGACCTCCAAGGCGGCAGCCAAATCTTTAGGCGCTGCTGTTAAGCATCCTCAGCCTTTTCGTCCTAGGAGACAACCTTGGAGGGGTAGATCTTTTCGCTACTACTCCTCAGTTGGACAGTTGGAAGGGCGAGAGGAATGGTCCGTCGGAGGCCAGAGAAGATTTCCTTGTGGTGGACGAGGTAGAGGTGCAAAGCCAGCTCAAGCAGCAGCCTCCTTACCATCGGCCTCTGCATCAGCTGCCACCAAACCACTCTGAGGTCTCGAGTCACAGTTCACCAGTGGGGGGCAGACTGTCTCAGCATCTGTAAGAGTGGCGAGACATTACTTCGGATGCATGAGCTTTGGAAATTGTAGCCAACGGTTACTGCCTTCCTTTTATAAAAAAAGACCTTGGATCAATCCTTGGGGGATCCGCTATTTGAGGATTCCGGATCCGCCCCTTGTGCAGGAAGTTTTAACCCTGCTGGAGAAAGGTGCTATAGAACCATTGCCTGTAGCGGAGAGGAACAAGGGTTGGTAATCCCCATATTTTTTTATACCCAAGAAGGATGGAAGACTGAGACCCATCTTGGACTTGAGATACTTGAACAAGTTCCTCAGGAAGGACAAGTGCAAGATGGTCCCACTTTCTCAGATCTTTCAGGCCCTTCAACTCCAGGATTGGTTGGTGTCATTGGACCTTCAGGATGCTTATTTTCATGTGCCAATCCATCTCGAGCACAGGAAATACAGAAGGTTTGCAGTTGGCTGTTCTCATTATCAATTCGAAGTTCTGCCATTCGATCTGACCTGCGCCTGAGGGTTTTCACCAAACTGATGGCAGTAGTGGCAGTGAGTCGCTGGAGAGGAGGTGATTCACGTCTACCCCTACCTGGACGATTGGCTGATCAGGGCGCGTTCTGCTGAACAAGTCCTGAATCATCTCAACATCACCTGCCACACTCTTCAGACTGGCTTCTCCCTCAATTGCAAGAAGTCCCATGACACCTTCCCAAAAGCTCCAGTACATCAGAGCTGTACTAGATACATCCTTGGGAAAGAGCTCGCCACACAAGGTGAGGGCTCAAGACATTCTTCAGATGGAGACCACATTTCAGAATGCCCAGTCTACCGGCCTTCGATTTTGAGGTTGCTCGGCCTCATGGCATCCTGCATTTTTATGGTGCCAGAGGCCCGCCTGAGAATGAGGTACCTTCAATGGGCTCGAAGAACTCGATGGTCCCAATTCTCAGGAAAGATGTCGGACTGACTTTAGATTCCAACCCAGGGTCACACAGGATCTTCTGTGGTGAGCCTGCAAGGACAATTTTCTGAAGGGAGAACCCTTTTGGCAACCATAGCCAGTGATTACAGTAGTTACGGACGCCTCACTCGCGGGGTGGGGAGCGCATGTAAACAATCTGACAGTCAACTGTCGTCGGCCCCCACTCAGAGTCCAAACTACATACAAATCTTTTGGAGCTGAGGGCAATCAGACTAGCGCTGAAGGTCTTTCTGCCCTCTGTCCGGGGAAAGAATGTCCTGATAATGAAGGACAACACAGTGGCCATGTATTACCTCAACAAGAGAGGAGGTGTAGGGTCACTACCACTGTGCACACAGGCAATGCAGCTTTGGTATTGGGCAATTCAAGAAGGAATCTCCATATCGGCAGCTCCCCTAGCCAGAGAGGAGAACACAGTGGCAGACGCTCTGAGCAGGCAGAGCACAGTCTCCCATGATTTGAACTAGCTCAGGAAGTCGTTAGAGATATTCACCCTTTGGGGAACCCCTCAAGTAGATCTATTCACGATGAGGTCAACCGAAAGTGTGAAAGATATTGCTCCAAGGAATTTCCCCCAAGAGGAGCTATAGGAGACGAGTTCGTAGTGGACTGGGAATGTCCACTCCTGTACGCGTTTCCTCCAGTGCCCGTCATTCCTTGTGTAATCAGGTGGTTGAGAAGGTTCGGGAAACACATGATCCTAATTGCCCCGGATTGTGCCAGGAGGACGTGGTACCCGGACCTTCTGGACATGTTCATCTGTCCTCCGATGTTTCTTCCACAAAGAGAGGACCGTCTCTCGCGATCGGAGGGTCGGGTTTGCCATCCAGAGGTCAGGACTTTCACGCTTGGTTTCTGAAAGGCTGAGATGTAAGGATTGGGACCTCCCGGATGACGTTATGGCGGTATTGCTTTCGGCCAGAAGGCCAGCAACAAAGTCTTTGTAGCGTTGCCATTGGAATAAGTTCTGCAACTGGTGCAAGGAAAAGAATGTAGATCCAGTGTTGTACACAGAAAAGGATGTTTTATGCGCTCTTCATATTTCACTGGTGACTCAATTTTCACTAATGTGTTTCCTCCATCTCCTTTCCAGGTTCCGGTTTGGGACCCTAATCTGGTTTTAACATTCCTAATGTGTGCAAACTTTGAACTTCTGCACACGTGTCCTTTAAGGTTATTAACCTTCAAAACCATACTATTGTTTGCTCTGACATCAGCCCGTAGAGTGAACGAGTTGCAGGCACTTTCATCATTACCATCTTCCACAAGGATAGGGTTGTTTTAAAGGTCAAACCTTCCTTTTTGCCCAAAATCATTTTGGATTTTCATTTAGGTCAGAAAATTCTATCTTCTTTCTATCCCCCACCTCATACTGGTAAGGAGGAGGAAAGACTACATAGGTTAGACCCTCGCAGAGCTTTGAACTGTTACATTTTAAGAATGTCTAAATTACGATTTGTTCACCAACTCTTCACCGGATACACGGGACACAAGCTGGGTCAGGCTGTTACCAAAGAGAACTCTTCTAGATGGATAATTCTGGCCACATCAAAATGTTACAGGCTGGCAGGAAAAGATCTTTCTGAAACTGTAAGAGCTCACTCCACTGAGGGCATGGCTACATCTACAGCCCTACAAAGGGGCGTACCAATTAGAAACATTTGTGAAGCAGAAACGTGGTCTTCCATCCACACGTTTACCAAGCATTATTGCCTGGACTCTTCCCTTGGTCAGGATGGTACTTTTGGCAGTGCAGTCCTTCACTCTGTCCATGAAAATGTATAATTATAATTCTACTCCCTCCTCCAAACGCTATACTGCTTTGGGAGTCTGTCCAAGATGGGGGAATACATGGGAGGACACAATCCATTCAAAGAACAAATTACTTAACCCTGCTAACATTCTTTCGACTGGATGTTCCTCCCAACCTACCTCCCAGTAGAAATTCCCGTGCTATTACAGCTTCCGTTCCATCAAGGCTGATCACGGTCACTCCCATGTTTTACGGTTCTCTCTGCTGCAAGAGGAGGAAAAACAGAACTGAGGCCAACTGGCGCTGCGCGTACTATATATGCCTTCGATGACATCACCCTCGACGGAGGCCTTTGAGGGACATCGACTCGACACACGGCGCCCTCTGCCAATTTATTTTTTCCGAAGTAGCTGGACAAGTGTCAAAGATGAGGAATATGTGAGAGGAACATCCAGTCAAAAAAACGTTACCAGGGATAAGTAACTTGTTCTTCTGAGGATGAGGTTTCCCTAGTGCCTAAATATTTGATGGTATGTTGGCACAGTAGGCCTTCCCCTCCCAGAATTACCCAATGTGCTAAATATGAGAACCCTTATTGTAAACACAAATTTTGTATACAAGGGTCAGGGAGATAATAATACTACTTCTAGTAGTAATGACTCTACATTGCGTTTCGACTATAGAGCCAGGAGAGAACCATTAATACAGCTTCCCTTCAATATAAATCTTTGAAATCACTCTGAGTGGATTAGATGATGTTAAAACTACCAACATTATGGACTTCAAGTTCATAATGCTCCTAGTACTGAGACGAGGACGAGGTGTCCAGAGTTACCAAAGTGGAATAACCATTTAGTTGTTGTAATGACACACACCTGCGCGGGACCTTTAAACATTTAAAGGCCTTTCGGGTGCAGGCCAAGGAGGAGCAGCAGGAAGAAGCTGAGGTTGGAGTTGCCACTGTGCTGACAGCGGGGACACTATGCTGAGAACATGGCAGAGGTCTGGATCCCTGGTGTATGTAAAGGACATGCAGTGGGAAGAGGTATTGAGGACAGCCACCCAGAGAGAGAGAGAGAGAAGCTCTCTGCATCGTGTAACCCGCTCTGGTGTGAGATTGTCACCGGTGAGCGTCCAGGGTTGTGCAAGCTCCATTGACACTCGGCACGAGTAGCAGCAGACTGGTGGGAGCTACCAAATGTTGCTGGAGTCCTGACGAACAAAGAAGCGGAACCAGCCAGTCGGGAGACACCAGAACATACCGGTGAGTTGGCCTGATGCAGGTGACACTGGGGCGCTTCAAAAGAGACCGCTGAGTAATTTTGATTACCGAACACTTGAATTTAAGCAAACTGGGAGCAACTATCCTATTAAGAGATGTTGAATTGGAGAATATTGTAACATGCATTGCCAAAACCAAACTGGGGAATATCCAATAAGGGACTATTCGAGGGGATTGGGTCCTCCGACGTATTCCATATCTATGACAGTAATGTCCACAGCTGTGCTGCTTTGGAAAATCTTTCGGCTCCTGCGTCGATGATGTCTATACGCCGTCCTCGAGGACCTCCTCCGACGGCCGACGTCACCAGATGTTATAAGTAGGACGCACGACGCCCGTAGCCTCAGTTCCGTTTTTTCCGCGAACGTGTTCGTTTTGTGAATCTCGGTACGCCTCGACTCTTTGGAGTTTCTGTTTCTCGGTTCTTCGAACCTGTTCGTTTGAAGTTTCTTCTTTGTGACGATGTCTACCTCGTCTTCCACCCCGCATCTGGGCTTTAAGAAGTGTGGCGACTGTGGGTCCAAGATGTCGGTGACCGACTCGCACGACGCCTGCCTCTGGTGCCTCGGGGAGGCCCATGACACGGATGACTGTCGACTGCCAGTCACTCATGTCCAAAGCCTTGCGGGAGCGCAAGAAGAAGTTGACGGTAGGTAAGGTGTCCAAGCCCTGGAAATCGAGGTCTACGGGGCTTTCGACGGACGACTCGAGGGGTGACTCGCCGCGTCGTCATTGGAAGTCCGGTGGGTCTCTGTCCCGGAGTAGGTCCCGCCATTCCTCTGCCTCTTCGAGGTACGCCCGGAAGCGCCATCATCGGTCGCCTTCCCTGTCCTCTTCGGAGGACTCCGCCCGTCGGCGGGTCGCTTTCCCCACTAAGCATGCAACGCCAGAGGAGTGGGCTTCCTTCGGCAAGAAAATGCTTGCGATTCTCAAATTGCAGGGCACTGGTCCGTCCGCGCCTCCGAGTGGGGTCGGTCGTGATCGGTCGAGAGACACTGCCCGCACGCCTTCGGGCTCGGGTGGTCGGCATGATTCGCGGGAAAGGTCCCGCTCGGACAAGGTGAATCGTTCTCGACATGCCCGTTCCAGGTCCCGGTCCTCGACGCGCTCGAGCCCGTGTGCACCTGTGAGGTCTTCCAAGAAGACATCGACGCCTTCTTATCACCGTCTGGAGTACATTTCAGAGGTGGATGAGGGCTCTGAGGAGGGCATGGTTCCGGATTCGGTACCGGATCAGATTCTCTCGGGCCATAGCCAGTTTGAGGACCTACGACAGTCCCTGCACGATGCCAGTGGGCTGGACACCTGTCCTGAGGTGGAATTTTGTAGGCCGGAGCCCGGCACTCATGCCGATTCCTCGTACCGGCGCCTTATGTCTAGGGTCTCCGAGTACTTGGGATGGTCTGCTCCCCGAGGGGTGTTTGTTCAGGATGATCTTACGGACATCCTCGACCTTGGTCCCCCAACTCACCCGGTACTGCCGTTTCATATGGCTCTACAGAGAAGGGTGGCGGCAGCTTGGACTGCTCCGAAGAGTCTCCCGGCGGTGGGCAAGTCTTTGTCGCGAAAATACCATCCAGCCAGTAGCGACCCCTGCTACTTGACCAAGCACCCCACTCCGGAGAGTTTGGTGGTGCAGGCGGCTACGGCCCCGGCAAAGCAGGCGTCGTATCCTACCATCCCTCCGGATAGGGACGACGAACGTTTTGATGGCTGGGCGAAGAAAGTGTTTTCTTCAGGGGGTATGGCGCTTCAGGCGGCCAACTCCCTATGTGCCTTGTCTCGTTTCACGCACACTCTGTGGAACTGTATTGCATTAGCGGCTGAACATATTCCCGAAGGGGACGAACGGGATGGTTTCCTTCCTATGGTCCAGGATGGCAAGGATGCCATGTGTGAGTCCGTTCAGTCGGGTTTGGACATGGCAGAATGTGTCAGCCGGTCCATGGCGGCGAGCACCGTAATATGCAGGTTTGCGTGGTTGAAGTCTGGGTTTGCTCCTGATGTGCAAACCAGGCACCTCAACATGCCCTTTGATGGTGAACATCTTTTTGGCAGCAAGGCTGACGAGAGCCTTTAGAGGTTGCAGACCTCCAAAGCTGCAGCAAAGTCGTTAGGCGCTGCAGTCCGCCAACCTCCGCCTTTCCGTCCTAGGGGACAGCAATGGAGGGGAGGTTCCTTTTGTTATTACTCATCCTTTAGTAAAGCGAGAGGAGCTGCAAGTCAAAGGGGCAACCGTAGGAGTGCCAGAGGTGGAAAGCAAGGTACTCGAGGTGCCAGGGCCGCGCGTGCAGTTGCCTCTTTGCCCTCAGGCTACGCCGCAGCCGCTACCACTCAGTCATGAGGCCATGCCCCATGGTTCGCTGGTTGGGGGAAGGCTGGCGCAGCATCTTGTAGAGTGGCACGCCATTACTTCAGATGTGTGGGTTCTGGCGATCATAACCCACAGCTACTGCCTTCCCTTTCGGCAGAGACCTCACGACAATCCACCAGGGAACCTCTCTTTGAAGAGTCCGGATCCGCTCCTTGCGCAGGAAATTCAAGCCCTGCTGGAGAAAGGCGCCATAGAACTGGTGCCTGTAGCAGAGAGGAACAAGGGATGGTATTCCCCCTATATTTTGATTTCGAAGAAAGATGGGGGGATTGAGACCCATCATGGACTTGCGCGGTTTGAACAAACTCCCCAGGAAGGACAAGTTCAAGATGGTTACTCTCTCTCAAGTCCTCCAGGCCCTTCAACTTCAGGACTGGTTGGTGTCTCTCGACCTCAAGGATGCTTACTTTCATGTGCCGACCCATCCCAAGCACAAGAAGTACCCGAGGTTCGCGGTTGGCGAGTCGCACTTTCAGTTTCGGGTCCTGCCGTTCGGATTGACCTCCGCCCCGAGGGTTTTCAACAAGCTCATGGTGGTGGTGGCAGCGCATCTCAGGAAAGGGGGGATTCACAACTACCCCTACCTGGACGATTGGTTGATCAGGGCACTCTCTCCCGAGCAAGTCCTGGATCATCTGTCAGTCACCTGCCACTCCCTTCACAGGCTGGGCTTCTCCCTCAATTTAAAGAAGTCCCATTTGACGCCAACACAGCGGCTCCAGTACATCAGAGCAGTGCTCGACACATCCCTGGGGCAGTGTTTTCCTCCCCAGGTGAGGGCTATTCACATTCAGCAGATGGTACACTAGTTTCAGCATGCCCAGACGCTCCCAGCGTTCGAGTTCTTGAGGTTGCTCGGCCGCATGGCATCCTGCATTCTTCTGGTGCCAGAGGCTCGTCTGCGGATGAGATCTTTGCAGTGGGCACTCAAGATGCAGTGGTCACAATCCTCCGGCAGGATGTCGGACCCCGTTCAGGTGCCGCCCTCGGTCGCCCAGGACCTTCTGTGGTGGGCCGTCGAAGGTAACTTGATGAAGGGGGCTCAATTTTGGCTTCCCTGGCCGGAGGTGACGATCGTGACGGATGCATCCCTCACGGGATGGGGAGCTCATGCCAACGAGTTGAGTCAGCGGTCGTTGGTCTCCGTCGGAGTCCAGACTCCACATCAATCTGTTAGAGCTGGGGGCCGTCAGGCTAGCCCTGAATGCTTTTCTGCCGACTGTGCGAGGAAAGAATGTCCTGACTCTGACGGACAACACAGTGGCCATGCACTACCTCAACAAAAAGGGCGGGGGGCAGGGTCACTTCCTCTGTGCAGGGAGGCGATGCAGCTCGAGTTCTGGGCCATCCAGCAGGAAGTTTCGATCTTGGCAGTTCATCTGGCCGGAGTCGAAAACGAGACGGCGGACGCTCTGAGCAGGCAGAGCGCGATCACTCACGAATGGGAGTTGGCGTGAAGGGGCCCCTGAGGGACCCTTGAATGTGGAAACAAGGCAGTCACCACACACGAATAGATACGCCAAACACAAGGTTCTGTTCCCAAAATCTAGGGTTTATTGTAATACAAAATAGTCCCAATTGGCCAAGTGGTCTCACGCCCCACAACGTGTGTCTAACGGACCTCAGGGGACGCAAGCAAAGGAGAGTCATACATCAGTTACATATATACAAAAGGAGCATCTTACTATCAGTAATGACACAGTATGACACATTTGATGCCGCCCTCAATTCATTTCCCTTTGAATTAGGGGCGATGATTGACCATTGTGACAAATGTGACACCTTAGACCACCATATTTAATAACAGGTTGCAATCTCCAGTTTTACAGACACCATTCTTTGTTTGCGAGAACATGGCATTTGTTTTTCATAGGCAAGCTTTGCGTAGGAGACTGGCACATACCAGGCTCCCAGTCTCCAAGTTTTGATTCTTGCTCTAGAGGTCGGCCCATTCTCCTGGGCCTCACTGGGCTCAGGGGGGGGCCGTAAAAGAGAACATAATTCAACTCTTTAAATGCTAGTTTCGCGCATTGATTATTCTTTCAGGAGACTTGCTGGCATTTATGTACTGATTAAATGCCTTGCTCCCTGCCTTCAAGGATATATGAGGGAGGGAGTCTCTCCAGTGTAAGGTTTCAACATATTTCTTAGCATTGAGCCATTGAAGCGTATTAATATCTACAGCAAAGCAGTATTACATGAGGCAAAATGACAGCGTTAAAGAGAGCAGAAAATAGACAAGATGGCGATTCTGGTCATTTAAAAATGGCCACACTCTAGTTGAGTTAATAACTACGATAACTAATGAGCATATATTCTTAACACTAAATGAGGCGATTGGTCTTCGGCCAACCAATTATCATGCATTTCCTTCCCCTGAAGGGGGTCTGTTTTTTTTCTGGACTGACAGGCTCAGGAGATTCTCCTGGAGATCTTCGCCCTTTGGGGGACCCCTCAAGTGGATCTCTTCGCCTCCAGTGTCAACCGGAAGTGCGAAAGGTTCTGCTCGTGGGAATTTCCTCCAAGAGGAGCCTTAGGAGACGCGTTTGTGGTGGAGTGGTCCTTCCCACTGCTGTACGCGTTTCCTCCAGTCCCCGTCATCCCGCAAGTGCTGCGGAGGTTACCAGGTTCGGTTCCCGGATGATCCTCATTGCTCCGGCATGGGCCCGGAGGACGTGGTACCCGGGCCTTCTTGACTTGTCCATCTGCCCTCCACGCCGTCTTCCCTACCGAGACGATCTGCTCTCACGGGAGGGGGGGGGTCAGGTTCTCCATCCAGAGGTCGGATCCCTCAACCTTCACGCTTGGCTTCTGAAAGGTTGAAGTATAAGGATTGGGACCTCCTTGAAGACGTGATGGAGGTGTTGCTTTCGGCCAGAAGGCCTGCAACAAAGTCCCTGTACCGTTGCCATTCGAGAAAGTTCTGCGACTGGTGCAGGGTTCAGAATGTCGTTCCTTTTTCATGTGACATTCCTGTAGTTCTGTCATTTTTGCTTTCTTTGGCCCACAGGGGCCTGCAAGTGGGTACCATTAAAGGTTACCTGGCGGCGCTGTCTATCTTTAAGCGCTCGTCTGAGGAGTGTTCTTACTTTAAAATTCCTTTTATTTCTCAGTTCCTGAAAGGGCTCACTAATGTGTTCCCTCCGTCACCTTTCCTGGTGCCCGTTTGGGATTTGAACCTTGTTCTCAAGTTTCTAATGGGTGCTCCCTTTGAGCCTTTGCACTCTTGTCCTTTGAGACTGTTAACTCTTAAAACTGTATTTTTAGTTGCAGTCCCTTCTGGTCGCAGAGTGAGTGAGTTACAGGCACTTTCAGTTAAGCCACCCTTCACTGTGTTTCATAAGGACAGGGTTGTCCTTCCTTTCTTCCGAAGGTGGTGTCAGAATTTCATTTGGGCCAGAAGGTTGTTCTTCCGGCATTTTATCCTCCTCCGCATCCTAGTAAGGAAGAGGAGAGGCTCCATAGGCTTGATCTTAGGAGAGCGTTAAGCTTTTATATTTCACGCATGTCTCGGGTCAGAGTGGACGATCAACTCTTCATTGGTTACGCTGGAAAGCGTTTGGGACAAGCTGTGACGAAACAGACTTTGTCTCGCTGGATTATTTTAGCTATCTGAGTGTTATCGCTTGGCGGGTAAGGACCGACCGGCCGGCTTGCGGGCCCATTCAACCAGGGGTATGGCTGCATCTACTGCCCTGCAGAGGGGTGTTCCTATTCGTAACATCTGTGATGCAGCCACCTGGGCTTCAGTACATACTTTTGTACGTCACTACTCGCTCGATTCCATCCGGGGGCAGGATCTGGCCTTTGGCAAGGCAGTTCTTTACTCCGCAATTTGATTGGGCATTCTACATTTTGTTTCTAAATTCTTTTCCCACCTCCTTGCTTTGGTACTGCTTTGGGAGTCTGTCATAGATATGGAATACGTCGGAGGACCCAATCCCCTCGAAGAACAAGTTACGCTTACCTGGTAACGTTCTTTCGATGGGATGGTCCGACGACGTATTCCATATCGCTCTCTCCCTGCCTACCCCGCTACAGAATTTCTTATGCGATTGCAGCTTACATTTCCGCAAGACTTGTGTGTCTGACTGGCAGAAGACTGGTATCACACCTTCTGGGAAAAAACTACAACTGAGGCTACGGGCGTTGTGCGTCCTACTTATAACATCGGGTGACGTCGGTCGTCGGAGGAGGTCCTCTAGGACGGCGTATCGACGCAGGACGCAGATGCCGAAAGATTTTACGAAGCAGCACAGCTGTGGACATTACTGTCATAGATATGGAATAAGTTGTCGGACCATCCCATCGAAAGAACGTTACCAGGTAAGAGTAACTTCTTCTTCTAACCCGCATTGCCAAAGAAGGGCATAAGAATCTGGAAGTACAACCTGTGTGCCTCCTGTGGCGATTAGTTGGAGCATAGACTGTTGTTGCTGCTAACCTTTTTTTTATCGCAGCCACAAGAACCAAAAGAAGAAACCAAATACCTGAGCGGGTGCCCTAACATCAAAGTTAAGTATAATATACCACTCCACTGGCCACAGGCATGGCTAACCACACACATCCGTATACAGTAATTCAGTCTTGCTGTGAACATACATTCTCTGCCTACTTATACCTGACTATGCCTCAACACCTCAGACAGCAGAATGCAGGGCAGTCCTACGATAAATGTGGGCATGCTGAACACATAGCGAGTCTCTAGCACTGACGCCACCTCTACTCTTCTCAGCACCCATCCACATACCTGACTAAATGGGTTGCTTTCCTACCAGAGCCTGGCCAGCCCTTCTAAGCCTTTTTCGGCCAACACTCTGGACTTCGGTCCTTTGAGGGCGTTCCCACTAACAGCGCATTGAGAGTATAATAATGGTAAAATTGGCGCTACAAAAATGACAAAAACAATACAGTTAAAAAAAGGAGATGCACATTTCTTGAAGGGGATATCCAACATGGTACATTATAACTTGCATTGCCAAAGAAACCTGAGAGTGGCTCAAAGGCAATTTGAATATAACAGTCACATAACGAGATACCTCAAGGAAGAACGTTGTAGACCACTTTAAAAACAGCCAAAAGGTTGTGTAAATAGAAATCAGACACTGCAGAAGAGCAGCCCTCCTTGTAAAGAGGAACAAGGGGGAGAGAATTGTAACCTGCATGGCTTATGGCAAACAGATCAATGTGAGAATTGTCCTTTTGTGCAGTGTATTGGTGAAAGAAACTGTACGCCATTTGTATTGACAAGCCTTACCACAGAGTAGTAGTAGGAGTTTTATCCTGGCAGGAGAGTAAACCAGGAAAGGGACAAATCGTGGTTAGTTCTGGTAGGCAAGTGGACCAGGAAGAAGATAACTTGAAGTACTGTGAATATGGTAGAAGGTTATGGTAGAAAGAAGTGGCAAATCCACTACAGTGTTTTGATCAACTGTTACATAACCATCCTGACTTGGGTGTTGTTTATGAAGAAGAAATGTGATGCTAGAAGTGATTGATTTTCAGAGAAAAGAGCATTTACTTTGACTTCTGACTTGATGTGTGAAGAGTCCTTTTGGAGAAGGTTGTGATAACTTTAACCCTTATCTTTGTGTGAACAATCTTTTAAACTGAGATGGTCACTTTGTCAAGTGAAGGACATACTGAATGAAAATAACTTACATTTCTACCTGGAGTTGAACTTGCTAGTGAAAATAACTTTTCTGAAACTTTGGTTTGGAATATCCTGAATTGATTCAACCATGGTCACAAGGATTCCTGTTATAACTTTTCTGTTTGAAGTTTAAACCACCAAATAATTCCTGTATGATTTTGTTATATGTATTTGTGTGAGGGACAGATACTTTTGGACATTGGGTCATTTTCCTTTAGCCTTAGTTTGTTAGGCTAGGGAAAGATAGGCGTTTGTCTCATCCCTTATTCATTTAATAAAATGTCGACATTTGAGAAACCAAGACCTGTGTCCGTCTTGCATTTCTTACTCCTCACACTACCCTCACAGACACTGGTACTAATCCTCACTCTGACACCTCAATGTACAGATGAGTTTGAGGACCTGATTCCGACAGACGGCAAGCCCCTTGATGCGGATCTGCCCTCCAGGGACTCTCCACTGGATGAGATCGGCTCCTATCATGCACTGATGGCGCATGCAGCAAAATTATTCCTCCTGGTTCTTGAAGAGAAGAAAAAGGTGGATTTCCTTTCTCAAAGGAGTGAGTCTTCTAGTAAATTAGTTGTGTCAATCCCCCTGCTCAACGACATATGGGTAGATGGCTTAATGGTCATGACAACTCCTTTCTCTGCACCTCCAAAGGAGGATTGCTTGGAGAAGTTCAGAATACCGGATTCTGCCCCAAAGTGTATTCGTTCCCAGCCTTCACCCAACTGCATGATTTCTGCTGCAGTGAGGAAAAGGTCCACTAATCCCCACCTCAACACGCATCGCTCCACCAGACCAAGAGGGCAAGAAGTTGGACGTGTTTGGTAAACACATCACCACCACCGCCGCCTCCACCATTAAAGTGGCTAACACTTTAGCCATACTCTCCACCAGATGGGGAGCTATGGTATAAACTGGCACCCATCTTGGACGTCCTCCCAGAGTACAAGAAGAACTAGGCATTATTTCACTAGGGTGGGGTTGCTTCTGATCACGCCATTAGTCGCTCTGGGCATTGTGAATTCAGGTTTCCGACAAATGGGTAACAGACCAGTGCTCCACAGGCAAGGCTAATAACGTTCACCCTAAGGTCCAGTTGAAAGTTATTGATATGCCTTTTTGAAGGCGTGGACTTTTTTGGCAACTTTGTAGATGGGGACCCTACAGTCCATAAAGGCAGACGCAGATAAGGCACACTCGCTGGGTACTCTTTAGCAACTAAGGCAGTCCTTTTGTTTATCAAAGGGCTTTTTCTCCAAGTCCACGAAAGAGTGTACAGAACATCATATTGCCAACCTTTGCGCTCCACTACGCAAGAGGCATACAGAAAACATTTACAGTCCTACAGAGGGGGGAACACAGCATTGTTGTGGAACATCATCCAGGATGCAGACGACCAAATGGGCCTGCCCAGGTCCAGGGCCTGGTCCCCCTCTTCAGCACCTCAGTCGGAGGCTGTCCATCAGTTGGTCAATGAGTGCCGCAACATCTCCTCCAATAAGTGGGTGCTTAGCATTGTCCAGCAGGGTCCGACCTTCGAATTCCTGGACAAATGTCCGTCCATTCCTCCCCTCATAAGACAGGAGTAACACCTGCCTCTGCTCGTGCAAGAGATCTGGGCACGAAGTGGGCAATGGAGACTGTGCCGGAACATCTCTGGAGAGTACTCCAGATATTTCATGGCGAGAAAGAAGTTGGGTGGTTGGAGACCCATCCTCTATCTGAGACAACACATTTTACAAGTCCCAGAAGTTCTGGGTGGTCACATTGCAGCATGTGCTTGAACAATTGGAGCACACAGACTGCCTGGCCTCCCGAGACCTAGAGAATGCCTACTTTCACATCCCCATTCATCGCAGACACTAACATGTCCCTCAGTTTGTTGTAAATGGCAAACATTACCATTTCAAGGCTCTTCCCTTTGGCCATCTCTGAAGGTCTTCATAAAGGGTCTGGCTCCAGTGGCAGCCCATCTACGGCGTTGTGGGATCTAAGTCCTTCCCTACCTGGGCGACTGGCTGATGCATGCCCGCTTTCGTTCACTGGCCTTGCAGCACACCGTACAGACCATCAGGTGCCTTACTTCGCTGGGATTCTCGTTCAACTTTCTGAAACCATGCATGGCGCCATCGCAGCATGGTTTCTTTCTAGGCTGCAGTCTCAACACACTGACGTGTCTGGCTTCACCCTCGGAGGAGCGGGTCGAGGCCATCTTGAGCAAAGTGGGACAGCTCTCAACTCTTCGAGTGACAACTGTCCACTCCATCAAATCTGTTAGGGATGATGTTGTCATGCATCCCCTTAATCCCTAATTGCAGGCTGCACATGAGGCCTCTACACAAGTTCCTGTATTCCAGGTGGCAACAAACACCAGGCTCCTGGACCGACAAGATTGCCCTCATTCAGGTTTTCAGCAAGACCTCTGCATCTCGCGCAAGGCGCTCATTTTCATTCACCTTCCAGTGCATCAGGCCACTGTGTCCACCGGTGCGTCATTGGAAGGGTGGGGAGCAGACAAGGGTCAACTTCATTCAAGGGGCTTATGGCAACCAGCGGAGAAGGAGTTGCACATCGTCTTGGAGCTGCCAGTGGTGTTCTAGGATCTCGAGTCATTCAAACTCCAATTTCAAGGCAATGTAGTCTGCATCTTCAGACAACACGACCACCATGTTCTGCGCCAAGAATCGGGAGATGTTTCTCCTTCCATTCCATCTGACAGGCATTCCAATACCATTGCAGATTCACTCAGCAGGGAACTACGATCACTTCCATCAGACTCAAAAGTTCTTCTGCTTTTCTCTAGGTGGGGTCACCCTCAAATGGACCTGTGTGCCATGGCAGCAAACGCAAAGTACCCAAGGTTTCCCAGCCGGCACCCGCAACCAAGGAGTGCAGTGGGACGCCTTCTCGTCCCCATGGGAGGGCTGATTTCTCTACGCGTTCCTGCCAATTCCCTCGGTTCTGCGAGTGATTAGGGCACTCAAACAGACCCATTGCAAAATGATACGCATTGCTCCGGCGTGACCCAGGCAGATCTGGTACTCTGACTTTCTCCACCTGTCTGTAGCTCCTTGCATAAAGCGGCATCCTCTTCCAGGCCTGCTCTTCATAGAGGGAGCATCTGCCCTCCACCACAACCTAGCGTCCTTGAAACTGGCAGCTTGGCTCCTGCAAACCTAGAGTTTGGGAAATAGGTGAAATCGGGGTGGTTCCTGAAACGGTTGCGTCCCAACCCCTCCCCACCTCCCCCCTCCGGAGACCCAATAAGCATGCTCAGCTACTTCTTACTTTTGTTCTTCCCATGGGTGTCCGGGCCCACAATGAACTGTTTATTTACGATATTCATGTGGAATCAACGTTTTGTTCTCGCCTAGGAATGAGTCATGTTGACTATATCCTTTTAGATGTGATCTGTGCCATTGGGTATTAATGTTTACAATGGATCTCGTGCCTCGCAGTGATCACAATCTCCTAATTCGCCAGATGAATTGTAAAGATACTAATGCCTTGGATGTGGGCTGCGATGCACTACCCCTACAACCAAATACCAAGCGTGTCCCATGGTCTTGGATTGTTGAGAAAACTGGGATTGCTTTATTATGATAGTATCCTACTGCTGCTTCGTAATGTCTTTTCACGTCGGAGCCTAATTAATATGACCGGGCAGAAGAAACCAGCTAAGGCCATACCGAAAGCATCAAATGCATGGTATGATGAGGAATGCCATAACTAAAAAGGACCAGGTGGATCTTTGGCTTCAAATCAGCCAAGGTATATTGGGCCAACAAACACTAATCCAGAATAATCTTGATGAGGACAGGTGGTTCCAACATTTTCAGACCCATTTATTCCATCCAAGAGGGAGATCCTTGACCATGATTCAGATGATGAAATTCTGGAGTTCACTGATGAGGGGGCCAGGCTGTCGATTGTTTCACAACGTGCCGATAAGGCCCCTAGACCGCCTATTTAAAGGAGAACTGTCTATTTGGGTACATTTCCTAACAACACTTTTTAATCATTTTAATAAGCCTAGGGTCTACCCCGTATCCTTGTCTAGTGCAGAAATCCTACTGATTTTTTAAGAAGGGGGGCCGTGGTTGCCCTAATAATTGTCGGCCAATATCATTGATTAATAGTTTTATTAAACATGTTTGGTAAAGTCTTGCAAAATAAACTGATTGTCAGCAGAGGTGAATCTGATACTCCACTGCCAGGCAGGTTTTCGTTCCATAGTAGGGTGCATTAACCATGCATTCGTTTTTATAGAATTATTGAAAAACATATATGCCCAATTAAAACAAACTGTTTATTTTGTTGACCTAAGGGCAGCGTTTATTACGTATCCAGAGATTTATCATGGGAGGTACTCAGTAGGACAGGAATACCCTTTGGGTTTTTATATGCCATTAGAAGGCTTTACTCAAATAATACGACCAAGGTGAGGTTTGGGCCAGGAGGCAACACTACCCATCTTTTTCAGGCATACTCACTCCCATGTTTTTGATCTTGACAAATCATCTGGCAGAGGAGTTTTTGAGACCTGAGTCGGATGCCCTTCTAGTTGGGGTGGAGGGGGCTGGGAGGGTAGACTAGGTCTGTTAACACTTTGCAGATGACGCAGACCTTATCTCCAAAACTGATGGGTTTGCAGTGGCTGCTAGATTGTCTATATTTTTTTTGCTGGTTTGATCGCTCAGCGGGTTGAGCACTCGCTGCTGCGATCTGTGTGATCTGCAGGTCACAGGTTTGAATCCTGGTAATGCCAACTCAGCCTTTCATCCTTCCGTGGTCGGTAAATGAGTACCACCTTCGGTTGGGATGATTAATGTATGTAAATATGTCAGTGCTTGGGCGTAAGCGCTACATAAATAACATAATTATCATTATTTTGCACCCCACAAAGTTTCAATACTAACGCTGGAAAAAACATGTTTAGTAACAAAAAAATACAGAGACCTGGTCATTTATGTAGGATATGCATCCATAGAGATTATATTGGGATATGCTTCTCACAGACCGGGCTTTGGAAAGACCAGGTCAAGAAAAGTGATGTTATTGGGCAAGAGCTGTGGGGGTATTATAACATTCTCCGAATTGTAAGATGGCAGGGTGGTAGAATCGGTTGCAAAAAATCAGGTATGCTGCATCAGCTCTGTATGGGGCACAACTTTGGGGACGTTTCAATCTGGCAAGTATGAGGACAATAGAGAACAATTTTGTATTTAAAAAAAAAATTAAGTTATTGAAACTACCGAATTGAACTCCAAATGCTTTTCTAAGATTAGAAATGGTGTGCGATAGGATTGATCGGGTTGATGACTTTAAACCATTTTGCACTGGGTAAAATCATGGTGCTCCCCTACCTAACTAAGTACATAGACTGTGTCCGGGATGTTGGTAGTCTGTCTTGAGCCAACACACTTCCTTGGTTTAGACATAACTCAACCACCCTGAGGTCTTTGGGGATGAAAGATATTTTTAAGACCGAGCTAATATAGGGCCTCTTAACTCCAGAAAGAGCAGGTAGCTCTTAAAATGTTGGAGCCCAAATTGGTTTGACCTTAAACTGCCCATTATTGTGTGTTGTGTAAGCCAAATGTTGGTTTGGAGAAAGATCTCCAAGAACTGCAGCCGGGGGTTAGGTTGAACAATTATGAGGGGGCACTTTACCAATTGCGATGGATGCTGCCAAGTGGCATGACGTTGGTATTATGACGTGCCCAAAATGCCCTACATGTTTGGATAATGTTATGCATTTCTTGCTGTTTTGTCTTGTATATGAGATCCCGTAGGTTATGGCTTCTTCCAGTGAGGAGTGTCATATTTCTTATTGTGTTGAAGTTATAACAATTTTGTACTACGAGGCTGATGATTCTAGTAATCTGAATATGCCCACATTTTTAAAGATAGCATGGTTGATTAGGACTAATTATATGGAATCCTTGTATCGATTGTCTATTTTTAAGTTTTTTTTGTAATGTGCATTTTTATATATTTATTGAAAATTTGGTCAGCAATATGTTGATACGTAGTTTTATGAAATTATAGCATTTTGAAATGAATGTTTATTATGATTGTAACATTCCAAATGTTTACTTTGCATAGGGGTCTGTTTTAGAACACTGGGATAAAAAGATACTATAGTTTCTCCCCCTGCTAAATGCTCATTCCATACTAAGTAACTCTGCTGTGTAAGAATACCATGGTTGTAAATGGACAGTATTTTTAAATGCAAACTACAAACAAGCATTGCACTAGCACGCTAAATGTTGCATCTCTTACTTGAACTTGTGATCACTATACCAGTGATGTCCTTGTTGATGCCATAAGTGATGTAATATTTGATGCCATTTGTGATTGCATTTGTGATGTCATCAGTGTGCTTAGGTGCTGAGCAGTGGGGGCTTCGTAGTTAAGGCGGTGGTCGGTCAAAATACCGAAAATAAAATCTCGAACTGCAAAAATCTCGAATACAAAATCCCGAAAAAAAAAATATCGAATTATTTATTTGTGTTTTTGGGGTCAGGTAAGTAAAAAAAAAAAAGGGTTAAAATAAAAAAGAAATAGAAAAAAGGGGGGGTTGGGGGGGAACCCCCCCATTTCGAGAAAAAAACGTCATAAAAAAAATTCGATATTTTTTTTTTTCGGCCTTTTGTTTTCGAGATTTTTGTTTTCGGTATTATCACTATAAACCAGTTAAGGCGGCATAGCTTTCAACAGCTGCTGAATTTCAGTTTTTCTTTTGCATGCAATGGCATCTTAAAGTCTCTTAAACTAAAGTTTGTTTTTCAGAGTGTGAAGGCTTTTGTTGCAGTGAGCTTAACTATCCCTTAACTAAAGCTTTTTTCACTGTACACACATATATATGAAAAACTTTGTTATAGGGATGTTATGGTTAGAAGTAAAACCGAAAACCGCCCAGGAATTCACCAGTTATGGTAAGCTAAGCAGGGCACCCTAATTTGTAACAACTTTCGAATCATACTTGCCTCAATATATCAGAATCTTAATCCAATCTAGAATGTTTCAAGCAAAAACAGTGCCATTCCCCACCTCCTAGTAACAACTTTCTACAACGTTTTACACTGTTTACTGTTCACTGACATCACAGCAGACTTTCCGAACAGCGCCAGGTGACCGTGTGCACGTGCCATGATGACGTGTTCGTGAACGGGTCTGTGCTTCGCTAACAGTTCCAAACTGCATTTTCAGCCAATCTAGGAAGTTTCAAGCAGAACAATCTACCCTTGCACAGCTTCTAGACCCAGTCTTGCTGGTTTTCCATCTGCAATCCGGGATAGAGCACATGCATTGAAGAATATGAGCACAACTGCTAGTTAACTTAAAAAATGGCATCAGCCATAGCCACCGCTCTTCTCCAGGAGCCACCACCACCGTCGGCAGTAGGGCATGGACAACTGATAAATCGCAATTATGCAGGAAACAATCAAAATGACCAGGAAGATGAGCTAGAAGAAATTCCTACCTCCAGCACCCAGAAAGAATCATGGGCGTGGCAGTTCTTTACCACTTTTGGGGGGTGTACCTAAGGCTACCAAGGTTAAATGTACTGAGTGCAACATTGTACTCAGTCGTGGACAACTTGGGCAGGACCTCTATGGCACCACCTCTATGCACTGCCACAGCAAATCCAATCACGGGATGCTCTGAGAAAGGCTGTTCCTTTTTGAAGTAGTAGGCCGTCTTCCTCATCTTACTCAACCAATACTACCACCACACAGGCTACAACTGTGGGGCACAAGATCCCACCAGCTACCTTGCAAGCCATAAAAGAGGCTGTTGATCCATATCAAGACAACAGTACTCTATATATACTGCAACACACTACTGTGCAGAGGGAACCATTTCAAAGTGCTTTTTAAGCTGTAATCGAGGAGCATGAGAAAAAAAAATACAAAATCAAAAAACACCAAAAAAAGGTTCCTTTAGGAACCTCCTTTCACAGTTAAAAAAATAATCTTAGACTCCATCCACTTAACATTTTTCAGTAAAGTAGTTAGATTCAATAAGATTCTCCAACATTTCCGTTAGCATTTTGTACTATGCTAATGGAAATAATGGACAAATGTATGCTGGAGAAAAAAAATAAAAGGACAGACCATTTATTTTATGTCCCAAATTCTTTTCTCTAGCATACAATGAGGACCATAATCCATGGACCTTCATGACTATCCGCGCTGCCCTTTCCAGTACATCCATCATTGAAAGACCTGGGCTGCATATGCACACCATTGCATAGGACAGCCTTTCTACCCTTTTTACTTTTATGTTTGTAACACTACCTCATTGCCTACTTTCGAACAGTCACACATCCCCCAATCACTCCCCAAAACTCTACATATAACCCTATCAACATGTTAAACTGCCACTTCACAATGTTGTACAAATATTTTGCATTTCCCTTACATATCCCACAAAATTGTACACAGTGCTTCTATAAATACACATATGCATTCTGTGGTAACAGAAGTGCATGAATGGAAAGGGGATTAAGGATGTGCAAGCGCTGATGGGAACCCAGGACGGAAGTGCCAAGGAGGAAGACAGTGCTAACTGTTTGGGCGGAGGAGTCCCAAGAGTGAGTGCACAGCCGCCAGGCGGTAGACCCACAAGGGCAGTGCTGAAGGCTGGGGGAGGTACTGTTGTCGACTACAGAACCTGTGGGGTTTATGATGGACTATGCCACCGGTCAGTGTTATGAGTTGGCAGGGAAAGGATGGAGGGAAAGAGGAAGAGAAAAGCAGAGTTTTCAGAGGTTTCTAAAACTTTTCCGGCTGAACTGAGTGTTAGGGAAGCTGTTCCAAAGAGAGGCACCAGCCGAAGATATACCCATGCCTCCTGCTCTCTGTTTGGAGAACGTCATTTATAACGTGCCTGTACACCAGTGTTTCTAGTCGTGACAAGGGAGGGAAGACAGGAGGACAAAACAGCGATCTTACTAGGCCTTGTCATTCAGATCGTGCAAGTGCGATAACGCAAGGTGCAGGGGGGGTGTTAGGAAGGGAGGAGTGCCAGGGAGAGGGAAATGGGGTGCAGCCGGGGCAGTGCGGCTCTAGGTAAGTGCAAGGAGGTAGGGGCCTATAGGCTTACAGTTACAGCCCCTAAATTCGAGGTAGGCCCGGAGGCAGTGCAGGGGCGACTGGTCGTGGAGAAACCTGGAACCCAGTGAGACTGAGGGTAGCCATGTCGCCAGTCAGCGCAGCAGACAGGTATGTGAGCAGGGGAGAGCGAAAGTAGTAGAGAAGCGTTCGACAAGTAGAGAATTGGAGCGGATGGCTCTCAAATAGGAGTATTTGAGGAGAGAAAGTTGGAGCTAGCGTGGTGCCAGTCCCCAGAAAGCTGTGTCGATGATACAGAGGATCTTCCTTTTCATCCTTCAGCCACCAAGAGCCAATATAGAGATTTTATGCCTGCAGAGATACGCTCCTTGGGCTTGAGTCCAAGGAGAAGTCTTCCAGCCCTATTCTGGATTAGCTGAAGGGGGCGTAGAGAAGAAAATGGGAAGTTGATAAAGACTGTTGCAGTAGTCCAGTCTAGACAGGACCAGGGCTTTAGAGCTGTTGAGCTTCTGGGAGAAGGAGAGGAAATGTGGAATGCCTGTAAGGAGGTGAAGCTGAAAGTGGGCCTTCTTGACCAGGTCAAAATTTTAAGGAGAGAAAGGAGTCAAAGATTAACGTTTTTGGTCTCATAGGATGGTGACGGTAGAGGGCCCAAGGAGGATGGCCAGAAGGTAGGAGGGAATCTGGGCACATGTGTCCCAATAAGAAGGATCTCCATTTTACTGTCATTGAGACAGAGATTGTTGGCGCACACAATACCTGGATGGCGGTTAGCCAATCAGTGATGAAAGACTGGGAAGAGAAATTAGTAGAAGGAAGATTCACAGAAAGCTGTGTCCTCCGCATAACACTGGAAATGAGGAGAGCAGGAGATCTGGTGAGCCAGAGTGATGAGGGTATATATTGAAGAGCCACAGCGATAGGATACAACCCTAAAGGACTTTGCATGTAGACAGTGAGGTGGTGGAGGAGAAACGGCCCAGTTGTAGCTGGGATGGGTGATTAGTGAGGGAAAAAGTCTGCTAGTCCAGTGCCCAGTCCGTAATGCCGAAGGTTTCATATAGCCATTTAATGAGGCTAGATGGTTGACCGTGTCAAAGGCAGAGCAAAGATCGAGGAGCACTAGCCTTAATTGTACTACGATCATAAATACCACATATACTTTATTATATCATGCCACCATATTACAAATACTGTATACTCCCCCTTCATTACCTATAATTGCTATACACATTAGTATAGTGTGTGTTGCCAGTGGCCACAACCACAATATAATTAAACACTATAACAAGTAAGTACAATACACTTTCAAAAAGATTCACCCAGGACACCCATGCCATCCAAATGAAGTCAGCGGACACTAAAATTGACTGCTGACTCAGCGGCACCTGCAAACTCTTTTTCCCCCTATAAAAACAGCTCCATATCAACTTTATTCCACTCGCCCATCCTTTCCAGGCCCTCTTTCGGCCACCAAATAACCCAAATGTGTTTTCCAGACTTTTTGGTCGTCGGCGGCTGTCCAACATGGTGACCATTTAAAAAAAATATCTGACTAGCCTCACGCTTCTCATTAACCAATCAACTTTGCGTTTGATGTCTGCGGACGTTACACCGGCCTCCAATTGGCCCAGAGGTGTCTGCAGACCCCAAATAAGGAAGTGAGTCCACACACAGGAGCCAGAAATCACTTAATTCTTTTACCTACTTTTTGGCTGTTTAAACAAAAAAACACTGGATGGATTTGCACCAAACCTGCAAAAGCACGCTTTTGGGACTAAGCTGCTATCCGTCTAGCAGTTTATGCTGTAGGCAGGAGCAACACTTTTTTTCCATTGTCTCTGAGGATTTCTACACATTTTGGGCCCCCTCCCTATAACTTTGCCACCCAGGCCGAAACTGCACCAAATTTTGCTAAATCATTCTGAGGGGGCCATATACATTTTTTGCAAAGTTTGCGGACGATAAGTCCAGGGCGGTGCAAGGTTATAAGCTGCCCAGAAAGTGCTCTTCTTATGAGTTGAGCAACTTAACCATAACTACAGTGCCGCTACTGCAGGCCCTGTAATATACCACCATAATCGTATTTCTGAGGCTTGTGGGTGTGCTTAGATTCACATGCTATACATAGGCCGACATCTAGTGGTAGTTGCAGAGTATTACATGATTTGTTTTCGAAACTCAAAGGGATGTCGACTGGTGTGTAAGTAATACGATCTCTAGTGTGACATCCACTGTACCCATGGTCCTTCACGCGTCAAGGTCTCTCAGATAGCTTTTTTCCGCCATCGTAGTCGGACAAAAGCTGCAGAGTTCCTTCAGGCTGAAGCCTTTGGTTAACAAAACGTTTTCTTGTAGACTTCTTGCTATTCTTGCGCTAACCGACCATCGCATGATCATATTATGCAGCTTTCGATGGACGGAGCCATCGTCGATGACGAGCCAAACCATTGCCGCGACGGACACCCCGACTGCGGCCTACACAGGCCTCATTCTTGCCTGGGCCCATCACAGTAGGGAGATTCCAGTTAGGGCCAGGTCAAAGGCCTTAAAACCTCATCCAAGACTCTCTTGGAGTCAGTCCTGGCGCCTTTGGCGCCAGGCTCATAACCATCACGAAGACCAACATTAGAATGGGACTATTTACTAGGGACTATTTAACTTGGGGGGGGTTCTACCAACATGAAGGTACACACATAGCACAGTTACAAGGAACTGAGCTATGCGATATAGTCTTTTGAGTGTGGCAGGCCTGGGACTACTTTACCTGGACTACTTTGGGTGTGGCAGGCCTGGGACTAATTTACCTGGACTACTTTACCTGAGACTATTTAAACCACACCCAAACAGCAGAACATGCTTTGCATTATTCTGCTGTGGGCAGCGTAACGCTCACTATGTCCAGTTCTTTGATGCCAGCTTACCTGAAACCAAGGACCTGCAGAGAGAGAAAGAACACTACGAAACTTACCTGGAACAGTATCCTGTCTTCAATCCATCGCCGACTTCAGTTCCACTCACCTGAAGGTACGAACTCCATCATCCGGCACCGCATGCATCCTGGAATACCATAACCTAGAAAGAGGAGAAAGAAAGACAGTATTAGTAAGCGTTTACTCACGTTTCCTTCTGAATGAAGAAAGCCACACAATTCTTACCTGGGTAGTCATCTCCTGGTCAGTATCATTGCTGGAACATTACGGCGCTCGGCGAGGAACATCAAAACCTGCAAGGAGAGAAACTGCATATAAAGACTGTAAAGCAGCAAACCTACGGAGTCGCAGCAGGCCTGGATTCCCACAGGGGGGGGGCTTGCACCAGTGAAGTAACTTGGTCGCTGCTCACCCCCCACATCTACGCGCCCCTGCCACGAGGAGCAGGACGGAGAATCCACCTTCTACAATATTAAGGTGAGGAGAGGGCGCCAAGGGGGACGAAGGAGTTGAGGCCAAGGGAGGTGGGAAAACATAAAGACAATCTGGTATTGAATCCAGCTCTCCTATATTGCAGACCCATCTTTAACCAGAGGCCTTACCAAGGGTCCGGGAGAGGGTTGGAGAGTGCAAATCATCCAACCAGGGCTGGGTGGTGTCCCCATGGATACCAGGTGAGCGTAACAGAGGTCCATACTTTCTTCTCCTTTAGAGAATGCCTAATCAGTTCCCCCTCATTTTATTTTCATTGTCATGCTGACTTTTCCACCGATCATGGAAAATGCACTGTTTAAATTCTGTTCGTCCTGCAACAGGAAGTACCCCTGGAATGACTCGGACAAGGTGTGTAACCACTGTATTCCAAGGGACCACCCCGAAAAGAACTGCAAATCCTGCAAGCTCTTATGCCCAAAAACTTGAAAGGACCTTCAAACAAAACGCTGGGCTGCTCAGGCCGAGACCTCCATTGATGTGGAGGGAGCATCCAGTGATGGCAGCGTCAGTGTCCTAAGTGAGGGCGATCAGGATACGAGAGACTCCCATGTGCAAGCCCCCGACTCCATTAAGCAGGCCGGCGGTCCTGTTACAGTGACTACACCTGGCGGCTCTAGGAAACACACTTCACACCCTGGCCCTCTGTAGGGCTCTGGCCTCTCACCTCCCCACTAAAATGCTCTCCTCCTCCTCCTCCTCCTCTGCTTCTACCTCTCTCATCCCCCTTCTGGCCGCCTCTTGCTCTCGTCCTTCTCTCCAACACCTGATGACGTTTCTAGACAAGTCCGATCTATGAAAGTGTCGTCCAAACAAGTGCTCCGCTGCTCCTCCAGAACTGTCAAGGACGACATAGACCTCCTCGCTTCAGCCTTGGCCAATTTCTGCAATCACTCTTTCGCCACTGGGTTTTTCCTTCCCACTCCTCAAGCACTCCATTGTGCAACCCCTCCTTAAAAGGCATTCTGCCAATCCTACCTGCCCGGCAAACTATCGCCCGATCCCGATCACTCCTTTCCTGGGAAAACTCCTGAAAAATCTCTCCACACTGAATCTGTTGGTTGTCTGCATGACCTTCAGTCTGGCTTCAGAGCAGCCAGAGGCACGGAAACTACTCTCCTGAACACCCGTGATGATCTGCACTCTAATCTTCACTCCAGCCTTCTTTCTGTCCTCATCCTCCTTGACCATTCCTCTGCTTTTGACAGTCAATCACGTCATCCTGATCAATCGACTCTGCAAGAACCTGGGCAGCATAAGGCCCTGGACTGACCCTCCCAGGTCCAACTTGGGGTCCTATCTCTCCACCACCTCTCTCGACATGTGGTGATCCCCAGGGCTCTACCCTCTCATCCTGGCTCTTCAATGTCTACTTGTCCCCTTTGGCCCACATGACCTCTACCTTCTCCTCTAACTTTCAGTGTTATGCGAATGACACTTGGCTCTCTTTCAGGTTCCCCTCAGGCTCCTCTCTTCTCTCTCGCTCATTCCTGACTGTCTATCCGCAATTCAGGAGTGGTGCGCCTCCAACGATCTCTGCCTTAATGCCAGTAAAACACAGATCTTACTCATTGGGACCCCTGATCCCGCTTTTCCCTCTTTCACTCTGGCCGCCCCTTGGGTCCTCTTCCTCCCCCTTCCTATGAGGCCAAAAATCTTGGTGTCATCTTCGACTCCACTCTCTCCTTCTCTCCTCACATCACGGACTATCAGTCGATTGCGTCGTCGACCGTTGACGGCCACACAGTGTCGAAGGAAAGGTCCTCTAAATCATCCTTGTCCTCTGGGCCATCGCACTCGCAAGACAGGCCTTCGAAACAGACGCCAAAGTCAGTTTCTGACACTGCATCTGAAATAGACCAACTTGCACGCGTCGAAAGGCGCTTTGACGGCTCCCTACACTACGTGCAAGATGAGAACTCATCAAAAACGCATCCTGGGAAAACACTTAAAAACAAAGCGTTGAAATCCACTTAATCTTTGCCCCTACCGGCCAAGTCCTCTAAACCCCCCCAGTATAATGAGATACTCAAGGCTGCTGAACATTTTAAAATAGACACCTAGAAGGCCAAAGTTGACATAGACTTTGTGGAAGCAATTCTTGGAGACAAGAAGTCAGCTACACAGTTTATTCCCAACCTGCAATCTATTCAAAGGTGCATTCAGCCTTCTCTTATAACACCAAACCTTACGAGGGCAGTCAACCCTCACATTCATTAAAACAGTGTTCCGGCTGACTCCTTGGTTGTCACCACTGCAAGAAAAAGGGCAGGCACACCTCTAGCTTCTGCTGAGGCCCCGCCAGATAAGTAAAGCAGGAAAATATACACCTTCGGCCGAAAGGTGGCTTCCTTGGCTGCCTACCAAGCAAGAAAAGCCAATAATACCACCCTCTTTGCTAGCTATGGCTGCCATAAGTGGGACGAACTACAAAATGTTCAGGCAGTTCCAGAGCTTTTAAAGTCACAGTTCAGACTGTGTCTGAGGGTAAGCAGGTAGCCAACTGCATTCTAAAAAACAACCTGGATGCCGCTGACAATGCAGGCCGCATCATAGCCGAAAGCCCTTTGATTAAGCACAACACATAGTTAAGGCAGTCAGGCTTTAAGCTTCAAACACAGGTCACATTGCTCAACAGGCCCATTGAACCAAATGCCCTGTTCGGAAAGGCGGTCGAGGATGCCCTTAAAAGTGGCAAAAAAGAATGACAACTTGAAATCTCTGTCCAACAGTTTGTGCAAAGGGGGTCTTTTAACACAAGACGGTTCCCCGGGCAAGGCCCACAGCGCTCTTCCAATTATAGTCGAGGTAGCCAATCTACATCATTGGGCACCTCACAGGGACAGTGTTCCTCCTCCAATTTTCAAAGAGGCTTCAAAAGATCTAGGAGCAGAGGTAGAGCCTCCTCAGCCAGAGGCTCCACCTCACCCAAGCAGTGATGCCCCGTCCCCTCCCATGCCACTCTAGTGCATCTCACTATTCACCAACCCATGGGAGGGGGAATCACCTGAGACAATTGGGTGCTTTCCACAGTGGCGGGTAGATACTGAATAGAGCTTCTACAAAGACCATCTAACCATCCGCCAAGACAAAGGACGATGCCACAAGAGGAAGAGCGCTTATTACTGGAGTAAGTAAAATCTCTGCTGGAAAAGGACGCCATAGAAATCGTCCCAGCAAACCAGGGTATTTATTGAACGTACTTCCCTTTGCCAAAGAAAGACCTAACAATGCGCCCAGTTTTAGACCTGCAACCAGCAAACACGTATGTCAAGCCACAAAAGCTTAGCATGAGACTGCTTCTGGAAGAATTTCCCTTCTAAAGCATGGGGACTATATGGCAACATTGGATATGAAAGATGCATACTTTCATATTTCAATGTTCCAAGCGCATAGAAAATACCTGTGATTCCAAATAGCGTGAGTGCACTAGCAATTCAAAGTACTCCCCTTCGGCATAACCTTCGCTCCAAGGGTATTCACAAAAGTACTAGCCGTAGTGGCGGCACACTTGCGCAGAGAGTCAATCCCAGTGTACACTTTTCTGGACGACTGGCTTATGACCGGGGAATCTCCTCAAATTTGTAATCACAACACCTAAAGAACAATCAACCTTATGTTCCAATTGGTATTCTCCATCAACGAGAAAAAAATAAAGTCTCGTACCCAGTCAAACAAAATAATTCCTGGGACCAATCATAAAAACAAGGGAGTGGCTAGTCTTCCCCTCAAAGGAAAGAGTTCAGAACATGCTGTTGCAAATACCTCACTATCTAGCCGGTCACCAAATAACCGTACGCAAGGCAATGCACCTGCTTGGGATTATGGTCTTGTGCATCTACCTAGTTCCGTGCGCATGCGCCCTTCGCAAGAGTGGTTAGCAAAACAATGGTCTTGGGCAAGCGATCATTGGGACGATCTAGTGGCTGTTTCACTCACCCTGGTACAGGCTCTTCGCTGATGGTGCAAAGACAACATGTTGAATGGAAAACCCTTTTGCAATCCAACAATTCAAGCAATACCAATTACGGATGCCTCATTCTGCGGATGGGGAGCCCATTACCTTCACCACATAGCTCACGGCCTGTGGACACACACCACAGCCCAACACCACATCAACCGCCTAGAGCTTCTGGGAGTTTGCAAGGCTCTGCAGGCTTTTCAGCAGCATCTAGTAGGTCAGACAGTAAAAGTCCTCACAGACAGCACCACTGCCATGTTTTACCTAAACAAGCAGGGAGGCACACACTCACCAAGTCTGTCCAAGCTATCCCAAAACATTTGGAAGTGGGATCTCAAGCAGAACATGTTCCTAGTCTCCCAACATGTTCCAGGGGAACTCGATACTCTAGCAGACACTCTGAGCAGAAATACTCTACCCGAGGAGAACAAGTAGCCTTCACCTCAATAAGACGTGTTACTGAGCTACAGGCACTATCTTTCTTTGTAGAAGGACCCTTGGAACACATCCTAGGTTTTCACCGAAATTCATATCCAAGCTCCATGTCAACCAGTCAATTGAACTACCTACTTTTTTCCAAAATCCATCTAACTCAGGCGAAAGAAGCCTCCATACACGTAAGGGAGGTGGTTTTGTACTACGTAAACAAAATAAAATCTCTAAGGAAAACAGATCAGCTCTTTGTTTCCATAGCACCTAGTAGGGAAGGTGATCACATTTTAAAAAAAAATGCCATCTCTAAATGGATAGTCAAGTGAATACAGCTGTGCTATTTACTATCAAAGAACCTACCTTTCACACTGAGAGCTCACTCTACCAGATGTGCAGGAGCTATGTATTGCAAACGTCCCCCATGACAGTATTTACAAAGCACCTACTTGGAGTTCCATACATACTTTTACTCCGCACTACTGCATCGACACACATACGAAAGCAGATTCACATGTGGTACAAGCAGTGCTAAAACATCTATGTGCTCCTGTACCTTTCGCACAACCCACCTCGTTATCCAGATATTGTTCGCTAATCTGTGCACAGCATGTGATCTAAGCAGATCCACCAACTTCAGAAGGCATACATTACTCACCGTAATTGTATTTCTGATGCATGTATCTGCTTAGATTCACATGCGCCAACCCTTCCTCCCCTCCTTGAGTCGAAGGTGCATAGACGTTTCTTGCTTCATCACTATTGCTTAGGCTTCATTACATCTGTACTCCTGCTACACTCAACTTCATGCAACCTCATGTCGGAAACAAAACCATCTGAGCGACCTCGGCGTGTGAAGGACCATGGGTACAGTGGACGTCACACTAGGGATAGTATTACTAACACACCCAGTCGACGTCCCTTTTCGAGTTATGAAAATAATTCATGCAATACTCTACGACTGCCACTAGATGTCAGCCTATGCATAGCATGTGAATCTCAGCATATATAACCATCATAAATACGATTACATCAAGTAATGTATATTATATATGTATATATTTCTGAGGCTTGTGGATCTGCTTAGATCGCATGCTCTGCATAGTCTGATATCTAGTGGTAGTCGCAGAGTATTACAAGATTTGTTTTCGAAAGTCGAAAACTTGCGTCGACAGGACGTATTAGTAATACTATCATTAGTGCGATGTGTACTGTACCCATGGTCGTTCACGCGTCGAGGTCCCTCAGATTATTTCTTTCCACCATCGTGGTTGGTCGCAAGTTGTGGAGTTCCTTTCCAGGCTGATGCCGTTGACTAGTTAAAAGTTGATTCGTAGACTTCTTTGTTTACTGTCTGCTTTTGCTGCAGCGTCATTCAACTGCTCGACTGCCCTCGACGGACAACTCCATTGTTGACGACTTGATTAAATCGATGACCAGATGCAGCCTTCACAAGCCTCTTCGGTCCTCTGCCGTTACAGTAGGGCGAGGTCTCATAAAGCTACTCCTTTTAGAGAATGCATATTCTGCCACCCCTTTTTCCCTTTAAATTTTGCCCTACTGTTTTGCGTCTGTTTGGCTTGGTGGGGAGAGCTCTTACACTTTCGCCTTCCCCAGCCTTCAAGCAAAAGCGAGTTCGTTATTGGACTCAGATAAGCGAAAGACCACACAGGAACCATGCAATATTGTAAAACAAATGGCTCGTTATAGGCCCTTTTATTCACACATATATATATTTCTGAGGCTTGTGGAATCTGCTTAGATCACATGCTGTGCAGAGGCCGACATCTAGTGGAAGCTGCAGAGTATTAGTTTGTTTTTCGAAACTCGATAAGGGGCGTCGAACCAGGGCATGCCAGTAATACTATCCCTAGTGTGACTTCCCCTGTACCCATGATCCCCAACGCGTGTAGGATCCTCAGATTGTTTTTTTCCGCCATACTAGTCGGATGCATGTTGCAGAGTTCCCTCGGCTCTTAGCCATTTATACTTTCAATTACCGTTAAATACTTCCCCGTTCACTTGAAACCGTACGCCGAAGATCGACACCGGTGAAGATCGAGGAAGCCAGCCGTCGAGAACTGCCTCGACTGACTCGGGCCTTGGAAGGCCTCTGGCCTCGGCCCTGTACAGTAGAGATAGTGGGGGTGGTCATACAGGCTTCTTTCCCACCTTTTCGTACATATACCCGCCTGCTGCCATTTGTAACATATGGAGAGTACTCAATTCAAATTCTGCCCAAAGTGTAACAGGAAGTTTCCCTGGGTGGACAAGCACAATACGTGCAATCTGTGTCTCCCACGAGACCATCCCGAGGCTACCTGTCGAGCTTGTAAGCTCTTCAAGCCGAAAACCCTTAAGGACTGTTAAACTAAATGCTGGGCCCACTACGATAGGCCGCTAGAGGCCATGGAAGTGGAGGGGACATTCAGCGATGGCAGCAACGCCGCCGAATCGGATGGCGAGGGCAAACTGGTGACTTTGGACACTCACGCGCAGGCCCCCGACCCGAAGGACTGGCCGGCGGCCACGTTGTGGGGACAACACCCGGCGGCAAGAGCGCTACACATACTACCTCCACTAAAACACATCAGCCCCGGCCGTGACTCGACACTCGTATCGAGCGATCAGCAACGGAAGACACCAAAGAGCGGTCCAACAAATCTGTCCTCTGGGCATTCCCATTCGCCTCATGACAAAGACCAACCGTCCTCGGTTGATAAAGGTGTTGCACTATCAATAGTCCCAGAGGCCCGATCGTCAGATGACGATTCCGCCCTCTATTCTCCTCAGTCAAGACGCGTATCGTCTACACCCGAGATTCAACGTCCTCCCTCGAATATCACATCTGAAACTCGACGCGAGGCGTCATATCCCTCGGAGGCTCCTAAACACTGGAAAAAATTCCTCTATTCATGGGAAGGGGGATAAACAACATAAAAGGTCATCTTCAGAACACCATGTTCATTAAGAGAAACGGAAGGCCCCTAAATCAAGAGAAAAGTCCAAGGTCTCTGACCCTACCACTAAAAGTAAAGTCAAGTCATTCCTCTCACTGCTCACGATATGGGCATTGATGAGGAACCAGAACAGGTTGTTGTTGTTCCTAGCACCAGAGACTGGAACTCAGCTGATATTGATAGGGTCATGAGAAGGATGTAATTTATGGCTGACTTCTATGAAAAGGACCTTAATTACTTTCATAGTTATGCCAACACCCCGGCGACCTCTGCCCCTTCGGGGTCTAAGGCAATACCTAAATCCTCTCAGCCCCCTGCTTAAACTCCGCTCTGACGCCCCAGCTCAGGGCTTGGTCACAGACTCCTTTGTGATGAAACAGAACCACAATTGGTGGAAGACCAGACAGGGGTCTCTTATTATGAGGGTGACTAGGACCAGGAGGAGGAGGAGGATGAGGCTGAAGCCTACAATCTTGACTCCCCGATTCCTAAAGACCCCCCCCCCCCCCGTCCCCCGGTGCATGGCTCACCGGTAGATGACCAACCACTCCTCAATGAGGTACTGGCTAATGCAGCTGCCCATTTTCATATTGGCACGCAGGGTGTCCAAGAAGACTTGGATTTCGCTGAAGAGATCCTAGGAGACAAGAGAGCCATTACTCAAGCTATTCCTATATTAAAATCCATCCAGCGTAGGATTGATCCCTCGCTGGTAACCCTAAATCTCACTCATACGGTTAATCCGCGAGTCGAGAAATTGTTCCGGGCCGCACCCTCCGATCCCCTGTACATTAGGGGCCAATTAAAACCGGATTGCCTGGTCGTAACAACCACCAGAAAGAGGGCAGGTACACCGCTTGCTTCTTCTGAAGCACCTCCTGATAAAGAGAGTAAAAGAGTACACGCTCTAGGTAGAAAGGTTGCCTCCACTTCCTCCTATCAGGCACGAATTGCCAACAGTGCCACTCTTTTGGCACGCTACAATTGCCATCAGTGGGAGGAGGTATCTGTTTTGGTATCCTCCGCACCCGAACCCCTAAAGAGCCAGTTGGCTCAACTGGCGGCAGATGGAAGGTCTGTATCAGGATGCTGGAAGGTTAATCACTGAAGGCACTGTTATAAAGCATAAAAGCGTCGCGCTTGGCTAAGGCAGTCAGGGTTCAAACCGGTAACCCAAGCCACTCTCGTAGATATGCCGGTAGAGCCGAACGTACTATTCGGCAAGGCAGTGGAGGAAGCTTTAAAAACAGCTAAGGATGAGTATGAGACCCTAAAATCTCTTGGCCAACTTACCAATAAACCCTCTGGACAGAGGGGGAAACAACAATTTTTGCCGCTTTCGGGGCCAAAGTTCCCAAAGGGGTTCAAACTATTACCAGAATCGGGGAACCTCAGGGGCTGCACTAGGGGTAGAGGCAGGCCTGCCAGAGGTGGTACGCACCCAACAAACAGTGACGTTCCGCTTCAGGTCCCCTCCCATGCATCCCCAGTAGGGGGGCGCATTTCCACCTTCACCCACGCATGGGAGGGGATCACTTCGGACAGATGGGTGCTGTCCAGAGTGTCTGGAGGATACTGCATAGAGTTGCTAGGGCACCCCCACAACCTTCCTCCGCGACAGAAGGTACACTCGCTGGAACATCAGAAGATCCTCCTCGAGGAGATTGCCATTCTGCTAGCAAAGGACGCCATAGATGTCTTCCCGGTCGGACAGGTAAACTGAGGTATTTATTCAACCTACTTCCTTGTGCCAAAAAAAGATCTGACAATGCGCCCAGTATTAGATTTGCACCCTGCAAACAAGTATGTCAAGCCACAAAAATTCCGCATGACTACACTACAAGAGGTAATCCCCCCTACTAAAGGGGATTACATGGCAACATTGGATAGGAAAGATGCCTATTTTCATAGTTCAATGATCCCAGCGCACAGAAGATTCTTGCTTTTCAAGATAAACAACCAGCACTACCAATTCAAGGTGCTGCCCTTCGGAATAGCCTCGGCTCCAAGGGTATTCACCAAGGTACTGGCGGCGGGAGGCAATCCCAGTGTACCCTTACCTGGACGACTGGCTCATTACAGGGGAGTCCCCCCTAATTTGCAGACTAAACATTCAAAGAACAATCGACCTCCTCTTCCAATTGGGCTTCTCAATCAATGAGAAAAAAATCAAGCCTGGTGCCAAGCACCTCAAGACAGTTCCTAGGAGCTGTCCTAAATACCCAAGAGGGGTTGGCCTTTCCATCAGAGGAAAGAATTCGAAATCTGTTGCTGCAAATTCGCCAATATCAGGCCGGTCGTCAAATAAGGGTGTGCAATGCTATGCGTTTGCTAGGCATGATGGCATCTTGCATTTACCTGGATCCCCACGCACGCCTGCGACCCATGCAGGCATGGTTGGCGAAACAGTGGTCTCAAGCAAGTGGTCTGTGGGACGATCTAGTGGTTGTTTCGCCAACACTAGTACAGAGTCTTCGCTGGTGGACAAGAGAGAAACTTACGAAGGCGAAACCCTTCTACGATCCAGAGATACAGGCCGTTGTCACAACAGACGCCTCACTAGCAGGCTGGGGAGCCCACTAACTTCACCATACAGCTCAGGGTCTCTGGTCTCACACAGTGGCTCAGAACCAAATCAATCTGCTAGAACTTCTGGCAGTCTACAGAGCGCTTTGGGCATTCGAACCCCTCCTATCCAACCAGTCTGTGCAGATCCTAACAGACAGCACGACTGCAATGTTTTACCTAAACAAACAAGGGGGCACTCGTTCTCCCAATCTGTCCAAGCTTGCCCAGAAAATTTGGAAATGGTCACACAAACTGAAGATTTACTTGTCATCCCAACATGTTCCAGCTAAACTCAACCCGTTAGCAGATGCTCTGAGCAGAGATCCCCTCCCACAGGAACACGAGTGGCGACTACACGAAGAAGTCGTAGGAGACCTCTTCTCTCAATGGGGTTTCCCTACTATAGACCGATTTGCCACAAGCGAAAACAGAAAATGCCCAGACTTTGCATCCAGGTTCCCCCAGCCAGGCTCCATGGGGAACGCCCCATGGATGAATTGGTCAGGGATGTTTGCCTACGCTTTTCCACCAACCCCTCTGATGCGGAAAGTGGTGAACAAGATACACAGGGAACCGATGACGCTCATCCTGGTTGCTCCTATGTGGGCGAGACAACCATGGTATCCACACCTACACAAACTGGCGGTGTGCGAACCCATCAAACTCCCATGCTGGTACAACCTACACTCCCAGCACGAGGGGCTAACAGTGCATCCTCAACCCAACTTGATGAACTTGACAGCATGGCTCCTGAAGTCATAGAGTTCGGACATCTCAATTTACCCCAGAGATGTATGGATATCTTGAAAGAGTCAAGAAAACCTAACACGAGGCACTGTTGCTATGACAATTGGAAACAATTTGTTATTTGGTGCCAGAATAAGCAAATCAACCCAGTTGATTGTACTCCTTCTAATGTTGTCACCTATATGCTCCACCTAGTGGATGCAGGGTTAGTGTTTAACTCACTTAAAGTTCACCTGGCAGCTTTATCAGCCTACACCACTTTCCATAACAGTGTCATGGTGGAAAGTGCCAGTCAAAGCATTTATGGAAGGGGTAAAGAGACTCCACCCTCCAATTTCTAACCCACCACCAGGTTGTGACCTTAATGTGGTACTTGCTAAGCTCATGGGACCTCCCTTTGAGCCCATGCACAAATCTAGTCCCAAACACCTGACTTATAAGACTGCCTTCTTAGTAGCCATCACCTCCATAAGAAGGGTCAGTGAAATGCAAGCTCTGTCAGTGCAGGATCCTTTCTTTACTATTCATAAGGATAAACTGGTTTTACGCACTCACCCTAGGTTCTCACCTAAGTTAATTTCCAAATCCCATGTTAACCAGCCTATAGAGCTACCGGCCTTCTTCCAAGAACCCAAGAGCTCTGCTGAGGTGAAACTCCACACACTAGATGTGAGGAAAGCGATCCTCTATTATGTAGCCGAGACCAGACTGCTAAGAAAGACAGATCAGCTGTTTGTCTCCATAGCTCTAGGCAGAGAAGGAAATTGCATCTCTAAGAATGCCATCTCTAGGTGGATAGTAAGATGTATCCAACTGTGCTATTCCCTTTCAGATAAAACACTGCCTTTTACGCCAAGGGCCCACTCTACAAGAGGTACTGGAGCCATTCTGGCTTTCATTGCAAATGTACCCCTTGACAGCATTTGCAAAGCAGCTACATGGAGCTCTATTCACACCTTTACTCAGCACTACTGCTTTGACACTGATTCCAAGACAGATACTCAAGTGGGCAAAGCGGTTCTAAGAAATGTTCGCTCATGACCCTTCTCACATCCCACCTCCTTCTTCTAACACTGCTCGCTAATCTATGCACAGCATGCAGATTCCACATGCCTCAGAAGGGATACATTACTCCACGTAATAATATTTCTGATGCTTGTATCTGCTTAGATTCACATGCGCCCGCCCTTCCTCCCCTCTGAGAGAAGGTGCATGGATGCTTGTAGTCAAGTCTAATCTAATCTGATTGAATACTCTGTACTTGCGCTACTCCACATGCTACCTCATGTCAGAAAAATACAATCTGAGGGTCCTACACGCGTGAGAGATCATGGGTACAGGGGACGTCACACTAGGGATAGCATTACTGGCACGCCCTGGTTCGATGCCCCTTTTTGAGTTTCGAAAAACTGTAATACTCTGCAGCTTCCACTAAATGTCGGCCTATGCACAGCATGTGAATCTAAGCAGATATAAGCATCAGAAATACAATTACGGTGAGTAATGTATCCCATACACAAACATACAATCAGATATATAAGAATATAGGTATCATAAACATCAACATTAAACGGGAAGCGGAAGAAATCCTCATGTTGGCAACCACAACACTGATTAGTCCCTCAGCAGGTAGGCAAAGAGATTGCGGGTTTTAACTGGATCTGAGGCGGAGCATCCTCCCTCTGAGACTGCATGACCCGAGGGTCCAAATTCCAACTAACTTTTGCCATACAATGCGCTCTCCTTTATGGGGGCATTTCCCTGCCCTTCTCAGTTGTCTGCCCTCGGCCGAAAAGCAGATCACAAGTCTAAGGGACAGAGGGTGGAAAAAAACAGAAGTGGAAAAACCCAGCAGCCCTCTCCATGCTTTCATTCCCTGCCCCTTTTCATGCACCTGCAAGACGCTCCGACTCCCTTTCTGCATTCGTCTTTCAGTGGACAATACCATAACTATTCTCCACAGTAAGCCCACTCGACCATAATACTTATGTGATCTTGCTTGGTTTTCGCTGCTGCTCGATTACTGCGTGAGGCCCGCGGAAACACAGGTTTTATTACTGTGATGAGAGATGAGTGTTCAAAAATGGCTGCATCAACGCCATGTTATTCTGGCTCACATTTTTGCACAAGCATTACACCTACCTGCAATAGAAAATTCCTGTGGAAGGACGCGCACCACCCCGAAAAGCTTTGCAAGTCCTGCAAACGTTTCCACCCGAACTCCTAAAGACCACCAGACCAAGCACTAGGCCGTCCACGCAATGCAGGCCGAAGCCTCCAGCGAGGGCAGTATCAGTGTCCCTAGTGACGCTGAAGGGGACCATGGTTCGTCGGAACCCCATGTGCGGGCCCCCAACTCCACTAAGCAGGCCCACAGCTCTGTGACGGAGACGACACCCGACGGCCATAGCGCACACACGTCCAAACAGACCAAGCACATAGCCGACATTCGAAATTGCCATGCGTTGAAGCACACACGGTGTCCGTGGAAAAACCCTCTAGATCTTTCCTATCCTCTGGGCCATCGCTTACACCTTTGCCTCATGACAGGCCTCTGAAACAGGCCTCCAAATTCGGTTCAGACACCACGCACAAAATGTCCCTCCTTTCGCGCGTAGAAGAACAGGCGGGGAAAGGCGCAATAGCATTTCCTAAACGTACGTTGAAAATGCAGGCACTAATTAAAAACCAGTGCCTGCTACCTTTTTAAAGACAATGGGCCTCATTACATGGTAGGCGGTAAGGGTTTACTGGTACCAGTAAGGGTACCAGTAAACCCTTACCGCCTGATTACGAGGTCCCTTTGCGGGTTGGTATTTAACGCCTGCTAAAATGCAGGCGTTAAAGTACCAACCCGCAAAGGGACCAGGGTGCTAATTACGGTACCGCAATTTGCGGTTCCGTAATTACCACCTTCCCCATTATGCCTTATGGGGCAAAAATGGGAATGGGTAAGGGCAATGGGGAATTACCGCCCTGCCAACCTTGGAATAGGGCGGTAATTCCCCTTTCCTCCAAGGCGGTGCCGGTATTTTACCGGCATGGACCAAGGTGCTAATAGCGCCTTGGTCCACCGCCTACCGTGTAATGAGGCCCAATGTCACCGAAGCTCTAAGGTTATGGGTTTCTCCTCCCCTGTAGACTCACTCACAGCGGCTATGCATCACAAAGATCAAACACCCTCCCTAACCACCCCTACTCCTTCAGGGTTTCCACCCTCCTATGAGTGGATCCCCGAACAATTCAACAAAATTACAAGGAGGATGCTTTGTTAACTTCATGGACGAGCACCCAGAAGAACTAACGTCACTGCCAAAAAAAACACTTCTCCACCCACAACCAAGCAATTCTGCCCTAGGTCCCCCGGCCTCCACTTACCAAGACCCCTCTCAAAACATCTATACTATCGCTCACTCAGGGGTGCAACACCCCGGCTCCCAAGAAGACAAGGGGGAGATCAATACAGCCAGGACCAATACTACAACAATGACTATATCAATGTCATCCAGTCGCCTAATCACCAAGATCCAATAAGAAGTTGGGTAACTCTAATGCACCAACCTGATTCCTAAAGGTATTCAGCGGTGAGTCAAAGAAACATTCAATTAACACTGTTTCGTTAAAGTTAAGTTCAAGAAGTTGAAAAGATCCGAATCAATGTTGATTGTGTTCTCAAAAAGCTCTTTAATATTATAGTTTAATTGAAAAAAGCAAATCTTGTCTAACATGGTGTTAACATCACACCTTGTGATCTTCAAATCAATTGTCAAACTCAAATCCTTACTATGGTTCAGTTTTCATAACCTTAACTTGACACGTGTTTCCCCATTGAGTCTGTCAATGGTTCATCAGGAGAAGGAATGATTTCCGACAGAAAAAGATAGAAAAGAAAAAAGAGAAAAGCAGAAAGTACAGTTAATTTAGTTGAATATAGAAAATTAATTGGTTTTCGAAATCATATTATTTTCAATCTGATATTACGTTTATAGATATATACATGAAGGTTGACTCACCATAATTGTGATTCAGTTTAAAGTATGAACTTATCCAATTGGTATTTTCTAATGGCTTCTGGTAAGTGCCAAATATTTATTTTCTCCAATTGGTCTTAAAATTAGGCTTCAAGATTGCCGCCTGTTCCTTATATTAGAATCCAAATTATCAGAAATGCTGCAAGGAACAGAGAAGTGTACATATCTTGATTGGGTGTATGCAAAGCAATGCGCTTACTCGGAATGATGGCCTCATGCAGTCACTTGGTTCCACACACGCGCCTGCGCATGTGCCCAATACAGGAATGGTTAGAGAAACGGTGGTCTCAGGCAAGCGGTCAGTGGGACGATAGAGTGATTATGTCGCTAACCCTGGTATACGCTCTTTGCTGGTGGTCCACAGAGAACCTGCTAAAAGGAAAACCCTTCCGCATTCCCCCAGCACAAGCAATCCTAACTACAGACTCAGTCGCCAGATAGGGGGGTGGGTTCACTTCCTCCACCACACAGCCCACTGCCAGTGGACATGCGCTACAGCCCAAAAAAGCATGATCTTCCTAGAACCTTTTGGCAGTTCGCAAGGCTCTTCAAGCCTTTCAGCAACATCTTTCAGATCAAACAGTGGAAGACCTCACAGACAGCACCAACAGGCCTCAGCCCTGTACAGTAGGGAGAGTGGTGGGGAGGTTCATATTCCATCTTACTAAGAGAATGCATATTCCCCTATACTTCCTTGTATTCCGCCAGACTGCCATCTCTACATACTATGGAAAATACTCCTTTTAAATTCTGTCCTTCCTGTAACGGGAAGTTTCCCTGGAAGGATTCACACCAATTGTCTAACCTTTGCCTCCCTAGGGACCACGCCGAAAAACCGTGCCAGTCCTGCAAACTGTTTAGTTTTTCGGTCTTATAAAGTTTTTGGCCTAAACACTGGGCCCACCACACCATGCAGGCAGAAGCTGCCATGGACTCTGAGGGAGCCTCCAGTGATGGCAGCATCAGCGTCCTAAGTGACGTAGAGTACGATCGGGAGACGGTTTCCCTCGTGCGAGGCCCCGATTCCAACAGGCAGGCCAGTGGTTCTGCTACGGGGACGACACTTGGTGGCTCAAGCACCCACACTGCAAGCCACACCAAACATACCCCCCATGGTCGACTGGTAAGCCACACGCGGTGTCAAAGGGAAGGTTCTGAAAGTGCCTGTCCTCTGGGACATCGAGTTCGCTACATGACAGGCCCTCAAAACAGACACTGAAGTCTGTTTCCGACACCGCAAGCAAATCCGACAAGTCCTCCGGTACCGGCGACCATGCGGCGGAAGACGCGTCGACGGCCCTTGCTAATAATTAAAAAATGAGAACTCATTAAAAAAAACACGTCCCAGACACTCTCCTCGAATCCAAAACGTTGAACCACTCCAAATCTTCGACGCGCTTATCCTATAAAACACTGGTTACAAGGGATAAAGAACACTCTGCCCCTAGTGACACCCTCTCAAGGGCAATGTACCATAAACGGTCCTCTACACCAGAGCCTTTCCCAATCCCTATTCAGTCTTACCAAGCTCCACTCAATGGACCCCTGAACAATTTGATAGAGTAATGAGGAGAACGTTTAGCTTTAACTTTATCAGCCCCCTGATCAACTTACTAACCTCCAGGAGCCCCCTCAAGGCGAAGCAGCTAATAAGCAGCCTGATGCAAAAAGACCCCACCTAGACTCGGCACAGCCGACCATGGGGGACATAGAGGATACAGAACAATATGATGTTGATGATGCATACATCATTCAATCTCCAGACCATATTGACCAACCTTTGGCCGATTCCCCTGTGGATAACCAGCTGCAGTATAATCATCTTTTTTTAAATATTTTTCAACAAAACTTTTTATTGAGCATTTTCACATTATTAACATCAACATAATTCATAAGCATATAAGTATACACATGGGCACAAATGGGCATCCGTGTTGGCGATTAATAAATAATTTGAGGCTGTGTTTGGTGCCAGGTCTGTTTCACAAGTCTTATACCAGGCGATGGAGAGTTCAATGCCTTCATTCAGGCTCTAGAGTTCTGGGGAGATTTCACCTGGCTGATGGTTTGGGCTTGAACGCTTGGGGATAGTTACTTGACCCATCTGGTCATGGGAGGCCGGTGCATTAGCCCTGGGAATTTCTCAGCGTAGTCCAGGAAGGCAGCCCATGTGCTGTGAAATTTGTTCGTTCTCTAGGCGGATGGCCGTGATCTTTTCGGCCACCACTATGTCCCAGCATTTCACCCACCACATGGGGAGGGAGGGCTGGACCATCGGGGTGCTTCCACAGGCGGACTACTGTGATTTTGGCCGTGGTCAGTAGTTGGGTGCATACGTTTGCCATGTGTCCCGTTAGTGGAAAAGCTCATCCCTTGATGTCTCCCAGTAGGATTATTCCCGGATCCCATGGATGATTGGCCTGCTGTGTTCCAGCACCTCTCGCCAGAAATGCAATACTTTCAGTGCAGACCCAGAGTAGGTGAAACAAGGACCCGGTAGTTGGGCATCCCCTCCAGCAATGGGGTGATATTGCCGGATTAGTCTTGTGTAGTTGCTCTGGGGTTACATACCATCTAAAAGACTTTCATTCCCCTTTCCTTGTTAGTGACACATTTGGAACTTTTGTGAAAGCGAGCCCAAATAAGAGCCCAATCTTCTAGGTCTAACCCCCGTCACAGATCCCTTTTCATAATTAAGCATGTATTTTTCTTTCCTATCCGGGTCAGATTTGCCAAGAAGGCGAAATAGCGTTGAGACCTTGCCCCGGTTTGTTGGTGTTGTAAGAGTGTGTTCTAAGGCTGACAGGTCCCTCCCTCCATTGGCCTGGATGGAGCTGTGTGACAGCCAGGGCCTTGTTTGTGTTTAGTGAAAACGTTCTGCCTCTTGTCACCAGAAATGTTGCTTTGCATTCTTTGAATGTTGGAGGTACCCCATTAACCAGGATGTCTGAGACCCGCATTAGGCCCCCCTTCCTCCACCTGGCGAACTCTTACCTGCTCATACCCTGGGGGAATTCAGGGTTGTTCCATGTTGGAGTTAAGGGCCTGAGGGAGCCTATACAACCGCTTTTACGGGCCGCTATCTTCAGCTTTTAATTGTGTTCTTGGTGGAGGTTTAATGGGCCGGAATTCGGGGAGGATCGTTGTGCTGTGAGATGCGGAAGCACTGATAAAGGAGCTAGAGCTCCAAGCTACTTCTGGCTGTTTACATCTGTGCGGATTGGTGGTGGCTTCCCACATGAAGGCATGTGAGAGTTGCGCTGCCTTACAGTACCTGGACACGTCCGGGACCAACCCCCCCCCCCCCCCCCCCCCCAACAAATTTCTGAATTTTTCTTTGCAGTTTCTGGAGGACACCCTCTGGAATATGGACTGGCAATGCTGTGCAGTGGTAGATTATCCTTGGTGCAATATTCATTTTCACTGCCGTTATTCTCCCCAGCCAGGAGACTTCCGCCCTATGCCAGCATTCTACATTTTTATGCAGCTCACTGAATAGCTGTGGGAAATTAACTCGGTATATGCATCCTATTTTATCTGGTATCTCCACCCCTAAGTAGCTGATGCAGGATTTGGCCCAGGAGATATGGTGTTTGGCTGCTATGGCTCTCCTATTCTCTCGTGGTATGTTAATTGCCAAGGCTGCGGATTTAAAGTCATTAACCCTGAAACCTGATCCGTTACCAAATGACTCAATTTCTTTCCAAAGGGCTTCCATCGTGGCATCCGCCTGGGTCAGTGTAAGCAGGACATCATCCACATACATCGTGGCTTTGTATGTGTGTGTTATGCTCACCTGGTATCCACTGGGATGCCACCCAGCCCTGGGTGGATGATTTGCACTCTCGAACCCTCTCCCGGTCCCTTGGTAAGGCCTCTGGTTAAAGATGGGTCTTAATATTGTAGAAGGTGGATTCTCTGTCCTGCTCCTCGTGGCAGGGGCGCGTAGATGTGGGGGGCGAGCAGCGACCAAGTTACTCCACTGGTGCAAGCCCCCCCCTGTGGGAATCCAGGCCTGCTGCGACTCCGTAGGTTTGCTGCTTTACAGTCTTTATATGCAGTTCTTATGTTCCTCTTAGTTTGAATAATAATGTCTTGCTTCTTTCCTTTTAGGTATGGAAAGGTATTTTGGAGTTGTCATGCAATTTGAAGATGAGCATGGGCCGGTAGGCGAAAGCGCGGTGTGCGCGATGCTGTCCGGTGAGTAATGCACGATGCGTGGCGCTGTTTCGCCTTTTATATTGCTAACCTGTCTTTTCTCTCCTTGCAGGTTGCGATGTTCCTCGCCGAGCACCGTAATGTTCCAGCAATGATACTGACCAGGAGATGACTACGTGAGTAAACGTTTACTAATGCTGTCTTTCTCCTCTTTCCAGGTTATGGTATTCAAGGATGCATGTGGTGCCGGATGATGGAGTTCGTACCTTCATGTGAGTGGAACTGAAGTCGGCGATGGATTGAAGACACGATACTGTTCCAGGTAAGTTTCGTAGTGTTCTTTCTCTCTGCAGGTCCGTAAGCTGGCATCAAAGAACTGGACACGGTGAGCGTTACGCTGCGCACAGCAGAATAACGCAAAGCATGTTCTGCTGTTTGGGTGTGGTTTGAATAGTCTCAGGTAAAATAGTCCCAGGCCTGCCACACCCAAAGTAGTCCAGGTAAAGTAGTCCCAGGCCTGCCACACCCAAAAGACTAGACCGCATAGCTCAGTTCCTTGTAACTGAGCTATGTGTGTGCCTCCATGTTGGCTGAACCCCCCCCCCCCCAAGTTAAATAGTCCCAAGTAAATAGTCCCATTCTAATGTTGGTCTTCATGATGGTTATGGGCCTGGCGCCAAAGGCGCCAGGACTGACTCCAAGAGAGTCTTGGATGAGGTTTTAAGGCCTTTGACCTGGCCCTAACTGGAAGGCTGACTTGCCAGTGAGGGCCAGGTGCAAGGGTCATGACAGCATGTTCCCCCTCTTTTAAGCCATGTATGTTTGAATTTTCACTGAGTTTTGTGGTGAATGGCTCCATCGATAGGGGGAATATCAGCGGGGATAGTGGGCAGCCTTGTCATAGCTATATTGATTTTGGCTGATCTAATGCCATTTATCCTAAGGGAGGTGGTTGGGTGCTAATAATTAGCCATGGACCATTTTATGAAGTTGGGGCTGAATCCAAAGTGCGTTAGTCTGATATACCCCCAATCTAGCAGATCAAATGCTTTGTGCATCAAGGGAGATGACCACTAGTTCCGAACCCAGCCTGTCGGCATTTTCTATTAAGTTAATTGTGTGTGTTATGTTGTCTGAGGTGTTTCATCCGGGGATGGAGCCCGTTTGGTCTGGGTGTATCAATTCGGGGAGGACCGTTCGTAGTCTGATTGCCAGTATCTTAGAAAAGATCTTGCCATCATTGTTCGGTAGTGTGATTGACCTGTATGAGGCGCATTGCTCAGGGTCTTTGCCTGGTTTGTGGATGAGTACTGTTTGGGTTTCGTTCATGGATGGGGTGATTCCTCCTGTTCTAAGGAAGCAGTTGAAAAGGGTGGAGCGAGAGAGCCACCAGGGGGCGCTGAGATGTGTTGAAGTGTCTCAGCCTGTCTCCTCCCCAGGGCCACTAATTTTGGGATTAGAGCCCCCCCCCCAGCCCTGCGGGAGTAGAATCTTGACCCCCCCCCCCCCCCCCCAGAGGTTGTGTGACACCCCGAGTGACAGCTGAACGCGATCCCAGAGTCTGAAGGGGCCGAGAGACCGCAGAACGGACGCATCCAGGCAGCGAGCGGGAGCTGTGAGGAGGTCGTCCTGGCTGGGGAGCCCGCGGCAAGGCCTTCAGCTTGGTGGTGGGGGAAGGGCTGCGGCTTGGATCGCGGCACCATTAGCCGTGAGGTGTGGTGAGAGGTGACGAGGGGAGCCCGTTGCCCGGACTGCGGGACTCAGGTGGCAGCTTCTGGCGGTGGACCTGGTCATTGGCAGCCCCTGACCTTAGAGCCCTGGGAGCCCTAGTGTCGGTCTAGTGAGCCCCCCACACAAGTGGCGGCCCTGGGCAGACGATTCTCCTGTTGAGCGGATTAGTGAAGGAGGCTGCGTCATCCCGCGGACCCCTGGAGGTGCTGTTTGTGAGTGGTGCGGAGCTCGGAGTCCGGTGGAACGCCGGCTTTTGAATGTGGCATCAGAGAATCCCGCACAAGCAGCCGAGGAAGCGCCCCATACTCTGGCGTGACTGGATCAGTCGGCGCAGCAGTGAGTAAAATTCCTCCGAATGAAAACGGGCAAGCAAACGTTCCTTGGCTTGACTAGGAGCCTGCAACAATACCCCCAGAGTGTGGTGGGGAGGAGTATGGGTTGTGGTCCGCCGGATCCCTTGGTTGCGGTACCTGTTGTCCGTGGAGAGACCGAGGACGCTGCTGCCCCCCCTCCCGGATTGAGAGGGCATTGGGGACCCCCTCACTGGAGCGGGGTGTGGAGGAGAGCACCCCAGCAGCAGAGGTGCTTCGGTGGCCCGATAAAGGGCATCAAAGAGCTTTGTTGGCCACCTGTGCCCGCTCTGAGTGTGGGAACGCTACACCCGCCCACCGGGACAGTAGGTGCACCTTAAGCGGTGAGGTGGCAGACAGGGCGGGCATCCTAGTGGAGGACTACGTGCTGTGAAGAGAGAGCTCTGAGTGGTAACGAAGCCTGGCCTGTCAAGCGGGGTCCGTGGGCGGCAGTGGTGACAGGCTGGCCCTGAGGCCGTGATCCAAGCTACAGGGTACCTACTAGGAACGGCATGTGATTTTTCTGCGCTTGAGCTGTGGCCCGGCTGGGGGGGGGGCGTCCCCCCCCTGCCCCCCCGAGTCCTGTTCCATCCAACAGAGACGCTACGCTGCTCCCCCTTTTTTTTTGTGTTTACTGGGGGTGCCCTCCGTGCCCTCCCTGTCTAATCTCCCCACTGGTAGTGTTCCTGCTTATGGTCTCAAAGGAAGACATTTTTATTGGTCTGCCAGCCTCTGCTTCTGTATGTGTTAGAGGGTAACCCCTGCAGATCCCATCAGATTACTGCGCACCGAGGAGCTGTCTGTGCGTTAGCTGCGGGGCACCTGTCTAGGGTGGTCGCCTTACTACAACCCCCCGCCACAACGGTCGGTGGGAGGTAAAGCCTCGGCAACGTGACGCTGATCGGCGGGCCAGGTGCCAGGCAGCCGAAGCCTGAGGTGTCTGTCTCCGGTCCTGAGCTACAGAGGAGATTGAAGAGGTGTGAGTGACAAGTGGTGTGCGGGGATCCGCCCGGTTGCCTGAGTATCCAGATCCAACCAGCCCCCCAGATCCCCTGATCATTCGTTCTTCAGTGCCGCCTTCCCCCTTTTTTGTTTGATGGACTGGTCACAATCCCTACAGAAGTTCCGGCGCATCCTCGAGCAGACGAGGGAAAAGGTGCACTATGCAGTCCTCGAGTCAGCCAGAGCCGATGGAGGCTCAATGAGTCGAAGCATGGCGGCCCTGTTGGAGGAGATCTGAGGTTTTAGAGCAGACATCAGCAGAAGGCTTGACTCCTTAGACAAAAAGGTGGATGCTGAAGGTGACCGAGTCCAAGCCTTGGAGGCCAATCAAACCTCAACTGACCTCCTCGAAACTCAGTTCTATATGCGCCTGGCAGAGCTGGGGAGACGGGAAGAGAAGGTCACCCTTAAACTGGACGACCTGGAAAACAGAGCGGCGCTCCAACTTTAGGTTTCTTGGCATTCCAGAGCAGGAAGGGGAGACGCAGGCAGACATTGCGAGAATGGTTAAAGCAATTATTAGTAAACTGTTTGACGGAGGAAACACCAGCGAGCCAACAATTGATAGAGCCCATAGAGCGGGAGCACGAGCTAGAGGTCCTAGATCAATCCTTGCAAAATGTCATTATTATGCCGAAAAAATCAAGATCCTGGAGCTAGCGCGAAGAAAGGGCCTCCAAAATAACGATCTACCAGGACCTTTCGGCGTTCACCCTCTCACGCCGGAGAATTTGCAGGCCCCTGACTAAGTGGTTGCGGTCCAAGGGAGTGCGATACAGGTGGGGTCACCAGTTTTCGCTATCATTTGAAGTTGGAGGTTATAAATATTCCCTTGTTACGGAATTCGATATTCAGAGAGTGACTAGTGAACTTTTGGGAGGAGACTCCTCGAACCGGGTGAAGAAGGCAAAAGTGGGGAAGACTGAGACCACTGTGAGGCTTCGGAATTTGTAGAAAGGCGTCGCATCCGGGGCCACAGGAAATATAGAAAGGTGGTGACACCATCCCCAGGGCAGCCTGCGACTTAACTTAAATGGCTGGGTTTTTCCTTTATTGCCTCTAAGGGGGCTGAGGGGTTACGCGATTCGGGGTGGCGGTCTGGGATTCCCCGGGGGCGCCCTGGTCCGCATATCTCCGAGAGGGTGCTGGTCCAAGCAGTGGGAAACATTACAAGAGGGAGAGGGGGTCTGAAGGGTGTATTTGATGTTGATCCATGCGTGGGGGGGGCTTGGAAAGGTGTGTTTTTTCATGTTGCTGGCGCCCCTGGTGGAGGCGGCCCATGGTGGCCTGGTTGTGTGGCAACTTGATGTCGCAGTTATTCCAGGCGCTCGGAAAGGAGGGGCGTGGGGGAAAGGGGTGGTCTGTTGTGGGGTTCTGGGTGTTTTTTATTCCAACCGTTTGGAGTTTCGATTACTTGGATAGTGATTCACGTTTTGTGGGGCCATTGGAGAATCAGTCGGGAGTGTCATCTCAAGGGAGCTTGAGCTACCGGGTATCAAAGGCTAGACTTGAATCAGTTGATGGCTGATTGTAGTCATCTGCTGGCGTTGGGCTCTTTAAATACGCGAAGTCTTAACTCTCCTTATAAGGTCCTTGGTGGTGAAGGAGTTTAATAGGCTGAATCTTGATGTTTTATTTCTTCAGGAGACCCACTGGGTGAGGGGTGAGGAGCCTGCTCTGAAGGCTCGGTCAATACAAAAGGTCTTTCATGCATCATCCCAGGTCAAGAAAAGAGGGGTGGCGGTTATTTCCCAGAAGGCCCACTTTTCCCCTAAAGCCCAAGCTAGAGATCCACTTAGGTGTGCTGATCCCGAGAGACCTGACTCGCCACTTTGAAGTTAATTTCCCCCCTGTTCTTGATAAAATTGTCTCAGATCTCCAGCGCTGGTCCCCCCTGACACACTCCTGGTTTGGCCGTATGGTCTCAGTCAAGATGAACATACTACCTCGGCTGCTCTCTTTTCTACTCTCTTCCTCTCCTCCAGTCACTATCCCGGACTCATTCTTTAAATCCCTCCACTGGGAGGTGCTCCGGTTTATTTGGAAAGGGGAAAAAACCAAGGGTCGGGCATGGGACCTTAACCCTCCCTAGATCGCATGGAGGATTTGGCTTGCCAGATTTCCGATGCTATCAACTAAGAGTGTTCTTGAAGCATTTGAGAGACGAGATGAGGACCTTTTGCTCATATATTGCTCATATATTGAAGACCTCTATGTTCACCCCAGAAAGGTTAGAGATCTCCTGTGTGCCGTGTTGTGGTCAATATGGAGAAACAATAAGAGAAACAAAAATATTTCTTCCTGGCCCTCCCCTCTGTCCTCTGTGTGGGCTCCCCGTTTGAGTTGGGTAGGACGAATCTCTGTTGGACTCGGGGATGGTCAGACGGGTGGTTGGAGCAGGCGGCTCAACTATTTCGGCAGGGAGCATTTATCGACTATGATAGCCTGGTGGAAGCCCTGGGAGATGCTTCGATCTCGATTTTTTTACTACAACCGAGTCAAGGGGATCATGACAGATCCCCAGTGGGTTGATGATCTCTGACCCGGCCCCCTCACGCCTCTGGAAAGAGTGATTACAGACTCCAAATCTAGGAAGGGATCTCTCTCTAAAGTCTATAATGCCCTAGTTACAGCAGTCGTAGAGCCTAGACAAAACTTTAAGAAGCAGTGGGAGAGATGGATGGAAGGGGAAATAGATGATTATACTTGGTCGTCCATCTTTAAGGTTCTCTTTTCTGGTTCCCTGTACACCTCGGCTATGGAACACAACTTTAAGATCTTGCACGCATGGCACCTTTCACCAGAGAGGCTTGCTAAAATGTATCCGGGGGCTTCCCCGGTCTGCCCAAGGGGTTGTGGTCAGCTTGGGTCTTGGTTTCACCTTTGGTGGGGGTGCCCCGCTATACAGTTATTCTGGTCAGATATTCAGAGCTGGATTAAGGAGATCTCTGGTGCCGATCTGCCTCAGCAGCCCCTTGTTTTCCTCTTTGGTGTGCCGGCTCCGGACATGGATGAGCCCGCCCTGCCGAGAGTGGTCCAGGCCATGCTGCGTGCGGGGAGGCTTGCCCTGGCCCAAAAGTGGAGAAGCGGCGCAGTGCCTTCTAAATCAGACTGGCTGGCTAAAATCTGGGCGATATTCAAATATGAGAAGCTTTCAGCCCTCACCCATGACACTATGAACTAATTCTTGAAAGATTGGATGGTAGTTCTGCTCCATGAAGACTGTGAATCAATGAGACTCTGAGAAGTGGGGTGCACGAGTAGCATCCGATGTGTGTAATTCTTCCTATTAAGATTAAGGTCCTCTCTTGTCTCTATGAGGCGAGTCCGAATTGTCAGCAATGACTGTCTGTCTGGTCCCAAGCTTGTGTGAGGATTGACTCTCCATTGTCCCTTTGGATACGGTTTTGTATGAGCGGGGGGTGGGGAGGGAGGGTTTGGGTTGGCTGTTCTTTGATGATTGTTCTTATCAGTGGTTTATAGCTATGTATTGTTTTTGGAAAATGTTCAATAAAATTCATGTGGAAAAAAAAAAGAAAAGGGTGGAGAGTTGAGGGGCCAGAATGTGGCCAAATGCCTTGTAAAACCGCACCGTGAGTCATTCGGGGCCAGGGGCAGCACTCTTAAATGATTTTATTGCATCCATTGTTTCTGCTGTTGTGATTGTACGTTATAGGGCTTCCAGCTGAATAGGTGGAGGGGTGTTTTTAATGGATCGAAAGTAGTGTGCTTGGGCTTTTGTGGGGGGCCCTGCCATAATTTCTCTGGTGTTCAAACAATTTCCATTTTCCAATTTACCCACCCTTCCACCACCTCCCCCGTGTACCGGACCACCCCATCCGCCCCCTTGAGCTTTGGAATGTTGTTCCTCATGTGTATTTTTTTCAATTTGTAAGCTAGCAGTCGGTTCGCCTTATTACCATTTACATAATAGTATTGTTTGGTGTATGCAAGCAACCTTGCCAACTTGTCTGCCAGGTGGATTTCTAGTGCAATTTTAGCCTTTTTTAGGTCCCTGCCCGCCTTGGTGGATTGGCGACTTTTTGAAATTCCTTTTCAGTTCCTCTACACACTTTTCTAGTTTGATTTGTTGGAGTTGCCCATTCCGATTTGCTGCGGCACTAATGGCTTCATGGCATCCCAGACCGTATGTGGTGGACATTCCCCTGTCCTGTTTTCCGTAAAATAATGTGCGAGTGCCTCGGGTACCTCGTTTCTGATAGAGGGGTCTAATAAGATGGAGTCCTGAAGCTTCCTGTGTTTCTGCGAGGGAGACGACAGGCCTTGAATTCGCAAGGTTGCTGAGACAGGTGTGTGTTCCGACAATACCCTTGGTAGAATCTGAACCCTCTCCATGCATGAGAAAAGGATACTAGACCTCAAGAGAAGGTCAATCCTCGAGAAGCCTTTGTGCACGTGTGAGTAAAAAGTGTAGTCTTGGGTGCCCGCATTAACGAACCGTCAAACGTCAACTGTTCCCAGCTCCCTCAGAAATTCGGCTAGCCCTAAGGCCTGGGCGACGTCTGCTCTATTTGGGGGGATAGTTTTATCAATTTGTGGGTCTGGGACTGAGTTGAGATACCCCCGATCATGAGGTGGCCGTCTTTGAATGCTAATATGGATGGAATCATATCATGTAGAAATCTCTCTTGTGCTCTTTTTGGACACTAGATGTAGACAAAGGTAAGTGGTTGCTCTAGGAGATGCCCTTCACCATCACGAATCTACCTGAGGGATCCCGCTTTACCATAACCCTTGTTAGGGGGACATTCTCGCTCAGCAAGATAGCCACGCCTTTTTTTTCTTCTCCCCGCTGAAGCGAAGAAGCGCTTTTTGAATCTACTGAATTTGATTTGTTTCTTGTCCACCTGCGTCTCCTGAAGGTACACCACGTCCGCGGAGAGTTGGGCTAATCTCCGCTCTACCGACTTCCCTTTTCCCAGGAAATTGAGGCCCTGCACGTTTGTATAATCATCTTTTAAAAGATGCAGAACTTTTTAAAATCGATACCCTGCCGGCACAAGTCGACAAAGACTTTGTAGAGGACAACCTTGGGGATAAGAGATCTGCACCACGGTTCGTCCCACTGCTCCAATCTATCCAAAGGCGCATTCAGCCTTCTTTACTTATCCCCAACCTGACGAGGGCTTTCAACCTTCGCATTAATATGTTTAGACCAGCCCTGTCGGACCCATTGTACATTAGGGGGCAGCTAAAGCCCGACTCTCTTGTAGTGACCACCAAAATGAAAAGAGCGGGCACACCTTTAGCCTCTGCCAAAGCCCCTCCTGACAAGGAGAGCACAAAAATGTACACTCTGGGCAGGAAAGTAGCTTCCTCGGCTGCTTACCAAGTTAGGATATCCAACAACACTACACTCCTCGTGAGTTATAATTGCCACAAGTGGGATGAGATCTCACAGCAAATCGACTCTCCCCCACAGCCCCTAAAAACACAACTTTTAAAATCAGTAGCTGAACGTAAACGGGTGGCAAGCTGCAAAATAATCTGGATGCAGCAGACAATGCAGGCCAGATAGCTGAGGGTACCCTCATTAAATGCCATGCATGGCTATGTCAATCAGGTTTCAAGCTGGAAACCCAAGCCACCCTTTTTAAATATGCCTATTGAGCCGATGCCTGTAAGGAAGGTGTGGTACCAACAGTAAGACACACAAGTGACTACAGTTCAAGGGAGTTTATTGAACTTAAAAAAGGATTTGAAAAACATCTATCTAATCCTAAATCTACAGATGGGAGCAAGCTACAACCATCAAATAATAATGCAGTCCTAGTAGTGTCTTGTCAAAATAAAAGGGCCTATACTAATAAACCTATCGCCAATCCTTACATCTAAATACAAATAGGGTGGGAAACAATGTTATGCAAAAGAAAGTGTTCACAAAAAAATATGTCGGGATGTTCAGGCCGTTGGCCTTCCTTCCCCACATTTTCAGCACGGGACAAGGCGGTACACTCTAGCTTAGCAGAGTCTCTGGCTTCTCTAGCACGAGGATACAGTTCAATCATTATCAGGGCCTTCCGTGCCCAAGTCTTTACCTTTCAAAGTCTATTCATTCAGAGGGCCTGATGGGACAAAGAAACAATAGTTCTGTTCCTCTTTCAGATTTTCACAAGTACTCAATTTCTTAAGCGATTCACTATTCACCTCGGATCCCTCTCAGCCGGGCTCATATCTTGGATCCTCTGTCGGGCTCAGATCCCTTTTAACATAATGTTCAATAAGTCTCCCTCTGCCAGGCTAGGACTAATTCCAATTTCCAATATAACGTTACACAAACTTGCTTTAACCAAAAGCTTTCAGATGATCTCACTCTGCCGGGCTCGAACCAACTTCATATACTTTTTCACAGTTCAACTATCGAAGACTTTGGAATGTGCACAGGGTTTTGCTTGACCCGTTGCAGGACCACTTCGATTTCACAATTCTTTATCACTCTTCACATTTGCCATCCTTCACCTTGATACCAAACAGACTTTTGCATGAGCACCCACGTGGTGCCGGACCACTCTGTCTATGGTATTATATCTTGGCTTCAAAGTTCAATCACTCATCTGCTCTTTAATTGTGCTTGCGGTGCTTGCCACATAGGCTTCATACACTGTTCTCTTCAGTTTTCACTATACAATTTTGCCGCTTGCAACCTTGGCTTCAACACAGACCAGCCCGGTAACAGTCTCCCCAACTCACCGGCTATGCTGACTTCACTGGCGCTGCTTTGTTGTAGGAGCCAAGGACAGTACCACAGCGGCAAACTATTCTCCCCGCTTTGACTATCGACGCAGTACACACAATGCAGGATTCTTCAGCCTTCATTCCTGGTCTTGTGCTTCCTATTCTCGAAAGTTCATGAAAGTAAGTGTTTTGTTGAAAAGGTCAAGGGCACTTCCCTCCTTGCAATCCCCTTTGGTTTTGCCATTTTTCGCCTTGTATTAAACTGCCATCTTGGAACATTTTAGAACAGCTGCTTCCTTGTGTGCTTTGCCTTGCTCAGGGTGTGCTTTCGTGCTCCCTTTTTTTTAAATTCTGTGTGGGGAAGTGTGATTGAAGTCAGGTGTGTGTGTGTGTGTGATGGTCCGTAATTGCATGACCCTGCCTCACCATTGTATTGGGACATGTCAGGTATACGGCTCAGGTGTTAGTCCGTTTTCTCTTGTAGTGAGCTGTCCGTGAGGAATTTCATGTTGGGGAACGGAAGGTGAGGGGGTTGAGTTTCTAAGTATACTACTTGGCGAGATGGGGTAAAGGTGTTACAGGGAAGGAGATACCACGTCTCGCCATCTGGAGTGCCACTTCTACTCCCTGAAGACCCCTCACCGAGGTGATCCTCCCGCACTGGTTCACACCCAGGAACTGGATACAAAAGAGATGGCTGTGTTCTGGCCATCTGCCTTATATGGGTAAGTGGTTGAGAACGCACTCAAAAGTGCTAAGGAGGAGTATGACACCCTCAAATCCCTGGAACAGCACGCAAACTAACCCTTTATGCAGAGAGGTGCATTTAATACATGCTGTTTTAGAGGACAAAGCTCCCTGCATTCCTCCAACTACAACCGGGGCGGGCAGACTTCATCTTGGGGTTCCTAGCAGGGGCAATCTTCAAAACAAAATGTTCAATGGGGCCACAGAAAGTTGAGAAGTAGTCAGATCCTCCTCCTCAGCCTCCACCCCACCAAAGCAATGCCCACTGGCTCCAGGTCCCCTCCCATGCCTCTCCATTAGGTCGCATTTCTCATTTTACCCACGCATGGGAGGGGGATCACGTAAGACCAGTGGGTACTTTACACTGTGGCACAAGGCCATTGCATAGAACTTGTACGAACACCACCCACCAAGACAAATTACGCCGGAGGATCAGCGCATTCTGCTGGAAGAGGTCAAAGCACTGCTACTAAAGGACACGATAGAAATCGTCCCGGTAAACAAGGGTATTTATTCAATGTATTTCCTTGTGCCAAAGAAAGATGCGAACACATATGTCAAGCCTTTCACATGACTACGCTACAGGAAGTAATTCCACTGCTGAAACGGGGGAACCACATGGCAACTTTGGACATGAAAGATGCATACTTCATATTTCAATGTTCCCAGCGCACAGAAAATTCCTGCGCTTCAAAGTAGCGAATCAACACTACCACTTCAAGGTGCTAACCTTTGGCATAGCCTCTGCTCAAAGGGTATTCACCAAGGTATTGGCTGTAGTGGCAGTGCACTTACGCAGATAATCAATCACTGTGTACCCTTATCTGGATGACTGGATGATTATAGGGGAATCCCCTCAAATTTTCAAGCAAAATACCCAAAGGACAAACAATCTTCTGTTTCAATTGGTATTCTCAATCCACGAAAAAAAAATCCAGTATCGTTCCAAGCAAATCCAAACCATTCCTAGGAGCTATCATAAAAATAGAAGAGGGGCTAGTCTTCCCCTCAAACAAAAGAGTACAAGAGTACAAGACATATTGCTGCAAATACCTCCATCTGGCCGGTCGCCAAATAACCTTCCACAAAGCAATGCGCTTGTTTGGGATGATGCCTTCATGCATTTACCTGGTCCTGCACGCACGGTTGCGCCTGTGCCCAATACAAGAGTGGTTAGCGAGTCTCAGGCAAGCGGTCAGTGGGACAATCTAGTGGTTGTTTCGCTAACCCTAGTTAAAGCGCTACGCTGGTGGACAAAGGAAAACCTGTTGAAAGTGAAAACCTTTTCACAACCCGGCAGTGCAAGCGATGGTTATAACAGATGCTTCATTCTCCGCATGGGGAGCCCATTACCTCGACCCCACAACGCATGGCCTGTGGACACAAATATATCTACGCATAAAGAATGGATAGGAACAAAAGTTAAGCACTTTCATTGACTATCTCGTATTCCTTCCTGTCGCTCAGTGCTGAAAGAATTAACCTTGTAGCCAAAAATATAAGAAATATTTTATATCATCCAAGTTATTACATTTTCATATCAAAATACAACATTGTAAATATCTAAAATATTTCTATAAAAGACTCATCTTAGTAACACCCACCAGATTGACAACACATCAAACCATCAACATACACATTATCCATGGCAAACAAAAATTAAAACATCATATACAGACACAAAAGGACACACAGCTTAATTGCATTTGATCCAATGTGTGTATCCAAACTCATAGACCCGACATATTTCTGTCCCTAAAACCACATTGGTTGGACATTCATCAGGGGCTGTCCTCTGTAAATCTTTGGTTGATTATTTGATTCTTGTATAGTGGGTGTTTTTCAGATTAAGAGCACTTTGACATTGCGAACCCCACATGGACAAAATCATGGGAAGAAAAGAAAGGAGAAAAGTCACCAACTAGTTCATAAACCAAATTAATTAATCTTTAGACACCAAACTAAAGCAAACTGTTTCATCTGATGAGCGTTTGTGAGAACACAAACATAGCATAGAAAAACATGTACCTGCTCCTCATGCATGGTAACATCCGTGTTTTGAAGAGTTAATTCGACCATCCTAATTCATAGTAAAACAATTTCATCATGGCCTGAGTACCACTGCAAAAAATGCATGACACACCTCAGAACACTAGTCCGCAGTGGGAAAATTACCCAGACATACAGCAATACAATCTTAAAAATACATGCCCTACTGCAGTGTCTTTTATCATTACTAAGGCTGTATTCCTTTAAGACCTGTACCTTCATGTGGAAGAACTTAATGTTTCACACAACCAGGATTCGGCAACCCTTTGCAGGGTGTCTTCTTACTCAATTTCACTCCCCAAATGTGGCACTCCCAGCAGAGCTCACTCTATATAAAAAGGGCAAAAGAGAAACTGAAGTGAGATATTCTTCTTAGTTTTTGCTGTGATGCCACCACTTGTTACATAATCACATACAAGCTGACACTGTCCTTGAAACCAAGTCCTCAAGGTCTAACATCCTATGTCTAAATGACAAAAACACCTCATGTGCCAAACCAACTTACTGTACACAACTAGGGTAACATCCAGACAGCATCCAGACATGAATATGTTTAAACGAGGTTCGGATAAAACACATGTCCGTTTAGGTCCCATCTATAGCTACCCGCTCGTGACCTCATAAATACCCATCAGTATTTACCTTCAAGAAACGCAGCGGAATTGCAAATGTGCTTCCTTCAACCTTCACGGATGGCGTGTAACCCAAAACAAAAATGCCCAGTGGGATGAAAACAGAGCTGCTAAAACATTTCCCGAACTTCCGCATAGACAGAAAAGGACTACATGTATTCCTTTCCCTATTCTCTTGTATCTGAATAACCGATAACCTGGTGGGCATTTTTAAAGTCTGACTAACATCGGCTACAGCATTACATGTTATATATTATTTCAGCACGCTTCAGGCTACACATTGATTAATGACATGGATTATTAGTATATACATATTTTGACATATTCAATACGGTACAAATTCATACAATGCAGGATAGGGTAACCACTTGTGCACATTCCTTAATTTTTAAACATTTAAGGTGCATCTATATTGACCAGACCCATTAAGCATTCACACAGAGTATGCCCGATATGAAGGGATTTTCTTAAATTTCGTCTGGATGGAATTAACATTATGCCACTCAACTTCCTCATTTAACCCAATCACATGACTGGGTTCTGAAAATCATTTTCTGTTTGAAAACAGAGTCTACGATTCATTTCTTCCTTGTTGGAGCCATGAATCTTTTTTGAGTATGACCCATTTAAAATCCTCATGGCTGTGACCCTTTTCCACAAAATGTTTCACAATAGGTGCCTGTATGATTTTTGCCTTTAAATGCATCTGCAGTGCTCAATAAGTCTGGTCTAACACTTTGTTTGTTTTGCCTATATAATGTGGCCGACACGGACAGGTAAGCATATAAATGACATGTTTACTATTACAGTTGGTGAATTCCTTTTAGAAACCATTCCACCTGTAGTCCAATGTCAACTTCGCTGGTTTTCATGGTAAATTTGCATATCACACATCCACAGGGAAAATGGCCAATTACCTGAGGCATACCCCAAAGTGTTGTCTGTTTGACCGAAACCTGATGTTTCTCTTACGTCATTCCTGACTCGAATATTCCTCAGCTTCTGGCTCCTTCTATACGCTACTAGAGGGGCAGGTTTCAAATTGGTGTAAACATTTTTCCCGTTCTTGGCAATCACTGTTTTTATTTTATAGGGCAGGTTTGGCCGAATCTTTAACCAACTTCATAGGATATCCTCTTTCAAGAAGTTTGTTGTTCAATACATCGGCACTCATCGCATAATGTTCTTTCTTAGTGCTATTGCGTTCCAGTCTTAAACTGTCCAAACGGCACATTTGATTTCATAGGTTTGGCATGATGACTGGAGAAATGTATTAAGGCATTTCTATCAGTTGCCTTGCTATAGGGTTTAATCCATAACTTCCCCTCCTGATGAAAGATGGTGATGTCTAAGAAATGTATCTCATAATCACTTTCCTTAGTGAATTTCAGAAATACATTCTGTAGGTTAAGCCACACAATGAAACTCTCTGCTTCCTGTCTTGACCCCTCCCAAACAATAAAAATGTCTATGTACCTAAGCCATTGTTAAAGGTGTTCTCTGTAGGGATTGTGGTCAGATAGTCTTGGCAAACGTTTTGACTTATAGATTGGCCAGATTCAGGGCCATGACTGCGCCCATAGCAGTCCCTTCCACTTGTTGGAAAAAAAAAACCCTTGAACTGAAATTTGTTTTGTCAGAACAAACTTGGTACACCACTGGATAAAACCATTGCTCACCGGATGGTCCTCATTCCGACCCCTTAACAGCTCTTCAATCACCTCTAGTGTCGCCCTCTGGCCTCATAGTATATAATGACTGAATGTCCAGACATATAAGAAGGTGGGGTACTGTGAGAAACCTGAAGGTGTCTCCCTAGCTAGTCCCCAGGGATCTGCCGTCCAGGTGGCCAGGACACGGCCATCACCATTGGATCCATTTCCTGGGGGTGGACCAGTGAGGGAGGGAGGATCACCTGGATGGGGGGGTTCTCGGGGAGTGGAACACCGGGAGAGACACGGTATCGCCCTTCCTTCAATACCTCTTCCCTATCCTACCATATAGGACATTTGAAAACACTGCTCCCCACCAATACTGAACACACACTTCCGCACAACGGACTAACAGAGCCGTTTACCTGACATGTCCCAATACAAGGGTCAGGCAAAGTCGGGCAATTGACAAGAATCACACAAACCTTCCCAACAGGGATGCAAGAGAGCACAGCACGAGCAAGGCAGACTGCACGACGAGCCAGCTATCCAGACCCAGCAGTTCAAGAGTAGGTGAAAGGCGGCAAATATCGAGAGGCTGACGAGGAGGGACACGACCTTGCCTTTTTTCGACAAAACCCTGCAAACCCTCCGCTGAAAGAAACTGAAGACCGAGGCCAGTACCCCAAGTGTGCTTCAGCAGATGTGAACAATTCACGGAGCGCATCGACGCCGATAAACCACAGCGAGGGAGACTCCTACTTCCGTGGTACTGGCCTTGACTCCAGTAAAGAGGAACGCCAAGCGGTTCATCACAGCCGGCGAGTCGAGAGGAGAGCCGATAAGAACCGGGCTGTGGTAAATGAAAGTCTCAAAGTGAGAGGTTGAAAAGAACAGTAACATTGTACAGGGAAGAAGGGGACTGGCCACATGGGTGCTGCTGCGAGAAACTCTGGTCAATACCCACCTGAGTGAAACTACAGATATCCGAAGGCCGTATGAGAGCCACCAAGATAGATCAAAGTGCTCCTACAGGAGGTCAAGCAAAATCCCTGTACAGTTGAAAGCCTCTGACATAACTATAATGAAAGTAAGGGAAGTGAATCCTGTGAACATTGAAAGTATAAGTGAATGTGAAGTTGGCAAGAGTGAACCCGACCGAGGGATGTCCACTGGAACTGTTTAAAAAGACATTAAAATTTGTGAAAGGAAAAGCAATAGTGAACACGGTGGAGGGAGGCTGAAAGTAAAGAGGGGTCGGCGCCCGGAAGAGAGGGACACTGGGGCGGGGGGGGGGGGGATGAAGAATCCTCAACCTAAGTGAAACCAGGAAACAAACTTTTAGTTTGTTGAAGGAACATTTTGCTTTGACTCATGCTGAGGAAGCTCGAGTGTGTGCTGTGCTCCAAGATCCCACCTGACCCGTGCTCAAAACGTGGGGAAGGGAGACCCAAGCTACCGCATAATGACATATTATTTGTGAACACTTCTTTATTTCTTGAAAACTATCCCACACCCCTTTTTGTATTAGTTGTAATGTTTCGCAATACGTTTCTTTCATATTTGATTTTATTAATATACTGATAACCATGCAGCTTTGTATATACAAAACAGTACATAAAAACATGATTAAATTCCACCAGGTATCGCAGTTGTGTGGTACAGTAGGATAAAAACAAGTAAACTACAACCAGTTTCTTTTAGCATTAAAATACATACTGCAAATCTAAAACTTCTAGGCGAAAAACTGTACCAAACAATCTCGGAGTAATTTTAAAATTTCTACACATTTCCAATTAAATTTTACCATAAAAAGATAAGATTTTGATCTTTACCCTCCATTAATTTTGGCCAGAGAAGCGATATTTCAGAACAATCATAGCTATTGTCATGGGCTTTTACAAAATGTACCCTGATATGATGAAGGCTCTCACATTGAGTCATTAAATGTTCTAGTGATTCAATTTAATTTTCACCACAAAGACTACACATGTGAGCAGATTGTGGCAACACTGATATTGAACTTTAACAGCATATACTGGTGAATGATCTCACTGTTTGGATAACCAACTATAAATGATGGTTTACATTCACCGACAGATCTATACCAACAGTATGGGCCACCATTTCTATTGGTAGATAACTGAACTATGTTGTTTTTGTAGCTAAACATATTTTTCGAGGGGAATTGGGTCCTCCGACGTATTCCATATCTATGACAGGTAATGTCCACAGCTGTGCTGCTTCGGAAAATCTTTGGCGTCTGCGTCCTGCGTCGATGCGCTGTCCCCGAGGACGACCTCCGACGGCCGACGTCACCCGATGTGATAAGTAAGACGCACGACGCCCATAGCCTCAGTTCCATTTTTTCCGCGAACGTGTTCGCTTCGTGAATCTTGGTACGCCTCGACTCGTTGGAGTTGCTGTTTTCTTTCTCGGTTCGTTGAACCTGTTCGGTTGGTGTGAAGACCGATTTGTGGCGATGTCTTTCATCTTCGACCCCGCGTCTGGGCTTCAAGAACTGCGGGGACTTTGGTTCCAAGATGTCGGGCACAGACTCGCACGACGCCTGCCTCTGGTGCCTCAGGGAGGCCCACGATACGGACGACTGTGTCGACTGCCAGTCTCTCACTGCGAAGGCCTTGCGAGAACGCAAGAAGAAACTGTCGGAGGTAGGGTGTCTAAGCCCCGGAAGTCGAGGTCTGCGGTGCTTTCGACCGATGACTCGAGGGGTGACTCTCCGCGTCGTCGTCGGAAGTCCGGTGGGTCTCCTTCCAGGAGTCAGTCTCGCCACTCCTCCGCCTCTTCTAGGCATTCCAGGAAGCGCCGGCATAGGTCGCCTTCCCCGTCCTCTTCCGAGCACTCCGCCCGACGGCAGGTCGCTTATCCCTCCATGTAAGCGACACCGGAGGAATGGGCTTCCTTCGGGAAGCAGATGCTAGCGATTCTGGAATCGCAGGGCACCGGTCCGTCTGCGCCTCCGAGTGGGGTCGGTCGGCACCGGTCGAGACACACCGCCCGTACGCCTTTGGGCTCGGGTGGTCGGCACGGCTCGCGGGAGAGGTCCCGCTCGGACAAGGGTAGCCGTTCTCGCCATGCCCGTTCCAGGTCCCGGTCCTCAACGCGCTCAAGACCGTGTGATCCTGTGCCGTCTTCAAAGAAGACGTCTACACCTGTGGCGCCGAGGTCGTCGACGATTTCTCTCGAGGTTCCGTCTTCGAGGTGGTCGTCGACGCCGTCGGGGCCCAGGTTGTCGAGAGACACGCTCGGAGCTCCGGCTTCGAGGACTGTGTCGACGCCGCAGATGCTGGAGGCGTTGCAGCTGACGTCGACGCTGATTCGCTCGACGTCGACGCCTTTTCTGTCGACGCCGACTCGGTCGGTGCCCTCGATGCCTTTCGAGGCGGTGGTGTCGGAGGGGGCCCCGTGGCACGGGGTTTGCCCCTGCTAAGGTCCGGCACTGCATTGGTCTGCAGAGGTCTTCCTCTCCCCGCCTGGAGTACATTTCAGAGGGTGATGAAGGCTCTGATGGCGGCCTGGTTCCGGTTCCGGATGACCTTATCTCGGGCCATAGTCAGTTTGATGACCTGAGGCAGTCACTGCATGATGCCAGTGGACTGGACACCTCTCCGGAGGTGGAGTTTTGTCAGCCGGAGCCTGGCACTCATGCTGATTCGTCATATCGGCGCCTTATGTCTCGGGTTACCGAGTACTTGGGTTGGTCAGCTCCCCCAGGGGAGTTTGTTCAGGATGATCTCACGGACATCCTTGATCTCGGTCCACCCACTGACCCGGTTTTGCCTTTTCATATGGCTTTGCAGAGAAGGGTGGCGGCGGCTTGGACTGCTCCGGAGAGTCTCCCGGCAGTGGGCAAGTCCTTGTCGCGAAAATACCGTCCAGCCAGTAGCGACCCCTGCTACTTGTCTAGGCACCCCACCCCGGAGAGTTTGGTGGTGCAGGCGGCTACGGCCCCGGCTAAGCAGGCGTCGTATCCTACCATCCCTCCGGATAGGGACGACAAACGTTTTGACGGCTGGGCGAAGAAAGTGTTTTCTTCTGGGGGTATGACGCTTCAGGCGGCCAACTCCATATGTGCCTTGTCTCGTTTCCCACACACTCTGTGGAACTGTTGCATTAGCGGCTGATCATATTCCCGAAGGGGATGAACGGGATGGTTTCCTTGCTATGGTTCAGGATGGCAAGGATGCCATGTGTGAGGCAGTTCAGTCGGGTTTGGACTTGGCAGATTGTGTCAGCCGGTCCATGGCGGCGAGCACCGTAATGCGCAGGTTTGCGTGGTTGAGGAAGTCTGGGTTCGCTCCTGATGTGCAGTCCCGCCTCCTCAACATGCCCTTTGACGGTGAACACCTTTTTGGCAGCAAGGCTGACAAGAGCCTTGAGAGGTTGCAGACCTCCAAAGCTGCAGCAAAGTCGTTGGCGAACTGCAGCACCCAACCTCCGCCTTTTCGTCCTAGGGAACAGCAATGGAGGGGAGGTTCCTTTCGCTATTACTCGTCCTTCAGTAAAGCGAGAGGAGCTAGCAGTCAGAGGCCATCGTAAGAGTGCCAGAGGTGGAAACAAAGGTACTCGAGGTGCCAAGGCCACTCGGGCAGTTGCCTCTTTGCCCTCAGGCAACGCAGCAGCCGCTACCACTCAGTCATGGTTCGCCGGTTGGGGGAAGGCTGGTGCAGCATCTTGTAGAGTGGCAAGCCATTACTTCGGATGTGTGGGTTCTGGAGATCGTAACCCACGGCTACTGTCTTCCTTTTCGGCAGAGGCCTCACGACAATCCACCAGGGAACCTCTCTTTGCAGTGTCCGGATCCGCTCCTTGCGCAGGAAATTCAAGCCCTGCTGGAGAAAGGCGCCATAGAACTGGTGCCTGTAGCGGAGAGGAACAAGGGATGGTATTCCCCTTATTTTTTGATTTCAAAGAAAGAGGGGGGATTGAGACCCATCATGGACTTGCGCGGTTTGAACAAACTCCTCAGGAAGGACAAGTTCAGGACTGGTTGGTGTCTCTCGACCTCAAGGATGCTTACTTCCATGTGCCGATCCATCCCAAGCACAAGAAGTACCTGAGGTTCGCGGTTGGCGACTCGCACTTTCAGTTTCTGGTCCTGCCGTTCGGATTGACCTCCGCCCGAGGGTTTTCACCAAGCTCATGGTGGTGGTGGCAGCGCATCTCAAGAAAGTGGGGATTCACGTCTACCCCTACCTGGACGATTGGTTGATCAGGGGGAGCTCTCACGAGCAAGTCCTGGATCATCTGTCCATCACCTGCCACTCCCTTCACAGGCTGGGCTTCTCCCTCAATTTAAAGAAGTCCCATTTGACACCAACGCAGCGGCTCCAGTACATCAGAGCAGTGCTCGACATGTCCCTGGGGCAGTGTTTTCCTCCTCAGGTGAGGGCTCTTCACATTCAGCAGATGGTGCATAAGTTTCAGTTTGGCCAGACTCTCCCAGCGTCCGAGTTCTTGAGACTGCTCGGCCTCATGGCATCCTGCATTCTTCTGGTGCCAGAGGCTCGTCTGTGGATGTGATCTTTGCAGTGGGCACTCAAGCTCCAGTGGTCTCAGTCCTCCAGCAGGTTGCCGGACCCTGTTCAGGTGCCACCCTCGGTAGCCCGGGACCTTCTGTGGTGGGCCGTCGAGGGCAATCTGATGAAGGGTGCCCCATTTTGGCTGCCCTGGCCGGAGGTGACGATTGTGACGGACGCATCTCTCACGGGATGGGGAGCTCATGCCAACGAGCTGACAGTCAGCGGTCATTGGTCTCCGTCAGAGTCCAGACTCCATATCAATCTGTTGGAGCTGAGGGCTGTCAGGCTTGCCTTGAAGGCTTTTCTGCCGACTGTGCGCAAGAAGAGTGCCCTGATTCTGACGGACAACACAGTGGCCATGCACTATCTCAACAAAAAGGTGGGGGCAGGGTCACTTCCGCTGTGCAGGGAGGCGATGCAGCTCAAGTTCTGGGCCATCCAGCAGGAAGTTCCGATCTCCGCAGTTCATCTGGCCGGAGACGACGACGAGACGGCGGACGCTCTGAGCAGGCAGAGCACGATCTCTCACGAGTGGGAGCTGGCTCAGGAGATTCTCCTGGAGATCTTCGCCCTTTGGGGGACCCCTCAAGTGGATCTCTTCGCCTCCAGTGTCAACCGGAAGTGCGAAAGGTTTTGCTCGCGGGTATTTCCTCCAAAAGGAGCCTTAGGAGACGCATTTGTGGTGGAGTGGTCATTCCCACTGCTGTATGCGTTTCCTCCAGTCCCTGTCATCCCGCAAGTGTTGCGGAGGTTACGGAGTTTCGGTTCCCGGATGATCCTCGTTGCTCCGGCGTGGGCCCGGAGGACGTGGTACCCGGACCTTCTAGACTTGTCCATCTGCCCTCCACGTCGTCTTCCCTACCGAGACGATCTGCTCTCACGGGAGGGGGGGTCAGGTTCTCCATCCAGAGGTCAGATCCCTCAATCTTCACGCTTGGCTTCTGAAAGGTTGAGGTATAAGGATTGGGACCTCCCTGAAGACGTGATGGAGGTGTTGCTCTCGGCCAGGCGGCCGGCAACAAAGTCTCTGTACTGTTGCCGTTGGAGAAAGTTCTGCGACTGGTGCAGAGTTCAGAATGTGGATCCTTTTGAATGCGACATTCCCATGGTTTTGTCTTTTTTGCTTTCTTTGGCCCACAGGGGCTTGCAAGTGGGGACCATTAAAGGTTACCTGGCGGCGCTGTCCATATTTAAGCGCTCGTCTGAAGAGTGTTCATATTTTAAGATTCCTTTAATTTCGCAGTTTTTGAAACGGCTCACTAATGTGTTCCCTCCGTCACCTTTTTTGGTGCCAGGTTGGGGTTTGAACCTTGTTCTTAAGTTTCTTATGGGTGCTCCGTTTGAGCCTTTACATTCTTGCCCTTTGAGGCTGTTAACTCTGAAAACTGTGTTTTTAGTTGCGGTTACTTCCGCTCGCAGAGTGAGTTACAGGCACTTTCAGTTAAGCCACCCTTTACTGTGTTTCACAAGGAGAGGGTTGTCCTTAGAGTTCGTCCTTCTTTTCTTCCGAAGGTGGTTTCGGAATTTCATTTGAGCCAGAAGGTTGTCCTTCCGGCGTTCTATCCTCCTCCACATCCTGGTAAGGAAGAGGAGAGGCTCCATAGGCTTGATCCTAGGAGAGCGTTGAGCTTTTATATCTCGCGCATGTCCTGGGTCAGAGTGGACGATCAACTTTTCATTGGTTACGTTGGAAAGCGTTGGGGACAAGCTGTGACGAAACAAACTTTCTCGTTGGATTATTTTAGCTATCTCCGAGTGTTACCGCTTGGCGGGTAAGGACCCTCCGGCTGGCTTGCGGGCCCATTCTATCAGAGGAGTGGCTGCGTCTACTGCCCTGCAGAGGGGAGTTCCTATTCGTCACATCTGTGATGCAGCCACCTGGGCTTCAGCACATACTTTTGTACGTCACTATTCCCTCGATTCCATCAGAGGGCAAGATCTGGCCTTTGGCAAGACTGTTCTCTATTCCGCAATTTGATTGATTCCCACCTCCTTGCTTGGTACTGCTTTGGGAGTCTGTCATAGATATGGAATACGTCGGAGGACCCAATCCCCTCGAAGAACAAGTTACTTTCTTACCTGGTAACGTTCTTTCAATGGGATGGTCCGACGACGTATTCCATATCGCTCCCTCCCTGCCTTCCCCGCTGCAGAATTTCTTTTGCGATTGCAGCTTGCGTTCAGCAAGGCCTTGTGTATCCGACTGGCAGAAAACTAGTGGCACACGGTCTGGGAAAAAACTCTAACTGAGGCTATGGGCGTTGTGCGTCCTACTTATCACATCGGGTGACGTCGGCCATCGGAGGAGGTCCTCGGGGACGGCGCATCGACGTCATCGACACAGGACGCAGACGCCAAAGATTTTCCGAAGCAGCACAGCCGTGGACATTACCTGTCATAGATATGGAATACGTCGTCGGACCATCCCATCGAAAGAACGTTACCAGGTAAGAAAGTAACTTGTTCAATTTCTTTTTTTAACCGGTGTTTATTCATAGTCACCAAACATTGATTGGCATATACAACCCACATGCCACTTGGAATATGGATATCATTTTAGCCAGTGTTCCCATTGAATTACATCGATCAAGGCCAAGAACGGCACGTATTGAATTGATATTTTATTTCTATCGTGCTCGTACACAAGTGTTTCAGAGCGCGACAAGGCAAGGGAGGGGAACACGGGAGAACAAAACAACGATCTTACTAGGCCCAGTGACATTGAGAACGCGCAAGTGCATGGGGGGGAGGGGAAAAGTGCATGGAAGGGGGGAGAAGTGGAAAGTGCAGAGCAAAGGAGAAACATATAAATAATAAATAATAAAGGCAACACACATTGTTAGTGCAGCCAGCAAGTGGCAAGTGCTGGGGTTAAGGCAGCAGACAGGGTAGGTCTGACAAGTGCAGGAAGAAAAAGGGGGGGGGGACTGTATGGGAACAGATATAGACCCCAGTGCAAGGGGTGGCCCGGAGGCAGTGCGGGAGGGTGGCAGGGTGAGCAGGTACCTGGGCCCGGAGGACAGATGGTGGCCAGGTACACCGTGCCAAGAGAGCAGATCAGCAGGGGAGAGGGGGAACGAAGTCAGAAGCAAATAGGAAGGTCTTGAGCTGCTTTCGGAACCGGAGATGGTTGTCAAGTTTTATAGTGGCAGGTAGGCTGTTCCAGAGGGAGGCCCCAGCCAAAGACAGAGATCTACCCCCAGCTCGTTTCTTAGAAAAACGACTGACCCTGAGGGAGTTGGAGGTAGAGGTGCGAAGAGCTCGAGAGGGGAGATATTTGCGGAGGGATAGCTGAAGGTATTTTGGACCCAGACCCCAGAAAGCCTTGTGGACAATACAGAGGGTTTTGCATTTAATCCTTGCATTCACTGGGAGCCAATGGAGAGATTTCAGAGCTGGAGAGATACGATCCCAGGGCTTGAGGCCAAGGACAAGTCTTGCAGTCCTGTTCTGGATTAGTTGCAGAGGGCGGAGAGTAGAGGCAGGTAGATTTAGAAAGAGGCTGTTACAATAGTCCAACCTAGAGAAAACCAGAGCTTGGGAGACAGTGAGCTTCTGGGGGAAGGAGCGGAAAGGCAGAGTACCTCTGAGGAGGTGTAGTAGGAAGTTTGACTTTTTAGAGACTTCAGAGATGGGGGCCGAGAAGGAAAGTGTGGAGTCAAAGATATTCCCGAGGTTCTTAGCCTCGTAGGTGGGGGTAGGAGGAGGGCCAACCGAGGCCTGCCAGAGAGTGAGGGGAAAGGATGGTGAATGTGTGCCGATGAGGAGGATCTCCGTCTTGCTGGCATTCAGACGAAGATCATTGGCGGCACACCAATCTTGAATGGCAGTTGGGCAATCGGAGATGAGAGAGGGAGAGGAGGTAGCCGAGGGCAGCCTGAACGGAATTGAGTGTCGTCAGCGTAGCACTGGAAATTTGAGCAGAAAATGGCAATTAAGTAGACGAGAGTTTCCAGTTATTGGTTGAAAGGCCAGGGCGATAGGTTAGATCCCTGGGTAACACCACAGGTAGATAGGGAGATAGGAAGGACCGAAGTTTGACCTGGGAGGGTCAATCTGAGAGGAAAGAGGTCAGCCAGGCCAGAGCCTGATCAGTGATACCCAGTTTATCACAGAGACTGTTGAGCAGGATGGTATGGTTGACCGTGTCGAAGGCAGAAGAGCGATCGAGTAGGATGAGGACAGACTGGATGTTAGTCAAGGTTGGAGAGCAGATCTTCACAGATGTTCAGGAGAGCAGTTACCGTGCTTCTGGCAGCTCTGAAGCCAGACTGGTGGTCATGGAGACAGCCAACAGAATCGGAATGAAGGTTAAGCTGAGAGAAGGCCAATTATGGAATGGAAATTGGGCGATAGTTAGCAGGACAGGAAGGATCAGCTGTGGGTTTCATGAGAAGAGTATGCACAAGGGAGTGCTTCAGAGGGGAAGGATCCTGAGGCAAAGGAGTGGTGGCAAAAATCGTCTAGGGCCGGAGCTAGGGTGTCAATGTGGTCCTTGATGGTTTTAGAGGAACAGGGATGAACCTGTTTTAACGAGGCTTTCATAGATGGGACTTGTCTAGCGACCTCATCAGGAGAGAAAAGAGGAAAGGACGAGAAGGAGGCTGGGGGGGTGGCTGAAGGAGGGTCAGCAAGCACAGACTGAGAGGGGAGAGGAGGATCTGGGGAGGAGAGGGTAGACCGGATGTCTTGGGTTTTTGCGATAAAGTGAGAGGCAAGGGCATTGCAAAGAGCCTGGGAGGGGTAGAGACTGCAGCAGGGTTGGCCAGCTCCTTGCAGATTTTAGAGTTCGGCCGAGTTGTTACATCCCGCAGAGACACAGGCTTGAATTTGGACTTACTTCTTGGTGAGGACAGAGAGTTGGTATTGCCTTTGGAGCATGCGACAGGGCAGTTTGTCAGAGGATGAACAAGAAGCCCTCCATTTCCTCTCAGCCGCCCTACAATTACGTTTAAGTGTAGCTAGATCAGAGTCATACCAGGAATTGCACTTGGCTTTGGACTTCAAACAGATCCTCATGACGGGGGCAAGAGCATCCAGAATATCAGAGTAGAGCAGAGACAGGGCTGTATCAGGATGTGAGACAGCCTGAGGTAGAGGGGGAGGGGAGAGAAGGTGGCAGTGAAATCCTCAACGGACACACGCTTCATGGGCCGGATGTCCGAGAAGGTAGGTGGCAATGTTGAGGTAGGCTTGACCTGGGGGGAAGAGAGAGAGAGGAGAGCAGGGAATGATCGCTCCAGGAGAGAGGAGTGGTCAGAGGGATGGAGAGGGGGCAGTCAGAGGAGATCAAGACATCGAGTGTGTGTCCTGCAGAGTGAGTCGGGCCAGAGGGGAGGATGGACAGGTAGAGGGAGTTGCAGAGGTCACAGAAGAGTACCTCGGAGGAACAAGGAGAGTCTCAATGGATATTGAGGTCACAGAGGAGGAGGAGGAGGAGGAGGAGTTGAGTGGTAGAGGCCAGTAGGGAGGAAGAGAGGTCCGCCCACTCATAGAGAAATGAGGTTATTTGACCAGGAAGCCGGTAGATGGTAGCCACAGTAGGAGAATTGGTAGGAGAGTGAGAGCCTACAGACAAGGCACTAAAAAGAGGAGTAGGTCTGAGTGGGAATGATAGCGGCAGGAATCCACTCAGGAAAGATCAGCGCTATCCCCCCACTAGACCAGGAGGATATGGATGCGGAGAGGATCTTGTAGCCATCTGGGAGGAGAGTCTCAAAGCTCGTGACAGAGCTGGCCGTGAACCATGTCTCATTAAGACCAAGGACATCAAGGTCTAGTTCTTCAAGGAGGTGGCAGATGTTAGGAGTGTTTGACAGCAGAGCGAGAGTTGAGAGTGGCAATATGACGAAGATTGCCAGCCTTAAAGACCTTCCCGGGAGGGGTACAGATCAGAGGTACGCCCTGTAGAGGAGAAAGAGCCCTAGGAGGGGTAGAGGAGGGGTAGAGGAGGAGGAGAGGGGGGCGTGGAGGGGACAGCAGGAGATGAGAGGAAATTGATGAGGCGAGGGAAGCGCCTATCAAAGAGGAGATTGGCCTGAGGACCTTGGACCATGACAGTGCCATTTAGATAGACATTAATGACTTTAGAGGAGTCGATGGAAGCCATGAGAACTTCCCAGCGAGTCCCACTGTTAATGGGAGAGGAGGAGAAAGGACAGAGCACAGAGATCGTATGATGAGTCCATAGATCTGGCGTAAGAACAACAAAGAGGATGTCCGTGAGGGTCTGTCTGGAGGAAGCTTTGGAGTAGGTTTCGGCGATAGGAAGACCAGGGTTAGAGGCCAAGATATCCTTTTTGAACTTCTTCCTGCCAGACTTAGTGAGAAGAGAAGAATAGTCAATGGAGAAGCAGTTGGAAAAGATAGGAGAAACGGAAAGCGCCATGGGGTGGAAGCGAGGAGCGGATGGAGGAGCTGGGGCTGCTAAGGCAGGTAGGTGTGTGGGACAAAAGAGTGGTGAGGCCACTGGGCTGGCAAGTTACAGAGAAGCAGCAGTATACAAGAAAAATGCAGCAAATTTAGCAATGGCCAGCAAGATTTGACTTTGTAGCAAAAAGGAAAAACAGCAAGATATGAATTTCCAATCAGGGATTCAGATGTTAGCAAAGGGTTTTAAGAAGCACTGCGCATCAGAATGACAACATGGGAGAAACGAGCAGAAAAGTCAGTGATAGTCGAAGGTGGTAGGAGTGAGTCCAGAAGGAGGGAACCAACACATAGTTCTGGAGGTGACAATGTGAAAGCAGTCCGGATTTCTTAGAGGAGTGAGGTGGCAGTATCATTGTGGTCAATGAGCAGGGAGGACCTCAATTAGTGTACCGGAAGCGGACATGGGGCAGACATGGGTCTTAGAAGTGGGCCTTTGCTCAGAGGACCAGTTAAAAAGCCTGCCAGTCCCTGGTTGGATGGAAGAAAACACTCGGCCCAATGGGAGTGCTGGTCAGGGAAAGGCAGCTCAGCCAGGCTGCCTTCACAACAAAGAAAACAATGGCGGCCATCTTGGAAGGGCCAAAAATCACATGCCAAGTTTACCATAATCATCCCATTAGATAACACTTGCAGATTTTCATAGCACATGACAACTCTGACAATGAAATCTGCCTGTGTGCTGTTTAGGTCGAATTCTAGATAAAATAACGTGACTGAGTGCTTGTGGCATATGTCTGCAGCATATTTATGGCCCCAGATCTCAATACCATAATGTAACACTGGAAGGATTTTCGTGGTGTAGAACAGAATCGTTGAAATTGAGGAACCTCCATTCCGACCAATAAAGGAGCTAATGGTGTATATAGATGTCATACATTTTTGTTTTGTAGCCAACCAATCGAGCTTCCAGTTTAAAGTATTCTCAATAAGTATGCCTAAGTATTTATACTATGTAATGCTACTGTGTTACATTGTATAAATACTTAGGCATAATTATTCAACTTTCATACCATTCTGTTACGTTTTGATAGAGCACACCATAATAACATTTTATCAGTGTTTATTTTGAGGACATTAGTATCCGCATACTGTGCAAGAGCAGTAATCCTGTTTTGCAGCCCCCTAGGAGTGTGGTCTAATAGGAGCATGTTGTTGGCGTATGCGAGCCAACTAACTTGTTGGACTCCCACCTTCACGGGGCAATGATGCAAGTTACTGAAATCGACTTTCATGTCCGCAAGGTGAAGATTACACAGGGTTGCTGCTACAATGCAACCTTGCTTCAACCGGCTTTGAGTGGCCATAGAAGCAGACAATTTACCCTCCGCATCCAGGCGTACCGTAATGCTAGCGTCAGTGTGTATTAGCATAAGCATTTTGAGAAGTCCAGTGGGGATGTTCCAAGAGGGTAATTTTTGCCACAATCTGTTCCGCATTACAGTGTCGCAAGCGGCACTAAAATCAATGAATGCGTAGTACACTGGACACTCCCATCCAGGCATATTCCAGTGCTAAGAGATTGTGAAAGTAGTGGCTTTCCTTCTAAAACCAGACTGGTTTGGAGACAGGAAAAAAGTGATTGGGGTGATCAGGTATTTGGGCGTCGTAACTGAGAATACTAGGAAAGTATCAAATGTATGTGTCAGCTGCAGATATTGGAACCCTAGGCTACCCCTGCCCAGTATAACGAAAGTATAATGAAAGAAAAAGATCAATATGGTTCCATATACTTGCACTGACAAGCATATTCCATCAGTCTCTTGACCAAGACCAAATTAAAAACACATTGCATATTAACTAATTCATTGCATATCAATTATTGTATCTGAGGCCTTCATTTTCTCATTGTCATATGTCAGCGCATCTATATGGAACTGTATTGATCTTTTTCTTTGGTTTGGAGGCAAGATGTTATTCTCATTAATCCATTGATTGAGCTCAACTAGTAACACCTTTGCGAATATCTTTGCCGGAATGTCTAACATTGCTAACATTCGGTAGTTCGCAGGGACATTACAAGGCCCCTTTTTATACACCGGAAGTATGACTTTCTCGCCATGTTTAAGGTAATATGCAGAGAGTCCCAATCTGTACAAAGAGGCGATGTAGTGTGTGAGCCCACATCCCCAGAGACAGTTTAAGGATATTATTGCATATTCCATCTGGGCCTGCTGCCCGTGAATTATTAAGTCTCTCGATAATTATAGTGATATCAAGAATTGTGGCCTTGCATACTCGAGAGACATCCGTGGGAGCTACCTTGGCATCAACGGGGACAGTGGCCCCAAGAGTTGCAGCAATATGCACCGGCCATGCTGGTTCTGAAACAGTTTGTTTTTCAGCCCCTCTGATCACTTCCCATAGTGTAGTAATATTTAAGGTCGCTAAATGAGCAATTTCTAACCAATTTTCCTTTTCATGGGACACTTTATACCAGGCTTGTCCAACCTTTTTGAAGGTGGGGCCGAAGCATTCGCTTTTTGTCACCCAGTGGGCCGGCAAGCCAAAACAAAACAGTATATTAAAAAGTGATATAAGGGAGCTCCTCCATCAAATGATCCGAGGTCAGTTGCTTCTGATTTCTTTCAGTGTGTATGTGTTAATAATGTCCTGAACTAGTGGCGGCGACCGAGTGTAGCGAGGGAGCTATAAGGATCTAGGGAGGGTTTTGGGGGGTACCCCCTCCAAGAATATTTTTTCAAATATGTGGTCGAACTGGTGCATTTTACAGCAGAAAAGGTGACCAAAAAGCCATAAGTTTACAATCAGTTCTAAAGGGGACAAATTCCATGTCACCAACAGCAGACAAGAACATTTTACAACACAACACGTTTTAATGATCTATGTGTCCACAGTGTAAGACAGCACTGTCACTGATGTAAACACATTGTCATGCTGGTTGTGCTCAAAATATGCCTCTGTAGCAACATGTCTATCTTGGATGTTCCCAATCTAGGCAAGCATTGTCCTGTACAAAGCATGATTGATGCTGCCTGAGCATGTGCAGTGTTGTGCCAATACATATGCCATGTTATCTCTGTAATACACATTCATTACTTCTGTGTTAATGAGTGATTGCCTGTGCAGTGTGCCTAATACATATGCCAGCTTCTCTGTAATACCCATTTATTACTTCTGTGTTAATGATTGATGCTGCCTGTGCAGTGTTGTGCCAATACATATGCCAGCTTATCTCTGTAATACACATTCATTACTTCTGTGTTAATGAGTGATGCTGCCTGTGCATTGTGCCCAGTACACATCCCAGTTTATCTCTGTAAAACGTGTTCATTACTTCTGTGTTAATGAGTGATGCTGCCTTTGCAGTGTGCCCAGTACATATGGCAGCTTATCTCTAATACACATTCATTACTTCTATGTAAATGATTGATGCTGCCTGTACAGTGTTCCCAATACATATGGTATTGTATCCCTGTAAGACACATTCATTACTTCTGTGTTAATGATTGATGCTGCCTGTGCAGTGTGCCCAATACATATGGCAGCTTAACTACTCTAATACATTCATTACTTCTGTGTTAATGAAAGAAGCATAATCCAATTCAGCAGATAAAATGTGGAAAAGCGATCACCCAAAGGTGAACCTAATTGAAGAAACGCAATGTGAGCACATCTTAAAGTATGAAGAACTAGACATGGCCGGGTGCCCTGCTCTCCCAGCACCCAGGGGCAGCCGGTGTGCCGGATAACTCCAGCCGAGCTGAGGGCCATGTTGTAGGAACCGGGGAGGGAATTGACCTCATGGCGTCTGCTGTAAAGCCCACAGTGTCTTGGATCTGGTGGGCTACGGTGTTATGCGCTCTGAAAATTGACTCCCCAGCTGGCCTTCCTCCAACAGGGGCACAGACACCTCGCAAGGGCTGTTTTGCCTTGTCCAAATTAGCACTTGTCAGTTGCAAAAACAAAAACTAGGTAGAGCCCCAGGCATTTTACCTGCTGTGCTGCTTTTCCGAGTATGGATGGCATGATTGTGTTGCCTAGACATTTGGCAAAGAATTCATTCCCACATGCAGTAAAATCGTGTGGAAAATCATTCCTTTCGTGACGCAATTTGAACAGTACCCAAAGGGGAGGTTTTTGTCAAAACGTAGTGCAAATTGTACCCTCCCTCCCTAGGCGGAATGTTTAAACATTAAGGCGGCCCGCGCTGCTTTTGAGCCTCTGAGATACTGCTGGCCAGATACTTATGTTTCGGTGTATCTGGCCAGCAGTATCTCGGAGGCTCAAAAGCACTGCATGCCACAAACATACGTCGGAAAATATACCAGACAGTACTTCCCACTGCTGGAGGCAAGGAGAACTAGGCCTCGGTGTGCACCGCACGTGGCACTGTGTACCTGGGCTCGGCTGACCTGCTGGCTCACGCAGGCTCTGCCCTGGGCTCGGCAACGCAGATGTGTGAAGGTGGTGCGGTGTGCCTGTCACTCCACCCACACACATTACGTGATTATGATTTCCATTGGCTGAGAAACAGCCAATGGAAATAGTGTTACCGTGCAAGGCATGTATTTATTGTATTTATTTCCACTACTACGATCTGTCTTGCATGGTAACAGTATTTCCATTGGCTGTTTGTCAGCCAATGTAAATCGTAATGTGTGTGGACTATGATTCCTACCCTGAAACTGCAGCCACAACACTCGCTGCGTATAAAATAAATGCAAAACGTACAAAAGTAACCCTAATGCTTTGTCTGTGCTCTTGGGCTTCGAGGGCCCCACAAAATGGCTTGGAGGGCCGCATGTTGGACAACCCTGTTTTATACTCTTTTAACCAATGCTGATATTTTAGTTTTACATGTTTAACATGTAGATAAATCTCAGTGGAGGTGTGTATATTCAAGCTACGGAATAGGACTTCAGAAATTTCTGCTCGCAGTCTCTTCTTAGCAGCCGCTATCCTACCATCAAAATGTTTGCGTTTATTATATGCCCTATTACAACGCTCGTATGCACCTTTGTATGATCTACGCTTATTTGTGAGTACTTTGATTTTAGCAATCAACACTGAAAAAGCAGTGAAAATATCTGATGTCAGTAAGGGTCCAGTGTCATTAAAACACTTTCTAACTCCCGTTTACAAACTACATGAGACATTGTTGGCTTTGATGTTCGGAGCATTCCAACGAATATGATTATTAGTAGTTATATAGATGTCCCCATTAAGGTCATAAGGGGCGTCAACTACAGGTGCATTTGTATGTTTTAAAAGGACACAAAGGTGGAGATGATCACTTAACTCACGATGTAGAATGGCCATGTCCTCCACCAATGACAGGCCTTGCTGGTTCATAAAGACTAAGTCAATCGTGGAGGTACTTTTGCCACTAACACGGGTATATGCCACCTGTGAGTCACCTGAACAATATCTATTAAGAAGAGTAAAACCATAAGTGCCGAGCATGTGCATCCATGCTTTTTAAAACATTTTTTAATGTTTTATTGGTTAAACGATTTTCAACCTTTAACATAATAATAATTCTCCAGCATGGGGTCTGGAATGGATTCACATGCTCATGAATATTCCCCGTCGTCAGGCTGGGAATCCTCGGTAAAGAAAAAATCAGTATCAGTTTCGTTTCTGATCTGTCTTTCGTAGTAGTAACCAATCGCTGATCTCTGCGTCATACTGACCACAGCCAATGACTGCCCTCTACCTAAGCCCCGCCTCTGGCAGCCATCTTCAGATTTTTACCACACGTTCAAGTGTTGGGAGTCCTCGTGCTTAGCTCTCGAGCTTTTACTGCGTGTTTCGCGCTTTTTCAGGTGAATTTTCAATTTTTTCGGTTAATCGAGCCTCAAGCTCCACCGTTTCTACTCCCGTTTAACAGCTACCCGTTGCGGGATTTTCCTACGCCCCTCAAGGGTGAAGATTTTGTCGAATCAACTTCTTGGAGGATTCCAGAAGATTTGCGGCCTACTTCGAGATGGCCCAGGATGCGAGTTTGTCGCCCGGACCCAAGCTGTTTCACAGCTGCCCTGGATGCGGACTGCAGAATGTGTTTAAGGAAGACGAACATTCGCGATGCTTCTACTGTCTTCATGGGGAAAAGACTCATGTAGAGAAGGACTGCCAGTTCTGCAAGAACTTGTCGGAGCGGACCATGAGGGACCGTCGATCCCGTCTCGCCAGCTGGTTGGAGAAGGACTCAACTGGTGAGAAGAAGAAGAAAGGGTCCGAGCGGGCTTCTAAGTCCTGTGCGGGTGCCCCGGCGACAGGGGCCCAACACCAGGCCAAGCGCCGCGAGTCCGCTGGCTCCGGGAGCGCCGAAAGGTCGGGCTCTTCGGTCGCCAGGTAGGGCGCACCTTCCCTGGCACCATCAACCACGAGCCAGCGCTCCGGTTCGGGGAAGAGGAACTCCGAGACCCCGGGTAAGCTTCGGGAGAAGCCCCGTCCGATCTCGGAAGAGGCGGAGCGAGGCGTCAGCCCTCCCCCGAAGGAGAAGGCCCGGTATGCACCTAAGGTGGTGAAGGCCCCTACCCAGCAGGCAAAGGCCTCTATCGAGGCGATCGCGGTGACTCTGGCCAAGTCGGCAGAGACCCCGCCAGCGGAGACTGCCTCCGGAACTAGTTTCCCTGCCGCCAAGGAGGGAATCCTCTTTTCAGCCCATCGTCGTGGCCGCCATGATGGAAGAAGCGAGGGGGGGCACGGTAGCCTCCTCGAGCTTGGAGTCAGCCTCGGAGGAGGAACTGACCGAGGCCGTGAGGAACCTCGAAGTCCAATTCGAGAAGGTTCGATCCCGTAAGGAAGATCCTCGGGAGATAACCGACGAAGACGACGATGGCGAGGAAGAGCAGCCTTCCCTTCCGGCGGGGCCGGAACTTAGGCCTCAGGATGGCTCGGTGGCCATTTTGTCTGCGATCCAGTCCTTATGCTCTGAGATAAGGACGAGGTTCCCATGGCCCAGGCTGGAGGATAGGCAGCCTGGCCCGTCGGGATGTCCTCAGAACAAACGACGGAGGACCCAACCCTCTCCTCCGCTCACCCACGTAAGGTCTACAGTTCCCTCCTCATCCTCCCACGAGTCGGGAGATGACGGTGCGTTGGGCTCGACGACGGGTTCTGAGGGCGACGACGACGGAACGGGTCTCCCGTCGCACGGGCCTCGCCGCCCAACGAGATTGGCTCATTCCACGCCATGATCGCCAGGGCGTCCGAATTGTTCCAGCTCTGCCCGGAGGAGCAGAAAAAGGAAGGTTTCCTCTATCAGCGTCGGGAGGCCAAGAGGAAGACTGTCATCGCGGTGCCTCTAATCGATGACATCTGGGAGGAGGGCCTGTCGGTTCTCAAAAACCCCTCCATGGCACCAGCCAAACGGGACCGGTACGAGAAGAAGTACCGGGTCCCCGAAACCGCTCCCCTGTGCCTCAGGGCCCAGCCAACGCTAGACTCGGTCGTCTCGGCGGCGGCGAAGAAGAAAGCGGCGGGGTCAGGAGCCTCGTCGTCGAATTCCCCGCCGGACGGCGAGGGAAAGAAGTTGGACGCCATGGGGCAGCGGGTCATTTCGTCGGCGATCAAAGCAGCCAACGCCCTGGCGATCGTGGCCCGTTATGGCAGGGAGCTTTCCTTTAAGCTGGCCCCCATATTGGACTTCCTGCCGGACGACAAGAGGTCCGAGGCCCTGGAAATACTACAAGTGGGCGAGGTGGCGTCGGACCACGCCATAACGGTGGCAACCGATATTGCCGATACCGGGTTCCGCCAGCTGGGCAACAGTGTTTGCCTACGACGACGGGGTTGGCTCCGGGCGACCGACTTCCGTCAGGACGTCCAGACCAGGGTGTTTGGACATGCCGTTCGACGGCAGCAACTTGTTCAGGAAGGCGGTGGACGAATCCCTCCAAGCCATAAAAACGGACACGGAGACGGCCCGTGCCCTAGGAGCCCTTCAGCAACGACGGCCCTTTCGGAGCTCCGGAGGCAGACAGGGTGCCTCCAAGGGATCCAGCGGTGGCTCGTCGTCCTACCGCCAGGCGGCACGCTCCTCGTCTCAGGAGGCCTACAGGTGTCGCGGCAAGGAGGGAGCGCCTTGCCGCCGTCGGCAAGGTGGCCAGGGTGGCAAGGCCACCACCTCCAAGCAGGACTGAACCGGCCGTGGTCTCGGGCCCCCACCGAAGCACCCCGGTGGGAGGCCGGCTGACTAATTTCGTCGGCGTGTGGAAGTCCATCTCCACCGATCGTTGGGTGCTGGATACCCTGGCAAGAGGACACACTATCGAATTCGTGAAGAAGTGCCCTCACGTTCCACCTGTGGCCAGGAAGGAAAATCACGTCCCGCAACTGCTGTTGGAAGTACGGGCGATGCTCAGGAAAGGCGCCATCGAGCTTGTCCCGAAGAGGCTCCGGGGCTCCGGGGTGTACTCAAGGTATTTCCTCGTCAGGAAGAAGACGGGCGGCTGGCGCCCCATCCTGGACCTTCGTCATTTGAACAAATACATCAGATCACAAAAGTTCAGGATGGTCACCCTCCAGCACGTACTGGGACAGCTGGAGGAAGGCGACTTTCTATCGTCGTTGGACCTGGAGGATGCATACTTCCACGTTCCCATCCTCAAAAGTCACCGAAAGTTCCTCAGGTTCGTCGTCCAGGGACGCCACTACCAATTCAGAGCACTGCCGTTCGGATTGAAGTTGGCCCCCAGGGTCTTTACCAAGTGCCTAGCACCAGTGGCGGTGCGGCTGCGCTGGCAGGGGATTCGCGTCTACCCCTACCTGGACGACTGGCTCTTCCGTTCAAGGACGAGGGAACTCGCCGTCGAACACACTGCGAGGACCGTCCAGCTACTCACAGACCTGGGATTCGCCATAAACTACCCAAAGTCCCACCTGGTGCCGTCGCAGGTGGCCCCGTTTCTGGGAGCAAAGCTCGATACAGTGAGGCGCCTGGCGGCCCCGTCGGAAGAACGGACGAAGACCATTCTAGGCAAAGTGCAGCGCCTGCCAGCCACGGACGTGGCCAGGGTGAGGTCCATCAAGTCCCTCCTGGGGATGATGTCCTCCTGCATCTACCTGGTGCGCCTCTGCAGACTACGGATGCGCCCTCTTCAAGAATTTCTCGACGCCCGTTGGATGCAGGCGACGGGCACCTTCGAAGACAGGGTCCCCCTCAACAAGGTGTTCTGGCGGGTGATTCAGTGGTGGGGCATTCGAGCTCACCTCACGGCGGGCAATGACTTTCAGACGCCGGCGTACCAGGAGACGGTGACGACGGACGCCTCCCTGGAAGGTTGGGGCGCCCACACCGGAGATCTCCACGCAAGAGGCCTCTGGCTCCCGGAGGAGAGGCTCCTGCACATCAACGTCCTGGAACTCCGAGCCGTGTTCTGGGCTCTCAAATCGTTCCTCCCGTCGCTCAAGGGCAAGGTGGTGCGGATCTTCACGGACAACACCACGACAATGTTTTACATACGGAAGCAGGGAGGCACCAGATCCCCAGCCCTATCCAAGGAGGCGCACAGGATCTGTGGCACTGGGCGGTCGCCCAGGGGATGTTCCTGGTTCCCTTCCACCTGGCAGGAGAAAGCAACACCATCGCCTACTCGCTCAGCAGGGAGCTGCGCGCGTGTCACGAGTGGGAACTGCGCCAGGATCAGGTTGATCAACTCTTCCGACGATGGGGCAAACCCCAAATCGACCTGTTCGCAACAGCGACGAACTCGAAGTGCAAGAGGTTCGCCAGCAGGTTTCCCCCAGCCGAGAAGCATGGGCGATGCGTTCTCGTTCCCCTGGGAAGGCCTAAACCTGTATGCGTTCCCTCTGTTGCCGTTGCTGCTTCGACTCATCAGCCAGCTCAAGAGGTCCCGGTGCAGGATGATCCTCGTCGCACCGGCGTGGCCGAGGCAGATCTGGTTCCCAGACCTTCTGGACTTGTCAACATCCCCTCCCATCAAGCTGTCGGCGGACGCGGACCTTCTCTCCAGAGAAGGAGGCGCCATCTTCCACCATGACCCGGCGTCGCTGAACCTGCAGGCTTGGCTCCTGCAGCGCTAGAGTTTGAAGGCTACGATATACCGGCCGATTGCAGAGAGGTTCTTGCAAAGGCCAGGGCGTCCTCGACTCTCAAATGCTACGGTCATAAGTGGAAGAGGTTCTCTATCTGTTGCCGAGCACAGAAGATCAACCACCTACGGATTACGGCCCCTCAAGTGCTGCCGTACCTGCTATCGCTGGCAAAGGCTGGGCTAGCCCATGCCTCCATTAAGATTCATCTGGCGGCTATCTCCAGATATACCAGAACCACAGGACGGACGTCCCTGTGGTCCCATCGACTGGTAAGAGTTTATGAAAGGACTGTTCCGGTCGTTCCCGCCGGTGAAGGCCCCGGCGCGGGAACTTAACGCGGTGCTGACCAGGCTCATGGGGCCCCCATTCGAGCCGATGCACTCCGCACCGATGAAGTTTGTGTCGTGGAAGACTGCATTCCTGGTGGCCATTACCTCCGCACGACGAGTGGGAGAGATCCAGGCCCTATCCTGCAAAGCACCGTACTTGACTTTCCATGCCTCGAGGGTGGTGCTTAGGACGCACCCCTCCTTTTGGTGTTACCGGTTTTCTTCACGTCTCCTTCGTCGCTGGCCGAGAGGACTTTGCACTCGCTGGATGTGGCTAGAGCGCTGAAGTTCTACGTGGACCGCACGAAGAGTTTCCGGAGGACATCACAGCTGTTTATGAACTTTGGACCTGTGAATCAAGGGAAGGCTCTCTCGAAGTCTTCTATTTCCAGATGGCTCTCCGGCTGCATCATGCACTGCCACCGGTTGGCTAACCGACCGCTGCCAGGCCGTCCGAGAGACCATTCGACCAGAGCGATCGCTGCTACTACGGCGTTCTTATCTGGTGTGCCCCTGCTGGACATTTGCAGGGCTGCTACGTGGAGGTCGACGCACACCTTCATGAGATTCTACTGCGTCGATCGGGATTCCAGGGTCGGCCAAGCAGTGCTGCGCAACCTGTTCGCCTAAGGTGAGCCTGGTGAGGAGGTAAGAGATGCTTAATGTTGAGTTTTCTGTATTGCTTAATGTTGAGCCTTTTGCTACCTCCCGTGGTTGTGCATGTGTGTACTGCTATTTATTCTTGTATTCATGAGCATGTGAATCCATGCCAGACCCCATGCTGGAGAAGGAACAAGTTACTTACCTGTAACTGTTGTTCTCCAGCATGGGTCTGGCATGGATTCACATGCGAACCCTCCCGCCTACCCCTCTGCGGTTCTTCACTTGGTCATACTGCCTCTTCACGTGCTACCAAATCTGAAGATGGCTGCCAGAGGCAGGGCTTAGGTAGAGGGCAGTCATTGGTTGTGGTCAGTATGACGCAGAGATCAGTGATTGGTTACTACTACGAAAGACAGATCAGAAACGAAACTGATATTGATTTTTTCTTTACCGAGGATTCCCAGCCTAACGACGGAATATTCATGAGCATGTGAATCCATGCCAGACCCATGCTGGAGAACAACAGTTACAGGTAAGTAACTTGTTCCTAATTTAGCATTTAAATAGTGCTTCGAACCCTCCGGTATCTGAGCGCTGCTTATTACCCACGGTGTGTGGTGTTCATTTATCGACCTCGGAAGGATGAAAGGCTGAGTTTGGCCCTGCTGGGATTCAAACCTGCGTCGAGCTTTGCACAGATGTCAAAGCGAGTGTTCTACTCGCTGTGCTATCAGACCGGCTCCTATTTACGTCATTAACAACCTTTCTATATCGGCTCCACTCCTCAACATCAAACCTCTTGTAGGATCATCCTATTTAGAGTCAATTAAATTCCTCCATGCAGGTTTTACTCAAAAGTTTCTCCGCAAATTTTAGTGCTGTTACGCTCACCTGGTCTCTGCGGGGGCGTTGGGGCACGGTTGCAGCCCTTCCTGGATTTCGATCACCCTGGTCAGGCCTCCCCTTCTGCAGATATGCTGCTGTCTGCGGTGATCGGTGGAATTTATCCTGATTTTAATGGATGATGAGCTCTCCGTCCTGCTTCTTCCAGCATGGGCGCGTTGTATATGGCGCTGAGTTACTTCACTGGGCTCTGTAGTGGTAGTCCAGTCCAGCTGCGACAATGCCACTTGGTAATGGTTAGTGTCTTTGAGTTGTTAAGTCTTTTCTTGATTTTAAAATATTGTAGTATTGTCCTTATCTGTGAGTTTTAACAATGTCCCCTCTGCTTTCTCTCCACAGGCGAAAGTGCGGCTCAGCAGTGATTTTGGGACTTGATATGCGGCCAGAATGAAGAAAAAAGGATTTGCGACGTTCCGACCACAGGTAGGAGCTGGTTTAAGGGTAAGCGCAAGGTTTGCAATGAGCGCGACCATAAACTGAAGGTTTTCGATAAAGTCTAACCTTTGTCTGTTTCTCCTTCCAGGTGCTGTTCATGGACGAGCTAAGCGGGTAGCAGCAGTGTCGTGGCCAGGATTCGCTTTCCGGGAGGTCCGGAATTGGAAGGGGAGTGCCAGGCACTGCAGAGGTGATTACAGGCGATAACTGGTCCAAAGGTGAGTTGAGGAGCTGCCGGTGAAACAGGTTCCCAGGTGAGTAGTGAGGTAGCAGAAGCGAACAGATTCCAGATAAGGTGAATCACTGGAGCTTGATTCAAAGGTGAATCTGCACCCAAGCGGCGGTGAGCGTTACGCTGCCATCTGGCAGAATAACGCAAAGCGCTTGCATGAAGCTGGGCGGGCTTAAATAGCCTAGCCCCGGCCACGCCCCCTTAGCATTGGCTTTCTGGCCACACCCTGCCACTCCCAAATGATGCTGTGCTTGCTTCTTAGTGCTTCAGCAGCCACGCCCGGATTGAATGCATGTGAATAGTTAGAGAGTATGGAATAAAGTACTTTACACCAAAATAATGTGTCTGCTCATTTTTTTTCATGAGCCTGGTGCCAAAGGCGCCAGGACTGAGTCCAGCTGGGTCCCCTGTGCTTGATTGTCCCAAAGGGACAATTAAGTATGGCATTTCTCCATGCCTTCGTCACCTGGGGGAGCAGGGTTTGTGTGTTTGGACCAGTGATCATGACAAGTACATCAGTTGTCCGACCTAATCCATTTGCTGTTAGAATGCTCTCCCACAATTCTTCTTCGTTAGGATCATAGTCCTGAATCTGCAGGTTCCTTTCCTTTTCCCTTAGATTATTTAAGGTGGGGCATAACAACATCCAATGTCTTATGGTTTCAGTTGAGTTCTTTTTCTTACAATATCTACAGACAGCCTCTTCTCGTGTAAGTTTCTTCCTTCTCAGCAGGACTTCTCCTGTTGCTAAGGTATTTAACCTTACTCATAGTAGCTGGTCTCTATCGTGCGCCGATGGAAAATTGAACATAAATAACAGCAGTTCATTGATCTTCGTACGTTTCCATATGATGTTGTAGCATAGTGTACTATGGGTCTTGAATTCAATAGTTTCTATCCAGTCTTTTTTCTGAAACTTTCTCTCCACATGATCAGGGTTTCCTTTTAGGGTTCCAAGATCAATACTTAAACTGTCTAAAACAGCTTTGCATCTGTCTCTCCATCTCTGGAGGTTCACATCCTTTCTTAATCCCAGGCCCATGAGTATCTCAAATGGACCAGGTGGAATATCTAACACGCATTTCCTGTAGAGAGAAATACATTTCCACAGGACTATTGAAGCTAGGGAGTATAATCTCAGCTCATATCGGATTAATGCCACTGGTAGAGAGTTTGATAGTCTCAAAATCTTCCTCCAGAAGTAACCTTCACAAATCTCCCAAACTTTCCAGGATAGATTGACAATGGTCTCGGCTCCATATGTTAAGACAGCTTCTACCTTTTAAAAAAAAAAAAAAGTAACAATAGGAATCAGCAAAAAAGTCCCATAGCTGTGATGCAAGGCTCTTCCTTGATTCTTCATCTTCAGTAATTTTTCTCTTACCAGCTGATAGTGACCCATCTCGTTGATGTTTTTATTAACTCGTATTCCGAGGTAAATTGAGCCAACTACCTCCAGCTGTCGTTGATCAATCCATTTAAAAGGAAGATTCTTTCCCATCTTACTAGATGCAGATCTCATAATAAGTACCTTAGATTTATCTACATTAAATTTCATTTGGTTTTCATCCAGATAAATCTTAAAGGCTGTCAATCGTCTCTGGAGACCTATTGCGGTTTGGTCGATAAAGACCAGGTCGTCCGCATATAGGATCCAAGGAATTTCACCTCCTTAAATTGTTGGTGGAAAGGCTTATTTGTTGCTGGGAGATCTTTATATCCACCAAATATAGGGCGAAAAGAAACGGGGCCAGGGCACACCCTTGTTTTATCCCTCGATAGATTTGGATCTTCCTAGTTCTAGTCCATCGCTAACCAGTTGGATCTGAACAGTCGTGCCAGTATAAAGTGCTTTTATTGCTTCTAAAAGGTCCTCCAGGCAGTTCCATGACTTTAGCTTTTTCAAAAGCAGTTCTCTACTTATTGCATTAAAAAGGTTGTTCCAAGTCTATGAACCCTAGATACACTTTCCCCTTTGTTTCCGGAGCTCGCTGTTTCAGGAGAAAAGGTTTAAAGATGTACCTACTCGCATATAAAGGCCGTTTGACGTTTATCTAATATGTTCTCCTTTGTTGCCCAATTTTTGAGATCTCGTAGAAGGATTCCTGCAAAGATCTTCACGATGGAATCTAATAGGGCAATTGGCCTATAATTCTTAGGTTCACTATAATCTCCTTTTTTAAAGATTAGGACTATAACCGCATCCTTCCAAGAGGGTGGTACTGTTCTTGTTTTCTTCACCCTATTGAAAATCAAATATATCAAATCGGCCCAATCCTCTTTACTTTCCTTTAGCATCTGATTAGAGATGCCATCGGGCCCTGCTGCCCGTGATGAGCTTAGTTTATTCTTCCTAGTATATCGAGATGATCAAACACGATGTCCCATTCCTTCAGGTTTTGGATTTTTCCCACAGCTTCTGTATGCTGCTTACATTCAAAGAGGGATGTATAGTGTTGTATCCATCTTTCCTCCGGCACTTGATTTATTATTGATGCAGCTTGGAGATCATCCCCTTTATTTTTATTTTTTTCAACAAACAATTTTTAGGTTTTCCAACAGCAAAGGTACATATTATCATCAGACACATAGCCATCAACAACAGTGGTTGCGTATAGTTCGATTGATGCCCTAGAGGCCGCCCTCTGTAGGTGTCGATAGGTCGCCTTGGTTGTGCTTCTGCACTTACTATTTCCCCCCCGCACCCCCATCCCCCACAAGTGTCAAGGCCTGGTGCCCTCCATCTCGTGTTCGGCCGCGTTCATAAACCAAACCAGATTAGAGCCAGTGCGTGAGGGGTGGTCTTTTGGTGAGAGCTGGGTATTTGTCGGCATAGTCCATAAAGGGGGCCGACACATTTAGAAAATTGTTCAGGCGGCCCATGCGTATTGCTGTAACCTTCTCCGCGACAACGATCTTCCAACATTTTGACCACCATAGGTGAATTGATGGGCCCTCAGCGTTTTTCCAGAACCGAGCTAATGCTACTTTTGCTGCTAGGAGCAGGTGGGTGCACAAGTGTGGGGCGTGGCCAGCGAGCGGAAATTCCCCCCTCCTGTCTCTCTCAGGAGTATTGTTCCAGGGTCCCAGGGGAAGGGGAAGGTGATCCCAGTTAGTTCGCTAATGTGACCCACCACGTCCCTCCAGTACCTTTCGGCCTTCGGGCAGGTCCATACAATGTGGAGCAGTGTGCCCCGCTCTTTGCATCCGCGCCAGCAGCTCGCCGGGATTTCAGGTTTGGCTTTGTGTAGTTCTGGGGTGATGTAGTACCTGTAGCAAAGTTTATAGCCACATTCTCTGTTCGAGATGCATTGCATGCTTTTATGGAGTCTGGCCCAGATTTTCCCCGATTCCTCCACGTCTAACTCTCTGCCCATATCGCTCTCCCAGTCTAGCATGTATTTTTCTTTTTTAGAGGGATCGGTTCGGTTCAGTAGGCAGTGTAGCGTCGGGATTCTGCCTTTGGAGGGGGGAGACAGAAGCGAGAGCTCCAGCGCTGTTAGATCCCTGGACCCCTTTTCACTGATCTCTTTGTGTGATAACCAATGCTGGAAGGGGCGTAGTGGAATCTCTCTGACTCTCCCACCCCAAACTTCACCTTGCATCTCTCAAATGTTATGGGGAGGCCGCTCTCCAAAAAGTCTGCGATCCTTTGTAATCCCCCTACTTTCCATGATTCGAAGCTTCTCGCAGAGTTACCTGGGGAGAACCCAGGGTTATTCCAAATGGGGGTTAATGGGCCTAATGTTCCCCGGATGCCCCATTTCCGCGATGCTGCCCTCCAGCTTTCTATGGTTACTCTGGTTGTTGAGAGGGGGCCTATTGCTCTGGGATTTTATAGGTGGGAGGTGTGGCAGATCCGCCAGCGGGACTGGGCACCAGGATTCTTCTAGTTGTTTCCAGAGTGGCTGGCCCGATGGTTGGGACCAGGTGTGTGCGAGAGTTGGGCTGCGTGAGCGTATCTCGCTACATCGGGGACTCCCAGCCCTCCCAGGGCCTTTTCACAGGTCATGATTCTTTGGGCTATTCTGGGCCTCTTTTCCCCCCCCCCCCCCCCCCCCCCCCCCCCCCCACCTCCCCAACCCCCCAGATACATTCCTGTATTTTCTTCTGCAGGGAAAGCAACTCAGGTTTTGGGATGTGGACTGGGAGGGCAGCGCAGTGGTACAGGAGCCTGGGGATCAGGTTCATTTTTATGGCGGTGATGTGCCCAAACCACAATTTCCTGAGTCCCCTAGTCCATCAGGTCGCTCCGAAAGTCCCTGAACAGCCGTGGGAAGTTGTCTGGGTATAGGCGGGAAGGGTCCCTGGGAAGCTGCACCCCAAGGTATTCAATGGATTTTGCAGACCAGGGGATCGGTAATGTTTGGTCGAGGGCCGCTGTATGTTGTTTAGAGAGGTTTATTGGGAGGGCCGCTGATTTATCGAAGTTAATCCTGAACCCGGAAATCACTCCGAAGTCCTCAATTTCCTTCCAGAGGCGGCCGAGGGAGCAGCTCAGGTCGGTTATGGTTGAGAGGACGTCATCCGCGTAGAGGGCGATTTTGTATTCGTGGTCCCCCTCCCTTAGTCCCTTTATGCTCGGGTTCTGCCGTATTCTGGCTGCAAAGGGCTCCATGTAGTGAGCAACGATTAGCGGAGAGAGGGGGCATCTCTGCCGGGTGCCTCTGTTAATTTTTATTTTTTTGGATTTGTTGCTGTTGACCCGCAGTTGTGTAGGGGGGTGTTGGTAATTAGCCATAGCCCATTTGGTGAAGTTTGCGCTGAACCCAAAATGACCCAGCACCTTTCGGATGTAACCCCAGTCCACTCGGTCAAAGGCCTTGTGGGCATCTAATGATATTACAGCCATTCCCTCCCCCGTCTTGTGGGCGCATTCAATTAGGTTGATTGTGCGCCGTATATTGTTGTGTGTCCCTCGCCCTGGGATAAATTCTGTTTGATCCCGATCAATTATATCTGGAAGGATCGCCCCCAGCCTGCCCGACAGTACCTTTGAGTATATTTTCCAGTCATTGTTCATTGGGGCTATTGGTCGATAGGAAGAGGCAAGTTCGGGAACCCTCCCTGGTTTGTGTATAAGCACTGTAAGGGATTCTGCCATAGAGTTCGTGACAGTGCGTGTAGCTAGGAAGGAATTGAATAGGGCTGTCAGATGTGGGACCAGGATGTTTGTATACGTTTTGTAGAATTTTGCCGTAAAGCTGTCCGGGCCCGTGTTCTTTAATGATTTGATGGCTTCGGTTATCTCTTCTGGGGTGATTGGGGATTCTAGTTGTGCTGGCAAGGATTTCATTTGGGGGTGGGTGGGGCTAAGGTAACTGGGTAGCCCCAGAAGTGGCATGGGCTTCCCCATCATAATTGCTCTGTGGTGGTTCACTAGTTCCTCCATTTTATCTGGCTCAGTGTATTTGGCCTTGCCGTCGGATCCAATGAGCCTCAAGATGTTATTCCGGCTGTGGACCTTTTTGAGTTTATTATCAAGTATCTTGTTTGCTTTGTTTCCTTTGCTGTAATAGAATTGTTTGGTGGCCATCGATTTGGCCGTGCGGTCAGCCCAGTGGATCTCGAGTGCGATTTTTTTTTTTTATTTTTATTATTTTTTTTTTTTAGCTTTTTTGAGGGCCCTTTCTGTTTTCTTAGAGTGATGGGATATTAACTCTGCCTCCCAGAACCTCACATCCTTTTCAAGCTTGGCAGCCGCGATGTTTGCAACCCGCCTCTGTTCCACCCCAGCGCTAATCAAGGAGCCCCTGACCACAGCCTTCATGGCGTCCCAGGTTACCCCTATGGATGTGTCCGCGGGTGCGTTTTCTTTAAAGTAGTTCCCAATGGATTCCCCGATCTCCCTTCTAATGCTGTCGTCTAGCAGTATGGAGTCGTGTAGTTTCCATTGTTGCTGTGGGTAGTTTATCTGGCCCGAGATGCTGAGGTTGGCGGAGACTGGGGCGTGATCTTAGATCATGCATGTGTGGATTTCTATTTTGTCTAAGCAGGGGAACAGGGCGCTAGAGGTTAGCAAGAGGACAATTCGCAAGAAACCTCTGTGCCCTCCGGAGTAGTGGGTGTAATCCCTTGTGCTCCCGTTGGCCAGTCTCCATGCTTCAATCGTGTCGGTTTCCCGTAGGAGATTGGCCAACGACAGCGCGTGCGTAAAGTCGGAATTGGTGGGCGCCAGGGTTTTATCTATTTGGGGGTTGTGGACCAGGTTGAAATTTCCTCCCATGAGGAGGAATCCCTCTTTGAATGTTGGGATACTTGGGATCAGGTCGGTGAGGAATTTGTTCTGGGCGCAGTTCGGGCAGTACAGTGCCACGATTATAAATGGCCCCTTCAGTAGTAGGAATCTGCCCCCCAGGTCCCTTTTGACCGTGATCTTAGTTAGGGGGGTGTTGAGTTCAGGGTTTGGCCACAAATGACTCTGACACTCCAGTGAACTGTTAACTTATTTACTTAAGTTTAGGCACACCAAATACAGTTCTTAGTCAGGTAAGTAAAAGGGGACATAGGACACCCACCGGCATCCTCTCTCAGGGCTTACATCCTTGCAACTAACAAACCTGGAACTCACTCATAGATAAACATTCTAAGCCCTGCATTCCATCTCAAGATTCTAGTCACTTGCACCAGATGAATGCAAAGTTAATCACAACAGGGGGCTCTATCACTAAGGAGAAATGCTACCCCTCGTTTTTTCTCCCCGGAGGACGTAAAGAAGACCTTCTTGAACCGTTTAAATCTGATTCGGCTTTCATCGGATCGCAATAGGTGGGTCTCTTGAAGAAGGAATATGTCTCCTGCTAGTTGCCCTAGTCTATGCTACACAGACCTGCGCTTTCTTGGAGAGTTAAGGCCCTGTACATTCCAGGTGAGGTGAGGATTACAATATTATGAGTGTCAGTCATCCTGGGAAGGGGTGGAGATTTGCGTGGCTCTGGGCCAGGCGGACCTGGGGCTGATATGGACCATGTGAGTGGCGGCTTCTGTCTGTGTTGCACAAGGGTGCTCTTTGCTGCTGGTGAACTGTGTTGTGTGGCTATCTGCAGAGATGGGGCAGGAGATATGCCCCTTCCCATGCTCTCTAGTACCTTTCCTCCCCCTCCTCCTTCCCCACACCCCACCCCCCCAAAACAAACCTAGCAGGAGAGAACTCATCCTACTAAACAGGGTAACTGGCAGTGCAAGTGCACCTATTAACTGGCCAACTGGGCCCAACACGTAGGCTGCGGTGTGGCATAGCAAGACAGAATCGGGGCACAGGGATGGGTGTTTCGAGAGGTGAGGGACCCCTGGCATAATCCTATGCGGGTCCCTATGCTCCTCCACCCCTGATGGGTGTTCTCCTCCTCACCCCTAAATCGCAGCCCGGGCCGGAGCCCCCGCAAGGGCATCAGGTCCCGACACAGGACCCCCCCAGCTTGTTACTGATTCTATGCAGATGCTGGTTAGGCTGGTTTGAGCGCCTTGTGGGGGGGGTGGGTGGAGGACTCGGATCCTGCGCCCCCGGCTTACTCTGCACCAGGATGTTACCGGTTGCTTCCCGGGTGCGTTTCGGGCTGCTTCCTTTGCGTCTGACTCCTCCATGCCGCTTCTGATCCCCATGCATTTTTCTGCTTCCTTTAGAGAGTGGATCTCCTGGTTGGCTCCCTCCCAAGCGAATCTCACAGATGTTGGGAAGCCCCAGTGGTATGGGACTTTCCGTTCCCGGAGCCATTCCGTCAGCACCTTGAGCGTTTTCCGCTTCTGGAGGGTGGCGTTTGCTAAGTCCTGATAAAGTAGGATTGTAGAGCCTTGGAAGGTAATTTGGTGCATCGCTCTTGCCTCCCGCATAATGTCCGCCTTGATCTGGTAGAGGTGCACCCTAACGAGGACATCTGGTGGGGAGGGGGATGCTCGTCTCGGGATCTTTCTGTGTACTCGATCCAGCTCGGATGGGGCCTCGTCTGGAAGGGTGATAAATCTGAACAGTTCCGAGACATAGCTTTTCAGCTCTGCGTCCAGGATTGAGGATGCGATTCCGCGGAGGCGGATGTTTCGCCGCGATCTATTTTCCGCGTCCTCTTGTTTCGCCTCGAGTGCCTCGTATCTCGCCTCCAGCGCTGTTATTTTATCCAGCCCCTTCTCCCATTCGAATTTCTGTTCAGAGGTCGGTCTCAATCTCGCTCAGGATTCAACTGCCATGACCTGCTTGTCAAGGGAGTTAATTTTCTGTGTGACCTCCTCAGTGCCATTCTGGATCTCCCTTGTCAGGGCGGATAGCAGGTCCCTCAGGTCTGATTTGGTGGCTGATTGCGTTGAGTCTGGAGCCTCCATTGAAGTGCTGCTACCAGCGGATGGCTCTCCTAGCGGGTCCCCCTTCTTTGCTTTTTCTGTAGCTGCTCCGCTCATTAGAGTTGCAATATCCACTTGCTTGGAAGCTTTCCCGCTTTTCGCCATGTTCCCGGATGCGTGGTGGTAGGTGTCCGTAGATGGTCGCTCGTGACTCGCCCCCTCAGGGGTTTGCGCTTAAGTCCGCTGTTGTGGTGAAGGAGAGCAAAGGGGGGGGCAAGTGGGGGTGCTACTCCGGCTGTTGGATTTACGGGGGCCACAAGCCGCTGCTGGTGCTTCCCTCTGATTTAGTGGTGCAGGGGCAGCTCCGCCAGGATGGGCGTGTGTAAGTTTGCACACCCAGCATCTACCAGCTACAAGGGGTTACAAGGGGTTACCGGCAGCGCTCCCCAGCAGTCCATGGGGCAGACTCCAACGAGGGGTTGTTTCCTGGGTAGGTGTGGGGGGACCCGCTCTTGGGATACGCGGCAGTGTTTTTTAGGTTTGACCCAGTTCTGTGCGAGGTCTTGCGCAGGCCCCCCGGAGCAGGCTGAGCTTCGTGGCCCCCGGTCTCTTGCGGAGTTGGCCGAGGGGCTTGGGGCAGCGCGAGTGGATGATGCTGGGAAGAAATAGGAGGGGAGGGGGAAGGCTGCCATCAGTGTGAGGGGGAGCGGAGGCCCAGGCCAAGCCCCCACCCCCTCTGCTCACCTCTGATCTCGCTTCTGTGGGTCCGTTGTGGAGGGAGCGGAACTCCTCACGCTCCGCCGGATCCTTGGCTTTGTCTCGGGAGAGCTGAGGCTGCCGAAGGCACAGATGTGCGGCGCTCCGGGGATTGCAGGAGGCTGGGGTCCAGAGCAGCCGGAGGCAGGAGTTAAGGGCCCCCACCCCCCGGTGCACAGCTCCATGCGGTGGTTCGTCCCCTCATGGACAAGGGTTCTGCAGGGTGGGAGGAGAGGTAGGCGAGTCGGGGGTGGGATCAGCTTGCTTCCTCGTTGCCAGGATCAGCTCCGTTGGCGGGGAGCCGAGGTTGGCTGTGCTCGGCAGCGGCGTTGGGCACTCTGGGCCATTAGATTACGCTCACCCATCCCCCCTGTTAGGGCCCGCGCTGCTCTGCGGAGGCTGCCATTTTCCCCCATGAGTGGTCCGAGTCCTCGGCGAGAAGAGCCTCAGAAATGGTAAAAACGCCATCCATTAGCAAAGTTCATCAGGGAGTGTCTGCCCCAGACATTCAAACGTAGCTTCGTCCAATTCCAGGAAGAAACGGGGCGATGGGCCGGCGTTATGCTGTCCGGTGCATCGCAGCTGCCAGGAGCTCCTAAGGAGCCATGCCAGTCGCGGCGTCTCCAAGCCACGCCCCCAATTATCCCCTTTATTTATGATATCCCATAGATGTTTTGGGTTACATAGCCGCATCGCCGCTAGCATTCTTTTTGCATCCTTTTGCAGTCTTGTGATCTTTGTCGCCTTAAGCCAGTTTTTATGATTGTTTAATTTTCCTGATCGCCTCCATTTTCCCTGGCAGATCGCTCTTATCCAACTTTCGTAAATTTGCTCTATATTCTTTCCTTTTATCTACCAGAACTTTTTGGTATGCATGTTTCCTATTTACAGTCACAATCTTGCTTGAATTTCTGCGAATTTCAAACTCCTTCAACAACCATCTATAATCCACCTCTGTTGGGTTTACAGCCAGATGATGATCGTAGGAGTCTACCAATTTAGGAAGTAATTGCTGTTTTATTCGAAGTTTGTTCCTGCCTCTTGAGACACCCACTGGGATTAAATTTGCTTTTTTTAATGTCCAACAGGGCATGATCGCTCACCAATTCTTTCCTAACAGTTAGAGATTTAATATATCAGAGTTTCCTGCCACACAATAGTAGTCCAGGCATGCACTACTGGACCCACAGAACCAAGTATTTGCCCCTTTAAGATCCCCATTAATCGATCCATTTAACATTTTCATTGAGCGAATGTCCATCTCTGATTTCCAGCGTAGAGGCCTCTCTTCTAATTCTGCTATCTTCTTTGGCTTCCCGTCCTTATTTAGGAGCTTGATATTCAGATCACCACATCATTATCAGCTGGTTTGGATCCTCTATCATGGATGGATTTATCAATTGCTTTCTTGATATCTCTGATAGCGCGCACTCACGGAAGTACGAGAAAGTACACTGTTTGCTGTGAGACTCTCATTTGGATTACTCGCTGACACGAACTTGCTGTTGTCAGCCCTCAGCTTGCTGGAACTCTATCTTGCCGCTCAGCGAATTTCTAATAGAGCGGACGTCCTTCACGGACCCACGGATGTTGCCTGACCTACGCTAAAGAAGTAAATACTGGAACTAACTTTAAAACTGATTTTAAGCAATCATGTGCTTTGTTACTTTGTTCTTCACGATACGTGTTAACCTCCCTTTCTTACTTGATTGCAGCCTTTCTTGTGATTGGGCTTTGCATCTTGAATCCCGCCCCTGATCCCGCCTTCTTTCTCAAAAATAGTGTGTGCAGCACACACGCACTCACGGAAGTACGAGAAAGTACGCTGTTTGCTGTTCGCTGTCTCGGTGTAAGGGGTTTTAAAGCCATAGTTTGTCTATCTTGTAGTTTTGATTTGCCCTGTGGGCAATTTCGGGAGATTGATCAAGCATACATTTGAAATTTTTACAAGGTGAGGTGTTTTTATTTGTCATATCATTACACTGAGTTTTTCCTTGTTTTTGATGGACCTAGTCTATCAGCTTAGAATTCTGAAATTGTTTGGTCCCAAGAATAATTTGAGTTTTGCTGTGAGACGATTGAATTTAACCTCTGTGGTTTTTGGTTGATTTGTGTATAAAAAAAAAAACATTTTCTTGTGTTTGCTAGATGGTAATTACTCTAAAGACAGGAATGCCTGCCCAAGATAAAATAAAAGCCTGTGTGGCAGTGGCAAATTTGACACCAAAATCTACGTCACGCACCATTCAATTGGTACGTGCGTCTAAATCTGCCTCTAATGTACGCTCATGCGTGCCTCTCGCGGATATACAAAAATGCTGTGAGCTTGGATCCAAAAAGAGGGAGGGTGTGGAGAAGCTCCAATTAAATCTTGCTACTAATGAAGTCTCTACAGTACCTGCTGACTGACAAATGCAAAATGGAGGGGTGGTTGATTTAACAAATACACTGCCTGACACCTTAATTGCTGCGGCTGCATTAGAACTTATTAAAGAACTGGGTATAAGAGGAGGGGTAAATGAAGTGGCACAAAAAGTAAACCCTCCAAAATCCACAGTGGACTCAGTATCATGTAAGATAACGGAGAATGTTGGTGATAGTGAATCTCCTGACATAGCACTGTTGAAGGATACACCGCTTGTGGGAAAGCCCAATAGTAACAACAACAGTGAGAGTTGTGAAGTAATTTGCCTTAGATCGGACAAGAGGATTAATCAAGAGGGAGAAAATGGTATGAGCTCTCACGATTTATCTAAATCGCTGATGATGTTTTCTCCATCGCCAAATGAGTCCTCGGTTTTGTCCTGCTCTTTTACGCATCCAACTCCTCGTCGTAACCAATATACGCCAAGTAAACAAAACCTGCCTTCTCAGGGTAAGTTTGTGATAGATGTTGAAACTTCTCTCCAAACAATGAATGCAGCATTATTTTCACTAACTAGATTGTATGATTCTTTAGATACCAAAATTAATGAACAACATATGCTATTGTTGAAGTTGCTAAAGAATCAAAAAAACGTAAATCCTTCATGCATGGTTTGCAGTAATCAAGAAAATGAGGAGTTAAAGGTAATGAAAAGTGCAACTGATGAACAGGGAAAAATGCAAAATGATGAGGCTGATGTATTGTCAATTGACTGTTCTCAAAACCAACAAATAATATTACAACATGTTGCCAATAAGAAAAAAAAATTACTACAAACAAGGATGAATGTGTTGAAAAAAAAGGGATTGAGAGTGTGTTGGATTCTACAAAGACTGCAAGCAACCCCGCTGATGAAGCAAAAAATGACTTGGTAGAAAAATGTGTACCAGGTCAGGAGACTATGAAAAAAATCAAAAAATGTTAAATCTATTCCTAATTCTAACATTTCAGGAACTAGACAGTTCATTCAGACGCTATCCAAACCCACCTCAATTACCTCTCTAGCGCGGAAAGCTATCGCTAAAAAATACCGAGATGTACTGTTTAAGGCAAATCAATCCAAATTGCCTAAAATAGCGTCTTTGGTTTATGAACCTTTAGATAACCTTATATCATTGAGTAAGCAGAATAAAGATCCTGATATCAAGCAGGTTGTTCCTCATGTAGCTCCTGTAGTTAAAGGTATTAAGCCATCGGAGTCTTCGTCCTCAAATATAGTGTCCGCAAGAATTAAAAGTCTTTAATGAACCTTTGCCAGCTGAGCCTGCAAAATTGCTAGGTGTGGACACACTAATAATGAAGGAATAGAAAGAGGAAATCGAGAAATCAGTACAGAGAATTGTCTCGATGACTAACAAATCCATCATAGTAGACTCATCTGAGAGGAATGCCTCTGGCCAACCTTCTTTAGTGACCTATTCAAATAAAACGCGCCCTCAAAGAGAATTGAATTTGATTTCTGATCCAAGAGGAGCTCAGCGAACTCCGCTGAAACCAATGTTAACTCACCATTTAATTTTGCAGTGCCGCTCGCATCCGTTCCATTCTTTTGACCTGAACAGACAATCAGTTATAAACATTCTTGCGGATGTACCTGCCCTGGAAGGAATATGTTCGGCAGATATTGATTGAGTTTTTGCACCAAACTGACTTATCAGTAGTTAAATTGTGAATGAAATCTGGTTTTGTCAAAAATGCTTTGTGGCAAGCGAGGATGGATTTGTATGAACTGGGTTTCCTGCTGTTAAACAATTCTGAAGAGGACCCACCTCAAATGTCCATGCTTAGGAATCAATATCAGTCTAAATCTCTCAGTAATTTGAAGCACCAGTCTATGAATCGTCAATCAAATTCAACAGATGAAACTGAAAGGCGATATGATGATAGAGATATGAGACCTTGTAGTAATTAACTAGTACAGCAATCAGTCTCCCTCTCCCTAGCCTCATGGAATACGAGAGGTTTTAAACATTTGACAAAAAGTAAAAATTGCATTCTGGGAAAATTTGGCATACTAGCATTCCAGGAAATATGGTTGGCAGTGCCCCCAGTATGGGACAATCATATTATAGCATTGGTCCCGGCAATTGTGCCCGTCAAGGGGAGACCTATGGCTGGTCTTATGGTAGCCATAAAAACATCTCCAAATATTTATCTAGAGCCTTGGTTTTCCCCCCAACATTTTTTTTTAATTGGTAAGAATAAAAATTGATTGCAAAACCATAGGTTTAATAAACATATACTGGAACCATGTAGCCATAGCAGATTAATTTTTTGCATCCCTGGAGATCCTTCTGAACATGACCCTATTAGACCCGATTTGTGACTACACGATTATCACCTGTGATTTGAACATAACTTGTCAGAATCCAAAAGGTAATGGCTTATCTGTAGCAGCTTTGAGATGGAACTTTATAATGGAAGAGCGTCAATTACTCAAGCTGAATGGCGCCAAACCAGGAGATATTCCACAACATAATACCTGGCACCGTGGTGTTCAAACTGCCATAATTGAGTACACATTTGTTGATATACTCCTGTTTAATGACATAACAGAGTTTTCTATTCTATCGCAACAAATAAGTGACCATGATATTCAAACCATGCATTGGTCTTGGTCTTATCATGAAAAACAATATGAAAAATCTTTGGTGACAAATATGACTCTCAATACAGCGTCAAATAGATTAAAGTGGTCCCCTCAGACATTATACATGTTAAAATGTAATCTGCAAAGGAGTGAGAGTGACAGAATGAATGGGAATAACCTGAGTGTGCGTTCATATGTAGAAGAAATGCAAATTTTTTCGGTGAAAAAAGATAATTGTAAGATAAGTAACAACAAAACTCTGCATTCATATGATGCCGATGTTTCCTGGCGTAAAGCACAATATCGGAAAGTGAGAAGACAGGTCATGCTCTGGAACCATCTTGATAGACCAGCTATTCTTAAATCCTTGAAATGCAAGTATAAAAATTGGTTGAAATCTAAACACGCTCTGCTATACCAACAAGATGCTGAAAATATGTTAGACAAATTAAAATCAAAGAATTCGGCCAAAATTTGGACATTATTGAACTCTAGACAATTGAAAGTACAAATAATTCATCAGTTGGATCCCATCCCTCAAAGAAGTATGGGCCTCCTATTATAAATCCATGTATGCGGAAACTAGTTTAGAGATAGTCCTTTCATCAAACAAGAATAGATATGCAAAGAATCTGATTTTTGACCTGGATGATATACTATTACATATCTCAAAACCATCTACCTCTCGAGCCCCAGGTCCAGATGGGTTATCTAATTTCATGATCAAACATCCTATGGCGTGGGCCAACATTTTTTTATGTATTTTCATGAAAATAGTGAGTACTCGTATACCATCTTGGAGGAAAGCGATTACTATACCAATCTATAAAAAGGGGACATTGGAAATCCAGTGAATTACAGACCAATATCCTTGCTGGATATACCTAGAAAATTATTTGCTAGATTACTGCTAAGAGACTTGAATGAATGGCTGAATGGTGCGGAAATGAGGGACCCAAATCAAACAGGCTTTATGCCTGGAATGGGAACGGCCATTAATTTACTTATTTTGGAAATCATTAAAAATCAAGAACAACGAAAAGGTCAAACAATCTACCTTGCCTTTATTGATTTCCAGGCCGCCTTTGATTCGGTGTGTCGAAAATTGCTGATTAAGAAAATGAGGGAGGAAAATTGCCCAGAATATTTAATATTCTGGGTACAGGAATTGCACTCAAATACAACTGGTCAAATTAGGTTAGCCTCTGACGGAACTTTGTCAGACCAATTCCAACATTCAGAGGACTTAACCAGAGTTGCATCCTGGCTAGTACCTTCTTCAATTTCTTCATGGCCGCGGTACGTCATGAGTTCATGAACTGTAGAGCAGATGCCCCACGAATAGCGGGACGTTCATCCCTTGGTTGTTCTATGCCGACGACCTAGTGCTGTTGGCTAAGACACCAGTAGGCTTGCAAAATCTATTGACTGCCCTGAGTAATTATGCAAAGGTGAATCTCTTAGCAATAAACCAAACAAAATGTAAAGCCATGATAATAGGCCAAAAGAAAAATAGTTTGCGGCAAAAGAATCCTTGGATAATTCAGGATATAGAAATTGAAATAGTTTCTGAGTACAAATATCTGGGCTTACAATTTAGTAATGACTTGGGTGATAAACCGTTTTTCAGAGTGTTGAATCAGAAATTGTCAACTGGAATCAAACAGAAATTATACAGGCTAAGTATGGTAAGTTTTCTCTGATGCCAGCGGTAATTTTTTATAAACGAAAGATTGTCCCCATTTTAACTTATGCTACGGAAACAAGAGACATCATGACCAAACTTACATGGGTCAAATTGGAAGGAACATTTTGGAAATCTATTTGTGGTTTACCTGTGACAGTCTCAATATGCCTGTTGAGGCATGAACTGGGTTTGGTGTCGCTGTATGCGTTTTATCTTTGGAAAGTGTTATGTTTATATCGCAAGTATTTTATGGTCTCTGATAAAAAATGGGGTGATGTTTACAATGGGAAAATACATGTTAAACTCAGATAATAACAAAATCATCAAATGGCGAAAGTGGATTCAGTCAGTAATGGTTGAAGTTGGTATTGATGAGGAGCTCTTAATGAATAATCCTGAAAGAGCAAAAAAGAAACTCTGGTTGCTTGACTGGATTAAGACCAGAAATGAATGTGCAAAACTGAGAATGTTTAAAACTCAACCCTATGCTATCAAAGAATTACACAAAATGGAACAATATTTAATCAAATTTCCAAATCCAAAAAATAGACATGGTTTTTTGAAAATAAGATTGAATATTTGTCTTTCAAATGAAGTTCGACTTATGCGGAAAAATGACGCTGAATGGAGATTGTAGATTTTGTAAGGAGCCTTTACAGTCTGAGACCCTAAAGCATCTAATTGTTGGTTGTTCTGCACTGATTGAAAAGAGATGTGAATTCTTCAAACATTTGCTTAAGGACCAGTATATTACAGATCATGAGGTCCTTTGGGATAAATTATATCATAGCCAACGAGCCAAAACGAACATAGCTATACTAATGTTTGTGGAGATATTAAATCTGGAAGACTGTAAAAGGTAATTGTAGTTTGGGAAATGTGTAATGAATGAAATATATGTATGAAACAACCAGGTTGAAGTGGAAAAAGTGAAATAAAACAATAAATAGGTCATTGAAGAAAGAGAAGAAGTAGAGTTTCGGGAAACCGGTGCTAAGTGAAACAATTGAAAAAGTCATGTTAAAAAATATTTTGGTTTAAAGACATTTATTTTAAATAAGATTCATTTTTTTTTCTTTTGTGTAAATAGCTTGCAAATTGGATGTAAATTGTATATATATGATGATTGTGATAATTTGTAAACTTTATAAATGTGAAAGGCTGTTCTTACAGCTAAACCAAATAAAAAAGAAATAAAAAAAATCTGATATATTTATTATTTTTACATTTCATTTCACTCCAATAAGTATTGATCAGTAGGATCTTTACTTTCTCACTCCTTAAACCTTTGTTGATGGTAAGGATTTGTACATATGGGTTTGGAATGGAACAGTCCTTCACTTGCAGATTATTTATTTTTACCAAGACTAAAAGGCCAGCATAGGGCCTCCCCTTTTCACCTTTTCTTGCAGGGTTCATGAATACCTCATAGCCTTCACATACTGGTTTATCCCTAATCCAGGTTTCCTGAAGACAGATAATCTCATATTCCTCTAAGAAATTATCTTCACCGGTATACAAATGCTTGAAACCCTGCATGTTTCAAGATGCAATTTGGCTTTTCTTTGCCTCCTTTCCATTTTCGATCTATTGCTTCTTCGCCACCAGGGCTTTAGCCATCCAAGACCAATCGTCATCCGTTGAGTCCTTTTGTTGTGGGGGCTTATTTATCCCTCTCAAATTCCTAGAATTATCTATCGTAAAGCTTAACTTTCCAACTTCATCCCTTAAAGGGGTAGGTATTTTGTTTCCCTCGCGATAACAATTTGTTTGATTGATTGTTCCCCTCCTCTTTCATCTTAGTCTCCACCTCCTTTTTGTCGCTTGAACCTGGGTTTTTGGTGTCAACATGGCCTTTCTCCCCATCCGCTTTGTTCCTTATTTCATGGGGCATTTTTGTTCGATCCTTTCCCCTAATGTTTCTTACCCTTTCCTTTTCTTTGGGTTTCAACCTCTTCAAGGCTTTATAGTCTGTTACTTTATAACCCAGTTGGGCAATTTTGACCTTCATTTCCATCAACGAGTCTTGAATCATGCTGGTTCTTGGGTGCAGTATTACCAGGTCTAGGCTCTTGTCTGTTTCAAATTCCACAATTATGATATCACCAGGTGTTAAAAATCGCAAAGTTGGAACTTGCCATAGGAGAAACATCACCTTTTTGCGATTCAACAGTGTCTTCCCTTTATCTTTTCCAATTTTCTCCATTTTCACTTTGTGAGCACTCCTAGGATTCTTTTTTTGATGCGCTTTTATTTTCTGACCTCTCTTGCCTCTCACTAATTTTTCTTGGTATCTTCTCTGAACTCTTAGGGTCCTTATCTTTTTTTTTTTACATGTCTCAATTTATTTTCATTGTCACACCTTTCCCTTTTCTCTTTCAAAGTTTTGAAAGCCTCCACCACCGTTCTTTCATCCCTATTAAGTTGATGTTTCCCCCCTCCGACATCTGCTTCTTTTTCTTTTGTTCTTTGAGTTTATCGTTATTTGTCCTTTTAGATGACAGTTTTTGTCCTATTTTACCCTCCTCGGACGGGTCAGAGACCTGTTTATCAATTTCCAACCAGTGCGAGAGACCAAAACTGTCCCAGGCTTCTGCTTCATTGTTTTCATCCAAGAGGTCTATCCGATAACTCAAACAGGATTCTTAAACTGTTGATTCGTCAACATTTTGTGTTTTCTTAATTATGTCTGCTCTCCCAGATCCTTCCACATCATACAGGTCTTGCTCTAAAACAATTTCTCTTCTTGTTTTTTTTGCCTTCTAGACTTGGAGATCTCATATTCCGTAGGAATGATTTTGAGCCTTTTGTTTTGTAGATTTGGTTATGTTTTTTTTTTTTTACAATTCCGAGGATTGATTGTCATATCCCCACCACTTCAAAGGGTTGAAAGATCAGGAAACTCGATTTGTATATTATCTTTTTCCTTCACAACCTTTATCGTTGTTTTTCCTCCTGTAACAGTTTGCTTCATTATGCTGGCAGAGTTATCTGACAATTTCATTGGACCAGATTTCGACCTGTTTTTAGGACTAGCTTTTTGCCCATCAATTAAATTTTCCTTGTCAAAATCCGAGCAACAGCATTCTGTCTTTCTTTTTTCCCTTTCATTCAGTGGTAGTTATGCGCTCCTTAAGACGAGTAAAACCATAAGTGACGAGCTTGTTCATCCATGTTTTGCCTTGTCGAGTGGTTTTAGTCCTTCCAGCAGGAGCAGACTCAAAACTATTAGATTGCTCATTATCTAATGTATTAATGAAAGCATTAAAATTGCCCATTATCCAAATTGGAAAATATCGAGAATAGGCTTCTAATATTTGTGTCACTATTCTGACATTGCTTTCAGTTGCTACTCGATTAGGAGGGTGTTTTGCTTATCCGGCCACGTGTCGGGACCTCAGACTCAAGCACCCTATTACACGGACCCAGAAAAGTTCTTGACTCAGAGAGGCAATGAATCACACTTGGACCAATAGTTGGAAATTAAAAATGGCTCGTTACAGGCCCTTTATTCACACACTATATACATACACACAACTAAAACATGACACATAGTAGATTATACATAAGCATAGATAAAAAGATAACCGTTAGTATAATTGCAGGAGACACCTTCATCTTGGCCACCACGCCACTGCTTAGTCCCAGAGCAGGTAGGCAAAGAGATCACTCATGCTAACTGGGTCTGGAGCGAAGCGTCCTCCATCTCAGTGAGACTGCATCACCCGGGGGTCCAACTCACTCGGTCTTCCATGAGAAGTACTTCTTCTCTTTATGGGGAAATCTCTGCCCCTTCATGGTTACCAGACTGCCCTCGGCCGAAGGGCAGACGGCAAGCATTGGGAGCAAAGAGTGGAAAAATCCAGCTATAAGTGGAAAAGCCCAGCTTCTCTCCCTCGCCTTTGTTCTCGGCACCCCTTATCACTGCACCTGCAAAGCTTCGACTTTCTTTTTGGGTTGCCTTCAGCGGACAATACAACAGCTGTCCTCTGCAGTTAGCTCATTTGACATCATTGTGACCTTGCAACCGTTGCAGAATTCACGTTTGCTTGCTGAGCCCACGAAAATGTAGGCTTTAGTTGCAGTAATGGAAGTGAATGTCCAAAATGGATGTGCACCGGCACTATGTTATTTAGCTCATTTTCGCACACGCACTACAGAGGGTCATAAACATTGATTAAAATAACCTTCTGGAAGTACCAGAATTTTACTACTTGAACCGTTGACGTGAATCCCTTTACTTCACAAATGGCCCATGGTGTCTTGACCGAAATCATCAGTCCACCCTTTGGCCGCCCTATAGGACCATTGATGGCCGAACACTGCAGATTTGACCGGACATAAAAATGGGTTACCTCAGTGAGCCAGTTCTCCTGCAAGACAACAATAGAGAAAAGGTCCATGTATGACAAGAGGACATCATCTCCAAAGAGATGGGAAAAACCATGTGCGTTCCATGAAACTAACCTACTAATATCAGCGAGACAAAAATGAGCTATAAATACAGATTGAAGCCATTGCCAGTATCCATCTCCAGGACCGTTCACCTCTCAACCTTGTGCGCCTGGTTTAGAGTTGGGGCATGGTCCTTTAACCATACCATTAACTTTGTAGTGGTGCAAGCTACATGGTAGCGGAGTACAATCCCTATCTGCAATAGACATGATGTCCGAGTTGACTTTATTAGGAGGAGCAATACGTTTCTTTTTATAATCTACTCTATTTTCAAGTGAGTATGGTCTATTTTTCGTCGGAACCACATCATCATGGTTTTTTCAAGAGTAACCAAGTCTGTATAGGTCTACCTCGTAGCCAAGAATAAAATCTAGCGTGGCCTCTGATTTAAAACAGATTTTAGAGATGTTAGTGACAATACTTTCAACCTGATCCACTATTTTAATGTCATCCGATGTCATAACTGTGAATGGGACAATGGAATGTAAAATACATAATACAGCCACACAATTTAATGAGGGAGATCTTCTACTGTGGATACTGGTCATATCTGAAGGGCTTTAAATAGCATTTCTGATGTAAAAAATAGAACCACTTTGTTGGTTAGCTTATACACATTTTTCTGGCTTAAACATTTCTTTAAGCTGTCTGGGCTCTAAATTGATGGACTGTGTAATCGCAGGGGTAAGTAAACCTGTGACCCCCCCCTGAGGGTGAGGCTTGTGTACCTGACTTGGTGGGTTCTCCACTTATCTCTACAAGCACATGCGTAACTGTCTGTTTCATGAGTCATGAAATACCCATGAAATGTCAAGAAAGTGAGATAGTTTTACCTCATACCCTCTCAATCTGCCCCTGCCATTACTACTGCCATGGTAGAAGGGTCCAGTACTTGTTCCGGAGGGAGCCACCCATATATCAGTCAATTTAGCTTGAACAGATCGACCCATCAAGGTTAAGTGAAACGCAAAAAACGTAGGGGGAGGACCAGGAGCGCCCATATAAAGGGCATCCCCAACGCCATTTCCACTTCCATTAAGTGAAATTAAAGTCATAGAAGGGGCAGGAATTACCACCTCCACCACCTGTAGGGGGGATGATCAGCAGCGGTCACTGGATTAATATGGGTCGGCGACTCTGGCCCCACATAAGCTCTTTGTGCACCAATCGCGCTCTGTTCTGGAACACATGCATTTTTACACATTTTTAGCCTCTTTGCATACATGAATGCCTGCAAAGTTGCTTTCTTTTTACGTTTAAAGGGGGGACCTTTAGAAATTGAGCTAATCCCCTAAAGGCCACCCACATGTGATTCACACACAGCTTCATTTCGGGAAGCTACCGAGGGCACCACATTATGATCGTGCTGTCTAGTCATAGCACAGGCAGTTATAACGGTATTCATCTCCTGGTCCCTCTGTATTTTCCTACCTTGGTTGATACTCTTGTGAAGTAGTAGTGACTTTATATCGAGTTTATCACTGACCGAGTTGTCTTTTTGCTTAGAATGCTTCTTACCTTTTGCAGCACAGTAAAAGAATGTTTCTGGTGTCAGGTCTCAGATTTCTAAGCTGACCGCCCTGACTATGGGAGAGATGTTAATCAATCTGTTCCAGCAGACGAGTGGCAGTCAATCTGCTGGAAGGCTTAGTCCACAAAAAGTACCAAATCTTCCTTTTCAAGGGTCTAGGCTTGTACCACAACTCAACTGATGAAGTGTTAATGAAATGTAAGACAGCTATGCAAACAGCCAAGTCTTTGGTTTTTAAATGCAACCGAGTAATCCCTTCCATTAGAAGCAGTAGCCCAGATTGGCGAAGAGCAGATCCTGGTCCGGTATTCAGGTTTGTGAACAGAGCCTTTGTGATCTTCCTTGTCCAACCTTAAGCCAAACAGTCGAGTCCTAGTCCACTTTCGACGTATTGGAGGACAAGTAATTCTATCTCCTGACCTGAAAGAACATCTCTAGGGACCTTTTAGATAGTTTCTGTGGTCAACTTCATCTTCCCTTACCCTACCGGTCCATCCTTTCCACACTCCCCTTTTCCGGATTGAGAGCCCAGCCTTGTTTCAAGAGATCAGGCATCTGTGATTTTAATACCAACAAGGATGCCTCTCTGTCAAATAGATTTTGGTTTCTTTTTCAAGACTGTTCACTGTACCAGAAATAGCCAAAGGAGCTGGCACAGCATACTGGATCACTCCCCTCAACCTCTACCTACCCCAAGAGAAATTCATGATGTTTATGGTGCATATTTGATTGTATCTTTGCAAAGAAGATGGACTCTGTGTGGTGGATCTCAAGGATGGCGCACTGTTGCATAACTGATCTAGTCATAGCATTGTAGATAGCTTCGATTTTCAGTGGGAGGGTGTTCCAATACATGGTTCTCACTTTCAATTGAAACTCAGCTCAGCGAGTATTCAGAGACGTAATGCCCTCTGTCGGCCAACTTCAAAGTCCTGGACATTCATATTCCCCTACCTGAAAGACTGACTCACATCGGCCAACAGCCTTGACCAGTTTGTGCCCGATCTGGAAATGCTATTGGATTTTCTTTCACCATGCCCTTTTTGTCAGTATGAAGACTTGCTTGATGCTGCCGGGTAGTCTATTGTAGAGGAGTTGCTTATTTACATTTGCTTACTTCTTGTCCAGGAATTGGTTAGCCTGGTGGTTTCCACGTATTCTCTTTCCGATAGCCACAGTTACCCAGTTGTAGGTGTTCCAGGCTCAGAACGAGGACACTTCATGGTCACCTGGCCCAGAACTAATGAAAGGTGTGAAATCACTTTTTCTATCTTTTATCATGTTCATGGCGGTCTGTACTCTAGTTATTGGAAGAAAGAATCTCTACCAGTAGTTGTCATTCTTGATTGCTCAACTTACTCCACACTGTTTGGGGAGCTCTCTATCAGCTCCTTCATGTGCACAGCCTTTTATCCCCTCAGTCCTTAGTTACTACACTTAAACCTTCTGGACCTGAAGATCCTCTTCGTAGCACTTCAAGCAGTCCTTCCTTCTCCCAGTACAGTGTGTTAATTCAGACAGTCAACAGTAGTGCTGTCTTTTACGATAACAAGCAAGGGGTACAAAATCTCACCTTCTGTGTCCTCGATCTGAAAATGTAGGAACGGCTATCCTCCAGGTCCTACTTATTTAAGTGGCTCATCTGGCAGGGTTTCATAATTTGGAAGCAGACCTAAGCAGGATGGGAAACTTGGTCACGTCAGTGTAACACTGTTGAGGAATTTGGACTTCCCTTAGGTGGATGTATTTGCCACAGCTGTTAAATCAAGGTGCCCTCTGTATGCCTTCCTTGGAGGTTTGGCCCCAGGTCCCTGGGGGTACATACATGCTGAGCCAGAGAAACACATTTACTGATGCCCTGAGCCTTCTTTCATGTTTGTTTATTGTGTTTATATAGCGCTTTACGCCAAAGCGCTTTACATTCTAACAACAAGAATACAGTAACAGTAGAAGCAATTACAAAATATGAGTCAAACCAGTAATACAGCAATTAGAACAGTTTGCCACTGAAGATAAATGAGGGAAGAGGGGGTAGAGAGGGGAAGGAAGTGGGAACAGGAAGTGGAATAAGCTGAAGGCGAGAGAGGAGGAAAGGGGACTTAAGAGGAAATGAAGCAGGGAGAGAGAGGTAAGAAGAGGAGGATAAAAAGGGATGGAGAGGGGAAGGTGGAGGAGGGAATGAGTATCGGGGAGGGGAGTGGAGGAGAGATTTTAAGGAGACACGAAAGGAGGAATAGGTGGGGATGGAACGGATAGAGAGGAAAGGAGTTCCAGTGGAGGGGGGCAAGGAGCGAAAACGAGAGGAGGCGCATAGGGACGGGGGAACAAAGAGAAGGAAGAGGTCTGCAGATCGGAGAGAGCGGGAGGGAGTGTAGAATGAGATGAGAGAGGAGAGATATGGGGGAGCAAGATCATGAAGAAATTTAAAGACAAGACGGAGGAAGTGGAATTTGAGTTGGGAATGAAAGGAAAGCCAGCCAAGATGAGAGAGCGAGGAGGAGTTGGAGTCTTGAGGAGAGAGAAGACAGAGGATACGAATGGCAGAGTGGTAGAGGGATTTGAGGGGGGCAAGATGAGAAGCAGGGAGTCCAAAGTGGAGAGAAGAACAGTAGAAAAGACGAGAGAAGAAAAGGGAGGAGATTAAAAGTTTAGTGGCGTGGAAGGTGAGAGAGGAGCGTATTTTGCGAATATTGGAAAGGTGGTAGCGATATGCGCAGGAAGTGAGAGAAATATGGTGGGTGAAGGAGAGGGAGGAGTCAAAGTAAATGCCTAGATTACGAGCATGGGCAGAGAGAGGAAGATTAGTGGGAGGAAAGTGAATAGAAGGAGGAGGAATAGTGTTGGAGTGGAAGAATAAGACTTCAGTCTTGTCTGTATTGAGAGAGCGAAAGTGGGATGACATCCAGTTTTTAATGGCAGTAAGACAAGAAGAGAGTTTAAGATGGAGGTCAGGAGTGAAGGAAGAAAATGAGAGGAAAAATGAGAGGAAAAGCTGGGTGTCATCAGCGTAGAAGTGGTGAGAAATACCGAACGAAGAGATGATAGGGGCGAGAAGGGAGGCGTAAAGAGGGAAAAGAAAAGGCCCAAGGACAGCCTTGGGGTACACCATAGTCCAAGGGAAGAGTAGACCTCCCCAGGAGATGGTAAAAGAGTGGTGGGAAAGGTACGAAGAGAGCCAGTTGAGGACTGAGCCTTTGAAACCTAAAGAGGAAAGAGTGTTGAGCAGTAAGGGGTGATTAACGGTGTCAAAGGCTGCAGAGAGATCAAGGAGGATGAGGACAGAGGATTGCTTAGAGTAGCGAGCAGTGAGGAGGGAGTGTTTAGGGCGAAAGCCAGATTGAAAGGGGGAAGGAGAGAAAAGTTAGTAACAAACACAGAGAGCTGGGAATAGACTGTTCAAGTAATTTAGAGAGGAATGGAAGAAGAGAGATTGGACGGAAGTTGGATACAAGATGGGGATTAGCGGAAGGCTTCTTCAGAATAGGGATGATAGTAGCGTGCTTAAAGGCAGAGGGGAAGTAGCAGAAGAGAGAAAGATATTGACGAAGGAGGTTAGGGAAGGAATGAGGAGAGGGTAGATCTTTCGAATAAGGAGGGTAGGGAGTGGATAAGAAGGGGCAGCAGTGGGATGAGATTTGGACAGGAGAAGGGAAACATCAGAAGGAGTAACAGGAGAGAAGTCAGTCATACAGGTAGTGGGGGACTGGGATAAAAGAGGGGGGAACGTAGCAGAAAGAGGAGGTAGTTATGTTTTGGCGAAGAGCGAGAATCTTGGAGGAGAAGAAGTCTGAGAAATCAGAAGGGGATAAAGGAGATGAGGTTGAGGGGTCATGAGTAGGTGAGGAGAGGAGGCGAGAGAGGGTTTGAAAGATACGACGAGGATGCGAGGCTTGGGAGTGTAGAAGGTTAGAGTAGTAGGAGCGTTTAGCCGAGCTGAGGCTGGAGTCATATAGAGTGACACACCCTCCCCCAAGTCCTAGCTGTTAGGACGAAGGTCCTAATCTGTATCTGTGACTCCAGTTTGCAGACAACTTTGCTTTTCCCTAATAGTTCACCAAACACTTTCCCCATGTTCCTTGAGTTGTCCTCCTTTGCTGGGGGTCACGGCCAGCATACCCTGCACCTCCTCTGCTGAACAGAAGATTTGACTGCTCCTTTTACCTCATACTGGAAGGCTTACCACTTGTCTTTGTTGCATTGGTTAATATTGCCTCATTGGAATTCATTGGGCACCAGCTAGGTACCCCTGTGTCTTGTGCCGACTCTGCCGAACTTGGACAGTGCTACTTCACAATAATCATGGAACTTACTATTGGCTTTATCTTGTTGAAGACCATTGTGTTTTGTTTCAGTTTAATTTTTTTTTTAAATGTATTTTATTATTTTCCAAATGTATAATCACTAACCACATGACATTATCAAACAACCAACCTTTAATTACCCTCCCCCCGACCGGGTACTCTCCGTCTGTGCACGTCTTCTCGGGAAGTCTCTTAAGCCCTTCACAGGAACAGGTCCAATATCCTTATTTTGTGAGGGAACCATTGTTCTGTATAGTCTGATTGGAGGTATTCCAGAACTAGGCCCCAATCGTTTCTGAACTTTTCGTGTTCTCCTTGAATGTTGTATGTTACTAGTTCCATGGCCAGATGTGACCACACCCTTCTCGTCCAGTCCACTGCGAGTGGTGGGGATTTATGTTTCCAATTATATGCTATTTCCAGCCACGCTCCTATCAGTAGGCCCATAAAGTTCCTTTTCTGCGTGACGTTCAGTTGTTTATCCCTGGGATCCCATAGACCCCCTAGCCACACTTCGTCTCCTATGTGTTCTGCCCCCGGGAACATATTTTTCCTTTGGTCTTTAATCTCCCAAAATGGATTTAGCCTCGGGCATTCCCACCAAATATGTTGCCAATCTCCCTTCCCGCCACATTCCCTCCAGCATCTATCTGGGGAGTTAGCGTACATTGTGTGCAATCTCTCCGGGGTATAGTGCCATTGCGATATGACTTTCAACCACATTTCTCTAGTTTGGATGGATCTCATCAGTTTTGGTTTCATGCGCCATATGTATTCCCATCGCTCCCTGAGGAGTGTGTATCCCAGGGTTTTCTCCCACCTTTTCATGTAAAGCCATGTGGCTGGTTCAGCTTGTGCATTTACATATTTGTATGTGTTGGAGACAAACTTGTGCGTACCTGTGTGCGTCATGATGTAGGTTTCGAAGGGAGTCAAAGCCCTGGACGCTGCATCTTTCATGCGGAGAGTACTCAGCCAGTGATGAAGTTGTTCACATTTAGAACGGTCTTTAGGGATTAAGTTCAGTAGGTTTGTGCAATCCGCGAATTACCTTATCTGCTGGTCTTGATGCATATCTCTGACCATCTTGCACCCTGCCTCCTCCCATTTTCGGTAGGCTCCCTTTTCCATTCCTGGTGGGAATTCTGGGTTTCCAAACAGTGGCATAAACGGGGCGGGGTCTTTGGTTAGTTTCTTTTTTTATGGCCTCATCCCACACCCCCAGTGCAGCCTTCATTATGTCACTAATGTGAGTATTGACGTGTCTGAATCGTTTGTTGATCCATAACAAATGTTTGGTGGAGGTGTTGCTACAGCCCTATCCTGCATCTTCCAGATTTTTTTCCCATTTTCCGGAATCGATTCCTTAAGCACCCAGAGCTGAGCGGCTTCATAGTATTTCTTAAAATGTGGTAGGGCGCACCCCCCCTCCCTTCTGTGTGCCGTCCGGACCGCGTTTGAAACTCTAGGGGTTTTATTCTGCCATATATAATTTAAGACCATCTTCCTGAGTGAATTAAAGAACGCTGGGGGGAGTCTTATTGGGAGGGCTTGGAATAGGTACATTAGTTTTGGGAGTATCGTCATTTTCACCGCTTTAATTCTGCCCCACCAGGAGGTTGTTAATGGGTTCCAATTTAGTAGGTCTTTTTTAATATTAGCTAGAAGTTTTGGGTAATTATGGGCATACAGTTCGTCCAATCTCCCTGTGAGCGTGATTCCCAAATACTTAATTCCTGTGGTCGCTATTTTCAGTTGGAGTTCCGTTGCAATTCCTCGGATCTCTTCTCTATTCCCTGCCAGGATCAGTATCAGATTTCTGCCTGTTTATTTTTAGCCCAGAGATCTCTCCAAACGTTTCTATGACGTCTATTAAACGCAGGAGCGATTTCCCCGGGTCCCCTGGTGCCACTAGCATGTCGTCTGCATATGCTACCGCTTTGTGCGCCTGTCCCGCCATCTCTATACCTTTTATACCCGGAAGTTCTCTATTTTTTGCCAATAGGGGTTCTGGGTAGATTGCATATAGGAGGGGGGAAAGCGAACATCCTTGTTTCGTCCCTCTTTCTAATTGCACTGTTTCCGAGAGACCTCTATTTACCGTTATCCTTATGGACGGGGAGTTATAATTTGCACTGATCATATCTATGTATCCCTTACCCATTCCCATTTTCCCCAGTACCCGAAATAGAAATGACCATTCTACTCGATCAAACGCTTTCTCTGCGTCCATGGCTACCAGGGCTGCAGGATTTTGTTTGTTTTGAAACTCCCTGTTTGTAACTTTGGATTTTGGATCCATTGTGATTCTGAACATTTATCTACACAGGTCATGACCTTAAACATTATACCGAATGTGATGAATCTGGTGGCATCATCTGCAGTGACCTTCCCCCCCATGTGGCCAGGGGACAGCAGCCGCTACCTGATCATTGCTCTGGTGCCGGCTATAGGTGGGAGGATCACATGGGGGAGACAGCCTCTGGCATAGTGTCATGGCGTTATTGGATGAGACATGGTATGTCCCTTTTCGAGGGGATTGGGTCCTCCGACGTATTCCATATCTGACAGTAATCACCACAGCTGAGCTGCTTTGGAAAATCTTTCTGCGTCCTGCCTCGATGACGTCGATACGCCGCTCTCGAGGACCTCCGCCGACGTCACCAGATGTTATAAGTAGGATGCACGATGCACGTAGCCTCAGTTCCGTTTTTTCCGCAAACGTGTTCGCTTTGGGAATCTCGGCGCGCCTCGATTCTTTGGAGTTTCTGTTGTTTCTCGGTTCTTCGAACCTGTTCGTTTTGTGAAGTTTCTTCTTCGTGAAGGATGTCTACCTCGTCTTCCACCCCGCGTCCGGGCTTTAAGAAGTGCAGGGACTGTGGGTCCAAGATGTCGGTGACGGACTTGCACAACGCCTGCCTCTGGTGCCTCGGGGAGGCCCATGACACGGATGACTGTATCGACTGCCAGACGCTCACGTGCAAAGCTTTGCGGGAACGCAAGAAGAAGTTGTCGGTAGGTAAGGTCTCCAAGCCACAGAAGTCGAGGTCTGCGGGGCTTTCGACGGACGACTCGAGGGGCGACTCTCTGCGTCGTCTTTAGTCCAGTGGGTCTCGTTCACGGAGTCTGTCTCGCCGCTCCTCTGCCTCTTCGAGGCACTCCCGGAAGCGCCGTCATCGGTCACCTTCCCCGTCCTCTTCCAAGGACTCTGCCAGTCGGCGGGTCGCTTATCCCACCAAGCATGCGACGCCGGAGGAATGGGCTTCCTTCGGGAAGAAAATGTTAGCGATTCTCGAATCGCTGGGCACCGGTCCGTCCGCGCCTCCGAGTGGGGTCGGTCGTGATCGGTCGAGAGACACCGCTCGCACGCCTTCGGGCTCGGGTGGTCGGCACGATTCGCGGGAGAGGTCCTGCTCGGACAAGGGGAATCATTCTCGTCATGCCCGTTCCAGGTCCCGGTCCTTGACGCGCTCAAGACCACGTGAACCTGTGCAGTCTTCGAAGAAGACATCGACGCCTGTGGCGCCGAGGTCGTCGACAGACTCTCTCGAGGTTCCACCTCTGAGGAAGTAGTCGGCGCCCAGGATGTCAAAAGACCCGCTCGGGGCTCCGCCTTCGAGGCCTGTGTCGACGCCGTCGATGCTGTCGGCGCTGCGTCTGACGTCGATGCTGATTCACTCGACGCCTTTAGAGGCTGTGGTGTCGGAGGTACCCTGTGGCACGGGGGGATCCTCCTAGAAAGGCTCTAGCCAAGGTCAAGCATGGCTTTGTTCCCCTTTCCGTGCCCTCTTACCGCCATCTGGAGTACATTTCAGAGGGGGATGAGGGCTCTGATGATGGCATGGTTCCTGATACAGTGCCAGGTGAGATTCTCTCGAGCCATAGCCAATTTGAGGACCTACGACAGTCCCTGCACGATGCCAGTGTGCGGGACACCTCTCCGGAGGTGGAGTTTTGTAGGCCTGAGCCTGGCACTCATGCCGACTCCTCGTATCGGCACCTTATGTCTAGGGTCACCGAGTACTTGGGATGGTCAGCTCCCCCAGGGGAGTTTCTTCAGGATGACCTTACGGATATCCTCAACCTAGGTCCTCCAACTGACCCGGTACTGCCGTTCCATATGGCTCTACAGAGGAGGGTGGCGGCGGCTTGGACTGCTCCGGAGACTCTCCCGGCAGTGGGCAAGTCTTTGCCGCGAAAGTACCACCCAGCCAGTAGCGACCCCTGCTACTTGACCAAGCACCCCACTCCGGAGAGTTTGGTGGTGCAGGCGGCTACAGCCCCGGCAAAGCAGGCGTCGTATCCTACCATCCCTCCTGATAGGGACGACAAGCGTTTTGATGGCTGGGCGAAGAAAGTGTTTTCTTCAGGGGTATGGCGCTTCAGGCGGGCAACTACGTATGTGCCTTGTCTCATTTCACGCACTCTCTGTGGAACTGTGTTTCCGTAGCGGCTGAACATATTCCCGAAGGGGACGAACGGGATGGTTTCCTTGCTATGGTCCAGGATGGCAAGGATGCCATGTGTTAGGCCGTTCAGTCGGGTTTGGACATGGCAGATTGCATCAGCCGGTCCATGGCGGCGAGCACCGTAATACGCAGGTTTGCGTGATTGCTGAAGTCGAGGTTTGCTCCTGATGTGCAGGCCCGGCTCCTCAACATGCCCTTTGACAGTGAACATCTTTTTGGCAGCAAGGCTGACGAGAGCCTTGAGAGGTTACAGACCTCCAAAGCTGCAGCGAAGTCGTTGAGCGCTGCAGTTCGACAACCTCCTCCTTTTCGTCCTAGGGGACAGCAATGGAGGGGAGGTTCCTTTCTTTATTACTCATCCTTTGGTAAAGCGAGAGGAGCTGTCGGTCAAAGGGGCCACCGTAGGAGTGCCAGAGGTGGAAAACAAGGTACTCGAGGTGCCAAGGCCACTCGTGCAGTTGCCTCTTTGCCCTCAGGCAACGCCGCAGCCGCTTCAGCTCAGTCATGAGGCCATGTCCCATGGTTTGCCGGTTGGGGGAAGAATGGCGCAGCATCTTGTAGAGTGGCGTGCCATTACTTCAGATGTGTGGCTTCTGGAGATCATAGCCCACGGCTACTGTCTTCCCTTTTGGCAGAGGCCTCACGACAATCCACCAGGGAACCTCTCTTTGCAGAGGCAAAGAGATCCACCTCTCTTTGTTCCGCTCCTTGCGCAGGAAATTCAAGCCCTGCTGGAGAAAGGCGCAATAGAACTGGTGCCTGTAGCGGAGAGGAACAAGGGATGGTATTCCCCTTATTTTTTGATTTCGAAGAAAGACGGGGGATTGAGACCCACCATGGACCTGCGCAGTTTGAACAAACTCCTCAGGTAGGACAAGTGCAAGATGGTTACTCTCTCTCAAGTCCTCCAGGCCCTTCAATTTCAGGACTGGTTGGTGTCTCTCGACCTCAAGGACGCTTACTTTCATGTGCCGATCCATCCCAAGCACAAGAAGTACCCAAGGTTCGCGGTTGGCGACTCGCACTTTCAGTTTCGGGTCCTGCCGTTCGGATTGACCTCCGCCCTGAGGGTTTTCACCAAGCTCATGGTGGTGGTGGCAGCGTATCTCAGGAAAGGGGGGGATTCACGTCTACCCCTACCTGGACGATTGGTTAGTCAGGGCGGGCTCTCCCGAGCAAGTCCTGGATCATCTGTCAGTCACCTGCCACTCCCGTCACAGGCTGGGCTTCTCCCTCAATTTAAAGAAGTCCCATTTGACGCCAACACAGCGGCTCCAGTACATCGGAGCAGTGCTCGACACATCCCTGGGGCAGTGTTTTCCTCCCCAGGTGAGGGCTTTTCACATTCAGCAGATGATGCACAAGTTTCAACATGCCCAGACGCTCCGGGCGTTCGAGTTCTTGAGGTTGCTCGGCCTCATGGCATCCTGCATTCTTTTGGTGCCAGAGGCTCGACTGCGGATGAGATCTTTGCAGTGGGCACTCAAGATGCAGTGGTCACAATCCTCCGGCAGGATGTCAGACCCCGTTCAGGTGCTGCCCTCGGTCGCCCAGGACCTTCTGTGGTGGGCTGTCGAAGGCAATCTGATGAAGGGGGCTCCGTTTTGGCTTCCCTGGCCGGAGGTGACGATCGTGACGGACACATCCCTCACGGGATGGGGAGCTCATGCCAACGAGTTGACAGTCAGTGGTCGTTGGTCTCCGTCGGAGTCCAGACTCCATATCAATCTGTTGGAGCTGAGGGCCGTCTGTGTGAGGAAAGAATGTCCTGATCCTGACAGACTACACAGTGGCCATGCACTACCTCAACAAAAAAGGGGGGGGGGACAGGGTCACTTCCTCTGTGCAGGGAGGCGATGCAGCTCTGGTTCTGGGCAATCCAGCAGGAAGTTTCGATCTTGGCAGTTCATCTGGCCCGGAGACGAAAACAAGACTACGGACGCTCTGAGCAGGCAAAGCGTGATCTCTCACGAGTGGGAGTTGGCTCAGGAGATTCTCCTGGAGGTCTTCGCCCTTTGGGGGACCCCTCAAGTGGATCTCTTTGCCTCCAGTGCCAACCGGAAGTGCGAGAGGTTCTGCTTGCGGGAATTTCCTCCAAAAGGAGCCTTAGGAGACGCGTTTGTGGTGGAGTGGTCCTTCCCACTGCTGTACGCGTTTCCTCAAGTCCCCGTCATCCCGCAAGTACTGCGGAGGTTACGGAGGTTCGGTTCCCGGATGATCCTCATTGCTCCGGCGTGGGCCCAGGGGACGTGGTACCCGGACCTTCTCGACTTGTCCATCTGCCCTCCACGTCGTCTTCCCTACCGAGACGATCTGCTCTCACGGGAGGGGGCGGTCAGGTACTCCATCCAGAGGTCAGATCCCTCAACCTTCACGCTTGGCTTCTGAAAGGTTGAGGTATAAGGATTGGGACCTCCCTGAAGACGTGATGGAGGTGTTGCTCTCGGCCAGACGGCCAGCAACAAAGTCCCTGTACCGTTGCCGTAAGTTCTGCGACTGGTGCAGAGTTAAGAATGTGGATCCTTTTGCTTGCGACATTCCCATGGTTCTGTCTTTTTTGCTTTCTTTGGCCCACAGGGGCTTGCAAGTGGGTACCGTTAAAGGTTACCTGGCGGCGTTGTCCATATTTAAGCGCTCGTCTGAAGTGTTCCTATTTTAAAATTCCTTTTAATTTATCAGTTTCTGAAAGGGCTCACTAATGTGTTCCCACCGTCACCTTTCCAGGTGCCTGGTTGGGAGTTGAACCTTGTTGTCCAGTTTCTGATGGGTGCTCCGTTTGAGTCTTTGCATTCATGCCCTTTGAGACTGTTGACTCTTAAAACTGTATTTTTGGTTGCGGTCACTTCCGCTCGCAGAGTGAGTGAATTACAGGCACTTTCAGTTAAGCCACCCTTCACTGTGTTTCATAAGGACAGGGTTATCCTTAGAGTTCGTCCTTCCTTTCTTCCGAAGGTGGTGTCGGAATTTCATTTAGGCCAGAAGGTTGTTCTTCCGGCGTTTTATCCTCCTCCACATCCTGGTAAGGAAGAGGAGAGGCTCCATAGGCTTGATCCTAGGAGAGCGTTAAGCTTTTCTATTTCACGCATGATCTGGGGCAGAGTGGACGATCAACTCTTCATTGGTTACGCTGGAAAGCGTTTGGGACAAGCTGTGACGAAACAGACTTTGTCTCGCTGGATTTTTTTGGCTCGGAGTGTTACCGCTTGGCGGGTAAGGACCCACCGGTCGGCTTGCGGGCCCATTATACCAGTGGTATGGCTGCCTCTACTGCCCTTCAGAGGGGTGTTCCTATTCGTAACATATGTGATGCAGCCACCTGGGCTTCGGTACATACTTTTGTACGTCACTACTCCCTCGATTCCATCCGTGGGCAGGATCTGGCCTTTACCAGGCGGTCCTTTACTCCGCAATTTGATTGGGCATTCTAAATTTTTGTTTTCTAAATTATTTTCCCACCTCCTTGCATTAGTACTGCTTTGGGAGTCTGTCATAGATCTGGAATACGTCGGAGGACCCAATCCCCTCGAAGAACAAGTTACTCTCTTACCTGGTAACGTTCTTTCGATGGGATGGTCTGACGACGTATTCCATATCGCTCCCTCCCTGCCTTCCCCGCTACAGAATTTCTTATGCGATTGCAGCTTACATTTTCGCAAGGCTTTGTGTGTCAGACTGGCAGAAGACTGGTACCACACGTTCTGGGGGAAAAAACTACAACTGAGGCTACGGGCGTCGTGCGTCCTACTTATAACATCTGGAGAGGTCGGCCGTCAGAAGAGGTCCTCGAGGGCGGCGTATCGACGTCATCGACGCAGGACACAGACGCTGAAAGATTTTCCGAAGCAGCACAGCTGTGGTGATTACCGTCATAGATGTGGAATACCTTGTCGGACCATCCCATCGAAAGAACGTTACCAGGGAAGAGAGTAACTTGTTCTTTCTAAGGATATCCCATCCCTACCCAATGCTTTAATTGCATATTGTTACACCTCATCTGTTGAAAACCTTGTCACCAAATCTGTATGCAAACCATCAAAAACAGAGTTGCTGTTGAAAACCGATCAGAACGTTTGCCCAAACTACGAATGCAAGTCAGCAAGAATGGACTTCCCTTCCCGTAAGCATGAGAATACTGGGACGAGTAAGGGGATCAAGTAATTCAGATCTCCCAAGGCTACTCTCTAGTTGTTACGAGCACTAGACTATAGCGGGGACATTTAAAAAGCCGAAGCAGCTGACCAAGGAGAGCTGCTGGTGGGAGAGGACTGCATCTCTCGGAAGCGACCAAGGGACTAGAAGGCTTTCCAAGGAGCCGACAGGCTCATCAAGATGAAGGGAAGAGGACTGTGCGGAAGAACGTGCTTCATGGGTGCCAGAAGCCGAGAGAAGACTTCTGGGGGATTTGCAGGTGTTAGGAGGTCACTTCCACCTTATGGAGCTTGGGAAGACGCCAGAGAGCCCTGCAGGAACCGCAAAGAGCAGACAAGCCAGGAAACGGACGCAGCAAGCAGGATGCTGAACGTTTTCTGCCGGCTCACCGCGGGAGAAAGACAAATGTACACCAGGAAGAACCACTGAGTCCACAGAAAGGAAGTAGGGACACCGGGGCATATCGGCAGACATGCCAAACACTGTTAATGAACAAAACAGCCCCTGAAAGAGTACATGCAATTGAACATTGTTATAAAAGGGGAAAGGTAATCGGAACAAGAGACTTACAGCCGTTGAGTGTGTGCAATACACATGTGAAAGATGTCGTGCAAGAATAGTATGGCAGGCGAATACCATACCTGAAAAAGCAGGTTTAGGTTGAAATTACCTTAAAAAAAATGGTCGCACTGACCAAAAGTTCTAAAAATGCTACCACCAAAGGTTCGAACACCAAAAGTTTGAACCTTTGGTGATAGCATTGAAAAAAAAACGGGGGCTGCTGGAGTGTCCCCTGCATCGCCCCGCTCACTATACTCGACGGTATATTGAGCGAGGGTTGCGGGGGACACCCCTGCAGCCTTCCGTTACAAAAAAAAGAAATGAAAAGGACCCTGCAGCGCCGGTTCCCGATCACAGAAGTGAAAGGGAACTGGCGCTGCAGGGAACCAGCGTGAAGATGAAGGTAAGTGGTGTTTGTTTATGTTGGGGGTGTGGGTGTGTTATGGGTGTGTTATGGGTGTGTTATGGGTGTGTTATGGGTGTGTTATGGGTGTGTTGTGTGTGTGTGTGTGTGTGTGTGTGAGAATGTATGTGTGTTCGCATGAGAAAGGTGGGAACTTTTGGTAGGTTGCACCTTTCTCATGCGAACCATTTGCCCGCGTTTCTTTCAGCCGCAGGCAAATCACTCGGATTCAAAAAGCATATGTAAGAGACTATCAATATTGGAAGTATTTGCAGAGCCCACATAAGGAAGACCTGGTAGAAGAGAATATCGGACAGTTGCAAATGTCTTTAGGAAGGCCTGGTCGAATAGGATACCAGACAGTTGTAAGTGTGTTTAGGAAATCCCTGGCAGGAGAGTATACCAGGCAGAAGCAAGTTTTAAGTGTTCATGAAAGAAAGACCCTGTCGGGAGAGTATACCAGGTGAATGATAATTGTGAACTGTGAGGTTGGCATCATGGAGGGAGACACAGACAACAGATTGAATATTATGAAAATACATGTATTAACTTAAATGTCAGGATGGTGTTAGGCCTAACTTGCCACATTGCTAATTTGGGATTCCCATACCTAACGAAAGTAAGGATAGTCTGTGTCAGTAAGTTCAACTGAAGTCTGTCTGTGTCCGAAACCTATGCTTGCCCTCACAATTAACATCAAAAGAATGTGTAGGGATGTCCAACATAAATTAAACAGTGTTCCAAAAGTAGAGTTCTGAGCTATTTCCAGCATAAGCTTAATCTTCAGCTTCTCCTTAAATATCAAAATGTTCACCACAATGTTCAAATCACCTTCCCCTGGATTTAAGGTTATACAGTTCCACACCTTTTCAAATGTCAGGATACCCTTCCCCACGTTCAATACAGTTTCTTAGTAGCAAGTCTGTTTTATCTTACCCAAGTTCAATGTCAAAAGATGTTACAAGAATTATCTTGAAGCTTTGTCTTTGAGCTCAGTTCCAACTATTCTTAATAGCTCAGAGCTCCGTTCCCCAAGCCTTATAGGCATCAATATTAGTATTCCTCTTGACGCAATAGCAGAGTTCCTTGTTGGCAGATAGGGGCTCTCTGGTGTAAGTGCAGTTGACAGACCACACGATCCACCCATAACGGGTCACGCAACTAGGAATCTTGAGTTCCCTGTGAGCATTTCAAATATTCCATAAACCCAAGTGCTTTCTCAAAGGCAGCTTCAAAGCCAAACAGTTTCTCAGACTTGATTTCAACTCTGCAGTTAGAGTTCTTCATTCACTTTTAGTTTCTTAACTTTCTTTCAGTACATGATTAAACATCTTAATGTTAGCAAGTTTGCTTTTTCATTCAGTTTGTTATAAAAGATTGGCAGCTTTGGTGCTTTCATTCAATTTGGTATTCAATATTAGTAATAATAGGAGCGCCTGCTACCTTTTTTGAAAAGTATTCAATATTAGCAATGCATGCTTTTTCATTCAATTCAGTATTAGCAGTTAACTTTTTCGTGCCTTTTGCTCCTTCAATTAACTTCACTGTTCCACTTGTAATGCCAGTATTTATTCCCTCAGCGCTGTGTGCAATCTGTGTCACCCACCCAGAGCACCCCGGTCTCTAGGTATTTTCCACAGCAGTCACCGGTTGCAAGTGTCTTCCTCCAGCTGTCCTCTCTGGCCACTGCTTCAGCGAGCCCCACTCGCGTAGCTGCCTCTGCGAGGCTAGGTGCAGCGTTGCTGCCGTTAGTGCCTCGCTGCAGCTCCTTTTGCTCCCACTTCACACATGAGGCTTTCTTCTTCATAAGGGAGGCTTCCCTTAGTTTGTGGATGTCTGCCAGTGTCTTGTCTTGAGTTCCACCACAGCTGTCTCCAGATTCCCTGGGTTTCAAAATAATCTACATCCAGGTTCCCCAGGTGTGTCTCCGTTACTCCTGCATTTCTTGGCCTTTTATACACCTGTGGTCCTTCAATGGGCTGCAGGTGGATTTCACCATTCAATTTGACCTCACTCGGATTTGAGAGTCTATGCCTGACCTTCATACCATTCATGCATCTTCTTCGTCACCCTACCTAAGTGGTGAACGTGAATGGTGTTCATTACTCTTAGTTGCTTCTTCCTCGTCTCAGTTCCAGAGTGCGGAGAGTATGTCCTAATAGAGTAAAGAAGGGGAGTTGACCTACAATAACCCATAAAGGTCAGGGGAGGGCTAGGTTGGTTGACATTCGGACAAGGGGGATACCATGTCTCGCCTGAAGGCATCCCACTCTCAATCCCAAAGGACACTCTGCCCAGGTGATCCTCCCACGCTTGTCCACCCCCAAGGGTTAGGATCCAAAAGCGATGGCCTTTTCCGGGCCACCTGCGTAGAGGATCCCAAGGGGGAGTAGGAGTGAGAATACCCTCAGGTTTCTCACTGAACGTATGTCTTTATGAGAAAGCCCCGACAGGGAAACATATGTGGAATGAACATATTTTTTAAATGAAGTTTAACTCAAGAAATCCTGGTCAGTAATGTTAGGCGGACAACTGTTTGTATGTTTTTCAGAATTAACATTTTATTAAAAGAAAAAGATGCAAATAAATCCTCGCTAAACCTACTCCGTCAGGGATTTCCCTACCTAATCTAAGAACTAAGGGAATCGCTCATAACAAACACACTGGCCCTCACACTAAACAGCAAAACATACAAAGTGAATTAACAACAATTATAAAAAAACAATTAAATGAATAAAAAATAAACAACATAAATGAATGTTTAATAAACAACCAGTAATTTGGATGACCTTCACCTGTTTTGGGTAAATCCCTTCCCCAGTATTGTTCAGAGTAAATTTACCCTAATTTTCAAACGGAAGAATAAAGTCTTGAACCAGTTCTTGTAAGTTCAAAATGAAACAAAAGTTCACCAAACAAAAATCCACTGGCAACAGTTCTTAAGTTTCCAGTTGAAAAGATACCTTTCCAATTTTTGCCAAGGAAATGGCACCAATGGTAATCCTGGATGTCTTCCTTCCAAGTTTGTTTTAGTACAGTTAAGTAAATAGATTAGCCACTTCTTCTACAATTCTACAAACGTTCATAACCTCTGCAGTACAGCTGGTACAATTGTCAGGATGATTCCTCTTGGTTTGTTCTCTTCTTTAAAAAAAAAAACACCCTTCTTCTACAGTTACTGAGGAAACTGACTCCTTGGTTTCAGCGTGCCACTATTTTACCCAACTTCAATAGGACATCTAGTGACAGTCTTATACACAACCACAGTTCTGGTACTTCTGATTCAACTTTTCATAGGAAAATAGTTAGGTATTTTAAAGATGAGGCACTTGGACCTCTACAGGTAGGCAAGGCACTCTTCTTTTCTATGTTCCACAAAAAAAAAAGGGCAGCCTATTTGCCTCTTCAGTCTGCCTTACTGCCACAAGGATAGCCTGCCTCTGTTTCCAGACTGACTTTCTCCCCACTTCAACAGTCTCAGCATTCCAGGTTATTTGTTTAATCTTCTTGCAAGCAGCCAGCTCCCTTCCCCAGCTTTGTATACAACTTCTTGGTTCCAGTAGCTACCTTGAAGCTGTATTGCCACTCTACCAACTTCAGATAATGTCTCATTTGTATCTGAGGTCACTGGATCTTTAACAACTTCGCCTGTTAGGTAGTTTGCTTTAAACAGGGCTTTCTTCACTTAAGAAAGGGGTTGCCTCTTGGCTAGGGTAATGCTTGTTCTCCTTATAAATACAACCACTTCTGCTTTTAAAAAATATTTATTCTTAGTTATAAGTTTCCATCCTCAAAGGAAAAATGATTTTCGGTATACGGGACCACTCTTTCAGGTAGATTGTCTACTTTAATTGTCTGTAAGGGTTTGTATTCCCGTGCTACTCCGGTTGGGAATGCTAATTGGTGACACGCAACCTTCCTTTGATGCTGTAAAGTCTGGTAAAAATTATGAAAGTTTAGCTTCAGAGTTTTTGGTGACTTTTAAAAACATTCCCCCTTTTTAACTGGAGACATGCGACAACTGCGATAATACTTAAACGTTAACAATGGAAAATGAAAGGCTTTTCTTCATATGCAGGCACTATAGCTTTTACTCTTAAGTGTGTGTGATACATTTCCAGGAACAACTTCCACAACGACAAACAACTTCTACTTGCTTCCACTCTTACGCAAGCCTTTTTAGAGCTGGTAACAATTACCGGCAACAATTTGAGTGAACCTGAATGCCGAGTTACACTCACTGGCTCCAGGAACACTGCAGTTGCGAGTTGCTTCAACTGCCTGACTTCTGCTTCTTCAGCTTTAGGCACACTTGGGACCCACACCCCTCTGCAACACGGGTGTCTCCGATCCGGTCACGCCAACTTGGAGTCTCCTGCACCCCTCTGTCCCTCTGGTTTCTTCTTGCTACACGCCTCTGGCTTCAGCATGGCTCTGCAATCACAGCCACTTGGCGCACCTTGGAAGACCTTCACGTTCAGCACGTCTCCAAGTGCAGCCACGACAAGGCAGGAGTTGTGAACACAGGACCCCCTTAGAATTTGCATATGAAATCTTCTATCTCGATGTCCCGCCGTCCCTTAACTGATCACACCTCCTCATGGACTACCATCCTTGTACACTTCTCTTTCTACTACTATTACTACTACTACTGCCAGCCTTCCAGCTCCTTTCCCAGCTCCTTCTCCTGTCCCCATACTGCTGCAGCCTTTTATGACTCTTAGGTGGGGCAATTGATTTCAGGTGTGGGCTTTTGGTGTTAATTGCCTGACCCTGGCAAAGGCTTTTAGGCCTGATTGCCTGTCCTCTACTTCTACATGCCTCTTCAGCCCTCTTCTTCGTCTTAGTCCCTATGGGATTCTGGGACATGTAGTTCACTTTATCAAAATTAGTTGTTTCCACTTTTTGTAAAATATTTTAAGGGGAGATTTAATTCCCTTAGTATTTTTAACAGAGGGGCATAAACTTTAAATCTATTCGAGGAAGATGTGATGGAGAAGGCAACACTTAGACTATTTTTTGTAGTGTACCCTTGATATTGAGCAGGACCTTTTTGTTTTTTAGGGACCAAAAGAATTTCTTCTTTTGGTATGATATGGTTGGGTGTTATAACCTTAGGGTGTACCAACTTAGTTTTAACAGGTTGAGAGATTATAATGTCAATAAGCCATAATCTCCTCTGGCATGGTGGTAAGAATATTCCCATCAGAGGCTAAATGCAGTGCCTCACCCCACAGAATCTCCACTCTACCCATGGACCTGTCTCCACCCAGGTGATCCTCCCGCAGTACTCCACCCCAGGGTTAGGATTGCCAGGTTTCCATACCATATCACTCGCTTATCAGCTGCAAAGATTAGAGGAAGAAAGCATTCCACGACACAGCGTAGACAGCTGTTCCCCAATGTTGGTGTTCATGAGAAGCGGAGAGTGCCAAGTCCTCTGACAAGTTCGTTGCGTGGTGCCTGGAAGTTAGCATGTCAACGTTGACGGCCTCTGCATCGTTGTTGATTACGCTTCCTGCACGGAAAAACGCTGAATGTGACCACGTGACTAGGCTTCTTAAGCACCTCCCTGTTGACAAGCCAATGCTTCTGAATTCGTATCGGTGGCGTTACTGTGATTTTCTTCGTATCTTGATTACTGTGATTTTGACCTCGTGTTCTGTTTTCCGGACCGTGTCCTGCGTAGCCCTCTTGTACTGCTGTTTGGTAACTACTCTACACTGTTTGACGTTCCCTGCTTAACACTTCCCTGTCTCAGCTGCTTCCATTCCTCGACCCGGACTGCCTAAATGATTTGCTCTGATCTACGTTCTGCACATCCCCGCCCGCACCCTCCTGACACAGACTGTTCAAGGACCTGCTTTTCTCTATGTTCTACACCTCGCTGTGTGCATCGTTTTTGACCTGGATTGCACTTGGATTGTTTTGGAACTGAACTCACAGATTGCTTTGTTTTCTTGCGACATCTGGTAATTCAAGTACACAGACTTGAGACTGCCTTTGTATACTTGGGCTCTGAGGCATCTGTGTGCCGTTGGGATAGGGTTGGTTGCTATCCTGACTGCTACTGTGGACAAAGAGCTCAGCTCAACTTGGGATTTCATTACTACATGCCGACAGGACCCACGTATGGTAAACTGTTTGGTCCTGTGGTCTCTTGACTATCTTTTGCATAAATATTATTCATCTTGATTCGATTTTCACGTTACATAGATTACCTCAGTGGTATGTACCAATGCCTATTGTTACGCTGACCTGCTGATTGCTTCTTGCTGTGTACAAACACAGGTCAGTGGTCTAAAACTGTGGTATTGCTGACGGTTGTGTACTGATAATTCTTCTTTCTTTACAGTCGCCAGTGTCGCATACTGCCTCCTGTCTTTCGGTTAATTGACCGCTCTGTTTTTTTTTTCTATAACTAGAGGGATACATTAAGAGGAAGACTTCGTCTCCTACACAACGGGCTAACCTCCCACGGCACACCAGAGGAGTGTCTGACAAGGATCAGGAAGCGTCTGCCCTCCCAATGCTACATGGGAGCAGACTTTAGGCAGGGTTTTAGTGAGGGGTCTGCAGGATTCTTTACACTTGCCACTCTAGAATTGCTTTGTTAGAATGTGAGGGTCAGACTAGAACTTTGGACATAGGACATTTTGTTTTGGACATTCTGACTGCTGACAGATCCTTTGTTTTAGGTAGACTAGGAAACTCCTCTAGTGCAGGGACAGAGAGGCATTTTCCCAAGCCCCTTTTATTTCAATAAGAGTCTTGGACCAAAACTATGAACCCCTTGTGTCAGAGTTGATGAACTTGGCATTTTTGAGGTCCTCATGTTCTTGCTCATGGACACTTTGCTTTGCTTCGTAAAAAACATTGACATGCTTCAGACATCAAGGAATTGGCCGCTTCCAAGCCAAATACTGCAATAATTGTGACTGGTTTTTGTATATGTGCCATTAAGCATTATCAATTAATTGTCTTGCTCTCCAGATAAAGTGCTGTCTTATGTCGCTTACCTGGCTTCTTCCAGAGTTAAAGTTGATTCTTGCAGGTCTTAGTTGGCCGGCATGGGTACACCGATAGAAATTCAAACTGCATTTCATTTTTGTGCTCCAGCTCTGTGGTGACGCCACCTCTAGATATTAGGGCTCCTCTCGTGAAAGTACCTCACTCTGCCTGAAATCTTAACTGTAGTCCTTGTAGTCCTTTCAGTCCTTTCTTACAAACCTTTTGAGCCCAGCGCTCTTTGGTAATTCGGCTGGTAACGTGGACACTTATTTTTCTCAGTTCTGACCTCGGCCGGGTGCGTAAGCAAGTTTCACTGTCACTTTCTGCCAGTGAGCCATATATCAGGCAGTACAAGGAAAAGGTGATGGTGTGCACCCATCCTTCCAGTTTACTGGAGTTACTATCGGATTTCCACATAAATCAAGAAATGTGTCTGCCAGCCCTTTTCATAACCCTTCCTCCAGTTCAAAAAAGTTGCTGCATTGCCTTGATGAATGTAGGGCCTTAAAAATGTGTCTTGATTCAACATGGCCGCCGGCGCAGGGGGACACGACTAAGTCTCTCTCCTGCCGGGCCCGCCACTAAGCACCGCAATAAAGAAGGATAATCCACAATACAGAAGGGGAACACCAACCAGTGCCTTCACTGAGGCTGCGGGCACATCGGGCAGGAGGTGGTCGCCCCCGCGGAGTGGACAAAAGGAGAAGCGGGTGCGGAGAAGCACGGCTGCCCCTCCCCCTCCGAGAAACCTTGCGGGAGCCCGGGCGAAGTGGGCGCCCGCTGGGGGAGGTGAAGGCAGCAGCGCGGACCGCACAGGCCGGCATCAGGGGGAGGCGGAGCGTCTATCAGGCTGAGAGAAATCCTGTGTCCGCAGAAGCTGCTGAACCCCCAACAATCCCCCTGAAATGTAATCCTCAGAACCAGTTTATACTCGGCTCTGCTAACTACACCCCAAAGGGAAAGGGGGAAGTGGATAACAAAGGAAACACCAGGCCGGCAACGTCTAGACTAGTTGATGTGGAACCTGCAGTGGATACATAAACACACACAAATCCTCAAAATACTTATTTCACCTTTGGATTTTGGAAAACTCTATATCCTTAACTAAATGTAAAGAATCATTCCTGGTTCTTCTGTTTAAGCATCTTAGAGAAGATTGGAGTAATTGCTGATAAAATCTTTCTACCTTTTTGTTTTGAAAGTCTTGAAAATAACAGCAACTCCCAAGAGAAATACAGCCTTAAGAACCTTGACTTTTGACTTTTAAAAGTGTAAAATGTTTCAGTTGATAGTTTTAAATGAATCCTGTTCTTTTTTTCTTTAAAAATGAGTTTTAACCAACACACGCGTAAATTAAGTACATGGTCTCTTTAAGAACGCACAAACTTGTTCATAGTCCAAAGAAAACCTTTTTGCGCACATGCACAAAAAATGTACATGCGTGAAAATACACGCAGGAGAAAACGCGCGCTGCGGAACACACGCACTACGAACACACGTGCTATGAAAATCACGTTGCAGTCTTTTCTTTTCTCGCGCTCGCGTACACGCGCAATAAACACACACGCTATAAAAATTACGTAGCAGTCTTCTCTTCTCGCGTACACGTCCTTGAAACACACGCGCTATGAAATCTCGTAGCAGACTTTTCTCACGCTCAAATTCACGCGCCTTATAAAAATAAACGTTGAACTATAAACAGTGTAACATCACAGTTCTACTTTCGAATTCACATATATCTTCTGAAAATGTCACTAGTAATCTGAGCAACAGATTTAAATATCCAAATAAAGTCACTTAGCTTAAGAATGTCTTTTCCAAAGAACTTCCAAAAAGTCTCCTGTGAACCTGGATACTTCTCCTGAACAACCCTGCATAAGTAGCCGCTGGACTGCCAGGATTAGTAAGTTCAAATCCACTAGGCCCAAGTCTTCAGCAGGAGCAGCTACAAACACGTCCTCTCAGCTGGGGTTAAGACGATGAAAGGCAGAGAGTGACAGTTTAGAATGTTCATTGTTGTCTTGCAGTTCTCTCTAGCCAATCAAAGCTTCTAGTGTAAAACTTCATCTTGCCATTGTTGTCCTGCAGTTCTCTCTAGCCAATCAAAGCTTCTATTGTATAACTCCATCTTGCCTTGGGCCAGAGCCAGGAATCTGTATAGAAAAGTCAAGGCCAAACCAACTGCAGTAGAAAACTTGTAACCCACACAGAAATAAAAGGGAATAATTAAAGGGAACTTGACAGTGCCTCCTACTCTGGCCACGGAGGAAGCGCAGCTCCGGAGGAGCCCTGCAGAGAGGTGCACCGGGGAGCTCGAACGCCGCAGCGAGGGACCGTCCGGCCCCTCCATAAAGGAAGCAGAACAACCAGAGCACCAGTGCCCGGACAGCGAGCCAGCCCACCACAATCGCCTGGAGGCGCTAAAGGTGAGCAGCTCCCCCCCCATTTCCCCCTGCAAAGAAGGCAAGGGAGCAACTACCCCACTTGAGGTACCCCCCCACACCAAATACCAAGCGCCGCTAACTTTCAAAGCCACACGCTGCGGGGGGGGTGATGGGGAAAAGAGGGAGCACCAAGTGAAGGACACCCCCCTGCTCAAGCCCTTCACGGGCTGGGGGGGCACGGACTGCAGCCCCCAGAACTGTAATATAGGCTCAACGCTCCCAAGGGGCAATAGAGACAGCATCCCCACCCCGCCAAGACAAGGTCTCACCCCTCCCCCCCCTATTTACCCTCCCATCTCAGGCAAGCGGAGGACAGCAAGGGCAACAAACCAAGGGTTTGGCAGTGAAATCACCGTAAGGCGCCAAATCCAGCCGAGGGGCTACCCAACGGAGCCATGTCCAAGCCAAAGGGGAAAGGGGGCTCGACCCAAGCGAACCCTCCATCCGTCAAACAAGATGTGAACCTGATGCAAATGTGGTCATCGGATACCCCGGTACACACTAGGGGACAGGTTCAAGAGGACCCCCCAGTTGACCACAACCCTCCCAACGCACGCCAACTACCACCATCGAGGGAGGACATGCATACATGGTTCGTGGAGATTCAGGACACGTTTATGTCAACGGTGCAGGACCAGTTCACCACGATGAGGAATGAAATGAAGCAGGTGGTCCAAGAACTGAAGGTAGATGTGGCCAGACTGGAAGAGAGGACCGACACGCTTGAGAGAATTGTCCAAAATGCAGAAGCAGCGCAGAAAAACAGCGAAACGCAGGAACACCTGGTGAGGCTGACACACAACCTAAAGATCCAATGTGAGGACCTGGAAAACAGGTCCCGCAGATCCAATATTCGTATTAAGAACATGCCGGAGTCGGTACTCGATAAGGATCTCAAAAACGCAGTCCAGGAGGTGTTCAGAGATATCCTGGAGGCGCAAGAGGCGGAAATCATTGGGATCGACATGGTGCACAGAGTGGGCCCAAAAAGAACAGGTGCCAGGGGAAAGGCCAAGAGATGTGCTGGGAGCCCTCTCCTCATACCCGCAAAAAGAACAAATCTTAAGGAGGGCGAGGCAGTTAGACCACAAGGATGAATGGGACGGATATTCAGTTATACCAGGACATGGCATTGGTGACTCTACAAAAAAGAAGGGAGATGGCCCCGCTGGTGAAGGAACTGGTGGCGAGGGAAATACGATCTAAATGGACGTTTCCGTTTGGTCTGCTGTTCGCATGGGATGGCAAACAAAGAAGAGTGACTGTGAGGAAGGGCTCCACATAATGGACATTCAAGTAGAGGGGGCGGAGGAAAGGGGCAACAAGGCAAGGGGAGAATACCACAAAAGGCAGAGAGGCTGGGAAGAGGTACGACAAAAGAAGCAAAATGTAAGTGAGAACCCCACGAAGACCACAGATGAATAGAGGGGGGAGTGCAATTAAGATAAATATGCAGGGGACACTAGCAGAACAGGAGGTTGGAGAGGTGTCCACTTAAGGATATCCGGAGAATGCACAAATCGGCGGCCCGGTAAGGGCTCCGGAACGGGAACATAGTAAGGACTGAGGAAGATGCAGGTTTTAGGAACCCCCGCAAAGTTCACCCCGAGTTCATTGAGGGCAAGGAGCAATAGGCTCAACGCCCTAGCATCCTTAGGTACCCGGGCTCTCCTCGGGATTACAGTTGTTTCAAAGTTTATAGTTGGGGGGTGGGGGTGGTGTGGGAGGGGAACTCCGGAAGATGAAAGGGATCTCTGCATTCGGGAACTCGTAACACTCGAAACGGGCTAAGTCAATATGGGGAAGCTTAGAATTCTATCATAAAACATAAGGGGCCTGAACTCCCCTGTGAAGAGGAAAAAGATAGAGAACATGCTTAAGAGGGAAAAAGCGAACATTCTTCTACTACAAGAGACCCACATAAGAGCCCAGGACAAACAGAAGGTGCATCTCAGAGGGTACAAGATATGGGCTCAATCCAATGCCATTAATAAAAGGGCTGGGGTGCTGATAGCAGTTAAGGAGGGAGCAGACGTTATACTTACTGATAAGTTGACGGACAGAGACGGAAGGTTCGAATTGCCAACATTACGGTAGACGGTAGCCACCTCACCCTGGCTACGATATATGCACCCAATACGGGTCAAGATGGGTTCTTACGGGACACAATGGGGAAACTAGAGGGCTTTGCAAAAGGAGAAGTGATATGGGGGGAGACCTAAACATAGCTTGGCACCCAAAAATAGATAGGAGCATGGGGGGCTCCCAAAGCCAGGGGGTACCGGCCAAGCACCTCAAACAAAGATGTACCATATGGCGCAATGTGATGTATGGAGGGAACTAAAGGGCCAGCAGAGTGGTTACACTTATTACTCGCATGTGTATAACACAATGTCAAGAATTGACTATTTCTGGGTGTCGGTGGGATTGATGGGCAAAATACAAGGAATGGATATCGGCTCCATAGCACTATCGGACCATGCCCCACTATGGTTGGAGGTAATGACCCCGGGGAAGGGGGGAGGGCGCTGGAGGCTCCCACAAGATCTTCTCCAGGACCCGATAACGGGAAAAGCGATAAGGGGCAAAATCATAGAATATTTTGCACAAAATGATACAGGTTATGTCCCATTAGGAACAGTCTGGGATGCTTTCAAAGCGGTAATCCGAGGTCAAATGATAGCACTGAAGGCCACCGGAGACAGACATTCCTGGGAAAGAGAACTAGAAAGTAAAATAGCGGATACACGGGAGAAACTATTGAAGCACCCCACCAGGAGTCTCAAGAAGGCTCTGAGACACGTGCAGGGGCAACTGGAAATTCTGCGTACCAAAAAAGCAGAGAAATCCCTCTTGTATCTTAAACAACGGAAAGCTACGGAACACCCGGACGGAACCAACCAAGACAGGTTTCTACAATCTCTCCCCATTCCAAAAATTCCAGAGGACGACAAATTGGCATTAGAGAGCCCGATTAGCGAAAAAGAAGTGAAGAAGGCAATAGCAGAACTCCCAAATAACAAGGCGCCCGGCCCAGATGGCTTCACAGCCTCATTCTACAAAAAATGTGCGGACATACTCGCCCCAGTCTTGACAAGACTCCTAAGCACATTTAAAGACAGCGGGAATGTAACCCCGTCAATGAACGAGGCTACGGTTCTGGTATTCCATAAAGCTACGGTTCTGGTATTCCATAAAGCTGGCAAAGACCCCTCCCTCCCCGGCTCCTACCGCCCCATAGCATTGATTAATTTGGACTCAAAGATTTACACAAACATTCTGGCAGCAAGGTTATCCCCACTTTTGTCCAGCCTGATAAACACCGACCAATCTGGCTTCATTCCTGGTAGACAAACGCACGACAATCTGAGAAGACTAGTACTCCTAGTGGAAAAGACAGGCATAACACACACGTCGGCAATCCTGCTCTCACTGGACTCCGATAAGGCATTTGACCGGGTCGAGCGGTCAATACTTTTCAAAACACTGAGGTGCATGGGATTTGGAGATCATTACATAAACATTCATTACATAAACATGGTAAGAGCCAATTACAACACCCCATCAATAAGGATAGCCATAAATGGGGATGTCTCAGATAAGGTAGAGATAACAATGGGTGCCAAACAGGGATGCCCTTTCTCCCCTCCTAAATGCCATATTTCTGGAGCCACTGCTAATTAGAATCAGGGAGTCAGACAACACAAAGTAATAGCCTATGCAGATGACATGATGTTGGCCATAGCGGACCCGGGGAGGACATTAGCCCTAGCGATAAACAAACTGGAGACATTCGGGGCAATCTCAGGCCTTAAAATAAATAGAAAAAAATCAGAGATACTACTCCTGGCGGGCGATAGAAGGGAAGTAGAAAGGGAGGCAGCACCATTTGAGCTAAAAATAGCGGAAAAGGGAATCAAATACCTGGGTATAATTCTGACACACAAGATGGACATGCTGTTTAAGGGAACTATCCCCCCACTCCTGGATAGGGTACGAAGGGATCTAGAGCGGTGGAGCCCCCTGAGGTTCTCCTGGTGGGGCAGAATTCAGTCAGTTAAAATGAACATTCTCCCCAGGTTGCCGTGCTATTTTCAAGCTCTCCCAATAATGGTCCCTAGCTCCTTCTTCAAGGCACTAACAAAGGCAATATCGACCTATATTTGGAATAGGAAGCCCCCAAGGGTCGCCAGAACCACCCTCACAGCACCTACTAGAGCGGGGGGAATGTCCCTCCCACACTTTAGAAAATATTACCAAGCAGCGCAACTTTGGGTCCTGAAGGAATGGCTGGGGGAAGACCAACAGACAATTTGGGTAACACAAGATAGGGCCGTAGCCAGATCTCCATTGGAGGACACCTTATGGAAATCAAAACAACATAGACACCCTAATCTCTGTATCAGTGAGGTCATGAAGACTACGTTGGAAGCCTGGGACGAACAAACGCGGAGGGGCATCATGACCACACTGGATGCCCCCTTTACATATGTCGAAAACCCCAATTCCCGCCAGGATTGGAATGTGGGGCCTTTGAGAAATGGGAAGCCGGAGGGTGTAAGAAAATTGGGGAAATGTTCCAAGACAAAAAGATAAGATCGTTTGAGGAATATAAAGATCTACTAAACCTAATAGAGGCGGACAGGTACACGTACGACCAACTCAGACATTGGCTCGCGACACCAGAAGTCTAACAGGCGGCTACAAGGGACCTCACTCCATTTGAAAGATACTTGATAACCAACTCTGGATCCAAGAAGTTGGTCTCCTCTCTCTATAACTTTATCAACTCACAGGAAGAAGTGAAATGGGCCAAATGTTCAAATAGGGGAAAACACTGGGGGAGGATATTCCAAAACAGTGGGAGGACTTGTGGAATAGCATACCAAAACTGACCCGATCAGTGCAAATAAGGGAAATGTGGCTAAAAATAGTAATCCAATGGCATTACACACCGGAAATACTACACACTATGTACCCACAAACACCCAATCGATGCTGGAGGGGCTGCTTAGAGGCGGGTACGTGGAAACACATATGAGGGGACTGCCAGGGGATCAAAGGTTTCTGGTCTGAAGTAAAAACAGAGATGAAAAAAATGTTCCCAGATGTGGAGCAGTTGGGGGAGAAAGTGTGGCTCTGCGGAATGAAAGACCAGATGGCCAAGAAATACAAGAAGTCACAATGGAGGAGTTTCATGGGATTAGTCGTAGCGGCTTGGGCGGCAATAGCCCAAAACTGGAAAAGACAAGACCCACCTCTATTGTGCGCATGACTTCAGAAGGTCTGGTCACAAATGACCATGGAAATGCTCACCCATACCAAAAAGGGAACGAAAAAATCCTTCACAAAGGAATGGGGAGGGGTTTTGGACTATCTGCAATCAGACTACATGGAACAATGGTGCCCACATAATATTAGAATAACAGAAATTTTTAGTACATGGACATTCCTGAAAACGAAGAAACATTGAGAAGATCTTCCCGGGAGGGTGGGGGGGGACTGGGGGAGTTGCGGGTTGGTATTCAGTTTTACTTTTTTTGTATGTTTGTGAAAATAAAAACATCTTTAAAAAAAATATATATATCTTAACCCCACCAAATCTTGCCTTATCACTGAAAGCTTTTTTCTCATGCATGGGAAGAATCACCTGGGTTCTCAAGCCTCCACTGCATCTATTGCATGCTGGGTGCTTCTGTGTACTGTAGAAGCCTAAAAGATCCAGAAACAGTCTCGTCCAAAAGATCTTCATGCTCACTCTGTGCAAGCTAAAAAGGCATTGGTTACCTTTTAGAGACCTCTAGCTATTGAATAATCTTCACGGTAGCTACTTAGTCTTCAGCATACCTGAGTTATGGTATGGTAGGTGGTATTCCCAGAATGATTACAACCACAGCAATTTGATATATCACATCATCCCTGTGAGCCCATGGTCAGCTGTGGCAGGATAATGTGTATTCTACCCATACATGCTGGACCTAGCCACTCCTGGCAGGTCTGTAGCCCTTGGGGATTGCCGCTTTGCTCCTTTAAAGCCCTTCCCGGAAGACAGCCACTCCACAGGAAGCTGGCCTGGCAACAGGAACCAAGGGGTGCACCCATTCACAAAAGGCTCTGCCACCATACCAGGGTGCTGCATTTGAAAGGGCCTTTGATCCTATTGAGAAAGGAAGGTGGCAGCGTTGGTGTAGAGCGGGTGTGATCTGTACAGTGGAAGCAAGATTCCACCATCCTGTTTTTCTCTGCCTCCATCTTAACATCCTGTTCCCTGCGCTTCATGTACCACAAAGCCCTTTGCGGGTGATGCCAGAAGGCAAAGTCCACTTGCTTCCAAGAAGATGAATTGGACCCTTACAGCAGGTCAGCATTGATCCAATCACCTGTGGGCTTTTGCCTTTTAGAAGAAGGGGTCTTCTTGAACATAAATCTGAGCAAGAATTCATTGGACCTTTGTTGGGAGAGTTGATGTCTCCAAAGTCCTCCACCCGTGAGGTGAAGATTGATTGTCCAAGGCAGAGGCAAGCTCTGTCCTCTAACCATCCCCAGGGACCATTAGGGGGTGACATGCTGCTGGGAAAAAACCTGCCTCTCTGCCACCCACCACAGTACCTCACCGTGTTGTAGGACTCCTGAAAATGTGGACCAGCCCCTGTAGTGCTTGGGAGAATGAGAACAAGGATCAAAACGTATCCCTGAGCCCCTTGATTGGGACTTGCAGCAACTAGAGGGCCAAACCAGCCATGAATCCTGTGTTCTACATTCAAACCATAAATTGAGCCCGATTCAATCCTTTAAACCTACAGGACCCTCAGGTGCTGCCGTTGGCTCGGTTTTCAAATGTTCGCTCCTGTACCTCACCAGCTGAGTGTGCAGGTGCCTCTGCACGAACCAGAAGATCTCCATTGCAGCTGCAACCTTTGAACCACCAGCACCTTTGTTGCCGATCTTCCTGGACAGAAGACCAGGCTCTGGGAGACTCCTTCGAACATCGATATTAGAGTACTACCTAAAAATGCTTGAACCTTGCTGCGCATCCAGTCATCAGCATCACACCAGTACCGGGATGGTCAAACCGACACTGATAGCCCTCCCAATCCTCCACCTCTTTGAACTAGTACTTCTAGTACTTCCGCCTCGACCTGACTCAACACCTGCTCGCCACCTGGAACCACGCAGCTGGTATCCTCAAACTCTTTGACCCGATCTGCTTTAACAGATCGAACCACCTCAACGCTGCCTCATACCTTACTGAGTACATCACCTGCCCGGCTCAAATTAACTGCTGCTTAACGGCTCTCGACTCTAAGCGCTAGGATGTCGCTCGCCAGCTCACTCCTGGCGGTTAGAAAGCCTTGAAGTGCTGCCTCGCTGAACTGCATACTGGAATATCAATGTCACCACTTTGAGCCAATACAGGACATTGAGGCGAACTGCTGGAGCATCACTCATTGATCCTAACCAACAGGTACACCCATCTCTAACCTGTTGTAACAATCTATGTTCTTTTCAATTCCAAAGAAATGGTATTCACAGTCCTTAAAGCAGACATCAGATATACAACAACACAACACTAACCTGGTCCTGTAGGAATTCGTAGAGCTGAATGGAAAGCTCACCTAACCTCCTCTCCCCGTGCTGGAGAAACCCAGTTCGAGGAGGGGAAGTCGGGGAAACCCTCGTGGGGAGAAAACCCTGCCGTGCCAGGAACTTGGAATAAGCGATGGCCGAGTCTCGATTCCCCAGGAGTGACTTTGGGAGTTGGACTCGCTATCTCGAATTATCCTGAGGAGAAATACCTGTTTGTGATTAGATAAGGGAGGGATAGTGGAAGTAGAACCCTAGCGTGCGATATACCTTTTTTTAAAAAAATATTTTTATTTTATGAAATCAAACAAACACACCAACTGTTTCAAAACATAGAAAGCATCATATTCCAACACATTTTCAAACTCCCCAACTCCCCCCTTAAACTAGAGCCGGTTCTCACATGTCGTTTACGGGAACATCATTGGGTGGCACAATACTTAGGCAGCCATCATCCGGGTCCTCTGTTTCGTTGTCACCCTGGTGAGGGTTTGCCAACGAGGCCACCAATTGCCGCCAGGCCAGCAGGGGCCCTACCTCCTCCTCGCCCCCCCTTGTGACCGCTTCAAACCAGACTACGGATTCAGCTTCCGCCCACCTCAAGAGGTCTGTCCACCATAACTCCACCCTAGGTCTGTGGGCCGCCTTCCAGCCCATGGCAATCCTACGTTTGGCCAAGACATAAGCCAGGTCCTTTATCTTGCTTATGTGTTTCAAATGCCGGGGTCTGGGGAAAAGCCCAAGCATGCATGACCAGGCCGATTCCACATCCAGCACCACCCCCCCTGCCGGCCAGTTTCGTCTTGACCTCGTCCCAAAATCTATGCACCTCCGGGTAAGCCCAGAACATGTGTAGCAATCCCGCATTCACCTCCCCACACCTGGGGCATTGCTGCATAGCTGATCCCCCAAACTTTGCAATCTTCCCGGGGGTTAAATAAGCCCTGTGGGTAACATACAGTTGAAGCTGTTGGAATCTCGTGTTCCGGGACACCTTTTTGTGGTACCTCTGAGCCCGTTCCCACTGCCCTTCCGTCATGGGTCCTCCCACCTCCTCCTCCCAATCATGTCTCAATTGGAGCAACTCCTTCCCTGCCCTTACTCGCAGGAGCTCATATATCCTCGATATTTCGTGCCCGCCCTCCGATACATCATACATGGTTTCCAGGGAGGCGTCTGGGTCTTCCGCTAGCACTGTCTCAGGCCATCTTTCTCTAGTCTTTTTCACAAGCCTAGTGTAGGTTATATATTGGCCACCATGTACTCCCGTCTCTTCCTGCAACCTCTGAAAGTCCACTGCCTCCCCTTCCTGCCATATGTCCCCGAGGGAGGCTGGGCCTACCTGTTCCCAGTATCTGCGGACCGATTCAAGTAGCTGGGGGTCGCTCCCGCACAGCGCCGCCAAAGGGGCCTGCTGGGAGTACGGCTCCGAGTCCCCCCCCAATCTTCCATGTCCTGTGCCAGATCTCCCAGCCCAGCCTCTGTAGCCGCCCCTTGCCCACCAGTTTGTCTCTGCCCAACCACACCACTTCCATCAGAAAGTATGGGGCTGTATCTCCACGCAGGAGCCTGGCTTCCGCCGAGTCTTCAGCCGAGAGCCACCTGGCCACGTACTGCAGCTGCCCCGCCAGGTAATAGAGTTTGAAATTAGGCAGGCCTATCCCCCCCCCCCTATCACACGGGTTCTGGAGCTTCCACAGAGCCACCCTATTCCTAGAGCTGCCCCACACGAAACCCCTACACACGCTGTGAAGTCGCAAATAGGCTCCTGGATATCAGAAACGGGACGTTTACAAAAGTGCAAAAGTCTAGGCAGGACCACCATCTTGAGCAAGGCTACCCTCCCCATTATGGTCAGGGGCAATCTGGACCAGAATACCATGCTGTTTTTGATCCCCTCTATCGCCTTTTCCGTGTTGTGCTTGTGTTCTGCCTCGACCTTGTGGTAAATGTTTATTCCCAAATACCTAAATGTCACGGGCTGCCATGGTATCGGCAGGACAGGCAGCCTCTGCACCGGGACATTCCTATATCTGCCCAAGGGGAACAGACTGGACTTTCCAGGGTTCACCGATTTTCCCGAGAGGATGGCGTACCGTTCTATTACCTCTAGCACGTACTGTAGGTTTTCCTCTGGGTAGCGCAAATAAAGGAGCAGATCATCCGCATATAATGATATCAGATGCCCTCCACTGTCAGTGTTTTTGCCCACCTTCCTATATTGTTGTTGCAGGCATATTGCCAGCGGCTCCAATGCCAGTGTATATAGCATGGGTGACCAGGGGCATCCCTGTCTGGTCCCCCTGCCTAGTTGCCAGGAATCTGAGACTGTGGACCCTGTCTTGACCCTCGCCATTGGGGTGCTATAAAACAACTGGACCCATCTGAGGTATCCAGGTCCCACTCCGTATCCTTCAGGACCGCTTTCAGCCAGGGCCATCGTACCGAGTCGAAGGCCTTGACCGCGTCTAACGACACTATAGCCAGCTTGCCCGTGTCTTCCTCAGTTTGGTCTATGACATGGTGTAGCCTCCTGTGGTTATCGGTGATGTTCCTACCTGGAACATATCCCGTCTGATCTGGGTGTATCAGTTTCTTAATCACCCTCTTCAGTCTATTAGCCAGCACCGCCGTGAGTATTTTGCTGTCCTGGTTAAGCATGGACAACGGTCTGTAAGACCCGCGCTCCGCGGCCGGTTTTCCTGGTTTCAGGAGTGGGATGATTACAGCCTCACGGAGGGACAACGGGAGTTCTCCCTGCTCATAGGCCTCGTTGAAAGTAGCAAGCAGTGGCTGAAGCAACTCTTGCTGGTATGTTTTGTAGAACTCGCTGGGCAGCCCATCCGAACCCGACGCCTTGCAAGTGGGCAAGTTCAGAATTACTACCTCCAGCTCGTCCGAGGTGATGGGTGCGTCTAACTCAGAACGTTCTAGATCATCTAAGGTGGGCAGCTCAATGTCCCCCAATGTGTCCAGTATGTCTAGACCCATTTCCTCCCCCGTGTCCTCATACAGGTGTCTGTAAAACTTAAGGAATTCCTCATTTACCTCTTTCTGGGTGTTGCATATGCAACCTCCCTCACCCTGAATCTCACTAATCACCGAGCGGGGGGTCTCACTCTTATACAGCCAAGCCAGCAGTCTGCCCGGCTTGTCGCCCCCTGCATGTATCCTCTCCGTATATTTCCTGAGCTGAGTCTGCACAGTCTATCCCAGAGTGCGCTGCAGGAGAACTGTAGCACCTCTACCTTGGTTCTGTTATCATAAGCGGTGCTCTCGCAACGCGTGAGCTCCTCTAGCTCCCTTTCCGCCTCCCGGAGCTCCCTTTCAACCCCCCCCCCTGTAGCCCCTTAGCTTGGGAAATAGCTACCCCACGCACCACCACCTTAAACGCTTCCCACAGTGTGCCCACAGAGCTTACGCTTCCCGTATTTGTATCAAAGTATTCTTCAATGGCATCCCTCAGGCCCTCCCGAAACCCCTCATCCTGCAGAGCCTCGGTCCTAAGTCTCCTTGTAGGGATCTGCGGTCGTGGGGGCTGGTGTCTCCAGTCTACCACCAAGGGCGAGTGGTCCGACAGCACTCGGGCCTTGTATTCCGCTCCTTCTAAATTTCTCACTATCTCGGCTGTTACAAACACGTAGTCTAACCTTGTGTACAAATCATGTGGCGCTGTGTAGTGTGAGTACTGTCTATCCGTGGGATGTAGCCTTCTCCACGCATCCTCTAGGCCTAGGTCTTTCAGTAAGGTACTCATAGCTTTAGCCGCCGGTGCCGTTTTTCCTGCCCTGTCATTGGACCTGTCCATTCTGGGCTCTACGGTACAGTTAAACTCCTCCCCCCCCCACACTACCGTACCCCCTGCCAGGGGGCCAAGTTTACCGTAGAGGGTCCTAAAGTAAGCCGCTGTATCGTTATTGGGGGCATACAAATTTATGATGTGCACTTCTCTGTTTTCCAAGAGACCTGTTACCACCACCATTCTACCCTCCGGGTCCACCGTAGAATCAAGCACCCGAAACGGCACGTGGGGCGCCACCCAGGTGACAACCCTTCTGGCATACGCCGAGTACGCCGCCCCCACAATAGTGCCCTTCCATTTCCTCCCGACCACCTCCAGCCTTTCCCTAGTGAGGTGGGTCTCTTGCAGCAGGGCTATGCCTACGCGCATCCTCTTTAAATACAACATCACTTTGTTACGTTTAAGGTAGCTGTTGAGGCCCCGTACATTCCAGGTCACGATTCTGAGATTACCCGATGCCATCCGGTTGGTCTATCTCCATCCCGCCCCTTCCCATAATGTTCCCCACGTAGGGTCGTTTCCTGGCTCTTTCCCTTCTATTCACGAACAGTGCCCCCCTCCCCCTTCCCCAACCTCACACCACTGCACATAACCCCCCCCCACGCCAACCCCTAACAATAGCCCAGCTCCATCCCTAGATCTCGGGCCTACCCACGTCTGGGCCCGTCTCGTGACCAAGAACAAGGACCCCACTATACTACTATCGGGTGCAGAGGGTGCTCCCCAGGAGCTCCCAGTCATCTATTTAGGAGAAGTGAATTCAACGGAACCCGCCGGCAGATGCCGTGACTTCCCCCACACAAGCACAATATCAAACTATATTCCAGTCCCAATGTCATAGCTATGGCCTAACGGGTGCCTCTGCCACGTGCTACTTATCTCCAGCCGCTTCTGTCCGGGCATCCGATTCCTGAGGTCGACCTTGCATATCCAACCATTCCATCGCTTCGCTCGGCGTCTCAAAGAAGAGGGGATCTGTTCTTATAAAACACCTTTAACCTGGCGGGGTAAAGCAACATGTAGCGGTGGCCTGCTTCTCTAAGCCTCCTCTTCACCGTCCCAAAGTTCATTCGACTCCGTTGTACGAGCAGAGTATAATCCGGATACGCCGTTATATTCGCTGACCCCCTTTCTATCGTGCCTCCTTTCCGGAAAAATTCGAGAATCTTCTCGCGGTCACGATAGTTCAAGATCTTCGCGATCAGCAGCCGCGGGGGGGCTCGTTGGGCCGGTCTCCTGGTCAGGGCCCTCTGCGCCCTTTCGACCGCGAACCCCTGGGTCAGCTCCCCGCCTGTAATCTCCTGCAAAAGCATGGTTTCAACGAAATCCGTGGGGTTCGATCCTTCCATTCCCTTCGGTACCCCCACTATGCGAATGTTGTTGCGCCTGGCGCGCACCTCTGCCTGCTCTGTCCTCCAAATTGCCCTCTCGTTGCACGAGGGCATGAAGCTCCTTGCCGTGTGTATTGCACGCCTCCGTGGTCGGGGCCAACTCCTTCTCCAGTTCCCCAGTGCGCTCCGCGATCGTTCGCACATCCTGGCGCAACAGGTTCACTTCTTCTCCGACCGCTTCTATCTTAAGGTTTAGGCACTCTTGCAGCTCTTTCATGGCCAGGCCCAGCTTCGTCTCCCAGGCCACCTTCAAGTCGGCAATTGCTGCCAGCACCTCCTGGATAGTACCCGGGGGTTTATTTGCTCTTGCCCCCTTCCGCGCCCGAGGGCGACCTAGCGTAGGTCTCCATCGTGGGCTGTTTGATCCGGGGTCGCACCACCTTGGAGGACATCCTGCTGCGTCGGTTGGGCCTACGCGCCCAGCTGTATCCTCGCAGGGTTCGCTCGCCGGCCTCTTCACAGCGAGGTTCCGCTGGACCCGGATTCACTCTGCTAGCCCACCACGATCCAGGGCCTCTTCAGTGTGGGCTCGCCCTTATGTTCTTGCCTTCTGCCGGAGGCGCATGCGACCCGTCTGTCTGGTTGGGCTTGCCCACGTTCCGACCAACCTCCTCAGCTCATCGGACCATTTATGGCCCTTTGTCCACAGGGGGCCATCTTGAATGCTCCCCTTCCTTTGTGCGACCGCCACCTTCTTCAGAGTCTAGTTCCGTGGATATGCAGTCTCGCTGGTGGGGAGGGCACTCACCATGTGCCCCCCACTTTCATACGCCTTTGGTTACACCGTGGGCTCGAAAGTCTGCCAAAAACCATCACTTCTTCCCAAGATCAGGATCGGATCATCGGGAGCTCCTCCAAGGAACGTCCTCTCACGTAGCCATCAAAGCGTGCGATATACCTTTAATTCTGAATGTCTGCTGATGAGATGGAGGATGGTTTGCACGGAGGTTGTAGTCCGTTCAGCGAGTTGGAAAAAGTAATTCCCTGACCATGCTGAGGAGACTGAAGGGTGGAGAAAGGTTAGTAATGGAACGAATGAATGGATATGTATGCTAGGGGAACCAAGAAACTATACGTACTGAACAGTGTGGAACGAGTGCCTCCGGTGTATGCGTGTGGAAAGCTGGCAGGGCGGAGGATCGAGGACAGAGGAGTCTGAAACTATGAAAAGGAGAAACAGTAGAAAGATATCAGACAAGAAGAGTTTTCGTATAGTAAAGAGAGCTGGCCTAGAATAGCGAACTTACGGAGCATGGCCTCTGAGAACAGTAGCAATGCGCTGTTCCGAAGACGCCGTCGAAGGAAATCCTTTCTCCAAGGTTGGGGGCAGAGTCACCCAACACTTCCTGATTCGGAAGGCTGGTGCGCTGCTCTTCCTTGCTACCGCCATGTTGGAGGAAATAGAGGCGATGCACGAAACGCGTCTCCACCTGTGCCATAAAGACCACGTGCGCCGACCCCTAAAGGGAGCGGACGTGACACCTGTTCAACTTCGACCTAACACTGGTACACATTCAGACCTGCATCGCTTGAGTGCTGCCTTCGAACTCGTGAGCTCCCAGTTTCGACCTGGCCCAACACCCGTTATACATTTGGTTCGAACCGCTTGAACAACTGCTCAAAACCTGGTTTGACACTGTCGAACTGTAAAAGGGTACTATTGACTATTAACTGCCCCCTTGGTCCATTTCTGGGTCCTAGAGACTGGTTAGGTCACCTTTGCACCTTTTCAGTTTAAGAAACATCCTTTTGAAGAACATTGTAGTGTTTACGTGCCTTACACGACAGATTCAATACTCAGAGTGCTGCATTGTGCTATCTTTGCTTATTTTCTGTTTTGTGTAATGTTTTTCCATTTAGTTATTTTGCAGACTGTGTGTTTTTTTAAAAAGAAAAGTAGATCTATTTTTATAGATCCATGATAGGACATTCCCTTTATTTTGGACTGTTATGCTTTGCTGTTTGGGTCTTACTGAATCGCATTCTCATCCCTCTTCAAAGTATAGCCTTTGCTCGGCCCACAAAAGGCAAAGGAGGCATCTCTTAACTGTGCCTGTTTTACCTTTGTGATTGTGTTGTGTGACAAATCACAAGAATTCATCACTTTTCCCCAAAGGGGAGTCATCCCCCCTACCCCCGTGAGGAACGCCCTCAAAAATATACTAATGTTACCTCTTCAGACATTGCTGTGAAGAAAATACATGTATGTGCTATTGTAAACCAGTCACTGTAAATCTTCCTTTAGCTAAGGAAAGCACATCAACTGAGCAGAGGAGGATCTGTGGAGTAGAGAATCCATGGGAGAAAGAGAGAAAAGAATGCAAAGCGACGCCCCGGGAAGCCCCACGGCTGCGTAGTATAGGAAAGGGGGGGGGGGAGCATGGGAATTAAAGGAAGAAGCCCAAGAGTTACAAAGTGGCTGGGAGGCCGGCACTGAGCAGAGGCTGGACGCTCCGTTTCCTGAACTGGAGAGTGAAAAGGAATCAGAGGGAGGCACCCAGCGTCTCATTACTAAGGATAGAAGTGAAGTCTGATGCACCGCATCCTTACAGCTGGGAAGCAAATTGCATGGAGAGTAGTGACCACAATAAGCGTGTAATGGACCACGGATCCTGTGAATACTGCCGATACCGCTTTTCCAGTATGCAACAAGTTGGTAACTGAAAAACCAGAGTGTCTGCAAATAAGGCGATACAGAGAAAAAGACGTAAAGAAAACAGCAGAGGCCACCTGACAAACCGAAGAGATGACCAGGAAAGAATCGGGATCCCAGTGACGTTTTCCTTACCAGCCAAAGGTAACTGGGAAGATAGGAGACCCGGGAAGGGAGGCACAGAATCTTTATTGGAATGCTCATACTCTTCCCAGTGCAAATAACAAGACTAGAATATTAAAATCCAGGGAAGCAGACGAGAATAGTTGTTGGAAGGCTCATACTCATCTCAGTATAGAAAAAGGGACTAAAATATTAAGCACCAGTGAAATGGATAAGAAGCCTTATTGGAATACGTATGCTCATCTCAGTAAAGGAGAAGAGTATAGCACATTGATATCTAGAAAAAGTTATTGATAATTATTGGAGTCCTCAGAATCGTCCCAGTGTAGATGAAGACACAACAATATTAAGAGCCAGTGAAGCAAACCAGAATCAATATTGGAATGCTCATATTAGTCTCAGCACAGAGAAAGAGACTCTAATGTTAAAAGCCAATGAAGCAAGCAAGAATCGTTACTGCAACACTCCTACTCGTGAGAAAAAGGAAATTCTCACGTCAACATCCAGAAGAGAGAATGAGCATCAGTATTGGACTGTTCATACTTCAATCAATCCAGGAGGGAATAAAGGAGAGGCCAAGAAGCAGAGAAAGTACCAGGAGAAGGGAGTCCTTTTCCTGTCCTTAGTTTTTAGGTTTGTGATGGGGTCAGATAAGGTTATTTTGGAGGATGGACAGATTCCTTCTTGAGACTTTTACTGATGACTCAACTTATTTAGTTTTGTTAGGATGTGATGCCTCATGGTATAGATAGATGGTTAGGCCTTTGCCCCTTCTCTTTAATAAAGAAACCTGTGAAATCAATCCACTGAGTCTGTGTCCTTCTGGCCCATCTCAGTTGGCTCCTGGTTTGAAGCTTAGTTCTGCTGGGCAGAATCAAATTTGTTACAATTGGGGGTGGGGGGAGAAGGGGATCAGCCATTAGGAGTATGTGTACGTTACTCACTGTTGTATACTAATGTTCTCCTGGTCCATAGTTACCGTTTCCTCCATATGCATACCCCCTGGCCCTAGTAAAATCCTCCGATCTGCAATATTTTAGGTCTGTGTATAGAAAAGGACTAAAGGGCAGTTATGGAAGGTGGATTGTGCAGGAACTCATTTAAGGGCCATCTGATTGCTCAGTGTCATTTTGGCCCCAGTACCATCCCCTTGGACGGGAGAATGAACATTAATGAGGAATGGGGACACTGGATTAATAGTGCAATAGTTGTTACAGTGCTCAACTTTTAGGACTGCTCTAATACTGAATGTGGTGCTTGGATATGGTCCATCTCACTGGTTTTATTTTCTTTCTTTTTTTTTTCGTTTATAGAAGTTCAGCTAAAACCAAAGCATCAACCATACAAAGTGTGCCGGCAGTGGCAGGACCTGTTGTTCCGCTTCACTGAATGCTCTGAGGAGGACATCAGCCAAGGTATGTTGTAGCACTGGGAATATTCACTTACTTGATGTTTTCAGTATACAAGTGAAGTGGAAGTTTGATACTGGGCTCTGTTAGTGATAGAGTAGAAGGGAGAGTGGAAAGAGGATGGCCAAGTAGAAGATGGGGAGGAGTAGTGTAGTGGAGAGCGGAGAGTAGTAGTGTGGAGAGGACAGTAGAGACCTGAACACTTCTAAATCAAAGGTGTTGGTGTTTTCCAGGGGTACTAAACCAAAAATAAGACTCTGGGGATGGGACCTGTAAGAGTCTAACAAGTTCACGCAGTGACCTATTTGGGATACCACCTTACCAACAAGGCCACTGTGGAAACATGTAAAACCAGTCTTTATGACAAGTCGAAAAAATCGGCTTTCAAATTGAAAATCCTGTTGAGAAGGATGTGTAAATATTCTCTTACCGGTACGACGATTCTATCTAGCTAAGATAGAATCAATTTTCCTATATGGCCTTGAAATGTCCCTACATGATCTGGGCTACTTGCTTAACATTATCCATGGCAAGTTGTGGAAGGAGGTTCTTGGTCTCCCTTTGGCAACTCCCAATGCGATAATCAGACACAAACTTTGCCTCATCTCTCTGAATGCTCAATACATGTGGAAGCAACTCACTACCTTCAGAGAAATGTCTGATCCTCCTGAGAATATGAGGCTCTCAATAAAGCTATGATCGCTGAGTCTGTTTCCTCTCTTTCTGTCTTCAGATCGAGGATGCAAGGTGTACTTGAAGCAATGGGGGTGTCGGTGATAGATCTTGTACAGCGTCCAGGAGTTGTCAAAAGGAGCGTCTTTAGGGCTGACTGGGTCGAAACAATCGATAGAATTGGAACTTATGCCACCTATGCGAAATATTGTTTGTCCATTCTAGAGAATGTATTCCACTTCATCTGCAACGATTTCCTTGCAAAACAATACATGGGAACCATTTGCGTTTTAGGTTGAATCAGTTTCATACCTACGAAAGGGCCAAACACTGGAAAAATCCATCCAACTTCTATGCCTCTTTAGACTGCAGATTTTGTGGTATCCTAGGTACAACAGAAACATTGAAACACTTGGTTATCACATGTTCACACTTTTCAAATATTCGAGTTTCTTGTTTCAAGAATATAAGTGACAGCTCGGAAGTGTTAATGAATTTGTTTTGGTGCAGAATAATGTGGAGGGTGGATGTTTTTTTAATTCTAGCCTTGAATAATATTTTGAATATTCTTTTAAATGGACTGGAAACGAGAGTATGATTTTCATGAACTATGGTTAGTACCACGCAGATTGAGCGCTTATTTTTCTTCTTACCAGTATTATTGTATTTTATTCTCTTGTTTTTTATTTCCTTACTTCTGTTTTAACTTGTTTTCGTGTGTTGTATAAGGTTTTTTGTTAAACACGAATGCAACAATAAACATTTTTAAAATGTAGCAGTGGGGACAGTAGTAGTAGTATAGTGTGGAGTGGGTAGAGTAGTGTAGTGGGGGAGTAATAGTACATTGTGGTGGGGAGAGTAGAGGTATGGAGGGGAGAGTAGCAGGGGAGAGAGAGTCGGAAAGAGTAACATTGTAGGGTGGAGGTAGTGTAGTAAGAGGCATCGGAGGGACAGATGAGGAAGGACATCGGGGCATGAAAGGAAGGATATAGAGTGGGGCTTGAGTTTCAGGAAGGCTCAACTCATTAGGACTAACTCTATGGTAGCGCAGATCCCACCTAGAAAGTCCCAGAGGGAGGTTAGGTAGATACTGTGATTGCTGTTGTCCCTCACAGCCAATTGGAGACCAAAGTTGTTATTGGTACGAGCATGGTTTTATTCACCCGTGGGAAAGGATTACTAGAATGTAACCACAGCTAAAAACCGTATCGCAACACAATTCTATAGCCAGAGTTTTGTCAGTTAATATAATTATTTGTAGTAAATCCTACCTACATGCCCCAATTATATCACTATGTAGACCACTCGAAGGATCCTAACAGGAGCCCAGGAGAAATGCCACATGTTCAGGTGAGTACTTCAGAAGTCTTTTTAGGAGGTGTTTTTTGGTTGTAGAAATATTCCCCCAAACTATTACATGCAACAGTTTCAATAGGCAGAGCACTGGTTATAGAGCAAGGGCAGGTAAAGATCATTTCTACCCTCCAGAGAGAGATTTATTTGAATCAATGAATTCCAAAGGTGGAGAGGGCCTGCAACACCCTTTCCACTTCAAGACTCAGGGGACCCCGGATGAGAAATGCAATGAATATATGCGTACTCCAGGACCCATGAGGAAGTACTCGCGAGACGAGATCCAGAGGAATTTGCAGGGAAACAACCCAGTCAGTACAAGGCTTCTTCCACAGGACAAGATGTAGGATCTGGTATCCAGGCATTTGCACTCCAGATCAGCGACTACCCAGATGGTCCAAAAGATTGATCAGTCTTCGAGAGAAGATGACCAGCCAGGAGCAGAAGCAATGACAAGGGGGTGGCATAGACGACGGAGGAACCCAGCCAAGCAGATCCAGATGGCTCAAAGGGCAAAACAGGGCAGCCGAAGAAAACAGTTTGAGGCTGAGGGCCTGGGAAGGAGCAGATGCAGAGTATTGGTGTCCCACCACTATTCTGGATGAAGGAGGCTCCCTACCTCGAGGCATGAGCCCCTGTAGAATTGCACTGGGAGGTAACGCAAAAGCAGGCCCAGAAACAGTCCCAGCATGCGGCATCCGGTCCAGCAAGTGAGGACGAGTAACATGAGAGCGAGGGAGAGCACAGGAATGACTACCAGCAGCCAAAAGAAGAAACCAGAGCAAGAGACAAAGGACCCAGAACTAAGCCACTATGGCCAAACCTGATTCTAAAATTGAGCCCATTGTCATGGCAAAATCCTCTGTTAATCAGTGGCATAGCCAGGATTGCCTAACAAGTGGTGCCTGAAGCTAATGTACTTGGGCCTATCGCAGTGACATTAACTTCTGTAAATGGTCGCACAGCACTGCTGAGTGGGCATTTATTTTATTTATTTGTAACGCGCCGACAACCTGCAGACATCAGAACGCGACGCAAACACAAGCGGACGAAACCATTATCACGGGACAAGTTCATGGGAAACTGGACCGGGAGGGAGAATTTGCTCGAATAACAAGGTTTTTAAGGTTTTATTTCTGAATATTGTGGCTTTGCATCATGGGAGGAGGGAGGGAATTCCAAAGTTTAGCAGCTTTGACCTGGAAGGATCTTCCCAGGCCCTTCTACCTTTTGAACCTGGAACAGATGATCTGCCCATTGTTAGATGACCACAGTGCTCTGACCGGGCGATTACTGTGGGATCAGCATTTTCAGGTAGGATAGAGCGTCTCCATGCACACATTTATGGATGATAATGGCCACCTTAAAGTTAATTCGCTCTTGGAATGGCCGCCAATGCAGCTCCCAGGTTAATATACACACACCTAGATTGTTGACGATGCGCACTGCGCTGTTCTGTAGTAATTGGCACCTCCTAAGGTTCTTAGCGGAGGCTCCTATCAACAAGGCGTTGCAATAGTCCAGTCTTGCCAGTACAGTAGCTCGGGCAATCGTAGCAGTGTTAATCTTAGAGATAAATGGCCTTATGTTCTTTAACAGGTGGAGTAGTTGCAACTCTCGGTCAGCTGGTCAACGTGGGCGTCTGAATCAAGAGACGCCTTGCGACAGATGCCCACGGTTTTTACCCTACTGAGGATGCAAATGCTGCTCGTATTAATTAGAAAGCAGGAATATTCGGAGTGGAGTTTGGCTCGTGCTGTTTTGGGACCAAAAATCAGTCATTTGGTCTTGTTGTGGTTTCAACAGAGCCAATTAGAGGACATCCAGTGCTCGATCAGATGGTAGGTAGTGGACAAGGCGGTGGAGTCTGCCACATAGTCTCTGGTCGCCTCAATGACCAGTTGGAAATCGTCTGCATAGTTGAGGAAAACACCTTGATTGTGCATCAGGGTGCAGAGAGGCTGGATATACAGATTGAACAGACTTGGCGATAGACTGCCCCCCTGCAGGACTCCACAGCGAATTGGTTGTTGGCAGAGCTTGCCTGTCCACACTGAATTCGGGATTCACGATCTGACAGAAAGGAAAGGAACCATTCAGCAGCACTGCCTGAGCATTGCCCCGAGAGCTGGAGGGATTGTGTTAACATAGTATGATCAAACAAATCGAAGGTCGCTGACAAGTCCAATAGAACCAGGATGCCTACCCTGCCTTCATCTGATATACTAAGCGTATGAGCTTGTTAGGTCCACAGGTGCGCAGTCTGTGTTGTAATTGGATTTGAAGCCCGATTGTCTGGGGTGAAGAATACAATTGGCTTCAATGATACGTTGGAATTGCCTGTAGGCCACTTTGTCTAGCACCTTAAGCAAAAAGTTAGAGTTGTTGATAGGCCTAAGGTTCTTGGTGGTAGGGGGGGTCACCTGATGGTTCTTGGCCAAGGGGGTGGTTACCATGACGGTTTTTATAGATAATAGCACCTTACCATCTTGGAAAGAGGCGTTAACCAACCTTGTAAGGAAAGGGGCAAAAATCGGCCTATGTTTCTAGGTAATTTTCGGTGCGATTATGTTATCTGGCAGGCTGTGGGCTTCATAGAGGAAAGAATGTTTTCCATTTCAGATGTTAATTTTAGTGAAGGTAAACAGTGGTATTTACAGATTTGGGGTGAGCCTTGCCCACTTAGGCCCTATCCTGTCTACACCTTTGCTGTTAATTCAGGTAAGTTTCAGCAGACTTGAGGTGTGCAAAGGGTTTCTCCTAGATATGCTTTCACTCGTGGGCTGGCCTAAGCTAGTGCTCTAATCTCACACTAGGCAGACACATAAAGGTTTTGGTCATCTACCAGAGGCTGGCCCTAAAAACTGCCACCAAACACTAAGTCCACTCAAACAGTTTATGTATTGTGCTCTGAGCGGTAGTGGACCTGTCTAAACTACTGCATGGCTGGGATTCAGTGAGCCCATTTGTGGCCAACAATCATGTTATGGCCCCTTCATGGTTTCCACAAACCAAGGGATGGGCCAAAACAAAATGGGCAGATGTAAGGCTAAACCTTTTTTCTTTTCTCTGAATGGCTATCATACTGGTACATTTGGTTAGAAATGCAGTAAAACTGGCTACACCCCTGGTGAAGTCAAAGCCGAAATTAAAACTGACACCAGCCAACTTCATAACACAATCGTGGGGCAATACAAAAAATTACCCTTGTGCCAAAATTGGGTGCTAAATAAGCATCCATGTTCTGAGCCATTGGGGCTACCATAGGACAACAGAATTATAGGACCATGTGTACCAACCATGTGGAAACCAACAGACTACTAGACCAATCGAAAGCTGATTTCAGATCCATGAGAGGAACCAAACCTGCACTACTCTCCATATGGGATGACCCAAAGATGAACGTGGACAACACCCAATCCGCCTTCATGCTTATTGACATGTCTGCCACCTTTTGATATGATTGCACACACTGCATTAATCAAGAGACTGGTAGAAACCGGTATCCAAAATGCTTCACTACAAAGGCTGAAATCCTTCCTCACTGACAAACGAAAGAATCTACATACCACCATTCACATTGAACACAAAAACCATCACCTGCGCGGTACCACAAGGTTCAAGCCTACCCCTCTTCTCCAATATTTACACGGCACCCCTAATGAAGCTCATAAAAACATATGGACTGACATCCAGCTTAAGAGAGATACGAACACTGACCCTGACAATATCCTCAATACATGTCTGACCGACATAAAACACCTGAATGGCAAACAACAATCTTAAACTAAACCCAACCAAAACGGAATTAACGATTACCCCACGAGACGACGATAACCTAACAGACATCTCTCGCATGCTCCCAAATTGAACCCTTAACAGTAATAAAAAAGCCTGTGAATACTCATGGACAGTGGTCTCACCCTGGAGTCACAGGTTAATGCTAAAGTAAAACAATAATTGCCACCAATTTTGTCTGACGAGAGGGATCCTCCTTTACCTCAGCTTCTCACACCGAACCTGCATTCTCTTTGGTACTTTCAAGAATATATTACGCAAATAGTCCCTACCTAGGAATGCCTTAATACCTCAAGCACTACAACACATCCAAAACACAGCAGTAAGATTACTCCTGATACTAAATGGAAGAGATTGCATCACTCCAGCCCTGAGAAGACTACATTGGCTACTAGTCAAGAAACAAATCTATTTCAAAGCCCTCTGCATTGCCCATAGATCACTACACAAGCAAGGAGCTGAATTCCTCCAAGAAAAAATCACCAGGTAGATAACCATAAGAACCTTAAGATTAACACAACCTCCAAATAGAAATAAGACACTACAAGAAATCTCAGTGTGAAGGAACTACCTCCTCTATTCAAAGCCAAATTATGGAACACAATTCCAAAGGAAGTCGGGACAGAAGACCACCTAGCAGAAACTGCTAAAAACCTTGTTATTGAACTCGCTGGGATAAACAGTCCAACAACTTCTAGACAACTATCATCTTTAATGGGAGGCCACCACAACGCTACAAACCGCACCCTAAATCAGCATGCCTATGTAAAGGTGAACACCCTTCAAAATATAAACCATTGCATAGCTATACAATACCCAGAGACCACCCAAAAATCCTACTAACCATATCCTCTTCTCTATCACATTCAACCCACTGCACACTTGCTACTCACAGGTGACAAACCTCCCGCCAAAACCACCTAACTGCACACCTCTCTCAAGCCAACACACAAACTCAAATATCCTCCAACACCCATCAACACAACCACTGGACACTGACCATCTGGAAACAAACTTCAAGTGCACAAAACAAAGTACGCCCAGAAAGCATGCACTCAAAGATGGCTATTATTCCTGGCATGGGCATAATTTTAGGGTGTGTGTGTGTGAGTGAAAAAGGGTGTTTGTCTCCCCCAACATTTCGTGGCACACCTCCTCATTTGGCGTTGGCCCCTTTCCTTTAGCCGTCCTGTGTCTTATTCCTCTCCAACATTAACTAGCCCACACTGCTTTCCCTTACATAGCCACGAAAGCGCCTGAAGGCCATGAAAATGTGAGCAGATAAATCAACTTAATATAACATCATTAACACTTTGAAACACTTGTGTATAAGCGCATCATCAATCAACGGTTGCAGTAGCAGGGGAACTTGAGTAGAAGTCCCTCTGACAACAAAGATAATGTTAGAAATCTAGAACCACCCCCAGGAAAAAACTAAAAGCTTACGGCTGAAGGCCTAGACAAAGGCCCTGTTTTCCCTGGACCCCCAGTATTGCTGCAACCACCGTGGAGGAGGGCAGGAGCCCCAGCCCTCGACCAACCAGGAGCTGCACCAGCAACACACGGATCAGCCGTGCACCGCGTCCTCAACACCCAGTAAGCATCAAGGGTGAGGACTGCTAATCTCTATGTATGTGCATTTGGCATACTAGCACCTTTTGAGCAATACATATACACCATGCCTCTTCCCGGATCAGAAGCGCACCGTAGTGCCTGATTTTGGCAGAATCTTCCGCCTGGCCCTGCAATGGCGGGTGCATCGTGGCCCCAGAGTGAGGCTCTGGCCGTGTGGCTTCGTTGCTAAGCAACTGAAGCTCCTTGTATTGATCGACATCCGCCGGTAGGCGGAAACACCAGCCACACGACGAAGGCCTAGACAAAGGCCCTGTTTGCTCATGTGAGCATATAACAACCCTACTGTGGACTTGAGCCTACGTCGAACCCAGACCTTTCCGCATCGTCGGAGCAAATACAAACACTAACATGCGTGAGTAATTCCAACAATGTCACTGCTCATATTCTGACCTGACATGTTCGCGTTACACAAATGTTCTTACGCAGCTTGTATTCTCTACCATGTCTCACGGCGCTTGACCTAGCCAGTTCTGTAGTCAAATACACACAGCAAATAACAAATGCCTTATTCTGACCTGACCTTTAAATGTGATTGCATCCCATCACATGCGTGTCATGTTGAAGCAGCCTAGTTAGCCTTGCCACCTATTGTGATTCATAAAGCTGTATTGCCCATTGAAACTGCCCATCCTAGCGTTGCCACCTATTGTTGGATAGTTGCATTTGCCAAACTGCTAATTGAACCCTGCATTAGCTTGTTACCTACCTGTTGCTGGATAGTTGCATTTAGCCTGTGTGCCCAACCACTAATTGTTGTTGCATTAGCCTGTTACCTACCTGTTGCTGGGTAGTTGCATTTAGCCTGTGTGCCCAACTGCTAATTGAATCCTATATCAGCCTGGATTACTGCATCTGTGGTCATCTGGGTTAGAGTAGCATCATACTTATTGTAATAACGTTCAAACTGTATGTAACAATCCCTCAACCGATCTAGCCTACATGCTAATAGTGCCGACCTGAACGGAGCCAATCTCACCCATATAATGCTGGTTCTCCTGACCACCATCATGTTCCCTTTCTGCATAATACCCCACTCCACACCGTGCACAAGAGGACACTTCATTAAGATTGATGAAGGCTTAGCTAGATTAGGATGTCAACGGCACTACCCTATCCCCTGCCCCACCCCATTCCTCCCCTCACTTCCTCCATTCCCCACAAAAATTGCACCCCCCAACAATACGTCCTCCAACATCAAGAATGCAGTTACTCTAGACAGCCCGAGCCTCACTCGCAACCTCACCATACACATCCGACCTAACAAAACCAACAATAAGACAACACCCATCTTGTGTATTGACAGACTCAATAGACTCATGACTAGAACTAAAACCCCCTACCGGGTCACCTTATCTACCACAACCCTCAACACACCCACCAAACCAGTCACCACCCTTAACAACCGCCAACACACAGACCACCCTAACACACCTATCAAACACCAAACCAAGACCAAAACCATTAATCTCACCCCTGAACCAGGCAACACACCGTCTCTTGCCCCCACCTCTACTCTTAAAGGCGCACTCATCAACGCTCGCTCACTTGGAGCCCATGCAATAGAAATCTATGACCTTCTTGTAGACCAACAACTTGATATGCTGGTAGTCACCGAAACCTGGCTACACCCAGCTGCAGGCCCCCTACTAGCTCTTGCCATCCCCCCAGGCGTTAGCATCCTCAGAACAGACAGGACTAACACTCAAGGAGGCGGAGTCGCTATAATAGCTAGAACCAACTTGCAAATCAGAGACTGCCCAATGGAACAAATACAGGGTTACGAACTCCTACTAGTAAAGTATACATCCAAAACCAACACCAATCTCTTGCTAGTGTACAGATCACCCAACAAAAACACCCACCCTGACCTGGACACCCCTCTACTATTAACTCCCATCATCAAGCCCAAAACTAAATGTATAATCCTCTGTGACATCAACCTAGGATACAGTGATCCGCTAGATCTTGACTCACTAGCCTTTCACACAGCTATGTCAGAAATGAACTTCGTACAGGTGATAAATGAACCCACCCACTCCAAAGGAAGAAACCTGTACTGGCTCCTCACGCTCAACTCAAGTATCCATCGACTCTATCATCCCTGTTAAGTGGTCAGACTATTTCGTAATCAACTTTATTATAAATAATACTAGCACAGACCACACCATTCCCAAATAACCAGACACCTTTGAAACCAGAAACATTAAAAAGCCTTCACCAGATAACCTCTCCCCCGTTCTGAGTGCAGCACTAGCCAACACGATACGAGGCACCAACAACCCTGCCTACCTAGCAGAACAATACCAACAAAGCCTCACCCATACCATTGACCTACTTGCTCCTATTACCACCAAAACTCGAAGACCCGATAAACGATCTTGCTTCTGGTTTAATGAGGAACTAGTGTCCCTGAGACGCATAAAAAGATCGTTCGAACACCTCCACAAGAAAAACACCCCGGAATCAGCATTAGCCTTTGATGAAGCCAATAAAAAATACAAATCAGCGATAATCACCCAAAAAGCCAATGCCTTTAACCTTCGTATTACTAATGCATCCTCAGACAGCAAAGAACTGTTCACCATCCTTAGAGAGCTTGAAAACCCTTGTCAAACAGCACCCACTAACACCAGTAAAGACTGGTGCACCACCATACAAGACGCCCTATCATCCAAAATCCTACCACTACAAAACAAAATCGATAGCAAAAAAACACTCGTAGCAGATAAAACCCCACCCACCATCGCAATGACCGCAACGAACGCCACCCTTGGTCCTCCATTTCAATTCACACAAGTTTCTCACAAAGAAGTGCTAGACACCATAGCTAAACTCAAAGCCTCTAACTGTAAATAAGACCAATTCCCTTCCCACCTAGTTAAACTCTGCACCCCCACTCTAACGCCCATCATCACCGAATTTGTTAATGCTTCTTTCCTCACTATCACAGTCCCCACAAGCATTAAAAAAGCTTGGGTGACACCCCTTCTAAAAAAAAAAAAACAACCTTGGATCCAACTATACCTACCAACTACCGACCTATTACAACTGTCCCATTTCTCCTGAAAATAATCTATAAAATAGCCTACTCCCAAATACAAAACCATCTGGAACATTACCAACTACTAGGGGACCGACAGTCAGGTTTCCGCCCCAACCATAGCACAGAGACAGCCCTTCTTAATTTAAAGATCCAAATGGATACCACCAGAGAAGCAGGTAAACTCTGCTTACTAATGCTTCTGGATCTCTCAGCGGCCTTCGACTTGGTCGACCATGATAAACTCTGCAACACACTAGTTAACAACTTCAACCTAGCTAAGAATGCCACTGACTGGATCAAATCATTCTTAGCAGATAGGACTTCTAGAGTATCCATCGGCAAAGAATCAGCCGACCCTGTGCCAGTCCCCGCAGGCGTCCCGCAAGGTTCCTGCCTATCCCCCACACTGTACAATGCCTATACCAAATTGCTCTTCGCAACCCTGGATGCCATGGGTGTCATCTACACCAGCTTTGCTGATACACCCAGATCCTCATCCCACTAACAGGTAACTACGAACAAGACTCACTGTTGATCAACCAAATCTACTCTCTCATACAAAACTGGATGGCTAATAACAGCCTCTGTCTCAATGATGACAAAACAGAGCTACTCCTATTATGCTCATCCACCAAAATCGACACCCTCGAGCATGGCTACAAATCTTTCATCATCGATGGCACCACAATCCCCATACTCAAACAAGTTAAGACTCTTGGCGTCTACTTAGATGCTACCCTAACTATGTCTAAACAAGTAAACACACTAGCCTCTTCCATGTCCTAGACCTCCAAACTCATCGCCCTTAGTTGCAAATTCCTCTCAGCCGACAACTGTGTCGCACTAGCCAGAGCTCTCATACTCTCTAAGCTAGACTATTGTAACATCCTCTTCCTTGGCATTTCCAAATCCAATATAGCCAAACTTCAACTTATGCAGAACAAAGCCCTTAGAGCTGCCCTAGGCATCAAGAAATCTGAACATCTCTCCAATATCAGAAGAGACCACCACTGGCTCCCCATCCAAGCTAGGATCCTATTCAAAACCCTGAGCATCACGCATAAATGTATGGCTAATAAAGCTCCCAAGTACCTCAACTATACAGTCATGAAGAAACCCCAGACCAGACTGCTCAGATCTAACAATAACGCATACCTCGAAATCCCAAGATACAAAAGAGAGAAAGCGGGGGTAGCAGCTTCAGAGTCCTGGCCCCTAGACAATGGAACTCACTACCCTCTAACATCCTGAATGAAACACCCCTCCCACAATTCAAAAAATCCTTGAAAACTTGGTTATTCAACAAATACTAACTGAACCCAGAGCACAAAATGCTCTGACTAGACCATTACCTCCAATTATATATATTTGGCTGTTATATTACCTTTATTTGTGTTTCTCTGTTTTATTATTAAGATTGTATTTATCCACTGTCTGTAACTACGCCGTGATACCCCCGGGTCTGGGCGTATAACAAATGTAATAAATAAAATTCAAATAAATATAATGGGATCTGTAAGGAACGCAAGGTGGCAACAGTAAAGACAGACACATGTGATTACAGTTCAAGAGTGTTTATTAAACTGTATAGGTAGGTTGGAAAAAACCTAAACTAAATCTAAGATGGGAGCAAGCTTCGACCATCAAACAATAATAAGGCAGTCCTAGTAGCGTCTTGTCAAATAAAAAGGGCCTATACTAAGAAAAACCTATTGCCAATCCCTACGCTAAATACAAAAGAACTGTGGGATAATGTTCATAAGAAAGAAGGAAGTATTCACAAATAAGTCATGATGCAGTAGTTGGGGTCTCCCTTTCCCACGTTTTATGCACGGGATGAGGTAGAATTCTGGAGCACAGCACACTCAAGCTTTCCCAGCTCGGACCAACCGCTCCGCTCTCAGCAATTGGGGCCTTCGGTGGTTGTCTCTTTTCAAAAAAAGTCTCTTGCCTCAGAGGATCTGATGGGTTTCAAAATAATAAACAAAAGTTACTTTTGGTTCATATGTTGGGTGCCTTTTCCACCCCTGGATCCCCCTCTTTCGGGCTCAGACCCTTCTCGACTATTTGCTTACCTTCATCGGACTCACTGTGGTTTTCAATGCAATTTTGTCTGTGACATTCACAAATCTTAATGTCTTTTTAAACAGTTCACTGTGGACATCCCTCGGCAGTGTTCACTGTGGTTAACACACTGTCTATTGGGACTTTAGACTTCGCCCCTTGTTTATCGGCATCCCTCCTTCAGGTTCACTCTTGCCAACTTTGTCAACAGTTTTCCGAGGCGGGATTCATTTCCCTTAGCTCCACAAACATCTGTCGGTCAAAGACTTTCGACTGTACAGAGGATTTTACTGGAACCCTGTAGGACCACTTTGACCCCCTTTCTCGCCTTTCCCAAAGCCTTCTGGTAATGGTAGTTTCCACAATCTGGTAATCGCTGAGAGTTTCCCGAGTGAACCCCCACATGGTGCCTGACTCTTCTGCTTTTCCTTCTTTTTTTAGTATCAATAGTTCATTATGCTTTCACTGTTCAATTAGCGGTTTGCTACTTTTTGTTCAACATAGTTCGGTTTCTTATTGGCTCTCCCCTCGGCTTACTGGCTGTGATGAACTGCTCGTCTTTTCTTCTCTTTGGAGTCATGCTTGGTACCACTGAGACAAGCATCTCTCCCCGGCTTGGTTATCAGCGCAAGAGGGTCCGGTGTACCGTTGACATCTGCTCCAATACACGCTGGCTATTCGCGGTTTTAGGATTCCTTCCGCCGAGGTTTCACAGGCCTTGGTTGAGAAAGGGCAAGGTGGTTGTTCTCCTTGTCTCCCTGCCTTGCTCGTATTGTGCCCTCGTGCTCCACGTTTTATCCCTGTGGAGAAGGGAAAGGGCTGTTTGGTGTGTGATTCTGGTCAGTTGCCTCACTTTGCATGACCCTTGTGTTGCGAGATATCAGATAAATGTTTCTGGTGTTTGTCCGTTGTCTTTTGTGTTGTGCGAAAGTGTTTGTCGGAACAGGGTGTGGGGGGCAGAGATAGTGTTTGCATATCCTATGTGGTAGGTTGGGGAAAAGTTGTCAATAGAAGGGGTATACCGCGTCTCACCCGTCAGTGTCCCACTTCCACTCCCTGAGGACCCCTCATCCAGGATATCCTCCCTCACTGGCCCACCCCCAGGAAATGGATCCAATAGCGATGGCAGTGTCCTAGCCACCTGGATGACAGATCCCTGGGGACTAATCAGGGAGGCACCTTCAGGTTTCTCACAGACCACAGATCCACCCAACAATGGAAATCTGCCCCACAGCAGAAATTGTAGTCTGAGAGCCTCTTCTCCGCTTACATGTAGACGATTCGCTTCAGCTGTTGTGATGCTCATTGCTTTATAACTCTAACAGCAGTTGTCAGAAGGGCAGCAAGGCCCTTTTGAATTTGCCTTAATTTGCCATTAAATTAATCTGCCCCATGTATTACTTCTATTAAAACCAACTCCCTGCACCTGGGCATTACAGCAAAATTTTGTCCTAATTCCACACTACCTATTTTTGGCAAAGGATGTAGAGGTGGAAGTTACAGCGCAGCCTCAGGCATATCTGGAGTACAAAGATCTTCTTTCTGATGTCCAATCAGGATTGCGGCCTAGGAGAATGGATATTGCAATTATAGATGTCAGAGGTGCGCTATTGAGGATCAGCAGCCTCTGTCGCCCTGCTGCTTTAATTCTTTTTGATTTGTCGGCAGCTTTTGACACAGCAGAACGTATCGTTCTAATTAATCGCTTCGATCAGGAAACCTGACCTGAAGGGATGGCACTGACCTGTATTCGTTCTTTCCTAGCGGGCAGGGGTCCAAAAAAACCACTCAACCAGTCTAATTCTGTATCTTCTCCTCTGGCCTTGGGATTCTGAATGGTTAATTGCTCTCCCCTATTCTTGAACATCAATATCTTCTCTTGACCAGCGGATTGCTGCTCATGGTCTGTGGTGTCACCTACATGCAGACCCTGTTGGCCCTCTACAGAGCGTTTAATACTAAGGAGGCAAACGTTTGCTTGGAGTACAGAAGTGGATGCTTTATTGGCTTTGTCTTAACATTGATAAAGCAGATATTCTTATTCAGTGATTCTACTTTAGATATTCTACCTTTTTCATGACCCTTAGCTTGTTTCTGCTCCTACCTTAGCTCTCCCTGTCCGAAATTTTTATAATTTAGGACAGTGGTTTTACTTTTGATCCCCAGGAGACAGCGACTGTCAAATCTACTTTTGATCCCCAGGAGACAGCGACTGTCAAATCTGCTTAGGATCCATTTATATACACTTAACTGAACATTATCGTTAAGTCTCCTTTCAGGCTTAAGTTCTTTCTTGCCTAACAGACAACAGCATACGTAAATATTCTCTGAAAGCTCATGGAGGCTCTTCACGTTGTTACTGAGCATCCTAAGCATTTGTTGCTTTAAAAAATGATTGCTGCTCCTTTTTTTGCATAAACCCTTTACTTTCCATTGATGAGCATATACAGGCTCGTGCTTTAAACTTTGGTTGCAAATGCTCAGTGGCCAAGCCCCACTGTATCTGTCTCAGCTGGTTATTTTTAATTTCAGCATATTTATTTGCCATTTATAATGTGCTTATACAGCAAATTCAAGGCGCAACAAGACCTGCAGGAGGGTAGGGGAGGACAGGGATGAAGAAAAATAAAAATGGTCCTAATAGCTGGGGTGAAGTCGGAGGCGGAAAGGGCCCATGTGTTCGGCGAGTGCTAAGGGGATGCCAGGTAGACAAGTGCCAGGGGACTGCAAAGAGTGCAGGGGAAAAACAGGTCCACAAGCTAAGTGCAAGGAATGGGCTGGATGGGCTCAAGGGGTACAGGCCCAGCCAGCTGATACATGGAGAGAGAGCCCGCTAGGGAAAGTGCAGGTAAGGGGGGGGGGGGTTCAGGTGAGATTAAGTGCAGTGGTAGACTGGTCATGGAGGGCATGTGCACTATATGAATCTGAAGGAACCAGGCAGCCAGTCAAAATTAGGCAGCGGGGGACATTAGCAGGGGAGGAGGAGAGGGAAGAAGGAAGAGAAAAGGATATAGGTCATGTCATTTATAACTCACCTGTACGCAAGTGTTTCTAGGCATGACAAGACAAGGGAGGGAAGACCGGGGAGGACTAGACAAACGATCTTACTAGGCCTTGTGCCAGTTAGATTGTGCAAGTGCGACAACGCAAAGTGCAGGGGAAAGGGAGAGAGAGATATATCCCCCACCCCCACTCTCTGCCTAGAGAAGCGTCTGACCCTCAGAGTTGGAGGCAGTTGAGCGAAGGGCTCGAGAAGGAAGGTATTTTGGACAACATAATTGGATGTAGTGTGGCCAGAAAGCATTGTGGACAATGCAGAGGGTCTTCAACTTGATCCTTGCAGCAACCGAGAGCCAGTGGAGAGATTTCAGGGCTGGAGAGATATGGTTCATGGGCTTGAGGGCAAGGTCAAGTCTTGCAGTCCTGTTCTGGATTAGTTGCGGAGAATAGAGTAAGGCAGATTGAGAAAGAGGCTGTTGCAGTAATCCAACCTAAAGAGTACCAGGGCTTTGGAGACAGTGAGCCTCTGGGGGAAAGTGAGAAAAAGAATACGGAGTTGGCTGCAGAGTTGCAGTCTGTGGCAGTCGACCTTCCTTACCAGACCTTCCTACCAGAGTCTCTCTACACTTGTTGCTGTTTTTTGTGGGTGGACCCATAAAACCTCTTCCTAGCCACGGAGCGGCCGCGGAGTTGGCTGCAGAGTTGCAGTCTGTGGCAGTCCGTGAGCAGGAGTGACCGGCAGACTCCTGTCTGCCTGCATGGAGGCCGGAAGGGGTGAAACACCCCCGTCTTCACCTCTGCGAGGTGAAGAAGAGGACATGCAATGGCTGAGGAGCTCAAACCAAAGACCTTCGTCTACTAGACCTGACCTCCCTCGCCCACTCTCAAGAAAAAGACATCCTACCAACTTGGGGCCCCAAACCGCTAGCCCTCTAGTACACTCAACACGAGTCCGCTTTGGGAAAAACCAATCAGGGCCAAAGCGAAGCCCCAGCGCCAGCCCCAAGAAAGGATACCGCCAGTGTGGAAACACTTCAAACCAGACTCATTGCGGCAATCGTGTCCCGCGAGGTCCAAGAGCGGCTGCGGGCGCCTGAGTTGGTGAAGCCCCACGCGGTCAGGTTCCCAGTGCAGCCGACCGAAGGGTGGGCGGCGAGGGAACCACATGCGGCTTCGCCGCTCGTTGCAGCCCAGGAGGGCTTTCAAAAACCTCTTACCGGAGTTCGGGCCTCGGAGGTTCTTCGATCGCCTGGAGCCCTGGGTTCGACCGGCGCATTGTGTGACGGCGCGGAGGGCTGTGGCAGGGGTGGCCTCTGTCGAGGAGGTGGGGAGCCGCAGGGGCTCGCTCTCCCACCTGCCGCCCCGCCAGCACTCGTCCTGGAAGTTACAGAGGTGCCGACAGCGTCATCGGAGAAGGTGGGGCGTGCTAATATTCATGCGCCCGAAAAGGAGGGACCACTTCCTCAAGGGGGTGGAGCCAAAGACCAACAAACTGAGGTAGCCTACTGTAGAGCTTCAACCTGCAAAGCCTCCAAATATGCTGAATTTAGAGGGCGAATCCCCTTCCATTGACTCATTGCTTCCACACACTTACCCAAACAAAAGTTTGAAAAATAAGAGTTCCCAAAGAAAAAAAGAAACCAAAGCAAACAAAGAAAGAAGAAGGGTCCGGCCGGTCGAGCACCACAGTATAAAAAACACTTGGACCAACTCGTAACGAACGCAGCGATCTGCAGTTCTTTAAAAGCATACTTCATCAGCCAAGGGAAACGAAAATATGATGTCCTCCTAGAACTGACGGACGCTGAAATATTGGACGCAACGGACGATCTCGCTGGGGGCCCTAAAGCATGCAAGTTTCCTTATGCACCGAAAGATCCTTTACCGCTTTCTGTTGAAAATGACAACACCCGTGAAGTTTTTCCTCTCCTGGAAAGCCCAAGAGCCGATTTGCTTACAACATTGGGCAGTCCAAAAACTGCTCCATTCAACCTTCCTCCAACGAGCCCACCTGCCTCGCTTGCTGAAATTCCCCAGAGGAATAGCCCAAAGGGCCCTCTAAACTATCAACCTGCCCCTCAAAGTATTGAGACCCGGGAATTCGATTCTTCAGCCAAAAACCAACACCAACAGGAACCAACCTCAGCAGTCCCGGATACAGGACTCCACTCTCCTAAGGCTAAATCACAGCCTCTTTCTTCACCCCGCTGCCATAATATTTCACCTCGAAGGAAAAGTGCTGGTGGGACCCAATTGGAGGGAGCCCTCAATGAAACACCGCTGAAAAAACGAGACCTGACCACATTGATGTCAGCTTTGACGATCGCACTCGCTCCTTTTGGCAAATTATATGAAGCCATAAACGATACGTTAAAGGACCAAACTACCTTGATTGCAATGACTCACACGAAAATGACATACCTTGAAGGGTATATAACCGCAAAGGAAAAAGTTGACAGCGTTATATATGACAAAATCATTGGTGTCCCTTCACAAAAAAAACCTGAAAAGTCGACTCAATCAGTCCACTCAATCTTAATTAAAGATACAAGAGATTTTGCATCAGACCGACCCAATGGCAGAAAAAGGAAGAGAATCGGGGTCGAAGATCCAACAAACTGGAAAACAGGTTCCAAGCAAAATCTGCTTTGACTTTGGGAAAGAGTTCAGAAAAAACCAAAAAGGAAAAGAAAACATCGGACCTCTCAGAACATTTCTTTCGAAGGGATTGTGTCCTCCGACGTATTCTTTATCTTAGATATCTCCTTCCAGCTCTGCTGGACTCAGAAATTTTTTCTCTAGAGGGCGCTGCACGTCGACGTCCGCCGAGTCGATGTCCCTCGACAGCCGCCGTGTCGACGTCATCCTGCCTATAAAGGCCGCGCGCAGCGTCCGTTGCTCAGTTCCGTTTTTCCGTACTTACTCAGTGCCTCGGAATACCGTTGCTCAGTTTCGTAGACAAATTATCCTATTTACCTCGAGATATTCGATCCGTACTCGATGGCTTCCGCGTCAAGCGTCCCCTCGGTCCGGCTTGAAAAAATGCCGAGATTGTGGGAAAAAGATGTCGCTGACTGACCCTCACAGAGTTTGTCTGTGGTGTTTGGCAGCTGAACACCATTGTTCGGAGTGCGAGGACTGTATGTCCATGACAGCTAAGGCCCTGAAGGAGCATAGGGGGAAGCTGGAGAAAGGTAAGACTTCAAAAGCTTCTTCTTCCTCGACGAAGTTGAGACATACGTCTCCTCATCACCATTCGCGCTCCAGGTCTCGGAGTGGGTCCCATCACTCCTCGAGATCAAAGCACTCTTAAGAGGAGACGTCGAAGATCCCCATCTCCGTCCTCCTCTTCCTCTGTTTCTCCTAAGAGAATCCCTTGCCCCACGAAACATAGTTCCCGGGCTGAATGGGAGGAATTCCGCAAAAATATGATGAGCATCTTAGAGAAAGCGGCCTCGACCCCCTCGAAGACTGCCGAGAGCGATGCTCTGGTCGAAAGACCCGAAGGTCAAAAATGCCGCGAGTCGCAGTAACCGGCGAAGGAAGCTTCTCGAGCGCGTCACGAACCCTCGAGTAAAGCTATGACCTCAAAACCTTCTTCGAAGGTTCCTTCGACGCCATCGACGAAGGTTCCGTCGACGCCGAGGTCGGTGTCTTCGACGCCGTTGTCGAAGGGACCTTCGACACACGGGTCTGTCGACTCAATGCCATCTTCGACACCGGCGTTGACGCCAAGGAAAGTCACGGTTACGACGCACCCAGTGGCTATCCCTAGGTCCTCGATGACGATGGCGTCGAGATTGTCAACTTCCACGAGCAGAATCCCAATTCTATCGAGGACCTCGAGGCCTCCGCCTTTGTTTTCGACTCCACGCCCGAAGCCTTCGACGTCGACGACATGCAGATGGATTTTACACCCTTTGTGAGTTCAGAACAATTGAGAACTATGTCCTCAATTATGGAAGAGGGAGAACTATCTGAACAGGAAGACAAATTTGAGTTGCAGGGACCTGCAACCCCAGTTAGAGAGGAGTTATCCTCAGAAGAACGCAGGTTAAAGGATCTTCATGATTCCTTACATGAGGCAAGTGGGTTAGACACTTCCCCTGGAAAAAGGCGGATGACAGTTTAGAAAAACTGCAAACATCAAAAGCAGCAGCAAAATCCCTAGGCGCTGCAATCCGTCAGACACCTTTTCGTCCCACAGGAACCTCTGCGAGGGGCAAGTCCTTTCGCTTCTACTCCGCATTCGGAAGAGGTAGAGGAAGACCAGCTCAAAGGGGACAAAGAAGAACTACAGGAGGTGGACGGGGTAGATATTCAAAAGCCGCAGCAACAGCAGGTGCCTCTTTACCATCGGCATCTGCATCAGCCGCCCCAAAACCACTCTGAGGACTTCCCTCACAGGACACCTGTAGGAGGCAGGTTAACTCAACATCTGGCGGAATGGCAGGCTATCACGTCAGATGCTTGGGCATTGGAAACAGTTGCCCAAGGTTACTGCCTGCCTCTCCTACGCATACCTCAGAGTAGGGATGTAACTGTATTACGGTATACCGTTAAAGATACCGTGAACCACTTAATTGAACAATAATAACCGTCACATTGTTTATACCGGTATATCGTTTATACCGTTAAGTGTGCTTTTCAATCTGATTGGGAAAGGCTGCAGCAAGCAAGTGCTGCAGTGTCTTGGTCTTGCACTGTTGGATGTGCCATCTGCCAAGTAGTTTCAGTTGGAGCAGTTTTTAATGCCATTCCATAAAAACCACACATGCCTGACACAAGATCAATATGTTAGCAATAGGAAGAATAAATACCGTGCCAAGAAGGAAAAGGGTTTACTTTGGGTTGACGGCTTTGGGGTTTATATATTTATAATGAATAATGTTTTCTAAACATGACAGTGGCGGATTTCCCTGGTTCTATTATTGAATTTACATATAATAAGTCACACTGCGAAATTCACTCATCTCTGTGGGTATTCCTTGCTGCCATACCAAAGGGTAATCTGTCCGTGATTACTGAACACCTTTTGGCCCGCAAGTAAACTAAAGGCTGTAACGTAAAGAGAGAGTGCGTGTGTGTGTGTGTATGCGGACAAGCGTATACTACCATCAGCCTCCATTGATCTGCGGCATGTAGGTTATCAAGATGGCAACATGTTCATCTTCACCATTAGCCAGTGGGGGAGCTAAAAGCCTAAATGACCACTTAAGAAAAGCTATTAAAGCGCATCCCGGAAGTGCATTCGTAAGTGCACCGACTGTTGGACTGTCTGCCCTTTTCTGAGTGCTCCCTGGTCTGCTGCTGTTTGGAATTTACCCTGTTGGACTGTCTGAAGGTGCTCGTCGGCAAGAGGAATCTTCATGTGCTACGAAACGCGCCTCGTTGGACTGCTGCTGTGACGTGGTGCCTCGCACGCCCACAAGTGTTCCTATTGGTTCCTCCCAGCCCACGCCCACCAACGTGTTCCCGCAGCCTATATTTCCCGAGTGTACGCGCATCCGCGCGCGCATCCCGGAAGTGCATTCGTAAGTGCACCGACTGTTGGACTGTCTGCCCTTTTCTGAGTGCTCCCTAGTCTGCTGCTGTTTGGAATTTACCCTGTTGGACTGTCTGAAGGTGCTCGTCGGCAAGAGGAATCTTCATGTGTTACGAAACGCGCCTCGTTGGACTGCTGCTGTGACGCGGTGCCTCGCACGCCCACAAGTGTTCCTATTGGTTCCTCCCAGCCCACGCCCACCAACGTGTTCCCGCAGCCTATATTTCCCGAGTGCACGCGCATCCGCGCACGCATCCCGGAAGTGCATTCGTAAGTGCACCGACTGTTGGACTGTTTGACGGGACACGGGTGGCGCTGGTTAGAGGTGACTTATAGCGATTCGATTCATAGAATTCCTAAGACGCGTGAGTTAGAAGGTTGGAAGGTCTCGTCTATTGCCTACACGAGAGTATAGGAAATTTAAAAACATGGTCAATGGCCTACGTAGTGGGCGGAAAATTCGTGACACCCTACCTGAATTCGGCAACGATTCAGGTAATACTATCAATGAGTCTATTAAGGGGGTTTCCTTATCTGCCACTGCAAATATGGGGCTATCTTTGACTGATGTCTCTCTGTGTGTTGGCCCTATGCTCAATTCATGCTCCAGAGTTACGGCCAAGATGCGTCTGTTAGAGAACGCCCCCATTATCCACCATTTGATTGGAGTTGGTGATATGGGTCCTACTGACCCTATTGAGAGTGTTGCTACATTTAAAATTAATGATCTTAATGAATGTGAGGAGATAGCGTATAACCAATCTCACTCGATGTCTCCAAAGTCTCTTACTAATATGTGTGCTCCGGCTTTTGCTGGAGCTACGTCAAGTAACAACAAATTAGCGGATGTCTCTATAATACCACCTGGTATTGAGGCTGCATTGGGGAATCGTTTGAGGTTCTCAAAGGCTCCCTCCACACCCGTTACTCAAGCAAGATTTGGTATTGAAAACGTCCACTTATTTAATAATGTCGTTGCCTCATCTCAAAGCATGAGTGGGACAGCTATTATGGGTCCTAACAAACTGATGGGAAGGGACTACAACAAAGTTAAATCTAGTTCCCCCACTGACACAAAAATCAATAATGACCCTATAGATGTACTCTCTCTGTCGGATCATGAAATTGCGATGTTCTCTGCCTCACAGAATCCAGATGTTAGACACCATGGTACTCATAATGTAATGGAGCAACAAAAATCATGCAATGAGTCTATGGGCACTGATTTTCCGGTAATGACAAGACTATTAAACCTGCTAGATAAAGGCCATGAACAAACGCATGGCGAAATAGGTATCCTAAAAGGTGTTCTAGTTGACGTTTTGTCAAAGATTAGTAGGATTGAAGGTTATCTATTTGCCTGTGATGTGGGTGCTATGAGTAAGGACACAAAAAAGGTGGCTCACGAGTCTGCCAACCAAATGATACACCAAGAATTGAAATCAGAGGCAACTCAACCTCGTATTGAGGGCATCCATCAGGCCTCGCAAACCTTGGCAGATCCAAGGATGGCAGGGGAGAGTAAACCATCCTTCGCTGCTATAACAGCTGTCCCCAAAATCGATCCCAAAGAAGGGATAGAACCAATGATTCAGAAGCTGTCTTTGGCCATTTCAGCTAATGTGCTGGCTATACAGCAGCTGACGAATCGTTTTAGTGATTTCCCGCGTGACTTGCCTTCTGCAGATTGCACCATTCGAGAAACGGGGGGAACAAAGGAAGGGCTACATATTGAGGGGACTGTATTCCCTAGTAACCTGTCTGATCTTACCAATCTAATTGACCTTGGGGAGGAACTATATCCAAAAGACCCCCCTATAGCCATCCTATCTTCCCCCATAATTCCTCAAGTTCCGATAGGCGAAGTCATGACTAGGAAGCAGAGAAAAATGGCTGCAAGAGCCCAAAAAAGGAAATTCCATCAAGAAAAAAATATTAAAGCTGCCAACAAAAAAATAAAAAATGACTTTATGACAACATATGCTCATAATGAGGCGAACAAGAAGCCGTGTTCTCTTATGATATCTGAAGACCAGGTTATCGACTTGGAGCAACTTAATCCAGAATCCAAAGAACTATTGAATCTACCTAGGTCCCGTGATTCTCCCGGTGTAAACCCAAAGAGACTGTGTGATAATAATAGTAAAATGCATGCTGATTTGGAATCAGGTACCCTAGGTGACGCAATGGAAGCCGTACAACAAGATATAAATTTGGAACCAACTAACTTTAAGCAATCAAATCTGCTGAATTTTTTCCCTAACATGAGAATTAAGAAAGCATCGCACATAATGAAGGGAGGAAATGGTCCGAGAGTGTTGAAAGAGCACAGAAATCCAGCTCAAAAACAAGTAATTAAGATTGACATTAAAGAACATCGGGAAGGTTCTCGGACTCCTTTGCATGTGAATGGTTTAATCGACTCCCCGACCCTGGAAGACCATAGTGGAGAAATCACCGGGGCTGGTGTCCCCATCGATATACTCCCAGACAAGGTTGACCTACAGCTGTCCCCAGAGTTGCCATCTATCATGGGTTGGGAATCTAATGAAACATCTAATGGGAAAATGCTAAATCGATCTGCTATCCTCAAAGTTTTTCAGGATATACCAGCATTGAGAACCATCAGATCTTCTGATATTGATTGGGTTAGGTTGTCTTCCAATAATAACAATAGGATGATCTGTGGCTATCATTCGCACATCATCATGAGGATGATTTGGGCTCAAAGATCTGATTTTGAATTAATGGGTTTAACCCCATTGATATTTCAAAATGAAGATTCAGCTAAATCCTTTGTTGATAAAACAGCCCCTAAGCAGATTATGCAAATGGGGCCTAATGAGGGAGTATTCCCAGCCCCATTGAATGAAGAACTTTTTAAGCAATTTATGACTCTAGCGATGGCCTGCTCTGGTATTAAGTCAAATGATCATTTAGATCAGTTTTCGTCCTCTAGGAATCTAGCCAATAAATAGAATAAGGAGAAGGGACTTACATTAATGTCCTGGAATGCCTGCGGCCTGAAATGAAAAATTTTAGGCTCTGGGCATCTCGAGTGGAACCTGAAGCCCGCCCTGAGATCATCCTGATTCAAGAATCTATGCATTTGTCCCACTTCGATGTTCCAGGGTATTGTACCCACATTCAACCTGCTATCAAGGGCCCATTGGGACGTCCATCTGGTGGCCTTGCCGTCCTCATTGACAAGGCCTACAGAATTTCCTCCGAATTGGTCTTTGCTGATTACTCTATGATAGCAGTAAAACTAAGAGGTATAGGTTGCGGTACTGGTACATTGGTGGTTATCTGTTTGTACTGGAATCATGTCCACATAGCACAGTCTGATTTACAGGAGATTTTAGACAAAATCCTTGTTGATATCATATCCAATGATCCAGGCACCCCAATTATTGTTGGGGGGGATTTCAATGCCTCGTGTTTTATACCATCCAATTGTATACATTCTCGTTCCTCGACTCTTTCTATGCATTTGGGGAAGCAGTGGGTCGATTATTTTCTTGCATGGGACATCCAATTGGTAACCCCCAACCTTGATCATTATAGTTATACCTGGGCTCGGGGTAAGGCATCATCAATGATCGATTACTTCTTTGTCTCTACTAATCTCATGCCTGATGTTGTTTCACTAGACATATGTGACCCAGTTTTGGGTGATCATATGGCTTTACTCCTTAATTTGAAATCTTTGCCCCGACAATATGATAAAGATTTGGCTTTAACTACAATTATCTTAGATCGGCCAAAAATCAGTTTACGTTGGAACGGCAGTTTATGCTCGAGAATGATGGACCGATTGAAACACGACACTATTATACATGTCCCAGAGGTTAGAGCTGGTAGTGATTGTCCCATTGTCGAAAGGAATAATGGACTGAGAATCCACACTCATGTTCAGTATTTAACATCAATAAATCAAAACACCCATTCATTGTTTCATCATCATACATTTAATTTAGCAATAATAAATCTTCGCAAAGAGAAACGTAAGGACATACGTAGCCTTGGCCCTCCTTATTTGATGGGAGACAATTACGCGAAGTTAAAAGCGAAAATTCATCAGATACCGTAATAGGCTTAAAATTATGAAACATGAATTATTGATAGCTGACAATCAGAATATTCTATCCTGCCTCCTAAGACATGACTCCCGGCAAGTTTGGTCTGCTTTACGACAGCTGACTGGAGTTTCCTCGTCAGTGAAAGAAGCAGCCGTAACTGCCACTACTTGGGCTACATATGTACAAGCTAAATTTGCCCTTCCACCACGTTTTGCTGATATTGGCACCATGAACTACCAAACCATGATTTTAAAAAAATCCCCCTGGGTTTTGGATGATATTATTCGAGCAATTGGTAAGATCAAGCCCTCTCGGGCCCCTGGCCCTGATGGCATCCCACCATGTTTGATAAAAAAGGACCCCCTTTTTTGGGCAAGAATTCTTGAGAACAAATTTGACAGTGTCTATTTGACAGCTTGTATTCCACCTTCGTGGTGCTCGGCGAATATCATCCCCATTTATAAAAAAGGGAGTTGGGATGATCCGAACAATTTTAGACCTATTGCACTCATGGATGCATCAGCGAAGATCTTTACCTATTTATTGCTGGAATCCATTCTACATATTATAGATCGATTAGACATTTTGCCTAAATATCAGGTGGGCTTTCGCAAACAAATGGGGTGCTCGCTTAATGCCTTTATACTAGCACATCTATATGCCCAAACCAAGGGGAAACACACCGGCCCGATCTACATGGCAGCCTTGGATTTAACGGCGGCGTTTGATTCAATCATCCGCGCAGTTCTTTGGGAAAAAATGGCCGCTTATGGCTTCCCGATGTCCTTGGTGGCCATATTAGCCCTTCTCCATCAAAATACTACTTATCGAATAAGACTTACTAAAGAAGGAGCTCTAACTGATAAAATACCCACAGAAATCGGCCTTAAACAGGGGTGTAATTTGGCTGCAGTCCTATTTAACCTATATTTGGCTGATCTTGACACAGCCTGGGCTGATGTGTCATTTCCAGTGAAATTGGGTAGTCTGGTAATCAACTGGCTCGCATTTGCGGACGATCTTTTGTTTATGGATCGCACCCCGTTTGGCCTACAGGCCAAATTGACAGCTTTTCAATCCTATGCTTATAAAAACAACCTTCAAGTAAACACACTGAAATCGTTTATTATTGTGATATCTGATGGGAAAAGGAAAATTGCCAAATTTACCTGGTTGCTTAATGAGTGTATGATTCCTAAAGTTAGGATGATGCGCTATCTAGGCTATCACCTTTCCGATTCCTATTCAATAGGAATGTGGAAAGAGATGATTAAGAATAAAGTTAAACCTCTCACTTCCCAAATGAAAATCATATATTACAGATATTGTAAATTTTCCTTGGACCCTTTAATACAATTTTACTTATTAAAGGTAGAACCAATACTCTTGTATAGTCTAGACATTTGCACATCTGAGATAGTTTTTTTTGGATTGCACACAGGGCAAATTATGGAAACAAGTTCTGGGGATGGCTATGTCAATACCGAACACGATAATCTGCCACGAAGTTGGGATCCTACCCATATCTGTTAAATGGCATTGGCGACGACTTAATAACTACGTCAAATTATTGGCTCCACCGAAAAAATCCCTCTATGAGGACCTAGCACAAGTACTGAATGAGGAGAATGTACCTTCGATGGTAAAATATAAAGATAAAATGGACAAAATGTTAAATGAAACCATGATTGATAAGGCTGATTTAATAATAGGAATTCCAGCATGTAAAAAGAAATTCCAAAAATACTTCTGTTGTGTTATGGTGGACCAAATTGGTAAAAGCAAAATGTATTATGAATATGCCAAATTTATTAGAAAATTTGGAGACCGTGCGCATTATTTGGATATTTTCCCGCGAACACTGCTAGAAAGCTGTATATGAGGTTTAAACTGAATCAATTTATCACAAATGAAAGGTTGTTTCTGTGGGATCAATCTAGCTGCAGTAAATCTATGGGTTACTGTCGCTTTTGTGAACAAGGGAGAGTGCTTGAAACCTTGAAACATCTTACTATGTTTTGTCCATTTTTCAATTCTCAAAGGAATTTATCCTTTGGGCTGTATATGTACAATGATTCTGATACTTGGAAAGAATCCTTGTGGAGAAGGTGTATGGAAGGTTCTAGCCAACAGCTGATTTTATGTCTGACAAGATTTTTAGGATCTTTGGATTCAATTTTAATGGCGCAGTATAAACTACTTATAGAAACTACGGTTTAGCCTATTTCGAGAAACTGAAGTTTTAATTTGATAAGGATATTGTACTATATGGTATTCTGTTTGTGTGATATTGTTATGCCTTGTTATTGAGGAAAGGTTGATGAGAAATTTTAGATGTATTTGAATTTGTAAATTCGAATGTGATTTGAAGAAAAAAAAAAAAAAAAAAAAATTGATTTACAATTCTAGAAACCTCCTATGTTATTATTTTTATATGTAATCTGTTTTTGATTTTGTAAAGGTTTGTTTTAAACCATAAACAATAAAAAAAGATATTCAATTTGCTTTGGCAGTCGCAGCAGGGCCCCCACCCACCTCCCTCCTCATCTCCACATGTGTGTTTGTGTTTGGTGGAAGCAAGGGGTGGCATTTCAGTGGAAAGTATGTTGAAAAGCCCAATTCTGGCCCTGGGTGCCTGGTTTTGTTTGTGATGATAAATCTGACAATGTATGACCTTTTAGAAAATATTTGTTAAGATTAGTTAACTCCACCTGCTATACTGCGATAACCATGATATACCGTCATTTGGCAAGAAGGTTATCGTACCGTCATAAAACTAATACCGTGACACCCCTACCTCAGTTATCCACCGGGGATCAGCTCTCAGAAAGCTCCAGATCCGCTCCTCTTGCAGGAAATTTTGGACCTGCTAGAGAAAGGTGCCATAGAACCGGTACCTGTAGCGGAGAGGAACAAGGGCTGGTACTCCCCTTACTTTCTCATTCCAAAGAAAGACTGAGATCCATCTTGGACTTGCGAGAATTGAACAAATTCCTCAGGAAAGACAAATTCAAGATGTTAACTCTTTCTCAGATACTTCAGGCCCTTCAGTTCCAGGACTGGTTGGTATCTCTGGACCTTCAGGACGCTTATTTCCATGTGCCTATCCATCTCAAACACAGGAAATACCTGAGGTTCGCAATTGGCAACTCTCATTATCAATTTCGAGTGCTGCCATTTGGGCTGACCTCCGTCCCGAGGGTCTTCACCAAGTTAATGTCGGTAGTGGCGGCAAGTCTAAGGAGGGAATGGATTCACGTCTACCCCTACCTGGACGATTGGTTGATCAGGGCTGTATCTTCGGAACAAGCTCAGATCCAGCTAAATCACTTTTGCCACTCCCTTCACAGACTGGGCTTCTCCCTCAATTTAAAGAAGTCACAAATGATACCATCGCAGAGACTCCAGTTCATCGGAGCGATCCTGGACACTTCCCTGGGAAAAGCCTCGCCACCAGAGGTGAGGGCTCAAGATATTCTACAGATGGTTACCAAGTTCCAAAATGCCCAACATCTCCCAGCCTTCGACTTTTTGAGGTTGCTAGGCCTCATGGCATCCTGCATTTTCCTAGTGCCAGAGGCTCGCCTGAGAATGAGATCCCTCCAGTGGGCACTGAGGACTCAGTGGTCAAAATTCTCAGGAAGAATGACAGATCTTCTTCAGGTTCCTGACAGGGTGGCTCGAGACCTTCAGTGGTGGGCCTGTCAGGAGAACATTCTGAAAGGAGAACAGTTTTGGCAACCCTGGCCGGAGATAACAGTAGTCACGGATGCCTCACTCACGGGGTGGGGAGCCCACGCCAACGACTTGACCATCAGCGGTCGTTGGTCTCCATCGGAGTCCAGACTACATATCAACCTGTTAGAGCTGAGGGCCATCAGACTTGCGCTGAAGGCGGTCCTGCCAGCTGTACAAGGGAAGAATGTCCTGATAATGACGCACAACACAGTGGCCATGCATTACCTCAACTAAAGAGGAGGCGTAGGATCACTACCCCTGTGCAGAGAGGCGATGCAGCTCTGGTTTTGGGCAATCCAAGAAGGAATCTCTCTATCGGCAGTTCACCTAGCCGGAGAGAAGAACTTGACAGCGGACGCTCTGAGCAGGCAGAGCACAGTCTCCCACGAGTGGGAACTAGCTCAGGAAGTCCTTCAAGAGATCTTCGCCCTTTGGGGAACCCCTCAGGTGGATCTGTTCGCCACCAGTGTCAACAGGAAGTGCGATCTGTTCTGCTCAAGGGAATTTCCCCCGAGAGGAGCTCTGGGAGATGCGTTCATAGTGGACTGGGAGTTTCCGCTTCTGTACGCGTTCCCACCGGTCCCTGTCATTCCTCAAATGATCAGGAGGTTGAGAAGATTCTGGAAAACCATGATCCTAATTGCCCCGGATTGGGCCAGGAGAACGTGGTACCCGGACCTTCTAGACTTGTCCATCTGCCCTCCAATTCAACTTCCACTCAGAGAGAACCTACTCTCACAGAAGGGAGGTCAGGTTCTCCATCCAGACATCAAAACCCTCAACCTTCACGCTTGGCTTCTGAAAGGCTGAGGTACAAGGATTGGGACCTCCCTGATGATGTTATGGAGGTGTTGCTTTCGGCAAGGAGGCCAGCAACAAAGTCTTTATACCGCTGCCGTTGGAACAGATTTTGCAGCTGGTGTAGAGAAAAGAATATCGACCCCTTTTCATGTGGTACACCAATGGTTTTGTCCTTCCTACTCTATTTGGCGAATTCAGGCCTTCAAGTTGGCACCATTAAGGGCTATCTCGCAGCGCTATCCATCTTTAAGCGCACTGCGGAAGAACCATCCTATTTCAAGTTTTACCCTTGGTAATAGTTTCTAAAGGGGTTAACCAACATTTATCCCCCAAGACCATTCCAGGTTCCCCTATGGGATTTAAACTTAGTCCTAACTTTCCTGATGGGCACACCTTTCGAACCACTCCATTCTTGTTCGTTAAGATTTCTTACCCTTAAAACTGTTTTATTAATAGCACTTACATCTGCTAGAAGGGTGAGCGAGTTGAGTTACAAGCTCTTTCTTGTAAACCCCCTCATACAATCTTTCACAAAGACAAAGTTGTCCTGCAAGTGAAGCCTAATTTCCTCCCAAAGCTGGTTTCTGAATACCATATCACTCAGAAGATTACCCTGCCATCTTTCTATCCTACTCCTCATCCGGGAAAAGAGGAAGAGAGGTTACACAGGCTGGACCCTAGAAGGGCTTTAAGTTTTTACATCAGTAGACTGGCCAGGATAAGACAAGCAGACCAGCTGTTTGTAGGCTACACAGGTCATAAGATGGGGTTACCGATAACTAAGCAGACCATTTCCAGATGGATAATTCTAGCCATTTTGGAATGTTATAAACTGGCAGGAAAAGAGCCCCCTCAAAACCTTAGGGCTCATTCGACCAGAGGTATTGCAGCTTCATCGGCCCTCAAAAGAGGAGTGCCGGTTAAAGACATTTGTGCGGCCGCCACATGGTCGTCCGTCCATACCTTTACACGATTTTACAACTTGGATTCCTCCTCCAGTCAAGAGACTAGGTTTGGAAGGACAGTATTGCGCACTATTCATCAATAGAAGGCAGCATGAAGTCAGTACTCCCACCTCCAATAATAGAATACTGCTATGGGAGCCTATCTAAGATAAGGAATACGTCGGAGGACACAATCCCTTCGAAGAACAAGTTACTTCTTACCTTGTAACGTTCTTTCGATGGGATGTTCCTCCGACGTATTCCTTATCGACCCTCCCATCCATCCCCGCAGTTCTACTTCCCTTGTTGTTGCAGATTATGCTCCTTCAGGGTGATTAGTCTAGTCCAGACAGAAATACTGTGGGCTACAAAACGGAACTGAGCAATGGACGCGCGCGGCCTTTATAGGCAGAATGACGTCGACGCCGATACGGCGGCTGTCGAGGGACATCGACTCGGCGGACGTCGACGCGCAGCGCCCTCTAGAGAAAAATTTTCCGAGGCCAGGAGATATCTAAGATAAGGAATACGTCGGAGGAACATCCCATCGAAAGAACGTTACAAGGTAAGAAGTAACTTGTTCATTTGAAGGAGTCAAAAAGGGCCTGGCTAAACCATGCCTAAAAGAGCCAACTATAGCTCCCAAACAATCACGTCTGCAACCTGGGGTGAGTCCAGGTAAAGTGCAAACAAAAGACAAACTACCTCAGCTTACTAATTCGAATGGAAATAAAAAAAAACATCCCACAAGAAGTGGTGACAGCTCCTGTTCTGGATCCCTCAGCTGGCAAACCTCTGGAAAAAGGTTTGACCCCCCGATAGAAAACCAATGACCTGCCAGTGAATGAAATAAAGCTCTGTGCCACTCCTCAGTCCCCGATACAGGTCTGCCATTGCGTTAGAAGTCCCTCTCAATCTCCGCTGTCACATTCGCCAATTACTGTTGAAGACTTCCTGAGAGATGAAGCTCTAATGAACATCACACTCCACTCGTCCCCAGAGAGGGGCTGTCAAAACCACATTGAAAACCACCATAACGAAAGATCGCAACCGATCAATGACTGTACAAAACATTCACCACTAAAAAAACATAAGCCCGACACTGATAACAAAAGGGTCCGGCTAGACGTTGATGAAAGACATCCTCGTGGCCCGTATTCCTTGAGGGAGAAACCAGCGTTGCACAAAAGAAACCATGTTGAACCAGAATCCTATACTGATACTATCAAAACCCGGAGAGTCGAACCACATTTGCATAAAGGATTCAATGACCGTACCGAACTGACGGAAAAAAAGAAACATTCTTGGGACAGAAGCTCGAATCAAAAAATAGCCTTAAACTCAAGGCTTGCAGCTGCGACAATTTCAAAGCTGGAACAGATTCCGGCAAATTTTGAGAAGACCACTCTAAACAGGGGAACAGTACTGAAAATCCTAAAACACACAAGAGACTTAAAAGATCTGACAACAGAGGACCTGGTACTTGTTGAACCATACCACAAGGATCAAAAAGCAAAGGCGTACTTGTACGTAAGTGCAGAAGCAAAAGGCAGCTGGTCTAAAAAAGGTGAAGCAGACCTCCTGAAAAAGGGCTACTGAGGTAAAACGCTCTCTAAACGAGGAGATACCGCAAGAAAAGAAAACTGTATACCCGTCTGGGAACATCCATTACAGGTCAAGAACGGAGTCGAATAAGCTGAACATGTCACCTTGGGAAAGAGGTTCGCAAAAAGGAACGATTGATTACATATTTGTATCAGAGGAAATGTTAAATCGAATTACATCATTTGAGGTTGTAAGGACGGAAGCAAGTGATCATAACATTCTGAAAATCTCTTGGCCGACAACAGTTAGAAAAAGAACCCAAATGATGGAGAAAACTGAATCCACCAACCAAGGAAACCGTCTCAGGCTTACATCAGAGAGAATCAAGGTACTGTCCAAAAACTACTCGACGCATTGTTCTCGGGGAAACAGGGAGAAATTAAACCCCGCTGACTACCAGCCTCTTTTGGTTCCGTACCTGATACCAAGGAAATTTAATCATAAAGCAACTCAAAAACCTTTACACATCTACGACACTGAGTTGGCTCTGAAACGGCGTACCTTGCGAAAGATGAAAAAGCAGGCGGCTATTTCTGAGTTAGCGGGTCCAAGAGACCTCCATCTAAAAGAACACAAGTCATATAAATCCTGGCTCAGACAACAAAGAATCCTCTTGTACCAGCGTGATTCTGAAGAAATGCTCCGAAAGTTGGCCTCTAAGAACTCTGGTGCTTTCTGGCAGATAATAAAGAACACAGAAGAGGGAGTAAGTGAAAAAGGATCCGACAATGTCTCAGAAGAAGCATGGAAATCACACTTCTCCACGATTTTCCAACCCCCAAGGAATCAAGCACCGGCTGCAGTGCAGGATTCAATATTTTCCACCTGGGAAGACTTCTCAAACGAGGAAGACATAGTTTTGGCCATTAGACGCCTTAAATCTTCTAGGGCACCGGGCCCAACGGAATCACAAACATATATTTAAAGAACCACCCGGTGGAGTGGGCTAACTTCATTGGGCAAGTATTCAAGAATTGCAGCATCACAAGATCCATTCCGTATTCATGGCGCACAACAGTGATTGCACCTATCTATAAAAAAGGAGACAAAACCGAGCCTGGTAATTATCGTCCCATTGCCCTTTTGGACACCATTGGAAAAATCTACGGGTCATTTCTCCTAAAAAGTTTCCAATCCTGGGCCAAATCAGCTCCGTGCCGAGGGCCTTTTCAAACAGGGTTCATGAAAAACTCAGGGACTACCGCCAACATTATGCTGCTAAGTGTCATAAAGGCTGTATTCTCATCTATGCCCGGGAAAGTACATCTGGCATTTATCGATCTGAGTCAAGCTTTTGACCAAATACAGATCTTTGCTGTGGTCCAAGTTAGAAAAATGGAACTGTCCAAACAAAATCCTTGATCCAATTAAGGCTTTCCATGACGAGACTTCAATCAGGATCAAATTGGACCAAGCAGGAAACTTGTCTGAAGAAATCCAGACGCTTAGAGGGGTTAAGCAGGGCTGCCCATTGGCTCCGGCCCTGTTCATCTCCTTCCTTGGAGACCTAAAAGACAATTCCAGCGAGTTAAGATCATTCCCTCCGAAAGTTGGTAAGACTCCTGTAACTAGGTTGTTATACGCTGATGACATCATCCTCGTCGACCAGAGCCCAATTGGCCTTCAGAGGCAGCTTGACAACCTAGCAAAATACATCTCAAGTAACAATCTCTAGATAAACGAGGATAAAACCAAAATCCTGACCCTTGGAAAGCTGCAGGAAAAGAACTCAAAAAACTTCAGATGGCGAATCGAAGATTCAACAATTGAAGTGGTGAAGTCCTTCAAATATCTGGGGATGATGATGGACAATTCAAAATCTGAAACCACGATGCAAAACTATCTATGGGACAAAATCCACAAATTGACCACTCAGGCTAAAATAAGTGACCGAAAATATGGACGATTTTCGCTCCTACCGGCCATAAAATTTTACAAGAGCAAAGTAGTCCCGAGTTTGACATACGGTTGTGAGGCAATGCCTGCGATCCCCTCTGCTATCTGGCCAAAATTGGAAGCCTACTTCTGGCGGAAAGTTCTTCTGCTCCCAAATTCGACTCCAATCTCGATTATCAGAAGAGAATTGGGAACTCTTTCCTTGAAAGCTGTCATCAAGGCAGGCGAAATTGCCCTTTTCAGGAAAATAATAATGCAAGACTCTCCACCTGTTTACAAGATAATCAATGATGGAAGGTAAGAGCAAACTTCTTTCCTCTTGGGCGAACAAACACCGCACTCACCTGGTCATCAGTGGATCTTCTGAAGATGACTTGATGCAAAATCCCATGAAAGTTAAACGGAAAATGGCGCTGCTGGATTGGATAGAGACTCTCACATTGGCAGGCAACAACAAACTTCTCACCCATTTGAACTTTCACCCCAAAAAACTACACTCTACTTCGGAAGTACTGAAAAGATTCCCGGAAAGGGTTAAAGATCTATCTTCCTGAGAAGTCGCCTGAATTTGCTTCCAACAAACAAAATCGGGGCCATTAGAGGGCAATCACAAACCAACTTTTGCTGCCTCTGTGAAACCGACTCAGAGCCGGAATCGATAAAACATCTTTTGATGCATTGCCCCAAAACTGAAAAATGGAGAAGAGCATATTTGAGTCCTCTGATAAACTCAAACCTCTTGAATGAAGAAGACGTCTGGTGGAATCGACTTTTGAGCGGTTCCAGAACGACATGGTCTATTGCAACTGCAAAAATCTTAAAAGCAGCTTTAGAGGCATGTTCCCTTAGACCTAAAGAATCCGATCAACTAGGTTCTTGATAAACAAGGTTTGAATCTGACCTGAACGTCAACACCGAACTGTAAAAGGGAGCTCTCTATAAACTTTTATTTTTTTTCTTCCTCCAACTTTTTCTTTTTCTTTCTTTTCTTCTTGTTGCAAAATCATTGATTTGATAAAAGCGAAATAATTAAAAAAAAAAAAAAAAACTCTGATGAGGTGCAGCTGATGGTGGGCATTCTTGGCAAGGTCTGTGATGTGAGGAGAGAGCGGAGTTGAAGATGACACCAAGTTTTTTGTCTCACAGGAAGGCGAAGGAAGAAGGCCCAAGGAGGGCGGCCACAGTGAGAGGGGGAAAGCGGGAGTAGGGGTTCACAATGAGAAGGATCTCCGTCTTACTAAAATTAAGGCAGAGATTGTTTGAGGCACACTACTCCTGAATCGCGGATAGATGGGCAGGAATGAGTGAGGGAGGAGTGGAGCCTGAGGGTAGCCTGAAAGAGAGCCAAGTGTCCTCCGCACAACACTGAACGTTAGAAGGTAGAGATCAGGTAGGCCAAAGGGGCCAAGTAGACATTCAAGAGCCAGGGTGAGAGGATAGAGCACTGGGGAACAGGTATTGTATACCATTATGTCTTACCCCGTTGACCATTGTCTCCAAGCCTCCATGGTGGAACAGGACCCCATGGACCCTACTGATCATCACGTCTTATCCAGCAATAAAAGGAGGGGATTGAGAAGCTTCCAGAACTTAAGGAGATCCGGAACAGGTCTGGGAGGGGCATGGAGGCCATTCCAGAGGGAGAAACATGCAAAAGAGTTACCCCCTACTCTCTGCAGATCAGATGCTTTTCCAAGCAGAGAGTTGGAGCTAGAAGACTGAAGGACTCTAGCAGGTGGGTATTTAGGGAGAGAGTTTGATGTAGCGGGGTCCCAGGCCCCAGAAAGCCTTGTGGATGATGTGGAGGGTCTTGAACTTGATCATTGCAGTGACCGGGAGCCAGTGGAGAGATTTGAGGGCTGGAGAGCCAAGGATAAGTCTATTCTGGATTAGTTGAATGGGGCGAAGGGAGGAATTAGGCAGATTGAGGAAGAGGCTGTTGCATTAGTGCAGACTAGAGGACCAGGGCTCTGGAGACAGTTTCTGGGGGAAGGTGAGGAAAAGGAGAATGCTTCTAAGGAGATGCAGCTTGAAGTTGGCCTTCTTGGCAAGGTTTGTGATGTGTGGAGAGGAGTCGAAGTTGACACCAAGGTGTTTTGCCTCACAGCAGTGTGGCGGGGCATGGAGGGCAGCCAGAGAGTAGGAGGGAAGGAGGGAGCTGGGGTCCCAGTGAGAAGGATCTCAGTCTTACTGGCATTAAGGCAGAGATTGTTGGCTGCACACCGTGCCTGTATAGCAGTCAGTCAGGAATGAGAGAAGAAGCAGTGGAGGGAAGCTTGAGGGAGAGCTGTGTGTCGTCCACAACACGAAGTGAGGAGAGAAAGTGAAGGTCTCATGGGCTAGAGTGGCAAGGTAGATGTTGAAGAGCCACGCCGAGAGGATAGAGCCTTGAGGGACCTCTCACAGAGGAGAGAAAAGGGCCCAGTTGAACCCTGGGATGGTCGGTCAGAGAGGAAGGAGGTCAACCAGTTGTGAGGAACCTGAGGGCATCTTCCCATCTACTCCCCTTGGATCTTCCTCTGGGGTGGCCAGGGAGGGGCCCTCACTTTTGGATCCTGACCCTCGGGGTGTATATGCAAGGGAAGGTCACCTGGATGGAGGGTCCTTGGGCAGTGGAGGAAAGGTGCCTTTAGGTGTGGCATGGTATATCCCCCGTTCTTGTTTCAAAATACATCTTACTCTCCCCAACCTTCATAGGTTATTACCAATCTTCGCCACTGTGTCACACTCCCATTGTTTACCATTCTGGTCCCTTTAAGAATGGGACAAGGAAGAGGCGACTAGGAGTAATGCACACTTCCATCTGTGCACACCACTCTAGTACTAGGAAGAGGACTGTAGAATGATTCAAGAGCCCCGAGCGGTATGTCCCCTACTGAAGCTGGGGAACACCGAAATCTCCACTCCACTGCAGGAGGCAGCAAGACCGTTCGGAAGAGGCGAGTGCGATTTGCTGGTGCTCCCAATGTGAGAGAGGAATGTGCAAGCACTCAGAGGAGCTGCCGAACACCAGTGAATGACAGGGAGAGAACTCATGCTGGGGTGCTCAAGTGGCTTAAGATGGGCCAAGGAAGTTTCCGAACAAGTGAATGCGTATAATAAATTGGTGTACAGACCAAATGGACATTATTGAATACTGAACAAGTTGCAAAGTACTTAATGAGTTATTGAATACCGAACTAAAGAAAACCTATGCACAATCCATGAAACTAAAGCACGAGTGTAGCAAAAGTGATGTCTATTTACGAACGGAATGAAAATAAGGAAAAAGCATTTATGAATATTGAGTACAAAGCCAAGTGAAAACCAGTAATGAGAGTTGGTGAAGCGCGTGAAAGGCAAATGATAAGCACTATTGGATAGTGTGAAAGCAAGGTGGTGACCAGGATTAAAACATGAAGTGAATTCTGTAAAAGGCACGTGTTTGCAGAGTCAATAGACTGCCAAAGAGAAACAGGAGTACCTTTGGACTAATGTCACAGATGAAACCTAAAATGGCAAAGTAGTTCAATGAGCATTAGTGAACATTATAAAGTGCCATGGGTTATCGGTTGCAGGACCTGTAATGGGTGCACTGTGTGGTCTGTCAACTGAGCCTAGACCGAGTAAGCCCTACTTGGAGTAAGCCAAAGAAAATGGAGCTTGAAGTTGTTGTGCCTAATAGGGGTGTCACAGTATTAGTTTTACGGTGGTACGATAAACTTCTTGCCAAATGACGGTATATCATGGTAATCGCGGTATAGCAGGTGGAATTAACTAATCTTAACAAATATTTTCTTAAAAGGTCATAAATTGTCAGATTTATTATCACAAACAAAACCAGGCACCCATACTTTCCACTGAAATGCCACCGCTTGCTTCCACCAAACACAAAACGCACAGGTGGAGAGGAGGAGGGGGTGAGGGGGAAGTCCTGCTGAGACTGGCAAAGCAAATTTAATAGCTTTTCTTAAGTGGTCATTTAGGCTTTTAGCTCCCTCGCTCGCTACTGGTGAAGATGAACATGTTGCCATCTTGATAATCTGCATGCCACAGATCAATGGAGGCTGATAGTAGTATGCGCTTGTGCGCACACGCACTCTTTACGTTACAGCCTTTAGAATACTTGCGGGCCAATAGTTGTTCAGTAATCACGGACATGTTACCCTTTGGTATGGCAGCAGCGAATCCCCGCAGAGATGAGTGAATTTCGCAGTGTGACTTATTATATGCGAATTTAATGATAGAACCAGGGAAATCACCCATTGTCATATGTTTAGAAAACATTATCCATTATAAATATATAAACCCCAAAGCCGCCAACCCAAAGTAAATCCTTTTCCTTCTTGGCACTGTGTTTATTCTTCCTATTGCTAACTTATTGATTACGTGTCAGGCACGTGTGGTTTACGGAATGGCATTAAAAACTGCTCCAACTGCAACTACTTGTACCAAAAAGAGAACTTTTAGATTGCCTTTTTGCATTTGACGATCTTTAACTTACCATTAAGTCAATGCTTTTTAGTTAACATACGAATACGCAGGCAGGATTTTCCAGCTGTAGCAAGGTAGCATTTTGAAACTTGTCTCTGCACTCATTTGGCTGATCCTCCAGGAATCTAAGGCAGCTGCAGAATTGGTATTTCATGGCGCTCACTCGTTGGTCGCCTCGATTGAAAGAGTGACTAGTGGAAGTGTTATAATGCACATTTTGAGCAATAAGCTTGCTGCTCAGTCAAAGGTCATCGCTTTGAAAATTGGCCTCGACTTAAATATGGCCTAGACCACCACCTCACCACAGCCCCATCATTACCGTTTTCCCGAGGTCCGAGTGCATTAGGACCCTTGTGATGCGAGTTCAGAGGGAGGAATGCTTTCATGGGTGGTGTCACAAATTGAGAAAAGACCTAAGAAATATTTCACCCCCGTTGCTCTGGATACTTCAAATTGAATGTCGAATCTGTCCTGCCTGCTTGAGTCCAGTGCAATATGCAGAAGGCAGGTAGATGAAGGATCAAGCGAAGCAGAAACTCTAGTGCCAATGTGCAAATCTACACAGAGGACAGTGGTGGTGGGGGGGGGGGGACAGTTTATTTACTGGTTTATAGTCATTACATCGAAAACAATGTTGAAAGTGAAAATGTTGGAAAAAAAAAGTCGAATTTCTTTTTCATTACGTTTTTTATTCGAAATGGTGGGGGTTCCACCCCAACCCCCCCTTTTTTTATTTTACCCTTTTTTTTTTTTTTACTTACCAAAACCAAAAAATACATATAAATAAAAAAAACATTCGACTTTTTTTTCGACATTTTATTTTCAACGTTATATTTTCGACATTTTTGTCTTTCGACTTTATTTTTTCGACTTTTTGACTGCACACCTTATTTACTAGCAGAAAGCACTGATAGGCCCATGATGCCAGGCCAGGCTGAATCGATACATTTCTGCTCCTGCTGGCTGAGTGGTTGCTAAGCAAAGCGCTCCTGGTTCCACTGTTTTGCAAGTCACTGATTGTTTTATTACATTTCTTTACATACGAACAAAAGGAAAAATAAAATGCTCACTTTCAGTTCAGGCCCTCAGCTCACCCTCGTGATGTCCCTGTGGTCTTGCTAATTGCAAATAAATTGAAAATCGGGACAATCGCCATAGAAGATCTGACTTGTAGCGCGGAGTAGGATGACTGTTGTGAAAACCTTTAAAATCTGTATGCTGCCTTTCAAATAAATAATGCCTGAAACAAAATAACTTTGTTCTAGTTTGCCCATGAAATCCAGGTCTTGCGGAGTGTATGAACTGGAGTCTTCGGTATGCTTATAGAGCCAGTCAGTCAGCTCATTGTTGCCAGCTTTGCATGGGGAACACAAAGGTTCAGGCACTGGGCAGCTTTCAACACAATTTGCGCAAAGTCGGCTGATCTTTGACACGACTCTACTGATCACAAAGAAAGAGCGGTCACAGCAGCAAAGCTGCATTTACTAATGTGGTCTCGCTTTCCCTATGCTCTTGTCTGCCAAACAAGGCCTCCTTGGCAGACGGCACATCCAACAGTGCAAGGCCAAGACTGTGCAGCACTTGCTTACTGCAGCCTTTCCAAATCATATTGAAAAGCACACTTAACGGTATAAACGGTATACCGGTATAAACAATGTGACGGTTATTGTTCAATTAAGTTGTTCATGGTATCTTTAACGGTATACCGTTATACAGTTACATCCCTAGTGCCTAACAAGTGTTAAAAAAAAGCCAGGCGAATGGTTGAAAAGCCTGAAAGGTTCAAGTGGATTTTTAATTCATATTGCAAGTTGACAAAGTTGAACGCACTGTGAACTGTGTTGAACATGGGGAAAGGGGAACCCTAAGGCTGTTTGGAACTGTGTTGAACTCTGGGAAGAGGAAGCTGAAAGCAAGTCAGGAGCTTGAAGAAGCTCAACTTTATTTTGAACACTGTTTATTTGGTTGCTGACATCCCTACACATTGTATAGATTTAGTTCTGAGGGCAAGCATAGGTTTTGGGCACAGACTGACTTTTGAGTTGAACTTTGACGGAGCCTTTCCTTAGTTTCTTTAGGTAGGGAAATCCCACCTTGGTATAGGGCAAGTTAGACTTTACTTCATCCTGACGTTTGAGAAATATTTTTCGAAAAGTGAATCGGTTGTCTGTGTCTTACTTCATGATGCCTTCATACAGTCTAGTACCAGGTCTGTTTTGCCAAGGGTATCACGGACCCGGTTTTTAAGGGTGGCATGATTGACTGTATCAAAGGCAGAGGAAAGGTCAAGAAGGAGGAGTACGGAGGGAGAGTTGGAATCGTGATTTGAGAGCAAGTCTTCACGCGTGTTCAGCAGTGCAGTTTATGTGCCTCTGGCCGCTCTGAAGCCAGACTAGTGGTCGTGGAGACAGCCAAGAGATTCAATGTGGTGAATCGGCTGGGAGATGACCAGCTTCACCAAGAGTTTTCCCAGAAAGGGGGTAATGGAGATAGGGCGGTAGTTGGCCAGGCAGGAGGGGTCAGCAGAAGGCTTTTTGAGGAGAGGGTGCACAAGGGAGTATTTGAGGAGTGACCGGAAGGAGCCAGTGGCAAAGGAGTGATTGCAGAAATCAGTCCAGGCTGGAGCAAGGGAGGCAATGTTGTCCTTGATAGTTCTGGTGGAGCAAGGGACCACCTGTTTGGAAGAGACATTGAGAGGACGTGTCTAGAGACTTCATGCAGTGATATGGGTGAGAAAGAGGAGATTGAGGGAAGGGGAGACTGGGCCAAGGGAGGCCTGAGAGTGGGTGACAGAGAAGGGAGGGTTGTAGAGGAGGGTGAGGACAGGATGTCCTGAGTTTTGGTTAAGAAGTGAGAGGCCAGTGCAGTACGGAGGGCAGAGGAAGTGGAGACTGCAGTAGGATTGGCGTGTTGGTGGCCCCAGAGAAGATCGGATGGAGAGTCTGTATTGCCTTTGGAGCAGGCAGCAGGCCAGTTTGTCAGAGGATGTGGTCAATGCCTGCCATTTCCGCTCAGCAGCTCTGCACTTGCGTTTCAGAGATGCTAGGTCGGAATCATACCAGGTGTTGCGCTTGGAGGCAGGCTTCATGCAGATCCTCATGACGGGGGCAAGGATGTCCAGAGCGTTGGAGATGGGGAGGTGAAGGTTAGCAAGGGCTCTGTCAGTGAGCGAGTCGGTGGCTGGAGGGGGAATGAAAGTGGTGGCAAAAGAACACGCTGACACACGCTTTATCGGTGGAATGACTGAGGCGGAGACTGGCAGGGGCCACCCACCCAAGAACAAATCAATGGGCTGTGTTCGTGCTGGTAGAGTTTTTCCCAGATCCCCCAGGGGAATCCAGACATGGACCCCTTGCTCACTGCTTAGAGAGGCACAGCTTCACCTCACTGATGATGCCCAACTAGGCTGAAACACGTGTATGGGGTTGCTGTGGTACTCTTGTTCAGGGGAGAATTTCGGTGCTGGACTGCCCCTGGGCAGGACAAAGACTGATATGCAGGGAAATTCCTTCTCTGTGAAAAGAACAGTGAGCTAAAGACTTGGTTGAGACTCTTCAAGGGGCCACCCGCCCAAGAACAAGTCAATGGGCTGTGTTCGTGCTGGTAGAGTTTCCCAGACCCCCCCCCCCGCCCTGTTTTGCATGCAGTGGCTTAGCCAGGGGACTCGAGAGATCCAGGTGAGAGGACAGGAGAGCATGGTCAGATCAGGAGAGAGGTGTAGTGAGAGGGTTGTTGACGGGGATGTCTGCTGATCTGAGAACATCCAAGGTGTCTGGCTGAGGGAAAGAGTCACAGAGGCTGCATCAGTGGAGTCGAGGTCAACATTGAAGTCTCTGAGGCGTGGAAGCTTGGAGGTGGAGGCCATGAGAGAAGAGGTCAGGTCAGAACACTCCAAGAGGGAGACCGCCTGTAGATGGTGGCAAGAGTTAGCGAAAGGATTATAGAGACACCAAGCCTGCAGATCAGTCCTTCGAATGAAGAGTAGGACTTAATGGGTATAATAGTAGCAGGGACCCATTAAGGGAAGATCAGGGCCACTCCGCCCCCAGACCGGTTAGGCCTGGGCTTAAAGAGGATCTTGTAACCTTCCGGGGTGGAGTGCATCAAAAGTAGTGACCGAGCTGGCCGTAAACCACGTCTCGGTGAGAGCGAGGAAGTCCAGATCGAAGTCGTCAAGGAGGTGGCAGATGTCGGAGGAGTGTTTAACGGCAGAGCAAGAGTTTAGCGTAGGTAAGTGGAGCTGGTTGTCACCTTTTGAAGGACTTGCGAGGCGGGTTACAGGTGGTACGCCTGTCTGGTGGCAAAGGGGTCAGAGTGGTTGAAGAATGAGAAGTTTGCAGGAGAAGTGAGGAAGTGGATGAGAGACCGAGGACACCCATCAAGAAGGAGGAGGTTGGGCTGAGAGCCCTGGGCCATCACCATTCCATTTTGGTAGAATTTAATGATGCCCCTAGAGGATGGCAAATATGCCAAGAGAATTTCCCATTGGTTTCCACCATTAATGGGAAAAGAAGAGAAAGGGGAGAGCAATGAGACCATATGGGGAGTCCAAAGGTCCGGAGAGGGAACGACAGAGGATGTCGGGGACAGTCTGCCCGGAAGAAGCGTTGACGGATTGGAGACCAGGAGATCTTTCTTGAATTATTTCTTTTCAGAGTTCGAAAGAGAGAGGATAGTTGATAGAGTAGCAGTTGGAGAAGATGGGGGAGATGGAAAGCACCATGGATGGAGAGAGCAGAGAGTTGGAAGGGGGAGAGAGTGTGAGGGAGGGAGAAACTTCACAATGCACAACGAACACACCAGGCGGCCTAGCAGCAAGCCAGGGGAAAAAAGCCTAAACTTCAAACGCAAACAGCAATGCAAAACAACCACATTCTATTTTTCAAGATAAAGGGGAAAAAGCCTAAATCACAAAAACACACAATACAAACCACCCAGAGGTGTTTACATTCCTCAAATGATCACAGAATAAATTTTGCAATCTTTAATCACTGCCTCCTCAGTGTATTTCTGCTAGTAGCAGGCCTACATTTCTTAAATAGCCCATAGCCCACCCAAACCTATACAGACTAGTCTGTAATTCGCTATGAAAATTGTGGTGTTATAGATGTTTTCCTTAATCCTATTTTTTTTAGGATGTTTGGTTTTTGTTTTCTCTTTTCCTTCACTGTGATGGTGTTTTATAGTTTATATAATGTGAGTTTTTTAGGGTATTGTTTTTCAGACTGCCTGGTAAGTTTGATATTTGTTTCCTTGGTGCCTTAAAGCTACTATTCGGTGGAATTGTTCTTGCTTTATTAAGCATAAAAACAAGCAACAAACAATATATTTGGGCCGAAAAGATCTTTTCTCAATCCGGTCCAACACCCTTCAGCAAAGACCAAGTGCAAGGGGCACATAAATGTATCTTTTCAGTTTTACATAGAAGGGCCAAAAAAGGATGCATAGCTCCCTGTTTATTTCTCTGAGCCCTAGAACCCCTGTCCATTGCCATTAGCTATGTCAATACTAAATGTTTAGATACTATGAAAATAACCTTCCTTGTTCATGATATCTTGCTAACACTGACAGAACCAAGAGAATAAAACAATGAAGTGATGACAGTAGTTGAAAGTTTTCAAAATTGTCATTCTAGAAGATATACTAGTTCAAGTGTAAGAGATTGCTGATTGCTGCCTCAAAACCTAAGGTCTAAATGGTGAAGTTACAATTCCATTGGGTACTGAAGGAACCTTTTACATTTATTTGTATAGGTTTGTCTAAACTTTTTTTTTTAAAAGCAAACTTTATAAAATATCATACAATTAATGAGTAATATAAAACATATTTTACATGCCATGATAATACAGTCACAAATAGAAGATACATTTTCATAAAAGGAAGAGAAACTATAAGAAAAGAAGGGACTCCCAATACCTTCTGATCCGGGTCAGGAGTGGGCTGGCTGGCATGGTGATTGATTGTTTAAATTGAGTTTGCTTTGAAGAAATATTCCAGAACTTGAAAGGTGGAATAAGCTACATGTCTTCTTGAGGGCTATGGAGAAAGCTTCAAAATGACAGTCCTACCTCACAATTGAGCTATGCATTTGGAACACTGCGCTTGAGACCTGAATCTACTTTCTGAAAACGCTTGGTCTCGACAAATTATACTGTCAGTCCGGCCTCAAGAATACACCAACTCTCAAAGAAGGTTCGAGGGTTTTTATTTTTTGCTTTAATAAAATCTCACTAAGAGCCATCCTCCCAACTTTACGTGGTGTTCCCTCTCACCGTAGCCCAGATTTCCCTAACCCCCAAGATGGTCACTAGATATCGGTAGCCTATACCATCTATAATCTGGCTGGCAAGTGGGAAGGGCCAAAAGGCTATTGCCTTATACTCTTATCTGACGATGTCCGCTCGCTGCCTCTTCGCTGCTGCCTCTTTGGCCAGTAAGTTGTATTGGCTACTCTCCACCTGGCTGTGGGAGTCTTACAAAAGAAGACGGAGAACATTGTCCACCATTGTAGAAGTTGGGTATGGGGCGATTGTAAGTGACCCTTGACCATTGTAGCCAGGCATAGGTAGAAGGGACTGTGCCATCCCAACTCCCTCGCCCCGCCTCAGTGGCAGGGCTGGCTCTGTAAAAATAAAAAAACCTGGCAGGCCTCCTCATCCAGGTTGAGAAGGGTCCTCACCCCACACCTTGACAGGGTCATGTTCCTGACCTTGGTACAATGCTCAGTGCCCATTTCTAGAGGCCTGAAACTCCAACTTTCCAAGCTGCACCATTAGTGGAGCGCATACCAATTTCTAGACTACCATCTGATTGGCTCATAATGAAGTAAAAATCGTACACAGGAGCGCTGTGGGGTGCAACGTATGGTGATGAAGCTTGAAAAACAAACATTCAATAATTTCTGTCTATTTTCTGTTGGCGGAGACTCCATGGACTATTCTGAGTTAATCCTTGCTTACATTTACGAGTAGCGCACTGGCACAACATCAGACATAAAATAGGAGGATCCGCGTTTAAATGTCCGGAATGGGAGAGTAGGGAAATGCACACATTTGTGGATGCATGGCAGGAAGCCAAAAGAATACATTTTGATAAATGAAGGCATCAATTACTATTGGGCACCAACTAGAAATTCTTACAAGTCAAAGTATGCCCTGAAGCAGACATTTGAAACAATCTCATTGGGGCATCACATAGCCGATAGCAGCATTTGTCAACAAATGGGGGGGGGGGCACCATTTAACTGTCAAGTTGCTGGAATTGTAGAGAAAGGAAACCCCTGATGAAACCAGAGCAGGAGCGTCTTGTGAAAGCAAAATATTGTGAACTGTGAAATTCCTGAGAGAAGGTGATGAGAAGGGCTTCGAAGTCTGAGAAAGAAAGCCCTTACAAATCTGAAGGAACTGTGTGTGAACTTTTTGAACCCAATGAAATTTGTGGAATCCTTAGTAACTCAAGCTTGGGGAAGGGAGCTGTGGGACAGCTCCAGTGCCATCACGATATTTTTACTCCATAGCTTATTTTGATCCATTTCCGTACACATTATTGTTATAAAGGAAATGAGGGCAAGCATAGATTTAACACAGACATCTTTATTACTTAGACATTTGATTACCCTTTGGCTTAGTTTATTGTTAGAGACTGCTCCCATTTAGAAATGGGGCCAGTTAAAGTCTCCAACCCCTTTTCAAGTTAAAGATTTTACAAACGTGCTTCCTTGTGTATGTGTCTACCTTTTTGATACCATGCCTACCTCACACGATCTACAAAAGAAACAAGTTTCAAGTTGTGAGAAGTTGCTCGATGAATTCCATGGCAACAGTAGTTTAACAAAGTAATTGTGGTTTCCTAGTCTAAGGAGGGCCCTTGCCCTTTTCCATAAACCTTGAAGGGACTCCCACCTCTGTAGCCCAGGCTCTCTATTACATGACTGCTTGTTGCAAGATTTGACTACTGCTAATTACCCCTGCCATCTATTTCTCCCCCTTTGACCTTGGGAGGCGTAACGGCCATAGCCTTATCCAGCTGACTTCCCCTTATGTCTCTCTTAACCTTCTCTTCACTCGCCTGTATCTTTTCTTCTCCCCCGCCTCCCTTTCTCTCGCAACACTCCATCCCCTCGTCTTACCGCTCTCTCCCCTTCTCCTGTCTCCACCATCTAACTGATGTCTCTGTTCTCGTTCCTGTTCTCGCTCCCTCTCACCCCCCTAATCCCCGCAACTTCCTTCCATCCTTTCAATTCCCTCTTTCCTCAAAACACTCCAGTCTTCTCCAAATCCTCCACATGCCACACCCTCCTTGCTAGCGTCCTCTGACCTTACCGGTACACTTTTCACTCTCAATTAAATCTGCTGGCTTTTTATAGCCCTTCATCCAGCTCCCATTGGTTCTCTGGATCAACTGCTCCCCTCGGCTAATCTTTATCTGAGCTGTACCCTTGAGAGCCAAAACTTCCCCTGGAAGTCTGCAAAAAGTCTCTAGCCCTGCCTCCTTTGTAGTCTCCATTTCCTCCAGATAGCCGTGTGGTTAGCAGTTGTGTGCTCACTGATTGTCTCCTGTCCTTGGGGAATGTGTTCAAACAGGGTTTGGTAAGTGCCTCCCCACTGCTCCCCTGTAACCCATCTGGGGTGGGTGGGGTGGGCGTTTGGTGTTCAACTCCGTTTAGGAAAGGGAAAGCCCAGTCGATTTCAGTAATAGGTCCATTCCTCTTGCTCCAGCGCAGCTGTTGTTCATTAGGCCCAGGTGCATTGTGGTACCTGCAGTCCCCATTTTCCTTTACTTTATACTCTACTCCTCCCTCTCCCTTGACAGGGTCATACCCCTAACCCTTTCTAAAGGCATAACCGCCCACACTGACTGTCACAAATCACTCATTGTGTTATTGGCGCCCAAGCAGGTTTTCACAGGTTCATCTTGGTCAGTCTTTGTTTCAGCTGTTGTCCTTTGTATTACACCCCTCCGGACATAGGTCTCCAGACATAGATCCAGAAGTGTAGACCTAGCAAATGCCTAAAAGCCAATGCTTGGAATTCCTTATTTGCCCTAGTGAAAACCCAACATGATTACCAATTGTAATGTGCCCCTTCTGCTGTGGTCCTTTTCAGGCGGACTTTCTTATAACCCAGTAGCCAGGAATCTCCTGCACAAACCTGCTCTGCTTTCACAGGTGCAATGTCTTGCACCTAGGCTTGACCCCATTGCAGACTCAGATTATGCTTCTCCTCCTTACAAGGTTCTGGCTCCTGCCAGGCTCTGGACTATAACACTGACCAGGGTTGCAATAATGTTCTTTCCTCTAAGTTGTTTGGGCACTTGCCAAGACCTGGATTGTAGTCCCACGTAAGCTGTTTGCAAAGTGTTTCCAAGACTGGGCTTCACTCCCCAACAGTCTGCACACTTAGTTCCTTCTCCTCATCTGTACCAGCTCTCCAACCATTGTTCCTAATTCAATTGCTGCCTGTCTCTTTCTGCCTCCTTTTATACTGTGTTAGAACCTTCTAAGTTTAATACTGGTGATTTGATAAGTCTGACCCTTGCTATCCCCGGGTCTCCCAGTTCTGCACTCCCCTTGTATTTATTTCCCCATATTACTATTCTCGTGTGGTGCAGGTTTTTGGATTGTTGTGTAATATGTATGGGTTGGGCAGGTCGTGTGATTAAAAATAGAAGGTCCTTGGAGTTAGGTGGCACTCTCATGGCAGCCGATGGTTCCGCATCACCCTAAGGGCTAAATGTTGTCTTAGTCTCTGATTGCCCTACGTAACTCACGTCCCCGAATGTCCTGCCAATCCCTATATACTGGTGAGCCCCCAATGATTTGCACAAGTAAGTTGATGAGCAGCTCACCTGCTCAAATCTCTCCCACCACAATCTGGCTCACAAAGCTCCTAATTCTCGCTCTTTTGTTTTGAACTATTGTATGTGTTAACACAGCCCCTAAATGGTCCATGAGATTATTGAACACCTCTATATGGTCCCTCGTGGGTATCTACTCCAAATGCGATACTACCACACGAGACTGAAAATGGGAGAGGAGTTCTGAGGGATGTTCCTGGTCCCTTCTTCCGGTGCCTGACAGGGACTTAGTTACACAGGATTTTACCGACATTGCAAGAAATAGTAAAAATAGTAATGAATCAGCTCACACTTTCAGCTACAGTTTTCTTGTAGCTGAATCCCTCTTATTTCAATGCAGTAAGCGACCACTGGCGTAGATGGATCATTGAAGCCCTTAAAGCTGCCAAATGCTTCATTCTACAAGAACGGTACCACAATATACTAAACCCTCCAACACAACGCTAGTGGATAAGTTAGCATGCAGCTTTGGGATTGTATTAGACTGAATTCAATGGAAGCCGTGGGTGTGCCTTCAGCCCTGGGCTTCCCAAGCCTGCAGCATAAATTAATTTACACCACGCAGAGTGCAGGGAGAGCGGGAGACCGAGAGCAGTTTGCAGCAGTTCGCCACTGGCTATTACAGATGGGGTTCAAGGGCTGTGACTGACTTGTCTTGTTCAGCGTATCTGAATTCCACTCAACCTGTGGATATATTCAGGCAGGCGCTAGTGTTGGAACTACAAATCTGTGGAAAACATAATGGAGAGAACTGCAGTTTCACATGGGTTCCAAGTTCACTCGCTCCCCTACAAAGAAACTCTTTCAATAAAACTGACTGCTCACTGCCCCTCAGTTTCTCCTATGTACAATTTACATAGTGGGGCAAAATCCTTGATGCCTGAAATATAAGAAATACCCCCAACACTTTCAAAAACACTTTTAAAAATGGCAATTGAACTTCCACTCCACTCTCTACAGGGGAAGGTATGTCTGGCTGTTCAAATATAGGCACCCAAGAACTGTGGAACGTGGAGGATTCTACTGCCTGTGGAAAGGACAGAAACAAGTATACAGCAAAAAAAAAACAAATTCCATCCTGAACAGCCATTATCTCTTGAAGGAGCCACTGCTAAAGCTCGGCCCATTGAAATGTATTCACTGGCTGCATCCCTCCGTTGTCCCCCCATCAGATGAAGGTCTTGTAAGTGTTCCAGACTAGGGTCCTCGGAATACGATTCTCTGGACCACAACCCCCACTTACTGAATGACATCGCATGACTCCTATTCAACTATTACTACTTATTTTTCTATGCCGGGCACAGTTCCACTGAGACGTTTGTCTACCTTGCTCAAAAGGGTGGACACTAAAATACACGAGCATGCAATCGAGAGGCAAGACGGTCTACTTACAGAAAATAATACATTTTTATGTGTGCTTGTTTCCCTATATGATCACTTGAAAACAGTCTAGAATCCACTCCACCTTCTTGGAATTGCTGTTATTTAAATTTGAGCATGTTGGGGTGCAGAACAAGCAAAAGGTGTTTTTTGGGGGGAGGAGGTTGAGTTTTTGCAACAAGATTTACGACCTTATAAACCCCTGAATGTTCACTCAGAATGGTTGGTAATGGTGCACAAGAAAGAACAAGACTGGCTGGGAGAGTACTTGATGGAGTTTATCTAGTGGCGTGTGCTGACAATGCTTCAACTTTCCTTAACTGTGAGAGTTGTGAAAGGGACTTGGAATCTAATCCCACGGTTACTGGGAGCTCATCCTTTCCTGTACAAAACTATTCCCTGAGTGTGATGGTGCCAGATACCTCAGAAATTGTGAGTGCGAGTCCTGGAACCATGTTGGTAGAAGAGCAAAATAAAGAGGAAGTTATTTCTGTGGATCTAGACTTACCGGCTGAATCCATAACATAGGTACGAAGATCTAAAAAAATCAAAATAAAGGGGCAAGGCCTCCAAGAAATCTTCACGCACATTTTTGCAGAAATTGGTGATATCCTAAAGAATCCATCTTTGGGGGAAAAGTGTTACTGCTACCTGTGGTTCACAGTTCGTGGACTCTGCCATGAATTTGGAGTCATTCACTGAAGTAGCAACTGAGAAAACTGTTTGCGTTTTATAATTAGAGTCTCAAGTTGTTCAAATTGACTTTGGCGCAATGCCCATAAGTGTTTGGCAAGCACACACTTGTGGGGGTACTACATATTCCATCAGAAACGTGTCCTGATTTTGATTTCCATAATTACAAATGTGAGCCTTGGCAGATGATTTCAGCTGATTTATCATGATCAGCTGACAGCCTATGAGAGCAGCTAAACAGCCCCAAATAACACCAGTCTTCCCACTACCTGTTGGTCCTACTGCAAGGGTGGGAAAGAATGCAGACCAACACAAACCTATACCGGCAACTACCAATCTGATTGCACCAAACTCTTTTGTACAATTTTGGGACCCTGAGGTATATATTCATCAGCATCTCCCCAAGACCAACAAAGGACAGGGCCAACGAGTAAACCTGAGCGTTTTGAAAAATTCTAAAGGATTTAATTGCTAAATCAGGTTCCAAGGGCCTGCTCAGTAGAAACGTGGACGGGCCATCCTTGCTGACAAGGAGTCCATTTAAAATCCTGGTGGAAAGTCTACTACCAGAGAACCGTGACATCTTGCTGAACAGATCGAACATCATTCGGCTCATGAGTGAGCTTCCTAATCTCCGGGCACTGTCATCATTGTACATTAATAGAGGGGCCTTTATTAATCTGCACCAAACTGACTGCGCTGTCATGTACATTAACTTGAAAGTTGTTATTGACATCATTATGTAAGAAGGTCATTTTCTGAGGGAACTAAGCTTTGATGTCTCTATTTACTCTGTGGATAACGGACATATAAATCCTAGCAAGGTGTCTGCCCTCCTGCCAAGCGAGATTTTGGATTAATCAGATTGTAGAGGAAATATGGGGAGAGGGGGGATCTGTTTGACCAAGAGTAACTCTGTTAATGTGTGCCAGAATCACGACTGGTCGTGGTTAACGGGAGCCTTTCTGCAATATGGAAAGGGAGACCAATTGCAGCCTCAATCCCCAAAGGTGAAATTTAACACACTTGTATTCTTGTCCTAGATTTCATGGTCTAGGGGTAAAAAAAGTCAATGGATCTGTCCCTGGCAATATTCCACACAACTATACATGGAGCAATGACACAGTTCTCCGCTATAGATTACATATTTTTGGCAAGCTGGGTACTCGGCAGATGTAACTTCTTGAACATTCGACCTACCATTCTAAATTACCATTTTATGTTTCTTGCAGAAATTGACCTTTGGGTCGTGTGGTAGCCTAGAAGGGCCCAGTGACCTGTCAGTCAACCCTGAGGGCAATAAAATCTTGTGGAACCCTCAAATATCAAATGGGTTAATGATGCAGTTGATCTCAGTTTGGATAACTCTTCCTTGAATTGGAAAATAAGACACCTTTTCAGTTGGTGCATTTGAACCATTCTTTGGTGAATTTTTAGGTTCCATTCTGGGTCATTACTCGAGGAACAATAGAACTAAGCATACACCCATCCAGGCTTTTGATGAAGAGGTGATTGACAGAAAAAGTTAAATGACAAACCAAATTAAAGCATTAAAAGGTAGAAAAGAACTGCCTCTGTCAAATACTCTAATCGAAATCAAGAAAGCGAAGTCCTATTATAAAAATGGGTTGAGAAGCCATAGAATATTGCTGTACCACAAAGACGCAGAGAACATGTTGGCAGTGATGAAAAACAAAAGTTCTTAGCATTTTGGAGGATTATTAATGATGACGTTACTATGCAACTCAACGCCCAAAACAATACGGTATCTGAATTAGATTGGGTATCTCACTATTCAAGTGTGTTCTCAGACAAATATCGTAGTATGTAATCGATTTCTTCTAGACAGCAATTTGATGACTTGTCATATCATATTCCTATGAATCTGGAGATAGTAGAGGGAATACTTGCAAATATTCGCTCCTCCTGAGCTCCTGGTCACAACAAACTATCAAATGAATTGTTTAAAAGTGCTAAACGGGAGGGGTTGATTTCTTTTTAGCAGTTCTTGATATGTCATCGATTCACAGAATCATGTCGAGTGGCACACATAGTTCCAATTTACAAAAAGGGCCTAAGGTGCGATCTGAAAAATTACCGACCGATATCCATATTGGATGCAGACAACGTTTTTGCCGCTCTGATTCTTGGTCATCTAGTCATGGGCGTTGGAGTATGAACGATTGCAAAAGTGGCAGACAGGTTTTCGTAGGCAAATGAATACCCCCTTAAATGCCATAGTATTGTAGTGTATTCAATCTTTAGCCTGGGTAAGGAAACATAACTATCTTTATTGCTATGATTGACCTGTCTGCCGCCCTTGATATGGTAGAAAGACCTTTACTTTAGGCAAAGTTGCGTAAATGGGGCCTGCCCAAAGGACTACTGCGATTAGAGCAAACTGTAGTTCAGGTTATTTTAAGTGCTGAAGGTGGCTTGTCCACCAAAATACAAACCTTTCGGGGCATCAGACAGTGTTGTGTTCTTAGCCCCTGTCATTTTAATTTATATATGTCGGACATGGGAGACTATCTTACACCCGTAGGTTTTGCCTCGCCTAAACTTGACACCTTGAAAGTCACATGGTTGAGTTATGCCGATGACTTTTTAATATTTGACTGTACAGAGATTGGCCTTAAACTGCTTGTAACACTTTTGTAATCGCCCACTCCCTAAAAATCAATTCAAGTAAAACGAGTTATGCACTGCATTTTTAAAAAGTGCCTGTCCGTTTCAAATGGTTTGTTCAAAATGAACCCCTCAAAAGAGTTGATGGCTTCATCTCCCTCAGCTTTCCTATCGTCTCTAATCCACATAAAACTCAAATCAGAGATTGGTTGTGTGCACGTGTGTCTGCATTAGCTAACAAGATGATCCGGTTAGATGCACGATTTGGTAGATTCTCTTTAATTCCCATTTTCATGTGTTTTGAGGGAAAGATCATCCCAAAGATTTTATATGGGTTAGAGATTCACTTTTTTGGGTGTTGGAAATCTTTCTCGCATTAGAGTGCCATTACTGGCGTCATATGCTTAACATCGAGACCTCAGTGCCGCTGTTGGCAATCCAATATGAACTTGGCATCAACTCCCTAACTAGTAGAGTCAATTGGAGACTCCTAAATTTGTATTTGCACATTATTACTCCTGTCCCCGAGTCTATATTTGGATTTGGCAAATGTGATCTGAGAAGGAAATGTGCAACTCTCGATTGAATTGGCCAGTTATTGTGTATACTTGTTGATGGAACTGGAATTGTCAATGAACGACTTAACAATGAACCCAGTAAAAGTCATGATAACTTTGTATCATCGTGACTGGATTAACATATTTGGTCATGGACCATAGAAAGCGTGGAATTCGTCGAGCAAGAGGTCCTTTTTAAACTTTCACTGGAATTTATACAATACCAAGCAAATAATTATAAGATATGGTTATTGTGCAGCAGAATTGTATAACTGCAGAAACTGCCCCCTCCAAGATTCGGAGGAGGATTTTAAACACTTGTTAATTATTTGTCCTGCACAAACTGGGAAGCGTACACTCTATTTCAGAAAATGTAATAATGTCCAACCACTGTCAGCAGAGAACCCTCGGAATGAGTGTTTGGCTGGTAGAACCACACCAACAGTGTTGGCTGTGGTAGGTTTTTTAAACTGCCTAAGGCTAAATAGATGGTCTCAATGTCAGCACTATTTAAACTTTTTGTATTGGATCTTTGTATATGCTGTAATTTGTGGTTTTACAAGTTTTAATTATCTTTAAAAAAAAGGATATAAATTGTCTAAGAATTTGTATTGAATCATGGTACTGTACGTTGGTTTTAATCAAGATATTTATTTTCTGTAACAGATTATGTAATTAATTCTATAAGGTTTTTTCTTCACATGTTTTTCTATTTGTTGAAAACACTTTTTGCCAAATAACAATACATAAAAAAACTAGCATGTAATGCCTCGTACAAAGAAATCTATAGCTTGCAAGATACTGTTTCGGCGTATATGAAAGTATGGGGAGATGTTCTTGACAGTCTAGAAATGATAAGAGGGACACTACTAAAGCACAAACAACATAACTACACACTGTCGATATCATGGGTGATTCATCAGGACTTCAACGAGAGTTGGTGATCTGAAATATAGCTGCCATTTCCTAGTTGTCTTGATATACTGGTTTACAAATATCAACAAATGTATGTGATACTTTTTCATGCTTCTTTCAGCACAGTGTGGTACTTGGACATTATTATTATTTGGCGTGCCTTGAAATATTCATATGTGTGTTCACCTTATTCATAAATGAAAACATGACTATTATAGGACCATCTATACCCACAATGCTGTTCGATACCCCTATTGTGCATAAACGTCTATAATACAGGGATGAGGCATTAAATCAACAATTTAGGATGTTTGGTCTCACGACGAGGGGATAAAACCCCTCCAGTTCCTCCTTGGGATAAATCTAGTCTGTATCTGATGGAGTCAATTCAGTGCTCTCCGCGTTACTCTAAAAACCAAATGCCTTAATTTCAGCAGATGCATAGGCCCCATGGGGCATAAAGGCAGAGGTGGCACTAAATTATCTGTGGAATTGTGTTCTCTCTCGAGCCCCAAAACAAAATCATTCTCGGCTCTCCCCTACCTCCTTTTTTTTATATTTTTTAATGCATTTTTTTATTATAAGCAATCTTTATTAGGTTGTAAGTAAAATATTTACTTTTTATGACGACAAATGTATTTTAGACTTAACAGGAACAAGGGGGAGAGATTCAAGGGAAGATGGGTGTAGCAATTTTCAGATACATGACGTGTTTCAGTTGATCAAACATTTTTGTTAAATACATCCAACATCTCTGCATACTTTTCCATTGCACCACACCTTTGATAAGAGACTTTTTCCTTAGCTGAAAGGATAACAAAACCAATCTTCACAGGAAGGTTTACAACTACTTTTCCAGAGAGGTAATATCTGCTTCTTTGCCATTACAAGAGCTCTTGTAAAGTCACAAGTGATATTCCCTAGCTTCAGCAGTCCAATCCCTAAAATGAGTTGGGGCCTTGTGTCCAAAAGTCACAAGAAATTATCTGTAGCAAGTAAGTTGCTTCAAAAGAAGAGATGCAAAAAAGTTACTTGGTGAATAAAATGTGTTCTCTTTCCGGTTTTACTACTTCGGTCTGACGACCAAAATGCAGTGTAATGGAAGTATACAAAGCAACTTGTCCTCAATGTTATCCTGTGGAGGACAGGGGGAGACAAATACTTTGCATCTGTCTCTGATTTTCACAAATGACTGGATGGGTTCACTGGGGGTTGCTGGAGGTTGGATTTCCTGCCGTTGTTTCTGGTGGAGAACTGGACATCCCACCAGGGTGTGAGGGGGGGGGGTTCAAGGGACACTTCGGAAGGCTCAGGACTGCTGGGTCCTCCAACACATCAAGACTGGTTGGTCCCACCAGTCATGGGGTTGAAGTACTGCACAGACCAGGAAGGGTTGCCAGGCCTCTTCAGGTGACTTCTTCGATTCTTCAATCGGCTATTCTTCTATGAGGGATTCTTGGCTCCAACACCGATCTGAACAAATAGCTGCAGGAATACACATCTCCTCCCCCCCTCTATCCCCCCCCTTTCGCCCCTCTCTCCCTCCCACTCTCTTCCTCCCCCTACACTCATGCCCCACACCTATACTCACTGGCACCACAGAGGGCGAGAGTGTCTCCCCCTCATCTCTCTACCCCTGCTCCCCCTCCCCCTGCTCCCCCTCTCTCTTCCCCCCTTGCTCTCTCCTCACCCCCTCTCTCTGTGCATGACTTTGTTAGGGGGCTTTTTCTTTTGCAAATCTTTCCCTCTGTCCTAAGTGTGATGCTGGAAATGCATCGGAGGGACCGGGCCTCCATATCCTTGTCCTTTATTGCCTTATCATGTATGTTCTGACTTGTTTTCCGCGCAGGAGTTCAGGAGGTGCGACTCGTCCTGTATTTGATTTGGTGAACAGACCCTGGGGATACCCTTATGGCACCCTTGGGTGGGAGTACGACCCTGTACTCCTAGTGTATGTTTTTGAGCACCTGTGTGTGGCCCACAGAGCAGGGTATGGGCTGGTGGCAGCTCCGTACTGAATTGACAGGTGCCCTGAGCGTCCTCCATTTTGGGATGCCCAGACCCTGTCATTGGAATCAGTGGATTCCTGATAGGAAACAAGATGGTCCCTGTGGCCTCTTGCTTTCTATCGCCGGTTACCTTACTTTTCCTGAAGTCCTGGGAAGCCTGGACTCTGTCCCTTCCCCCTGACTGGCTGTATATGGTGTTGTGGGAAAGTCCAGGCCAGACTGTCTGGAGTCTTCCCAATGACTGTACGTTGTGGGGTACGCCTGTGGGGTGGGACCTGGGTGAATGGAGTGTGTGACGAATATGCATTCTGTGTTATGGGTGTCCAGTATCTGGTGTTTGACACAATGACTGAGACAGCCCTGCCTGAAACTGGTATGAATGCAGTGTTTAGTGCTGAATGGCAGAGTACTTGTCTGAATCCACATCCCTTGTTAGTGTCTGGATGGAGAAGAATGGCCTGAATGCACTGTGCGCCTGATTGGCTGCCTGACTGCCCTTCTGAGTGGTTGGTTGCCTGAGTGTGACCCAGCAGAGTGAATGGGAGATCAACAGTATACCTGGGGGCCTCTTACTGCTAGAAATCGTTCAGAAGCTGAAGTAGAAACTGATGCTTAACTTTGAAGCCCACTGGAGGAAGAACTGCTGCTGCTGTCCTTCGCTAATCTGAAAGCTGCTGTGCCTTCAAGGAACTGATCCAAGAGAGGACCTGGCTAGGAGACCTCTCCCTGAGCTACAAGGTACCATCGTGCACCAGCTGCCAAACCTCCCTTGTAGACAGAACTACGAAAGGCTGCCGACTGGAGAAGGGGACCGCCGAGGAGAATGAAGAGAAGTACCGGACAGCCGTCCACCGTCGATGACCGCCGCTGACCGGAGCCGCAGCGCTCCCTTTGCCTAAGACATTTGATCCAAGGACTCCCATATTCATCATCGTCGACCACTTTCGTCTGGCCGGAGAAAGTCAAGGCCGCTGACGACCGAGGAGAATCCGCCAGTGGGTTTCCCGCCACCCGAAGACCTCAGACGCCAACAAAGCTACGGAAGCCAGCCGTGGTACTGTCCCGTTCGCCGACTTCAGACGCTGATGATCCAACGCCCTTACGGGGCCAAAGTTCTTCAGTGACTCTTTGCGGCAACGAACACTCGTCGAGGTGCACCACACGCCTCAGCTTGCAGGACGTTTCCGACCGATCATCAATGAGCACCGCAAGAACCGAAGCTGCTGTCGCAACAACCATGTTTTTTAAAAATGTTTAAATTATTTTTGATTTTTACAACAACCAGTCAACAAAAACAAACCCAACAGTGCGTAACATGTTACTTCAAGCATCATATACAGTGTAGTACAACGTCCACTGCCTCCTGTTACTCCCCCCCCCCCCCCTAACTCGAGCCTACTCCACTTCACTCTCCTCCGTCGTTTCCTCTATGGGTACCTCCCCCTCTGTATTCTCAGAGGAATCATGATCACTTATGCAGGCCTGGGTGGACCCTGAGAGTGTGGCTACTAGTTGTCTCCAGGCCATCAAAGTTCCCACTTCCTCACCCCCCCCCCCCATCTATTGGCCGCTTCATTCCATACCGCCGTTTCCGCTTCTGCCCATTTCTGGAGATCGTACCACCAGACCTCTACCCTCGGTCTGTTTGCTTTCCACCCCATGGCAATTCTGCCAAGTCCTTGAGTTTACTTGCGTATACTTGCGTGTTTCAGTTTGCACGGTCTAGAGAATCCCCCTACCATGCATGCCCACACAGATTCCACATCTAGCACGATCCCCTTCTCTGTTAAGCAGTGGGCTATTTCTCCCCAGAATTTCCCAATTTCCGGGCAAGCCCAGAACATATGTATCATCCCTGCGTTCACCTCCCCGCATTTGGGACATGTTTGTATTTCTGCGCTCTTAAATCGAGCAATCCTCTGGGGGGTCATGTATGCTCTGTGGCTAACATATAGCTGGATCTGTTGCAACCGTGCATTCCTAGATTACTTTTTATGGTATCTCTGGACCCTCTCCCAAAGCCTATCATTCATGGGCTCCCCGGCTTCCACTTCCCAGTCCAGTCTCAACTGGGTCACTTATTTTCCCACCCTGAACATCAGTAGTTCATAGATTTGGGAGACCACGCCCCCCCCCCCCCCTCCCGGGAGATGTCATAAATTGTTTCTATAGCCGTGTCTGGTTGGTCTTCTAGCACTATTTCGGACCATGTCTGTCACCCGCTGTATTAATCTGATGTAGGTAATATACTGTCCTGATTGCAGGCCTGTTTCCTCTGCTACTCTGCGAAATTCCATTACCTTCCACTCTTGCCATACATCCCCCAGCGTTGCGACGCCCACCGGCTCACAGTGCATGCGGATCGTCTTCCTCAGTTGCTCGTCTCCTCCAGTCAGTGCCACTAATAGCACTTGCGGAGAACATGGGGTCGGGTTCTCCATGGCCTGGCAAGGCTTACGCCACATCTTCCATCCCAGTTCTAACATCGTCGCACACCCTTTTAGCTCTGGTCTTGGCAGCCATATCCATTCCTTCAAAAAGAATGGGGCACAGTCAGGCCTCCACAACCTGGACTCTGACGTTGAGTCTTCCGTTAGCCACTTGGCCACATATTGTAATTGTATGGCCAAATAATAAACCTCGAAGTTGGGCAATTGTAAGCCCCCTTTGCGATAGGTATTTTGCAGTTTCCACAGGGCTATTCTATTCTTGGTGTTATGCCATATGAACCCTCTACATATGCTCTGAAGTTTAACAAAGAATCGCTTGGGTATCGTATACGGAATATTCCCCAAACAATTTAACAGCCTCGGCAATACTACCATCTTCAATAGTGCCACCCTCCCCACCATGGCCAGAGGGAGCTTAGCCCAGAATCTCATGCTAGTCTCAACTTTTCCTACTGCCTTCTGTGTTATGTTTATATTCAGTCTCTAACGTCATACAGAACTGTGCCTAGTGGTAGGGGCTCAGTATTCTGCCAATTGTCTAACCAACTTGTCTTCCGCCTAAGTCTATGGTTGATATTGTTTTGCTGTGTTGATTCGTATGCTATTTGAACTGAGTACAGTTGATGCATTTTAATGGAATCTGAGTAATCGTGGTACCACCTAGAAGTGTATATATTTACCATTTTAGAATTTTCGTCGCACAAAGTATATTATTGTGATTGTGTATATAACCTTGAACCTTAATTATATAAAGACTGTGTTTTCACTAATATAGTGTGTGGACATTCCTTTGTGGTTGCTTGGGGACTACACTGTACTTAGGAACCAGTCCGCATCACCACCTGCAAGCGAAGCCTTGACTGCTCGACTACGTTACCAATAATAGAGAATCTTGCCTGGAGTCCTCTGTGCCTCTCCTCTGCCATATAGAGAGCAGGAGTAGAGACACCTCCCTCCAGTCTTTACACATAGCCTCCAAGCACTAATGCAGGACTCTCTGGGATATTTTTCTTTCGCCAGAGGCGTGGGAGGCCTTTGTGTCACACCCACTTTGGTTTTGGGTTCACTGGATCCTTCTTAAAGGGACCCAGTGAAGGGGAGATCTCTCCCCCTAGTCTTTTTGAGCCTCATGCTTTCCTACGGCAGCACCCCCACCATAGGTAGTATTCTGCCAGAGACCCCCTAGGGTCCCTTCTGCAATGTATTGTTTTCACTGGGGTGCCGTCAGGCTCCCCAGTGCAGGAGTAGTCCCCTCCTTTTGTAAGTATTTTTTTTCCACCAGCCATCTTCAATGGAGCGCTGTGGGGGCACCTTGTATCCCCTTAACTTTGTTGGAAGTGACAATATTGTTACTTTCTAGGCACCCTCTGAACAGGCTGGTGGCAGTTGTTACTATTAATCCTAATTTGTGAATGCATTGATCAAGGATGCTTCTGCGGCCGCGATAATGCACTATAGGAGAACATATAAAAATGGCTCCCCTTGTTGTTTTTAAGCCCTGTTTAAGGTGCCACAACTGGAGGAGGGCCCTTTGTTTTCATGCACCTTCACAGGATTTCTTTCAGAAAGCGTGCAAAGGTTCCCCTTTGGGTGCTTGCTGGCAGGAGGTGGGGAGTTGTCTCCCAGACCCCAAAACATATATTCCCCCACAAGACGGTCTGTTGCTGGGGAAGGTTCTGGAAGGATGGCTGTCCCTAAATGGACAGCCACCTTCCAGTTTGAATGTTGCCCGTTTCCCTATTGGAGGTCAGCCCAGCCTTTTTTTTTTTTTGGGATCCAAAGAGAAGAGCTGTACCGAGGAACACAAGTTGACCACTTGACCAGAAGAGATCAGAAGAAGACAACTGAGGGATGCCGGAGGACTGCACCAGTGACCAGTACTGGACCAGTAGAAACCACCACATCGCGCAACCTCAACCTTCTGATCGACTGTGAAGAACTCTGCGAGGTGCCTTTCTCCCTAAGACTGGTCGGACCAACCAGTAACCTGTCCTCCTTGAGGTTGGACACCAGTTTTCCGCAGCTGGAGCGTTGCACCACTGCATTTGCCTTGCAAGGCCCAAAACTAGCCAGCTTCCGTTGCAAGGACATCCGGCTGCAACTCGATGTGTACATCTTCAAGGCTCTGCTGGGACTAATCTGCTGCTACCCTCCACCAGGAGAAGTTTCTGCAGGATGACCAGCATTTGGCTGCTGAGTTGCCAAGTGTCCCCTGTCCGGGGTCAATGCAAGGAGTGCATCTGTGAAGATCTCAAGGGTCCCATCTTCATCGTGGAACCGAATCCAGGTATCCTGCCTACCGTCTGATGCCACCAGAGGTTTCTGACAACCGGGGTTACCGACCTTGAACCTGCGACCAGACGACCCTGCCCGACGACTTCAATGGGGAGCCTTGCTGCTTACATCAATTTGCTATTGCCTGGGCCTGTTCCTAACTTTTGGGGTGTTCGGGGAGCTGAGATTGATTATATCTATTGAACTGAATGCCCCACTCTTCATAGTGTTTGCAAAGTCCTGCTTACCGTAGCACTACCTGGGGCTGAGCCAGGGCGGTGGTGTGCAGGTCAGTACTTCTGTGGTCCTCTTTAAGACTCCCAGGGGTGGTAGTTGCTCCTCTTCGAACTGGACTTCGACTTCAGGCCCGATCTTCTTTTTTTATGTTCAAATCTTTTTATTGAGGTTTCGGAATCATAAAATCACAACAATTTAACTTAAATTGCGCTCTTAGCAATGACATTTCAGCCCAACATAGTAACTTGAACTTGCAACTGACCCCACCACCTCCCCTTCCCCCTCCTCCGTTCCCTAACCCCCCAATCCCACCTGCAGTCCCTTCCACAATCCGTCTGTCATTCCGCTTTCACCGTCCAACCGTATTTCGTATAGTGTCTCACACTGCTGTCTATGACGGGTTCAGCAGCCCCAATGCTTTGTCTGGGGGGGGGGGGGGGGTCCATGTACACAATCCTTATAAGCGGGGCCTTAATATATTGCAAAATGCCCAGAAGTGCACCATTGCACTGTGCAACCTATGTCATTTTCTTACAGATGAGAATCTGCCACATGCTCCTTAGCCAGTCGTCCATAGAGGGAATATGCGCAGACTTTCATCGTGCTGCGATAGTGTTTCTGACCCCCCACTAACATCAGCCTCAGCCGTATCGCGTGCCAGTAGAAGTTTGTGCTCTGACCCCACTGTGTTGCCCACCAACCCAATAGACTAATCTCTGGGGTGCACTCCATCAGCAGACTGTGATCTGTTTTAATATATCCACCACTTAGCTCCAGTAAGGTTGTAATTTGGGACAGCTCCACCATATGTGTAGATATGTGCCTGCCACACTGCATCCCCGCCAGCACAGCCCTGGTTCGCTGTTTCTCGTGTGGGACACTCTTTCAGGGCAATAGTATTGCCTCAGCAGCATCTTGTAGCTTTGCTCCGCATACTGTGGGCTGATTGTTGCTTTCGACACCCCCTCCCCCTTCCGTATCTCCTCCCATTGTTTCAACTCTAACTCCTAGCCGAGCACTAGTATAGGATGGTGGTCTTGCCAGTGCTTGCGCATTGAGACAGTCCTACATCTGCATGATGAGGCCTGTTGACTCTGTGCCCCCCACGCCCCTGCTCCCCCACCCACCTACCCTTGAGTGAACATTACCCTCTCAAATGCAGTAAGTGTCCTCATGGCTCCCATCTTCTTGTCCCTATGGAGGACCCAGTGTCAAAGTTGCAGGTATGTAAAATGTTCTCCCTAGGGTGATCAGACAGTCCTGGTTTTCCCTGTGAAATCGCCCTCTGCCCCGGTGTCCCAAGAGTTTTTTTAAATTTAATAAACCCCGTCCCAGGATTGGATGGGTGGGTGGCTACGGTCCCGGTTTTCGCCAGGAACCTATTCCGAAATCCTGAAATGGCCTGGCGTGACTCTTCCTGCGCGTGAATGCATGCATGAATGCTTTTCACACCCACTTTCCCTCTCTGGCCTCTCTCGTCCAATGAGAGCAGTGTGCCTGTGAACACCCCCCGGCAACAGGCCAGAGACATAGAAGTAGGACTACATTTGTATTGGAGTCCTGTTTGTGTTTACTTTAGTCCTTAGTCTGTCTATGGCCTGTCCCTTGTTTTATCTGGTCACCCTAGTTCTCCCTCACCTATCCCGCATGTATCCTTGCAGACTGCAAATGATTTGATATTGCCATCCGCAAACGTATGCGAAATGTCCCGTCATTTCCGGGTCTGCCAGACTTGGAAGGCCTCATTACCGTACGTTGGGGTTAAAGTTGACGTTTTGATGAATCTGCGTCTTTCTTTGGCATCCGTGAGACCCTGCGGACACCTGTGCGCTGGAATCTTGGACCAGCGATTGTCTCTTGGTTCACCCTGCTCGCTTTCAATCTGTATACAAAGCAGCTGTACAGGTTCTTCTCAGGTCGTGCATCTCATTTTTCACCCCCTTCCAGTGAAACACTGTTGGGGAGGAGCTAGCTCCTTGGCTAGTGCCTTCCTGCACCCCCCATGGACTTTACAATTAGGCAAAACATCTCTAAGCACTATAGCATTGAGAGCTTTTTTCATGCAAAAATAATCACACAGGTGTGGCCAGGCACTAAATGAAGATAGTTATTAGTAACTATTAGTTGAATGAAATTGTAAAAATGTTACATTGTGTTAACTTTTGTCAGAGCACAGTAAAGCGCAGAATCCTCTGTGCAAAAAGGAATGCAGCCTGTGTTAAAAATAAACAGGCATTGCGTGGGGCCTAAGGCTGGAAGAGAGCACAAGGTAACTCAGCAGTTGTTCCCTGTGCATCAAAATACCCAGGCAGGCTGGGGCTCATATACGCAATGTAACAGTATGGGAATACAGGGTTTTAAGCGTAATTACTGGACCAGATAAAATATAAGAATATTTAGTGAAGTGAGTATGGCGAGAAGGTGTGTTTTATATATAAATGTTTATAATATAGCAAATGATGACAAACGGGAGCTACAATGTATTCCTGCCTAGGCAGCAGTATGCTAAGTAGTTTGTAAGTAGTTTGTAACCTGGCCATGCAAGAAGGAAGACTGCAGCGTCCATTGTAAGGCAAGAAGAACAGTTTTTGATGAGCTATGCCAGTATCCAGTAACCAAGTTGAACAGTATATAAGGTGCCTGCTTGGCATCAGTCGAGTCGGGAGGAGCCGGCGATGGAAGGACGACCGAATGCTGGTCCGGGGGGGGGGAGGGATGGAGTGCTGAGGGGGTGGGGGGCAGAGTTCTCTTTGCCCACACTTCCCCATTTTTGTAAATATTTAAATTGTTATCCTTGCATTTGATAGAATCAGCTCCTCTTTGAACTTGGTCTTTAGGCTCTGAAGACATTCAGTGAGGTCTGATTTGGAGAGCCCAACCGCTGAGTTCTGTGCCACCTCCTCCATCACCTCACCTTTCTTCGCTGAGTCCGTGCTGGCTGTTGAGGACTTCCTTGTGCTCGCAGCTTGTCGAGGGGTTGATCAAAAAGCACTTAGTGGAGGGTCTTGCGTGCCTCGACGTGACGATCTGTGCTGCGACATCTGGTTTTTCAGTGCATTGAGCAGAAACTCATCTCCTTATTTTTGGTGGTATTGTCCACCTTAGGGCCACTCGCTCCTGCTGCCAGTCGTGCAAGCCTCAAGTTGCACAAGTCATCAGCCGCCGTGGTGGTTGCCCGAAGTATCCAGCAAGTGAATGTTAATCCTGCTTCTATGATCTGAGGGTGCTCACACACTGCTCACAATGCCAAGTGACAGGACAGTGCTGTCCAACGTAATGCCTACTCGGCATACATTACTTGAGGGGGGTTAGGGGAGGCATGGGCGGATTTTCTTGCAACCCCATGTCATGTGAAGTCTGCTGTGCATCATGGGGATGCATGTCACCTTCAAAGGGGGAATACTATACAAGGCATTTCGAGGGGATTGGGTCCTCCGACGTATTCCATATCTATGACAGTAATCACCACAGCTGTGCTGCTTCGGAAACTTTTTCGGCGTCTGCGTCCTGCGTCGATGACGTCGATGCGCCGCCGTCGAGGACCTCCTCCGACGTCCGACGTCATCCGATGTGATAAGTAGGACGCACGACGCCAGTAGCCTCAGTTCCGTTTTTTCCGCGAACGTGTTGCTTCGTGTTTCTCGGTTCTAGCCTCGACTCTTTGGAGTTCTGTTCTTTCTGGTTCTTCGAGCCTGTTCGTTTGTGATTATTCCTTCGCAGCGATGTCTTCCACTTCGTCTTCAACCCCGCGTCCGGGCTTCAAGAAGTGCGGGGTGTGTGGGTCCAAGATGTCGGTGACTGACTCGCACGACGCCTGCCTCTGGTGCCTCGGGGAGGCCCACGACACGGATGACTGTGTCGACTGCCTGTCGCTCACTTCCAAGGCCTTACGCGAACGTAAGAAGAAATTGTCGGTAGGTCGGGTGTCCAAGCCCCGGAAGTCGAAGTCGGCGGGGCTTTCGACGGATGATTCGAGGGGTGACTCTCCGCGTCATCGTCGGAGGTCTCGTCGGTCTTCTTCTAGGAGTCGGTCTCGCCACTCCTCTGCCTCTTCGAGGCGTTCTCGGAAGCGCCGTCACCGGTCGCCTTCCAGGTCCTCTTCCGAGGACTCTGCCCGGCACGTCGGTTATCCCACCAGCCGTGCGACGCCGGAGGAATGGGCTTCCTTCGGGAAGAAAATGTTGGCGATTCTTGAGTCGCAGGGTACTCAACCGTCCGCGCCCCCGAGTGGGGTCGGCCGTGTGAGGTCGAGAGACGCCGCTCGCAAGAGTGGTCGGCACGAGTCACGGGAGAGGTCCCGTTCGGACAAGGAGGCTCGTTCTCGCCGTACCCGTTCCAGGTCCCGGTCCTCGACGCGATCGAGACCGTGTGCACCTGTGATGTCTTCGAGGAAGACATCGACGTCTGAGGCGTCAAGGGCGTCGACAGGCTTTCTCGAAGCTCCGGCTCCGAGGAAGTCGTCGAAGCCGTCGACGTTCAGGTCGTCGAGGGACACGCTCGGGGCTCCGGCTTCGAGGGCTGTGTCGACGCCGCCGATATTGGAGGCGCTGCATCTGACGTCGACGCCGTTTCCTCGACGTCGACGCCGATCCTCTCGGCGCCGTTGCCGGTTTTCTCGACGGCGGCGCCGATTCGCTCGACGCCATCGACGCCTTTCGTGTCGGAGGTGCCCCGTGTCTCGGGTGTACCCCCTAGGAAGGCTCTGGCTAAGAGCAGGCACTCTCAGGTGCCTTTCCACCACTTGGATTATATTTCGGAGGCGGATGAGGATTCGGTTGGCCTGGTTCCTGGTCAGGTGCCGGATGACATTGTCTCGGGCCATAGTCAATTTGACGAATTGAGGCAGTCGCTGCATGATGCTAGTGGTCTGGACACCTCTCCGGAGGTGGAATTTGGTCGGCCTGAGCCTGGCTCCCATGCCGATTCCTCATACCGGCGCCTTATGGCTAGGGTGTCTGAGTATCTGGGATGGTCTGCTCCCCCAGGGGAGTTTGTGCAGGATGATCTGACGGACATCCTTGATGTTGGTCCCCCATCTGACCCGGTTCTGCCATTCCATATGGCTTTACAGCGTAGGGTGGCGGCGGCTTGGACTGCTCCGGAGAGTCTCCCGGCAGTGGGCAGATCCTTGTCGCGGAAATACCGTCCAGCCAGTGGCGACCCCTGCTACTTGACCAGGCACCCCACTCCGGAAAGTTTGGTGGTGCAGGCGGCCACGGCCCCGGCAAAGCAGGCGTCGTACCCTACCATCCCTCCTGATAGGGACGACAAACGTTTTGATGGCTGGGCGAAGAAGGTGTTTTCTTCTGGTGGTATGGCGCTTCAGGCGGCCAACTCCATTTGTGCCTTGTCACGTTTCACGCACACTCTGTGGAACTGTGTTGCGTTAGCGGCTGAACATATTCCCGAAGGGGACGAACGGGATGGTTTCCTTGCTTTGGTCCAGGATGGTAAGGATGCCATGTGTGAGTCCGTTCAGTCGGGTTTGGACTTAGCTGAATGCGTCAGTAGGTCCATGGCGGCGAGCACCGTGATACGCAGGTTTGCGTGGTTGCGGAAGTCGGGGTTTGCTCCTGATGTGCAGTCCCGGCTCCTCAACATGCCCTTTGATGGTGAACATCTTTTTGGCAGCAAGGCTGACGAGAGCCTTGAGAGGTTGCAGACCTCAAAAGCTGCAGCGAAGTCGTTGGGCGCTGCAGTTCGCCAACCTCCGCCTTTTCGTCCTAGGGGACAGCAGTGGAGGGGTGGCTCCTTTCGCTATTACTCGTCCTTTGGTAGAGCGAGAGGAGCTGGCAGTCAAAGGGGCCAACGCAGGGGTACCAGAGGTGGACGACAGGGTACCCGTGGTGCCAAGGCCGCTCGGGCAGTTGCCTCTTTGCCCTCAGGTAACGCCGCAGCCGCTCCTACTCAGTCATGAGGCCTTGTCCCATGGTTCGCCGGTTGGGGGAAGGCTGGCGCAGCATCTTGTAGAGTGGCGTGCCATTACTTCGGATGTGTGGGTTCTGGAGATCATAACCCACGGCTACTGTCTTCCCTTTCGGCACAGGCCTCGCGACAATCCACCGGGGAACCTCTCTTTGAAGTGTCCGGATCCGCTCCTTGCGCAGGAAATTCAAGCCCTGCTGGAGAAAGGCGCCATAGAACTGGTGCCTGTAGCGGAGAGGAACAAGGGATGGTATTCCCCTTATTTTTTGATTTCCAAGAAAGACGGGGGATTGAGACCCATCATGGACTTGCGCGGTTTGAACAAACTCCTCAGGAAGGACAAGTTCAAGATGGTTACTCTCTCTCAAGTCCTCCAGGCCCTTCAGCTTCAGGACTGGTTGGTGTCACTCGACCTCAAGGATGCTTACTTCCATGTGCCGATCCATCCCAAGCACAAGAAGTACCTGAGGTTCGCGGTTGGCGACTCGCACTTTCAGTTTCGGGTCCTGCCGTTCGGTTTGACCTCCGCCCCGAGGGTTTTCACCAAGCTCATGGTGGTGGTGGCAGCGCATCTCAGGCAAGGGGGGATTCACGTCTACCCCTACCTGGACGATTGGTTGATCAGGGGGAGCTCTCCCGAGCAGGTCCTGGATCATCTGTCCGTCGCCTGCCACTCCCTTCACAGGCTGGGCTTCTCCCTCAATTTAAAGAAGTCCCATTTGACGCCAACGCAGAGGCTCCAGTACATCGGAGCAGTGCTCGACACTTCCCTGGGGCAGTGTTTTCCTCCCCAGGTGAGGGCTCTTCACATTCAGCAGATGGTGCGCAAGTTTCAGCATGCCCAGACGCTCCCAGCGTTCGAGTTCTTGAGGTTGCTCAGCCTCATGGCATCCTGCATTCTTCTGGTGCCAGAGGCTCGCCTGCGGATGAGATCTTTGCAGTGGGCACTCAAGATGCAATGGTCGCAGTCCTCCGGCAGGATGTCGGACCCGATTCAGGTGCCGCCCTCGGTCGCCCGGGACCTTCTGTGGTGGGCCGTCGAAGGCAACTTGATGAAGGGGGCTCCGTTTTGGCTTCCCTGGCCGGAGGTGACGATCGTGTCGGATGCATCCCTCACGGGATGGGGAGCTCATGCCAACGGGCTGACAGTCAGCGGTCGTTGGTCTCCGTCGGAGTCCAGACTCCATATCAATCTGTTGGAGCTGAGGGCCGTCAGGCTAGCCCTGAGGGCTTTTCTGCCGACTGTGCGAGGGAAGAATGTCCTGATCCTGACGGACAACACAGTGGCCATGCACTACCTCAACAAAAAGGGGGGGGCAGGGTCACTTCCTCTGTGCAGGGAGGCGATGCAGCTCGAGTTCTGGGCCATCCAGCAGGAAGTTTCGATCTCGGCAGTTCATCTGGCCGGAGTCGAGAACGTGACGGCGGACGCTCTGAGCAGGCAGTGCACGATCTCTCACGAGTGGGAGTTGGCTCAGGAGATTCTCCTGGAGATCTTCGCCCTTTGGGGGACCCCTCAAGTGGATCTCTTTGCCTCCAGTGTCAACCGGAAGTGCGAAAGGTTTTGCTCGCGGGAATTTCCTCCAAAAGGAGCCTTAGGAGACGCGTTCGTGGTGGAGTGGTCGTTCCCGCTGCTGTACGCGTTTCCTCCGGTCCCCGTCATCCCGCAAGTGCTGCGGAGGTTACGGAAGTTCGGTTCCCGGATGATCCTCATTGCTCCGGCGTGGGCTCGGAGGACGTGGTACCCGGACCTTCTCGACTTGTCCATCTGCCCTCCACGTCGTCTTCCCTACCGAGACGATCTGCTCTCACGGGAGGGGGGTCAGGTTCTCCATCCAGAGGTCGGATCCCTCAACCTTCACGCTTGGCTTCTGAAAGGTTGAGGTATAGGGATTGGGACCTCCCTGAAGACGTGATGGAGGTGTTGCTTTCGGCCCGAAGGCCCGCAACTAAGTCTCTGTACCGTTGCCGTTGGCGTAAGTTCTGCGACTGGTGCAGAGTTCAGTATGTGGATCCTTTTGCATGTGACATCCCCATGGTTCTGTCCTTTTTGCTTTCTTTGGCCCACAGGGGCTTGCAAGTGGGTACCGTTAAGGGTTACCTGGCGGCGCTGTCCATCTTTAAGCGCTCATCTGAAGAATGTTCTTACTTTAAAATCCCTTTAATTTCACAGTTTCTGAAAGGGCTCACTAATGTGTTCCCTCCGTCGCCTTTCCTGGTGCCCGGTTGGGATTTGAACCTTGTTCTTAGGTTTCTTATGGGTGCTCCGTTTGAGCCGTTACATTCTTGCCCTTTGAGGCTGTTGACTTTGAAAACTGTGTTTTTAGTTGCGGTTACTTCCGCTCGCAGAGTGAGTGAGTTACAGGCACTTTCTGTTAAGCCACCCTTCACTGTATTTCACAAGGACTGGGTTGTCCTTCGAGTTCGTCCTTCTTTTCTTCCGAAGGTAGTGCCGGAATTTCATTTGGCCCAGAAGATTGTTCTTCCGGCATTCTATCCTCCTCCGCATCCTGGTAAGGAAGAGGAGAGGCTCCATAGGCTTGATCCTAGGAGAGCTTTGAGCTTTTATGTTTCTCGCATGTCCCGGGTCAGAGTGGACGATCAACTCTTTATTGGTTACGCTGGTAAGCGCTTGGGGCAAGCTGTGACGAAACAGACTTTGTCCCGCTGGATTATTTTGGCCATCTCGGAGTGTTACCGCTTGGCGGGCAAGGACCCTCCGGCTGGCTTGCGGGCCCATTCTACCAGGGGCTTGGCTGCATCTACTGCCCTGCAGAGGGGTGTTCCTATTCGCAACATCTGTGATGCTGCCACCTGGGCTTCAGTGCATACATTTGTGCGGCATTATTCCCTCGATTCCATCAGAGGGCAGGATCTGGCCTTTGGCAAGGCGGTCCTTTGCTCTGCTATTTGATTGGCTATTCTAAATTGTGTTTCTAAATTCTTTCCCTCCTCCTTGATTTGGTACTGCTTTGGGAGTCTGTCATAGATATGGAATACGTCGGAGGACCCAATCCCCTCGAAGAACAAGTTACTTTCTTACCTGGTAACGTTCTTTCGATGGGATGGTCCGACGACGTATTCCATATCGCTCCCGCCCTGCCTTCCCCGCTGCAGAATTTCTGTTGCGTTTGCAGCTTACGTTCCGCAAGGCTTTGTGTCGGACTGGCAGTTGACTATTGTCACACGTTCTGGGGGAAAAAACTACAACTGAGGCTACTGGCGTCGTGCGTCCTACTTATCACATCGGATGACGTCGGACGTCGGAGGAGGTCCTCGACGGCGGCGCATCGACGTCATCGACGCAGGACGCAGACGCCGAAAAAGTTTCCGAAGCAGCACAGCTGTGGTGATTACTGTCATAGATATGGAATACGTCGTCGGACCATCCCATCGAAAGAACGTTACCAGGTAAGAAAGTAACTTGTTCTTTTCTCACTTTAATATGTGGTCACATCCAGCTCGTTCTAGGTGGTGGATGGTCTTACCGGAACATTGCTGAAACTTTTTGCTTGCAATATTGTTTGTCTATTGAGATGAATTCTTGTGTAGATAATTATATATTTACCAATCAGAGAGTTGTATGTGTTATTTTCCTTTCCAGTTAGAATTGCTCATGAAGAAGGGGTTTTATACCTCGAAACGCGTCCGCTACCTTCGGACTAAATAACCATCTTTTGAAAACTTGATGTTATTAAACATAATCATTTTTATTGGAATTGAACACTGTCTCGGCTTTCAAAACTGTGTACTTATTGATTTAAGTCTGTTCACAGAATTTCCCTAATATTGACTGTTTCTTTCAGTATAAAAGAGTGTGCAGGGGACGGGAGGATCCTACCTTTGAATCTTCGTTGTCTTTTGTATGTTGTGATCTTGTGCCAGGATCATAGTTCCTCCTCTGCACATGTAATTATTTGGAATTCTTTGTTTTGATCTTTAAACTTATGTTTGTTTACATTTGGTGTGCTCTAACGTCGCTTGGATTTGTATAAAAAAAAACTACACAGGGAGTGGCAGAAACAGCTGGTCTACATAATGCCAACAGACAAATATTTTCTAAAGCCTAAGAGCCAGCTATGTCTCTAGTGAAGCAACTTTGGATTGAAAACTGTAAAGGAACTTGTTGATGCTTATAAGTTAGTGCAATGCAATCAGTGTTGCCCCTATGAAGAGTTCAGTGGAAGGTTACAGACCCTTAGACCCTACTTCAAATTAAACATATATGTGATCTGAACTCAAGGCTACAGTGTGTTTGCTCTACCTATGTCCAGAAGGAAAAGACTAGAACAATCAGGAGGAAGGATGGCAAAATGCATTTCCTGATGGAAATGATAGTAAGGCTACTTTAGGCAAAAGAAGAATGTCTAAGAAATAAGTCTCTCGGAAGCACATTTCAAAACAAACTTGTGCTCAAAGTTCATCAACTCCCTGGCAGAATCATTTTACCACTAAAAGCAAAGTTCAATATGAGGAACTAGGAGGGATCAGTGAGGGGCTCAACCAGACCACCCTGCAATGTCTTAAGGGCCAATAGAAGATCCTAAAGGGGAGGAGACTTAATTGAATGCTTAAAAAGCAGAAAGCTGAAGACCATGTAAGAGGTGAGCAGCATAAGGTTCAAATTCAGAAAGTACTCCCCTATGGTCTCAAAAGGCTCTAGCAGCAGAACAATTTGCCCTAATCCTAAACAAGCAACCTACGCCATGCCCTCATAACCATTAGAAAGAATTTGTAAGGCATCTGAAGATCATTCTTAGAACACAACACACGTATGATTCACGAGACATGCACTTTGTTCATGAAGCCTCTCCCTTATTTCACGTTCAATGCCATGATACTTTACCAGCAAATTGTTGCCACAGAGGGAAATCTGAGAAGAGCAGGGTGACGGGGCAAACATTCTGGCGGCACACAAATTGACGAGAGTAAAAACTAAGGCGTTCTGGACCATCTGGGAGACACTGTGTTGTGCAAGACTTTCTTTATTCTGATCTTGGTTAGAACCTTGGGAAACAGAGGAATTGGAGGCAGGCATACTGAAGACTTCTGAGCTCACTATTCACCATCACATTCACTGCTCAACCTTTGGGATCCCTAACTCTGGTATAATAAACGGGAAGGAGAGTGTTGTGATTCAAACCACGCCGGCATATCCAGGGGATCTTATATTCTTGTATTGTTGCAGTAATTCTCTGGTCAGGTATAAATCTTGCAATAACTGAAAAATCCTACTGAGAAATTCTGCCCAGATATTTTCCTCGCCATAATATTGGGAGCTAACGGATACGAACTGAGACTTTTCCCACAGAGCATGAGCTATGTGTGCCATAGATGTGCTTTTGGTGCCCATAGAACCCTGTTTTAAATGAACTCAGGCGCTAGCTGCACATTGGAAGTGAAGGGTTATAGGTAATACCCACCTGAATATTTTTGTATTCATTGGTCACTCTACTGGTTACCATCCCGGTACCAATTGTTCTGCTGTAGGTCAAAAGCAGTCAGTAACTCCTCGTGTGTGTGTGTGTGTGTGTGTGTGTGTGTGTGTGTGTGTGTGTGTGTGTGTGTGTGTGTGTGTCCTTCCTTGTCCTTTTTTTTTTTTTTCTTCAGCAATCCATGAACATTTCCATTTACTTTTCACTCTTTAACCTGGTTAAGCGACCAGACTCAAGTTATGTAGAATGCTTTGCAATAACCTAAAGTTACCAACTTAAACCAAACGACCAACCAGCCGACACCATGGTTTCCAGGAAGGATATCCTATACAATTCTGTTTTTTTTCTCCTCCAACCCCATCTGTTTATTTGAACTTTGCCCCATCACCCGCTCCTCAGGATATGACGAAATTCTGCAGTAGTCCAGGTTTGTAATAGTGATGTTCGAATGGATTGTGTCCTCCCACGTATTACTCATCTTAGATATTCGTATTGTCAGCTTTGCTGCTTCGGAAAAGAAAATTCCACACCAGAGGGTGCTGTGCTCGATGTTGTGGCATCTATCCCTCGAGGGCTTCTGTGGAGCGTTAACGTCATCCATGGTATAAATAGCTAGAGCCGCTCCCGTTGGCTTTAGTTCAGTTTTTTTCTAAAGCTTTCGCTTCGTGTGTATGAAAATGGCGCTTCAGTTTTTCGAGATGTCTTCCTCTAATCCTCATACCCCTAAAACTGGCTTCAGAAAATGCCAGAATTGCGGGAAGAAAATGTCCATAACTGATCCCCATTGAGTTTGCCTCTGGTGCCTGGGTCCCGACCATCGAGTCGACAACTGCGGTTCCTGTCAAGCTATGACTGGTAAAGCTCTCAAGGAACGACGAGGTAAATTGGCGGTGGGGGAGGAATTTTCGAAGGCCTCTTCGAAGAAAAATAAAGGCTCCGTGGAGTCTAGGGGAAGAGTCCTGGCGTAAATCGAAGTCTAGATCGAGGAGTCGGTCAAGAAAATCTTTGTCTTCTTCGAAGGAGATGTCACCGATCTTCCTCTTCTTCTTCTTTATCTTCTGATACAGGGTTTATCCCTTGTCCATCTAAGCACGATTCCCCTAAAAAATGGGAGGCTTTTAGAGCCTCAATGATGCGAATCATCGAATGCGGCCCGACCCCCCTCGAAGAATTCGAGTATAGACCATGCCCCAGCTCATTCTAACAATGACAGGAAGGTCCGAGACTAGACGCTCTAAATCCGGCGAGAAATCGTCAAGGGTGTCGGCGAAAGAAACCTCTCTGATAGCTCATAAAAAGAGCAAGACAGGCATATCGGTGCATAAACCGTAGCCAACACCAGACAAAATGGTGCCAGGTTCCAAACCGTCATTGAAGCCTGTGTCGAAGGTTTCCTTGACGCCTCCGTCAAAGACTTACTCGACACCTGTGTCTAAGGCTTCATCGACACCTTCCTCGACGGCGCCTCTATCTAAAGCTCCTTCGACCTTATCGAAGCCAGCATTGACAACATCAACGCCATTGACGCCTTTGTCGAGGACAACATTGATTCCGGCATTATCGACGCCATTGGCAAAACCAATGTCGATACCCTCGCAAACCATGGGTAACATATTTCACCCTGTACCAATAAGACTTTCAAGTCTATGGCCTCTATTTGAGGAGTGACAATCCTCGGAGGAGGAGACTCCCCTCCTCCCCCCCCCTTTTGGGGTGAGATATGGTTCAAAGAATGTTCCTGTGGAACTAATTGAACCTTAGTCCAAAATGTCTGACCTCTGACTGTCTCCAAACAGCTAGTGGTATAGACACGTCACTTGCATTGGAATTCGACAAACCTGACCCAGCTGACCATGCTGACTCCGCATATAGAAATATTATGAATAGGGTGGTGGTGTTCATGGGGTGGAACAGAAATTCACCCACCTACGAACAGGATGACATGACGGACGTTCTCAGTCAAGATCCTCAAAAGGATCCGGTTCTTCCTTTTCACACAGCACTTCAGAGGAAGGTTATGGCCGCATGGGGAAACTCCAGAATCTGGACCAGCGGTAAACAAAAATGTTGCTAGGAAATGTAGACCTTCATCCTCTGATCCTGACTATTTTACTAAGCATCCTAGACCGGAAAGCTTAGTGGTCCAAGCAGCTAAATCCATCAGACAATCAGCATACCCTTCTATTCCCCCAGATAGGTATGATAAGAGAATTGAAGCCTGGTCTCGCAAGATTCTTTCTTCGAGCAGTATGGCTTTAAAGTTAACAAATGTGACTTGCACCCTTGCAAGGTTCACATACACCCTGTGGGATTGTATTAGTGCGGCGGCTGAACACATTCCTGAGGGCGAGGAACGAGACGGCTTCCTTGCGATTGTAAAAAAAGATGGAAAGGAGGCTATGGGGGAATGCCTCCAGTATGGACTTGACACTGCTGACAGCATCAGCGGGTCCATGGCTTCTAGCACATTGCTACACAGGTTTGCATGGCTGAGTAAGTCAGGCTTTGCACCTGATGTGCAGGCCAGACTTCTCAATATGCCATTTGACGGCTTGAGGTTGTTCGGCAGCAAGGCAGATGAGTTTGGAGAAGCTGAAGACCACTAAGGCGACGGCTAAGTCACTTAGCGCCTCCATTCGTCAACCTCGGCAACACGCCTACTCAGGCTCATCTTCCTGGAAGGGTCGTCCTTTTCGTTTTTATTCCTCATTTGGAAGTGGAAGAGGACAGGCTAGTCATATGGACAAAGAAAATATCCTCTGGGTGGACGAGGGAAGGGTGCTAGATCAGCCCCAGCAGCGACAACGGTCTCCTCAGCCGCTGCTGCAGCTGCCTCCAAGCCACTTTGAGGGCTTGACCCCACAAGACCCCGGTGGGAGGCAGGATCTCTCTGCATCTGAACAAATGGCGGGACATTACTTCAGATGCTTGGGCACTGGAAACAGTGGCTCAAGGTTACTGCCTTCCTTTTCAGAAACGGCCTCAGGACCCTCCGCCGGGATACAACTCTGTCAAAATTCCAGATTTGCTCCTGTTGCAGGAAATTTTAATGCTGCTAGAGATGGTGCAATAGAACATGTACCTGTAGCGGAGAGGAACAAGGGTTGGTATTCCCCATTCTTTCTGATTCCCAAAAAGGATGGAGGATTGAGACCCATCTTGGACTTAAGAAACTTGAACAAGTTCCTCAGAAAGGACAAGTTCAAAATGGTAACCCTTTCTCAGATCCTTCAGGCTCTCCAACTCCAAGACTGGTTGGTATCATTGGACCTTCAGAATGCTTACTTTCATGTGCCAATCCATCTCAAGCACAGGAAGTACTTGAGGTTCGCGGTTGGCAGTTCTCACTATCATTTTTGAGTTCTGCCATTCGGGCTGACCTCCGCCCCAAGGGTTTTCACCGAGCTGATGGCGATAGTAGCAACGAGTCTCAGGAGAGGGGGGGATTCACGTCTACCCTACCTGGACGATTGGTTAATCTGGGCACGTTCACCCGGACAGGCCCAGGAACATCTGAGCATGACCTGCCACTTCTTACACAGACTGGGCTTCTCCCTCGATAACAAGAAGTCAAATATGATCCCTTTCCAAAGACTTCAATTCATCGGAGCAGTCCTGTATACTTCCTCAGGGAAAGCCTCGCATCCTGAGGTAAGAGCTCATCACATTCTGCAGATGGTAACAAAGTTCCAGAATGCACACCATCTGCCAGCCTTCGATTTTCTGAGGTTGCTTGGCCTCATGGCATCCTACATTTTTCTGGTGCCAGAGGCCAGATTGAGAATGAGATCCCTTCAATGGGTTCTCAGGACTCAATGGTCCCAATTTTCGGGGAATATGTCGGATCTTTTGCATGTTCCGGTCAGGGTGGCTCAAGATCTTCTATGTTGGGCTTGCAAGGCCAATATTCTCAAGGGAGAATCTTTTTGGCAACCATGGCCGGAGATAACAGTAGCGACGGACTCCTCACTCACAGGGTGGGGAGCTCACACCAACGATGTGACAATCAGCGGTCGTTGGTCTCCATCGGAGTCCAAACTACACATCAATCTTTTGGAGCTCAGGGCAATCAGACTAGCGCTGAAGGCCTTTCTGCCCTCTGTACAGGGAAAGAATGTCCTGATAATGGGGGCCAACACAGTGGCAATGTACTACCTCAACAAGAGAGGAGGCATAGGGTCACTAGCACTGTGCAGGGAGGCAATGCAGCTCTGGTTCTGGGCAATACAAGAAGGAATCTCTGTCGGCAGTTCACCTAGCCAGAGAGCAGAACTTGGCGGCGGGCACTCTGAGCAGGCAGAGCACAGTATCCCAAGGATGGGAGCTACCTCAGGAAGTCCTTCAAGAGATCTTCACCCTTTGGGGAACCCCACAAGTGGATCTGTTCGCGACCAGTGTCAACAGGAAGTGCGAACTGTACTGCTCAAGGGAATTTCCTCCGAGAGGTCGTCTAAGGGATGCGTTCGTAGTGGACTGGGAATGTCCACTCCTATACGTGTTTACTCCAGTCCCTGTGATTCCTCACGTAATCGGGTGGTTTTGAAAGTTCAGGAAAACCATGATCCTAATTGCCCCGGATTGGGCCAGGAGAACGTGGTACCTGGACCTTCTGGACATTTCCATCTGCCCTCCAATACGTCTTCCACTAAGAGAGGATCTTCTCTTGCAAGAGGAAGGTCGGGTTCTCCATCCAGAGGTCAAGACACTCTGCCTTCAGGCATGGTTTCTGAGGGGCTGAAATATAAGGATTGGGACCTATCGGACGACGTAATGGAGACTTTACTTTCAGCCAGAAGGCCAGCAACAAAATACTTGTACCGGTGTCGTTGGAACACGTTCAGTAACTGGTGCAAGGATAAGAATGTGGATCCATTCCTATGTGGTACACCTACGGTACTTTCTTTCCTATTACATTTGGCCAATCGGGGGCTCCAGATTGGTACAATAAAAGGATACCTAGCTGCGCTTTCTACTTTTAAGCGCTCCTCGGAAGAGGTGTCTTACTTCAAAATTCCATTGATTGTACAGTTTTTAAAGGGTCTCACTAACGTGTACCCTTCGGTCCCATTTCAAGTCCCTGTTTCGGATCTAAATTTAGTATTAAAATTCCTTACATGCATTCCCTTCGAGCTTTGTCCACTAAGGCTTCTCACTTTGAAGACAATCCTACTAGTGGCTATTACATCAGCCCGCAGGGTGAGTGATTTACAGGCTCTCTTGTACGCCCCCTCGCACCATCTTCCATAAAGACAAAGTTATACTTAAAGTCAAACCTTAATTTCTACCAAAAATAGCCTGTGACTTTCACTTGTCTCAAAGGATCACTTTACCATCTTTCAATCCTCCCCCTCATGCAAGTAAGGAGGAAGAAAGGCTCCACAGGCTGGACCCAAAAAGGGCTCTCAGCTTTTACATTTATTGACTGGCAATATTTCGGCAGAGTGACCAACTTCTCATTGGATATACCGGCCACAAATTTGGCCTGGCATTAACAAAACAGACATTATCCAGATGGATCATTTTAGCAATTGGAGAATGTTACAGGCTGGCAGGTAATGAACCTCCAGATGGGCTAAGGGCTCATTCTACTAGGGGCATGGCGACTGTGACGGCTCTTCAGAGGCATGTCCCGGTGCAAGATATTTGTGCAGCGGCCACCTGGTCGTCAATGCACACTTTTGTGAAACACCATTGTTTAGATTCAACCTCATCCCAAGGAGGTCTTTTTGCTAAGGCTGTTCTACATACGGTCCATGAGTAGAATTAATTGGTACTCCCTCCTCCAAATTCTCACTGCTTTGGGAGTCTATCTAAGATGAGGAATACGTGGGGGGACACAATCCATTCGAAAAACAAGTTACTTACCAACTGTAACGTTCTTTCGATTGGATGTTCCTCCCACGTATTCCTCATGGACACTCCCAACCTACCCCGCCGTACAGTTTACGTATTTTAAACTCAATGTTCCTTGCAAGCTTACAGTATAAGTGTACGCCTTGTCAACTCCTCAGTTGAGGATATCGAAAAAACAGAACTGAAGCCAATCTGGCCCGGCCCAAGCTATTTATACCACGGATGACGTTGACTCTCTATGGCAGCCCTTGAGAGACATCAACGCTACGACATCGAGCATAGGGCCCTCTGGTGTGGAAAGCTGACAATATGAATATCTAAGATGAGGACGTGGGAAGAACATCCAATCGAAAGAACATTACAGTTCGTAAGTAACTTGTTCTTCTCTCTTTTTACATGTTACTGAAATGGGCACCGTATTTGCATGTAACTTTTGAAACCCTCCAGTAGCCAAAGCCTTGATCTTTTCCATTTCAAGGACCCCCCCATATCTTTACCCACTATTGGCCTCTCTTGCAGTTTTCCAGAACTCGGCCAGCGTTGGTGGAACCGCATTCAACAGATCTGTCAATAGCGTCGCCATAGCTCCACTCATTGGGTAGGACCCTTCTACAACATTACCCAAAACCAGTACCAGTGGATCCAGAGGCAGTTGGATACCAGTTATATCTTAAATGTGCTCTAGGATTTCTTTCTAGAGCATATGGGATGTCCTACATGTCCACCACATATGGTACAAGTTATCCACATCTCCTCCAACATGGTGGTGAAGAAACCGCAGTGATACCATTAATTCTCTGAGGAGTGAGCTATCATCTATAACCTATTTTACAAATTGTCTCCTTAATGTTACTGCATTTATGGCACTCTATACGGTCTTTCTGAGATGTGACCCATGTCCTCTTCTGTGATACTCAACCCCAGCTTAGATTCACACTGTGACATATATGGCAGTTTATCTTCCGGGGCGTCCCTATCCCCCAATGTTAATCAATTTCGAGATTGTGCCTCGTTCAATACCCTCCTTCAAAGATAATTCGATACCTCTCGGGCTCATATTCACTACTTACCGCACCACCCTTTTCGAAATCCAGTGTCTGATCTGGGAATATTGGTATCTCTCCTGCTCACCAATAATACATTTAGTCTTACTCTTCAAATTACAGGGGGTGGGGCGGTGTCCCCTATTTGTAGAAATCATGCAGCTGGAGTGTACCATGTTGTTCCTAGTTCTCAAAGTACCTCTTAAACCTCTGGGCTGTGCCCAATCTGGTATAATGGCCCCAATCCAGAAGGCACTCCTCCCCTCTTCGGGGCTCTATACCAATAGTCGACCCCCCCACTATGTCTCCCTATCCCATCCAGGAAGGGGAGCTTGCTCAACGGTACAGATGTAGCCCCTTGCTCCACATCTCTCTATCGCTTGGTTCCCTGCTCACTGGACCATTCCAGCATAAGGGCGTTCTGAGCGGCTAATAAGTATTGTTCCATGTCTGGGATACCCAGCCCTCTCAACTGTTGAGCCTTAGAATTGTTCTGGCAATTGTGGGACGTTTCCTTTTCCATGGAACATGAATAGCTCCCCCTGTAGTTGTTTAACCAATGCCACCTGGATCAGTATAGGAAGGGCAAGGAACACATACAGAACTCTAGACAATAACATAAGTTGCACTGCTGCTATCCGGGAAAACCATGAGACATCTTGAAGATCCCACTTCCCTAATTCCTCAGTTGTTGTCTTCCAGAGATCCTCTATGTTAGCATTATGCAGGTCTTTATAATTTGCCATCCGTTTCATTTCCAAATCGTCCACCATGTCTTTACGCCATCAGAGTGGGAATGTACTTTCCCGTCTGCTCACCTCATCAGGGTTCCCGGTAACATCAGGGCCTTAAGATTTCTCATAGTTAATTGTGAAGCCTGAGACCCTCCCAAACAGCTGAATAGCCCCATTACCAGGGGGTAGAGTCCGACCCATATTTCCGAGAAACCAGGGAGACGGCGGAAAGCTCTGGCGGGTGTTATTGAGATTGACATGGGAACTTTTTTCAATGGTGAGATCTTTTCCCTGCCTTCCCAACTCTCTTCCGGGGGCCAGTCCTCACAGGCCGTATGTGACTCTGTTTCAGAATTATTTTTTATTACTAAGATAGAAACAATTTAGGAAAACATTGCTAACCAGAGATCCTACTGTGTGGATCCTTCTACTGACCAGCTGACACAGAACCCTCTAAAAACATGGGTGGAGTTTATTTCCTCGCAAGATGAGATTGCTTTGACTTTTGGTGGGTTTAAATCCACTGCTCTGTGAGATCCCTTTCCTCTGGTGACAAAGCAATTCTGCCGGATCTGTTGACATTAATAACAGATGCCACGAATCAGGCCTGTCAGTCAGGTTCGATTCTCACGGAACTAAAGCAAGCAACCGTAATTCCACTCTTAAAAAAGCCATCACTAGACCCTGCGGTGTTGGTTAACTTTCGGCCTATCTCTCTCCTTCCTTCTTTTATGAAGCGGCTTGAGTCACTTGTCTCACCTCTTCTTTCTTCCTTCTAGAATCATCCTCTTTCTTTAACTCCTTTCAGTCAGGTTTCCACCCGGGGCGGGCTACGAAGAGTGTCCTGGTCTTTGTGGGGCATGATTTGACCATGCTGGTGTGGGGACCCTGATTTTGTTAAATCTGTTGGCGGCCTTCGACACAGTCAACCACTCCATCCTGGTCTCACAGCTCGCCACGACAGGCCTCTCTGGGGCTGTCCTGGCATGGTTTACTTCCTTCGATTCTGAGGAGTCAGTCACTTCTGCTCTCACCTTTTCTGTCTTTGGCATGTAGTCCATTTGTGGTGTTCCCCAGGGCTCTGCCTTGTCCCCTATGCTTTTCAATATCTATGTTCAAGCACAGGTTCACCTCATCCGCTCCTATGGGTTTCGCTGCTATTCGTACGTCAACGACACCCAGATCCTGGTCCGGTTGGACCATGCGGAGCAATAGCCTGGCCTTCGGGGAGTGTCTTTTTGCAGTAGGGGAGTGGATGAAGGCGAACTGGTTGAAACTTAATGGGGATAAGATGGAGTTCTTGGTGGTCGGTTCTCCCTATGAATCTGGGTGGTGGTCTTCTTTACTCTGGCTTTCCACGTTGGGTGATACCCCCACTCCGGTGTCAACTGTCAAAAATCTTGGGGTGCTTCTTTCTTCTTCACTGGCCCCCCCAAATAAGTGGGGTTTGTAAGGTGGGTCACCATATGATATGGCATTTATAACGCGCCTATACACAAGTGTTTCAAGGCTCGACACGGCAAGGGAGGGGGAACAGAGGGACGACAGACAGCGATCCTACTAGGCCAAGTGTCATTCAGATCGTGCAAGTGCAGAGGAAGGGGGAGGAGAAATGCGGAGTGGGAGGGGGGTGGTGACAGTTCAGTGCAAGGAGTAATACAATAAATAAAACAATGAGAAGTACGGCCAGCTGGTGGCAAGTGCAAGGTTAAGTGCAGACATCAGGTGTCAAGTGCTGGTGGGGGACTGTAGGGATACAGAAACAGCCCCCAAGTGCAGTGGTTGCCAGGGAAGCAGTGCAGGTGTGTAACTAACTGGCAGGGGAGGCACCTGGGCCCGAGATCAGAGGGTGTCCAGGTTACCAGTACAGTTTCAGCCAGGAATTCAGCAGGGGAGAGGAGGAGAGAAAGCAGAAGCAAAGAGGAAGGTTTTGAGGTGCTTCCGGAGATTGTTCTCCGCAAGTTTCAGGGAGGCAGGGAGGCTGTTCCAGAGGAAGGCCCCAGCCGAAGAAAGATATCTGCAACCAACTTGTTGCTTGGAGAAGCGACTGACCCTGAGGGAGCTGGAGGCGGATGAGCAAAGAGCTTGAGAAGGAAGATATTTAGGAAGATAGAGTTGAAGGTATTGAGGCCCCAGGCCCCAGAATGCCTTGTGGACAATGCAGAGGGTTTTTAACTTCATCCTTGCAGCCACTGGGAGCCAGTGCAGAGATTTCAGTCCTGAAGAGATACGATCCCTGGTCTTGAGGCCAAGGACAAGTCTTGCAGTCCTGTCCTGGATCAGTTGCAGAGGGCGGTGAGTAGAAGCAGGCAGATTTAGAAAGAGGCTGTTGCAATAATCCAGCCTAGAGAGCACCAGAGCTCCGGAGACAGTGAGCTTCTAGGGGGGAAGGAGAGGAAAGGAAGAATACCTCTGAGGGGGTGCAGCTGCTAATGTGACTTCTTGGAGACGTTGGAGATGTGAGGAGAGAAGGAGTGTGGAGTCGAAGATGACCCCTAGGTTTTTAGCCTCGCAGGTCGCAGCAGAAAGAGGGCCTAGAGAGGCCGGCCAGAGAGTGACAGGAAAGGAGGGAGCGGGTGTGCCGATGAGGAGAATCTGTCTAACTGGCATTAAGGCTGGGATAATTGGCGGCACACCAGTCTTGGATAGCAGACAGTCAGTCAGAGATGAGAGATGGAGAAGAGGTGGCTGAAGGAAGCCTGAAAATGAGCGGAGTGTCATCCTTATAGCACTGAAAGTTGGGGCAGAGAGCGACAATGTGGTGGGCAAGTAGTGCCAGGTATTGGTTGAACAGCCAGGGAGGGAGGTTCGACCCCTGGGGGACACCAGAGGTAGAGAAAAAGATGGAGGACAGGAAGGTCCCAAATTGGACCTGGGAGGGTCGATCAGAGAGGAAAGGAGTCTGCCATGCCAGGGCCTGACCGGCGATACCCAGGTTATCACGGAGACTGTTGAGCAGGATGGCATGGTTGACCGTGTCAAAGGCAGAAGAGCGATCAAGTAAGATGAGGACACGGGGTGTTAGAGTCAAGGTTTCAGAGCAGGTCTTCACGTATGTTCAGGAGAGCAGTTTCCATGCTTATGGCAGCTCTGAAGCCAGACTGATGGTCATGAAGGCAAGCAACAGATTCAGTGTGAAGATTAAGCTGGGAGATGGCCAGCTTTTCTAGGAATTTTCCCAGGAAGGGAGTGATGGAGATTGGGCGATAATTAGCCGGGCAAGACGGGTCGGCAGAGGGTTTCTTAAGAAGAGGGTGCACAAGGAGGTGCTTCAGGGGGCAAGGGGAGACTCCAGTGGCGAAGGAGTGGTTGCAGAAATCTGCCAAGGCAGGAGCTAGGGAGTCAATGTGGTCCTTGATGGTTTTGGAGGAACAGGGGTGAACCTGTTTTGATGAGACTTTCATAGATCGGACTTGTCTAGAAACCTTGTTTCTGTAGAAAAGGGGAAAGGCAGAGATGGAGGGAGGAGAGGTGGTCGAAGGGCCAGAGGAAGAGCAGGGAGTAGAGGGGGCAGGAGGTGAGGAAGAGAGACGACAGGATGACCTGAGTTTTAGGGATGAAGTGAGAAGCCAGAGCTGTGCAGAGGGCCTCGGAATGGACAGGAGAGGTAGAGACTGCAGCAGGATTGGCCAGTTCCTTGATTTTAAAGAGTTTGGCCGAGGAGTTAGATGCTGCAGAGACGCTTGGATGTGAGCTCTCTTAGTGCGGACAGAGAGCCGGTAGTGCCTTTGGAGCAGGCGGCTGGCCAGTTTGTCAGAGGATGTACCAGAGGCACGCCTTTTCCGCTCCGCCACCCTGCACTTGCGTTTGAGTGTGACAAGGTCGGAGTCGTACCAGGAATTGCACTTGGCTTTGGGCTTCAAGCGGATCCTCATGACCGGGGCAAGAACATTGAGAGTATCACATATAGTAGAGTGGAGCATGGAAAGGGCTGTGTCAGGCTGTGAGTCAGCCAAGGGGGCAAGGGGAATGAAAAAGTGGCGGCGAAAGCCTCAACTGACAAATGCTTCATGGGTCGGATAACCGAGAATGTGGGTGGCAGTGCTGGAGTTGGCTTAGCCTCGGGGGAAGAAAGGTGAGCTAGGAGGAAAGGAGAAAGTGATCACTCCAGGAGAGAGGAGTGGTGAGAGGGATAGAAATGGGAAGGTCTGAGGAGATCATAACATCCAGAGTGTGCCCTGCAGAGTGAGTCGGTCCAGAGGGGAGAATAGAGAGTGAGTCGCAGAGGTCACGAAAGAGCCCAGAGGAAGGTCAGGAAGCTTCCAGGTGGATGGTAAAGTCTCCAAGAAGAAGGAGGAGTTGAGTGGTTGAGACCAGGAGGGAAGAGGAAAGGTCCACCCATTCAAAGAGGAAGGAGGAGATTTGACCAGGTGGCCGATAGATAGTAGCCACTATAAGGGAATGGCTAGGAGAGTTGTATGCTCAGAACTCTGCGCAGGGTACCTCCGTTCCTACCGGCCCACTTAAGGCCACTGGTGGTAGCGTCATTGTTCACAAGTCTGATAGACTACTGCAATGCGCTCCATCTGGCACAAACTTTGGGGTCAATCCACCGACTTCAACTGCTGCAAAATCTTGCTGCACGTGTGGCAACCAACTCCCCGTTTGGAGCCCACATTAGTCAACTGCTGCGTGATCTGCACAGGCTTCTGGTTGCCCAGAGAATCAAGTTTAAATCTCTTTGCCTGGTTCACTGGGCAGTGTCAGGACCTGGGGCTGAATATCTGAGAGAAAAATTCTGCCGCTACATTTTGGCTCATCTACTCTGCTCGAGTGTGGCCAATTCGTAGGTCATTCCTAGAGTTCGTCTTTCCCGAGTGGTGTATCGAGGCTTTTCATTCGCAGCCGCCAAACTATGGAATGGCCTCCCCCCGTGTCTGAGGAGGATGGAGAATCATCTCTCGTTTAGGCGTGCTCTGAAAACCCTCTTTATTTAGTTCATACTCCATTCTGTGATCTGGACAATCCTTGCGCCAAGATGCCTTTGGGTGAACGTGCACGCTATAAGTGTTTCTAACATAACACTTCACCTTTGATATTAACCCTCATTAATGGGGACTGAAGGTTTGCTAGGATCATACCCCTAAATCTAGGACCTAACCCTCCAGTGTATATGCCAAGTAGGTCCCGTCCATACAACCCAATTCACGTCTTGCGTCCAGTGTCACCACAGAGAACTTCTGTCCCGATCCCCGCCCCCATTCCATGAGGTTAACCGGCCTACCTATGTTATCATGAGTGGACTCCAAGATAAAGCCCATCTGATCCGGGTGTATTATTTCCAGCAGGACCTTCATCAAGCACCTTGCCAGTATCTTGGCATAGATTTTCCCTTTGCCTTTGAGGAGTGAGATGGGGCAATAGCTCAGGAGATTGCTTGGTACTTTACCTAGTTTAAGCACCAGAATAGTTGTTGATTGCGCCATATCTATTGAAACCAAACCTTTTTCCGCAATGGTGTTTAAATAGTGTCAGTGGCATAATCAAAAACTGTTTACCCAAACCGTCCACCCATGGGTATTGTTTAAGGGCAGGGAGTCTATTGCTTTTCCGACCTCATCCTGAGTTATTGGGCTTTCCAAGAGTCCCTTGTCCGCTAGTGCAATGCTAGGCACGTTCTATTCTGCTATTATACCAATTTGTACCTCTGGATCTATTTGTTCCTTGACCAATACCTCCATGTAATACCTGTCCACAATTCCTTGTGTCTCCAATTCCCCCTACATATAGGACTCCCTGTTCATCCCAGCTTTACAATTCCTCACCTTTTGTTTGCACAGCTTTGCCGCCAAGAATGTATTGGCTTTAATTTCCCCTTGTATAGTGTGATTACTTGGCCTGTAGCAGCATTTGGGCAGACCTATCCTCCAAGTGAGCTTCCAGTTGACTTTGTGCCTTGGTTGGGAACCTCAATGCTTTAACTGAGCCTTTCTGTTTATGTAATCCTTCAGCCTCCCTTACCATTTGCTCTAATTCGATACAGGTAACTTCTCTAACCCTCATAAATACTGCTGTCTGGCCAATAAATGTTCACCTCACCACTACCTTACTAGCATCCCATATGGTCCGCCAGTCCATTCCCTCTCCCTAGTTCTCCCTAAAGTAGCTCTGAAGTACTCCTTCCATGTGCAGATCTCAAAGGAGGTAATTTATGCACCATGGTTTCCTACTATACTTTTGGGTAGCTCCAGACAGGATTCTCACCAACACCGGAGCATGGTCCGAGGGACACCCAAGGCCAATCTCGAATGATGGGACACCCTGAAACAACGTGAATGAGATTAAGATCATATCGATCCTGGAGTGGCCTGCGTCTTCCAGATGGAAAAATCGCCACATTTCTATCAACGATAATTCTCTTGCAAGAGCACATGTATTTTGCAAGTCCGCTGGTGTGGGAGGAGGAGTTATCAATCCCTGGGTCCATCACAAGGTTACAATCCCCCTTGGTTACCACATAACCCTCACAGTCCCCCCAGCTACCGCAGGAGTGCGTTCAGATAGTGATCCTACCGATCATTTGGGGCATATGACGCCACCAGTGTGTAAAGTTGTTCTTCCACAATCTCCTTAACAACCAGGTATCTACCTTCTGGGTCCCTATAAATATACTGTTCAGTAAACTGTACCCCTCTGCCCACCAGTATCGTGACCCCAGGCTTTTTTTTCTCTCCACTAGAGCCAAAGTATTGCAGCGGATACTCACTATTCCTTAGTCTTGATTCATCCTGTAACAGGTGGGTTTCCTGTATAAACGCTACATTGGCCTGCAATTCATTTAATCTCCTTAGAATCAATGTCCTTTTTTGGTAGGAGTAGAGACCTTGAACATTCCGGTTTGCGAAACCTTTGTTATTCATTGTCCCTGGGGTGACTCTCAATTTCCTTTCCTTAACTGCCCGAATGTGTTGACTCTCCTCTGCTCCTCCATTCAAACAAAATCTAAACAAAACTTAAACAAAATTAAAACAAAATGAAAACCTCCGTTTACATGGATGAGCCCATCTACATTCGACATTCTTATCACTGAGCCAAATTGTGGCCAGTCTCAAGCTTATCCTTTTCTGTAGCGTGGCATGTGCTGGGTCCTCAAATATGAGAATGCAAGCCTCTGTAAAGTGAATCATCAAGAGCATCTTGGCTATACCTTTGATCTCGCCCTTGGGTTGGTAGAAGTGGACCCTTGACAGGACATCCGGGATCAAGTTTTGCTGTTGCCTTCAATAGACCAATGGGTCCGATCCAGGATAATGTCAAGCGAGTCCGATCCATTCAGAATATGCCTGAACAGATTGTTTGCTTATCTCTCTAGGTCTACTTCAGCAATTTGGCTGGGGATCCCTTGTCTTTGAACGTTACTGTCTCTCATTCTTTTTTCTGCAAATTCCATCTGTTTCAGCCCCTTTCGTTTTTTTTCAGCCTCTGCTTGCTCATGTTTCTTGGTCACACAGCATGAGTTCAACCTCATCTCTCCTGCCCTTACATGCTTATCCAGGTCAGCTATAGATTTAGCAGAACTGTTGCACTCTTTTGTCCTTTTTTTAGCTCCGTTAACGTGAGCTGACAGTCAATTTTCATAGCAGGGTTATCCTCTGTGGGTGAATGCACAAGCAGGGAGTGAACCTGTGCCTGTCTGTTGCTGATTCTTCCTGGAGCTGCCCTGTGTCTGCATTAGGATTTTGATGTCGCCAGATTGCAGCACCGTCTGTTTGGTTAGTGTTTTCGTCATTGTAGTGCCAACTACCATTGCATCCGACTGTCAGAACCTCCACTACTTCTGTCCCTGTTCCACTCATTCCCACAGATGCAGTCTCACCAGTCGGCACGCAACCCAGCTCCTTTCCTGTAGGCAACCACCTTTCCTTCTCCTCAAATCCACCAGCCTGCTACTGTCCTCAGAGCTACTTATTTTGGGATTAATGGGGGAAGCATCGACCTTGCGGCCTGTCGGTTTGCCTCCACCTCCAAGTTTGGTGCCCGCGTCCAACTGAATCGGCCAGGGCTGCGCACCGCACTAAGACAAGAGTGGTGTGATGAAGCGCTCAGCCGAGAGGTAGGTGAACCTCATCACTGCAGGCCGACTCCCTGCACCGAAGGGCCATCAGGAAGTAACATCCCACTCATGTCCCGCTACTTCAGGCCTCGCTCTGAGCTCTCTGTTCCTGCCTGCAGATGAGGGCCCTGCTAACAAGCGCTCACTTTCACTGCATCATAGTGTTCTAGATCACTTCATTTAAATTTGAGGCAGAGGCTGTTTTGACAGTTGTCTCTGTATCGTGAAGGTGTTGGGGGCAGCATGCTCGCCTCACCCATTTATGCCTTGTGCCCCTCTGCCGCAGCAGTCGCAAAACACTGCGGCAGACAGTTCCTCGATGCTCAGTTTTCCACCACTCCTTCTCCTGGTCGCCATTTTAGCTCCATTCCTCTCAGATTTGCCCTTGCTCGTGAACGCATTTCCAGGGCACTTCTTGCCTTAATTTTCAAATCAGGAGGATCCCTGTGGGGTCGATGTTGCTCTGGTGGGGGCTGTTGTAATTTTTCACCCCATACATCTGCTTTCAAAGCTCTGGCAGACAGGAGGCTCACGGAGCTCCCATGAGAAGCTATTGCATGGCTTCCTAGATTGGCCACTCTCCCAAGCATTTTATTTTTTACACACTACTGAAAAGCTAATCTGAGGTACTATTGTATATACAGTGATGTTATGCAGCGGGTACAACCAAGGACCGGATCATTTAGACAAGCTTAAATAGTGCTTTGGAGGGACCGCCAAAAAGGGTATTTGACACAGCCTTTGCTTTATAATATCAAAAATATATTTTTTATTTCTCCTGTATTATAAACTGTCACATGTTACAGAATGTATTTGCTTTTTATACCAGATCTCAGAAATCCATTCTTTTACTACATCAATTTGTGAGGTTAGTGGCTATATATGTGAAATAGACCCCACAAAACAAAGACTTTTAAACAGTACAACACGTGAATGGGTACTCCCTCTTTTCAAAATCCTCATTTTTGGATACTGTGACGAATCTATGAACATCATCCTAGATTCCCTGGAAGAAAGCTTCTCTTACCTAGCCAGAAAAAGGCAGACACAACCTGGCTCTGACCCTGGGGGTGACTATCTGCGGGAGGACCACGTAGGGGAGATCCAACTCCAGGGAGACAGAAAAATATTGAACTCGAAATAATCCTTCAGCTGTAATTCTTAATGATATGATAGGTTATTTATAACGTGCTTAATACCCAGAGGTTTCTAAGCACGGACCTGGGGATCGAACCTGTGTTGCTCCGTGTCGTCTTGCTTCCAAGGCAAGCACGTTGCCCCTGAGCTATCCTCCCGAGATCTCCTCCTCCCGTGGCACCCATGTACCTTTGGAACATTCATGTATCGCTTATTGTGATGTAGATGGATAATTCCTGGGTTTTCATAGCCAAGAACATTATTTAACCCCTCGGCTAAGGGGACGCACTCCCAGTCAGCGAGCCGAGAGCAAAGAAGACTGAGAAGCGAGGAACGCCAAAGCCGCCAGTGAAGACCGGTACGCCCAGTGATGACGAATGGGACACTGGTGCACTTCCGGGTGAATTCTGCGTACCTTTGATGGTGCAAGCAAGCCTAATTAAAGGAACTGGAATAGTTAATAGAACATTGTTCAGAAAAAGGCAGTGACCCAATACTTGAAAAGCATTATTTCCTGGATGCAAGAGAAAGTGAATTGAGAACGGAATAGCCCTGGCAGGATAGTGAACCAGGTAAACGGTGAGTCTGGGACTCCCATCCATGAGAGGACATAAAAAGCACTGGCAGGAAAGTAAACTAGGCAGTGTGCGAGTCTGGTACCCGCACCCAAGTGCGATAACCTGGCAGGAGAGTAAAGCAGGTGTAAGAAGAGAATTGAGAAAAATCTAGGGTAAAACCCCTATCCTTTATAGTGATAACCAATATAAAAAGGGAAGAATCATACCCCTTTTTAAAGATGAGTAACACATTTGTGAATACCCTTGCAGGAGAGAACACCAGCGGGTAGGGAAAGGATTGAGCAAGCTTAGCTGTTAAATCCCCTGCTAGAAATTGTGGAATGGTGACAATCAATGGAAAAAGGAAGCACCATACCCCTTTAGGGATAAATGAGATCCAGAGAGCGAGAGATTGAAACATTCAAAAGAATGGTTTGCTTAAGGGCAAACTCGAGGGAGGAGTCTGTCCCCCTTGAAACTGTGAAGTTAAACATTGTATGAAAGGAGAAACGGAGGGGGAAGAGTCATCCCTCTGTGAAGCAGTGGAACATTGAGTCTGTCCAGAAGTACCGGGTAGACCGTGTAAGACACGAAGAAACATAGCGGAAGGGAGGACCCCTTTTCCTGGTGGATCTTTGTTTTCTGCAGCTTAGAACTTTGTTTTGGAACTTTGAAAGAGAGCTAGAAGTGCATAGCTACAGAGCTACAATTTAGAATCGAAGAAACCCTGGTATCATGTGATGGGAATCCTGCCGAGTACCTGATCATTTTAGGGGGGGGGGGGGAATTTAAATGCCAGGTGTGTGGATGACAAGTTATGTGCTACATATAGCAACGTCACAAACAAGAGTGTGATGGTACAAGGGAAAGTAATCCCAAAGGGAGACAGGGTACTCTTTTTGAGGTGGTGACAACCCTGGCAATTCTACCTGGGCCGGGAATGATAATCCGGCAACCCTGGACTCTTTCTTTGGGAGCAACGCCTGCCACATGATGGTTGAAGACCTAAATGTTGTTCCTATCGAGTATAGTGACCATAATATCCTTACTTACTATCAATGTGGAACATACAAGGCTCAGTGAGAGTTTCTGTATCGTTAGCTAGGCTAACGATGCTGGCAATTCTGTTCGTTGGTCGGCGAAGCATTTGCATAAGGTGGGCAGCATGATCTCTGAGCTTCGAGACAAGGATATCGATGCGTTGGGCCCTCTGAGTTGCAATGAGATAGAGGAATGGTTTAGGACATTGGCGTTTAAAATTGGTGCCTGCCCTGTCGCACCCGTGTTGGCATGTAGTAAACCCTGTCATGCCTTCGATGGTGCCATTCGTGATGCGAAGAGTGATAAGCGGAGAGCTACGGGCGGCCCGTAGCCAATGGCTGCCGGCTCCTGAGTTGTCCTCACGCTTGACGTGTATTAAGAAAAACTACCAAGGATGCCTCAAGCGCTGGAGGTTATCTATTCTCAACTCACGTTGGCAGAGCACGATTATGGCGCTTAGAAGTGGTAATCCTAAAAAGATATGGGGCTTGTTGGCCGATGCTAAGGGGGATCGTAAGAAACTTATCCTAAACCCTATACAGGAATTTGAATGGACAGGGCATGTTGGAGGGAGCAGTGGAGCAAGCACTGGGGCTTCGCCCCCGGATTATATGCTCGGTACGGGGGTGTTGCCTATGGCCTTCGACGAAGTTGACATCTGAGCTGTAATCCCGAAGCTTAACGCTCGGGCCCCAGGTCCAAATGGCATAGCCAATGTGGTATTAAAACAGAACCCTGATCAGTGGGCCAGCATACTTAAAATTTTGTTTGACAAGGTATGTGCGACAAACAATTATGGCATAATGACAGCAGTCTGTTCTCGTCCCTGTATATAAAAAAGGCAATCACCTGTTGCCAAAGAATTACAGGCTGCTGTCATTATTAGATGTTACAGGGAAGATTTTCTCCACTTGTCTTGAGGGCTCTTCAGGCATGGGTGGAGGAAACCCAAGTGCTGCAATTTATACAGATGGTTTTTCACCCAAGGTGCTGTACTTCGTATTACCTTAGGATCTTGGACTCCTTAATTAGGGGGACCGATGGATCCTGGTGGGCCCACCTTATATGTCACTTTCGTGAATTTTCGAGCAGCTTTCGATGGGATCAACCGCAATGAGCTGTGGTGTAAAATGGTATCCTGGGGTGCCCAAAATGGCTTGTTAATGTGCTAAAAGATCTTCACTCGAATACTCAAGCATGCGTTCGATTGAATGAACAGGGAGGAATGTCTTCCCCAGTTACGATATTTAAAGGGGTGAAGCAGGGATCTCCCTGCCAGATTCGTGCCAGCCATTGGCTGTTGCCCTAACAGAGGTGGGAGGTCCATCCCTTGTATGCTCATGAGTATCAATATGGGGAAGACTAAGGTCATGGTGGTCTCACCGAAAAGGGTGAAGTGCCCCAGTTTCATTACCAGTCTTGGGAAGGTTGACTATGTTGCTTCATATCGATACTTAGGATTAGAAATGAGTGCCAGTAGCACACAATCTTGCATAAAATCCGCCAAGAAGTTCAAGGCACAACGCCTGACCCAACTGATTGGCAATTTTGCAAGAAATATTGCTGGGTTCTCTTTGAAAGGGATAATTACCTTCTACGGCCAATGCTTTGCCCCATGGTTTTGTATGGTCTGGAGGCACTGGCCATGAGGGACTTGGAATGGCTGGATTTGATCGAGGGTTCCTTCTGGAAGTGCATCCTGAGGCTAAGCCATACCATCACAGTTTAATATCTTTGACTTGAATTAGGGCTGGTTTCTCTTAAGTGCCAGATGTTGATCCAGTCAGACTTTTCCACTTGAACATCCATACCAAGCCACCATGTCGGTTACTCTCGCTGCTGGGGCCTGCCCAGGATTCTTTCCACAGCCTCAGGTAAGAGAGGTTCGACTTATTGCTAAGTTTTATATTAAAAAAAAAAGAGTTTTGCATGGTGTCCCGATTTTAATAGAGGAACCAGGTACGTCATTTTAAAACATATTTTTAAACGTAAATTGAAGCAGTGGGATTGGACCAACAACTATGCCCATCTGGCTAGACCCCCCCCCCCCCCCACCACCACCACCACGTACCTATACCTATGTCTCAGGGGTGGTGAATAGATTTCGCCAACCCCAAAGATACCTGAGACAGTGCCCAAACGCAGCGGTGCAGATTTTTTCGACTGAGGCTAAGAATAAACCAGTTGCTATTGTTTATTTTTTGGTGGTGCCCAATTCGGGCTTCCAGGACAGCGGCTGTCGTATATGCAAATTGCCTGGAAAATTGGAGACGGCAAAGCACATTTTCACTGAATGTGCAGCTCTGGGTAATGTATATGTCCATCTTGGGCAGCATAGTACACAACTGAGTCGATAAGGGAGGAAGCATTTTGGAACTACTGCCTCAATACTGAGACCGAAAGTGTACACACTGCTCTGTACCGTATGGTGTATCATCAAAAAACGCCTGCCTAATTCTAATTGATTTGATTTTACAGGATTGGCCCCTATGAGCCAACTCTGGTCTATGTTATGGTAGTTTTATGACTATTATAGATTATGTAATGTTTTATATACATAATCTACATACATTAGGCATTTATGTAACGTGTGTGTATATATGTATATGATGACTGATTTTAGTTGATTTTGAATGACCTGCAGATAAATTAGCTACAAGACTTTTACATGTTACTCTATGAATTGATTAGGAGTAGTTAAAACGAGAGGTAAGGAGTTACGTTAACATGTGTACAGCACGAGTATGACTTGATACAATGTTTTTATATACTTTGGGATTTTCCTACTTTGATTTGTAACTTGTAATCTGTAATTTGCAGTTTCTAAATGTTCTTCTGGAACTGAACACAAATAAAATAAAAATGTTAAAGTATAGCTTACAGAAATCCCGGAGTTGCACATTGTATTGTTTAGCATGTAAGGGTCAGTTTAGGGTTTTTGGACACAGGACATAGGGCGCTTTGTGGTTGAACATCCTCTCCCACACAGCCATTTGAGGCAGGGTAACTCCTGGTAGTGTTAGGGCGAGGTTTGATTTTCTCCCAACCCTTTCTTTATTTCATCTTAATAAAAACCTATGACCAAAAACATAATGCCACTGTGTCCGATGTTTACTCTTGATGCCTTACAATACACAGAGAATGTGTTCTCAACTCGCACATTTCTTAAATAATCTGTGTTCTGAACATCACAGGATTCCTATAGTCCGTGATCACAGGGTATACCCCTTCCTGATGTCAAACCTACATCAACCGTCAACATTAAACAGATGCGTCAACACTAACTGTTTCGCATTGTCATGGAATATGCTTGTTTAATTTCCCTGGTTTTCTACAGCCTTCACCAGGCCGAAAGAACAAACAATTGTTGTGTGTTCACCCTCTATCTGACAATCTGGTGTCTCACTTCTTGATCATCTTATTTTGTTTTAAATTCGAAACGTCACTGGCTGGTGCATCTGCCTAGGGTGTGGACGAACATGTTGTTCTTGTGTTATGTCTGTTTTCTTTTAGTCTTCATTTAATGCCCACATAATTGCGTAGTGAGTGGTGACCCTCCAGAGTGATCGATCAACCACTACACTTGCTCATACTACTCGATCACCCGCCGCACCACATACTGCTTGTCCTGGATGCCGTATGAAGAACGATGGTCTGGAGGATTGTTCAGAGCAATGCCAGAGGTTAAGATTAATTTGAAACCTTCCAGCCGTCACCTCTTCTGTTTTGATGGACGCCTTATACATCAGGAATATATTCTACCCTCTGTATAAGGTTCACATCATCCTGTAACTTCCTCTTATATCATTTAGGGCATCTCAAAATACATTCCTTTAATTTGTGTTGCATTTTTTCTAGCTAGTAGACATACCTGACATACCAATAGTCAATTTGGAGTGCTTGTTCCCTCCCTCTCTGTACACCTCCCATCTTCAAGTGCCAGCCTAACTATTGTTTACAGCATTGTGACCAAAGCAAAACACATAGCTATCCTGAAGCAGCACATTTGCTGCTGTTTTAAAATAAAAAAATAATAATGTTTAAGCTATTATCAGACAATTCTTTAATTTAACTAGCATTGTTGAAAATGGTACAATATTATTTTCATATGATCACTTCACCATATAATTGTAGTTACTGTGCAATGAGAACCTGGAATAACCATATACGTAACATTTTATGATAGGTTATCATTCCAAGATGGGACAGTTTGGCACATATCCTATTATACATATAGGCCTATTTTGCTCATCTGCAAATACCCCTACGAGGAAGGGGTAAATATAGCCAATGAGCATTCCTGGCTGCTTTGCATAAAATCAAAGTACATATTGGGAACATAAGAATTATCGTATATCTTTATATTTAACAAATATGTCTGTGGTAAAAGGGTTTTATGGTTGAATCACTATGTATAGGCTTGGTTCTTTAGTTTTCTCAATACTCGCCCTAACATTGCATCGATGTAACATTAAAGTTTTTGGAACTTTTGGGTAGAATTTCATTTTTGTGCAATTTTCTCCCCACTTGTGAGTCCCCCAGCACTTTTTGCTGTACTCTTGGATTTTTGTTCAGTTTCCTGAGTGAGTGAGGCCCTTTTTCCACACTCACTCCGTCTTTTACTTTACCTCTGGGAACCTTTTCCAACCTTTTTTGGTTGTACCTTTTTGGAGTAAAGCTTTCCTCTATCATTTAAAGCTCCTGCAATTTATTATTGCAGCACACAGGACTTTCTGTACAGTGTTGCTGGGAGCTCTTTCAGCTACCCTTTTCATTTTCTGTGTAATAACTGTTTCCAAGGAAAGGGGGATACTTTTTATCCTACCTTTTTTATTTTGTGGAATCGGCACACCCCACCTTATGTTGAGTGCTGAGGAGACATGTGGTATCCCTTATTCCACCTCTTCAGTAACTTTCCAGTTACAGTGACAGTTCACATGAGTGGCTGGTGGCAGTAGTTGTTTTCTGCCAATTTTTGTGTAACTTGCACGCAGGCTGCTGTCGCAGGTGCGTTAAGACACACAAGGGCCACCATTATACTAAAATGGTGACTGACTTCTTTTTTGCCAACTCTTGATGACTTGTCCTTTCTTGAGCCTTCTTCTACCTAGCTGGGTGGGGGAGGTCTTTTTTTTGTCCTTGGCGGGCCTCCTTGCGTAAGCCCGCCAATGCTCTTGGAGTGCCTGAAAGGACAGGAAGTGAGGGAGGAGACCGAAACTCCCCTGGTAAATACCAGTGTGGCTGCCTGGATGCAGTTCGAACTGGGAGACTGGCAACCAGCCCCCAGATTTGCATGTATGGCTTGAATGGTGATTGGCTGTTCCAGTCGTTTGTCCTGCATAAGGCGAGGGTGCTGGAGCAGCAAGGGAGTCTGCAGCCACCACCAGTGACTACCAATGACTGCCGAGTGACCACTGCTGTCCCCAACCTCTTCTGATCGACAGTGAAGATCCATACCGGACGACCTTTTCCCCTGGACTGGTGGGACCAACCATTCTCGAGATGACCTGCATTTTCAGGCATCCCTCAAAGAGCTTCGACCTTCCTGCGCTGCAATTCCCCAATACCCTGGGACCTGGACCAATCTGCTGTGTATCCTCTCCTTAAGTGTGATTTCAGCTGGAACTTCGTGGGCATTCTTTCCTGCTCTGAGACGTCTCCCCTTCCAAGTCTGGGACAGAGAAACCGAGAGATGTCTGCCATGTGACAATTGTCGCTGAACCAAAGCCTATGCCGAGTCCCAATGAGCCAGTATCGTGAAGGTGGTCTTCTGGGCTTCCCACTGCAAGAAGTTGCTTCCGCCAAAAGTTCCTTAGTCAGCCTCCAGGCCAAGAATACGAACTGAAGCTGCTGTTGCTTTCCCTGGAGACCCGCCGGTGACATGTTTTCTTACCTGTAATTTCTAATACCTGTAATTCTAATACTGTGTTAGTTGCCTTAGCGTTTGCAACAAACAAGTATATATAAAACTGCTGTATGAGGGTATTCTTGACTATAGGTGTGCCGGGAGGCCTTTCTCCCTCCTAGACTCTGCTCGGCCATTGTTATCAAACCTTTTGGGTAGTTAAGGCCAAACCTAAGAATTGGAGCCCTGTACACCTTTAAGTGAGTCTTCATTAGTCCTACCACAGGTGGACTTTAGTAAAACTCTCTAACAGTAACAATGAACCATATGTAATCATTCGGACAACCTCCAGATTTGAGTTTTAGTATATGGCTCCACCTTTTGTTAATACATTAGAATCCAAGGACTGCCTCTTTATAGTTTCTGGAAATGTTTCTTCTCCAGAATTTTAGAAGAGTCAAGGCACAGAGTGGAAGCCAAGTCTCAATAAAAATGGCTGTGAGGTTGCCGATTTTCACATTGCAGAGACATTCTCGGAAAATTCTACATAGGATGGTTTTAGTTTACATTTTTGTAATGCAAGTGGTTTTGTATGGCACCCTTGTGCCATTTTTGGGCCCCTCAACGCGTTGCTCTGTTAGAAAAAAGGAGGGTGGTAGGCGGCGTTTGTAGGACCTTGGAAGAGGCAAATGTGCATTTGTGTGCGTGATATTAGCGGGGAGTCAGTTACTTGGGGAACAGGGCAAAGGGTAGTACGCCGTACAAGAAAAAACAAAGTGGAACCCAACACTCCTATCCCTAGCAATTTTCAACGGGTCCCATAATTTTCATAGCTTTATTTTTATTTTATTGAGCATTTGCTAGGCACTGAATACTGTTTCAAAGCGCCACAAGGCTAAATGGGAAGGGAATAGGGAAAAAAATACCAATGGCAAAAATAATCAAATAGTCATGGTCCTAGTAGGCCTTGTGGCATTCGGACGTGCAATTGCAATGGGGAGAAGTGCAGGAATTGGGGCGGGAGGGGGGTGTGAGGAGCAGGCAAGTACTGGTAGAAGACCCGGAAGGGAAGCGCTTAAGGGGAGCCATGGAGGGGAGCCTCAGGCTAAATGCAAGTGCAGGTGACTCCCAGGGGTGGGATGCAGAGCCACCCGCAGGGCAGTGCAGTGGGGGGGGTGCTGGTATTGACTGGGAAGAAGGGCCTGGATCCTGTGAGATTCATGAGGATCAGGCCACCAGTCAGTGGCAGTGGGGTAATTAGCAGGGAAGGGAAAGAGGTAGAGAAGAGCAGAGGTTTGAGGAGTTCTGGCTCAAGTTTGAGGGGCAGGGACGTGCCTGCTGAGGAGAGAGCTCTGCCCCCCACTCTCTGCTTAGAGAAGCGTTTGACAGTCAGAGAGTTGGAGTTAAAGGAGCGTAGGGCTCCAACTGGGGAGTATTTTTTGGGGCGGGGGGAGCTGAAGATGGCGTAGTCCCAGGCCCAAGAAGGCCTTGTGGATGATGCAGAGGGTCTTGAATTTGATCCTTGCAGCCACCGGGAGCCAGTGGAGAGATTTTAGGGCTGGAGAGACACGGTCCCTGGGCTTGAGGCCAAGGATAAGTTTTGCAGCCCTATTCTGGATTAGCTGGAGGGGGCGTAGGGATGAAAGATATAGATTGAGAAAGAGGCTGTTGCAGTAGTCCAGATTGGAGTGGACCAGAGCTCTGGAGACATTGATCTTCTGGGGGAAGGTGAGGAAAAGAAGAATGCTTCTGAGGCGCAGGAGCTAGAAGTGAGGCTTCTTAGTAAGGTCCATGATGTGAGGGATGGAGAGCGCAGAGTCTAATATGACCCCAACGTTTTTGGCCTCACAAGATGGTGGAGATAGAGGGCCCAACGAGGGTGGCCAGAGGGTAGGAGGGAAGGAGGGAGCTGGTGTCCTAATCAGAAGGATCTCAGTCTTACTGGCATCAAGGCAGAGCTAGTTGGCTGCACAACATGCCTGAATGGCTTACTGACAGAGGGGGATAATGGAGAAGAGAAGGGAGAGGAGGTAGTAGAGGGATGTTTGAAGGAAAGCTGTGTATCATAAGCATAACATTGGAAATGAGAAGAGGAGGAGGAAATTAGGTGGGCAAGTGTGGCAAGATAGATATTGAAGAGCTAAGGCGATGGGATAGAGCCCTGGTGGTGCCGCAGGGAGACAGTAAGGTGGTGGAGGAGAAAGAGCCCAATTGCAACTGGGAAGGGTAGTGAGAAAAGAGGTTGGCCAATCCAGTGCCTGGTCGCTGATGCCGAGGGTGTCGGTTGTTTTATGAGCATGGAGTGATTGACCATGGCTAAAGCAGAAGAGAGATCGCGTTCTCCTTGAACAGTGGGAGGGTTGGAGTCGAAATTTGCGAGCATGGATTCAGGGGTGTTCTGGATGCCTCGAATTCAGATTGATGGTCATGAAGGCAACCAACAAGATCAGTGTGGAGTGTCCATTGGGGGAGGACCAGCTTCTCCAAGAGTTTACCCAGGAAAGGGGTAGTGGAAATAGGGCGATGGGTAGCCGGGCAGAAGGGGTCAGCCGACTGGAGAGGGTGCACAAGGGAGTGCTTGAGGGAAAGCGCTAGAGGCGAAGGAATGGTTACAGAAGTCGTCAAGAGCCCGGGCAAGAGAGGAAATGTTGTTCTTCATGGTTCCTTCATGGTTCTGGATGAGCAGGGGAGCACCTGTTTGATGGAGGCCTTCATAGAGCGGACCACTTTAGACCTCATCCCGAGTTATGGGTAGGAGGGTGGAGAGTGATGGGGGTGGAAGGAGAGGTGGCAGGGGGGCAGGTGTGGCAGTGGAGATGGGAGTGGAGGAGAGTGCAGACAATATGTCCTGAGTTTTAGATGTGAAATGGGAGGCCAAAGCGGTGCAGAGAGCCTAGGGATGGAGGAGAGAGGTGGAGAGTGCAGCTGGATTGACAAGTTCTTTGCAGATTTTGAAAAGTTTGTCTGCGTTAGTGGCTATGGAGATGCGGGCGGGCTTGGATGTGGGCCCGCTTCTTGGAGCGGATAGAGAAGTGATATTGCCTTTAGAGCAGGTGACAGGCCAGTTTGTCAGAGGGTAAGCCCAAGGTCTGCCACTTTCGTTCAGCAACTCTGCACTTGCGTTTCAGAGATGCAATATCGGAATTGTACCTATTCTTGCAGGCAGGTTTTAGGTGGATCCTCATGGCAGGGGCAAGGATGTCAAGGGTGTTGGAGATGGAAAGGTGCAGGTTAGCAAGGTCAGAGAGAGGAAGAGTCTGATGTAGGGATGGGGGAGGGGTGAAGGTGCCACCTGGCAGGGTGGATTACAATGCCACCTGTCAATCCACTCTCGCTTTCTGTGTATGTCTCAAATGCAGTGTATCCCATGAGGAAGAAAAACAAGTATCTGAATTGGCAGATGAGGGAAAAGGGCAGTCTGGAAACTCCAGAATTTTCCACGAGCGATCTTTTGAGCCTTATGAGATTCAAGAACCTTTGTTTCAGAGTAATGGTTAGTTGAAATTTGAGAGCTACAGTGAACCATCTCACCTTCCTTAGTATATTGGTTGGCAGGCTAACAGATGCCTCAAACCTCACTGTACAGTCTCAGGAGCTGTGCTCAGTGGCCTGCTGGGACTTTTGCCAGTCGAAGGCAGAATCTGTCGAGGGCAGCAAAGGAGGGGCAGGGGTCATAATCCCGGATAGTTTTCCCCAGAGGTCTACCCTGCGGTATCCCACAAGCCCAACACTTTACACACAGTGCAGAATGAAATTTCCTTCCTGCCCCGAATGGCCACAACTCACCAGGTTGTCGCGACACCAGGACCTCCGTATCGGAGTGATGCTGCAACCCACCTGGAGGTTCTTTACACTAAAAACTGGGAGCAGAAAAGTTAAGTTCGACACTGGATTCCTGAAAATGTGCAGCAGCTTGGTCTAAAGAGGTGGTGGTGGGTGTGCAGCGGCTGCAGGTTGGCGAAGAGCAGTATGTTGGCAGTGGCTGAAAGGAGTTGTGGGTGGAGGAATCTCGAGTTTGCAGTCTTTCTGGCTCCTTGTTAGGTAGGGGTCTCCGGTGTATTTCCTAACAAAGCTGTGTGCCACACCTTAATAATATGAGGCGCTCTAGGGCAGACATGCCTAAAGCAGCAACACATCTTTGAAAAGGGGAGGGAGAGGACTGCTGGTGAGAAATACCAACTCCATAGTAGGAGGTAATTATACCAGGGGCGACCCAGATGCTGGATGACTTGTGTGGGAGGGCAGTGATTTACTGGATTGCAGAAAGAGGTTGAGATTGTGTAAAGATCTTTGTGGAAGATCTGTGGCTTTGTCAAGAGGTAATACAAGTATTGTAAAAAGCAGGAAGTATTTTATTGGCAAGGGGCATGGTCCTCGCCATTCCCTCTTTTTTTCTTTTTTTTTCTGCTCTAGGAATTTTTGTCTGTCATAGTCAGCCATAGTTGGCAATTATCGATGTTCTCGCTGGAGCTAAATTCCCAATAGAGGTTCTGCCATAATCCTACCACAGCAAGCTTGCTTTGTGTGGCTTAACAGAAACAACCAAAGCCTTTCTTTCTGGAGTCAAGCTGTCCTGGTTTAGGGGCTGTACACTGCTTTGGCAGGAATATGGGGTCTGGGCTTCATTAAGTAGAGACCCTCTGTCAAAGGCTGCAGAGGGATGTCCTTTCATTGTCATATCTGGTTCTTCAGGCAGCAGGATTGGGATGAGAAGACCAAAAGCGGAAAATGTTCTCCATAATTGATGAGAGATTTTACTTCCTCACTCATTTCCATAATCCACCAAGGTCTCTCAAACACACCTTGCTTCTGGGATAGACTGTAGCTCTGACCGAATTATCTTGACCAAGCATAGAGCAGCCCATAGCATGCTTGTGGCATCACTGTCCCTATTCTGAGGCAGATTGCGGCCATCACAGAGCCTTCACCCTCTGTTCCTGGGGCGCAAAATTTGCCCTCGCCATTGGGTACTTACTATCGACCTTTGCCGAATAAAGAGAAGGGATACTTTTTTAATGTATAGAATGGAGGTGGAAAGTGACTTTTTGGCTGACTAATAGATTGAAATTTTACATTTTTACCCCTGATATAATCACAGATGATGCATGGCATTATCTCTGTGACCTTCCTTGCTGATTCACCAAGGTCTCTGTTGTGAAGTTATCGGTTTGAAAGATGGAAAAGATTTCCTTATTGGATTTGGAAGAAAAAAAGCGCCAGATAGTTTCCAGTACCCTGCAGTTTGAGCAGTTCCTGGATTCCTGAATAGGCCAATGTCTGTGAATTGATAAATACAGAATTCCGACCCAGCACTTCTTGCTGCCATAAGTCATCACTACATGTTTCCAGGGTCTTTACCTTAAGACCCTTGAAAAGCTTGTTAAGCAGGTACCAGGTCTAGGTTATTAGTATCGGACTGTCCTAATCCAAATAGTTCGGAGAACCAACTTGGATATTGTGGTGATCCAGAGGTAACGCGTGTAGCCCTGTCCAAGCAATAGAAAAGTCACATGCTGCTGCACTCCTCATTTGAGTGTTGAAACAAACACTATGCCATGAGACAGAATTAGTTATGATTACATTTGATCTATAATACGTCCTTTCTGTTTCAAAATGTTGCCGGCTCTGAGCATTCGTGGTTGCTAATTAGACTTGGAATTGGCTAACTAGTCATCGAGGGATTCATCGAGGTATGGTTGAAAGTGTATAGTGCAGGAGCCCCAATAAGGTTGTAATTTTTGGTTTACAGGAGCAATGGGAATATAGAAGCAGACATCCTAAAGGTGTAAGGATATCATTATTTACCCCAAGGCAAGAATAGTTGTGATGGACTGGCTTGATTCTGTTCAGAAAGTTGAATTCCATGTGAACTTGTTCACCAGTTTCAAAAACAAAACTGGATTAAATCAAACTGAAAACAAACTACCAGAAAATGGAGAGAATAAAAACTATTATTCTACTTGCACCTTGTAATTGGTTTGGTAGCTATTTTGGTCAAGAGATGTTGAACACCCTGAAGTAAAGCTTGCCCTTTTACTTAGCTCCTGGAAAGGGAAGCCTTGAACACCAGAGGCAGGGTGTAGCACCAATAAACTTATTGCGTATCTGTATTTTAGTGTTCACTGCCCATGGTTCTGAAACAGACTTTTCTGAGATGTGAAAGAACTGCCGAATTTGTCCTCTTACTGTGCCACTCCGGTTGGGGGATATTGTCCAAGAATAGTCGGGACTGCTCAGGTGGTTGCTGAGGAATACAAATTCAAATGGCTTGGTTTTGCACAATTGCGCTCCAAACAACTTTTGACCCACAAATATCAAGCACAGAAAAGAAGACATTTGAGCTCAATTTTACCTTTAAAAGGATCAAAGCTAGTAAAGGTAACCTGGCACCAGAACGAATGGGCAAGAGCTGGTAGCAGATTTCAGGGCGTCATATACAATGTCTGATATCCATTTTCAATTCAATACGTTTATTTGGAATCAAAATTTCCATAAACAACAAATATAGGATAAAATACAATGATACAAATGCGTAACACAAAAGTAAAAACACATTACATAAGATAACAAGGTTAAAAAGCGCATGTGTGTAGACAAATTAGTATCGTCCACATGTCTGATATTAACGATGTATTTATGCATCAGGCTCAAGGTGAACCTGACTGAATGCACATATTGCATACAGTCGGGCTAAACAGCAGCAGCGTGCATAGCATTAAAATCCTTTATCAGGGATTTCTGGGTACAATTGATATACGTAGTTGCTGAAACCATGAAGATAGATGAATTGTATATGTTTTAAAGTAAACCCAACCTTGTGATACACAGAATGCAAGTGGGAGTTATCGTCCGAGTTTCCTGGCATTGGCAATATTGGGCCCCGGAGCCAGAGGAGCAGGAGCCACAGACACAGACTGCACTGGAGCGGGTTCTGTCTGTAGTTATTGGTGCTGGACTTCAAGGCAACAATGCTGGAGTGGGATAGAAATCCAAAATATTTTCAAAGTGCCACATATTACACTAAACAAGCAAATGCAAAGAGCAAGACCAACCCCTCTATGGTTAGGGGGTATTCTTTGGCCAAGAAAATGTATAAATAAAATTGGCCCATATTATGAATTTTAAAGCACATCTGTCCCTGTATAAATAATAAACGTAGTTGCACTTAACAAAAAAGGTCACATAAGATATGCTAGGAATGAAAAACAATACTTGAAGCTTTATAACAATCTATTTACCTCAAATGGATATGGGGGGAGGTGGAGAGATGGAAGGAATGGGTGGTGTGGTTGAAGGTAAGAGGAGCAGAAATGCAGGTTACTCTTGCAAAAGTGGACCATAGCGCAGGGAGTAAGGCCTATCTTTCCCCATCACTATGGGGTGTTCCCTACCTTTTTTATTAACCGGGATGTGCATCAGTCGTGAGTCAATGTCCAATGGGATAAGTCTGCTGTCCAAAACGAACCTTTCGAAGGGCTTTTGTCCTCCAATGTATTCCTTAACTTGATAGATTACATCCCAGCTTGATGGCCTCGGAAATTATTTCAGTAGAGGGCGCTGCGCGTCGACCTCCCCTCGACAGCCTCCGTCTCTGCGCCGATGTCATCACACGTATAAATGGACTCGCGCAGCGACCGTTGCTCAGTTCCGTTTATCCGTGCTTCGTGGGTCTCGGAATCGTGTTGCTCAGTTCTTTCTTCAAGTAGATTCTACTTATTCCTCGAAGATATCATCTTTATTCGATGGCTTCCTCATCCGAACCGTCGACTCCACGGTCCGGCTTCAAAAAGTGTCGTGATTGTGGGAAGAAAATGTCGTTGACGGATCCTCGCAGGATCTGTTTGTGGTGCCTGGGATCGGAGCACCACTGTTCAGAATGCGAGGAATGCATGTCCATGACAGCGAAAGCCTTGAAGGAGCGTAAGGGGAAGCTAGAAAGAGGTAAGACCCTTAAAACTTCTACTCCTTCGAAAGTTTCCTCGGCAGAGTCGAGACATTTGTCTCCTCGCCGTCACAGGAAACATTCCCATTCAAGGTCTCGAAGCGGTTCCCATCAGTCTTCGAGATCTAAACACTCGAAAAAGAGGTGTCGTAGATCACCCTCTTTTTTTGTCTTCTTCCGCTTCCCCGGAAAGGGTCACCTGCCCCAAGAAACAAAGCTCTCCAGCTAAGTGGGAGGAACTCCGTAAAAAAATGCTTAACGTCTTCGAGAAAGCGGCCTCGACCCCCTCGGAGATGGCTAAAGGTGATATCCTGGTTGAAAGACCCGAAAAATCGTAACGCTGCGAGTCGTTGCACCCGGTGAAAGAAACTGCCCGAGAGTGTCATGAACCCTCGAGTAAAGGCAGTAAGACCGCGTCATTGACGCCGTCGTCGAAGGTTCCTTCGACTCATAAATCTGCGTCATCGACGCCATTATCCAAGGGCCCTTCGACACACAAATCGGTCGAATCAACGCTGTCTTCGGCGCTGATGTCGACGCCGATAAAGGCCAAACCTACTGCTGTCACTACATCTGTCAGTAGGCATACCGAGGGCTTCGACCATGACCTTGAGAATGTCGTTGATAATCTCGACGACTCAGAGTAGGATTCCGATCCTCTCGAGTTCTTCGAGGCCTCTTCATACTTTTTCGACACCTTTTTCGGTTTCATCGAAGCCTTTGACTTCCGCGTCGACAACTTCGACGTTTTCTCAACCGGTGACTACAACCTTGGCCCCTTCTGCTCTAGAAATGGGTTTTAAACCATACCCGAGATCTGATTATTTTAGAGCTTTGTCCTCTATATCTGAGGAAGGGGAGGATTCCGACCATGAGACCTTTTGGGTTGCAAAGGACCACAACACCTATACCTGAGGAATTTATCTCAGAAGAGAACAGGTTAAAGGATCTTCAAGACTCCTTACATGAGGCAAGTGGTTTAGATACTTCTCCTGAAGTAGAATTTGCTAAACCCAGACCCCGGTGAGCATGCTGAGATCCCTTATAGGGTTCTGATGGCAAGGATAATAGAGTTCATGGGGTGGTCTACACCTTCACCTTCTTTTCAGCAGGATGACCTTACTGACATCTTAGATAAAGGTCCACAGGAAGATCCTGTTGTTCCCTTTCATACTGCACTACAAAGAAACATCTCTGCTAATTGGGAAACTCCTGAGGTTATCTCGGCAGTTAACAAGAAACTATCTGCCAAATACAGGGTATCTGCCTCAGACCCTGAATATTTGAGCAAGCATCCAACTCCAGAGAGTTTGGTTGTACAAGCAGCAACAGTAGATCTGCATACCCTACTATTCCACAGGACCGGGATGATAAAATGATTTGACGCTATGTCAAAAAAAGTTTTTTCGGCATGTAGCATGGCGCTTAAATCTATTAACGCCACTTGCACGCTTGCAAGATTCAGCCATACACTTTGGGAGTGTGCTTCATCTGCGGCTGACTGTCTCCCGGAAAGAGAGGAAAGGGAAGCATTTTTAAACATCATTAAAGATGGGAAAGATGCAATGTGCGAGTCCCTTCAAACTGGCATTGATTCTGCTGACAGTATCAGCAGGGCCATGTCGGCTAGTACTACAATCCGCAGATAAGCGTGGTTGCGAAAGTCTGGATTTGCTTCAGATGTACAGGCCAGACTTTTGAATATGCCCTTTGACGGCACGTCTTTATTTGGTAAGAAGGCTGATGACAGCCTGGAGAAGTTAGACATCTAAGGCAGCAGCGAAATCTCTTGGAGCTGCAATCCGTCAGACCCCGAATCGCCCCTCAGGAACCTCCTGGAGGGGTAGGTCCTTTCGCTTTTACTCCGCGTTCGGAAAAGGCAGAGGACAGCCAGCTCAAAGGGGCCAAAAACGATTCACCCGTGGTGGACGCGTTAAAAGTACAAAAACGCAGCAGCAGGTGCCTCTTTACCCTCGGCATCTGCGTCAGCCGCCTCTAAACCCCTGTGAGGTCTCTCCCCACAAGACACCAGTAGGGGGCAGGTTAACTCAACATCTGGCGGAATGGCAGGCTATTACGTCAGATGCTTGGGCATTGGAGACAGTTGCCCAAGGTTACTGCCTGCCTTTTCTACACACCCCTCAGTCATCCACCGGGGAACAACTCTTTGAAGTTTCCAGATCCGCTCCTTCTGCAGGAGATTCTAGACCTGCTAGAGAAAGGTTCCATAGAACCGGTACCTGTAGCGGAGAGGAACAAGGGTTGGTATTCCCCCTACTTCCTAGTACCGAAGAAGGACGGAGGACTGAGACCCATCTTGGACTTGCGAGATTTGAACAAATTCCTCCGGAAAGACAAGTTCAAGATGGTAACCCTTTCTCAGATCCTTCAGGCCTTCCAGCTTCAGGACTGGCTGGTATCTCTAGATCTTCAGGATGCTTATTTCCATGTGCCAATCCATCTCAAACGCAGGAAATACCTGAGGTTCGCAATTGGCAACTCTCACTATCAATTTCAAGTTCTGCCATTTGGGCTGACCTCCGCCCGAGGGTCTTCACCAAGTTAATGTCGGTAGTGGCTGCAAGTCTGAGGGACGGGATCCACTTATACCCCTACCTGGACGATTGGTTGATCAGAGCAGTATCTTCGGAACAAGCTCAGATCCAACTAGATTGTCTGCCACTTCCTTCACAAACTGGGCTTCTCCCTCAATTTAAAGAAGTCACAGATGATACCATCACAGAGACTCCAGTTCATTGGAGCAGTCCTGGACACTTCCCTGGGAAAAGCCTCGCCACCAGAGGTGAGGGCTCAAGATATTCTACAGATTTATTTATTTATTTATTTATTTATTTATTTATTGCATTTATTACTCGCCCAAACCCTTGGGTACCACGGCGATGTTACAGACAGCTTGGTTAAAACATTTCTTAGAAATTGCCCATCGGGCGCAGTGCATGTGAATACAAAATAATCATACACAAAGACATTTAATGCAGGGCTTCAGTACAGTGATATTTCCTGAAGCATGGAAGGGGATGGTCAAGATGGTCACCAAGTTTCAAAATGCCCAACGTCTACCAGCCTTCGACTTTTTGAGGTTGCTCGGCCTCATGGCATCCTGCATCTTCCTAGTGCCAGAGGCTCGCCTGAGAATGAGATCTCTCCAGTGGGCACTAAGAACCCAATGGTCGCAATTCTCAGGGAGAAAGTCAGATCTCCTTCAAATCCCGGATGGAATAGCTCGAGACCTTCAGTGGTGGGCCTGTCGGGAGAACATCTTGAAAGGAGAACAGTTTTGGCAACCATGGCCGGAGATAACCGTAGTCACGGATGCCTCACTCACGGGGTGGGGAGCCCATGGCAACAACTTGACCATCAGCGGTCATTGGTCTCCATCGGAGTCCAGACTACATATCAACCTGTTGGAGCTGAGAGCTATCAGACTAGCGCTGAAGGCTTTTCTGCCATCTGTACAAGGAAAACATTGACAGACAACACAGAGGCCATGCACTACCTCAACAAAAGAGGAGGCGTAGGATCACTGCCACTGTGCAGAGAGGCGATGCAGCTCTGGTTTTGGGCAATTCAAGAAGGAATCTCTCTATCGGCAATTCACCTAGCCGGAGAGAAGAACTTGACAGCGGACGCTCTGAGCAGGCAGAGCACAGTCTCCCACGAGTGGGAGTTAGCTCAGGAAGTCCTTCAAGAGATCTTTGCCCTTTGGGGAACCCCTCAAGTGGATCTGTTCGCCACCAGTATCAACAGGAAGTGCGATCAGTTTTGTTCAAGGGAATTTCCCCCGAGAGGAGCTCTAGGGGACGCGTTCGTAGTGGACTGGGAGTTTCCTCTTCTGTACACGTTTCCTCAAGTCCCTGTCATTCCTCAGATGATCAGGAGGTTGAGAAGATTCCGGAAGACTATGATCCTGATTGCCCCGGACTGGGCCAGGAGAACGTGGTACCCGGACCTTCTGGACATGTCCATCTGCCCTCCGATTCGTCTTCCACAAAGAGAGGATCTTCTCTCGCAGAAGGGAGGTCAGGTTCTCCATCCAGACATCAGAACCCTCAACCTCCACGCCTGGTTTCTGAAAGGTTGAGATACAAGGATTGGGACCTCCCGGATGACGTCATGGAGGTGTTACTTTCGGCAAGAAGGCCAGCAACTAAGACTCTATACCGCTACCGTTGGAACATATTTTGCAGCTGGTGTAGAGAAAAGAATATCGAACCCTTTTCACGCGGTACACCAATGGTGTTATCTTTTTTGCTCGATTTGGCAAATTCAGGTCTTCAAGTTGGTACGATCAAAGGCTACCTCGCAGCGCTGTCAATCTTTAAGTGCTCTGCGGAGGAGCCATCATATTTCAAATTACCTCTAGTAGTCCGATTTCTGAAGGGATTAACTAATGTCTATCCCCCAAGGCCGTTTCAAGTTCCCTTGTGGGACTTAAATCTAGTCTTAAATTTTCTGATGGGTACTCCTTTTGAACCACTCCATTCTTGCTCTTTAAGATTTCTCACCCTTAAAACAGTCTTACTACTGCCTCTAACATCTGCGAGAAGAGTGAGTGAATTACAAGCTCTATCTTGCAAACCTCCTCATACAATTTTTCACAAAGACAAAGCTGTCTTACAAGTGAAGCCTAATTTCCTCCCAAAGGTGGCCTCTGAATTCCACATCACTCAGAAGATAACCTTACCTTCATTCTATCCTCCTCCCCATCCAGGGAAAGAAGAGAGGCTAAATAGGATGGATCCAAGGCATGCCTTGAGTTTTTATATCAGCAGACTTGCTAGGATAAGACAGGCAGACCAGCTGTTTATAGGTTATGCAGGTCACAAATTAGGATTGCCAATCACAAAACAGACCATTTCAAGATGGATTATTTTAGCCATTCTAGAATGTTACAAGTAGGTAGGGAAAGAACCCCCTCAACATCTCGGGGCTCATTCAACCAGGGGTATCGCAGCCTCTTCGGCTCTCCAAAGAGGGGTACCGATTCGGGACATATGTGCGGCTGCCACAAGGTCGTCCGCACATACCTTTACAAAATTCTACAAACTGGATTCCTCCTGACCAGATTTGGCCAAGCTGTGTTACATTATGTTCACCCTTAAAGGGAAATATTCCAATTTTACTCCCACCTCCATTTTCACACCACTGCTATGGGAGTCTATCAAGATGAGGAATACGTCGGAGGAACATCCCATCGAAAGAACGTTACAAGGTAAGAAGTAACTTGTTCATCTGACCCTACCACTATTTCAATCAACTAAGGTCTGGAGAATGACTCCCTTCACCTGACGCTTTTACAACTTAACTTCTTTTAGAGTCCTAGTTATCATAACATTGTCAAATAGGCTCTTGTTCCTTGCATCAGCTCCTGTAGTTCCCTCATGGGACTAATTGTCTTTATTTCCTGTTTAATGAGATTTTTCTTCCCCCTTGTTTGTATCCTTCGTTCTGGGTTACCAGGTTCTGAACATTCTGTTCTAATGCCTTCTCTTCTGGGGCTTTTGTTTTCCTGATAATTGTCATTCAGCTTTTCCTCATATAGACTTTATTGTACAGCATTTGTTATAGGAACTTTACTCGTCTTTAGTGCATAGGTGTCTCTTTCTGTACTTTTATACTCTTTAGGGCTTGCAAACAGGGTTACTTCCCCTTTTCCCAAGGTAATGATATCCCTTTTCTATTTCTCTCACACTTTGGGATTTCTAGACTTTTCTTTATCACATGGACACAGTTCAACTTTAACAACTTAGTTTCTTTGATGCCATAACAAGTCCCCTTGCTTCACGGTATCCCCATTCTCCCTGTTACTTTCAGCTTAGTGGGGGAACCTCTCTGGTGCCGGTAGGTACTTGGGACCTTCTCCTTCCTTCTTGGTTTTCTTTCCACGTCATTCGCTTCTTGCGTGTTTCTCCCCGTTTCAACGTCTCAATGCTGGTGTGGTTGACCGGACCGTTAATAGTGTTCTTTGTCGGGTGGTGTCGGCGTAGTTGAACGGGAAGCCTGCCCACCACGATTGCTTCATGGTCACAGCAACACTGAGCTTTCCACTCCAGCTGTCTCGGCTTTGTACATGCCGGCCTCCCAGCAACTCCCGCCATAACTCTAAGCAATTCTGAATTTCGTGGGCTTCGAGCTCCGCTTCTACTCCACCTCCTTCAGGTGTTCTCCGCACAGGAGCCCTTCCTTGTGTGCGACTGCCTTCTGCTCTCTCTCCTTCTAGATTTTTGTGTCCTCTCTCCAACATACTTGTCCCCATTAATTGGAGACTTTGATTTAAAGAGACAACTGCTCTTTCATTCTGGTAACAACATAACTTCACTTTCTCTTCATTCTGGTCTTGGAACTTGCTGTTATTTTGTATATTAGCTGGTTCCCTCCCCTCACTAGTCTCACAGGAAGGGGCTCCCCCTTGGGGAGGAGTGACGAATTCCCTTACTTGGTCACAAAACCTAGTACAAGGCAAAATACAAAATGTGGGCTTTTAAACCTTACCTGAAAGAAGTGGTGTGGTTTATTTATGATTCTGTGCCTCCTGTAGGTCACCATTGGCGCAGTACACTATGGGGCAGATTGCAGAACCCTAAGCATCCACAGGAATAGCGTGCCTGACGTGTACCAGGGTGTTCTGATGATGGCATTCCCAATTGACAGGGTGGCTTGTAGTGACATAAACCCCTAGGAGCCATGTCAGCAGATTCCAAAACAAAGATTCTTTCCAAAACAAAAGAACTGCATTAGCAAAGGCTTTTCTAAAGGGAACTCAATCGCCTGCTCATAATGCCTACCAGGTTTCAGAGCAACGAGGAAGGTGAGTGGCACATTGGGTTGGCATAAGCACTGTCCTTTTCTGTCGATGTGGGGCGCCTCATACTAGGAAACCCAAAAGAGTGAGGTACAGCGCCTATGATGCTCCAAAGAAGAGACTCATGGTTTGCTAGTTGCTCCATGTATAATAGTTACCAATCATATATTGCACAGCACAAAAATGTCTTGGTTTACTTATGGCAACTTCTCATGCCTTAGAGTAGCTAAACCTGATCCACCCCGTTTAATGTCCTGGTCTGTGATCTCAATGCACATGAAATAGAGTCTGCATGTCTTTTGCCATAGAGGGCCTTGAATATCCCAGGAGCTGCACACACTTTTCTTTTTGCTGTATGTGTCAAGATGCCACTAGCCACTGTTAGCAAAAAGTGGATACATGGGTGGAAAGAAATGCACCAATGAAACCATAAGGAAGGATTCTTCTGATGCACCTCCACGTACAATGTGTCTGTACCAGCCAGTTGAGGAGGGACTATTGTCCCTAAAGACATCCTGTTGTAAAGTTGTCCATCATTTCTTCCTCTGTTTAATAGGAAGGGGCAGAGAGGGAGCTGCACTGCTGGTGAAAGGGCTGTTTGCCAGTGATCGGTGCCTCACTTTACAAACAAAAGGAGAGCAAAACGTGAAGATTACTTTGCTGTCCAATGGGGAATGCAGGAGCTTTAAAACAAGGCTGTTGGCATGAACAGAAGTAGTGTTGCAAGCATTGTATATGTAATCCAGGACCAGGCAAGGAAAGAAGACATTTCCAACCTCACAAAAATTCCCAAAGACAAAATGCCGATCAGCAGAGTAGTCTGAAAAGGGGTCACATGTAAGATGCTAACCAAAAATCGCACCTCTTCTTATTGTCTGGAAAACCAGCTCTAAATCGAAAGATCAGCTACAGAGAAATGTAACGGATGTTTATGTAAAGGATGCAGATTATTAGAAGGGCCCTAACTGGGCGAGGGCCTGGACCACATAGGGTTCTGACTAGCGAATACCTCCACAAAATCAATGCTGTGTAAAATGGGGGTAACCTGATAAACGTTCTGGAGTTGGTCGACCGTGTACATGGGATAGCTTTTGCGCTAACATGGGCACTTATTTACCTTTCTTTGGTAAAACCACGCAAGGAGTTGATGCCATACACAAGATAATAGTTTAAAAAGCGCAAAGTATTTTTCAAAAACAGTCACTAGTTGTCACTGTTAACGATAAACGGCTTTATCTATTTCACACACTGAAAAGACTGCTTACAAATATATATTTCGAAGGGATTGTGTCCTCCGACGTATTCCTTATCTATAATAGATATATCTCCAGCTTGATGGCCTCGGAAAACTTTTCCCACTAGAGGGCGCTGCGTGTCGACATCCGTCGAGTAGGTGTTCCTCGACAGCCACCGTATCGACGCCTACGTCATCATGCCCATAAATAGCCACGCGCAGCGTCCGTTGCTCAGTTCTGTTTTTCTGTGCTTCGTGGGCCTCGGAATCGTGTTGCTTAGTTCTATTACATATAATAAATTATTCCTAGAGAATATCGACTCGTACTCGATGGCTTCCTCCTCCGACCCGACGACTCCACGGTCCGGCTTCAAAAAATGTCAAGACTGTGGGAAGAAAATGTCATTGACGGATCCTCACGGGATCTGTTTGTGGTGTCTAGAAGTCGAGCACCAGTGTTCGGCGTGTGAGTAATGCTTGTCCATGACAGCGAAAGCCTTGAAGGAGCGTAAGGGGAAGCTCAAGAGAGGTAAGTCAGTTAAAACTTCCTCGAAAGTTTCTGCGACAGAGTCGAGACATTCGTCTCCTCACCGTCAAACACTCTCGTTCTAGGTCTCGAAGTGGCTCCCACCACTCGTCGACATCTAGACACTCGAAAAAGAGACGTAGAAGATCCCCTTCATCGTCTTCTAATTCCCCCGAAAAGGTCCCCTGCCTCACAAAACACAGCTCTCAGGCAGAGTGGGAGGAATTCAGAAAAAAGATGCTAAGCGTCTTCGAGAAAAGGCCTCGACCCCTTCGAAGACAGCTGAGGGTGATACCCCGGGTGCAAAGCCCAAAAAATCTAAACGCCGCGAGTCGAAGCACCCGGCAAAAGAGTCCACCCGAGAGCGCCACGGGCTTTCGGGAAACAAAGCATTTTCGATGCCATCGTCGAAAGTCCCTTCGACGCATAGATCGGCGCCATCGACGCCGTTATCGAAGGGTTCTTCGCATCCATCGATCGAGTCGACGCCGGCATCGATGCCGATAAAAGAAAAAACCACGGCTACTCCACGGCCAACGGTTACACTAGGAGCCTCCAGCACGACGTTGAGAACATCGTCGACATCCTCGAGCAGGATCCCGATCCTCTCAAGTTCTTCGAGGCCTCTTCCAGTTTTCTCGACGCCTTTGCCGGCGCCTTCGAAGCCTTTTACATCGGCGTCGACGACATCGACCTTTTCAAGGCCAGTGATGACAAGCTTGGCACCCTCGGCTTTAGAAATGGGTTTTATACAATTTCACAGATCAGAGCACCCCAGACCCTTATCTTCAATTTATGAAGAAAGGGAAGATTATGATCAAGAAAGGCCTTTTGGGCTGCAGAGGACCACATCACCTGAACCAGAGACTTTTGCCTCTGAGGAAAGAAGGTTGAAAGACCTACAGGATGTATTACATGAGGCAAGTGGCCTAGACACTTCCCCAGAAGTGGAATTTGTCAAACCAGACCCAGGGGAACATGCTGAAACCCCTTATAGAACCCTGATGACAAGAATTATGTAATTCATGGGTTGGTCTGCGCCTTTACCTGTTTTTCAACAGGATGACCTTACAGACATTCTAGATAAAGGTCCACAGGAGGATCCTGTGGTTCCCTTTCATTCTGCTTTACAAAGAAAGATTTTATCTAACTGGGAAACTCCCGAGGTTATCCCTGCAGTTAATAAGAAGTTGTCAACCAAATATAGGGTATCTGCTGCTGACCCTGAATATTTATCTAAACGCCCTACTCCAGAGAGTCTGGTGGTCCAAGCAGCAACTTCATCAGGCAGTACATCTGCATATCCCACTGCTCCACAGGACAGGGATGACAAAAAATATGATGCTATGGCTAAGAAAGTCTTTTCTGCTTGCAGCATGGCATTAAAATCCATTAATGCTACTTGTACGCTCGCTAGGTTCAGCCATACTCTTTGGGAGTGTGCTTCATCAGCGCCTGACTGCCTCCAGGAAGGAGAAGAAAGGGGCGCATTTTTAAATATCATTAGAGATGGTAAAGATGCAATGTGCGAGTCCCTTCAAACTGGCATTGATTCTGCTGACAGTATCAGCAGGGCCATGGCGGCAAGTACCACAATCCGCAGACATGCGTGGTTGCGAAAGTCTGGCTTTGCTTCAGACGTACAGGCCAGACTTTTGAATATGCCCTTTGACGGCTCTTCCCTATTTGGAAAAAAGGCGGATGACAGTCTGGAAAAACTGCAAACATCTAAAGCAGCAGCAAAATCACTAGGAGCTGCAATCCGTCAGACTACTTTTCGTCCCTCAGGATCCTCTTGGAGAGGAAGGTCCTTTCGCTATTATTCCGCATACGGAACAGGCAGAGGACGGCCGGCTCAAAGAGGCCAAGGAAGATTTACCCGTGGTGGACAGGGTAGAGGAAAGAAAGCCGCAGGAGCCGCTTTACCTTCACAAAACACCTGTAGGGGGCAGGTTAAATCACCATCTGACGGAATGGCAGGCTATTACCTCAGATGCCTGGGCTCTGGAGACAGTTGCCCAAGGTTACGGCCTGCCTTTTCTACGCACCCCTCAGTCATCCACCGGGGAACAACTCTTTGAAGTTTCCAGATCCGCTCCTTTTGCAGGACATCCTAGACCTGCTAGAGAAAGGTGCCATAGAACCGGTACCTGTAGCGGAAAGGAACAAGGGTTGGTACTCCCCCCTACTTCATGGTACCGAAGAAGGACGGAGGACAGAGACCCATCTTGGACTTATGAGAATTGAAAAAGTTCCTCAGGAAGGACAAGTTCAAGATGGTAACTCTCTCTCAGATCCTTCAGGCCCTCCAGCTTCAGGACTGGTTGGTATCTCTGGACCTTCAGGATGCTAATTTCCATGTGCCAATTCATCTCAAGCACAGGAAATACCTGAGGTTCGCAATTGGCAACTCTCATTATCAATTTCGAGTTCTGCCATTTGGGCTGACCTCCGCCCCGAGGGTCTTTACCAAGCTAATGTCGGTTGTGGCTGCAAGTCTCGGGAGGGAAGGTATTCACGTCTACCCCTACCTGGACGACTGGTTGATCAGAGCAGTATCTTCGGAACAAGTTCGGATCCAACTAGATTATGTCAGCCACTTCCTTCACAAGCTGGGCTTCTCCCTCAATTTAAAGAAGTCACAGATGATACCATCACAGAGACTCCAGTTCATTGGAGCAGTCCTGGACACTTCCCTGGGAAAAGCCTCGCCACCAGAGGTGAGGGCTCAAGATATTCTGCAGATGGTCGCCAGGTTTCAGAATGCCCAACGTCTCCCTGCCTACGACTTTTTGAGGTTGCTAGGCCTCATGGCATCCTGCATATTCCTTGTGCCAGAGGCTCGCCTGAGAATGAGATCTCTTCAGTGGGCACTAAGAACTCAGTGGTCACAGTTCTCAGGAAGAATGACAGATCTCCTTCAGATCCCGGACAAAGTGGCTCGAGACCTTCAGTGGTGGGCTTGTCGGGAGAACATTTTGAAAGGAGAACTGTTTTGGCAACCATGGCCGGAGATAACAGTAGTCACGGATGCCTCACTCACGGGGTGGGGAGCCCATGCCAAAGACTTGACCTTCAGCGGTCGTTGGTCTCCATCGGAGTCCAGACTACATATTAACCTGTTGGAGCTGAGAGCCATCAGACTAGCTCTACAGGCTTTTCTGCCCTCTGTACGGGGGAAAAATGTCCTGATAATGACGGAAAATACGGTGGCCATGCACTACCTCAACAAAAGAGGAGGCGTAGGATCACTACCACTGTGCAGAGAGGTGATGCAGCTCTGGTTTTGGGCAGTTCAGGAAGGAATCTCTCTATGGGCAATTCACCTAGCCGGAGAGAAGAACTGGACAGCGGATGCTCTGAGCAGGCAGAACAGTCTCCCACGAGTGGGAGATAGCTCAGGAAGTTCTTCAAGAGATCTTCACCCTTTGGGGAACCCCTCAAGTGGATCTGTTCGCCACCAGTATCAACAGGAAGTGCGACCGGTTTTTCTCAAGGGAATTTCCCCCGAGAGGAGCTCTAGGAGACGCGTTCGTAGTGGACTGGGAGTTCCCACTTCTGTACGCGTTTCCTCCGGTCCCTGTCATTCCTCAAATGATCAGGAGGTTGAGAAGGTTTCGGAAGACCATGATCCTAATTGCCCCAGATTGGGCCAGGAGAACGTGGTACCCGGACCTTCTGGACATGTCCATCTGCCCTCCAATTTGTCTACCATACAGAGAGGATCTTCTCTCGCAGAAGGGAGGTCAGGTTCTCCATCCAGCCATCAAGACCCTCAACCTTCACGCTTGGTTTTTGAAAGGTTGAGGTACAAGGATTGGGACCTTCCAGATGACGTCATGGAGGTGTTGCTTTCAGCCAGAAAGCCAGCAACTAAGACTATACCGCTGCCGTTGGAATACATTTTGCAGCTGGTGCAGAGAAAAGAATATCGAACCCTTTTCATGGGGTACACCTGCGGTGTTATCCTTTTTACTTTACTTGGCGAATTCAGGCCTTCAAGTTGGCACTATTAAGGGCTATCTCGCAGCGCTGTCAATCTTCAAGCGCCCTGCAGAGGAGCCATCGTATTTCAAAATACCCTTAGTAATACAATACCTGAAAGGATTAACTAATGTTTATCCTCCAAGACCATTCCAAGTTCCCTTATGGGACTTAAATCTAGTTTTAAATTTCCTAAAGGGTGCTCCATTTGAACCACTCCACTCTTGTTCATTGAAGTTTCTCACCCTCAAAACTGTCTTAATAGCATTAACATCTGCTAGAAGGGTGAGCGAGTTACAAGCCCTATCTTGTAAACCTCCTCATACAATATTTCATAAGGACAAAGTTGTTCTACAGGTGAAGCCTAACTTCCTCCCAAATGTAGTTTCTGAATTTCACATCACTCAGAAGATTACTTTACCTTCATTCTATCCTCCTCCCCATCCGGGGAAAGAGGAAGAAAGACTATACAGGCTGGACCCTAGGCGAGCCTTGAGTTTTTATATCAGCAGACTTGCTAGGATTAGGCAAGCAGACCAACTCTTCGTAGGTTACTCAGGACATAAATTGGGATTACCAATAACAAAAACCATTTCCAGGTGGATTATTTTGGCCATTCTGGAATGTTACAAATTGGCAGGGAGGGAACCCCCTCAAAATCTAAGGGCTCATTCGACCAGGGGTATCGCAGCCTCTTCAGCTCTCCAAAGAGGGGTACCAATTCGAGACATATGTGCGGCTGCCACATGGTCGTCCGCACATACCTTTACCAAATTCTATAGCCTGGATTCCTCCTCTAGCCAAGACACTAGATTTGGCAAAGCTGTGTTACACTCTGTTCATTCTTAAAGGTAGCATGGCATTTCTTACTCCCGCTTCCAATCACATACACTGCTATGGGAGTCTGTCATAGATAAGGAATACGTCGGAGGACACAATCCCTTCGAAGAACAAGTTACTTCTTACCTGGTAACGTTCTTTCGATGGGATGTTCCTCCGACGTATTCCTCATCGCCCCTCCCATCCATCCCCGCAGTAACACTTCCCTTGTGGTTGCAGTTTACGCTCCTTCAAGGGTAATAACCAATTCACGCAGAGATTATCTTACACTACAAAATGGAACTGAGCAACGGACGCTGCGCGTGACTATTTATGAGCATGATGATGTCGGAGTCGATACAGTGGCTGTCGAGGAACACCTACTCAACGGACGTTGACGCGCAGCGCCCTCTACTGGGAAAAAAGTTTTCCGAGGGCAGCAAGCTGGAGATATATCTATCATAGATAAGGAATACGTCGGAGGAACATCCCATCGAAAGAACGTTACCAGGTAAGAAGTAACTTGTTCATCTATCTATTACATGGCCCGCGGTAGCAGCCGTGTAGTTATAGTTAAGTTGCTAAATTCATAGGCAGAGCACTTTTTCGGCGGCTTATAACTTCGCTACCCCTGGACGAATCCTCACCAAACTTGTTTTACGATCTCGCAATATGCAATACGCCATTTTGTTTGTCCTAAAACAAATCCCTATCATGATCTTGCCCCCCTTGGGCAACCATGCACCGTCTTAGACAACTCTAGCCAACCCTAGACATCCCTTACCATTCTCCTAGGAGGGTGTGGACCACTATGCCCCCCCCCTACTTTCGTATCTCAGGGCCTTTGTGCATTGTTACTTCTAGATTACTCCTCACATACTCCTATAGACACAATAACATAAGACACAAAGAAAACGCATGAATCGATTCAGTTATAAGAATAGAATACATTTATTTATGCACAACAAAGCATGAAGCAAATAATACTAAAACTATTGCAAATATCTAATTTGCACCTTTTATGCTTCTGGTGCAAATCTACCATGCAGTGGATGACTATAAGCCTTACAGGCTTCTAATGCAAGCCTGTGATGCAAGCCTGTGATTCTAATGCAAGCGTCAGCATTCCTCTCCAATCCACACCATCCTTCACTCTCTCCATCTAAGACAATCCCTGTCTGATTTCCCCTTTCCCAAACCCAAAGCTCTTTGTGTGAGTGTCTGTTCTAATCAATCAGTTAGTCTAGGCCATAAACCATACTTCCCATTTACATGTGCATCTCTCCCCTCTCCAGCTCTCTTTGTCAAGTCTCTCCTCTATGCACAACTCTGCAACCAGCCAGTCAGTGTCTCTCGAACTGCCTCAAGCCTTTGCCAAGCTCTCGATCTCATCGAACTCTAACTCCTTCAACATCTCCATCTCCAACAACTACAGCTAGAAACCCCTGCCTCTCCCCTTTTTATACTATGCAATGACATACTCATTCCCCATGGTTACATGTCTCCCATTAAGCTAAAATGCCTCTGTCTGGCAGCAAATTCTATATTCAGGCAGTGCCTGAATGTCTGTGTAGCATGTACTTTCACTTCGTGTTCTGGTCACTGCATGTTCTGTCAGCGTGACATTGGACAGCATATCTCCTCATGGCCTTCTGTCTGCGTGCAATGCAATACACCATCTATTCGTCTATTTCTTCACTGTTAGCTTCACAAAATCCCTCTTTCTCAGAGAACAGGCCACCTCTCCTCTCATGCAAAAAGAACTTCTCCCTCTAGCCATGTGGCACAGCCCCCACCTTTTCTGTCTCTGTGACGCTCGGAGCCATGCTGATAAGGCTTCGCCTTCCACTCGGACAATGTTAGTGTTATCTGTCTCTGCCAAGCAAATCTTTACGAATACTTGTACTCAGTGTAATTCAAAACAATCTTCGCACACCGTGGCGCTTCTCTCTCATTCAGTGGAATGGCTTTATAATGCCAGCTAAATGCTTTCTAGTGTTTACCGCAAATCCAAGCACTATCTATATGCAAACTAAGTGCACACTCAATGCGTGGTGTCTCTACAATGCATACATGTGTACATGTAACTACATAACATGTCATTCTAAATGGCTCTACATGGTATTTCAAATATGACAGTGTGTCATTCTATAAGCAAATTACAAATGCATACAAAGTGGCAGTCTAATAATGTGGATAGTGTCTAGTTCAGCAATGTATAATCGATAGCTAAACAGGATGCAATAATGGAATGATTCTTTAGCAAAGAGTAATGATTGGGTAATAACAATCCAGGCCTCTCCATTTTATCAGATTCTACAATCTCTCCTCTCATCATTACATAATCTTACTAACTATATGTCAAACATGACATAGCAATGTGGCATGCTAATACCAAGCAAAAATTGCAAAGGGGAAAAAAAACCTCTTCATGATGCAAAAAACCCTTTTAAAATGCAAGCATTTCACTCTATCAGATGCAAATGTGTCAAAATTCAGAATAGCATAGCAAAAAGTCAAATCAAAAGTGTCTACAAGCCAAAAGTGTGAAAGTGTGTCTATAAGCAGAAAACGAAAATGCAATGCATATGTACTGTGGATTCAGGTGTTTTCCTTTTTCAATGTGTCAAGCACAAAATAACAATCACTTTCAAAGGTGTCAAAGCAAATGTCAGATGTCATTACAGATCAATGCATACATATCAGTGTATACATCCAGTATATTGGTCATATAGGCCAATTCATTTATATTCCAGTCCAAGTTATTTCCAGGTTCTCACTCATGAGGTATGTGTGCCCTCAGATATGTGCACAATTCCAGGTCAGTACAAATCCAGTTCTAATGCAAAATTTTCAGCCAAAGAATGTCAACAAAGATGCAGTGTCAATGAAGCAAGTGTTCACAAATGTGTCACAGCAAGCATATCAGTGTGTTCAGCAAAGGTTTTCAATGTTTGTTGCAAAGTTCTCCACAGCAACAAACGTTAGCAGATTTTGCACAGAGCTCCAAAAAGGTAGGAGCAAGCATCAAGTGTGTCGGTACCATATGCGCCCCATTTGTCCCCATGGAGTGATCACATTGGCCCTTCACTTTTCAATGGTAGCACCAGGAAAAACGCGTGTCAGAACTTTCAATTTGCAGATTGATACAGCTCATACGCTCCCTTTTCCCTAGGCCTTCATTCCCAACATGGAGAAGTGGGAACAAAGGCGAGTGTCTGCAAAACAATGTAGATGGCAACTCTCCAGTGGCAATTCCATGCACAGTGGCCCTTGGCATAGGCAAAACTCCAGCTTCAAATTCTCTCCTTCCTTGCCAGGTCATGCTGTTGCCATGTCATGCCAGTTCATGCCATGCAGGTACCTGCTCTTCAAATAAGGGACCAGCCAACGTTGAGTCCAAGTGCAAATTTCAAAGCACCATGGTGTCAATGCTCTCTCTCTTTCACTCAAGAGACAAAGCTTCACTGATGTTCAAACGTAGTCAGGAATTCAAATGCTTTCAGAGCGCGTCTTCCTGCTCATTCCCACATTTCGCTTTCTCCTCAGGCCCAAACATGTGTCTGGTTCTGGTTCACAAGGTAAGGCATTCCAAATGGATTCTCTTCTCGCTGCAGATTACAACACAGCTCACAAACTAATTTCTCCTTTCTTTGTTGCTGAACATCTTTTTCACTGCTCCTTCTCTCTCTCTTGGCACAGAATGCTGCAAGGTGTCTTCTCTGTCTTCGCTTTCCATGGCAATAGGTGTCATGCCACGAAGTCTGGGTAGCAAGCCGGTTTTCTGAGTACATTCTCAGAGCACAGCCATTTGACAAAGCCACACTCTAAGTCCTCAAATCGGTCGGTCGGTCGGCCGGCATTCCCCAAAAGTGCTGCTGCAAAGCATAGCAAAAGTCAGATGGTGTCACATCACAAGGTGACAAAAAGTCTCTTTTCGGTGCTGTTTCAAAACAGCCATGCAAAGTCACATCACTTTCAAGGTCTGGTCAATCTGGTCATGCATCTTTCAGTCGTCATGCTGCTGCCAATCATGGTCTGGTCAATTCATGCGGTGCAATCTGGTCAGTCATCGATGCAATCTCGGTCTGGTCAAGGTGTCTTCTCCAGATTTCATGCAAAGAAAACAAAAGTGCAAGTATCAGTCTTCAATCAGATTCAGATGTTTTCAAAGCCAAAAACAAAACAGCATTTCCCATTGTGCGTTGCAGTGCACATCTAGTTCTAAACCTCCCCATGGCTCTCAAAAGACATCGATGCTAGTTTCTCAGTGTCTGCAAATCTAGTGTATCAATGTGTCAGTGCATCTGTCTAACTATGCCTCTCTAATCATTCTGCTTAATGCATTTCCCCATTCCTATCTTTTTCAAAACAAAACAGCCCATTTCACATACTCCAAAAAATACACATTCAAAAATTGCACATTCAAATGCTGCACATTCAAAAATGTCACAACTGCATTCTCATTCAATTGCATTCCATGTCCTACATCACAATTGCTTTCTGTGACATTTGCATGTCTTCTAGCCACACATTCCCCTTTTTTCATCAAGTATTCACAAGGTTGAATTACTCCATGTTGAAAAAACAAATCGATTTCATTCAAACAAACACTGCCGTGTGTCATACAATTCAGATTCAAACAACATTCCTTCTCAAATAAACAGTCTGCGCGATGTTTCTGCAAAACGTCAACAATCCTTCGATCCATGCACTCATTCAAACTCAAAAAATTCCAGGCATTCTTTATCTCAAAGCATCCAATTTCAGCACGATTCACTTTACCTACGTTCTCCTTCAATGCTATCAAAGTTTCTGTGTCATTAGACAAAAATAAAGTCACTAGAGGACATAGGCAAAATACTGGTGTTATCACTCCTGCAATAACTGTCATTACAAATGCCAATTCTATTCAAATCAAAGATTTTCACATAAGTACCTTCATGCACAGGTCTCTCCAATGCTACAGTTTCACAATGCCTCAAATCTTCATAGGCAATCCCTCTATGCACTCTCTTGATGTCTATCAAAAATGCACTATCTCTCATATTATTCTGTTCCCGCCCATCACTGTTGTTTTCGATGGGTCCAATACCGCTGGGACATTTTCCCAGTCTCTAATTATATTTCTGAGATGATATATTACTGCTCGCAAGTCACCAATATATGCCCTCATCTCTGTCATTTCTGTTCCTGCTACTTCACTATTCACTTTCAATATGGTTGGTGCCGGTGAAATTTCTCCCCAGGCGTGAAGCATATTTCTAAGCCGATTTCTTATCGCTTTCAGGTCACTAAGAAATGAGCTCATTCTACAGTTTTAATTACAAACCTCACGACATTCAAGTGAGTTTCAAAAAACAAGTTCCAAGACTTCTCTAAACAAGCAAATACAATCTATAGCTTGCCAAAAATGTGCACACAAATTTTCAACCAATAGGAATCCAAAACAAACGTCAGATTTCTCCTTAAAAAATTGCCAGTCATGAAATACTGCTCTGGATCAATGCCAAATTCAATTTTCGGATTCAAAGTCAGTCAGACAATTGCGTTCCCCTTCCTACGGTGAACAGAATTGTGGACGAAGCATGCTTTAATTTCATAACATCCCCAAGACAGACAAAACATGAAACATAAAAAGATCTATTCCCACGATGAACTAACAAAAAAAAAACACAGCTGCACACGATGTTCAAACTTCGACTGCTGCAAAATCGATAAGTGGATCAACAAAGCCAGCTGGAAAACTTTGCAGACTAAACTCTCTGTTCCATGTTATCAGTCAGCATTAGTGAAGTCCCGCGTTACGGGCGCAGAAAAAGTATATGGGCGGCTCTGAATTTTCTCACCAAGTTGGGCGAGGTTTCGTACAGGGGGCGTGGGGGACTTAAAGTGGGGTCCCAAAAATGCCATAGACTGAATGGGGAAAAACTTTGCGCAGGGCTACAGGTCGAACGGCTGGGCGGATTTTCACCAAATTTGCGCCAGGAGCGGGGGCTTGGGCCAGAAAGCGTGCTTTTGTGTGTTCGGTGAAAATCAGACCAGTAAATGTTTCGCAAAACACTGAAATGTACGTCCTGAAAAATTTGATATCTTGGTCCGCTCTGCAGACCCATTTCCCTGTTCGCTCCGCAGACAGAAGTGTCATTGGATCGCGGTACGGCGTGATGTCGGAGGAGTTTGGACGCGGCCGGTGGTTGGCTGGAGGGAAGCGTGCTGTGCATCAACCTTTTTTGAGAAAGCCGCCATGGTGTATCGGAGGACAGTGATGCAGCGGAAGGGTCTGGGAAATGTACCGTACTCATTGTGTTGGCGGCAATAAGGGAGGGAATGGCTGGGGGAGTGAGACATGGTTTATATGTGACCTATGTAGGCTAGTTTTTCTGTGGTGATTTGAGGCAGCTGTTGTAAAAGTCCCTTTATCTTCTGGCACAACCTGTTTGCGGCGAACTCTTTTCGTGGTGAGTGGTAGCAGGTCATGTGCAGATGGGGAGTGAATTGCACATGACATAGGTTGGGTGAGAGCGTGGGTGGCGGTGCGCTGCGGATGGAATGCAGTAGTTGGTCACATGGAGGCATGCATGGGTGAATGAAGGTGCGGTGGGTCTGTGGAAGGATTACACTATTGGGTGAATGGCCGAAGCATGTAGCCTGTAGTCTATAGGGCATGCACTGAGGAGCGTAGGGCTGCAACATACACACCGCAGGAAGGCATGTTTGAGTCTGCATCCGGTACAGGGTGGTGCTTGCATAGTGCAGTGTGCGCAGATTGGTTGTAGTAGCATTAGTGCTGCAAACTGAATGTGGGTAGGTTGGCAGTGACACAGTACTGAATGGGAGTGGGTATGCCTATAGTATGTGAATGAAAGTGTATAGGGGTGCAGGAGAGAGTTTTCTTTCCACATTGTGTTAACTGTTGCAATTTGTTGCTGCATAGCTAGATGGTGGTGCGCAGGTTGGGTAGGACTGCTGGTGGCAGTGGTGTGTTTGTCGATGGTCGTAGGTGGTGAAATGCATGGTGGCAGTATGTTGCTGTAGGTGTGTTCAAGGCCTATGCTGTGTGCAGAATTGTTGAAGTAAGCCAAAGTTTCATTTAATAATGGAGGTCATCCTTTCAACGCTTAGCAAGTCCCAAATCCAATGATACCATTGTATGCCCGACGGGGCCTCTCGTTTTTGTTTCTCCCCATTTTCTGGCAATGCACCACTTCACCGCAATCAAGTTAATAACTGTGAGGGTTCAGTAGTGAAAGAGCGACACAGAGGTTTTGTCTTCTCAGCAGGTCATTCATAGTTCTTTTCCAAGTTCATAACACAAAGTTCCAAATGGTGCAAAGGTTCCACAGGGTTCAAGAGTGCCTCCCTTCCCTCGACTTTGCCACAATGTTAAATCCCTGGGGCTGTCTCCCTTCCTTTGCACAGTCAACCAAGTTCACTCTTCTCCCTGGTACTGTGTCCATGAAGATAAGTAACTATTGTCCATCTATGGGTGCAAGTCCCAGACTCGTTGTTACGCTCACCTGGTTCCCACAGGGGTGTCGAGCGGGACTGGACAGCCGCGGTCTCCACCAACGTGATGGCTAGTGCAGAGATGACTGACTGGACTGGCCCACCTAGCTTCGTCTGCTTGACCCGTAGAAGAAGTCTCCTAAAGGCGGAGAAAGGGAATTAGCCACCCGTGGACTTAAGTGATAGCACCTCACTGCGTCCCCCTTTATCACCTCTGAAATCCCCTTTCACGAATCTCACCTTATAGTCTTGAATGATGAGCTCTCCATCCTGCGAGGAACGCAGGGGCGCGTTGATGGCCAGTTACTTCACTGGCTTGAGGGTATTGGAAGAGTTCTAGACAAATCTTGATTCCAAACGCCGTAAGTATAAAGTTCTTAAGAGTTCAAAAATGTCTGAATAATCACTTTTGACCAATTCCTTTGTTTGTCTTGCAGCTTTGACCCAAAAGAAGATAGTCTTGTGGCAGCTGAAAGCGTTCAGGTAAGAGTCTGTGTTATCCAACACTGTCCGGTAAATGATGTCTAGGTTTAACTCGCTGCTTTCTCCTTTCTTACAGATGCGGCGTAAGAAGATTTGGCGTGCTAGTGAATAATACCTCCGTGAGTAAAGTCAGGTAAGTATATGGTGGCTAAAGAGATTGTCCTCGTTTGTTCCTTCGGCTCACCTTGTTGTTTCTTGTCCCCCTTAGGTGCTGGAGTGCGGCGAATAATGATGGAGACCGCGCCGGATCGTAGAGATGCTACGAGGTACGGTGAGTATGGCGCGGCGCTGCTGCAGGCGATGCGATGCGCTTGAAATGAAGTCTGTTCCTGGCTCGAAGGTGCGATGAATCCGGAATCGGGTAAGAAATCCAGTGATGTTCTTGTCCTAACCTTTCTTCTTCTTTCCCTTCTTTCTAGGTGCTCTGGACTCGAGGCGGGCGTGGCAGAAGGCTGGATGCTGACTGCAGGCACGGTGAGCGTTACGCTGCAAGATGCAGAATAACGCGAAGCGTGTGCTGCTCTTCGGGCGTGGTTTAAATAGCCTCCAAAGTAGTCCCAGGTAAGTATTCCTCCACAACCACGCCCGAGTAACAAAATAGTCCCTAAGGTAAAGTAGTCCCTTCCAGGCCTCACATGGGCTTGGATCCCTTGCAGCATGGTCTGCATCAGGTAAGTTTTAACATATGAGCCTGGCGCCTATGGCGCCAGGACTGATGCCCCATATGAGCCTGGCGCCATAGGCGCCAGGACTGTACCCAGATAGCCCCTAACAGGGGTTGCCAGGCTTTCCCTTGATAACATGATGCCTGCTCCCGGTGTTGATGGACTTGATCTGGATGCCCGGGGGTAGGCATCATGACACTCCTCTGGTTTCAACTTTTCTGTTCCTAGTTAGACATGGTGTACCCTCCTGCCAAGTACTACATATTACACATTTGACCCGTTTCACCTTTCTCCCAGGTACTGTGACTATAAGGATGAGCAACTGATGTATTTCTGTTATGGGTGCGAGTCCCAGACTCGCCTGTCTTCGATATTTCTCCTTCTAGGCATGCTTGGTTTTCTCTCCTGCTAAGCACTACCATATATTATCGGAGGTGTCAACTTTTCTTCAATATTACTTTCAGGGTCCCAGACCCTCAGTTTGGGTTATCTGCTTGCTACCACTTCCTCTGCTTTTCAGGTTCCCAGACCCTAGGTTCAGGGTATTTCTCTCCCTTCTCTGCTTGCCACCACTTTCTCTGGTTCCAAGCATCTTTCTGCCCCTTTGTGTTGGTTTCTAGTTCGCTGGGCATTCGCCTTCTTCCAGCTTCCTCCGTCAGCCGCGGGACTCCTCCTTGGCGAGGCCTTGTTCGTTCTGCGGCATCTCGGCAGCACCATTCGTCCTTCTGGAAGGCGTTGCGCTTCCCGAGCATCAGGACTGCCTCCGTCTGTCAGCCTGCCGTTCCTTCCTCTGTCTCAGGGCCTGTTTCGGAGCTCTCTGCTTCTTCCTGCACATCCCGGCTTTCTCCCACTCTCCGGCAGACACAGTGCCTTCCCTCGTAGCTCCTCCAGGGAGTACTGTCTTGTATAGGAAGTCCTCCTTTCCTTTTTATTGCATAACCGGGTTCAGCTAAACTGAATAGGCTGGTCTGCTCACTGTGGTTTCGCAGCGTGCTTTTCCATACTCTACATCTTCTTCATCTCAGTACATTTCTCTGATGTGAAACCAGTTCCTTTTCATCTCAGTACTATTTAGGGGAGGACAAAGTTCTTCTTTGATCACATACATAGAGGTATGAGGGATTCCAGGATTCTGGAGAGGATAACTGGGTGAGTGAGCTGGGACATTGGTAGAAATATACTGCATCACTCCTAGGGTGTCCTCCCCCATCCCATGAGGTTTTTTCCTCCCCATGTGATCCTCCCACAGTGCACCAGCCCCAGGGGGATCATTGGTCTGGGGCCGCATTGCCCTGGCCACAGGTGAGAAGGGGGTCTTCCCCCATGGGAGAAGGTATGACATCCAACGATTTGTAACAAAACATAGTTAAACATCTCCCTTTTCCCTTTCTCGCCCACCCAACAGTATAAAGCAAGGATCCTCTGGTAAGGGTTTCCCCACTGTCCTGCTTAAGGTCATTCTAATCTCAGTCATTCTAATTTCAAGCCTGAAATTTCATAGGTATTGGCATCCCTACTAGTTATGTACCGTCATCCCTGTGCGACCCCACCCCTTCAACAGAACTGGGATGTTGTGGATCTCATTTATTTAATGTAACTGATATGTAATTAGTTTATTGCAATTCCCTGTTCTGTACAGCTTTTAGGCTTTTTTTTTGTTTTTTTAAGAACACACAACGACTTTGTCCTTGTCTTCTTACGTGAGTTTCCGCTCCAGTACCTTAGCCCTGCTTTGTCTGTGTGGGGACAGTCTGTGATATTAGTTTGTATATCGGATCTTGTATGTGTTTCATATCAGTCCCTTCGAGGAGATCGGCTGGAAAATGGTTTCAAATTGGGTTAGTTTCCCGGGAAGCACCTGCTTTAACTAAAGGCCTTGCTGCCCTTTGACTCACTTCGTAGTAGGACATTCTGTCTGTTGCCCTCTGGCCAAATTCTTCTTCCTGGCTGTCTTTAAAAGAGTTAACGTCCCCATTTGAAGCCCTGGAGATGTTGTGCGCTGGGGCCCCGGACCATCTTTCCTACAGGAAACTTAATCGATTCATTGCTCATAAGCCTGCCGTTGCGCGCACGCATACAGCACGTGCTCACAGCGAGATCAAAAGAGCCTGCCCGTGTCAGGTGCTGGTAATTCTGTGATTGGGCGCAGGCAGGGCAGCATGGATGACATTTGTTTGGCTTTTTGCAGGACCCCTGCGGCGGCAGTGAGTTTCCTTTCCCCTCCGGTAATGGTTTTTGGGGTCTGGGCATGCTCGAAAAGCTGTCAGTGCTCCGAGTGATCTCGGGAGCTCAGCTCTCATGGGAAAGCAGGAAACTCAGAACTCGGAGGACCACTGCCTAAGTGCTGATCAAGGCTCCTCATCTGCTCGGGTCGCTGGGAAGCGCCCTGAGCCTGAAATAAGTGTTCAATGTGTTTATTTGGGATTAACTGGCATATGAGTATTATCAATCCTGTGAGGTAACAGGAATTCAGGTGCATGATGTCACTTTGTGCTACATCTGAATCATTTTTGTTTGCACAAGTTTAGATTCACGCTGTCTCTGGGCAACAGCAAGAGCCAGGGAACCTAGTCATTGCATTTCAGCTATTCCTGCATTAGGGTAAATGGTTCTTTTGGGAAATGTCCATTGTGTTTTTATTGCTCATATGCTTACTGTAAGTGGCTGGGTCAGCAGCAATTCATGAAGTCATTGTGTGCTAACCGTGGTTTTTCCTTCACTCCATTAGTATCTGTCTTGTTTAACATTTATCTGTTCACTGTTATGTCACCATTTAGTGGCGCTCACGAAGAAAGGAAGTAGCTAGGTGAAGTGTGCGAGCAAGGACGTTGAAGTGTAGGCTGTTGCCATAGGACTGCAGTGTGCATTGTATGTGTTTTCCTCATACCCCCTTCCTATCCAATTATATACCCTAATCCTCTTTCTGGTTTTCCTAACTTCCGCGTACCTATCCACAACTTCCCCCTAACCCTCTCCCCCCCCAACCCTAATTGGCTGCCTTGGTGTGTCCTGTTGGTCTCACATCAGGCACCCGTGCCTACCAAGGTGGGAGGGTTGTACTCCGTTCAGCTTCCGTGGTTAGGGAGGAGTTGTGTAACCGCCTTCAAGCTTGACAGGCATCCAACTTGAGAAGTAACCTAGATTGAGAGCATCGTGTGAACTTGTCTAATGTTATTACCCTCCAGATGATGTCAAAGGCATTACTTGACGTATTAAACGATACTCAGTCTGGTTAGGATTTCTTTCTTCCATCCTAGCTGCTAGCTTGCATATATATATATATCTGTGTCTAAATTGAGGAGGGCGATATGACGGTGCGATGATGGTTGCTGGGGATCTTTGTCTGCTTTGATTATAGGTGTCATTCGATGTTTCCATCAAGGCCAACATCTGCCTGCCCCTTTCTGAAGGTGTTATATAATAGGGTGAGATATGGAGCTAACAGTGTTGAGTAGGTTTTATAGAATGAGGCAATGGATCTTTCTTGGCCTGGGCTATTATTGAGTTTAAGCTACAAAATTGCCTGCATGACCTCCTGGTTAAATGTGGCGGTTTAGCTACTTATCTTGTTCAGATATTAGAACTGGGCCTGTCCAGACTTCTATGTATTTATCTTGTACCATTTCACAGAATTTGTATTTTTTTTTTTTTTTTTTATGTCTTTGAAGAACTTGTGAATAACTGCTCTATCTACCTCCTTTATAGCTAGTGTGCCGTCCTTCTGGACCGTTGTTTTGATAAATGTTGTAGTCTCCGTGGCCTGTATTTGTCTGGCTTGACCGTACCTAACCTATCACTTATTCTACAAAACGTTCTCTAAACCGTAGGACTCCGCATTCGACCTCCTTAAAAATGCACAGTTGAAGTTGGCCTTTAAGGGCCAAAAGCTCTTGGAGGTCATGCAAGGACTTTCCGTGTTTATGTGAGAATTTGAATGTACCTATCTCTGATCTTTTGATTTTGATTGCTTTTGCCCTCATCGCCCCCAACTTTCTGGCTGTCTTCATGATCCTCCCTCGGATATGATCTTTGAAACTATCCCATATCTCCTCCCCTCGGTTTTCATTGTCTCTGTGACTCTGCAAAACCGTCACTAAGCATGTAGTTCTCCAGTCTCCATCTGTTAGCCCTTTTTGTGTCCGGTAACATACACCATTTCATACTCACTATTGTGTGATGGTAGAGCTGCTCCCACTAGCCTCGTGGAGAAACTTAGTAATCGATCTGGGAGTATGGCCTATGTACAAATGAGTAAAGTTAGTACTCTACTTCACACTTCTTTAAATTAAATATCTCCAGGTGTCTATTCAGTCCTCCTCAGAGGTTTCCTCATGTTGCCATAAACTCTGGTGGTATTCCGGGCTGACCTAGCTTTCTCATGGTCAATTGCAAGTTAAAATGTCCAGTCATGATCATTTCTGATTCTCTAGACTGTTGTGCAATATGTACCAATGTTTTAAGAAATGCGTCCTGACCTTGACTCGGGGCATAGACTGAGATTAGTCTAGATTTCATCTTGTGATGTTTGCCTTTTATCATGTTGTATCTATTTGCGGTTCTTTTTTATTGTCCAGAATTTGGAAACCTGATTCCTTACCGATCAGGGTATCTACTCCCACCCTCTTCATATCTGTTGTTCTGTGTATCGGTTTGTGCTATTTTTGGCACAGTAATCTGCCTATTAAGAATGGATTGTATCCTCCCACATATTCCTATCTTATGATATTTCCAATATCCAACTTAACTTCGGAATTTCTTTTTCAGCACAGGGTGCTGCGTGTCTACACCTGTCGACTTGATGTTCCTCTGAGGCCTTGTCTCGATGTCGACTCCACCAAAGGCATATATAGTGCAGCGTCCATTGGCTTCAGTTCCGTTTTTCCGCACTATAGCTTTGGATACGGTACGCTTCATTCTTTTGTGAAAAACCTTTGAGTGAAATCTTGTCATCAGCGTCTTCTACTCCGAAGTCGGGTTTAAAGAAATGCTGTGAATGCGGTTTGAAGATTTCCTTTACAGACCCCCACAGAATATGCTTGTGGTGTCTGGGATCCGCTCATCCTTCATCGGAGTGTGAGGACTGCCTGTCCATGACTTCGAAAGCCCTGAGAGATCGCAGAGGGAAACCTGCATCAGGTAGGACCTATAAGTCCCCATCCACTCAGTCGAAAAGACCAACATCAGACGAGTCCAGAACTGTTTCTCCTAGCTCTTTGAACCACGAGCAAGGTACCTAACAGGCATTTTGTGGCCACTGCTTGATCCCTTAACTCATTCATAGTGGGCTTAGGCCGGCAGGGTACCATGCAGATACCATTCTAAATTAATTTTCACAAAGGATTGATCAAGCAACGGCATATCTTTTGAGTCATCCCCATAGGGCCTGGGTCCTCCACACAACAAATAATTCATTTGATAACCAGAGTCAGTCCAGCCTATCTACAACAAACTCCGTGTCTGGAAACAAGGCCACCTTTTCTGCATACCCCTGTCCCAAACACAGGGTGAGGATTGCGTGGCTATTTGTCTCCTAAGCTGGCAGCAGTTATAAATCTTTCTGTAAAAAAAAAGTCTTTTGTGTCTAGTATGAAACCCTGATACATAAATGTATCTTTTTTCTCTGCCTCCCCCCCCTAGGATCATGAAGTTGGTCCGCCCTGAGGAAGGCTCTCCATTGATGCCGCTAACTTTGGCCGCAGAAACGTGTATTAGTGCTCATCCTGTTGACAAATACACAAGAGCACGGTCTATAAATGCTTAGATTTGTTACATCCGTGTAGGCAGACTACCGACATGATCATTCATTGATCGTGCCTTTAGAAATGCAGAAAAACTAAAACTACTAACCTGGTCTCTTTTCAAAATAAGACCAAGTTTCACTATATAAGAGCATTATTGATTGTCTGATTTAAGCTCATGTTTTTTCTGTTTTCTTTCTCTTTTCATAAACTGTGTTATATTCTATGTTAATTCAAAAATGTTTACCTTTCACGATAAGTATTGGTTTTTAGGTATAGTTTCTGAATATGTACCAGTCACTATTTACTGCATTATTAATAAATGTTGTTACATTTAGACACGTCTGTTTTTTTACTTGTGACTTTTTGAGCACAAACATTTTTCTAGATGAACTCATGAATAATGATGGCAAACTGTGTCTATAGCGTGGTTTCCCATTTTTTTCTTTAAAATTTACTTTGCCCCACATCCACACCTGCACTAAGGGGCAACCATACCTTTTGGTAATAGTTTCCCAATTGGTAGCTGACTTCTAAATACAGGGTCTCAAGCAGTGATCCCTATTATTTGTCAAAACACCGAACTCCGGAGAGTCTGGTGGTACTGGCCGCCACCGCAACCACTAGACAAAATGCCTACCCTACTATCCCTCCTGATAGGGATGATGAGCATTTAGCCAAAAAGGTTTTTTCGGCTGGAAGTATGGCCCTGAAGTTTGCAAATGCCACGTGCGCGTTGGTTTGCCTGGTTACGGAAGTCAGGATTTGCTCCAGATGCACAATCCAGACTGCTTAACATGCCCTTTGACGGCACACATTTGTTCGGTAGCAAGGCTGATGAAAGGCTGGAGAAACTGCAAACTTCAGAGAAGGCAGTCAAATTCCTTGGTGCTGCAATTAGACAACCTCCAAATCGCCCCACTGGTACGCGCTGGAGGGGCAGGTCCTTTCGTCACTACTCCACATTTGGAAGAGGCAGAGGATAGTCTGTTCAAAGAGGCCAAAGAAGATTCCCCCGTGGTGGACGGGGAAGAGGTACTAAGACCGCCTCAGCAGCGGCTTCTTTGTCATCAGCCACTGCGTCAGCCGCCCCGAAACTGCTCTGAGGACTTAGTTCACAAGACTGCAGTGGGAGGCAGACTTTCACAGCATCTGAAAGGCTATTACTTCAGATGCATGGGCATTGGAAACAGTTGCCCAGGGTTACTGCCTTCCCTTTCTAAAAAAAAAAAAAGCCCCAGCCATCCACCGGGGAACAGCTATTTCAAAGTTCCAGATCCGCTCCTTATGCAGGAAATATTACCCCTCCTAGAGAAAGTAGCTGTAGCAGAGAAGAACAAGGGTTGGTACTCCACATACTTTCTAATTCCAAAAAGGGACGGAGGATTGAGACCCATCTTGGACTTGAGATACTTGAACAAGTTCCTCAGGAAGGAAGAGTTCAAGATGGTTACCCTTTCTCAGATCCTTCAGGCCCTCTAGCTTCAGATCTGGATGGTTATCATTGGACCTTCAGGATGCTTACTTTCATGTGCCAATCCATCTCAAGCACAGAAGGTACCTGAGATTCGCCGTTGGCGGTTCTCATTATCAGTTTTGAGTTCCGCCATTTGGGCTGACGTCCACCCTGAGGGTATTCACCAAGTTAATGGGAGTGGTGGCAGCGAGTCTCGGGAGAGGAGGGATTCACATCTAGCCCTACCTGGATGATTGGCTGATCATGGCTAGTTCCCCAAAACAGGCCCTGGAACATCTCAGCTTCACCTGTCACTCCCTTCACAGACCGGGCTTCTCCCTCAACTTCAAGAAGTCTCGCATTATACCATCCCAAAGGCTCTAATTGGAGCAGTCCTGGATGCATCCCTGGGAAACGCCTCACCACCGAAGGTGAGGGCTCAAGACATTCTGCAGATGGTCACCAAATTCCAGAGTGCCTAGTATCTCTCAGCCTTTGACTTTCTGAGGTTGCTCGGCCCATGACATCCTGCATTTTTCTGGTGCCAGAGGCTCACCTGGGAATGAGATCTCTCCATTGGGCTCTCAGAACTCGGTGGTCCCATTTCTCAGGAAGGATGTAAGACCTCCTTCGGATTCTGAGCAGTCTCACAGTACCTTCAGTGGTGGGCATGCCAGGAGAACAATTTGAAAGGAGAACTTTTTTGACAACCATGGCCGGAGATCACAGTAGTGATGACGCCTTACTCACAGGGTGGGGGAGTCCACGCCAACGATCTGACAATCGGCGGTCGTTGGTCTCCATCAGAGTCCAAACTACACATCAACCATTTGGAGCTGAGGGCAATCAGACTAGCGCTGAAGGCCTTGCTGCTCTCTGTACGGGGAAAGAACATCCTGATAATCACTGACAACACAGTGGCCATGTACAACCTCAACAAAATAGGTGGTGTAGGGTCACTACCGGTGTACAGAGAGGCAATGCAGCTCTGGTATTGGTCAATCCGAGAAGGCATCTCCCTATCAGCAGTGCACCTACCCAGAGTGGAGAATACGACAGCAGATGCTCTGAGCAGGCAGAGCACAGTCTCCCACGAGTGGGAACTAGCTCAGGAAGTCCTTCAAGAGATCTTCATCCTTTGGTGAACCCCTCAAGTGAATTTGTTAGCTTTCTGCCCTCGAATAAGTCTTCCACAAAGAGAGGACATTCTCTCGCAAGAGGAGGGTCGTGTTCTCCATCCAGAGGTCAAGACACTCAACCTTCACGCATGGTTTCTGAGCGGCTGAGATACAAGGATTGGGACCTCCCGGATGACGTAATGGAGATTTTGCTTTCGGTCAGAAGGCCAGCAACTAAGACTTTGTACCGCTGTCATTGGAACAAATTCTGCAGCTGGTGTAGAGATTGTTGATCCATTTACATGTCATACACCGATGGTGTTATCCTCTTTATTACACCTAGCTAATCTGGGGCTCCAGATGGGTACTACTAAAGGATATATTGCGGCGCTTTCTATATTTAAGTGCACTTTGGAGGAGGTTTCTTACTTCAAAATTCCTCTAATACAATTCCTAAAAGGATTGACAAATGTTTTCCCTCTGATCCCTTTTGAAGTGCCGGTTTGGGATCTCAACTTGGTGTTGAAATTTATTGCGTGTGCTCTTTTTGAGTCTATACACTCCTGTCCTTCGAGGCTGCGAACCTTGAAAGCCATCCCAAGATTGTATCTGAATTCCATCTGACTCATTTTATCCTTCTCTGCACCCTGGGAAGGAAGAGGAGAGGCTACACAGGCTTGATCCTAAACATGCACGAAGTTTCTATATCACCAGAATGGCAAAACTAAGACAAGATCACCAACTGTTGGGTATGGCAATCACTAAACCGATGTTATCCAGATGGATAATACTGGAAATATCTGAATGCTACAGACTAGCGGGGAAAGATCCTCTTGAAGGCCTCCGGGCTCATTCGACCAGGGACATGGCGACTTCCTCTGCTTTGCAGAGAGGAGTACCAATTAAAGAAATGCGTGTGGCTGCCACATCGTCGTCCGTACATACTTTCACCAAACATTACAGTTTGGATTCTTCTTCAGGCCGAAAGGCTTATTTGGTAAGGCAGTGTTGCATTCTGTACACACAGACTCATGAGAACTACTAAATTGTCATGAGAAATTCTGACTCCCTCCTCCAGAAATACTAGAAACTGCATTGGGAGTCTATACTAGAAACTGCATTCAGAGTCTATCATAAGATAAGGAATACTAGGAGGACACAAATCCATTCGAAGAAAATGTGACTTAACTCTGGTGACTTTCTTTCGACGGGCTATTCCTCCCACGTATTCCTTATCGACCCTCCCAACCTACCCCGCAGTACAATTTCCTTTGCTATTGCAATCTGCTCTGAATCCACGTGATCCGACCGTGGTTGAATTTACTGCGGCTGGAATGTTCGCATGAGAAAGGTGCGAACTACCAAATGTTTGCATCTTTCGCATGCGAACATACGTACATACCCATGACACACCCCCGCCCCCACCCACACCCTCCACACACCCCCACCAACACCCTCCCCACACACCCCCTCCCCAAACATAAACAAACCCCACTTACCTTCTCTTCACGCTGGGTCCCTGCAGCAAAAGTTCCCTTTCACTTCCGTGATCGGGAACTGGCGCTGCAGGGTCCTTTTCTTTTTTTTTTCTTTTACGGTGGGTTGCAGTGGTGTCCCCCGCAAACCCCACTCACTATACTTAACAGTACACCCCTGCGCTTTTATTTTTTATTTTGATTTTTTTAAACTTACCTGCAATGCTAGCACCAAAAGTTCGAACTTTTGGTGTTCAAACTTTTGGTGCTAGCATTTGTAGAACTTTTTGTAGATGCAACCGTTTAGATATGGTCTTTTTGTACAAAAGAGTCTGCTCTCTCCCATGAGGAGTAACTGTCCGGTGTGGGATAGAGCCTACATCTGTAAAAATTGACCTGAAGCCAACGGATGCTGCTCACGCTATATATGCCTATCGAGGCAGAGGCCTCCGAGCGACATCGAGTCGACGGGCATCAATGCGCAGCGCCTTCTGCTGAATTGTGTTTTCCCGAAGCAGCTAAGATGGATATTGGAAATAGCATAAGATAAGGAATATGTGGGAGGAACATCCAGACAAAGCAGCGTTACCAGGGGTAAGTAACTTGTTCCTCCGCCCTATGTCGGTGTGTTTACTGCAGGCAGACAAATTCAGCTGTCATTTTCTTATAGCTCTTGTTTTACCCTCATTCGCTTCTCCGGAGTATTTACCCCCCTATTGTTCCATGAACAAACCATTGTGATCTATCCACTAAATACAACTGTCAAGCTCTTGCAATATCAACGTTGTTTTGTTGTTCTTCGTGTAGCTTCAGTGCTCGGACCCTTTGACGGGTTTGAATGTGATGACCATTGCTCCCCTCGTACCCTTGTGGTATGTCTTAGAGATAGCCTCCAGCATGTGTCCTCTGTCTACCAGATCTACAACCTACACCCCACTCAGGTCCTCCCTGGGATGCTAGCGATAATAATTTCGAAAAGATTGTCATCCCCCCCGCCTCATAATATAGCTCTCAGACCCCCCGTTAGCATGGGAGTCCAGTGTTTCAATGTTTTTGTCTAAACTTCTGCTTTCCCATTGTTGGCTGTCTTTTTCTTATCTGCCTGTTGTTGCCGGACATTAATTTTCCCGCCTCTTGGCTCTGCTGGTGATATGTTTCCATTGAGGACTTGCTTCTCCTAAATCCAGGCCCAGTAGTCAAACTCCCTGTTCCGCAGATTCAGTGGTCTCCTCTTTGTTTATTATTCTGACATGCAACTTCATGGGGAATGGCCATTTGGGAGTCACTTGTCCATATTAATTTATCTGTGATTGCTTTAAAGTCCTGCCTCTTCCCCGTTGTGGTTTGTGAGAAGTCATGAAAACAGCTGGATATCGGACTCTTTTAAGCTGATGTTCTCCAATTCCCTAGCAGTTACCATAATGTTTGTCTTGTCCTAAGAGTAATGCAGATTTACCACAATATGGCACAGTCTGGCTCCGGGTTCTGGGTTCCGTTTACTAACCCAGTGGGGCCCTGTCTATCTTATTTCGATTGGCCCTCTCCTGACCTATTACTAGTATTGACGGTTGTAGCGCACAGGCCTCAGTGTTGATGCCCTCTGCCTCTTCAAGATCCCTAACCCGTATACGTCTCTTTATGATCTATTCTCAAGATCCTCTACCTTATCTACCAGCCATTTCACTTTGCTGGCCAGATCGACTTTAGACGTTGTCATGTTTTTACTCTTCCACTTCGGTTCACCTTATCCCCAAGTGTTACATTTTTCTTTTATTTTTGGTAATGGCAGTCGAGAGGTCCCCTCCCAGACAGGGCCACCTCCTCCTTTACTGTTGCTGTGATATCCGATCTCAGTCTCCATAGGACTTGTTCAAAATCCACTTTTGTGAGGGTAGCCCCAAGATTCTCATTCCCGACTGCCTTCTTTTCTTCCTCGCTTGCAGTGAAGCTTCAGAAACGGATAGTCAATTGTTTGGACGTGCCACTGGTATGTGGCTTATCTTTATTGATGTACCTGTTTTGTGAGACCGATTTTCATGTTCCATGAGGAGGTCCTGTCGACAGAGGACACACTTCGCTGGTGCCGTCTTTGCACGTGGCTCGTACTTTCCTGCAATTTGGCTCTTCTCTAGGAGTTTTTGTGCTTGGAACAGGGGCACCACTCTGCCCAGCGTGTCCCATAGAGCAGTGCCTCCAATTCCCCCTTACAGCTCTTTCGTCTCTATTAGAGGGACTCTTTGCTTATGTGGCTCGGTCTCCTTCCTTCTACTGCTTGGTACTCATCTCTCAACCCTGGGGCTTGAGTCGTGCCCCGGCACTCCTAGTTGTCCTTAGAGCCCTCTATTCCTTCAGAGGTAGACCCTTTAATCCCAGTCCAGCTGATTGGGTAATGGGATCTACCCATTACTGTCCAAGCCAGGCCACCCCCTTGCACTCCTGGGTGGGCCCTCATCCACCTTGTGGGTTACATTTACCAGCCCAGCAGAACTTCCCCTACACCACCAAACTGCATTTTCAGCAGTTACATGAAGAATGGCTGCACTGGCTCGGCTGAGAGCTTATTCCCTTGCTTCAAAACCGCGTTTGGCAGTTACTAAAAATGGCTGCGCGGGCTCTGTAGAGCACATATGAAAATGACAAAGAGAAAATGTTCTGTGTTTAAAATCTGCGCACTGATGCTATTTCCATCTTTTCAACATTACACAGTTTGGTTGCTGATAAGACACATTCATGCCCATCTATCTTCAGGTTGTACACCAGCAAAGGAGGGCCAGTCCCCCCTGAAAGGCATTATGTGTCAAGTAAAATCTGTGAAATAGCAGAGAAATTCACTCCAGACCGTACGGCAAGAGTTTTACTTTTGCAACAAAGTAACATTGGCAAAATTCCTCACACGAAGCTCTCTCTCTCACTTTGCTTATGTCAGTTTCAAAGAAACCTTGTTTTTGAAAGTATTCCTGTGTGTTAGGAATTGACCAGAGCTTTGGAAATATTCAGAATAAAGATGCAAGGAAAATCGCTTTTGTAAATGACCAGGGAAAGTAAAAATGAACCAGTGTTGTACTGCTCTGCAAAGCATTAAGTGGAAATTGTACCAGTTCATTGGAAAAAATACTGTGACATGCCCTGAAACAAAACTATATATGTTGGGAAGAAAAGCTGCCAAAATATAAGTAAATTGTACTCTGTGTACTGTATTTTTCCCCGCAAAATTGCTGCCAAACCTGTTCTTGCAAGGCAGGAAGTCCTAAAATGTACCAGCCCCATGGGAAAGTAAGCTCCTTTATAACATGAATGGCCCTGAGGTGTGGGATGTGGCGACTTTGTCAGCCGAAGCAGCATTGCTGCAGTATGAGACAATGGACTGCCCTGGCACAGAGGTGTGAAATCCCCCAACACCTCTCCTCAGCTTCAAACTGCCTAGGATCAATGGGGAGTCAAAGCAACTCCATGTGCCAGTTGAGCAGGGAAGGACATTTGCTTGGGAGGTTGGAAAGACTGCCCATATTTGGAAACAAAGCCAGCCCATTTGATTTCAAAGGCTGTGCATATCATGACATTTATTTCATTAATCTAAAGAAACAGTAATGTGAAATTATGACTGTTTTAAATGTCATTTTTGCATCATTAAAATGAGACATTTGTAGGTTTTTCTGACATGTTGTGGACGCAAACGCAAGTAAATGTCATTTCTGGGGAAAGCGTACATGGTACGGTTTAGAAAATTTAATGATAAAATGCCCAGTGATAATATGTATATATGTAGACAATTGTAGAATTTTAGGTGAAATGTTTTTCATGGAAATTGCAAAAGATTGCCAGAATGACTAAACGGCATCGCACAAACCTGGCGTGTGGAGAGAAATGTTCCTTGTGAAATATGGTATTTGCCTATCTAATTTTGTGTCATAACTGATTTTGGCAAAAGTAACTTTGGTAGAACAAAGCACATTGTAAAAAACACCCACACTAAAACTCAGTCCAATCTTACTTACAGGGAGGCAGCGACAGTTATAGACAGACCTATGCGATTTGGAGGTATGTCTAGCTTAGTTCTGCCCACATAGTAAAAATCCTCTGTCATCCGGTTTATATAAGGCGGAGACATACAGACAGTCGGACATTAAAAAAATCCAAGATTCAAAAATCCAACTCAACATCCAGAGATCCAGACATCCAACATTCAACCTGCAAGATTCCAGACTCCAGAGCAAGGCCAGAACCTCTTACCCAGGCTGAACTTCTAATCCAGAACTAAACCCTACAAAAATCCCAATCATTCAGGGAAAAGGGGAAGAAGGCTGCTGAAACCTTTTGGGATTAACCTGCTTTGCCCAGCGACCTGCTTTTCTCAGCCGATGCATCCCGCTGCCCAAGAGACCAGACCCTGGATGCCTCGCTGTGTCCCTAGAGGAGAGCCCAGCTGTTGCTGCAGTTTCCAGACCCCTGTTCTGCTGTCTAAAGACCGGGCTGGCTGTCCAAACTACCCCTTTCAAGGCTCTTTGTAAGTATTTCCCTTCCCCAGTAACCAAAAAACTGCGTCCCTTAATTTGTGACCTGGTATCATGTCCAATCCCATAGAAATCCTATATAATACCGTAGCAAAATTCTTAAATTGTCAGAATCCTCTGTGTATCCTGTCTTTAGGAAAATCTGTGTTCATTTCCCTATGTTAGCGCCATTCTTTCCAAATCTTTTCAGTCCGCTATACAAGTCCTTAGTACTATTTGGTATAAATTAATTAATTCCCATATAAAGAGACACACGGCGTGAAGGGGTTAAAATTGCAAATTAACCTTTGTCGCTGACAGCGTTCCTCTTTTCTAGCCACTAAAATATAGTCTCAGTAAATCTTGTCATTATCCTTTTTAAAACTGATTTTTCCCTGTGCAACTGCTTTCATTTTAAAAAGCTGAATTTTCCTTTCCCTGTAAGAATCCCATACCCTCACTTTCATACCTGCTATGTGCCTCTGTATCTTAGCATTAAAACCGCATTCCGATTTTGTCTGTTTAGCTCATTTTCCAGGTATCAGGTAATATTATCCCCATATATATGGTCGCCGTATATAATATCGCCGGCAAAAGGTTGTGGCGATATTATATGGGTGACCATATATATAGGGACAGGGGCAGCAAAAAAAAGGGGGGGATTGAGGGTTGGCGGGGTGTCCCCCGCATGTGCCATGCAATAATGTCCCCCCAAAAAACTGCCATTTTTCGCCAACATTTTTGCATGGCTATATTTTTGACATTATTACATGGAACCATTTTCCAAGCCGTTTTGCTATTTTAAACCCGTGAAACGTAACAATTGAAATTTTGCCACGTGTGATTCTTGCTGCATTGTTTCCTTCCATGGTCTGTTTTCTACACTGTATGCCAGTTGTTAGGACATTAGCTTGTGAGTTTTCTTGCCTAGTTAGTACAGCCACACACATTCTTGCCTTATTCATTCAACCGCACATGTAAAACAACTGTTTAGTAATTCCGAGTGCCATTTTGGTTATTTTTCAAGGGAGCTTAATCCGATTTTGACCTCCCATTCAGGGGTGGTAGGTCGGACTTTCATTCCGATTTTTGCCTAGTATACCGGACTCCTTGATACTCCTCTACACCCACACAGAATTTGGTTAACAGGGGTTTGAGTGGGTGTTGCAGGGGGAATGCTTAATTGTGGTGTCATTTAAAAGCACTACTCAAAACGTAATTTTGTTTTCATTCATTTGTGCATTGTATATCTTATACTAGAAGGTTAAACTAAGTGTATTCTATCATTCTACTGTGTAATTATCACCCCTTGGTGATTGCTGCCCTATATTGAATGTGTTTGATTTTTATTCATAATTAAAAATAAATATCCTATCATTACACACCGGCCTGGTTCATTGTCCATTGCAACACAGGATGTATGTTAAGGGGTGTGTGACAGGTTGGCTGCCTTCTCAGAGCTGAATCCAAATTCATAAATTTAAAAGCGTTTTGATTGTGCGCTGCATCCCATGCCAGTATAAAGAGTCCTTGTCTGGGGTGTGACGCCTCTTTCAAATCCTTAACAACCTCTCGATGACGCAACACTCTGGGGGAGTTCCCCTTTGGCTGGGCTCAGCGTGCCAAGCCCCTCTGCTGTCAGCTGCTGCAATAGCTTCTACTTACCTTTTGTTATTTTGACTCTTCCAGCTGTCAAGTGGCGCAGTGGCAGGATTGTTTTCCCTGACGCATGCCGGGTTCCTCTGGCACTGTTATGGCATCCATCACACTCCTCCCTCGGGTCAGCTGCCCAGCCTGCCTTGTCCAACTTAACAGGCGTCACGACTCATTTAGTGCTCCAGTTTCTTCCCATGACATTTGGTCCCCCGCTTCTTTCTTTTTGTTTTTTTTCATTTTATTTTGTATTGGCATTTTATTTAAACCAAACTTGAAATAAACTCCATTCCCCCACCCCTCCCCAGGTCTTGATAGGTTCAGTCCTTTGTCCTCATTTTGGTTTCGCTCGTTCTCCCATTGGGCTCGATTGCCTCCTATCTTCTCTTCAATTGGCCATGACACATCTTTCCCCTTCTTTTTCCTCTCCTTTAATTAGGCCGTATAATGCCCCCACTATGTGTTTGTCTTCTGCATTGGTAGTAACTCATTTCTCGAATGGGGTCAAGCCTCTTGTTGCTGCCTCTTTTACTTTAGGGTCCTGAAGCCAGTGTCTCATTTGGGCATAGTGTAATCTCTCCCCTTCCTCCCACTCCAAAGTTCTGGTTTGCACTGGGGGAAGGTTTTTATCTCCCCGTCTTCAAACATTTCCCTTATCTTGTGGCACCTGCCTTCCTGCCATTTAGCAAACCCATTTCTGGACATTCCCAGCGTGAATTGTGGATTCCTGAAGATGGGTGTGAAGGGTGACTGAAAGGTGGTCGTTTTAGATAGAGAATTTTGCCAACACATCCCATGAGTTCCTTACCAGGGTTTCGATTTCGCTACAGTACATGTTATGGGGTCTGTCTTCCCTGGACACCCAGAGGACCTCTTCGAGGTGCACCCCCACCACTGCCCTGTCCATTTCTCTCCACTTTTTCTCTGTCGCCCTTTGACCACTCCCTGATTGACCTGATCTGCGGTGCGTGATAGTAAGCTTTCAGGACTAGCTCGCCCATGCCCCCCCTTTTTTTGGGTAGTAACATCACCTTATTTGAGAATCTTGTTTTTTTTGCGATTGGGGGGGGGGGGGTTTAATGTGCAGTGAATAGCTTGGGTAAAGTTTTAGTGATGTGGATTCCTAGGTATTTTATGGTGTTGGGGCCCAGGAGTATGGAAAGTTGGATTTTAGTTATTTTTCCCTTTCCAGTGGTACCAACAGGTTTGGTATTTAATATTTGTTCCTATTTATGTTTAGGCGTGCAACCTCGCCGAATTGGGCTAAAACTTCTTCCATTGCATAGAGGGGTTTCCCCAGGTTTGTTATCGTTAATAGCATGTCGGCAGTGAACGCTGCCACCTTGTGTTCCCTACCTCCAAGGGGACTCCCTCCTTGTTACCTCTTACCTTGCTCAACAGGGGCTCTAGGTGAATGGCGTATATGAGTGGGGACAGGGGGCAGGCCTGCTTCGTTCCTCTTGTTACCGCTATTGGGTCCAACAAGTCTCCGTTAATGAGTAGACGTAGGGAGGGATTGCGATTGTTGGTGGTTATTTTGGCCATAAAGAGTTCCCCAAAGCCCATGTTGGTCATGGTGTGGAGTAGGAATTTCCACTCCACCCTGTCAAAGGCTTTTTCTGCATCTAGTGCGACCAATAGTGCTGGTGTGTGTGTTTTTGTCCACTTTTTCGACTACTTGGGCAATTCTTCAGGTGTTATGGTGCGTCTGATTCTTATGAAGCCTGATTGGTCGGGGTCTATCATTTTGTGGAGGAGGTGCTCCAGGCGGTTTGCTATGGTTTTAGTAAAGATTTTAGCATCATTGTTAATGAGAGCTGTCAGCCTATATGAGCCGCATAGTGTCAGGTCCTTCCCTGGTTCTGGCAACAATATGACTTTTGCCTCTTTCATTGATGGTGTGATCCCTACCCCTGGCCTGAGTCTGTTGAAAAGAAAGGTTAGGTGGTGGGCCAGGACATCCTGGTATTGCTTGAAAAAATCGGTCTTAAAACCGTCTGGACCTGGGGCTATATTGAGCGGGAGCGACCAGATGGCTTTGCTGACTTCCTCCATGGTCCTGTCTTTCTCTAGTACTATCCTCTTTTGGTCTGATATTTCTGGTACGCTACAGTGTTTCAGATATTCTATTCAGGTCTCACTCTTTACAGCTTCCATCTTATATAGGGTTGAGTAGACTTTTGTAAATTCCCTCGTTATGGATGCTTGGTTGGATATTACTTCCCCCCCTCTGGTGTCCTGATTTTAAGGAGCTAGTCTGCTTTGTTTGCTTTCATGTACTATCTGTCTAAGATGTGTTGCGAGGAGCTAGTCTGCTTTGTTTGCTTTCATGTACTATCTCTGTCTACGATGTGTTGGGGAGCGCTTGACTCTACTGGTTTGGATGATTTCAAGCTGGCCTCTAATTGCCCTGTATTACCTTCTGTTCTCGCCTGTCGAACCCGCTGCCGTCTTAAGCTTTACTTCTTTCAGTTTGGCTTCTAGGTCTTCCTCTAGGAGGCTGAGCTCCCTGTCCGTCTGGCCCTTATTGCGATTATCTTTCCCCATATCATGTGGCTTTAAACGCATCCCAGATTGTGTGAGGGCTTATTTCCTGGTTTTCATTAGTCTGAAAGAAATTCTCTATTCCCTCCCATAATTCCCCTTTCAGTGTTTCGTCTTTAAAGATGTAAGCCGGGTATTTCCATTTCCATAGCCTCAAGGGAGGTTCTTTCCTTCTAAGTTTCAATGTAATAGGGGCATGGTCAGATGTTGCTGTTGCTCCCACTTCTATGTCAGCCACTTGCCCCAGCATGGATCTTGAGACCCAAATATAGTCTATTTTCGATGCTGACCGGTGTACATGCTAGTAAAATGTGTAGCCCCTCGTGTCCCCTCTTCTCCCTCTAGCCGTCTACCAGTGATGGGTTGTTAATTATTTCCTGCAATTCCTTAGAGGGTTTATTTTGAGAGTAAGAGATTCTAGCACTCCTGCCCCTATCTGGGTCCCAAGCTAGGTTAAAGTCGCCTGTGATGTATTCTTCCCTTCACAAATCCCTTTAGTTGTCTTAGTGTCGATTGGATGAATCAGTCTTGTCTTGAGTTAGGTGTGAATATGGTGGCCAGAGTGGTAGTCTCTCCCTTCCCCTGGAAGGAGTATCGCGACGTACCGCCCTTTAGTGTCTTTGTTGACGTCTAGCGTCTTGAGGTCTAAATTGTTTTTTACTGCTATTAAGACCCCCCCGGCCCCTTTTTGTGACGTCATTAGATTGTTGGATTTGGTTATACCCTCGCAGCCGGATCTTATGTTTGTCTTTCTCTTGTATGTGGGTTTCTTGCAGGGTGATCAGGTCTGGTTTTGCTCTCAACAGATAATCTAGTTTTTTCTTTTTATTGGCGAGTTTAGGCCTTTGAATGTTTAGTGATAGAACTTTCAGTGTTTGCTTAGCCATTCTTTGAGGGTTTTCTAGCTGCTGCCCTTAGTTTGCGTGCCTGTGAGACCGGATCTGGATCCGGGTTCTCCCTCTGCCCTCTCCTCCTGGCTCATCTGGGGCTTCTCCTATCCCCCTTGCTGGGTTGGCTCAACCGACCTCTAGCCTTTCCCGACTCTCCTCCTTGGGGTTTGAGTTCCTTTCCTCTCGCAGCGTGTCCCCTTGCAGGTCACCCCCAACCTTTTTCTTGAGACCAAGAGTCCCCCTCTGCCCCCCCGAATACCCCCACCACCCTGCTGTGGTTGCTTTGTGTGTCCTCTCCCTGGGTGCTTATTTGTTCTTCTTATCTACCCACAGTTTAAGTGGAGGAGCCCCTTTCTGGGGAGACATTATCCTGCCGATTTATCTCTGGCGATGATCCTGGGCCTCTCGGGTCCCTCTTTTTCCTCACTTTCTTCTTTGATTATTGTGTGGACGATTCCCAAGCCTTTCTTTTCGACTGCTCTTTCGATGGCCCCTGGGCCTCACTGCTGGTTGAGTCGAGCTCTATTCCCTGGAGGTTTGCTCCTTCCTCTGTCGAAGTGATTCTCCTTTGTCTGCCCTTCAGCTCGAACAGGAGGCCTGCCAGCACAGTTGTCTTGCCCAGGATGTGGATATGCCTAATGTACCGAATGATATGTCTTCGCCCATATCTGCCAGCACGGTCCACACTACCCTAGCTCAGAACCCTTCCCTCAGCTGCGCCCTTATCAATGCCCGCTCCCTGCATGCTCGTGCCCTTGACATACACGACCTTATCACCACGCACAACCTAGACCTTCTCATGATTACTGAAACCTGGCTCCATGAAGCTGCATGCCTGGCCCTCTCCCTGGCACTTCCCCCAGGATACACCATATTCAGACAAGACCGCCTGTACTCTAAGGGTGGGGGTGTTGCTCTCATAGCAAAAGAAACCATACCCATCAGAAAGATTGATGGAAATATTGAGAACAGCGACTACCTTCTCCTTACACTTAACCTCTCCCTCAACTGTCTTTCGACCCCCAGGCCCTACAGCCGACTTCCAAGCAGCCCTGACACCCCCCCCTTTCAGACAACCTAAAGAAATCGACAAAGGCCATCCTCTTAAGTGACCTCAACGATCCCAAAGACTTGTCTGCCAAATCATTGGACAACGCACTGGAAACACTAGGGTTCATACACACCATCACTGCCCCCACCCAAATTCAAGGCTGCACCCTACACTGGCTAGCCCATCACAACTGCCCACTCTCTATTAAAGCCAACTCCCCTTCCCCATGGACTGACCATCATGTCATTCGAATGGATTGTGTCCTCTCACGTATTCCTTATCTTTGATATTTCCTAATATCCAGCTTGCTGCCTCAGAAAAAAAATGTTCCCAGTAGAGGGCGATGTGCATCGATGCATGTCGAGTCGATGTCCCTTTGAGGCCTCCGTCCCGATGTCTACATCATCACAGGTATAAGTAGCGCACGCAGCGTCCGTTGCTCAGTTCTGTTTTTCTGTGCTTCACAGCTTCGGTAACGTAACGCTCGGCTCCGAGTATTCATCGGATTTCTTCGAATTTCCTGTGAAATTTCTTCTAGTCTAGACGAGATGGCCTCCTCATTGGCTCCATCAACTCCTTGGTCCGGTTTATAAAAATGCTGCGACTGCAGGGCTAAGATGTCCATGACGGATCCACAAAGGGTCTGTCTGTGCTGCCTAGGGGCAGAGCATCCGTGTTCTGAATGCAAGGAATGCATGTTGATGACGGCCAAGGCCTTGAGGGAGCCCAGAGGGAAGGTGGGGAGAGGCTAGCCTCAGAAATCCATTACCCCGTCCAAACACAAATCATCCGACAAGTCGAGGCCTTAGTCTCCTCGTCATAAAAACTTGTGATCATGTTCTCAAAGTGGATCGCATCATTCCTCGTCTTCGAGGCATGGCAAGAAAAGGCGCCATATGTCGCCGTCCACTTCTTCGTCTAGTTCACCCGAGAGGGTTGTTTGCCCCTCGCAACACAGTAGCCCGGCATAGTGGGAGGAATTCAGAAAGAGTATGTTAAAGGTGTTCGAGAACATGGCCTTGCATCCCTCGCAGACACTTAAGATGCGATACTCTGGATGAAACACCTCGGAAGCACAGGAGCCGCGAGTCCTCAACCTCAGCTGTGGAAACTCCTCGAGATTGTACTAAACCCTTGAGTCGAGAGACAGCCTCTGTGACGCACAAGAAGTCGTCATTATCGACCTATACGGCAAAGCCGAAGAGTGCGTCGTCTGCGCCCTCTTCGAAGGAGAAGCCATCAACGCCTCATGTTTTGACCTCCTCGACGCCATACACAACATTGGTGTCAATGCCATCAATGACTTCGGAGAAGTCGAAGCCGTTGACGTTATCAGCGATTTTGGCTCCAATTATGACGTCTATAGCGCCGCCTTCCACCTTTTTGAGAGGATTTACACACCTCAGCCTCTTTCAGACTATTTCAAAACCCTCTCCTCAATCTGAGGATGCAGAACATTCATCTGACGAGGAAAGGCCTTTTGGACTTGAATATGGGACACCTTCTGTTCCAGAAGTACTTGTCAGATGAATCCTGAATGAAAAATCCGCAGGACTCTCTGCATGAGGCAAGTGGCATTGACACTTCCCCTGAAGTTGAATTCGGTAGAGCTGATCCAGGAGATCATGCTGAAGGCAATTATAGACAGCTTTTGACTAGAGTGATGGAGTACATGGGATGGTCTAGACCCATGCCTGTTTTCGAGCAGGATGATCTAACTGACATACTCGACAAAGGACCATAGGAAGACCCTATTGTGCCATTTAATAAAGCTCTGCACAAGAGGGTATCTTCCAACTGGGAAACACCTGAGGTTGTCCCAGCAGTTAACGAAAGGTTAACAGCTAACTAAATATATATATATATATATATATATATATATATTTTTTTTTTTATTGTATTTGGTTTACAATCTACTTACAATCGACAAAAACCTTAACAATTTAGTACACAACTTTCAGATAAAACAATTTGTTTTTCAATAAAAATGTATGAGAATCGACCCCTTTCCCCACCCCTGATTTATCCGAGATCCAATTTGGATTGAGGATTATGTAATTCTCCATAATAGGAGAAGCTCTTTACCTCTTTGTCTTGTCTAGGGATGACCCCCCACCACCACCACCCTTCTTATTCACTGACTCTAGAAAAAAGAAGTTCATTTCTTGCCCCAGAAATGTATTTTCTTTGTGCTTGTTTGTCTTCTAGCAGCACTGATCTATGTCTTCTTCTTCACCCCACCTTTCTGGTGGATTGACTTATTCCACCAGGTATATGGACTGCAGAAAACCTACCACCACTGCTGCTATAAAATGCATTTCATGCCCTGCTAATTTTCTGTGCCACATGTTCTCTGTCAGCCAGTCCGTTCTTTCCATAAATCTTCCTAGTTTATTCACCCTTAAGTCCCACGTTCCTTTGCATTCCATTAATAAATGTCTCAGGGACTGATTTATTGGCGCTGCACACCCCTGACAGTATTTCACTGCCCTGTCTGTCTGTTTTCTAATTTCCAATATTTCCCCTGTGGGTAGTATATTAAGTCTCGCCCTGAGAAAATTACTCCTAATTTTCTCATCAGGGAATTTTTCTAAATACCTTGGGAGGGATCCCAGTCTCTTATCAATGACCAGGAATGTGTTCTTCGGAACTGATGATCTTAATTTCCCTGTTTCAATCCAATCTAGTAGTTCCAACTCCCGTTTAACCTTCAGAGGGTTCTTATCCAGTACTTCAGGACTTAAGCCTATTCTGGCTAACGCGGTTTTTATTTTTAGTTCCAGTCCCTGCAGAATACCAGATTTTAATTGGCTGTGGTGGTCCTTAATATCCTCATACAGAGAGCCACTTTTAGGATTTGTGATCTCCCTAAAGGGGGATATCAGGTTCCATTCTGCTAGGCAGTCCAATGATTTTAATCCCAGCTCAAAACGCAACTACCATCCTGGTGTGCTCCACGGTAGATTTAAAGCCCCCTTCCAAATTCTACCCTCCACCTTTGACCAATTTAAATCCCACAATTGCAATTTGGCTTCTAGGCAATACAGCAGTATTGGTACAATTTTGACCAGATAGTATTTTACCATTGGGACAATGGAGAATTTACAATATATAACTCTGATTTTGATCAAATGAGGGATTAGTGAGAGGGTTTTGTAAATCTTGTTCTGCTTTGTAAATAGCTGGGCTTGCATAGATCTTATAGCCCAGGTATATGAGGTCTTCAACTTGTGGAATTATCTGTCCATCCAGGACCCATTGCTTAAAGTTGACCACCTTCCTGGGGTGCTTAAATACTAAGATCCTGTATTTATTTCGGATTTATTGTGAGCCCATTTGCTTCAGCGTACTTATTCTAACTATTCAACAGTCGCTGTAGACTGATAGCAGTTCTATCAAGCAGGACTATGTCGTCAGCATAGGCCAGCCAGAAGATCTTTCTTCCATTAAGTTCTGGACTGCCCAACGTGGACGAGATCAGATGTTCCCCTGCGTCGGCTAAGAATAGATTGAAAAAATGTGGGCGCACCTAAACAACCCTGCCCTACCCCTCTTTCTACTACTGGCACTGATTCTGACAGATGACCCTTGTTGTCCAGGCGTACCCTTACAGTTGCTCCCCTGTGGAGTTCCATTAACATTGACAGAAGCGACTCTGGGATTCCCTTTCTCCTGAGTTTATACCATAGCCTAGATCTATCAATTTGGTCAAAGGCCTTGGAGAGATCTATCCAGTCCCCGTATAATGGTGCACCTCCTTTGACCATAGTTGTTTCGCTGAGCATATTTAACATGATCCCATTCAGGGCCGTCAATAATCCCTTTCTAAACCCGGTTTGGCAGTGGGATAGCATCTTCTCTCGTTCCACCCAGACCGAGAGCTTGTTTAACAGGAGCCTCATAAATATTTTGCTTTCAATATCAAGGAGGGCGAAAGGACGATAATTTGAGGGGTTTTACCTATCACCCTCCTTGAAAAATGGTATAACCAATGCTGCCTTCCAGTAAGGGGGAAAGCGCGTCTTCTGTAGGATCTCATTGAAGAGTCCCTTTACTAACTTTGCCCAAAGTGCTGGATCTTTTCTAAGTACCTGATATGTAAGGCCGTTGGGACCTGCAGCTCTTGATGTTGAGGCCTTGGTCATTACCTCCATAATCTCTTCCTCCTCTAGTCGCGGCTTCCACCCCTTATCTAGTGGCATGCAATCTGGTTCTTTTAGTGGCCTCCCAAAGATGTTTGTGAGATGTTCTAGCCAACCCTTTTTGGGCGCCAGGTTGCATAGCGAACTATTGAACTGCGAGTCTAGCTCTCGTATTACCGACCAGAAACTTCTTGAGCTTGAGTCCGAGACTAATTTTAGCATTTGCTCCCCCTCTCTTTGATGGAGGAGGATTTTATGATTTTTTTTTACCGAGGCCTTGTAGTTTCTCCTAATTATTTTTATTTGCAGGTTATATGATTCTTGATCCAATTTTTGGGCCTTAAGCCCTCGGATACTTTTTCTCAGGTTTCTCTTCCTTTCTCGTGTTTTTTCGTCAAAGTTATGAAGATGTTTATGATTTACATTATTTAATGGGGATTTTGCGGGGGCTAGCGACCATATTACATTCACAAACTTTTCTGGTTGACATAGCTCTTGGGTCATCTGCTCTGAGATGTTTTGTAATTTTTTATTTAGATCTTTCCTATCTTGGCCATATTTAATCAGCCTTACTTTCCCTTTTATCCCCGTCAATTCTTGATTATGACTTAGCTTAGTCAATACAGGACCATCTGTGAATGAGAGTTCCAATCTTGAGTGGTCGCGCCCTCCTTCTCGTTTTACTCTTACTTCAGATTTACGGGAGAATAGTCCCTCGCTGACAGATATAATCTAGCACTGAGGCAGTATTACCTCTGTGCCATGTCATACAAGGTTCCTTCTCATCCTGAGAAGTGTTTTTTAACATTTACGGATCCCATGTAGTTATAAACTCCATCCAGGCCTTCCCTTTACTAGAGGGTGTGTGCTTCCCTCCTCCCCCAGATCCCCTTTTGTGATGCACACACTCTGCATTAAAATCCCCCGCCAGCAGTATGTCCGCTCCTTGCCATTCTACCTTGATCTTTCCCAAAAATTCTAATTTTCCCAGAAAAACCTGGATTTTGGAAGATGCAGGATTCCAATATACATTTATCACAATTAAGGCAGGATCGTTCGGACCAAGGGTGAATTGAATTTTACAGGCCAGTATTCCTATTTCATCTTCCCACATTTGAGTGACATGTTTAGTGGAACTGTTTTTGATAGAAATGATCAGTCCCCCCGCCGGGCGCCCTTTTGCCTTTTGACTGGCTGGAAAACAGTATGTTACAAATCCTTCAATCTCTATTGGGTTTACTAGCCAAGTTTCTTGAAATGCCAGAATATCCGTTTTCCGAACGAGAGGGTCTCTTGTTTCTTTCGCCCTGAACGTGCTGGAACCTCTCGTGTTCCAGCTAACCGTATGCAAGCCCTTTTGCCTAAAGGCTCTGAGTGCCTAGGCCCATGCTTCTCAGAACTTGTGTCAGGATGTCAAGCAATGCCGCCAATGTTTTTTCCGGCATCGATGCCCCTTGAGTAGCTGCTACATTCCGTTCTCCACCTGGCCCCCGGGGACCCCTTCCATCATGTTGCCCCACCTCCTCTTGCCTCTCCTTTGGTTGATTTAACAGGGCACGGCGGGTACTAGGCAGGGTGATCTGCACTGCTAGACCGTCTTGTTTAAGTTCTGTACTCTCCTTTAGAATTGCGGATTGCGCTTTTTTTTTTTTTTAGCTCAATCCTATCTCCACCATAAACAAGTTTTTCCGATCAGGGAATTTCACATATTCAATATCCTCCGTAGAAAATAAGAAGAGGCATCTAATTTTTTTGAATATGGACAATAACACTGATCTGCTGAGGTATTTAGGTTTTGTTGGTTTTGCTATCATCTTCAACCATAGTTTTGGAATTTCAAAGCAGGTAGGTTTTTTTTTCATAGTTAGCTGATTCTATACTCTGGCCCCCCGGTTCCTCATCAGTTCTCATTTCCGGTGGTCCCATTTTCTTTGGGTGGTTCTCTCTCACTTCTGCTTCAGGGATAGTCTGAAATTTTCCATTGCCCAGACACCCTCATTTGTGGCTTCAGCTCATTTTACTTTGCCCTTTCAAATATTGGGGCCATTTTTACTTTTGGCCCAACCATTCCCAATGAGTTTTTACTCTTGATGAAGATTGGGGTGAGTTTCAGCTGTTTGTTACCTTGAGCCTTTAAGTCATCAACAGGTTTGGAGCCTCAGTTTGCAAGCCGATGCTCACACTCACCACTTTCGGTAGGCGATCTGGGGTCTGTTGTCCCTCACTTTTTGCACCCCTCTGCTTTTGAGCCGAGCTCTCTGAGCTGCTCTATTCTATTTCTTGCCTGCCCTGAGTCTCCATTCCCAGATATTTTTTCCTGTTTTGCTTTTTTTCCTTTTCTGAGGCCCCTTGCTTGTTTTCTTCGTTGGCCACTTCCATCTTCTGTTTTTTTTTTCCTTGTTTTTTTTGTCAAGTGGGGGTTGACCTCTGGGTCGTTGCTTTTTCCTTTTCGCCTTTTCTTTGTCTTTCTCCTTCTCCTATAGTTCTGGTTGCTTGCTTCTGTCCAGTTTGTAATCGAGTCATTTAGGGTTTCCTCAGTTTTATCCCCCATTGTTTTGTTATTCTCTTTACCGATGTCTTCTTGTTCTTCTATTAATTGAGCTGTTCTCAATAGTTCTTCTATAGTTGATTCCGACGTGGGTGTGTCTTCAGGCTTTTTGGATTTGTGTTCTCCAGCCTGACTCTCTACATCCCTCATTGTTGGTTTTTCCCTCCAGTTACGCAGGGCCTCCTGAATCTGATTCCTCCCGCTCTCTTCTGCTTTTCCATTATCAGTCAGTAATATCCAGAGAAGGGCAGCCTCTTTGCTGTGTTTTATGGATTCCTTTTTAACCTCTGCTATTGATGGAACTACTGTGGTGTTAATCACATTGCTAAGGCCGACCATAGAGGCATCACATTTCGCCATTTCATTAGTTAGTTCAAGCACTATCCCTGCTTGAGATTGAAACCCCCCCCTTAGCAACTCCAAGAACGAGACCAAGGAGTTTAGAACATAGTTTAGTGCGCTCAATGTTGCACCACTTGGGTTTGAACTTTCCTCTGAATCTCCCTTGCTTCTATCCACAGAGTCTCCATTGTGGGTATTTTCCGTCTGGGCTTTTCTCCTTTCTTCCTCAATATTTCTTTTTCAAAGATTCCCCTGATCTTCACCCTCACCCTCTGTGATTTCGTGTAGCTGCCGTTCTTCTTTACGGGTATTCTCCCACCCTTCATTTCCTCCTACAGGGCGGGTCCAGTTGGCATCTGGTTGTTCTACCAGCTCATCCAAACTTCTGCTCCTTCTTCTCTCAAAGTATTCTTTGATTATTTTTTTTTTTTGTTGAATGTTTTTAGTAGTGACCGTGTATTCAAGACCCCTTTTCCAATGGTTTATCTGATCAGGTTGATTCTCTTTACCATTGGGCTCTTCTTCCGGTAACTGATTTACTCTGTGTACTTGAGCCTCGATTGATGGCATGTTATTTGGCGTGCTCTCTGATACGCCGCCAGATAGCGGTGACCCTACTGTGGTAGAATAAGCTACAGGTTCCAAGTAGGAGCCAGCCCATTCTGGTGCCTTAGTCAGGTCAAGATCAGCTGTACGCCTCAATTTCATTTTTGGATGGTTTCCCCAGCAGTGCAGGCAATGCTGGCGGGATTTTTATTTCCTTTATTAATTCCGCCGCACTTGCAGAGTAGTGATGCTGCTCGCCAACACTCGCGTTGCGGATGGGGTTAATAGTCCGCTGTTTGCCAATGCTTGTATTGTTGTTTAACGGTCTCAGCGGTTTCCCAGTTGCTTTCGCAGCCTGTCCTGCGTGTTCTTGCTGCGCCCTTCCTACCTACGATCGGATTATTACACAGTCAGTACATTGTCAATACACTCGGTAGGAGAAAGGCAATTACACGTCGCTTATCAGCAGGCTTACCGTGTCGTCCACGTTTTTGGACTGATGTGAGCCGAAGTCCGGGAACCGCTTCCTTCTTCTTTTACCTTCAGGACAACGCTTCAGGTTCATCTTCCCCGTGCAAACCCGCCGAACACGCAAAACACTCTCTCCTCACTCTGCTCCCGGTCCGTTTGAGATTTTGCTGGGTAGTTGTTGGCATTCCTCCCCCTTTTCAGGGTAGCCACTGAAAAAAGACTCTACGGATGTCGGGAGGGATAGAAAGTGAATAACACGCAAAACACTCTCTCCTCGCTATGCTCTCAGCTAAATGAGCATCAGCTTCGGACCCTCTATCTTTCGAAGCATCCAACACCGGAAAGCCTGGTAGAACAGGCTGCCACCTCTTCTGGCAAACAAAAGTGCTATCCCGCAAGATGGGGGATGTAAAAAAATATGATGCCATGGCCAAGAAGGTTTTCTCGGCCGGTAGTATAGTGTTAAAGTCTGCTATTGCCACATGCACGCTGACATGGTTTACCCACACCCTTTGGGACTGTATTTCGATGGCGGCTGACCACATCCCAGAAGGGGAGGAACGGGACGGTTTCTTGAACCTTATCAAGGTTGTAAAAGACACTATGTGCGTATCCCTCCAGACCGGTCTCGACTGACGGCATCAGCAGATCCATGGTGGCTAGTACGGTAATCCGCAACCACGCAAATCTGCGGAATTCAGGATTTGCCCCAGACGTACAGTCCAGACTTCTAAACATGCCCTTTGGCGGCACACATCTATTTGGGAGTAAATCTGATGAGCGTTTGGAGAAGCTGCAAACTTCCAAGGCGGTGGCCAAATCCCTTGGAGCTGCGATAAGGTAAAACTACATATCAACCTTTTAGAGCTGAGGGCAATCAGACTAGCGCTGAAGGCTTTTCTGCCATCTGTACAGGGAAAGAATGTCCTGATAATAACGGACAACACAGTGGCCATGTACTATCTCAACAAGAGAGGAGGTGTAGGGTCACTACCACTGTACAGAGAGCAAATGCAGCTCCGGTTCTGGGCAATACAAGAAGGAATCTCTCCGTCTGCAGTTCATCTAGCCGTAGAGAAGAACATGACGGTGGAAACTGAGCAGGCAGAGCACAGTCTCTCATGAGTGGAAACTAGCTCAGGAAGTCCTTCAAGAGATCTTCACCACTTGGGGAACCCCTCAAGTGGATCTGAACGCGACCAATGCCAACCGGAAGTGCAAACTATACTGCTCAAGGGAATTTCCCCCGAGAGGAGCTCTAGGAGGACTGGAAATTCCCACTCCTCTACGCGTTTCGTCTAGTCCCCGTCATTCCTCACGTAATAAGGAGATTGAGGAGGTTCAGGAAAACCATGATCCGGATTGGGCCAGGAGAAAGTGCTACCCAGACCTTCTGGACATGTCCATCTGCCCTCCGATTCATCTTCCACAAAGAGAGGATCTACTCTCGCGAGAGCGTCAGGTTCTCCATCCGGATATCAGAACTCTCGGCCTTCACACATGGTTTCTGAGAGGCTGAGATACAAAGATTGGGACCTCCAAGACGACGTAATGGAGGTTTTGCTTTCGGCCAGAAGGCCAGCAACCAAATCTTTAAACCGCTGCCGTTGGAATAAGTTCTGCAGCTGGTGTAGAGATAAGAATGTTGACCCTTTTTCATGCAATACACTGATGGTGTCATCTTTCCTGATCAAAGTTTACCTAGCAACACATTCCATCTTCAAGCGCACTGCTGCGGAAGTCTCCTACTTTAAAATACCTCTGGTAATACCATTCTTGAAGGGGTTAACTAATGTTTATCCCCCAACTCCTTTTCAAGTCCACAATTAGTCACACTGCGCACAATGTCTAGGTAATTCATGCATAATTGCATATAATTTATTGAACTCAAGGACAGCCTAACACGTGTTTCGAGCCGTGCTCTTCCTCTGTGGCTGATTTTTTACATCACAAATGTTTCCAAGGTTGTACATGAAGTAATTATACACAGACATACCCGAAGGTAGGGGCAGCACCCCAATAACACATAGGATGATATTCACAATGCTCATTTTGTCATATACCAGGGCACCACATTATTAAAAGTAATTCTAAAAGCATAAAATCATTAATGCAAAATCAAAGCCGGCCAATGCAATTTAACAATACAACCGTGAATGGGACATACAAACAGACAAACAAGGAGAGATACAAGCAATCAAGAGAAAAGAGAACAGAATTAATCATTGGTTTGAGTGGGTAGGTTTGGGTTATATGGAAGTTAGAGTGGTGCATCACATCATCTCTGCCCATTAGGGCCGATTGTTAAAAGTACCTTAAAAGCTCGTCTGTTCCATGAATTGTCTGTGACATGGAAAGAATTAATAAAGGTAATTTAAATTTTTGAGGGGGATAGATTCAATAATTATGCCATATGATTTGACTGGGTAGTAGCTTTAGGCACTTACCAAATGGCACTTTGCCTGTATTTAATATTCTGCAGAAAAAGAAAATCAGTCATTGAGCCCATAATCATAGGTGCTCACTTGCGTGATTCACAATGAAAGCCACTTATCCCGCCTTATGCGGATCAACAATTACACATACAATATTTAGAACACAAGAGCGCATAAGGTACCTCGGTATGCTTCGCAATTGCGGCAACTAAGTTGCCTGCTCTGAACCATTGGATTCCAACATGTTTACGCAGTTGTCAACAGCTAAGTAGTTATGAAATGCACATTGCGATCATTGCAGATTAACCCGTATGGAGAGAAAGGGAGAGCGTTCAATTAGATCCTTGATTAATCCAGTTTGTTTAATAATCACTTAGTCAATGTTAGGGACCGTGTTGAAATAAAGATTTGAGCTTACCTAACCTTTCGGCTCTGCGGTGTTACCAGGGACGCTGAGCCGCTGAGTCCTCCATGCATATAACCTTGCTCAGAGAACTGGCCCGATAATGGCGAACACAGAGCTTGTGCTGCTCAGTCCACCATCTTGGTTGGGGAATTCTAGCCAAACGGCTTTGTGTGCATTGGGTGGTGTATTGTAGTGATTACCATACAGAGTCAAACCATGACATTGATTAACAAAATTGCTGGTTTAGCAGTGCAATCTGTACTAAATAGTTATTACCATATCGGATCACATCCGACCCAATATTAATTGGGATGTCTGGTTAGGGAATTCTACTGCGCCATTAGTTAATGAATTGCCGGTTTGGCAATCCCACTTAATGGTAATTATCTCACAGTTTACTATGCATTGGTGATATATAGGATTTAATTAACAAAGTCAAACCGCACCATTGTCAATTACAATACCGGTTTCACGGTACAATGACAGTTCATCAGTGCGTCTTGTGTTTGAGCAGTTGGATTGTTGATGTGTAAATATAAGCATACGGAACCAGACTTCTAATGCTGCACGCGAGGACGCTTTGTACAATCAAGTAACTATAGTTAAGCAAACATATATGCAAGATAATAAATGTGACCCATTCACCCAGACCTGCCACAATCTCGAACCTAGCCACATATTTATACTATATTTGAGGACTGGAGTCACATTCGGGCAGACAATCAAGACCCTGGCAATTGCACTGAAACCAGGATGTACTAAGGTAAATAAACTTGAATCTCCTAATATACCGGGTTGGCCCACATTATGTCATTCGGTCACACTAGAAACCTGCTGCGAGGCCCATGGATACCCAATGAACCATTCATTATAGAACCATATCACGAAAAAAACATCCATTAACTAATTGTGTGCAGACATAACAAATAGTTGATGAAATACAGGGTATTACTCATTAAAAAAACGCAAGTTCATAATTGGTATTGAGGCCCCTTGCAACCGTCCTGTATTTACAAATAATTCTGGCCTCCAGCTGTCTAAGTTCAAGGTTGCCCCCTATGGGTAGTAAACTAACTTTGGCCATACCCACATACTTTGCCCTTCTTGTCATCCATTTGATGTGTGCTTTGCCAGTGTTTGGCTAATGGATGTTTTGCTCCTTCATTCGCAATGGTTGACAGATGCTCTCTGATCGTGATGACGTCTAATTGTACTCCCAATGTAATGTAAGCTACATATACAAGTAATCCGATACACAAATTTAGAGTTGCAGTTGATAAATGATTTGATATCAACATTTCTCCAGCATTGGATCTTTCATGGATTCACATGCTTAGAATATTCCCCGTCGTCAGACTGGGACCCCTCGGTACACATCTATAGCCTTTTCCAATAGGAAAACGTCCGATACTTTTGTGTCCTATCTACGTCCTTTTAGGACCCGCCTACGCATGCTCTGTAGGCCGTCCCCGTATAAGAGGCCCGCCCCCGCGGTTCCCCTTCAGATTTCAACCGTCTCCAAAGTAGTGGGATCTCCTTGCATTGTCTTACTATTTTGTACAAGGTTGCATTACTGGAATTTGAGTACAGAAAATGTCCTCCGTGTCAGGAAAAGCGCTGTTCCGCCCATGCGCGACGTGCAGCTTGAAAAAAGTTTACGAGGGGGACGGACATATGGATTGTATATATTGCCTCATCATTCGGCGGATAACTGCGACATATGCAAAGGGTTTTCTCAAAAAACCCTCAAAGACCGCAGTCGACGACTGTTGGCATGGCTGAATGATGGAGCGGGGACACACCCCCCTTCGGAGGTAGGCTCCACACAATCGGCGAAAACATCACCCCGCGCTACCTCGTCGGAACCACTGGCGAAGAAATCTCGACCGACGGAAAAAGAGTCGTCTGGAAGAGACTCCTCGTCAAAGAAATCATCTTCATCAAAAAAGCATGAAAAGGAAAGGAAATCCTCCTTGGGCGATCATCATAGATTGACCACGAGTCGAGAGTCGAGTAAAAGCAAGTCAAGTGTGGAAAAGGCGGGACCGCCGAAACCACCTCGTCGGCGGCCCAGTCATCGGCCTCCACCCTGCCACTTACGCAGGTGGCATCCACCGTCCCACCGACGTTGACGATGGCCTCGTCGACGGGGGTTCTACAGGAGGCCTGGAGGCCTGAAGTTTTTGATCCGACCCCCCCCGGATACTTTACTACAAGAACAGGCTGTGTTGCTGTCCTCGGAGGACGAGAATGAGAGAATAGCTGGCCCAGCAGACCTAGGGCTACGAGTGGCTGACAAGTCGTCGACGAGGGGATCCGTTATACCGGTATCTGCCCCTCTTCTCAATCCTCAATCTGTTTTGTCGTTGTAAATTCTGTCCACGCTTCAGTCGTCGTTACAGTCGTTGGACCAGAGACTACCTCAGGCAAACCTGCCACAGTCACCCGTCGACGAGCCGGGCCCGTCCCGTCAACCGACGCACCTACGCACGCCAATCTCAGCACTGGCACAAGAGGAAGGTGAGCTGCCAGATTCGGAGTCTGACAGGGGAGCCATGTCGGATATCTCATCATCCCCCTCCAGGGATCCAACCTGGGAGTCAGAGGTGGAGTTGGAAACCCCTAGAAGCCCAGCTCACATTGCGTCATTCCATTCTATGATGGAGAAGGCATGCTAAGAATTTGGTTTGTCCCAGGAAGAACAGAAAAAGGACTGGTTTTTGTTCGACCACATGGGTAAGAGAAGGAGGTCTGTGTTCTCGATACCAATACTAGACCATGTATGGAAGGAGGGGTTGCAGACAATGCGTCACCCGTTTTCAGAGCCGGCAGTGAAAGGACGCCTGGAAAAAAAGTTTAAGGCTCCAGAGTCTACCCCCAAGTGTTTATCCTCCCAACCAACACCAGACTCGGTGGTGTCCGCGGCAGCGGCGAGGAAGGCGAAGGCCCAGCACAAGTGCACGACGACTCCTGAGAACGAAGCAAGACGCCAAGATGCCTTTGGCAAAAAAGTGCTATCCGTGGGAGCGACCACAGTAAAGGCCGCAAACTCTCTGGCAATTGTTGCCAGATACGATAGGGAGATGTGGCACAGGCTAGCTCCGTTGCTTGATCATCTTCCGGAAGAGCATAGGAAGGCAGCGATGTTACTCGTCCGAGAAGGTGAGGAAGCCTCAAATCACGCAATAAACATCGCAGTGGACCTCGCTGAGTCAGGCTTCAAGCAAGTCAATAATGGGGTTGTATTACGTCGACAGTCATGGCTTAAGTGTACCTACTTCAGGCCAGAAGTACAATACAAAGTTTTAGATATGCCCTTTGAGGGAGACCTTCTTTTCGGTGAGAAGGTGGACGAAGCCCTAAAGGGAATGAAAGAGGACTCGGACACGGCACGTTCATTGGGTGCCCTCCAGAGTGGCAGAAACTACAAGTCTTTTCGTCACTTTAGAGGGGCTTCAGGTAATTCAAGATTCTCTGCATCTGGAGACAGAGCCTTTGGCAGATCAGCTTACCCCTCCCAGGGATACAGACGTGCCTCCCAAACGGCAAACCGTCGCCGGAACTTCCAGACTTCCAGGAAAAGACCATCATATCCGTCGTCGAGAGACAAGCAAAATAAAGATCAGCAGTGACATACAACACACCGTTCTGGGGGGAAGAGTTTCAGCATATGTCGACGAATGGGAACGAATAACGACGGATCAATGGGTGCTGGATACTATAAGAAACGGACACTCTCTACAATTCAAACACAGCCCTCCGCAAATTCCACCTGCGTTCACCGCTCATTCCCATCTGAAGATACTGCAACAAGAGGTAACACTCATGTTAGCAAAGGGCGTGATAGAATTAGTTCCAACATCACAGAGAGGTCAAGGAGTCTACTCAAGATATTTCGTCGTAAAAAAGCCGAACGGCAAATGGCGTCCCATTTTAGACTTACGCGATCTCAACAAGTCTTTAAAGAGCCTAAAATTCAAGATGCTCACTCTGCAGGAAGTGATCCGCGCTGTTCAAGAGGGGGATTTTCTAGCATCCCTGGATTTACAGGACGCGTATTTCCATATTCCAATGTGTCGGAAACACCGGAAATTCCTAAGATTTGTAATACGGCGGACTCACTACCAATTCACGGTTCTTCCTTTTGGGCTCAAGACCTCCCCCAGAACGTTCATGAAATGCCTGGCTCCAGTAGCGGCCTGGCTAAGGAACGAAGGCCACCATGTATACCCATACCTCGACGACTGGCTGGTAAGGGGATCCTCCCCAGCGTCGACCAACACAAGTTTACAAGCCACCATGCAGCTTCTACAACAGCTGGGATTCGCCATAAACTTCGAAAAATCCTCTCTGCAGCCATCGAGATCGCTGGTATTCCTCGGGGCACAGTTAGAGACCCAGTTAGGGCTAGTGAAACCTTCTCTCGACAGAACCTCAAGACTCAATCAACAAGCATGCCGACTACGGCGAAACACCAAGATCTCAGTGAGAAAATACGTTTCGGTCCTAGGGGCCATGGCATCCTGCATCCATCTGGTGGAAAACTGTCGCCTATTCATGAGGCCAGTCCAGGAATTCCTCGCGGACCGATGGACGCAGGCTAAAGGATCGTGGTCAGACAAGATAACCATCGACAACGACAAGCTGCTTCGGACCCTTCAGTGGTGGCAGAGTTTCCACAATCTGAACAACGGTGTACCCCTACAGGAGCCGGAGTTTCAGCGAACCATAGTCACGGATGCGTCCCTAACCGGATGGGGAGCTCACATGGGCGCTCTCCAAACGCAAGGTCGCTGGTCTCCAACGGAGTCACTCCTACACATAAACGTGTTAGAGCTCAGAGCAGTACGATGGGCCTTGAAGGCATTCCTACCACACATCAAGGGCTCACGAGTACGAATACTGACCGACAATACAACGGCCATGTTTTATCTGAGGAAACAAGGAGGGACGCGATCAAGAACTCTTTCCATAGAAGCCCATAAAACATGGCATTGGGCATTAAAGCACGAAATTTCCATCGTGGCTCATCACCTTCCAGGAGTGAGGAACTCCCAAGCAGACTCCCTCAGCAGAAGCATGGCCCAGATACACGAGTGGGAAATGGACATAGTTCACCTGATGAAAGTGTTCGAGAAATGGGGTCACCCCCCTCTGGACGCCTTCGCGACCAAAGACAACAAGAAATGCGAGCAATTCGCAAGCAGATGGCCTCAAGAGGGCTCCAGGGGGGAGGCATTCTCCTTCCCATGGACGGACATGTTCCTCTATGCTTTTCCCCCGTTCCCCCTCATACGGAGGACAATACAGTGGATACGCAGATACAATTGCCGGGTAATTCTAGTGACACCATACTGGCCAAGGCAACCGTGGTTCTCCGACCTGCTTCACCTGTCGCTGGAACATCCCACAGGGTTTCCGAAAGTCCCGAACCTACTATCCCGGGACAAAGGCACGGTGTGGCATCACGACCCGGACAGTCTCAACCTTACAGCCTGGCTCCTGACTTTTCGGAGTTCGGTGCTTTAGACGTTTCGGAGGATTGTCAAAAAAGTCTGCAGGCGGCTAGAGCCCCTTCTACAAACAAATCCTACTCCTATAAGTGGCGGAGGTTCTGTGAATGGTGTAGGGGACAACAGGGCCTACAACCGTTGTCTGTGACGCCGGAACAAGTTCTACCTTACCTGCTCCTCTTGGCGGAGAGGGGATTATCCTTCACATCGATAAAGGTGCACCTGGCGGCCATCTCGAGGTTCACAAGGAAAAGGCAGTCGTCTCCTCTATTTAGCGACAGACTTGTAAAACACTTCATGAGGGGTTTATTTCGAGCTTTTCCCCCGGAAAAACGTTTCCCCCCGACTTGGAGTCTCAACACAGTGTTGGCAGGCTTAATGAAACCGCCTTTTGAGCCTATGGCCAAGTCCGACATAAAATTCATTTCGTGGAAGTTGGCATTCTTGATTGCTATCACATCAGCTAGAAGAATCTCGGAACTGCAAGCGCTGGTCGTAGACCCGCCATACCTAAGATTCTTTAAGGACAAAGTAGTCCTGGCAACTAATCCTATGTTCGTCCCAAAAGTTCCGACAGTGTATCACAAACACTCGTCCATTGTTCTCCCTACTTTCTTCGCCACACCATCATCGGCAGCAGAAAAAGCTCTTCATACCCTGGACGTTAAGAGGGCTCTGAAATTTTACCTACATCGTACACAGGAATTCAGGTCTACTAGACAACTGTTCGTCGCATATAGTCCGTCGACGAGAGGAAAAGCAATCTCTAAACAAGGATTGGCTCGATGGGTCTCATCGATCATTGCGTTTTGTCACTCTAAGGCTGGAAGGCCACTGCCAGGACATCCTAGAGCCCATTCTACAAGATCGATGTCCTCCTCAACAGCTTTATGGGCAGGAATTCCGTTGACGGACATATGCCAAGCTGCGGCATGGTCAGTGCCCCACACGTTTACCCGCCACTACTGCCTTGCCAGGCAGCATGCGGACGAGGTGCAGATGGGAAGAGCTGTCCTGCGCCATCTGTTTCAGTAAGGTAAGCTCCACGCTCTGGAGAATCTGTTGTCTACCTTTTTAATGACAGTTTATTTTATGTGGGTAAGGTTATATGAGGTAACTTATTCCTACTGTACATATGCATTGTGTAGTATGTTGAGGGTATATTACATTACATTCTCACCGCCGTCTCAAGTGTTACTGCTATACAATCTATTCTAAGCATGTGAATCCATGAAAGATCCAATGCTGGAGAAGGGAATAGTTTCTTACCTGTAACTCCATTTCTCCAGCATTGGTATCTTTCATGGATTCACATGCGCCCGCCAACCTCCCCGGAATGTAATGTATTTGATTGATAAATTTAACCCTTCCTACTTTGGAGGGGCCGAAATCTGAAGGGGAACCGCGGGGGCGGGCCTCTTATACGGGGACGGCCTACGGAGCATGCGTAGGCGGGTCCTAAAAGGACGTAGATAGGACACAAAAGTGTCTGAAGTTTTCCTATTGGAAAAGGCTATATATGTGTACCGAGGGGTCCCAGTCTGACGACGGGGAATATTCTAAGCATGTGAATCCATGAAAGATACCAATGCTGGAGAAATGGAGTTACAGGTAAGAAACTATTCCCTTCCTAATGGCCCAAAATCCACACTTAAAGTTTCCAAAGTGTGTGTGCACATAGTGCAGCACCCACATTTGTAGAATCCATTCTTCTGACCCGCATGTATCCAAGTTTGGCTGTGGATTGGATTAGGCGTGAATGAAGGACATAAGATATTTTTAAGTGTGACTGCTTTACTGTAAATGATGCTGGGCTTTGTATCTAGCCATTTCTTTAGATCTTGATCCAGCTGAAGTAAATGCCAGTGTTGCCGAATAATATTATAAATCTTTTGACTATCGGTATTGTATCAAGTGATGAGCCTAAGTTTATTCAGTTGTTTAGTAGTGATCCGAGTTTTGGGGACAAGTAAATCACTGCATACCTTCGGGTATGTTTTTGTGTACAATTACTTCATGTACAACCTTGGAATAATTTGTGATGTAAACAAATCAGCCTCAGAGGAAGAACACGGCTCGAAAAACATGTTTTAGGCTGCCCTTGAGTTCAATAAATTATATGCAATTACGCATGAACTACCTTGACATATTGTGCGCAGGTTGATTGTAATTGTGTATCCTTGTTTTAGTAGAGTATTAGGCAAAATACCCACAACACAGTTACCTGCTGCCATTTAGACCTTTACTCAATTGGGTGCAAGCGCTCGGATATCTTAGGTTCCATTGCCAAAATAAAAAGATTTAATAAAAATAAACTTTTCAAGTCCCCATGTGGGATCTAAATTTAGTCTTAAACTTTTTAATGGGTACTCCCTTTGAGCCTCTTCATTCGTGCCCATTAAGACTTCTTACTCTCAAAACTGTCTTTTTAGTGGCAATAACATCTGCCCGGAGGGTGAGTGAGCTACAGACTTTATCCTGCAAGCCTCCTCACTGTCTTTTGCAAGGACAGAGTGGTACTAAAGGTGAAGCCTAACTTCCTCCCCAAGGTGGTTTTTGAATTTCACATCACTCAGAAAATAACCTTGCCATCCTTTTACCATCCTCCGCATATGGGGAAAGAGGAAGAAAGGATGCACAGTCTCGATCCAAAGCGTGGTTTGAGTTTTTACATTCGCAGATTTGCTAATCTGAGACAAACTGACCAATTGTTTGTGGGTTACATGGGTCATAAATTGGGTCCAGACCTCACCAAACAAACCATCTCTAGGTGGATTATTTTAACAATTGCAGAATGTTACAAATTGGCCAGTAAAGGCCCTCCAGAAACATATAAGGGCTCATTCGACCAGCAGTGTTGCAGCTTCGTCACCTCTTCAAAGAGGAGTTCCAATAAAGGCTATTTGTGCAGCTGCCACGTGGTTGTCTGCACACACCTTTACAAGATACTATAGTCTGGATTCCTCCACTAGCCAATAATCTAAATTTGGAAAGGCAGTACTGCACTCTGTGCCTACTTAATGACTTAAATTTTACTCCCTCCTGATTATATGACTGCTTTGGGAGTGTATTAAAGATAAGGAATACGTGGAAGGACACAATACAGCCGAAGAACAAGTTACTTACCCATGGTAACATTCTTTCGACTGGATGTTCTGCCTACGTATTACTTATCGCTCTGCCCATCCTTCCCAGCAGTAAAACGTCCCTTGTGGTTACAGTCTGCGCTTCATCAAGGGTAGTAACCGTCTAACTCAGGACAATGCTTCGCTCTTCAAAGCGGACTGAGCAAACGGATGCTGCGTGCTACTTAGACCTGTGATGACGTCGACATCGGGACGGAAGCCTCTGAGGCACATCGACTCGACAGGCATCGATGCACAGCGCCCTCTACTGGGAATAATTTTTTTCTGAGCAGCAAGCTGGATATTAGGAAACATAAAAGATAAGGAATATGTGGGATGAACATTCAGTCGAAAGAACGTTACCGGGGGTAAGTAACTTGTTCTTCTATTTGACATTACTACTGCCGAGAAAGTGCACCAGTCAGTGCTACCTCCCTCGCCCTGCCATCACCAGGAGCTGTCGTCAGCTCACCTATGACAGGCTCTGACCCCACTTACTAAGACCAGCCTTCAGGCCCCCTTTCTCCAAAGACCCTGAGATACTCGCCCACTCGTACACCACTGCTATTAAATTAGCCATAGATGCCATTGCCCCTCTCACTTCTCGCAAAGCTAAACCCAACAGACACTCCACGCCTGGTTCACCTCTTAGCTACTAGAACTCAGTTCCAAATAATGTACTGCTCTATCACTCTAGCAAACTAACCATCAGTACTCGGCCAAACTAGAGTTCCAAAGGCTTGCTAAAGAATACAAAAAAGCTATCATCCGAGCTAAAGCAACCTCGTTCAACACAAGGAGTGCCAATGCCAAATCAGATATCAAAGAGATCTTCTCTATCTTCAGGGAATTGGAGACACCTACCCTCCCCCCTCAGTCCATCACCAAAGATGAGGCTGGGTGCGATGGTATCCATTCAGCAATGCTCAACAAATTGGTCACCCTGCACAGAAAAATTAAAACCACTCAACATACTTTGACCCACTCCACACCTCTCGAACCGATCCACAAAACCAGCAACCCAACCACTCTTTTCTCCTTCAAAGAGGTCAATGAGCGGGATATCATTACCCTCATGAATACCATCAAACCCTCAAACTGTAAAGGAGACATCTGCCTGGCCGCCATCATCAAAGAATATGCCAGCACACTCGCACCCTTCCTTACGACATTCATCAATGCCTCATTCACGACCGGCTTGCCTCAAAGAGGCATGGGTTTGCCCCCTCCTGAAGAAACCTTCACTGGACCTCACCTCCCCAGCAGCTACAGGCCTATAACCACCGTCCCTTTCCTGCTAAAAATACTGGACAAAGCAGCCTACGTGCAAGTCCAACAGCTCATCAAAGCCAACAGCCTCCTTGGTCTCCATAAATCCGGCTTTCGCCCCAGGCACAGAACTAAAACGGCCCTACTTGATTTAAAAAACCAAATGGACGATGTTCGCAACCCTGGTAAACCTGCCTGACTCTGCTCCTGGACCTGTCTGCAGCGTATGACCTTGTTGACCAAAACATCCTCTGCTACCATTTGACATCTACAACCCACTACTCACACAAGGCGACTTCCTGGATCACTTCATTCTAGCAAGGCAGGGCCATGCAAGTCTTCTCTGACCAAGCCTCTGCCTCCCCCGACATCATCCAATGCGGAGTCCCGCAAGGCTCCTGCATTTTCCCCACCCTATACAATGTTTTCACCAGACCACTCTTCCTCATCCTGGATACACTAGGTATAACCTATACCAACTATGCGGATGATACACAAGTCCACGTGCCACTAACTGGTGACTGAGTCTGACACTAAGTCCCTCAATGCCGCCTACTCGACCATCCATGCCTGGATGGCTGAGAACGGGTTGTGTTTGAACAGTGACGAGACGGAACTTCTCCCGATTGGTTCCACTGAAACCTTAAAGAAGCTAGACAACCAATTCCTCTACTTCATGATTGACAACCTCAAAATCACAGTCTCTCAAACAGTGAACACCCTAGGAGTTTACCTAGACTCCGACCTTTCAATGTCCAGGCAAGTTAACGCCATTGCGTCTGCCGCGGCATATCACGCTAAGCTGCTTAATGCAGCCAGACCCTTCCTGTCTAAGGATAACTGCCTCACCATAGCCAGAGCTAGAACTGGAACCTGACTCAACTACTGCAATGCCCTCTTTGCGGGCACGCCAGTAAAAAAACATGGAGCAGCTCCAAACTATCCAAAACATTGCGCTCCGTGCATCCATTGGCATTCCCAGAAGGGACCATATATCTGCTGCCAGGAAACGGGCCCACTGGCTACCCATCAAAGAGCGTGTCCGCTTTAAAACCCTGGCTCTAACCCACAAATGCATCCATTACACAGCCCCCCTATACCTTTACTCAAAGAATACACGGATCAGCATCCTCCAGACCAACCAGGACACCCTATGCTAAACTGCTCACAGTACCCAAAGTCAAACGAGCCAGAACAGGAGGCTCTAGCTTCTCATTCATTGCAGCCCTGCAATGGAATGCCCTTCCATTGCACCGAAGAGAAACCTCCCACTTAGCCTTCCGCAAAGCCATCAAAACACTGCTATTCGCCTGATCCCGTTCTGCTGAAGCTATATGCATGCAATGTTTTACAATGTCTGCTACATGTCTTTCACCCTGTTGCATATGATGAATGCCTCACGTAACTAAGTAATTTCCTTGTAACAGCGCATTGATGCTCCTGGGCTGTTTGCACGCTCTATAAATAAAAAGGGGAATTTCCATCTATATTTGACTCCTCTTTTCATAAGCTCCTGCACAACTGGGCGTGTCAACCGCCTCTTAGTGAGCGTGACCGGAAAGAGGTCTTGAAATAGTTGGATGGCGGAACCGTTGAAGTTGAGATCAATTGCTCTTCTTGCGGTGACCAGGATTCTTTCTTTTTTGGTATATTCATGCATGGCAACCTGGATGTCTCTGTCTAGCGCCCGGTTCATTTCTTTTTGGCACCACTCTGTGTATACGGTCGACCTTGATTTCTGCTGGGTCTGACACGTCTACCAGGTTTGCAAATATTTGTATTATTGTGTGTGGCAGTTCCGCGTCTTCGACTGCTTCAGGTATTGCTTTGACTCTTATATTCGCTCTCCTCAATCTGTTTTCAAGGTCCTCTGTGTGGGGTACATTTACCCACTCAGCAGAATTCCCCTCCATCACCAATCTGCACTTCAGCAAGTACCAGCAGAATGGCTGCGCTGGCTCCTTGGAGCACCATTGCCTTGCATCAAAACTGCGTTTTGCAGCTACAAAATGATGGCTGCACGGTCTTGCCAAGCACCTATCGGGCAAGATGAAACTGGGAACACACAGAGAAAGGCTTCCAGTGTGTTTTCTTATGCGCACCAAAGAAGAGAAGTGAAAAGCAGCACTGCTTTGCTGCTAGCTCAAAATTCCCCATTGAAAAAGGAAATATTTTACAGTTAAAATGATGCCGCCCTGATGCGCTTCATCTGTTCAACAATATACAGTTCTGATCCAGTAAGACCCAACTAGTCCTAGCAATATTCAAGTTGTGCTTTAGCAAAAGAAAGCATTATCACTGAATGACAGGCTGTGTCAGGCAAGATCTGGGAAATCACCAGAAACTTTACTCTCAGCCGTACGGAAAAACGCTTGACTTTTATGCTACAAAATAAACTCTTCAAAAGAAACCCTAGCTCTCTATGCATATGTCAGTTTCAGTGGACCTGTGCCTTGAACAGATTGCTGTGTAAGAGAAACTGACTAAGGCTGCAAACAATGTTTGGAATCCAGATGGAAGAGAAAACCGAATTTGAAAGGGACATTTCAGCAGAATTCACCACGTGTCAAAATGTGCTTTAGCAAACAACCAACAAAAATATCTGTTTTTAAAGTGTAATGTTGAATAAGGCCTTGCCCTTGCCTAGAAACATAAGGGGGCGGGGGTTGGTTAAAATCTAATATAATGTTTTATTACTGCAGTCTTGCCTTTTGGGCTCAGGAAAAATAAATAAATGCATTAGCTGTACTGGAAGCCACAGAACAGGTTTTTCCTGCCCTGGTTTCAAAGGACATTGCACCCCCCCCCCCTCCAGGAGACCAGCATCTGGAAGCTCTGAATGGACCAAGGGGGAGAATGTAACAGGCTCATCAGACTTTGTGGCTGGGCTCCAGCTTGAGACAATAGATTCTGGGACACCTACATGTTACTTTTGGAAGTGACACCTGCCATCCACTCAAAAGGAGCTCCAAAGACAAACTCCATGGCAACCCTGGGCTAAACTGACATTTGGTGGTAGCCTGGGCAGAAATGACCACATTTGGAAGTCAAAGGCCAGCCCATCTGGCTCAAGAGACTATTTTAATGATTAAACTTTAAGACTGTTATTTCTATGACCGGACAACGCAGTAATGTAGCATTTTTACGGTTTAAATTTCATTTTTGTGGCTTTAAAACAAGATATTGTGGCTGTCTATAGCATGTATGGGACGCAACAACCAGGAAAATGTGAATCATGGGAAAAGTACATATGGTGGAACGTTAAAAATGTATGGAACTATTCCCTGTGATAATATGTACACATCTAAAATTGTGGAATTTTGGGTGAAGCGGTTCCCACAAAAAATTGCGAAAAATTATTAGAAGGGCGAAACAATGTCCTACAGACCTGGAAGTTGTAATACCATGTTCTGTATGAAATGTCATCTTCCTATGTAATTTGCAAAAGTGCCACAATTGTAAAAAGGAGCAATTTATGTAAAAATGTATTTTTGTCAAAAAGGACTGTGGGATGGCTCTGTACCTCATAAAACACGACCCCATGAACTGAGCCCCCTCCTGGAGGAGGCGACCAACATAGGCTGACCTATCCGGTTCTTAGGGGTAGGTCTAGCTTAGCTCTGCCCAACAATAAATCCTGTGATGTCACCCGCCTTATATAAAGGGGGAAGCTCACAGAGACAGGACACTCTTCTGAATTTTCCAGCGCCTCCGTATCCAGATATTCGACCTACACTCTGCAAGATTCCAGATTCTACTGCCAGGCCAGAGCATAGCTGACCCTATCTAGGCAGGACCATTGATCCAGAAACCCCACTAAAAATCCCAATAACTAGGAGGAAAAGCTGTGGCACCCTTTTGGGAGTATCCTGTGACCAGACCAGCTTTTTCCCCCACTACCTGCATGCCAGCTGTACCCTTGCTATCCAGTGACTAGACAGGCCCAGCTGTTTGCTGTTAGGAGACCCCGCAGTGCTGTGACAAGAGCCTTTGAGTTCAGAAACCCGGTTGGCTGTCCCAAATCCCAAACTCAAGTGCGGATTGTGAGTATTTCCCCATCCCATAGCAACACATAGCCTACCCCATCTTGATCCTTTGTCTTTGTCCTACTCTTTAAGTAATCCTATCCATACCCTGGTAACTTGTTTAAAACTGTCAGAATTCTCTGTGCATCCTGTTCTTGATCTCCAAGCATTAGCACCATTCTTCTACTAATCTCTGTCTTGCATAGATCCTTAGTCATATTTTGAAAAAATTAAGTAATTCCCACATAGAGCTGAACGCGGGGTGCAAATGTTAACTTTGCAAATTAACCTTGGAGCGTACCGTGTCTTTCTTTAACAATCTAGTTTTGATAATCTAGTTTAAGTAAAACTTGTCCTTTCTTTCCAAACCGATTTTCTCTTTTAGTTGCTTTTATTTTCTCAAAACCGAATCTCCTTCCACATTGCAAATCTCATCCAGTTATTTAGCTAGCGTCACCCTTTCACTTCTATATTATCCCTGTGATGTGCATCTATCACCCAGCCTAAAAACGGGATTCCGATTGTGTCTATTTCACCCATTTCTTTAAAAACCGTTTTGACATTTAAAACTGCAAAAAGTGGAAAATGCAACTTTTCAACGTGTGATTTTGGTTGCACTGTGTTCTTACTTTCAAGTTGCTTTGGACTGTAAGCCCTTTGATACTTTGCCTTGTCGTTGCTTGTGACATTATATCCCTGATACTGCGATTAAATCATATTTACCTCATTCATTCAACTGCACGTTTAAATTATTTATCAATTTCGAGTGTCATTTTATGCAATTGCAATGGGTTTTTTGCCTCTGATTTCGTGGGGGGAAGGTCGGATTTTAATTGTTTGCTGCCTAATATCCCTGACCCCTTGCTGCTCCTTTCTATCCACTCACAATTCGAGTAATTGGGGTTTGAGGGAGCATTGCAGGGGGAAATCTTAACTCTGGTGCTATCCACCCGAACAGTAAAATTGCTCCTATTCATCTGTGCTTTGGATATGTTCTAGTAGAAGGTCAACCAAGTGTATTTCATCAGTTTACATTGTAATTATCACCCCACTGGTGATTGCTGCCCAATATTCAAACTGTGATTTTCTTTGAATTTAAAATAAACATTGTATTACCACCCACCGGCCTGGTTCATGGTCCATTGCGAACCCGGGGTATTTGTAAAAGGGGGTGTGAGATGGGTTGGGTGCCAGCTCAATCCGAATTCGTAGAAAATAAAGAAAGTATTCGAATTTAACACTACATCCTAGGCCGAGGGCAAGAGTCCTGTTCCGGTGTGTGATGCCCGATTGGAATCCTTTACATCTGTTTGGATCTCCAAATTGTGGGTAGCCCTGGCTAAGTGCTCCATCAAGTCCTCCACTCTGTGAGTCTTCCAGCTCCTGCATGGCTTTCTCGTTGGTGTCTACTCTTGCTTCGAGCTTGTGTAGGTCTCCCTTCACTTCCTTTTAATGCCCCCGTCAGGTCGTCTTTTATTTGATCTAATTGGGACTATATGGTGTTCGCCATCCTATCCCCAAAGTTCTGGAAGCATTGTTGGAGGAACTTTTTTGTGACCATTCTCATCTGGCATTTCCTCTTGAGGGGCTTCACCTGCGGCCCTGCACAGGAAGAATATACCAAATACCAAACCCTGGATTAGAGAGGTTTTCGACACATACAAAGTACATGACTAGAAACAACCTTACAAATCAGAGGTGTATCAGCCACTTTTACTCCCTAAAAATAGGCAAATAATCCCCCCCAAAAAAAATCGGGAGTACAACTACTCCCAACTAAAGATAGGAAATTTACATTTAGAACCTTGTCCGTCCCTGTTCAGCCTCCCCCCACCCCCTTGCACCTCCTAAGCTCCATGGATATGTTTGGACCAGTAGTGCATGTAGAAAAAGCAGGAATAAGCTATTAGTACTGCTTGATCGGAAGACGTGAACATGCATCTTTTAATGTGTATGAATAACTAGATGCAAAGGAATTTCTGCAAAAACATATTTTTACCTGCTTATAAAATGCTCAGATTGGGAATTAGACTTACATTTTTACTCCCTGAAGAAAGAAAAAAAAATCATTTTACTCCCACTAAAAAATAGGGAGTAATATACTCCTAATTCCAAATCTTAAATGGAGCACTGACTGGAAAGGTAGTGAAACAAAAGTAATATTGGGGTTCAATTATGTAAATTCAAACGTAGCCACACAATTTTGTTATGATAAAATCAAATAATTGAAACATACACAATTGCCAGGGCTCGAAATGAACATTGGATAAGCAGGAGCTAAACGCAGCTCCGGGTATTCAGCATCAACCAGTGACCAGCAGCTACCACTGTGGAACGAGGAGCTAGTAGATAGCATTCTGCAAATCTAACTTCCACTTAAGATTGAAACGTATCATTTTGTCCATTATTTATGACCCCTTATGCTTTAAATGTCATATAGATATGCTGTAATGTTTATTCATAGATTTACCCAAAAGCACAAAATTCACATAGGTGTTTGCTTGCCATCGGTTTGCCTTGGGAGCCAAAAGTACCTTCTGATAACTGTTGGTTTCGAGCCAACCAAGCTCTTGTAGGCTACAAGCAGAAGCTAAATACCGCCCAGCTCCCCTAAATTCCGATCCCTGCGCGTCCTGGCCAGTATTGGGTCAAAGGAACGAGGCATGCTCTGCCTCTTCCAGATGCCATGAAGTCTGCAAAAAAATTGAATGTCAATAGAGAACAGGTGGCAGGCAGAATGCTTTGCAAAATTAGCAGCCCATTTCAACTGACATTCAAGTAAATGCAGCACAAAAGTGGGGGTCAAGTACACTTTGTGGCTCTGGGGTATTTCAGAGTTTTGAACTGAGGAAAGTTTCATCTCTTGAGCACATTGCAGTTCATTCAAAGACTTGGCTGACCAGATAGTAAAATGTTCATCTAAAGTACCCTATTACACGGCTATTACTGCACATGTAATTGCTTTCTTTTTTACCTGTTCTTAGCCAGGACTTTGTCCGGACTGCAGCGTCTGTGCTAAGATACTGCGATATGTCCAGCATGTCCAGCTTCACTAAGGACCCACAGACCACTGCCTCTGTTTTGCGGATGTACTGTGTTTTTATTTTGTTGAATTTTGTGTTATTTGGGTCATCAAAATCTTCACGTCAAAACCAACATTACATTCAATTATATTTCAATTCTTAATTTATTAAACACTTTTTATTTAAAAAATGCATAATACATATATTAATATAAAACCACTTGTATTTAAAACATTTTCACGAAAACCTTTTCCATACAGGATATTTATTCTAAAACGTTATCATCGTTAATGCCTATTTTTAGTAAAAGCGATAATACCACCAATTACAAAGATGTGCAATTGGCTGCTAAAACTCTACACCAAAAGTCATTAGTTTGTAGCCTTTCTTCAGAATGTACACATGTCCTCAATCTTCTCTTACCATAACCAAAGCATTACATTTTATAATCGTGTTTCAGTGTCTCTATCTTGTTTCAAAAACTGCACAACCTATTCTCCTATCCAATATTTTTTTCTTGCACCCGTCACTTCCTTTGTTAAAAACAAATTCAATTTCAATCTAATAAAAATTATTTCGAATGGATTGTGTCCTCCCACGTATTCCTCATCTTAGATATATCCTTACCTTCAGCTTTGCTGCTTTGGAAAAATTGTCTCTCTCTCCACCAGAGGGCACTCCACTCGAGGCCGCGGCGTCTATGTCCCTCGGCGGCATCCGTCGAGCACCGACGTCATCCGCTGTATAAATGCCTCGAGCGTGCCCGTTGGCCTCAGTTCCGTTTTTCCGTTAGCTTCGCTTCGGATCGTTACAAACGGCGCTTCAGTTTCGTGAGAAATAATGTCGTCTTCATCGAACCCTTTCACACCGAAGACTGGTTTCAAGAAATGCCAGAAATGTGGGAAGAAGATGTCGCTGACTGATCCCCATAAAAATTGCCTCTAGTGCCTCGGTTCCGACCACCGTATTGATGACTGCGGTTCTTGTCAGTCGATGACCCATAAGGCCTTAAAAGAACGAAGAGGTAAACTGGTGATGGGGGAGGGTTCATCGAAGTCTTCTTCGAAGGGGAGAAAAGACTCCGCTGAGTCTTCGGTAAAACACGATAAAAAATATAGGTCGAGGAGCAGATCCGGGAAGTCCTCGTCTTCGTCCTCCAAAAAGATGAAAAAAAGACGACACCAGTCTCCTTCTTCCTCGACGTCATCTGAGGAAGTTATAACATGTCCTTCAAGACATGACTCCCTGAGAAAATGGGAAGCATTTAGAGCTTCTATGTTAAACATTTTTGAGAACGTGGCCCAGACCCCCCTCAATAAAGTCTAACAAAGACCATGCCCCTGCTCACAAGAAAGGTGGCGGGGAAGATCTAAAACAAGAAAATCCGACAAAAATTTGTCGAGGGTGTCATCCAGGGACTCTTCCCTAACACCTCATGGAAAAAGCCTAGCGGTGCATAAATTGGAGGTAGAAGGAAAGAAAATGGCGTCAGATGCTCATGCGTCATCGAGGTCTGTATCGAAAACGCCCTCGAAGCCATCGAAGACAGTCGAGCACAAGATGTCGACGACTCAACCTAAAAAGGTCACATCCTTTGACGATTCCTTCGAGGGCATTGAAAGCTACCTTGACAATATCGAAGGTTGTTGCTACGTTTTTGTCGACGCCCATGCCTATGCCTAAAACCTATACCATCTGAAAAGGTTTTTCATCCTGAAAGTTGACATGATTTGTTTAGGACCATGTCATCCATATATGAAGGAGAGTCATCAGCAGATGAAGAGGTTTCTCCTGCTGGTTTTAAATTTGGCACAAGATCAGTCCCTGAGGAGTTAGTTGACCCTCAATCTAAAGTACAAGACCTACATGAATGCTTGCAGTCAGCAAGTGGTCTGGATACCTCTCCAGAATACGAATTTGAAAAACCTGACCCAGCAGAACATGCTGATGCGGGCTATAGAAAATTAATGAGTAGAGTTACTGAATTCATGGGATGGGGTAGACCCAGAATACTTAAGTAAACACCCATCTCCAGAAAGTCTGGTAGTTCAAGCAGCTATCTCTACTAGAAATGCTGCATACCCCACAATTCCCCCGGATAGGGATAATAAAAAAATTGATGCATGGTCCAGGAAGATTTTTACGTCGGGGAGCATGGCTTTAAAATGCACTAATGTAACTTGCACCCTTGCAAGGTTTACATATAGCCTGTGGGACTGCATGTCAGCGGCAGCTGAACACATCCCAGAAGGTGAGGAACGTGATGGGTTCCTATACATACTAAGGGATGGAAAGGAGGCTTCGGGAGAATGCCTTCAATCAGGTTTGGACACGGCTGACAGTATCATTAGGTCCATGGCATCTAGCACCATGCTACGTAGAAATGCGTGGCTAAGAAAGTCGGGTTTTGCACCAGATGTGCAATCCAGTCTTCTTAATATGCCATTTGACGGCTTGAGGTTGTTTGGCAGTAAGGCGGATGAAAGTTTGGAGAAGCTGCAGACCTCCAAAGTGGAGGGAAAATCACTGTGCCGCTATAAGACAACCTCAACAACGCCCCTACACAGGCTCATATTCCTGGAGGGGTCGTCCCTTTCGATTTTATTCCTCATTTGGAAGAGGAAGAGGACAGGCCAGTCAGAGAGGTCAAAGAAAATGTCCTCGGGGCGAGGAAAAGGTGCTAGACCTGTCCCAGCAGCGGCATCTGTCCCTTCAGCCGCTGCTGCAGCTGCCGGAAAACCACTCTGAGGTTTTGACCCACAAGACCCCAGTGGGAGGCAGGATCTCACAGCATCTGGAAGAATGGCGGGGCATTACTTCAGATGCTTGGGCACTGGAAACAGTATCCCAAGGTTACTGCCTTCCTTTTCAAAAGAAACCTCAGAATCACCCACCGGGATACAACTCTGTCAAACATCCAGATCCGCTCCTGTTGCAGGAAGTTTTTAACCCTGCTACAGAAAGGTGCAATAGAACATGTACATGTAGCAGAGAGGAACAAGGGTTGGTATTCCCCATATTTCATCTTGGACTTGAGAAACTTGAACAAGTTCCTAAGGAAGGACAAGTTCAAGATGGTCACACTTTCCCAGATCCTTCAGGCTCTCCAACTCCAGGATTGGTTGGTATCATTGGACCTTCAGGATGCTCACTTTCATGTGCCAATCCATCTCAAGCACAGAAAGTACCTGAGGTTTACGAGTTCTGCCATTCGGGTTGACCTCCGCCCAAGAGTTTTCACCAAGTTGATTGCGGTGGTGGCAGCGAGTCTCAGGAGAGGGGAAATTCACGTCTACCCCTATCTGGACGATTGGATGATCAGGGCACGTTCTCCAGAACAAGCCCAGGATCATCTGTCCATGTAACGCTCACCTGATTCCCGCAGGGGCGCCGTCTTGACTGGGTGAATACCGTATCTTCAAAGGTGATGTGTAACACACGGTTGGCTCTTTGGGCTGGACCTCTGTGCACTGTATGTCTGACTCGAAGAGTAAGATGTCTGCAGATAGAAAATATGGGATTAATGAACTGGGGTTATTGGGTGCCTCTCTTCTCCTGTAGAACCCCAAAGGTTAACGCCCTCACCTTAGGTAAGTGAACGCCGAGCTCTCCATCTGCCTCGGGGCAGGGTGCCGTAACCATTTTCTTCACTGGATAAGGGTGCAGGCCTCTTGACCTCAGAGGACTGCTGTCCGTCGTTAACTGCACGAACGGTAAGTTCTGGGCACTTCAAATGTCTTAAAAGTCTTTTGTAATGATATCTCTTGTTTTGCAGGGTTCCGGCGATGGGGGATGGCGGGCTGATGAGAGTTGAGGATCGAACCCGCGTGAGGAATAGAAGCGCCTGGAAGCACGTAAGTAAGCACTTGTAGCCTGCTTCACGATGCGCACTAACTGTCCCTTTTATCTTGCAGGTACAAGTTCGGAGCTTTAAAGAAGCTGAAGGGTGCTGGAATACCCACTGGATTCGGCGTGGGAAGGAGTAATGGCACGTGAGTAATAAAGTTGCCCAATGTCTTTAAACGCACATTCTTTTGTCTTTCAGATGCGAGATGCAGCGCCGAAGGCCTCCAGGAGCGTGTGAAGAGCTGGTAAGCTTTTGTCTTTCAGATGCCGGAATGCAGTGCGAAGACCTCCGGAGCATGCGAAGAGTAGGTAAGCCTTTGTCTTTCAGATGCCGGAATGCAGCGCGAGGCGTTGGTGACAGCCGATGGACCAGGTAAGAGAAGCGCTGCCACTGAAGACCGTAGTGCTAACCTGTTCTTTCTTTGTCTTTACAGGTGCTGCTGAAGACTGGATTCCAGGATGGTAAGCCTTTGTTCCCTTAGGCCCAGGATCAGAAGCAGAAGACACGATGAGCGTTCTGCTGCAGAGAATGCAGAATAACGCAAAGCAAGATTCATCCATCGGGTGTGGTTTAAATAGCCTCCTGTAGTGCTTAGGTGTCTCCTTCCACAGCCTCGCCTAGGTGAGAAAAGAGTTCCTGCTTTCCAGAAGAGTTCCAGTGTTCTGAACCTAGGGAGTGGCTCCTGCCCCACCCAACAGGAAAAGTAGTCCCAAACAGAAGAGGATCAGGGGCTCAACTGGCAGGTAAGTAAGCAGCATGGTCTGCTGCAGGTAAGTCCACCCAAGCATTATGAGCCCGGCGCTTCCAGCGCTGGGACTGGGCATTTTTATGAGCCTGGTGCCACTGGCGCCAGGACAGGATCCAAAAGGTCCCAATTGGGACTGGCTGGCACTCGGAACCGGGGTTATGGGTCTGCTTCCAAGGGAGTCGGGCAAGTCCTGATCTTTTGGAAGCAGAGATCATGACAGTCCAAGACTTGTCACTTCCTTCACAAACTAGGGTTTTCTCTGAATTTAAAAGTCAAACATGATCCCCTCACAGAAACTCCAGTTTATCGGAGTAGTTCTGGATACTTGCTCGGGCAAAGCCTTGCCTCCTGAAGAGAACTCGCCACATTCTGCAGATGGTAATAAAATACCAGAATGCCCAATATCTACCGATCTTCGATTTTCTCAGGTTGCTCGGCCTTATGGCATCCTGTATTTTTCTGGTGCCAGAAGCCAGATTGAGAATGAGATCCCTTCAATGGGCTCTCAGGACTCAATGGTCCCAATTCTCAGGGGAAATGTCAGATCTATTGCAAGTTCCAGCTAAAGTAGCACAGCACAAGATCTACAATGGTGGCCTTGCAGACAACATATCCTCAGAGGAGAATCTTTTTGGCAACCATGGCCTGAGATAACAGTAGTAACGGACGCCTTAATCACTGGGTGGGGAGCTCATACCAACGAGTTGACAATCAGTGGTTGTTGGTCTACATCGGAGTCCAAACAACACATCGACCTTTTGGAGCTAAGGGTGATCAGACCAGCGCTGAAGGCCTTCCTGCCCTCTGTACGGGGAAAGAATGTCCTGATAATGACGGACAACACAGTGGCCATGTACTACCTCAACAAGAGAGGAGGAGTAGCGCCACTACCACTGTGCAGAGAGGCAATGCAGCTCTGGTTCTGGGTAATAGAAGAAGCGCTCTCTCTATCGGCAGTTCATCTAGCCGGAGAGCAAAACACAGCAGCGGATGCTCTGAGCAGGCAGAGCACAGTCTCCCACGAGTGGGAGCTAGCTCAGGAAGTCATTCAAGAGATCTTCGCCCTTTGGGGAACCCCCCAAGTAGATCTGTTCGTGACCGGTGCCAACCGGAAGTGCGGACTGTACTGCTCAAGGGAATTTCCCCCGAGAGGAGCTCTAGGGGACGCGTTCATGGTGGAGTGGGAGTTTCCACTTCTGTACGCATTCCCTCCAGTCCCTGTGATCCCTCAAGTAATCAGGAGGTTGAGAAAGTTCAGGAAAACCATGATCCTAATTGCCCCGGATTGGGCCAGGAGAACGTTGTACCCAGACCTTCTGGACATGTCCATCTGCCCTCAATACGTCTTCCAAAAAGAGAGGATCTTCTCTCGCGAGAGGAAGGTCAGGTTCTCCATCCAGAGGTCAACACTCAACCTTCATGCATGGCTTCTGAGAGGTTGAGATATAAGGATTGGGACCTTTCGAATGACGTGATGGAGATTTTGCTTTCGGCCAGAAGGCCCGCAACCAAATCTCTATCGGTCTCGTTGGAACAAGTTCAGTAACTGGTGCAGAGAAAAGAATGTGGACCCGTTTCAATGTAATATTCCCACAATATTATCTTTTCTATTACACGTGGCTAATCTGGGGCTCCAGGTTGGTACGATAAAAGAATACTTAGCAGCGCTTTCCATTTTTAAGAGCTCCTCAGAGGAAGAATCTTATTTTAAGATACCTTTTAATAATTCAATTCTTAAAAGGCCTAATGTGTTTCCTCCAATACCTATTCAAGTTACTGTGTGGCATTTAAACTTAGTTCTGAAATTCCTCACATGCATTCCATTTGAGCCTTTACGTTCTTGTCCACTAAGGCTTCTTACTTTGAAAACAATACTTCTTGTAGCATTGGCATCAGGCCGCAGGGTAAGTGAGTTACAGGCGCTTTCTAGCGGTCCTCCTCACACCATCTTTTATAAAGACAAAGTAGTCCTTTGAGTAAAACCATCTTTTGCCAAAAATTGTTTCAGATTTTCACCTGTCACAAAAAATAACGCTGCCTACTTTCTACCCCCCTCCTCACGCAAGTAAGGAAGAGGAACGGCTACATAGACTAGATCCCAGAAGAGCTCTTAGCTTCTATATTTCAAGATTGGCAAAAATACGTCAGTGTGATCAACTTTTTGTGGGATACACTGGCCGCAAATTAGGACTTGCTGTAACTAAACAAACATTATCTAGATGGATAATTTTGGCTATAACCGAAGGTTATGGATTGGCTGGGAAAGAACCACCAGATGGGCTGAGGGCTCATTCAACCAGGGGCATGGCAACTTTGACAGCACTAAAAAGGGGTGTCCCTGTACACGATATTTGTGCAGCAGCCACATGGTCATCCATGCATACGTTTATAAAACATTATGCTCTAGATTAGACTTCTTCTCAAGGAGGTCTGTTTGCTAAATCTGTACTTCATTCTGTACATGACTAGAACAATTCTGTACTCCCACCTCCAATACAAAACTGCTTTCGGAGTCTATCTAAGATGAATAATACGTGGGAGGACACAATCCATTTGAAGAACAAGTTACTTACCAACTGTAACGTTCTTTCGATTGGATGGTCCTCCCACGTATTCCTCATCGACCCTCCCAGCCAACCCCACAGTACAGTTTACGTGATTTACACTCTAAATTCTTTTAAGGCTTGGGTCAAAAGAGGCACGCCCTTTAACTATAATCTGTAGGCTCTAATACATGAAAAAACAGAACTGAGGCCAACGGGCGCGCTCGAGGCATTTATACAGCGGATGACATCGGTGCTCGACGGATGCCGCCGAGGGACATCGATGCCGCAGCCTCGAGTGGAGAGAGAGAGAATTTTTTCTGAAGCAGCAAAGCTGAAGTTAAGGATATATCTAAGATGTGGAATACGTCGTCGGACCATACCATCGAAAGAACGTTACCAGGTAAGAAAGTAACTTGTTCTTCTAAAACCAAGTGAGCAATAACAATCTAAATAACGAGAAATCATATTCTAAGGTTTTACATCCACTCTTGCGTGATAAAAACAAGCAGGATGTTTAGAGACTCTGAGTTGGCAATCCGAATTTCCTCTGTTTTTGCTGGAATCGTCAACCGTTGACTTATTGAATAATCAGCTGTAAGGAGTATCTGCTCACATTCCCACACTCAGTGGGTTAACAGTTCACAGGACCTGTTTAAAACCGAATATTGTAAATCAACAAAGTATTCGATGGAGAGTTCAAACCTTGCCTAAAAACTGCAGTTTTTTCCAATCCATTAAGCTTTGAATTGAGAGGAGATTAAGGTCATGACGAATGGCACTTATGGGGACTCTATTCAGCAACCTTAAGGCGCTTCTCCAAATTAGTCGCTCTATTTTGCCCCACTAATGTCCGTTAACAATTCTGTACCATAAATTAATTTGGATAAAATATTTGATTTAATAAAATGTAAGAACCTGCAGAATAGAGAAGCGGCCAAAACGATTATCCACCATTTTTATTTGAGCCCTGTCGGCCTTAACCAAACTTTCAATTTGAGACTTCTTGCCATGATTCCAAAATTACCATCATTTTTCGCCAGCAGATTAAACCCCAAATATTTGAAAATCAACTGTTTCAATTCTCAATTGACCTAGACTCCAGCTGCATTCATTCACTGTTCTAGAAAAGTAAGATTCCTTAATTACTCTTTGTTTTTCACACATTCATTTCTAAATCCAGCTGATTCGGGTAATTTGTATCATTTAAAGCCGTCTGCAACCCTATCTGGGCCTGATCAATTAGCACCAAATCATCAGCGTAAGCCATATTGTACTTTAAATACCCCTAAGCGTGGCGCAAATGTTTTACATGGCAACAAAGCCTTGCAGACCATTAATCTAAAAATTAAACAGAAAGGGTGCCAAAACGGAACCTTGGTGTAATCCCTGCTTAATCTCTATGGGCAATGTATAGTTTCCCTCCTAATCCAACCGCGCACAGATCTTTATCTCAGCATGCAAAGTCATTAAAATGCTGAGCAAATGTCTTCGACAGTCCACATCATATAGTTTTTCCATAGCAGCCGTCTATTAACACGATCAAAATGCTTGCTTTAGATCTAAAAATGCAACATGTAACTGCTGCCTAGACTTTTGTACTTGGGCAGATAGGAGATGTAGAATAAAACCATTTAATGTTGTACCAGCTTATTTAAAGAATGCTGCTTGGAATTTATCAATCACTCCTACAGATGTTGCCCAAGATTGTAATAATTCTTTTAAAATAAGCACCGAAAAGATTTAGCTTGAGTCGTCCAAAAGGGAGATTATTACTAGGATGATAGTTACTAAGATTCATCCTATTGCCCTTTTTAAGCGCCACTATATGTGTAAACATCCAAGACACTGGAATTTGACTCCCTGGTGTAATTGTGAAGAATAAGGCATGCAATAACTTAGCCCATGATTCGGAGTTAGACTTGGTCATGTTGGCCATCCCGTCAGGCCTGGGGGCTTTGGTGGGTTTACATGGTTTTCATGGGCCGGGTCACGCACTATCTACAACACTCCCTTCCTAAATACTCTCCCTGTAGAGTCTGCCGCTCATCCTCCTCGACTCTCTGCAGGTGTGCCGCTTGGGGGTAGAACTTTATCCTCTGCAAGTGCCTCCCTCTGGAACAACCTCCCTGCCTCTCTGTCTTGAGCCGCAGTACATTAAATTCTGGAAACTCCTCAAGACCTTCCTCTTCTCTTCCTCCTTCTCACTCCCTCTCCCCTGCTAAGCTGAATTCTCTTTCTCTCCACCCTCCTTACGCCTCCTCCTCCCTAACTCTGTTCCGTTTTTGCTGACTGGTTGCCTGGTTCACCTCCAGAGCCTTACAGGTCCCATGCACCCCCACCAGTCTTGTATATTTGCCTCTGGGCCGATGCAGTATGTTCAGCATTACTGGACTTTCCGCTTACGCTCCATGAGGGGGGCATCCTCTCTGCTCTTAACCCAGGGCCCTGCTGGAGTAGACACGTTTGTTCTCCCCACCACCTCTTCCGCACACCTCAGTCTGTACGCATGCATGACCTAAATGTGCTAGGACTAGTAAGTTTGTCTGTCCTGTGCCCCCCCCCTCCTTTTGGCCTAGCTTGGTCGCAACTGTAACACTTCATGCACTTGGACTAGGAGAAAATCTGTCAGGCCTAGTATGCTAGTTTTTTCTGTTAGGTCATTCGGAAACTTCAAGGCCTAAGAATGATTACTGTATTCCCTGTTACCTTCCTGCACTCCACCTGTGTATAAGCACTGTATAAATAAACAATTGCATCGTAATCAACAATGGGCCTCATTCCACGGACGGCGGTAAGGGTTAACGGTCACCGTTAATGGCAATGGTGACGTTAACCCTTACCGCCGTACTACGAGGTCCCTTAGCGGGTTGGTGCTCTAACGCCTGCTTTTTGCAGGCGTTAAAAACCAACCCGCTAAGGGACCTCGGAGCTAATTACGGCACCGCAAATTTGCGGTGCCGTAATTAGCGCCTTCCCCATTCCCATAGAGCCCTATGGGGCAGAAATGGGAATGGGGAAGGGCAATGGCGGAAGGGGGATTTACCGCCCCACCAACCTTGGAATGGGGCGGTAAATCCCCTTTCCGCCAAGGCGGTGCCGGTATTTTACCGGCATGAGCCATGGCGCTAATAGCGCCATGGCTCACCGCCTTCCGTGTAATGAGGCTCAATGTCTTCCTCTGTAAACGACAAATTCCATTCAACAGTTCTCAAATACCTATTACACTGACTAGCAGTCATCACATTACCATACAACTACCGCAAATGAGTTGCCCATTGAGCTACTGGGATAGGTAGCACCTGGAGGTAGTTTTTGCATCCCCATTACTGGTTTTATCATTGACCAAAAGGACCTTTTGGTAATTCTTGCCTACGCCTTCAACATGTATTCTGCATGTTTTCTGCATCTCGTCACATAATTTGCCATTTATGTACTTTAAGACAATTTTGGAATTGTTGCTTTAACTGTGCTGTGTCCTCTTTTTATCATTTTTTGTGACAATTCACAAGGTGTCGCAACTTCTCCCCAAGGGGGAGTCCTTTCCCATGAGGCTAGGTAGATGCGTCCATGGCCCAATGCCCCCCTGGAGTGGTTTAATGTGGGTTGATCTCAAGGGGAGGGACTGCCCCTCTGGGAACAAGGACGATCACCTAGGGTACAGCCCGTTCCACATCGCTCCCCAACATTCCCTAGCCCCCTTTCCATACCAAACTAAGTCATCAAGAGTATTCATATGTATTTTGATAACGCATAGGATATTGCCAGATGTGATTAATCCTATGGAGTCATCAGTAATTTCCTGGTACAGACCTCCTCCCATGTGGCCAGGGGATGGCAGCTGCTGCCTGATCCTGGGGGTGGTAATACAAGGAAGTATCACATGGATGAGATGACTGCCGGGGGAGGTGGTGTTACCACTGGAAGGGAGACAGTATTCCCACCTTTCTCCTGAAGAAACCCCTTTGACACCCTGCCATTCTTATCAAAATCTACTTCATATCCAACATACACCACACATGCATAAGCTCAGGTTTGTGTTTTCCTAAATACAACTTCTAAATATTATTTTAGAAATCCCCTGAACTTTAGGGACTTCAACTCCTATAAAGTACTGAGACGAGGAACATGATGAAGGAGTTGATGCAGATGGAAAGAAACTCAAAGTTTGAATGTGCAGACTAGTTGTTTGGTTAAATCGCAAGTGTGTGGGACATTTAAAAATGGCATCCGCACTCTCAAGTAAATTCAGAACTGGAGAGGACTGTGCCGAAAGAAGTCGAGAGAACAGACACAATAATGCGGCAGCTTGCAAATGCGAGAATCACATATCAACGTGGTGAGAAGGAATGAGAGCCACATCGGGCACCTTTTTGGAGGTTCGTCTGAGTACCCGGGTGCAGCAGAGGGGCTCTCGCAGATACGGCTGTGCCGAATAGCATCTTTCTCCAGTCCATGTCGCAGTGAGAAGCCGGTGGGAGAGCGTGGAGCTGACATGAACGCTGGAGGAAGGTCCGCATTGCACAGGAGGCCGTCCCAGAGAGGAAGTTTCCTCGCCAGCATGCAACGGGAACACTGCAAAGTACCAGTGAGTCTGCCCACAGGCACTGCGGACCCCGGGGCGTACCGACAGGCATGTACGCAAGTAAATTAAACTAGAACATTTGTATACCGACCAGATAAAGTGCAACAACAAAACTTTAACAAGTCCCTTTGCATGATATGTCAAGATGGGGAAAGTTGGAACAAGTGTTAGCTCAAGCAAGCAAATCGAAACACAGCAAAGTGATACAACTGTGGCCTACTTAAAGAACAGTGAAATTGAGAAGAAGCCCTGGTGAAAGAAGTACACCAGGCATTTGACATTTGTTTTGCGGTGGGGGCTGGGGGTAGCAAGATACCCGGCAGAGACGTATACCAGGGTATCTTCAGGACACCAGAGAATAATTCCTGGCAGGAGAGTATACCAGGCAATCCACCAAAAGCATTGAATGTTGTAAGACATTGTGGCAAGATACCTGGCAGGGGAGTATAGCAGGAGATCCACCAAAGTTGTAAAAATGAAGCGTAATGTGAAATGAATCATCTTAATAACACTTGTGAACCCAGTATGAAGAGAACAAGGAAGAGTTGAATGTTATGAAATATTGTTTGCACAATAACTTTCTGAACCAAATTAAAAGTGCCAAAGAAACTGAAAGACTTTTGCCTTCCTACTTGAGCGTTAAGAAACTATAATTTGAAAGAGACACTTTAGCCATTCTGCCTAGAAATCCAGGGGAATGGAAAAACCCTCTGGATCCAAGGGTTTCTCCTTGGAAAATACTTTTGTTGGATTTACTTATTTACTTTTGATTGTGAAATTGTTTTTGTCAACTCTAAGTCAGAGACATTTCCTTACACTCTTGGCTCATTTCTAGTTTGAGGGTCAGATTAGAATGTTTCGGACACAAGGACAGATTTAGAAGTTTAATGACTTGACACAGACTGATCTTTAGTTTTAGTTTACTTGGCAGGGAAACTCTCCTTATGATAGGAATAGCGAGGCATTCATCCAACCCATTTCTGTTTAATAAACATGCCTGAAACCTTTAAAACTATACCTTTGTGTCCGCCTCTCATTTCTGACCCCTCACACAGAGCAGAACATACTGAGACGAGGAAGAACACAGCAACCATGCAGACTAACCAACTCTTAAGTACTTCCACAAGGTGGCTCACCAGAGGCATGAGGAATGCCAGAGACCTTATCTGCAGATGTTGACACTGCACCAGGGCAGAGTCCCGTAGATAAAAAGGCAAGAGAATCAGCACTAAAAAGTCCGATCACGTGAAGCCTGGAGCTCGGGAGTTTTTGAAACTTGTGCAGGCTGGAAGGAAGGCTATGCAGGGGACGCCGGCGGCAGGCTTGGAGTCCATTGTGGGTTTAAGAGAAGCAGCCCCAGCTGTGAGGTGGAAGGGGAGAAGCAATGGCGTGATCTCAACAAGTGGACCGTCTGGTCCCAGAGCGCTGCCAAGACCGTAAGGAGCGGACGACTGCGAAGGTGCACTGGGACCGCCGAAGCGGACAAGAGGAGCAGTGGAAGCTGCCAACAAGAAACCCCATCCCAGGAAGAACCAGTGATGTGCCGCATCCCACAAGAAGGTAGGAGACGCGGTAGGGATACGAGGGAGGCAGAGAGAGGGACACACTGTTGATGTTACTCACCCGAGGGGCAGCTGTAGGGCTATTGCTGAACTTTATAGAGTGCATCAGGGAGGATCTCCTTCGTCCCAGTAGTAATGAAATAACTACTGGACACGAAGAGTGAAACCAGCACCTGAGGAGAACATCCTTGTCGCAGCAACAATAAGCCCATTGATCAGCAGATAGAAGGGTCTGGGCCCCTAACAGTTAAGAAAGCATCTGAGGAGAACGTCCTCATTGCAGTGGCAACCACAAGTCCACTGAACACCTGAGACGGGTCTGGGGCCCCAATACAAGGTCGGAGAACCCTTGTTTCTAAGAAAGCCTATCTAGATGATCGCAGAAATAAATCGGTCCAAACCCAAGGAACCTTTTTAAGTTTTTAAAGAGCTGGAAACAATGATAAATAATAAGGCAGACATAATTGTTAGAGATGCCAACTGGTGTAACCTAGTTCAAGAGGCTATGGACGCCAAACTTAATAAAATTAAAAATGGTATTAAGGCAGCAAATAAAATCATAACACGAAAAGATCCCGATACCGTCAGTCCATCATATAAGAGATGGAAATTAGAAGAGCTATTCTCTTTTAGACCCTTTTGTGAATAGAAACACTTAAGCCCTCAAATTGCATGGGGAATGTATGTCCTGCGCTAGCTACCAAGGCATGCTTTTTCTTTTTTTAATGACACATTTTATTACATTTTTCGTCCTTCAAAACAGACATTCATTACACAAACATATAACTTTGCATACAAATGGTGGAGCAGTGTGATCAGATATATATATATATATATATATATATATATATATATATATATATATGCAATATTTCCTTGCTTGACTCGGTCGGGTAATGACAGGTAGTGGTGCTGTTCTCTGGAGTAGTGGCAGGGTCGTGCACCAGCATCCATTAGTTCATTCTGTGCATACGCTACGCAGTTTGTTCCCATTTCCCCCATATTTTATCTGCCTTGCCTGGGCAGCCTCATGCTTGGTAGACTCGGCGTTCCTTTAGGATGCTAGCGTCTACATCCGATATCCATTGATCATAGTGGGGACTAGTTTCTGAGCCCCATAGCTGCGCAATTTTTCTTTTGGCTATTCCTGTGGATGTTGAGCACAGAAGCTTTTCAAAGTGAGACATTTCCCCTTCCTCTTCAATCCCCAGGAGAAGGAGTTTGGGGTCATTAGGGATCGGTCGGCTCATGACCCTTGAGTCTTTCACTACATTTTCGCCAAAAGTGTTGTATTTGTGTGCATTGCCATAGGATATGGTAGAAGGTTCCTTCCTCTTGTTTACAACGTAAGCATTTGGGATCGGTCGTTTTACCCCAGTTATACAATGCTACTCGGGGATAATATATTCTGTGAAGTATTTTCAGCTGAATAAGCCTGATTCTAGCAGAGATTGCAGTGTCTCTCGGATACATCAGGGTCGAGATCCATTCCTCGGGTAGTATTGGGCCCACGTCTCTTTCCCATTTCGTTTTCAGGCTCAACAATTCTTTCGTGGCAAACAAGGAGATAGCGTGAAAAGCAAGGTCACATCCACCATGTATAATGCTATCTATGACTGTTTCTTTCTATGGGCGTGCATTCCGGCATGACCGTCAATTGGACTCTTTGTTCGGTGAGTGCATGATGTAGTTGTCCATAGTGGTAGTTCTCGGTAGCCGAGATCTCGGCAAATGGTATGATTTGGTTGTTTACATAAATTTGCTGAATGGTTCGTATACCAGCAGTTTCCCAGTTTGGCCATTTGGGGAGTTTACTGAGGCCCGTAAGGTGGGCATTATTCCAGATGGGCTGGACTGGGGTAATTGTATTGTCCCAACCAATGTGCTTATGTGTTTCCTTCCAGATTTGGGCTGTTGGCGCTATTATCGTGGTTTCGGGGGGGGGGGGGGTTTTGGTGTAGAGGCTTTCAATCGGGGACATGCCATGTCGTGCAGCTATTTCGGCCTGTATGTGGGGGAGTTTTGGGTTACCATGTAGTATTTCGCTAACTGTCGTCATCTGGGTCGCCCAGTAATAGGTTTGGATATTCGGGAGTCCAATTCCCCCCTCCCACACTGAGCGTTGGAGGGTTTTGAGAGCTATCCTTGGGTGTTTCCCTCCCCATAGTAGTTTACGTGGTGTTCTGTCTATTTTACGGAACTCCGCGGTGGGGATGTGGAGAGGGGCGTTTTGTAGGATGTATAAGAACCGGGGTAGGGCCAGCATCTTGAAGAGCGCTGCTCTGCCTAATAGTGTTAGTGGCAGTGCTCCCAGTGGACTACGTCCTGTGCGAATTTCTTAACTAATAGATGTAGGTTTTGGGTCACGTAGGTATCCAGCATGTTCGCGATCAGGATGCCTAGATATCGAAACTGGTTGAGTTCGATTTGGTATGGGGAGCCATGTGGCGGTATGCAGTCTACTCCTTTCACCGGAAAGAGCACAGATTTGGACCAGTTCACCCTGAGGCCGCTAAAGGCCCCGTAGTGTCAGTATTTAAGTGACTATGGGGCAGGAGGTTGCCGGGTCGCCCAGATATACCAGGAGGTCGTCTGCGTAGAGCATGGGTGCACAACATACGGCCCGCGGGCCAGTTGCGGCCCGCCATGCTCTTTTGTCCGGCCTGCGAGGCACAAAGACTTTCCTAATGGAGGGCGGCCCGCGGCCACCCTCCATTAGGAAAGTCTTTGTTGTCTTCCGGCCCGGACGAAACACTGGCCCTCATTGGCTCAGCACACACACACGCACCACGTCGCTCCTACGAGCCACGTAATGTGTGTGTGCTGCACCAATGGAGGGCCAGCACTACGGCTGGCGTGGTCCATAAGGCTTGATGCCGGAAGGCATTTCAGCCTTGGACCACGCCAGCCTTAGTATGATTCCAGCGTTCCAGCTTACCTGCCTGCCTTCCACCACGTCTCCGGTAAGTGGTCTGTTTGTGTTTGTGTGTCGGGTCTGTTTTGCTTTGTTTGTGTGTATGTTGCGATGGGGGGGGGGTCGGATGTGTGTCGGATGTGTATGAATGTTTGGATTTTAATGTATTTTGTGTGTATGTTGAGATGCGGGGGTGGGAGGGTGTCGGATGTGTATGAATGTTTGGATTTTAATGTTTTTTGTGTGTATGTTGAGATGCGGGGGTGGGTGGGTTGTTGGATGTGTATGAATGTTTTGATTTGAGTTTTTTGTGTGCTGATTTGGGGGGGTTCGGGTCTGTATGGGTACATGTTTGTGTGTGCTGAGTTGGGGTGGGGGGGTTCGGGTCTGTGTGTGCTGATTTGGGGGTGGGGGTTCGGGTCTATATGGGTGTATGCTTGAGTGTGTGTGCTGAGTTGGGGGGTGGGGGTTTGGGTCTGTATGTTTGCATGTTTGAGAGTGTGCTGAGTTGGGGGGGGTGGGGGTTTGGGTCTGTATGTTTGCATGTTTGAGAGTGTGCTGAGTTGGGGGGGTGGGGGTTTGGGTCTGTATGTTTGCATGTTTGAGAGTGTGTGTGCTGAGTTGGGGGGTGGGGGGTTCGGGTCTGTATGGGTGCATGTTTGTGTGTGTGCTGAGTTGGGGGGTGGGGGGGTTCGGGTCTGTGTGTGTGCTGAGTTGGGGGGTGGGGGGTTCGGGTCTGTGTGTGTGCTGAGTTGGGGGGTGGGGGTTTGGGTCTGTGAGTGTGCTGATTTGGGGGGTGGGGGTTCGGGTCTGTATGGGTGCAGGTTTGTGTGTGTGCTGAGTTGGGGGTTGGGGGGGGTTCGGGTCTGTGTGTGTGCTGAGTTGGGGGGTGAGGGTTTGGGTCTGTATCGGTGCTTGTGTGTGTGTGCTGAGTTGGGGGGTGGGGGGTTTGGAGTTGGGGGGAGTGGGGGGTTCGGGTCTGTATGGGTGCATGTTTGTGTGTGTGCTGAGTTGGGGGGTGGGGGGTTCGGGTCTGTGTGTGTGCTGAGTTGGGGGGTGGGGGGTTCGGGTCTGTGTGTGTGCTGAGTTGGGGGGGTGGGGGTTTGGGTCTGTATGGGTGCATGCTTGAGAGTGTGTGCTGAGTTGGGGGGTGGGGGTTTGGGTCTGTATGTTTGCATGTTTGAGAGTGTGCTGGGGTGGGGGTTCGGGTCTGTATGGGTGCTTGTGTGTGTGTGCTGATTTGGGGGGTGGGGGTTTGGAGTTGGGGAGGTGGGGGGTTCGGGTCTGTATGTGTGCTGATTTGGGAGTTGGGGGTTCGGGTCTGTATGGGTGCATGCTTGAGAGTGTGCGCGCTGAGTTGGGGGGTGGGGGTTTGGGTCTGTATGTTTGCATGTTTGAGAGTGTGCTGAGTTGGGGGGTGGGGGTTCGGGTCTGTATGTGTGCATGTTTGTGTGTGTGCTGAGTTGGGGGGTGGGGGTTCGGGTCTGTATGGGTGCTGGTTTGTGTGTGTGCTGAGTTGGGGGGTGGGGGTTCGGGTCTGTATGGGTGCTGGTTTGTGTGTGTGCTGATTTGGGGCGGTGGGGGGTTTGGGTATGTATGGGTGCATGTTTGTGTGTGTGCTGAGTCAGGGGGTGGGGGTTCGGGTCTGTATGGGTGCATGTTTGTGTGTATGCTGAGTTGGGGGGTGGGGGTTCGGGTCTGTATGGGTGCTGGTTTGTGTGTGTGCTGATTTGGGGGGTGAGGTGGGCCAGGGTGAATAACATCAGAGACAATGGGCAGCCTTGCCTGGTGCCCCGTAGGATCACCCAGGCAGGTGAAATGTGTTTGCCAGTGCGAACCCTGGCCGCTGGCCTGATGTCTAGCAACTGCACCCAGTGTGTAAATCCCGGGCCAAACCCAAATCGGCATCACCACGTAGATCTGTTTCCATTTAGTGATGCTCTTTGGCATTCGCTGCAGTCCCCTAAAGATCATACACCTAGGTACAGAATTGTACCTGGACATAGTATGATAGTAACAAATGTTTGCCCCCCACCCCCACTTACTATCCCCTCTCCCTCTCCAGCACTATCTGAAATGTCGTCAGGCCTAGTACGATAAAAGCTTGTTTTGTTCCTCTCCCGCCTTTCTCCTCCCCTCACCTTTTGTAATTCTCCGGCTCTACCAGAAATAAACTATCATAGCATATCATTAGAGATGTTGGGCCAGAGTGTCAAGGGTCAGCAGTGGGTGTGGTTTATTTGTACATTCCTAAAGCTTTCAAAATCGGCTGCAGCCTTTTCTAGTATGGTCCTGGATGATGTCTGCTCCTGTAATTTTGCAACTAAACCTCGATCAAGCGTTTGAGACCCATTGAGTGTGGGTAATTGTTACCTTTCTACAACCCCATCAAGCATTGTTCAGGGGGATAGAATCACAAGCAGAAACTATTTCTCTAGCGCAATATGGTAGAGCTCCTGTCAGTTTTGCCCTGCCCAGGAAGAAACTGAGATCAGTTTCTTTGTATGTTCACTAAAGTAATTGGTCATCCTGTGATAATTCCTTTCAAAAGCTCATAATTTGGCAACAGCTTGTGCTTTGAAATGTTGTTTTTTTATTTTAAAGTATGTCCTCAATTTCCACCTTAATCTCAAACCTAGCAGGTTGATATGCTATGCAGCCCGCTATTCTTGAAAGTATCCATCAATAAGTGCATGAAAAGGTATGCTGGCAAGGCTATGTTCTTTATCTGATCTTGTTCTTTTGTCGCTTCTAGGATTCTCAAAAAAGTATATAATTTGTATATACTCTAGACTTGGACCGTCGTAGTGGGAGCATAGCAGTGGATTTTGTATCTTTATCCAAAGATGTCCCTGCCAATGTTCAGTGCAGTAAAAAAAAGAAAGATTGACCAGGAGCACCGTCAATTTAAGGATGAGTGGACTGAGGTTTTTCATCGAGTCCAAACATGTGTACTCTTCTCATTTGTCTCGAACGCATAGCAGTCCCCAAGGAATATAATATCCGCCGCCATTGTGAATCAAAACATTCACAATATAAGGATTTGCAGGGGGAAGCGAGAATTAAGAACGCTGGGGAGCTAAAAACACAGCTGGCTAAGCAACAGGGTGTTTTTGCCCAGAAAAAAAAATAATCTGAATGTGCCACCTTTGCGAGTTATAAGGTTGCACAGCTTATTGCAAGGTCAGCACGTCCTTTCACAGATGGGGGTTTCGTTAAAGACTACCTGATGGAGATTTGCGAGGCAGTGTGCAAAGAAAAAAAAGATGCTTTTACAAATGTTCCCCTTTCACGAAGGAGTATCCAGCGGCGTATTGTAGATATGGCTGACAATTGTTACAGCCAACTGAAAATGCGGTGTAAGGATGTCAAGTTCTTTTCAGCTGCCCTTGATGAGAGCACAGATGCAAGTGACACAGCCCAACTCTTAATTTTCATTCGGGGGGTCGATAATCAATGCAAAGTATTTCAGGAACTGGCTTCCCTGGTATCTTTGCATGGCAGGACTACTGGTGCTGACATTTTTAATGCCTTTCAAAAAGTCATTGATGATTTAAATTTGCCATGGGATGCGTTGGTAGGCGTGACGACTGATGGGGCGCCAACCATGGTTGGGGAGCAAAATGGGTTTGGCTGCTTGAAAAGGCACTTGGGCGAGAAGGCTGTCCATTAAAAAAAATATCACTGCATTATCCACCAGGAGGCATTATGTGCAAAACATTTGAAATTCACTCAAGTGATGGACTTTGTTGTGAAAACGGTTAATTTTGTCCGTGCCCGCTCTTTAAATCACTGATTGTTTCAGGCGTTTCTAGAAGAGGTAAAGGCGGATTATGGTGATGTCCTATATCACACCGATGTTCGATGGCTTAGTCGTGGCAATGTGCTGAAGCGATTCTTTGCTTTACGGCACAAAATAAAAGCATTCCTTGATGAAAAGGGAATGGACACTTCTGTCATGCTAGATATTGACTGGGTAGCTGACTTTGCTTTTCTGACTGAGCTGACGGGCCATTTCAATGATTTAAATTTAAAGTTGCAAGGAAGCCAAAATCTCATATCGGATCTGTTTGAGGCAGTTTGTGTCTTTGAAATAAAGTTAAGGCTTCTGACAGCCCAACTGGAGAAAGGGATGCTGGCACACCACCCCGCATGTGCAGAGGTTTTCCCCCATGACAAGTATGTAGGGTGGTATCGGCATGTGAAGGTCCTGAAGGAACTGCAAAATGTTTTTGAGAATAGTTTCTCACAATTCAAATCCCAGCGAGCCTTTTAAACTTTTTGCAGACACTTTCTCAGCTGATGTTGACAGTGTGCAACCCTAACTGCAACTGGAACTGATTGAACTTCAGTGTTGTAGTGCCCTCAAAAATAAGCACAGAGAGATGCCTTTATTAGTCTTCTATCAGTCTCTGGACACTGCTCAATTCCCCAATCTGTCACGGGAAGCATTAAAGATGGTATCTATGTTTGGCAGTACTTACATTTGTGAGCAAGTTTTTTCACAAATGAAACTACATAAATCCAGCCTAAGGACAAGACTAACTGACCAACATCTCCATGCTATCCTGAGAGTAGGAACAACCTCACTGGAGCCCGAGATCCAGAAACTGACAGCTGAGAAACGCTGCAATGTTTCTCACTGATCAACTATGTCTGGTTCACTGTTTCATCCTGTATAATTTGGGGAAATGTATAGTACAAAATGTAAGTTTTAAATGCAAATAAAACGGTACACCTCCAAAAAGGTGTTTTTTCCAACTGCCATAGTGTTTGGTTGGGGGGTGAGTGGGCCATGGGGCATAATAGTGTTTGGTTGGGGGTGAGGGTGCCATGGGGCATAGTGTTTGGTTGGGTGTGAGGGGGCCATGGGGCATAGTGTTTGGTTGGGGGTGAGGGACATGGGGCATAGTGTTTGGTTGGGGGTGAGGGGGCCATGGGGCATAATGTTTGGTTGGGGGTGAGGGGGCCATGGGGCATAATGTTTGGTTGGGGGTGAGGGGGCCATGAGGCATAGTGTTTGGTTGGGTGTGAGGGACATGGGGCATAATGTTTGGTTGGGGGTGAGGGGGCGATGGGGCATAGTGTTTGGTTGGGGGTGAAGGACATGGGGCATAGTGTTTGGTTTGGGGTGAGGGGGACATGGGGCATTGTTTGGTTGGGGGTGAGGGGGCCATGGGGCATAGTGTTTGGTTGGGGGTGAGGGGGCCATGGGGCATAGTGTTTGGTTGGGGGTGAGGGGGCCATGGGGCATAATGTTTGGTTGGGGGTGAGGGGGCCATGGGGCATAGTGTTTGGTTGGGGGTGAGGGACATGGGGCATAGTGTTGCACTCCAAGGGTGAACCCAATAATAAAGCTAAAACACGCACAGTTAGGAGATGTTCATCTTTGGCTTTTTGAGGAAACCTGACTCAACAAAGGCCATACTCCTCTTGGGCAACCCAAATAGCAAAATGTAGCAGTCCAAAATAACGGCATGTCCAATCTAGGGTCAATAAAATATATATAAGTTAATTAAACAGGCGAGATACAATAACTAAATAGAAATAAATTATAACAATGGAAAATGTGTAGTACAAAATGTAAGTTTGAAATGCAAATAAAAATCGTTACCCCTCAAAAACATTCCTTTTCCATGTGTTTAGTACAAATTGGGGGTTTAAAAAGCCTCCTGCCACGCCCCACCTACCGTCCGCCCACATTTACTTTTTGGCCCACTATCGCCCTCATGTAAGGTACTTTCGGCCCTCTGTCAAAATCAGTTGTGCACCCCTGGCGTAGAGGGATATCTTATCTTCCCATTCTGTGTTCCACCGGAAACCTGTCCACGTGGTTGTGCCCCAAAGAATGACTGCTAGCGGTTCAATTATTAATGCGAACAGCATTGCCGTAAGTGGGCACCCTTGCCTAGTACCCTTTCCCAGTTGGATGTTACGCGAGGGCCACCCGTTTACTCTTACCTCTGCCAGCGGATTGTTGTAGAGGAGCTGGACCCACTTAATGAATGGTTCTCCAAATTTCATTTTTCTCATGATTGCCCACAGCTTTTTCAAAATCTATGGCCAGCAGCGCCAGTGATTGATGTATGGCGGGTGCTCTCTCCAGCGCTAAATTCTAGTTGATCTTTGAGGCATGAAGCCGCATTGGTCCGGATGGATCAGTGCTGTAATGACCGTTTGAAGTCTGTTAGCTAGTATTTTGGCTAGTAGTTTAGCTTCGCTGTTGATTAGGGATATGGGTCTGTAGGAGCTGCACTCATCTGGGGGTTTGCCTTTTTTGGGGATCACTATTATTGTGTCCTTGCGTAGGTCTGGCGGGAGCCTGCCTTTTGCTAGGGAGTGTTCGAACATGTGGAGCAGGTGGGTAGATCTATCTAGGTGATTTAATTTTTTCCAAATCTCAAGTGGGAAACCATTGGGGCCTGGGGTCTTGCCTGCTTGGAGTTGGGTAATAGCTGCTGATATTTCATCTACTGTTATTTTGTTATCTAACATGGTGGCTTGTTCCGTGGTGAGTGTTGGGAGATCAGTGCTATCTAGTATGCTACTGTGTCGCTGGGAGGTTTGTAAAGTTCTTCGTAAAAGTCAGCAAAACATTCTGCTATCTCTACATCAGAGGAGACTACTTCTGCATTCGTCGTCTTAATGATTTTTTCTTGTTGGTGTCCCTCATCACGTCTTTCCAACCATGCAAGCAGTTTGCGTGCTTTTTCCCCCGTTTCATATAGTCGTGCTTTCATGGCACTATGTGCTTTTTTGGCACAGTCCAGAGATAGATTATGCAGCTGTTTCTGCGCAAGCGTTAGGGCTCTGTTTGTATCGGGAGTGTCGCTGGCGATGTGTTCTGCTTCTTTGATCACAACTTCTCTTTCGGCTTCTGTGATCAGTTTTGCGCTGTGCCTTTTTCTTAGCTATCGTCCACGAGATGATTTTGCCCCGTAGGACCGGCTTGTACGCCTTCCATAGTATATTAGGGTCCTCAACCGAGCCTGCATTTAGTTCAAAGTAGATGGAGGTGGCTGCCTCAATCTTCTCGTGCAGTTCCGGGAACCCCAGATAATAGGAGTTAAGCCGCCATGTGGGAGAAGGACGCGCTGCATGCTTTGTGAATATTCTGGTTTGGTAGGAAGAAATAGTCTATTCTAGACATTGAGGCATGCACTCCTGAGTGGAAGGAGTATTCACGTCCGTCATTGTGTAGGTCTCGCCACGTATCTTGCAGCCCCAGTGCAGACGCAAAGGCGGCCAGTGTGGTGGTGGTGGCAGGGTTCCTGGCTCTCAGGTGCGTGCGGTCTAGGGCATTGTCCATGACTTGGTTGAAGTCCCTGCCTATCACCCATGTGTCTGCCAAGTTTGCGGTCAGGATGGGGGTGATGTCGGCTAGCAGTGCACTAAGGAGGGATGGCGGGAGTATATTGCCATAATCCATAGCGTTGCCTGAATTTGTACATAGCGACCACCTCTGTCCTGCATTATGTGTGAGATCTCCAGTGGAAGTCTCTTATGGATCAGTATTAGCACCCCTCTCGCCCCCATGGAGAAGCCTGCATGTATCTTCGATCTTGGATCTTCGAAAGAGATTGCATGTGGTTCCTGCAAGGTGCGTTTCGGTTAGGAGGACTATGTCCGGTGAATGCCTGTTTATGTGCTGCAATACCAGTCTTCTTTTGACACTGGAACCTAGCCCGTTCACATTCCATGTCATGAGCGTACAGGCCCTATTGATTGAGGCAGTTTCAGGTGCCATCGGGTGTTTGGATGTTAGGTTCTTGGCTGTGTTTCATAGGGTGCAAGTGTGTCAATGTCATTAAGGTATGATATATGTCGGCATTCGTCTTGTTCATTTCGCTCATTGATCCATTGTATGGTGAACATTGAATAAAAACGTTATCTCCAACTCCCCCCTCCCTATACTCCAACCCCAACTGAAGCATCTGTCGTCCCAACATAAACTCGTAAACAGTTAAACTTTAGATCGCATATGCCCGCTCTGTGTTAGCCGGGCCCTGCAGTTTGTGTATAGATTTTGGAGCTAGGCAGTATAGCACCCTTGTTTGGTGCTATGAGTTTGTTTCCTTGCCAGGGGGGCGGCTGCTGTGCTGTCCGCCAGCCTTAACATGCTATGTGGTTTATTTTGCAACGTGGAGCATGGGCTCCTTTGAGTTTCTCTTGCTGTGACTTCGTTATTTTGATTGTTATTGCACCTTATTATTCATTTCCCTGTTGCGGATTCCATTCTTGTTGTTGGTGCGGCTCTAGGTCCGGTGGTCGCTCAGGGTGTGGTCTGTTGCGTTACCCTCTTTCTCCCCTCGGTGCTCCAATCGCCATCTATGTGTCTTTCCGCCCAGCTCCACGCTTCCTTAGGGTCTGTGAAGTGCATCGTTGTGCCATTATGAAATATTTTGAGTTGGGCAGGGAAAATGAGCCCGTATTTGACTCCCATTGATTGCAGACGTTTTTTGAGTGGGTCAAAGGATTGGCGCGCCTTCTGCACCTCCCTGGTGAAGTCAGGGAAGAAGGCGATTTTCGATCCATTGTACGTGACTGGCCCTTTTGATCTTGCCAGTTGTAGCAGTGTCTCTGTCCCTGTAGTTTAGGAATCTTGCGATGACTGTGCGCAGCGGTGCACCTGGTGTGACTTTACCAGTTGGGATGCGGTGAGCCGTTCAATGGAGAAGAACCTGGAAAAGGACTCCGCATCATATGTGCTCGTAAGCCATTCTTCAAGAAATAGTTCCATGCAAGCCCCTTCTGCCTTCTCTCGGTGGCCAAGTGTGCAAACGTTATTTCGCCTGGATCTACCTTCACTGTCATCCACTCTTGATTCCAGGATTTTGATTTGTGCTAGCATGCCGGACATATGGCGATTTATCCCTCGTAGGTTGTCTTCGGTCTCTGAGATTCGTGCTTCGGCCTCGCCCGTGCGTGAAGTTAGCTTTTGTAGGTCGTGTCTTAATAGGGACACTTCCGCGCCAATACTGTCCATCTTCTTCTCCATCGATGTTCTAGAGCTGGCAATGGCACTCATTACGTCCCTGAGGGAGATGTCGTCCTCTATGCAGTCTGTTTCCGTTGGTGGCGGCCGCTCTGGAGAGCGAGTCATTGATGTGGTTGCATATTGCTCTATTCTACTTTGTGTAGAGGTTTTTCTGGGCTTGTCTTTCCCCATTTTGTTTATTCGTTATAGTGGCGCTGGAGGTTAGAGCCCTGCCTGCAGGGGAGAGCTGATGACAGAATGGGTTGACAGATATTTTCCCAGGGTGTTGGGGGCAATGTACACTGGGTTTTGTTGCGGCGTGGATGGTGGTTCTATGAAGCCGTGTCAGGTGAGCCTCTGACGCTCTGCTTCCGCCTTATGACAGGGGTTCCCGCAGGTCGCAGGACTCCGTTTGGGGTTGCGTTAGTTGTGAACGTGCACTTTTGTGTGCTTTAACTGTTGTGGTCGCCTTGTTTTGTTCACAGGTATGGTGCCGTTCCTGCTTTAGCTGCCGGGCGCACGTGGTGATTGGTTGCCTGTGATGGCGAGTTTTAGTGGGTGGGGCCGCAATGGCGTGCTTACTGTGTACGTTGGGTTCCTTCGTGCACCGCACTACAGGGGGGAATGGCAACTTCTGCTGCTGTAAAGTGTTTTCACTGTGGGCAGCAACAATTTGTTTGGGGCAGTTTCGTGCGGTTGTATGTGGAGTCTCTTTCTATGGCGCACTTTGCTTGGTATCGGCTATTCGTGAAGCTTGTCTGACTTTCAATGGCTGACATTGGTTGGCTCCTGTAGTACGTGTACACATGGCGTTGCGTTGCGTTGGTTGTGCTGGGTTAAGAACGTTTCGGGCGGTCTCACCCTCTTCTTAGAGTCCAGAATCACCCGTCCAGGGGTTTGGCCCACACCCTGCCACCCACCACCAGTGGTGTGCTTTCTTTGTGAGTACCTTGAATCAGTGATAATCAGAAAGTGTGGTGGGACTATTTGAACCGCATTTTATGCAGGTGCAGCATGGGGGCAGACAGAGTCCCGTGTCTTTAGCACCACCTTCCTACTGCTTGTTACCCCCTGCTCCTTACCGTTGTGTCCTTTTGTCGAGAGCAGGAAGGCAGAGTGGTTGCTACAGGGTTGGGGAGAGCTCAGCAGGCGCTCTACGCAGTGCAGAGCGCCCACGATCTTGTTGTGGGTCTCGGCGTCTCTTGTTGGCCCCCACTCCGTGTTGCAATAGTGCCGTAGAAGCAGGTCGTGGTAGTTCTTTTGCCCTACACAGCGCAAATGGGACAGTGCTGGTGGGGGCTGCTCGAGTTCCCCAAGTCCCTGAAGCTTGTCCCTTCGGCGCCCGCCTACAGGATTTTCTCGCTCATTTTTGCAGGTTATGAGCAGGGGGGGGACAATTGCCAGCGGCTGCCTGTAAGGGCGGGAAAGCCGCTGTGGCGTCGCGCGGCCGGGCCGATGCGTGGTGGGAGCGCGGGTGATGTCTGGCCCCAGCGGCCCGCAGTCTACGCACCAGCACCTGGTCGGGGGCCGCGCGTGTTCCGCTGTCTGCCGCCCCGCAGTCGGTGCTTTCCTTTCCTTCTCCCTCCGGCCGACTCCCTCGTGTGTGCACTGCGCTTTCCGTACAACTTATCCACGGCGGCCATCTTGGGAGCTGTACAATGTCCGCGCCTCTCGAGCGCCGTAATTATGGATTCCCGTTCCGGTTCGTTATTGCACGAATCGGTGCAGCAGGATTTCGTGCGTCGGTGAAGTGTTTTTGGGCATTTCACATTAGCAATTTAAGGCGGATGTGTGCAGGATCTGGCCGGCGGCGCAGGAGCGGTGTAAGCTCACGTCCTCATCGTTCGGCTGCTGGCCATGCCCCCTATCAAGGCATGCTTGGCCGCTCTGATCACTAATCTTTGCAGGTTTGGTAATGCGTCATTCAGAGATTGCTGTGTGCCAGTATGTATCAAGAATTCATGGATCACTCCTCTCTTGAAAAAGCCTGGTCTCGCACCATGTGATCCTCTGAATTATCGACCTATTTCAAACCCTTCCTGGTAAACATCCTAGCTAGGGTGGCGTAGACGCATCTGCTTGCCCACATGAGATCTCACTGTACACTGAATCGGAGACAATCTGGATTCAGAGAAAGACACAGGATGGAGACGGCATTGCTGGACTTATAGTCCAGACTTCTTCGACATATGGCTCAAGGTAACACAAGCGTGCTTATGCTTCTGGACCTGTCTGCCGCCTTCGACTTGATGGATCACTCACTGTTGGTCACCAGGTTGGAGGAGGTAGCAGGTTTCTCCATTTCAGCAGCTCAATGGGTCAAATCCTTCCTTGGGAGACGTCACTGGAGAGTGAGTAGCGCCTTGGCTGATACTATCCCCAGGGAGCTTGCTCAGGGTGTACCGCAGGGCGCTTCTCTCCCCCATATTCTACTGTATTTTAACAGTTCCGTTTCTGGACTTTCTGGATATCAATGGCATTGAGTTTGCCAACTATGCTGATGATACTCGGTGCATCATACCTCTCACTGGTATCATTTCCGAAGACCAAGTTAATATTAATAGGATATACTGCCTTATCCAAGAGTGGATGTCTGCTAATGGCCTATCACCCAAGGCAAGCAAAACAGAGTTGATGTTCGTGGGTACTACAATGGAAGATGGGTACTCCCAATTACAAATTGATGGTTGTACTATTGAGATTAAAAAAAGGTCAAGATGGGGGTGTACCTGGACTGCAGCCTGAACATGGAAGTACAGGCTAGCATTCTAGTCGCCTCTGCAGCATATTATATAAAACTTCTGTCCCAGGCACGTCCCTTTCTCTCTAGGACAAGTCGGGAAACCCTGGCACGTGTCCTTGTGGGAGCAAGAATAGACTATTGCAGTAGCCTCCTAACAGGTCTACCCAACTGTGAGACCAATAGACTCCAAGTGATGCAGAATAATGCAGTAAGAGTTATTGTGGACCGTAACAAAAGGGACCACATTTCGGATGCGAGAAGGGATTTACACTAGTTGCCAATCAGGGAGAGAATCCACTTTCGGCTTATGGTGATTACACAAATGCCGAGCCGACATATCTTAATGCTGAACTGGTACCAAAAACCAGTAATTACTACCTAAGATCCAACAGCTGCTCACCACTTAAAGTTCCCGCATGCAGGCTATCACAGGTGAACACTGGAGCCTTCTATGCGGTAGCGCCAGCCTCCTGGAATGGATTACCCACATCAATTTAAGAGAAGAAACCTCCACTATGGTCTTTAGAAAGGGACTGAAGACCCTTCTGTTTAACTAAATGTTCTCTCTCGTAGCTTGATGTCATCAGTGACATGACACTGTACGGTTTTTGGCTGGTTGTCTCGTGTCATTTTTGTTTAGCGCTCTTAAGCCTCTGGGGTCAGTGGTTGCGCTATATAAATTATTAAAGTAAATTAAAGGAGAACCTCCTCGGCTGAGTGGCAAAGATTAGTCCATTGACTAGCGGAGAAAGATTTGGGACTTTGCTGGTAACGAGAGAGAGTGGAAAAAACATACAAGTTGAAGGGCATGAAAAATAACTCTAAATACCAGGAGAAGGCAGTCATTCTCCCAGGAACGACACAAAACCTCTTGCAATATAGTCAAAAGATGCCAGGGGAAGGGATCATTCCCCCTGGCCTTTTTGTGAACTGTACAAACCAAAACCAGGAGAAGGAAGTCATTCACCTGGTCTAGAACATGGTGTTGTGCAAAGATTGTGTGGAACCTGCAAGTCACGGGAAGGGATCCATTCCCCCCAATCCCTAGCAACTTAGAACGTCACCCAAATACCGGGAGAAGGGAGTCCTTCTCTTGAGGAAGGAACTTTCTGTTGGATGATCAGTCTTTAATTGTAGTGTAAGGGATAGAAGTAGGTTTAGTTTATATTTTGTTTATAAATTTGTAGCGCACCATAGCCCGCAGGCATCAGAATGCACACAAACACACAAGACAAAACATCCAAGGACAAGATCAAGTAAGAAGTCGTCCAAAGAGTGGCTTAGTCAAAGAGTTATGTTTTTAAGCATTTTCGAAAGGACAAAGTTGGTTTCCTGTTGTAGATTCAATGACTGTGTTCCAGGTGCAAGCTGCCAGCACAGGGAATAATCTGCCTTTTACGTTGGCCTTTCTGATTCTAGGGCAACAAAGGCTAGAGTTACTAGATCAAAGAATTCTCTTAGGCTCATATCTACTCAATCTATCCTGAAGGTAGGCTGGGGGTATTGTACAAAAAGACTGTATCTAAACGGTTGCATGAACAAAAAGTTTTACAAATGCTACCACCAAAGGTTCGAACACCAAAAGTTTGAACCTTTGGTGGTAGCAATGCAGGTAAGTTAAAAAGAAAAAAAAAAAAGGCTGCAGGGGTGTCCCCCGCAACTCAACACCCCGCTCACTATACTGTGTGGTATAGTGAGCGGGGTGTTGCGAGGGACACCCCGCAGCACACCAGCAAAACAAAAATAATACAGGGGCTGCGGGGGTGTCCTCTGCAACAGCCCGCTCACTGTACTTTACAGTATAGTCAGCGGGGGAAACCCCTGCAGCCACCGTAAAAGAAAAAAATAAGAAAAGGACCCTGCAGCACCGGTTCCCGATCACGGAAGTGAAAGGGAACTGGCGCCGCAGGGACTCGGCGTAAAGAAAAAGGTAAATGGGGTTTGTTTATGTTGGGGGTGTGGGTTGGGGTGTGGGTATGTGGGTGTGTTCGCATGAGAAAGGTGCAAACTTTTGGTGGTTCACACCTTTCTCATGCGAACTTTCCGGCCGCGGTAAATATCAGCCACAGTCGTATCACGTAGATCCAGGCTGGGGACTTGCCGTACAAATATTTGTGTACTAAGGTTGCTACCTTAAACTGTACTCGGGCAGCCACTGGTAACCAGTGCAAGTACAAGTACTTTCTGAAGTAGAAATATGGTCTCTACGGGGAAGAGATGTTGCTATGCGGATAGCCTCATTTTGTGTGACCTGAAGCCTGTTAAGGCTGCCTTTACTTGCACCCACTAAGAGTGCATTACAGTAATCAATTCTGGTTAAAATGGGTCAAGCTAAGGTTATACAGTTACTCTCAGTAATGAAGGGTTTCACCAGCCTGAGAAGTCTAAAGTAGTATTGACAATTTCTAGCCACATAGTTGGTATGAGCATCAGCACCAAGTGAAGTTTCTAAGTGAACACCAAGAGTTTTAACTTGTGAGTGTTTGGATGTTACAACCCTCAATAAACAAGCTGGAATATCTACGTTCTAGTTTAGCTCTAACCTGGGATTAACCAAAAGGTTCTGTTTTGGAGCTGTTGAGGCATATCCAGTAATATGATAGGTTATTTATAACGCGCTTAATACCCAGAGGTTTCCAAACGCGGACCCGGGGATCGAACCTATGTTGCTCTGTGTCGTTTTGCTTCCAAGGCAAGCACGTTGCCCCTGTGCTATCCTCCAGAGATCAGTGCTCGATGAACTTTTAAATGCGTGAGATTCGTAACATCAGTTTCATATACTCCAAAGTTCTAGCAGCAGCTGCATGTCGTCCGCGTAGGTGGTGAAATGCACGCCCATCTCAGTTAGAAGATCAGAGCGGCTTTATGCAGGTGTTAAATAATGCCAGCGACATGCATGCAAGCAATCCACAGGATATGGAAGTGGAGTCTGTGGTGGCATCGCCCCAGCGAACTGTGGACCTCCGGTTGCTTTATGAACAAATCCAACATTCCGCGTTCGATGAACAGTTAACTACAGATGAAAGGGTATTTGGGAGATGCTCGTGGACTAGGGGGTCAAAGGTTGCTGATGGGCCTAATAATACCTGCAGCCCGGTTTTGCTTTTAACCAGAATGTCGAGCATGTGTGTCTGTAGATCCAGTAGAACACTCTCAGTACTATGGCCTGAGCGAAAGCCTGATTGTCGTGCATGCAGTTTATAAGTGGAGTCTAAGTAATCTTGGAGTTGAGCTGTGGCAATTTTGTCAACTATTTTCAATAAGATGCAGGTGTTGGTAATAGGCATGAGATGTGTTACTTCTCTAGGATTTAATCCCGCTTTCTTAGCTAGTGGAGTGACTGTGACTACTTTTATAGAATCCGGAACACCGTTATGAGAGACAGATGTTTGCAAACCGCACAAAATAACTTTTTTTGTAGAATCATTTTGGAAGGGATGACATCTCCAAAACAGGTGGCTGCATGCATTTCACTCATTGCTCTTTCCATTTCAACCAAAGTAATGAATTTAAATGTAAATTCTAAAGAATTTAGTTTTAGCTTAAGATCTTAAGGTTGCCATTGCAGATTAAGAAGTCACACAATTACATAAGGGTCAGCCACCAGAGCTTTTTTTTTTTACTTTTCCCGGGCAGCGGTAATTTTATCTGCAAATGCATGCTGAGTCCTAACACCATCTAAATTTGTTGGATTAAAAAGCTGTACTTATGCGTCAGGATTTCTCAACATTTTTAATATTTCAAAGGTTTTGGTATTCCTAGCATTATCTATCTGTTCATTCAAATAGTTCTTTTTGGCTCTTCATAAATAGCTAATTTGTATGACTTTACATATTTTTTCCATATAGTCTATAGTGCCTCTGTGATGGTTTTCCACCAATTTCGTTATGCCTGTCTCGGGTAAACCATGCATTGTGGCGAGTGCCATCTCATGTTTACTTCTTTATGGGAGCAATGTGATCTAACTTGTGTCATGTGAGTTCTATATGCAGTTGCTAAAGTGCATGGAAAATCAGTCTGTGGTGGACTCTAAACATTTTCTTTATGCATTCCTGGCTATTTGAGGTTTGAACTTTCTTGTAATTCCGAATGTACTCATTCTTAGGAGTATTCACCTTTTTACTTAGGTTGTCCTGAAGCAACATGTTAAACTCAATAAAGGCGTGATCAGACCAAATACATGGCTTGGTACTGATGAGGTCAATGTTAAGATTTCACGACGTGACCCAGTACAAAATGTTCCCTTTGTTGCATTTAGGCTCCGTATTGTTAAGTTGGATCTCGATATTATTGAGATCTTGTTCCAAAGTTATGGCATCCTTATCTGCAACATTGCCATGCCAGCGGTTTAGATCTTCCAAAAGTAAAGTTGTACAGTTGGGTCTATTTAAAGATCTTAATAGCTGCACAATTTCGTTGTTAGATAGGTATGTACTCTGGAGAAGGTAAATTATGATCTTAATACAGCTGTTGCAAGTAGAATTTAATTTGAGATGGAGAATTTCACAATTGTTACATGTACTAGGAGCTACAAAAAGGTGGTATTCTTTCCTTGCCAAAATAGCGACTCCTCCCCTGTTGCCATGTTCTCAGTTTCGGGAGAAGTCGCAGGATCAATTTTATGCCCACTAGAGTCTTTAAGCCAGGTCTCTGTCAAACAAAGTGTGTCAATACCATTTTCCGTTATGGAATCATGAAGGTCAATAGCATGTTTGTTCAGAGATCTGGTGTTCAAAAGTGCGGCTTTAATTTTTTTATATTCTACACGTCCCACCGCGAACTGGGCCAGAACATCTAAGATGCGCCAGCGCACCTGATGTGATCTAAAAATGAGCTGCGGCGCTGCTGGGGATTGAAGTCCCAAGCCGGTATTAGTTCAATTTTTAGTTGAATATTCAGAGTTCACAAATTACACACTTCTAATCTTTACTAAAGAATATCTTGATAATCCAAAAAAGAAGCATTCTATCCACACAAAACACTCGCACAAATGAATCTCACGTTTTCAAATGAACGGTGAAATGCGCTATAAATACTGGCACAAGCCAGCAAAGACGTGCTAGACAGTGGACTTTGATTTTGACTGACATTCTGACGGATCCCTTAATATTAGTTTGAGGCAGGGAAACCCCTCTTAGGCGATGAAGCTAGTAAAGGTCTTTCTTTTATAAATAAGTCTATAACCACCACTCCATCTTTGTGTCAGCTTCCTTCTTCGACACCCTTCAAGTCTATATCAAACAGTGACGTCTTGCGTAACTAGTTCGCAACGGCCTCTTTGTTTCTCTGTACTTCCTCATAACAATGAAGGTGTTTTAATTGATTATTCCTTTTTTGGTTGTTTACGTCATCCAGACTGCTTCATATATTTGGACAACTTTGTTTAATACCTTGGAGTAATTCGCTTAATATAGTCTTTCTTCTTATCGTTCAGTAGCTTGACCATTTCTTTCATTCATTCTAGACCACAAATACAGTCTCTAAACTACTGCAATATTATTTTTTTTCCTTTTTTTTTTATTGCAGCCCACCTTCAAATTATATTTTTGCATCGTTAGAATCGAGGTTTCCAAATTCAAGAGGCAGTGATCACTACATTCTTTCTGCCCTAGTCCTAAATGTTTACATCTCGGTAGAAGATCTTAACAAGTATGTAATCTAATGTTAAGGATTTATTTCCCGTATCCATGTATAATGTGGAGGAATGTCGCCATAAATACATCAGTTCAAGGGAAACCTATCCCATTCCTCAAATTCCTGTAACGTGCAAACCTCTTTCTTTCTGCCCTGCATCCATACACAGCTCAGACGTGAGAAACCTGAAGGGATCTGTCATCCAGGTGGCCAGGACACGGCCATCGCTATTGGATCCAGTTCCTGGGGGTGTACCAGTGCGGGAGGATCACCTGGATGGGGGTGGGGGGGTCCTGGGAGAGTGGAAGTGGGACACTGACAGGTGAGACGCAGTATCCTTCTTATAACACCTTTTCCCCATCCTACCATGTAGGATACTCAGAAGCCCAAACCCCCTCCCCCACCCCCCTTTCCGGCACGAACACTTTCGCACACTACGAAAGACAACAGACTAACACCAGAGCGGTTTACCGGACATGTCCCAACACCAGGGTCAGACAATTGACCAGAATCACACACACCTGACAGCCCTTTCCCTGCCCCACAGGGATAAAAGGTGTAGCACGAGAGCACACTACGAGGAAGGCAGACCGGACGACGAGAGTGCTATCCAAGCACGGCAGTTCAAGAGGAGGAGAAAGGCGGCGAGAACCGAAGGGGTGACAAGGAGAGAAGCGACCTTGCCCTTTGCGACCCAGACCCGCAGAACCTCCGGGGAAGGAAACGTAAGACCGCAAACAATAGCCAGTGTGTGTTGCAGCAGATGTCAGCGGTACACGAAGCCCTCCTACACTGATATGCAGGACAGGGAGAGACGATTGCTACCATGGTACCGTCCTTGACTCCAGAAGCAAAAAAAGCCAAGCCGTTCATCACAGCCGGTTAGTCGAGGGGAGAAACCGATAAGAAACTGAACTGTGTTGAACAAAAGTGGCAAATGATAAAATAAGGAAAGTTCAAAGAACTGTTAACGTTTTACAGGAAGACCAGCTGCAGAGGGGTCCGGCACCACGTGGGTGCTTACTGGAGAGACTCTGGTTAATTCCCCTACTGTTGAACTGCCAATACCAGAAGGCCTTAGGAGAGCTGACGGGAAATGGTCAAATTGGTCATTCAGGGGTCTAGCAAAAACCTGTGTACAGTCAAAAGTCTTTGACCGGCACGTAATTGGAAAGCTAAGGGAGATAAATCCTGCATAGTGAAAAAGGATAAGGAACTGTGTGGTTGGCAAGAGTGAACCTGACTGAGGGATGCCGACAGAAGGGGCCGAAGCATGATGCCCCAATGAACATTTTGTTGACAGAGGGATGTCCACAGTGGATTGTTTAAAAAGACATTAAGACTTGTGATTACAACGGGTAAAATTGTACAACAAAAGGCCATAGCGAACCCGACAGAGGGAAGCCAACAATCGAGAAGGGTCTGAGCCCAGAAGAGGGGGATCCAAGGGTGAAAAGTCATCACCTAACGTACATACGGAAAGGAACATTTTGTTTAATAATTTGAACACATCGGGTCCTTGGAGGCAAGAGACTTTTTGTAGAAAAGAGACTTAACCACCGGAGCTCCTGATACCTGAGAACGGAATTGTAGTATTGTGCTGGGAAAGCTTGAGTGCGTGCTGTGTTCCGCGGTCCCGCCTTGTCCTGTGCTCAAAATGTGGGGAAGGGAGACCCCCGGCTACCACATCCTGACTTATAATTTGTGAACACTTCTTTCTTGTGAACACTATCCCACACTCTTTTTGGTATTCGTTGTAAGGATTGGCAATAGTTTTCTTTTTTTGTAGTATAGGCCCTTTTATTTTGACAAGATGCCACTAGGACTGCCTTTATTATTTGATGGTCGTAGCTTGCTCCCATCTTAGATTTATGTTTAGATAGGCGTTTTTTCCAACCTACCTAACCGGCCTTGAACTGTGATCACTTGTGTCCATCTTTACTGTTGCCACCATTAGTTCCTTACAGACAAATAGAAACAGTTTTCCAGACTTTCACTGTTATCGTAACGCCCAGACTCTCATTTCACGACTGTCGACCCAATATTTGTTTGTACAGCACACAATAGCCAACCATAGTGCTTCCCCACAGGACCCTGCTGCGCTTTCACACATTCTACTTCAAATCCATCCATAATGGGGCTACCCACAATCTGTGTTTCTTGTAAACTGATTACAGAAACCTTTTTACTAAAAATGTCACGATTATCATTCTGTAGCAAGTGGGAAAAGCCCCTAGTATTCCACAACATCAAACTCTGATAAGGCAATTATGAGTCTCCCATATTCCTACTTATTTGACATTTATTTGAATGGATTGTGTTAACGACAGTTGCCCACTGATTTATTTGTGATTCAGTATAATTGCTCATTATAGGGCCCCATGTTTACAATTAACGGTTCAAACCTGTTCTTACTCACTACTTTCGATACCAACAGAACTCCTTTTCCCTTGTCCCATCTGATTTAAATCCAAGGACAAGAAAATATCATAACCCATGGACAGTAATGCCATGGCCTCGTCGAGGACCATAGTTTTAGTCAAATCTGTTGCAAAATAAATGTTTATTAAACTTGAACGGTTCTCATCTACAAACTCTACTTGTTTAATGTCCCTAGAAGCTACAAAATGCAATCGTTGCATCTCAAACAAGGTTAACACATTTTGCCTGTTCAGTGGTGTATTTAGATTACCCTCAGTCTCTCCAAGTAGGCAACATGATCACTTCTAAACCCCCACTCCTTGGGGGGTAAACCAGCCTGCTGCTCTGAGGTGCATGTCCTCAGAGTGGAAGACCTGGGGAACCCCTATTTTTAGTCGTCCTTTTTCCTTGGTCCCCTTCGTTCTCATCCATTATAACCGACACATAACGATTCCTCTCTCCTAAGGAGCTCTCTACTCTCCTGACTTTTGCCACCGTATTACTGGCACCAGAATCTACTGTCTGATAGGGTGGAACAAACCTTCCCACATCTTTACACTCTACAGATACATTTTAGCTCCCATGTTTTGTCGACCCAGTTTTGGAAACCCTTTTAGTCTCTTCTAGTTTGAGAAACACTGGAGACTATTGAGAAGAAAGTCCCCTCGTGCATTCCTCCTGCAATAACGCAGGCTCCTCAACTATAGCAACATTCTTTTGTTCCATTACCTTAACAATCATACTCGTTGCCTCTGCACATTCTTCGCTCATATCACAAGAGTGATTTGTCAAGAGGCTTCGGTCCGGTACCAATGTTCCAGGTTCCTTCACTTGTGGTTTAAGAAAACTAGTGATTGGTTAGTCTCTTTATTTCCACTTTTTTTCCTTTTTGTTTTTTCCCCTCGTTTTTTCTTTATCTGTGGGTCTCTCTATGTGCACAGTCTTAGATGGTTCTTCTACCATTACACAATCGCCATAGCTTCTAATCTAGAATTGTCACTCAGCAGATTTACAGCTTCACCCATAGCATTCAGTCTGTGTACTCCCCATCACATTAGCCTCCAGCTGCCTCACTGAACACATATCTAAGACTTCAGCAACAGTAGATTTTCTCTTTTCCATGTCTATACATCGAGGCATTACTAACAACTTCATTTGACACTCTTAAGAATGCATCCGGTATGCTTGAGCTTCTTGTGCTAAGTGGCTTCTCAGAGCATACGGGTACATTATCTCCAATGATCATGCTAGCGCTGTATGTTTTTAATTAGGTAGCACTAAAAAGGTAAAAGGTAAACATCACAGCCCTTAACTCGGGCCTTTAACTCAGCCTTCGGGTTTCAAACTACACCTCCGGCACTCACTGTACATGCACCCCGCCCAATATACACATTCAGCTCAAAGGGTACTTGCACCACAGTTACTGTGTGCTTACCATTTAAGTGGGGCCACAGACATTAAAAGGGCTAGACAGCGACACAGTCCGTGGTATGCCGTATGATAAACGGCTACTTCAAAACCGCCTACCTTCCGCGGATCAGCACCTCACACTCACTCCACAGCTTTCACTTTTCCTGTTCACTTATCCTCGTTCTACAACCTGAACTGTGAAGAGAAGCGAGTAAGCTCAAGGAGTGAACCTCAGTGTTTCACTAAGTCCATAACTGATAATTAAACCGCACCACCACTGTTATGGGCCTTAGGGCGTGCCGGGGCCTCACTCGCACACACACTCACGCATGCAGGCAGGCACACATAGAGGGGACGCCGGAGACTTGTGTCTGCTCTGGTCGCCGGCTCACCGCCTTTATTGTTATCTGCGCATGCGCGAGCCTCGATGCGGCTCGCGCATGCGTACACAATCAGAATTGCTACGCAACATCCCTCCTTTTCCCCCAAAACAAAATCAACATTATCAAACATGGGGACCAACAGGGTCCATCATAACTTTCACGATACCTCTGCCTTAATTACGAGGTAGGGTCCATGATGAAGTCTTTGAACCTCAGCGGTGGCTTGCGCCCCGCCCGGCTCGGGTACCTGCGTGCTCCGGCGTCGGGGTCCTCGGGTGCCACCGGAGCTTGTGGCGGCCCATCGTCTTCCACCGGCACTCCCGTACTCGGGTCGGGATCATCTCTGACAGCTGCTTCAGGGGTTGCAGTTTCTATGCGCTTGAAGAACGAAACATTTCTGGTAACAGTCCCTCTTGCATTGGCGGCCGTGACCATCGACCCTTTGACGTGGGTCACGCCCAATGGTTGTGGTTCATATGGCAGTGATAGCTTCCCCTCTGGCTTCCGGTTGCGCACCAGCACAGTGTCCCCTATTGCGATCGCCCTCTCGGGTAGTCTCCGCCGTGTGGTCTCTTTCTCATTCAGAGTGGCCCTCCCTGTGCGCACGTTGCGATTGTGGATCTCTCCTGGTGGTCTTCCTTCAACTTCGGGTAGTAGGCCTCTTGGTATTCTTTTGAAAAGGGCTTCTGCGGGGGCCACTCCGGTGGACTGATGTGGGGTGGTGCGATACTCTCTGAGGAACTCGACCAGATTTCGCCTGAGATGTTCTTCCCCATTCACCGATTTGCGGAACACTTTGTTGACCGTTCGCATAAATCGCTCCACCTCGCCATTTGCTCTCGGCCATAGTGGGGTTATTTTGAGATGCTTTATTCCCCTGTCCTCACAGTATTGAGCAAAACGTTGGCCCTGAAACGGTGACCCATTGTCCGAGCAAATTTCGAGAGGGAATCCATGTGTGGCGAATATTTTGTCCATGGCCAAAATGGTGTGGTCGCTGGATGTGGATTCGACCAATTCCACCTCTGGGTATCGTGACCACTGGTCTGTCACCATCAGAAAGTATAAACCTCGGCCCGTGGATCCGAAGTCCGCGTGCACTGTCCCCCATGGGCGGTCACTCCTCTACATGGCCTGAATGGGTGGCGCCTTCTCCACAGGGCTTGCGGCTTGACATGGGATGCAGGCCTTCACAAATTTCTCCACCCTTCCTTCCAGATTTGGAAACCAAACTTTCAATCTGAGACTAGCTTTCATCTTGGCCATTCCTTGATGTCCCTTGTGGGCTAGCTGTAGGATTTTCTCAACTAACACCCCTGGTATTACGATCTGGTGCCCTCTTAGCAGCATTCCATCATCCGCCACCGACAATTCGTGGCGTGCCTTCCAGAGTGCCTGTAGATCTCGTTGTGCTTCCGCAGTCCTTCGGGAGTTGTCTAGGACCTCCCGCCATTCTCCTGTGTCCACCGCACCTTTTATCTTTCGGAATGCTTCATCGCTATTGGACTCATCCGCAATTTCCTGATGCGTCAGGGCTACAGGCAGTGCTGCCTCCACTACTAGATGTACGGCTTCCACGCAGTCCGCCACCTCCAGTGAGTCTCTGGGCCTCCCGGTGCCCGGATGGCGCGACAGGTAGTCAGCCGGGTTGTGTGTCCCTGGTCGATATAGCAATTTGACCCCATATTCCATGAGGGCCAACATCCACCTTTCTATGCGCGGAGGTGGTTTGGATGATGTTCCAGACATTATTGGGATGAGGGGTTTGTGGTCAGTCACCACAACAACTGGCTTCCCTAGAATATAGATTCTGAAATGTTTACACCCCCATAGTATGGCCAAGGCTTCTCGCTCTATTTGGGAGTAACGCCTCTCAGTGTCGGTCAGGGCCTTGCTGGCATAGGCGATGGGCCTCATGGTCCCTTGCTGGTCTGCTTGCATGAGGACTGCTCCCAGCCCTACCGGGCTAGCATCAACCACGATCTCCGACTCGCGACCGGGGTGGAAGTATGCCATTGTTTCTTGCTCCGACAGAGCATGTTTGATGGCGGTGAACGCTCTTTGTTCCTTCCCTGTCCACGCCACATCATTTCTGGTGAGCGCCTCAGTGGTTCTGATAGGGAGGCTAGATCTCGGATAAAACGGCCACAATAATTGACCATCCCTAAGAAACTTCTTACTTTGGCTGGGGACGCTGGGGGGATGCATCTCGGATGTCTTTTACCTTCTCCGGATCCGGGGAAATCCCTCCAGCATGAAATATAAATCCAAAAAATTCAAGCCTGTCCTTCAGAAATTCGCATTTTTCCTTGTGTAGCGTTAAGCCGACACTGCACAGTCTCTCCAGGGTGTACTCGAGGCGCTTCAAGTGTTCCGCTTCTGACTTTGCAAAAACTAGGATGTCATCTGACATGTTGATGACCCCTTTGAGTCCTGACAGTGCCCCCCTGATGGCATTCTGAAAGACCTCTGCTGCGGACGAGATCCCAAAGCTAAGTCTTTTGTATTGATACAACCCCTCATGGGTCGTAAAGGTCGTAATGTACCTGGACTCGGGATGGAGTTCCAACTGGTGGTAGCCTGACCTTAGGTCTAGCTTCCAGAAGACCCTAGCTCCCTGGAGCTCTCCGACGATGTCATCTAGGGTCGGTGTGAGATGGCGTTCTCGTTTGATCGCTACATTGGGCAGCCTCATATCTACGCAGATGCGTACTGCCCCTGGTTGTTTCGGCTTCGGGGCCACCACAATTGGGGAGACCCAGGGAGTGGGTCCATCTACCCTTTCGATAATGTCCTTGTCCACCAGTGACTGTAGCTCTTTCACAACTTGTTCCCTGAGATGAAAAGGGATACGGCGATGTTTAAGCGCATTCGGCCTCACGGACTCATCTATGTGCAGCCGTATGGGCTCTGCCTTGAGTTTTCCAATACCTGTGAATATCTTCTCAAAACGCTGTAGTAGGCGGTCCAGATCGGTGAAGTACACAGCAAGAGTGAAGTGTACAATGTTTAGCGCTTCTGACGCGGCACAGCTTAGGAGGGAGTGTGGGCTTACGCTGGTGACGAAAAACCTTGCGTTTATTCTATTTTGACCATGAGAGACCGGGGCCACAAACACTCCTTGGATGGGAAGAGGTGTATCCCCTCCAAATGCGTAGATTCGCGCTGTGGAATTCGTCAGCCTTGGTGGACCAGGAAGAGCATTGTAATGTTTGGTTGCAAGTATGCAGACGGACGCCCCAGTATCTATGAGGACCGTAGTTGGCATCTCGCTAATGTTGACGGTGCATTTGGGTTGTCGACGGTCCCCAGGATTTTGCGCAATGCTTGAGATGAAAAATATTTCTTCATCTTCCTCCTCCTCTTCCGCGATATTGAGATCCTGCATTCCTTGTTCGACAGAGGACACACCCCTTACTCTTCCAGTGACACCCCTGCCAACTCTGGTCCTCTCAAAACTGCAACTGGCGTTGTTGCCCTGCACATTCTCGCATAGTGTCCCGGTGTGCTGCATCGACCACAGGTCCTTGACTTTGCTGGGCACTCTCCCGCATGTGGCAGATCGTATCCACAGTATGAACACGATGAGACATTCCCTTGCGCTGTGGGCCCTTCGCTTCTCTTTGGTATCCATCTTGCCTTCCCCATGGCTGAACGTCTTATTGCATATGCCTCTTCCTCCTTCCTGGAGCGGGTAGCAGCGTCCATTTTCGCCCCTCTTGCCTCCGCCAGTTCGTACGCTCTCCCCATGTCCAGAATTTGCTGCAGAGTCAGTCCAGGTTCTCTTAGCACTTGTCTCCTCAGTTTCCCTGAGCAGCAACCTTGCAGCAGTTGGTTGCGAACCATTTCTTCCTCGTTGACCCATCTGCAGGAGCTCGCTAGTTGTCTCAGACGAGCGCAAAACTGGTCCAATGATTCCTCTTCCAACTGTTTCTCAGCGCCCATGACAAACCTGTCAAAGTCAACATTCGCCATAGGAAGGAAGTGGTCACGGAAGGCTTGCTTGACCGCATCATAATTCGCTGCTGGAATGTTGAGAGAGTCATATATGCGTTGAACCTCGGTCCCTGCAGAATAGACCATGATGGCAATCTTCGCCTCATCTTCTGTTTCCCCCGAGGCCCTAAAAAACATTTCCAGCTTCTTGACCCATGTGATCCACTTCGGCCCTAACTTGGATGGGGGGCCCGTGGTATCAAATTCAGGCATAGGAGCTAGAGTACTGTGCATTCTGCGAGGTATTGGGGCGACAGAATTTTCTTCTTCCTCTCCTTCTTCCCCCATTGTGTACTCACAGTGATCCTTGTCCGGTAGGAGTCGAGGTAACTGGTGACGTTCAGAGTGCTTTCACACCCTCTTTCTTGTCCTTACCACAACCCTGTGGTGTCTGGGCTGTGGTGGTTCCAAAAATTGCTCTGGAGCAGTGCAGGAGGCAGATGGGACGCAACCACTGCAATCCGCGTGCAGAGAGGAGAAAGAAAATGGCCGCCGGCCGTGCGCGTGGGTCTGTGTGCATCCGATCGATACACACGCAGTAGCGTTCCTTCACTCTGATGTCGTCGGAGCAGAGGATGGCTCCGTGTCCGCCCTCGTCGCCAGTGTTATGGGCCTTAGGGCGTGCCGGGGCCTCACTCGCACACACTCAGGCATGCAGGGAGGCACACAGAGAGAGGACGTCGGAGACGTGTGTCTGCTCCGGTCGCCAGCGCGAACTGCCGGCGCACCGCCTTTATTGTTATCTGCGCATGCGCGAGCCTCGATGCGGCTCGCGCATGCATACACAATCAGAATTGCTACGCAACAACCACCAGAATGGCTGCTTCCGTCAATCACGTGCAATTTATTATATCGTATTTTATTATTACTCCCAATAGTACCTCAAGAATGAAAGATGAATATCCCTTTTTGTTAATGAAGAACAAAGCATAGTACATGGCACGATGTGTAGAACGTTAAACTAATGCTAGTGCTAAAGCGCTCTCCACCGTTGCCACTTCACCTTCCAAGCTTCGGTGTGTCTCGCCGTCCTAACGGGAAGTCAACATAAACCCCTAGAACGCTCGACCGCCCTCCTGGCTCCCGACCTCTAACCGGCCCCCTGTATCTTAAGGGGGTGGGTGGGGCTTAGACTGGAGGCTGCAGACCAGGCATAACTTACCGGGGAGCAGTTCAAACTCTTCAAAACTGCCAGCCCGCGCTGTAGAGAACTTGCACTCACTAGACCCTAGAAAGCGAGAGCCCTCCTGCAGCGAGACTAGCCCAGGACAGCAACGGGAAAGTTAAAGGAATTAACTCGTAACGTTCACGACGCACGATTCGATCGTCGAGCCGCACCACTCGCAGGCCGCTTCCGACAATCTCTCAAAGACTTTTCGTACTACCTGCATTTCCTAGGGGGCTACAGAAGCACTTGGACAAGTAGGTGAAGGCTCTCTGTAGACTTGCAAAGGGCACACCACCAGAGACACGAGAGGTCCAATTGGAAAGAGAACAGGGAGAGGGGCAAAGACTGGGGATGGATGACAGAGAGGACATGAAAGAGTGAAATGGGTCAATGGAATGAAGCAGGGGACAGATGGAGAGGTAAAAGTGACAAGAGGGTGAAAACTGAGATTTTAACAATGTGGTGCAGGAGAGGCAGAGTAGAGGACAGGGAAAAGGGGGAAAGGAATGGAAATGGAGTGAACGGTAAAGAGGGAGAGTGGGAGAAAAACATGAACTAAACAGGTTAACTACTCTACAATTAGGCCATGCCCTGGTTCTTCTTGGGTACTTAGTCCAAGCCTCACCCTTCTTAGGCCACACCCCCAAATACATATTTTAGTGACTTGTCTGGTTTCCGGTAAAGCCCCACCACAGAGCCAAAACACCTGCTCACACACTTTAAATCCCTCCAGGCTCTAACTACATCAGGAATCATGGTAAGGGTGACAAATTGATGGGCTGGGACCGACGGGAGAACCATATTACTTAAATGGGCAGATTGTATCGACATTGCAGTCTGCACCTACCGTCGTTTGTGTGCTCCTGTTGATCGACTGCATTGTTTTTGTTTTTTAGATGAACCATCGTTGCAGTTCCGAAGGAATGTGTTTTTTCCCAAGCGACGAGAACTTCAGGTAAGTTTGGAACCTAGCAGTGGAAAGCCTTGAAGTAGGGGTGGTGGGCATTGTTTGTAGCTGAGAGTGTGAGTCACTGTAGCCCAAGTGCTTTGGAGTATTTGGAGGCTAGAGCATTTGGACATGTGGGCATGGGGTGCATGGCTGGTTAGACTGAGATGCTGCAGACAGACTGTTGAGTGTGAATCTAGATGGCCATGTGGTAAAGCACTGAACAAGAGCTTCACAATGTTCTGTTCCCTTTCTTGAATGCTTTTGTAGATTGAAGACGAGCAAACTTTGCATCTACTGTATGAGGAGGCCAAATATAATGTGCTTGAAGGGCGATATCCATGTGACATTGAAGACTGTGAGATGCTGGGGGGCCTATCCTGCAGGTTGGAGCTTGGGCCTTTTGACCAGGACCAGCACACAGCTTCTTCCTTAAGGTAGGGCAGGTGCATTGTGTTTTAACTTGCTTGCACAGACCTTTGATTTTAGGAGCTGTGCTAGTTTGGTTGAATAACTTCTCATTTGCATTTTAAAGTATGCAAATCTGGAAAGGTTTTGTAATTGGTAACTTTGCTGTTAGCTATTTCCTCTTTCCTGTAAAGCGCAGACGTTTGATTAAGCAAACAAGTTGTAATTTTTTCACCCTAACGCATGGAACCTCCTCAAAAATTATTTTCCATACACGTACATACGCATATCACAACAAAGCTTAATGCTAATGTTAGTTTTGTCCTGTAAGTATGGTCTCTTCATAGTTTCAATCGTAAAGTATTATTCAGTTTACTGATTCTGTGACTGCATTTCCAGCATTACTATCAGGAGGTTATTTCTCGAGGTGTTTTCTGTTCTAGGAATTTGAACAGACAAGTGAATCATCATTCCAAGCAATTCTGAATGTAGCTGTTTGTGTAATAATGTTGTTGTGTCCTTCTATTTATCATTTTGCGTGGCAAGTACAGGAAAATAAATATTTGTTTGTTAAATTCCTGTTATCATTTTTCTATAGGCAGTTTTAATGTTATGTCATCCTCCTCTCTCTCCTTCCCAACTGGTTGGGGCAACCCGTGTCTAGAGGTGAGTTGGGAAAAACTGTCTTTAAAAAAAAAAAAAAAGGGGGGGGCGTGGCGTGGCCTGGAGCGCCATCAATGTGGCTGCTCCTCTAGTGGCCTCTGTGTGAAGCCCGTACATATCTATTACAATGTGCGGTTCACAACGTCGCTTTGGGGGAACAAAGGCAACAGCTGATGTCGGAAGGTCACTGCTGAGAGTGAACTGAGCCCATAACGCAGACCCGAGCCCGAGATTGCAGCTGGCAAAGCCTGGGGACGCTCGCTACCGAGGTAACCAAGATGGCGGAAGATCCGAGAGCGATCAACCACTGAGACCGGACCAGGTGCACAGCGGCCCGCACGCGATGCAACCCGCAAGTTTATGGGCCCCAACCTCCAGGGCACCCGCCCCCGCCTGGCTGCTGACTCCGCTTCCTAGTGGATACGCCTCGGCCCCTCCGGCTGCAAATACAGCGGGGGCGGGACCATCCGTCATCCGGTGCTGTGGGAACCCACCCTCTGCCGCAGTTTCGGTCCAGTCCGGACCGCAGTCTCCCCGAAGGAAAACTTAGTGCACAGCAATCAAGCGGTGGCAGGGCCCACAAGCAAGACGACCAGCCCACTCCGGCACACAGAATGATAACGCATCGGAAAGGCTGCCCCAGGCGCTCCCACACGCTTCTCGCTGCACTCCGCTCGGCCCTCTGGAGAGCTTGGGCTGTGCGGGAGGAGCTTGGGCTCCAGATAACGGCCACCAGATGAATCTCTCATTGGGATTGAGCTCTCACCCTGCGAGGGCGGGAACAAAGCACTGAGCCGCCCGCCTCCCACTGGGACAGCCCAGACCTCCCCACTTCAGTTCATAAAATTGGGCACATTCACCAGCCACTAGACCTGATCCAGACTGCAGCCCAACCCAGCACCCTCTGATCCATCCACACAGGCCTGGACCCGGAGACAGGGGCAGCCACCGGTGAGTCCGCATCCAGTCCCTGCATTGATACTCCCCGGGCTGCCTCACGTCCCCGGACCACGCCGCTGCAGCCCATTACAGGGAGAGACACGCCCTGGGCACACCAGCGATTTGGAAGCCTACCCTTTTGGTGGTTAACGGGCCTCTCCGCAGAGCATCTCCTGCTCCAACTTCCCCTGACCACTTCAACTATGGCCAGCTGTGCTCCATCTTGCTGCTAGTCTCTCCAGCCCTAACCAACAAAGCCTGACGTCCTACCCCTCGGGCCTGCCGGGGCCCGACCTGGACCTCCTGCAATCAGCTACCCTTGTTAGGGGCGGGTTGGCCCACTTACACCTCCAACCCAAGCCCTACACGAGTTGTTCATCTTACGGGACGGCACTGAGTAGTGGTGTGTGGCCACGCTCTGCCTCCATCAGCTCATCCGCCCTTCCACCTATAAGGGGGGGGGCTTCTCTGGCATTACCTCTCACCGCCAAGGCTGCCTCCCACCTACCTGGAACCCCCGTCATCAGTCTTCCAGCCTGATGCCCTTATCATCCATGTAAGACCCAGACCTGACCTGGATCCTTGTCCAGACCCCGAAAACGACACCTTTAGCGACACGTCTCGCTCTACAGGACCGGGGAGGACCCTGCACCCTCCCACTCAAGGGACTTCGGACTGAGACTCGTGGAAATGTCCAAGCACCTTAAACCAGCAAAGAACTCGGACATCACCACAATGCTGCTATTATCTGACGGGGGGGAGAAAATCGGAAGCCCCAGAACTTACACCTCAAAAGACCCCTGAGGAACGGGGACAGTTGGCAACCAAGGAGGACATCCAAGCCTTCATGTCAGACATCAAGGCAGAATGTTGGAACTCACTACAAAGCTGGAGCGAACAGACCAAATCAGTGGTCGAAGTGTATGAAAAGAAGTAGTGGAACTATGTTCCCTACTGGCCTGCACCGCTTCCCACAGACCCCATGCTACGCCCCCTCCCATGCACAATAAAACCCCCAAAACACGTGCTTGCTGTTTAAGGGGAGGTCTAGTGCAGTGCACTGAAAGTGCAAGTTTTAACTTCTTCCTACACTTTTATTTTAAAACGAAACCATTTCCGGAACGGTTTCTTTTTAAAATCAAAGTAGGAACGGTAAAACTTACTTAATTAAAAGAAGTAGAGGAGAACCGCTCCCGCCCACTTCGACCACTGGACCAAAGAGTCACTGACTCGGGACTAAGGCTGGGTGAAATGGAGGACCTGACACAAGAGCACACCGCAACCCTCTTGGAAATACAACGCTCCCACCAGTCCCTACACGACAAGAAGGACATTTTTGAATTCAAGCAGGAAGACCTCGAAAATAGAGCCTGACGCAACAATCTGTGGATTCGGGGGGTTCCCGCCTCTGTCCTGGATAAAGACCTGGCCGAATATGTGGGGGTATTTCTTCCAGTCGCTGTTGCCACACTTAGATAAATCACAACTTATCCTGGACCGTTCCCACAGGTTGCGTCCTCGCCGAAATCTGGAGACAAACTCAGCGGCCGATGTAATAACGAGAGTAAAAGAAGCTATCTCGGCAATAGGGTGATCCCGAGACGAGCTGACAATTCCAGGGCTCCCCTCTTCAAATCTATCAAGACTTGTCCCTTGTCGCCCTACAAAAGAGGAAGGCCCTTAGACCCCTCACGCTCTCAAGACCACCAAGTTCGATATTGATGGCTGTTCCCAACTGCTCTACAGTTCTCCTATAAGGGTACCCTCTGCAGGATCAGCCACTGAGAAGATGCTACAGCAATCTTAAACCCAGACCCTCCCGGGGGGGGGGGGGCAGAAGGAGCCCTGCCTAATCCCATTGCTGATGACCCAGAAAACCCTCACTAAACCGAAGCACTTGGCCTGGACGAGGGTGCAGAGAAGCCGGAATGTAAGATCACCACCAGCGTTCCTGGTTGACAATGGTTGACGTCGGAACAAGGAGATGCAACTATACAATTACGGGCTTCACATGGCCCATGCCCAACTCCAAGGTGTATGCCGCCAATCCCCCCTTGGAGTGGGATACGAAGAACATTTCCACTGACTGTTCTAGCCCTGTTGGCTATGGGACATGCCGATAAAACTAAATTGGCTCCCCAAGTTCTGGTTGGTTCCCGAACTGTTATAGGTTCGGCCTCCCGTTGGAGATCGATGTTAAAACCCCAGCCACAGGGTGACATCATGCTAACCAAACCCCCATGAGATGACTGTGGCTGAGCTCCAGGGATAATCACTCATATAGGCCCATCTCGCTACTAAACCTCGACGCTAACATATATTCGAACATTTTGGCAAATCGTCTGGCTAGTGTCCTTCCCGATATTATAGATCCAGATCAGATGGGATTTATAATGCACAGATCGACTGGGGACAATATTCGTAGGGTCCTGAACCTAATGGACATTGCGAACCAGGATTCGTGGAAACCTGCTTTGCTGGCCCTACTCGCAACCAAAGCGTTTGACAAAGTGGACTGGGCATTCCTGCGACTCTCCCTCAAAACCTTCCACTTTGGACCAACTTCCAGAGGCTGGTGCTAGCCAACTACCAGTCCCCAAAGGCCCTTCTTGGAGTCCATTACCTCCTATCTGACCCGATTCCCCTCACCTTTGGAACCAGACAACCAGACAGGGATGCCCCCTGTCTCCCCTGCTTTTTGCCGTGGCTATGGAACCCCCTCGCCCAACGAATCCGTCTAAACTCGCAGATTAAAGGCCCATAAGTGGGCTCCTCCCAACACAAGATCGCACTTTATGCCGATGATGTGCTATTATCTATTAGATATCTCTGCTTTGTTGAAGCCAGCCCTGGCTGAGATTCATAGGTTTGGGAGGGTAGCAGGACCTACCATCAACTTCGGGAAATCAGTGGCCCTGGGGATTGGGTTGAGGCAAGGGGAGCGGGAATCCCTAGAAACGCTATGCCCGTTTCAATGGAGTGAGAAGGCCATTCCCTATCTTGGGGTCCAGATTCCTGCCCTCCCGGGAGAAGTCTACCAGGCAAACTCCCCCTTCCCCCACACTTTTCAAAGAGCTGGAGAGGGATCCTAACTGCTGACTCTCACAGGAGATTTCACTTCTTGGCCTGCAAAATGAACCTCCTTCCACGATTTATCTACGCTTGCTAAATGTAGTATCTTGCCTCCTACAAGATTTGCCTGGATCAGTGATGACCTGGAGCAGGAACCAGGCTGACCCAGGTAATGAGAAACAGAAGATGCTTGATTTCCTTCGTTACATAGATGCAGATCATGAAGGTAGGAGAGAAGGTCACAAGCATCTGCCCTGGTTCCCTGCCATACTCCAAGTCCCAACCGTCATCCTGTGGAACCCCCAAGCCTCCAACACTCCAAGCTCCACCTCACCATTCCATGAGGCCCTGCATTCACTCAGTCACACTAATCCTTCAAGCTACAACACGCATCCCTGCCCACCACAATCCCTCTGCCCCTGCTGCGGCGCCTGCACAGGAAAATGTTCCGGTTCATTTGGAGGGGCAGGAAATCGCGAATCCCCCAGAGGACCACGATGGGCATTTCTAGACTGGGAGGGCTGGGGGGGTCCCCGACCTCCGGAAGTACCAGGTAGCAGCACAGCTGGCCCACATTCACGCTTGGATCATTACCTGTGGGTGCCCCAAAATGAGTAGAGATAGAGCAGTCATGCCTGCCCCTTCCCTTGCATTTCCTCCCACATATCCCCCCCCCCCGTGCCATACTTGGCCAGGAAATCTGTCCTCCACTAAACATACCTTGAAAACATGGGACTGGGCTCTGAAACAGAAGGGCATCCCGAGGAGTCTGGGCCCCTCCTCCCCAGTTTTTCATAACCTGCCCTTCACTCCAGGATCCTGCCGCTGGAATTTTAGGATCTGGGTTGCGGGAGGTCTTGAATCCCTGGGCCACCTCTTTGAGGATGGCAAGCCACGCTCCTTTGAGCAGTGCAAAGTAGCCTTTCAATTGGCAGAAACAGATAGGTTTGCCTATACACAACTCCGACACTGGTGCTCCCATCCGTTGACCCGATCAGCAGCGCAACGCGCCCGCCCTCAGTCCCCTCGAATCTCTACCCTATGGGGCACCCCATGGAGGACCAGACCTGGGTAGACATCTGGTTGAGGACGCACTCTTCCTGTTTTTGCATCACCAACCGGGAGTGCGCTCACAAGTTAATCCTACATTGGTACTATCACCCGCTCCGCTTGCACCATTTTCACCGGGCCTTGGAACCCCGATGTTGGCGCCGTTGTGGACTCCCAGGGTCCTACTTCCACATGTGGTGGACATGTCCAGTGGTGAAGGAGTTCTGGTTGCAATGTATTTTTACAATAAAAGACATCACTCGGGTGGTGATCCCGCTGGAGCCGGAATCCGTCCTCCTGGGAGCCCCAATCCCAGGCACCTACCCGAGAACCGCCCTCCTAACAACTCTTGCTGGCCGCAAAGATCATGGTGGCGCACACTTGGAAGTCTGCTGAAGGCCCCTTGACTCTTTGGTGGCTAAAACCTTGGGACATCCTGATAGCGGAGAAAATCACTGCAGCTAAAGCTGGCCTCCTTCACCGCTTTTCAAACATTTGGCCGCCTTTCCTAGACTATGACCAGAACTTCCTGGCGCTAACCCACAAACCGCGACTGGTTGCAAGGGCCTTCCAGTCAGAGGACCAGCTGCGAACGGCTAGCGCCGACCGATGTCCAACCGGACCTTGACGAGAGCTGATCTGGGAGTGGGAGCGGGGAGGAGTATAGGAATTGCTCGTAATGTGAACTGGAGGTAATGCTTTGTCTATTGTCTGATTTTGTTGTCGTCTGCGCATATTTGCGTGGGCTAGCCCTGGTCCTCTATCCATGCGTCAACCAATCGCCACTTTCAGTTGTTGTTTTTCCACCTACAAGGTTGGTCAGGTTAGCCCTCTGTTCCATGGCACCTCCTTTTTTGAGGTGTTGCTGACTTTATCACTCCTTTTTGTGGGAGTGTTTTTATATGTCTCTAATTTTCTATTCATCTTTTACAGGGTGCCTCTTTGCTTTATGTCATACATCACCGGCCTAAAGCAATGCATCCCGTGTAGAAAGCATCTTCCATCTGTGGACTCTCACCAGGCCTGTGTTGAGTGCTTGGGAAACCATCATCTGATGAGTACTTGTGCCCTATGTGATGGGATTCAGCCGAGGTGTCTCAATCTCCTCCTTTCCATGTGCGATAGCCAGGGGGGGTACAGAATGTTGGAGGACTTTGAGAGACCGCAAAGAAGATCACGTGGAAAGAGGTGAACCGTGTCCTATAAGGTACATACTTCATCATTGCATCTCTGTACTGAAGATAAAACATCACCCTCAGTTTTGAGGTGTTCATAGGACTGTTCAGGTGAACATTCCTCTGGCAAATTCATTTTGTAGTTCTCAAATGCATGCCTTTTGATGGTAACATAACCAGTACTGTTGATGCCTTGGTATCAGACTCACCTTTTCACGACAGGCAAGGGTACATAAGTACCAAGAAGCATTACTGGGAGCTCAGGCATTCACTGAACAGGCTCACTTGATGTTGGGTTTCATCAGGTCTCTGTTAAATTCCCCTTTCTGAAGAAAGGTTTGGTACCAAATCCATCTTTGAATGAACCGGTTGAAATTGGCGTCCCCTCAGGTCCTGGTTCTTCTTGGGTACTGGTGTGCCTTGATTAGGTACTATCAATACTGCTCAAAAGAAAATGAAGCAGGAACGAAAAAAAAGCCTGCTTCAATACCGAAGACTCGTAAGAGGGAAGCATGAACGCCCAAGGTACTGGATGAGTCTACTTGTACCAAGTTGTCTGCTCTTATAAGTCTACTATCAAATTCAGAGGATTGTGATCCAAATAGTCTGTTCTGTTCCTCCAGAGGAGTTACTCTGTACTCCTGTTGGGGCTTCAAACCTTTTTATTTTCTTAAGAAGGAATTGGGGTGTCATTTAATCCTGAGCCACCATTGGCTTTGTTTTTAACGAACATTCGGGTCCCAAGACCGTTGGTGTTAAAAATCTAAAATCACTCCCCAGGGCTTGTTGGAGTGCCCTTAACCACTAATTCATCTACTTCGCAGATGAGCTCAGGGGAAGAGCACATCTCTCCAGAGCCATCATCATGGCAAAAATTAAATGAGTACAGTATTAGGCATAATGCGATGGGATCCATTTTTGTAAGTGCTGGTACAAAGAATCAAAGGAACAGCAGAGCAACAATCTCTGCAGTCTCTAGATCTGTTAATGTGGGAGTTCCACCTTTGGCGTCTTTGCCTAAGAGGCAGACAACTACTGATTATCCTGAGGCTGATGACGCAGACAGTGAAGATTCTGCTGTGTCCCTGATTTAAGTTGTATGAGAACATTTTTAAGATATTTGAAGTCTTGGTTTTCACACAGCTTCCAGCATGTCAAGCGAGACTCCTTCTGTAAATGAAGAGCTCTGTGAAGGAACAAGCTGTGGGCTAAACCTCATTCTGAATTGACCATGTCTAAATCCCTGAAGGCTAAATCTGACACACAAAGGGAAGATCCTCTTATTGTTATGGGAAATCTACTCGCTCAGTCCGCTGTTGCATTAGGCATAGACCTTAGGATTGGTCACTTTTGACCTTAGGATTGGTCATTTTTGTTGTTTTTGAACCCAAGTTAGGTTCTGAACAAAGGACACATGTGTAGCCCCAGAGCTTTTGGGGAAAATAATAACGAATTAGAGCATGTGAATAATTGTTGATATGTTTAGAAATGAGAATAATGCACAATTTGATCAGCTTCAATTTTGTTTGATGGTCCCCACTTCCAAAGGGTTAGGTTTGTTTTTGCACTGAAATATGTTTCGAAGGGATTGTGTCCTCCGACGTATTCCAGATCTTTGACAGTAATTACCACAGCTGTGCTACTTCTGAAAACTTTTTCGGCATAGGCGTCCTGCGTCGATGACGTCGATACGCTCCCTCGAGGACCTCCTTCGACGGTCGACGTCACCGGATGTTATATCTAGGATGCACGACGCCCGTAGCCTAAGTGCCGTTTTTTCAGCGAACGTGTTCGCTTCGGAATCTCGCCGCGCCTCAGTTCTTCTACTTGGTTTGCTAAAGTTGAGAAAATGTCTGTCTTCTTCTACCCCGAAGTCAGGCTTCAAAAAGTGTCGTGACTGCGGTTCCAAAATGTCCATTACAGACCCGCACGACATTTGCCTCTGGTTCCTCGGTGAAAGTCACGCCACCGATGATTGTGATGACTGCCAGTCCCTGACTTCGAAGGCCTTGCGGGAGCGGAATAAGTTGTTGTCGGTAGGGTTTCTAAAACCCGTAAGTCGAAATCCACTGGTCTTTCGACCGACGATTCGAGGGGCGACTCTCCGTGTCGGCGTAAGTCCAGGGGGGTTTCGGTTTCGGAGTGGGTCCCGCCATTCCTCTGCCTCTTCGAAGGCATTTGCGGAAGTGCCTTCACCGGTCGCCTTCCTGGTCTGAGGGCTCCACCTGACGAAACACTAGTCGCCGGCCGAATGGGATTCATTCTGCCAGCAAATGATGGTGATTTTCGAATCGCAAGGCACCGTTCCGACCCCGCCTTTGAGAGAAGCCAGCAGGGAATGAGCTAGGGCCACCGCTCGCACGCCTTCGGGCTCGGGCGGCCGGCGCGATCATCGGGAGCCATCGAGGTCCCGATCGGACAAGGGTGATCGCCATAGCCGTGCCAGGTCCAGGTCCTCGACGCCCTCGAGACCGTCATAACCTGTGAGGCCTTCTAAGAAGGTATCAACGCCATCTGTGTCATGTCCGTCGAGGGCCTCTCTCGAGGCTCCGGCTTCGAGGAAGTCGTCGACGCCATCGGCGCCGCAGCCATCGAAGGACACGCTCGGGACTCTGGCCTCGAAGCCATTGTCGAAGTCGTCGGCGCTCGACGCTGATTCGATCAGCGCCCTCGATGCCTTTTGTGGAGAATTTTCCGGAGTTGCCCCGGAGGGCTGTGGAAGCTCAGAGAAAGGCTCTCAGCAAGTCTGTGAGGCCTGTGTTTGAGCCCTACTCTGTTCCTCCTCCCAGGGTGGATTTATTCCAACCCTTGGAGTATATTTCAGAGGTGGAGAAAGGGTCTGATGAGGAGGGGGTTGTGCCTCCTGAGGTACCTGATGACCTGTTGTCCGGTCATAGCCAACTGGAAGACCTTCGTCAATCCTTACATGACGCCAGTGGTCTTGATACCTCTCCGGAGGTTGAGTTTGGCAGGCCTGAGCCTTGTACACATGCCGAATCCTCGTATAGGCGTCTCATGTCGAGGGTGACTGAGTACGTGGGGTGGTCTGCTCCACCTGTTGATTTTCTGCAGGATGATCTGACAGATATCTATCTTTGACCAAGTTCCACCCACCCACCCATTTTATATGGCTTTGCAGAGAAGGGTGGCGGCAGCTTGGACTGCTCCGGAGAGTCTCCCGGCAGTGAATAAGTCACTTCCGAAAAAATACCGTCCAGCCAGTAGTGACCCCTGCTACTTGTCAACGCACCCACTCCAGAGAGTTTGGTGGTGCAGGCGGCTACGGCCTCGGCAAAGCAGGCGGCGTACCCTACAATCCCTCCTGATAGGGACGACAAGCGCTTTGATGGTTGGGGAAAGAAGGTATTTTCTTCTGGGGGTATGGTTTTACAAGCAGCCAACTCCATTTGTGCCCTGTCAAGATTCACTCACACTGTGGAATTGTGTGTCGTTGGCGGCTGAGCAGATTTCCAAAGGGGCGCAACGGGATGGTTTTCTAGCCCTCGTGCAGGATGGCAAGGATGCCATGTGTGTATCCGTTCAGTCGGGTCTGGACATGGCAGACTGTGTCAGCCGGTCTATGGCTGCGAGCACCGTGATACTCAGGTTTGCGTGGTTGAAGAAGTCGGGGTTTGCTCCGGATGTGCAATCCCGGCTTCTCAACATGCCCTTTCATGGTGTCCATCTTTTTGGCAGCAAGGCTGACGAGAGCCTTGAGAGGTTGCAGACCTCCAAAGCTGCAGTGAAGTCTTTGAGCACTGCAGTACGCCAACCTCTGCCTTTTCGTCCTCGGGGACAGCAATGGAGGGGTGGTTCCTTTCGGTACTACTCTTTCTTTGGTAGATCGAGAGGAGCTGCTAGTCTAAGGGGCCAACGTAGGAGTACCAGAGGTGGAAAGCAAGGTACTAGAGGTGCCAAAGCCGCTCAGGCAGTTGCCTCTTTGCACTCAGACACTGCCGCCGCGTCAGCCCAGTCATGAGGCCATGTCCCAAGGTTCGCCGGTTGGGGGAAGACTGGTGCAACATCTTGTAGAATGGCATGCCATTAATTCAGATGTGTGGATTCTGGGGATCAGAGCCCACGGCTACTGTCTTCCTTTCCGGCAGCGGCCTCACGACAATCCACCGGGGAAGCTCTCTTTGAAGCGTACGGATCCGCTCCTTGCGCAGGAAATCCTGTCCCTGCTGGAGAAAGGCGCCATAGAACTGGTGCCTGTAGCGGAGAGGAACAAGGGATTTTATTCCCCATATTTTTTGATCCCGGAAAAGGACTGAGGGTTAAGACCCATCATGGACTTGCGTGGTTTGAACAAGCTCCTCAGGAAGGACAAGTTCAAGATGGTAACTCTTTCTCAAGTCCTCCAGGTCCTTCAACTGCAAGATTGGTTGGTGTCTCTAGACCTCAAGGATGCTTATTTTCATGTGCCAATTCATCCAAAGCACAGGAAGTACCTGAGGTTCGCGGTTGGCGACTCGCATTTTCAGTTTCGGGTCCTGCCGTTCGGATTGACCTCCGCCCGAGAGTCTTCACCAAGCTAATGGTGGTTGTGGCAGCGTATCTCAGGAAAGGGGGGATTCGCGTCTACCCCTACCTGGACGATTGGTTGATCAGGGCGCGCTCTCCCGAGCAAACCCTACGTCATCTGTCCGTCACCTGCCACTCCCTTCACAAGCTGGGCTTCTCCCTCAATTTAAAGGAGCCTCATGTGACACCTACCCAGCGGCTCCAGTACATCGGAGCAGTGCTAGACACATCCCTGGGGCAGTGTGCGCCTCCCCAGGTGAGGGCTCATCACATTCTGCAGATGGTGGACAAGTTTCAACGTGCCCAGAGTCTCCCGGCGTTCGAGTTCTTGAGATTGCTTGGCCTCATGGCATCCTGCATTTTACTGGTACCAGAGGCTGGCTGCGGATGAGATCTCTGCAGTGGGCGCTGAAGATGCAGTGGTCACAGTTCTCCGGCAGAATGTCGGATCCCGTTCAGATTCTTCCCTCGGTCGCCCAGGACCTTCTGTGGTGGGCGGTCAAAGAAAATCTGTTGAAAGGGGCTCCGTTTTGGCAACCGTGGCCGGAGGTGATGATTGTGACGGACGCATCCCTCACGGGTTGGGGAGCTCATGCCAACGAGCTGACAGCCAGCGGTCGTTGGTCTCCGTCGGAGTCCAGACTCCACATAATTCTGTTAGAGCTGGGGGCTGTCAGTCTAACCCTGAAGGCTTTTCTGCCGTCTGTGCGGGGGAAGAATGTCCTGATTATGACGGACAATACAGTGGCCATGCTTTACCTCAACAAAAAGGGGGGGCAGGGTCACTCCCACTGTGCAGGGAGGCGGTGCAGCTCTGGTTCTGGGCCATCCAGCAGGAAATTTCGATCTCGGCAGTTCATCTGGCCGGAGACAAACGCGGCGGCGGGCGCTGTGAGCAGGCAGAGCATGGTCTCTCACGAGTGGGAGCTGGCTCAGGAAGTTCTGTTGGAGATCTTCGCCCTTTGGGGAACCCCACAAGTGGATCACTTCGGCACCAGTGTGAACCGGAAGTGCGAGAGATTCTGCTTGTGGGAATTTCCTCCAAGAGGAGCCTTAGGGGACGCGTTCGTAGTGGAGTGGTCCTTCCCACTGCTGTACGTGTTCCCTCCAGGCCCCGTCATTCCGCAAGTGTTGCGGTGGTTCGGTTCCCGGATGATCCTCATTGCTCCGGCATGGGCCAGGAGAGCGTGGTACCCGGACCTTCTAGACCTGTCCATCTGCCCTCCACGTCGTCTTCCCTATCGAGACGATCTGCTCTCACAGGGGGACAGGGGGGTCGAGTTCTCTATTCAGAGGTCAAGTCTCTCAGCTTTCATGCTTGGTGTTAAGACGGATTTCTGAACTCTGTCCAGGCGGCGCAGAAGTTCAGAAGGCCACCCTAATTACTTGGAACAGGGTAATCTCTGGACAAGCCAGACCAATCAGGGTAGCGATCGCGGCGGTCAAGACTAGGTCTCAAGAGGGGTGAGGGTGACTGAAAGCCCGCAATGAGCACACAAAGCAAGGACACTTACAAACTACTCCAAACAGGTGTTATATTAAAAATATATACACATTTATTCCAAGGCCTTTAAAACAATGACCGTAGCGAAAAATCACAATACAAATCTAGTAAACCAACACATACCATACCAATACAATATATATACAAATACACACAAGTCTATAGCGTTAAATGCACAAAATGTGTAGTCCACCTAAAAGGGAAGGAAAACAGGCAGTGCGAAATAATGCTTAGACCCAGTCGGCCTTCAGAGGCACCTAACTAAAAGGAAGTCCAAGCCCTACGAAGAGTGGAGCCTTGTGCTCAAAAGTACCTGCACACACTGGTGCCAACTGGCAAAAAGGGGAATCTCTTCGAGGGAATCAGGCAGTTCAGTTTAGTGCACAAATGAAGAAGAACAGAGTTCCGCGACTCAAGCGCAGCCTCCACTGTGGTCAGAAGCAAAGCGCGAGTACGGAAAGGCGTGCTGTTTTGACACAGCAGGGAAAAGCTATGGGCTCCTGCAGGAGGGCGACCAGTTCCTAGCTATGCTACTCACCGGTCCCCGATGCAAGCAGACCCAGGCTTCTCCGCGTCAGTTTCAGTCGCTGGCAGGTTCAGGAGAGCAGGGGATGTCTCGTCGTGTAGATTCTGCAGCAGCAGAGTTGAGTAAAAGATGTCCCAAACGAAGTGAACCCGCACAGTTTGTTACCACAGCAGGGCAACGGAGCGACCGTGTGTATCTCAGCCAAATGTACGCTACTCACTTCAGACCTGGGAACGCCAAGTGTACGAATCGTGTGAGAGTGACAAGGACTAGAAAAACAACACAACCTGGCGGCGGTTACAGAGCAAGACTCCTGTGTAGGCTGGTCAGTCTGCTGGATGGCCCAGAGACACTTCCAAAGGCTTACGAGCAGGAGATGGTGAAGATGCCAAGAATAGCTGTTCCCGCTATTCCAAGGGTCGAAGTGCCAGTACAGGCCTTCTGGTTCGATCGGAGGTAAAAAGGGTTTCACAAAGCGACAGCAGTGCGGAGGAGCAGTCCTTCAGCGGGTCACCAGCGATTCCTCGGTTCAGCCTCGTGGTTGCAGGATACGTGGCTCCTGTATTCCTTCATTCGTGAGAACTCAGGAGATCGACATGGTAGTGGTGTTTCCAGCCCCCTCTTATCCACGGTTCCCTTCGCGCCAAAACAGAGGGGACCCAATGGGAGATCCTCTCATCAACACTCACACACCATACGTGGACCTATCACGGACCACGGTGGTCCGAGGCATTCACACCACCCTAGACTCTCTGGCACCCAGGATGTGTATTGGGACCAGACATCCCAGCCCACATCCTGGAGGCACACACAAGGCCTGTAGAAGCCCGCGAAAGCATCCTTGTTTCGCGGGAAAGTACATGCCCAAATAAGGAAGGCCCCGGGTCGGCTCGACCTGGGGAAGGTGAAGGGAGCAAGACGGTCAGCGGACAGGACAAAGGAGCCTCGTAGTATGGCCATTTTGGAAGCCAAGCCACCATTTTGGGCTAAGCGCGAGAAACGCGCTGAAAACGCCAAAAGGAGCTCAAAACACAAGAAACGATTGCTGCCACCATTCCCGTCCGTGATTCACTTGCACCGATCAGTTACAATCCAAAAAGAGTATCTGGGGCCTGTAGAAGGCTAGAGACCCAAGAGAGCAGTAACTTAGCTTACAGTGCCCTCTTGTGTCATGTTGCACGAAAGCCGCAACATGATAAAAGAAACTACGGAAAACAGCGTTTCCCGGTACTGACTGTCTTAAGGGCATGTCAGTTTCCCCGTAAGAATGGAGTGAAAGCCTAGAGGAGTGCGGCAGAAGGCTGCACTGCTCTGGCAAAGTCGAGATCAAGGTGAAAAACAACAGCAAAAAGTTTAGGGGTTGCCACATGGAAGGAAAATTACCCACAATTAAGAAATCTTTCCTAACACTTGGTATCTGAAAGGCGAAGGTATAAGGATTGGGACCTACCTGAAGACGTGATGGAGGTGTTGCTTTCGGCCAGAAGGCCCGCAACGAAATCCCTGTACTGTTGCAGTTGGAGAAAGTTCTGCGACTGGTGCAGGGTACAGAATGTGGATTCTTTTCAATGTCCCAGTCCTTTGGTTTTGTCTTTTTTGCTTTCTTTAGCCCACAAGGGCCTGCAAGTAGGTACCATTAAGGGGTACCTGGTGGTGCTGTCCATATTTAAGCGCTCGTCTGAGGAATGTTCTTATTTTAAGATCCCTTTTGATTTCTCAGTTTCTAAAAGGGCTGACTAATGTGTTTCCCCCGTCACCTTTCCAGGTGCCTGGATGGGATTTGAGTTTGGTTTTAAAGTTCCTAATGGGAGCTCTGTTTGAGCCCTTACATTCTTGCCCGTTGAGACTGTTGTCCTTTAAGACTGTATTTTTAGTTGCGGTTACTTCCGCATGCAGAGTGAGTGAGTGAGTTGCAGGCACTCTCCGCCAAGCCACCTTTCATGGTGTTCGATAAGGACAGGGTTGTCCTTAGGGTTCGTCCTTTTCTTCCAAAGGTTGTGTCGGAATTTCATTTAAGCTAGAAGGTCATTCTTCCAGCGTTTTATCCTCCTCCGCATCCTGGTAAGGAAGAGGAGAGAGGCTGCATAGGTTGGATCCTAGGAGAGCTTTGCGTTTCTATCTCTCACGGATGTCCCGGGTCAGAGTGGACGATCAGCTCTTTGTTGGTTACGCTGGAAGGCGTTTAGGTCAGGCTGTTTCCAAACCGACCATGTCCAGATGGATTATTTTGATGATCTCTGAATGTTACCTGTTGGCGGGTAAGGGCCCTCCAGTAGCCTTTCGGGCTCACTCTACTAGGGGTGTGACTGCCTCCATGGCTCTACAGAGGGGCGATCCGATTCGTAAGTATTTGCGAAGCAGCCACGTGGGCTTCTGTCTTTTGTGAGACCCTATTCCCTGGACTCTATCCATGGGAAAGATTTGGCCTTTGGTAAGGCAGTCCTCTATTCTGCAATTTGATTGGGCTTTCTAAATTGATGCAATTGTAAATTCTTTTCTCACCTCCAGACGTTGGTACTGCTTTGGGAGTCTGTCAAAGATGTGGAATACGTCTGAGGACACAATCCCTTCGAAGAACAAGTTACTTATCTTACCTGGTATCGTTCTTTCGATGGGATGTTCCTCCGACGTATTCCACATCGTACCCTCCCTACCTGCCCCTCTACAGAATTTCTTATGCGATTGCAGCTTACGTTTCCGCAAGGCTTTCTGCAGTCATACTGGCAGGTGATTGGTGCCACACGTTCTGGGAAAAAACTACAACTGAGGCTACGGGCGTCGTGCGTCCTAGATATAACATCCGGTGACGTCGACCGTCGACAGAGATCCTCGAGGGAGCGTATCGACGCAGGACGCCTACGTCAAAAAAGGTTTCCAAAGCAGCACAGCTGTGGTAATTACTGTCAAAGATGTGGAATACGTCGGAGGAACATCCCATCGAAAGAACGTTACCAGGTAAGATAAGTAACTTGTTCTTTTTGTGCATGTATGGATCTATACAAAGAAAGAACAAAAGAGTTCTTGTTTTTATTATTTACATTGCGCGGTCATACCCTCGGATAACGGGGCGCAGCAGTTACAGGTATATGCAAAGCTTAGTTACAGCAACAGGATTATGTGCATTATTATATACAAGATTATATACATAAAGATAATTACAACAAAGCATTATTATATACAAGATTATATACATACATATAATTATCACGTGATTATATAATGTATATGCACAGATATGTTTTTTATATATATATATGTATGTGGTTAATTACGTATATACACAAGTGGGTACAGTAGATATAATAAGAGGGGAGCTGGAACAGGGAGACTACGGCTAGCTTGGAGTTGAGCGTAAGTAAGAGTAAGGCAAAGTATGTACATGTAGGAATAGGGTGGAGTGCTATACTCCTCGCGGTACAATTTGCATCATGTAGCGTTTAAGAGCCTATGTTTTCAACCATAGGACAAGCTTAGACCGGAAGTTATGGTAGGGCAAGTCCATTCTGAGAGTGGGAGGTAGGGAGTTCCACAGTTTAGCTGCTTTCACTGGGAAGCTATTGCCCCCTATGGTAGAGCGATTGAAGATAGGGACAGAGAGGCAATCTTTGTAAGCTGTTCTTGTGGGTCTCAGGGAGGTCTGTCTTTGGAATCTGTCGACCAAGTAGATGGGAGCAGCGTTGTTGAGGGATTTGTGAGTGAGTGACAAAGTTTTTAGGAGAATTTTGTCCTCGATAGGGAGCCAATTATACAGTTGGCTGTGTGTAGAAATGTGGTCTCTTCTAGATATGCCTAGTGCTGCTCTGAGGGCGTTATTTTGAAGAGTTTTAATTTTACTGGTGGTAGCTTTGGTAGATTCAAGATAGAGAGCATTATAGTAATCCAAGCGGGACAGGATAAGGGCTCTGGCAATGGTCGTACAACTAGTATCGGAGAGAAAGGGCTTGGCTGCACGGATCAGTTTACACGTGTAAGCCATGGAGGATGCTAAGGAGTTCACCTGTTTGTTGAAAGAGAGGTTTGAGTCCAAGTAGAAGCCCAGCGTTTTGACCTCTTGTCCTACTTTAATACTATTGCCATCAATTGTAAAAGAGGAATAGACAGGGCCTAGTTTCTTTAGGCCAGAGGTGGTGCCCAAGATGATAAGTTCAGTTTTATCATCATTCAGGCATAGTCCATGTGTGGCCATCCTTGCCTGGATGATGTACACTCTATTCACCAAGGCAAAATCCTTTCCATAATCCCCAGAAAGCGGGAGGAGTATCTGGGTATCATCTGCGTAGTTGGTGTAGGTGAGACCGAGATGATCCAAATCATCGAAAAGGGGCTTGGTAAATATGTTGTACAGAGTGGGTGAGACGCAGGAGCCCTGTGGCACGCCACAGGTGATGGGTATAGTTTCTGCTGCTGCTGTGGGAGAAAAGACTCATGGTTCTGCCGTTTAGGAATGATCTGATCCAGGTGATAGCATCAGCTGAGAAGTGAGCGGAAGTGTTAAGGTGGGTACAGAGGACGGAGTGGTCAACTAATTCGAATAACGCCGAAAGGTCTAGGAGGAGTAAACTGACTTGACTGTTGTCTCTGAGCTTGTCAACCTGAGTCTTAAGGTCAATGAGGGCAGTCTCGGTCCCATGTTGGAGACGGAAGCCAGATTGTCTAGCTCCTAGTAGGTGGTGAGCTTCCAGGTATTTCTGGATTTGTATGTAGGCAACCTTATCCAGGATTTTTAGGAGAAAGGGTACGGTCGTAATAGGTCTATAGTTTGTTGGCGTGGCTGGGTCAAGGGTAGGTTTTTTTAGTAGTGGGAGTACCCAGGATTGTTTTAGATTTGTGGGGATGGTGCCAGAGGAGAAGGAGGCATTGATTAACTTTGTGATGCAAGGGGAGAGGTCTTGGGCAGCATCCTTGATGAGATGTGCATGGCACAGATCGCCCTGACAATTGGAAGGTTTCAGAGACGAGATGATTCTTTCTACTTCGAGTATGGACACTTTAGAGAAGTTGAAGCGGGTGGATTCAGTATCTGTGGGCTTCTCAGTGGGTTTGGGTGTAGGAGGGTCGTTTAAGGAGTCTCTTTTGCAGGAAGTTTTGTAAGGTAGAGATCTTATTGGCTAGAGCATTTTGGATCTTTGTACACCAGTTTTTCTTTGGTGCACGTATCAGGTGGCGTTAGGGGAGTCTCTATTTCTTTAAGGATAGAGAATAAGTCCTTCATTTTAGATGGAGCTTGGGATATACGGGAGTCGAAAGAGATTCGCTTTGCTAGGCAAATTTATTTTTTGTAAAGGGCTGAGAGTTTGGTAAATTTAAGTTTATATGCTGCTGAAGGGAGTTTTTTCCAGGTGGCCTCACAGTTTCTTTTTTGCTGCCTTAGGTTTTTAAGGAATGGTGTAAACCATTTGTTGGTATGCGTTTTAGGCTTGGTTGATCTAAGTTTGAGGGGGGCAATTAGGTCCAATGAGGAAGACATAATTTTATTGTATTCTTCGACCAAGGTCTCAGGATCCAAGTTGTCAGGGAGTGTGTTAAGTGTGGGGAGTATGGTAGGGATAAGTCTCTCCACAGTGATACTCTTTTTGTTTCTCGTAAGCATGGGAGGAGCCCTGGTAACTAGTGGGGGAGAAAGTCTGACAGTAGAGAGCCTGAAAGACACGAGGTAGTGGTCAGTCCAAGCTAGAGGTGAAATAGCGGTGATGTTGGCATGGCAGTTGTAGTCAGCCACCCATGTAAAGTTATTATACTGCTTATGTGAGAAAATGTAAAAAAAAAAAAGTAAACCAGCTGCTACGTGATGAATAAAAAGTACATTTGAATATGTTTGTGGACGGATCCTGCAAACCAAAAAAACAGTCTTGAGCATGGGTGCCAAGAGCAGAATATCTCAAGCTACTATATCTTTTTAAATAGCTTTTAAGCACACAGGATGATTGATGTGTTGCTACAAACGGTTAGTGGCAGGACACCTTCTCGTTTTACACTAAATGGAAAAGGGCCATTGCCATCACAAGTATTGGACAAGAATTCTAAAGCCTGGCAATCCATGGCTAAGGAGGTGTATTTGTTAGTGGGGTTGTGATTAAGCCAAATCAATGCTTCCACAGCCCTGGTGCGCTTTAACAACCGACATTGGGAGAATCTGGACAGATTTGTTGAGTAACTGACTCCAGATGCAGCAGAGGATTTTGCATATTGGGTTTCATACAGGTTAAAGGGGGCTATTCTGCATGACAATAGAGACATGACAGTCAGAGGCCAGGGCTATGAGTGGAGCAGTCGATAAGAGAAGGCCTGCTTATCCAGTTGCAACCCCCCTCCATCAAGACATTCAGGAGAAGGTCCTTGACTTCACGTTTGGTGGAAAAACATTGTTTGGCCCATTTACAGATGATGTAATGTTGAAGTGTGCCTGCAGCAATGTAGATGAGCTCCATTTCTTTGCCTCAATCAGGGTATCATCCTTAGAAGCCTTTCATACAATGGCAACTTTCTTAGGCTCCGAAGTCGATTTATACTGCTAAAAAAATGTTGGTACAGGCTCAAATCGAAGTCTGTGACTCTTGTGGTTCTTTCTTTTGTTCAATAATAAAAGGACATCTTCATATCAAGGAACACCTATCTCTTGCAGAAAGAAGGCTTTTGTACATTCTTTCCCAATGGGAGGTTTTGACTCCAGATCAGGTGATCTGGAGGCTTTAAGCCAATCCCCGGCTTATATGACCCGAACCGTTTTCATTTTGTGGAGACTTCCACATACTGACTCTACCAAAGATGCTGGCAGCTCTCCAGCCAGGAAATCGGTGTGAATAGATCCTCTGGTTTCTTACTTCCATATTCCTTTTAAGCAAGAACCTTTCCAGTTCCTGAGGTATTCATTACCATCATACATCTCTTCCCTTCATTCTGAATGCAGCCCCAAGATAGTTCACAACACTCATCATTCAGTGGTTATTGTGCACCTGCAGCTGCAGGAGGTGCACCTGTATCCTTCCCTGGACAACTGGCTCATCAAGTCTCACCTTTGCCAGGGCATTCAAAAGACTTGTTACACTCTTAACAGCTTAGGGTTTTCTATTAGTATTCTAAAATCATTCCGGGTTCCATCTGAGCACATTCAATCCGTAAGCACTGTTCTGGAGAACAACCTCAAGCACAGCCTTTCTTCTACAAAACGGACTGCAAGCTTTGCAGGAAACTGTCTTTATTAAGATGTTGAAGAAATAATCAGCCTTGTGGTTCCAAAGATTGCTTAGCTAGCAATGACAACTGTTCAGTGGCATCTCTTCAAGAATTCGCATCCCCTTTTGTAACACCTGTCCAAATTGATCCCCATTGCAGCTCATTTTCTAGAGTCGGTTGCAAGGTCTTCCCTTGTTCCCTTCTACCTCAGATCTCGGTAACCACAGACCTGTCAGAGTATGATTGGGGAGCTCATTGCTTTAACTCCAAATTCACGGTCCATGCCTGAACAAAATGGTCCCCCGCAATGTCTTAAAACTTTGAGCAATTTTCTTGGCTCTCACATCCTTTCTTCCTTCCATTCAGGGAAAGATTTTGCAAATGTTTACGACAGCCACACGCTGATGCTTCATTGTCAGGGTCCAAGCTTCCAGGCGCAGCAGTGGCACTAACCAACCACCCCCACTGCAGTCTAGGCACCTGCAAGTCTAGCCTTACACATGCCTCTGCAACTCCAGCAGGGAAGGAGGGTCAGGGAAACGTTGGTTGGATGGGTATGGGTGTTGAGGATAACCAGAAAGAGGATTAGGAAGAGGTAGTGGATGGGTTGGGGAACATGGGGTAAAGGTGGAAACAAATCTACAGCATAACCATGCACCCACATACATACATTCCCCAAAACGTTTCAACAAGCGTAAAACACGGGTTTAACCAGTAGGGCACTTAGCTCTGTTTATGAGTGCTGCCCTCCTGCCTGCACACTCAGGTCCGGTAACGGGAGCAGTTCAAATGCTGCAGAGAGAGCCTGCATCAGTGATTGCATGGTAATGCCCCGTGTGGCTCACATAAGTGCATGCAGCTATGACTGGTTAACTGCCTGGGATAAGCGTCCATGCAATGCGGGAGTTGTTTGAGGACTTTTGCATGCAAGCGTAGGCATTTTCCTAGTCGCCGGTATTGGTAAACGTGCAGTGTTCTAGAGTCAGCCGGGCATGGCTTTTTACATGCAGGTTTGTTTACTGCCCACACGTGGCTGTAACCATGCAGCTATTGGAAGCTAGCCACATGTGGCTGTGAACATGCGGTTTGTAAAAGACTAGCCGCATATGGCTATGAACATGCGGTTAATAGAAGGCTAGCTGCACGTGGCTTTAACATGCAGCGTGGTTTGCTGGCCACGCGTGGCTTTAAATGCATCCGGGCTGCATGTGGCTACTTATCCATGCAGCGCGGTGCTTGCGTTGTCCAGTGACAGTCTAATACAAATTGCCGACGCGCACCTCATACAGGGAGGGGCTTAGCTACAAGCAACAAGTTACACGCTGCACTTATCTTTCTTGGAGACGGGGGACTTTTCTACTTGGGCTATGCCCCCTGTGTTCCTCGGGTGCTCCGTTCCCCCCCCCCCCGGAGTACTTATCTGTGGTAAGCGAGGGGCCGGAATGGAGAATCCTTGGGACGTTGCCCCTTGCGTTGATCCCCGTGACCGGAGCTCTTCCTGTGCAACTGTTTGTGTCGGTTTCCTGAGTACAAGCCTGTGCTATCGCCTTGGCGCATGCGCGCGCATGTGCCACCCCGAACGTGGCCCGTAAGCTGTAGCTCCCGGCCCCAAGGGTGCTGGGAAACCTAGTCCGGAGTGCCTTTTTCCTGCAATGAGGGAAGAGAAGCCTTTTATAAGGCTGAAATGTTTTTTTTGTGTTTTGCTTCTTGTCTGAGGCCCTTGCATATGCCCCTTGAGTCCACCCCCACACCCAGACCAAATGCACTCATGCTCTGTGCCCTGACATTCATATAAACAAGCAAGAAGGGGGTGGAGGGGTGACTTGATTTATTGATCTCCTCTCGTGCTCCAGATTCAGCTGTAGTCTGTAAGAACGTCTTTGTGCTAGTTATCTATCCAGTACATTCGCTTTATCTGGAGCTTGACTTTGCCAGGGTTGGTTGCAAGAATGTCTTCCGTTTAGTCGAGGTTCTTAAGCCACTTCCAGGTATCCAAAATCCATTTGCACCCCTTGCCCCCCACCAATGTTCCCTCTAATTATTTTTCTCTAAGTGCGGAACTTGGGACCTTTCGTGCACACTTTATTTTTCCATGTGCGCAATTGACTCACGAGGTAAGCCATTTTGTGAGCATGCATAGTCAGTGAGCTACCATCTCCGAAGACTGTTTGGGAAGGAATTGCCCCTTTCAAACCACTGCAATTTTTCACTAATCTGCATAAAAGCTGCATCTTACAACACTTTTTCCAAACACATAGGTTAAAAAAATATATATTTTATGTGATCATAAAGAGAACTTGTCAACCAGTTCAAGACCTCAAGATATGCCACAGTAGCTAGCAAAAGTACTTTTGTGCAGCGAAAAATGTGTGCTTTATGTCACTGGAAAAACACTTGGGTGTATTACAAAAAAACTAATATTGCTTTTCAGGGGGCGTGGCTAACTAGCCATGGGATAAACTGGGAATCTGAGTCTCCCACCGATCCTGACATGATCCGGAGAATCCCGCCATCTGGAGGAGTTGTGCATGCCATAGAACCAGAGATATAGCCGTGTGAACCGGAGCGGCATGCAGCGCTTGCCTTTGATGCTCATTGCGACACACAAGAAATTATGCACAAAAGAAAGGAAACAAAGTCCCGAGGAAGTCACGGCAAAATGGCCACCACCCGCGGACAAAGAAACTGAAAGATACCCTTGGAGACCCTCTGTGATTCGGAACAACAACGCGATGAACCTAACTTGAACCGATCAGGCATTGCATGGCAGCCCGCATGAGATAGCTGGAGCGGAGGTGTTGGAGAGAGGGGCCGGGCCCCTGCGACACAGAGCTGCGTAACGGAGCAGCTTGTGGACTGCTGACGAAATACCGTCTGAGTGTGACATGAAGATGTGGACCGGCAGGCTGCCAGCGGGAGAGCTAAAGCAGCGTTCGAGCGCAGGCACGGGCCGAGCAAGGAGGAGAGCTCTGACCCATGCGTGCAGCTGAGCTCGTATTCAGAGGGCCTCCGTGAAATAAAGTGAGCCGCCCCCACTCAACAGGGCAAGGGGGGAAAAAACCAAAGCGAAACGAAAAACCACACAGTCATAGGGTCCGGGACGTAGTGCTTGGCAGTGAGCCAGCAGTCCCCAACGCACTGCAACTGTAGCACACGGGAGCGCAGGGAAGCCCGGCAAGCCTCATTAAAACTGAGCCGTTAAAGAAAGACTGCGCGTGGCTGTGACACTGTTGCCACTGTATGGATGCCATCAATGGATATAAGTGCACAGGCCCTTCCATTGTGAAACTGGTGGGCACGAAACTCACGCTCCAAGCGTGGCTAAATGAAATAGCTGAGGCACTGTTGGAGCCTCCTGCAGTACATAACTGCCCGAGAGTCTGGAACAGAGGACCCGCTCTGGGAGTGGAGTATATATAATGACTACCTGCACCCAACCACCAAGTCAAAGGGAACCGTATGAGGGTATAAGAAGCCAGTGTGCCAAAGGAAAGACTGCAACAGGGCACATGACTAGAGCCCACAAAATGTGTGATACAGAGGGGGCAGTGGAGTAACAGGTGCACCAGAAACAGGCGCGCCTATGCAGCCTATGACACTGCGATAAGCAGCAGCCTCAAGGTACAAAGCAAAGTGGCACCAGACACAGGGCACTGGCCCCTCACTAATGGCGCCCAGTAGCTGACCCCACAAAAAGAAGCCGGTACGAGGGCCCTTGACAATGGTGGCACACCGGGAGGATATGCCCTTTGGGGGGCATACATATGGAAGCACACGGGACATCCTATAGGCGATAGCACGTAGGTAAAAAAAAAAGGGCTGCGGAAACTCGGACCCCTGTGGAGAGGATACCCGGTGATAAGGAAATGGCATCCAAACTACCTAGGAACAAAGGGAAACAACCCACCATGGAGGACTACGCCAAAACGCCACAATCAATGGAAGGAGCCAGAAGCAAAGAGAGAAATCTGCAGACTGACGCCACACCAGAGCACAGTGATCAACAGATTTTGGAGGCGATAGCAGACCTAAAAGTTGCATGGGAAACTAAACTAGAAGCTGCCATGTCTAACCTCAAAACATCCCTCAAACTCAAGATTGAGGCAGTACAAGTGGACGTGAACCTATTGCGACAAGACGTAAGAGCGATAGCGGAGCACACGAGTGAGCTGGAGAAAGATGTCAAATCGAATACAACCACTTGCGCAGCTAATGCCTCTGAGATCCACATACTGCATCAACAAGTGAGCAATCTGGAAAATAGGGCTGAGGAGGCGGAAGGTTGGGCCCGTAGGAACAACACACGCATTGTGGGGTTACCGCAAGGCGAAGAGGGATCTAACCCCACAGATGACATAGAAACCATGCTGCTGCAAGAAATCGAAGGAGGGGCACTCGCCCAAGGATTTGCAGTGGAGAGTGCACACCGGGCATTAACACGGAAACCAGCGCCAGGAGCCCCCCCAAGGCAGATCATTGCCAAGATCCTAAATTACTGAGACAGAGAAAAAATCTTGGAACACTTCCGGAAAGGGGGCACAATACGGAGGGCTTCTGCGTCAATAACTGTGTACCCGGACTACACTATGCTGGTACAGAGATGCCGTCTAAACTTCGGAGTAGTTAAGAGAATATTACGGGAAGCAGGCTACAAGTATATGCTGATGTACCCAGCGAAACTGAAAGTCTTTCATAAAAACAGGGCAATGTTTTTGAGACCCCAGAGGAAGCCATGAATTCGTTGGATGCACAAATGACTCGCCGGGGACGAACGAACAGCGAGATGGCGGAGGCAACAAGTGAAGCTGCGAGTGTAAGGACTGAGATGCTGTATAATTAATAACAATGGGACTTGAATATAGATCCGTATATGGCAGAGGAAAGTAGGGCAGGGAACATGGACTGGCGGGACACAATGTAGCATAAATGTGGGAGACGTAGAGAATTCAACTTGCACCCCACTAGATAGACTAGTTGGGTTACCGATAGCGCGGCAACCCCCTGCTGTGTTCCTAGTAGCAGTGTAACCAGGGTAGGACTAAATGCGGGATAGCCTGAGATCCAGGGATGGAGCTGGGCAACAGTTGGAGTTGGGGCGGGTGGGGGCGGGGAGGGAGTTAGGGAAGTTGTAGTGGAGTTAGTTGGGAAACAAGCTTATATCCAAGGGCTGCTGCAAGTTAATGGGGAAAACTTGGGAGGACAGAGGGGATGGGATACGGATGACTGATGGGAGACGTTAAGATAATAACCTGGAATGTCAGGGGACTCAACAGCTATTTGAAAAGAAACACGATTATGATGTACTTGAGGAGGCAAAAAATAGATATTGCCTTACTACAGGAGACCCACCTCACAAAAGAAAAACAGGAGGTGATACGGAGAAAATGGAATGGGACCACTATTGGGGCAACGTATTCGGCATATGCCACGAAGGTAATCACTTAGATCGCGCCACATGTACCCTTTCAGTTATTGCAGTCAAAAGCTGAACCAGATGGGAGAATGGTGGTGATACGGGGAATGCTGGAAAACAGGGAGTTGTGTATTAACACATATGACCCGAACCAGGATACAGTGGCCTACTTTAAGGCCCTATATGGCAAAGTTGGCCCGAACCTGGGGGGCGCGGTCATATGGGGTGGAGACTTTAATTGCACGCTGGATCCCAGGCTGGACAGATCAGATAAACTGAACAGGCCTACCCCCGCAGCCAAAACCCTGAAGACCCTGTTAAGTGACTTCCAGCTGGAAGATATATGGAGACTGCACCACCCACATGATAGACACTATTCACATTACTCAGCCCCACAACAACTGTACACAAGATTAGATTATATGTTTGCCAACCCAGAACTTACTGGGGAGATAGTGAGGTCGGAGTATACGGCAAGGGTTCTATCGGACCGCTCACCCTTGATTCTGACGTGGCAATATCAGCCCCCCAGAGCCAAGATCCCAACATGGAGACTCTGAGCTGAAGCACTGAAAGATATGGAGTTCACAGAGGACCTGAGAGAGGAGATAATAGAATATTTTGAAAATAACACAGGAAGCCTAGCATCTGAAAGCACCCTGTGGGAGGCATTTAAGGTAGTGGTAAGGGGTGCAGCAATATCCAAATCCAAAGGGCTCCAAGGAGATATGGTAAGAGAGTTACTAAGAACGGAATCGAAACTAGAAGCAATCATGAATAAAGGGGACATCTCGCAGGAAGATGCTGGAACTATGGGCCTGCTACAACAAGAATGTGGAGGATATTGGGAAAGACTATGTAACTTAAACTATAAGAAATATGTAGAAAGACAACACGCAGGTGGTGATAAGCCAGGGAGGCTGCTGGCATGGCTATACAAACACGAGACGCCCAGACCAACGATAAGAGAGATGAAGGGTGAAAATAGCCAAATATGGGATACCCAGGAGAGTGTAAACGCAGGATTTCTTAAATTTTACCAACACTTATACGAAGATGCTGGACGGGCGAATGAGAAGGAAATGATAGAGATATTGGAAGATATCGGGCTACCCAAACTGAGCGCGGAAGAGAAAGAGAACTTAGACGCCCCCATTACACTAGACGAGTTAGAAATAGTGGTCAGACATCTACCCACCAGCAAGGCCCCGGGGACAGATGGGCTCCCCAGCGAGTTCTACAAAACATATAGGGTGGAGGTGCTCCCCCCGCTATTGGCAATGCTAAATGAGGCCTACGAGACAGGGAGACTACCGGAATCCCTGAGAGAGGCCATAATTATCCCGCTTCTCAAACCAAATAATCCTAGTACGGACTGCGGGTCGTATAGACCATTATCCATGCTAAATCAGGATAGTAAAATACTTACGGCGGTGCTAGCTAACAGACTTAGACAGGTCATAGGAAAACTCATACACCATGATCAGACAGGATATGTCCCATGTAGAGGCATAGCTGACAACCACAGAAGGCTTCACTGCGTCATAGAACAGACAGCAAGTGACGTAAATGAAGTGGTAATTGTTTCACTAGATGCAGTAAAAGTCTTTGATTCGGTGAGGTGGCCTTGGCTGATGGCGGCTCTAAAGGAATATGGAATGCGACCTGGGTATTTGAGATGGGTGAAGCTGCTGGCTGTATAGCTCGCCACTTGCCAGAGTCAAAACGGGGGCCATCATCTCGGATAAATGGCACCAGCCAAGGCTGCCCATGGTCTCCGATGCTGTATATCCTCGCACTAGAACCCCTGGCGATATACTTAAGACAACAATAGGAAGGGGTAGGGGTCCACACTGGCGAGGGGCTACACCTAATATCACTATATGCTGATGATATTTTGCTGTATTTGAGATATCCAGAAGAAAACTTGAAATACATCCTAGAAGTAATGGAAAGATTTGCGTTGTTCTCCGCATAGCAGTCAACCCCAAGAAGTCGTGTATATTTCCCCTACGGAGATATAAAGGGATTGCGCAAGATAGCCTGCCAGCGCTACAAATACCCTGGGAGACTAGAACGTTCAGATACCTAGGGATCGATATCTATCATGAGGTAAAAGATTAACACAAATATATCACAGATAAAGCAATAGCAAATTTTGAAAACAGCTTGAAGTTCTGGGAGAAACTCCCCCTGGCTATGTTGGGTAGGGTGGCACTGTTGAAAATGGTGGTATTACCTAGGCTGTTGCACTACTTTGTGAATAACCCATATATGCTGCCCAAAACGCTTTTTTGGTATACTACAGAGTTTGTGCAGAGGTTTCATCTGGCACAACACCAGGAATAGGATTGCCTTATGGAAGTTACAAAATACGTATGAGAGAGGGAGCATAAAATTACCTAACTTCGAGATATACTATCTGGCCGGGCAGCTACAGTATGTGGCCAAGTGGCTGTCTGAAGATAGAACGGCAGAGTCCACACTGCTGAAGTCTGTGCACCATTCTTTCTGAAAGAACTGATATGGCTGCCCAGAGCAGAGTTAAAAGGGAGATCGAAGCTGTTAGACTTGGGATGGAAGATATGGCGAAGGCTTGTCAGATCAAGGAGAATCCGACTCAATGCTCCGCCCAAGTGCCGCTAGTGGCGCTGAGGGGAGCGGATGAACTACTAAGAAAGGCGATACGTAGACACTGGGAACCGGTCGGCATAGCAACACTGGGGGATGTGTGGCAGGATGGGAGGGCAGTGGAATTTAAAACACTAATGGAAGAAACTGGAGTACACCCCGGGCAATATATTACCTATATTAGATTGGTAAAGCAGATAAAAGCCTCATGGTCCCAAATAGAGCTAGAAGACCAACCGGATTCAGCCATAGAGACAATATACAACATCTCGGAAGGAGGGCATGAGGTCTCTCGGATTTATGAACTGGTAATGCCTAGGGTAGGGGAAGGAGGTGACCCAGCTAAGACCAGAGTGGGAGGAGGACGCTGGGGAGCCCATGCAAGACGGGCAATGGAAAAGAGCGCAGAGGTACCACAAGAAGGTGTCCACGAATGCGAGATTACAACTGATACAGCTATACGTAACCCATAGGGTATACATGACCCCTCAAAAGATAGCCCGATTTAAGAGCACAGAAATACAAACATGCCCCAAATGTGGAGAAATTAATGCGGGGATGATACACATGTTCTGGGCATGTCCGGAGATTTCGAAATTCTGGGGGGAGGTTACCTACCGCTTCGCTGAGAAAGGTATTAATTTGGATGTCAAATTGGTGTGGGCATGTATGGTGGGAGGATTCACCAGACCAATTAAAATGAAGCATGTGTGCAAACTTAAGGACCTGGCTTACATTCTGGCCAAACGTAGAATAGCTATGGGATGGAAAGCGCGCCAGAGACCTAAAATAGAGGTGTGGTGGCATGACCTTCTGAAATGGGCTAAAGCGGAAACGGCGGCATGGTATGAAGCGGTTCATTGGGGGGGGGGGACGGAGGAGGATGAAGCGGGAACACTGATGGCTTGGAGACAGCTAGTGGCCACTCTACCCGAACCCACCCGAGCCAGCCCAAGGGAACTAGATACCTCTGGGAGCACGGAAGGAGGGGTGCCCAAGAGGGAACATAATCAAAGGAGCCAGAGGAGTAAGCTCGAATTATGGAGGGAGGGAGGGAATGGTAGTGGCAGACACATGTAAACGCATATTATGTTTGAACGCCTACAATTTCACTGTCGGGTGTGCGGTGTTTTGTAAACTAAATAAAAACAATAACATTTAAAAAAAAAATTAAAAAATTGCTTTTCTTAGCTGATGTGGCTATCAAAAATCAGACCGGATACAATATTTGCAGATGGAATAAAAGCAACGAAAAGGAATGTGTTAGAAAACATGCCAGTAGGAGTTCATGTGCCACTTTAATGAAGTCATTCAAGGGCCATGAGAATATGCCTCCCGTGAAGTGTGCAAGGATAATTGCGTCAGAATAACTGCACCGCAGAATATGATGATCAAAATTCCCTATCTTCTACTTACTATCCACATTATGTTGTCCTGTGGGTTACTCAAAACCAGCCTTACAGCTTAGAGACCTGTACACCATCCATTTTTAATCCCTAAAAACCAAAACATTTGCCAAATAAAAATGGGAAACAATGAACACATAGGAACCAACCCGTGGCTTCTGCCCACAAAAGTCACTGATATGTTTTCAAATCAGTGATCAGCAGAGCAGTGGTGTAGGAAGGAACTCTAATAATATTTCTGACCAATCTCGAGACGAATTTTATGGGCAAAGAACATCTTTTTTTAAAAGCATAAAGTATTCCTGTTGGCGAAGCTAATTACTTCTTTACTCCCTGAAAAATCATTTCACTCTAAGTAGGAAGCAAATTCTTATTTGAACCTTGCTTGTAACCCTGACATAGGAAGTAAAATGACAGGGCACATAATACTTTGCACACATATTTAGTGCCTCACCATGATATTATATGCATTTTAAGAAAATGTCATGAATCTGCAAGTTCACAATTATTTTTAAAAGCGTACAAGATTGCAACTTATTCCACCCTTATGTTGTTCGGTAGGATTATACATCTAATAAGTGAAATCATTATTGTATAACATTGAATTACAATATCATTTGTTAAGGTATATACCCAATGCAACTCTGAACACTTAGAAAGGATGCAGATTGTGTGAAAAGCATTCTACTGTCTGAATATCTGTTTCCATAATACTATAGACGAGTAATACCTGGCATAGCCCATACCCATTATCCGTTGCAGGCCAAGTAAGTGATATTGCAATGTTGCCCGCCACTTATAGGGTAATGTTAGCAATGCTAAAGTAGGAGACTCTGAGCATGCGATTGGTCTAGTCAAAATTCTTAGAGAGCAAATTAATATTTGATTTTTATAATACGTTAATGTGCAAGGGACCACTTCAAAGCGCTTGCGTGTCATATGTACTAAGAATAGGACGCATGGGATGAGCTTACACGTCCAAGTAGCCTGTTTACCTACAGTCAGTATCCAATATTTGAGATAATTAGGTTACATAGCGTGGGTGATGCTTTTATTATTCATATTATTTGTGTATTTAATGAGTGCGGACTTGGCTCCGGGAATCAACAGAGTGCTTTACAATCGTATGGGGATGAACACAGTGAGGGAAACAGACAAGGGAGTGGGAGCTAATAGGGGAGGGCAATGGCGGCCAATTTGCAGAAAGAGATCTACAAGCAAACAGGGAGGAGACGGTGGGGGGCAGATCAGAGTCTCTGGTACGATGGGGAGTGGAGAGTGTGTGGACCTATGTGTTACGGAGGAGCCATCCTTGAAGAGGAAGGTCTTGAGCTCTTTCCCGAACTGTAGCAGCAATGTGGTAAGTCTGATGTTGATGGTAGGAGGTTCCATCTTGGAGCATAGTCGGAGAAGGCTGTTCTTGTTTTTTTCTTCCTGCACCATCAGAGTTCAAACCTTCCCATTTCCTTACTTCTGGTGGATTGCAGGCCTCTGGAGATGCTGAGTTTCTCAGTGAGGTAGCTTGGGGACTTCAGGGTGACAGCCTGGTAAGTGATGCAACAGGATTTGAAGATGATACAGGCTTACAACGGGAGACAGTGCATTTAGAGGCGGTTCAGGGTTGAATTTCCAGAGTCCTTTTATGAGTCGTGCTGCAGCATGCAGGACACATCTCAGGGGTGCCAGGGTAGTCGCTGGAAGGACATCCAAAAAGGAACTTTTTATAAGGCACGATGAATAACCAGTTATACAGCAAATGCTGCTTGCGTTTCTTTCTTAGGGCAATTTTATCACCAATCTGTAGACGGCCTATAATACGAAGATCGGCTCTAAAGATCATCTTTGCCTCTCTCAGATCTTTATTTGGATAATCAATCTCTTGATATCTCGTCTTCCACCTGTCTTGGATTTCATTTGGGAGCTCAACAAAACAATGTTGTAGTCTACCCTAAGTTTCTAGATTCCAGGGCGTTTTTATACTGAGCCGTAACCTTACAGACCTCTATTGGGAGTATTCGTAATCAGTTGCCAGCCTGATTTATGTGCATTTCATCTCCTTTCAGATCATCACATTTCCGTTTCTTACCTTTTGAAGGTAAGACTTAACAGATAGTGGTCGCTATTTACCATCGGTTTAATGTTTAGAGACTGCAGATATTTGAGAAGACCACTGGATACAAAATGTTAGTCCAGGTGGGATTTTCCCGCAATATCACCTCTTAGCTGCCCGTTCACCATACAAATGCTCTTTTAACTCTGATACCCATAGAGCCGCTTTTTTAGATAAGTAAGTCCTTTTGTAGCGGTGCGTAAGTGGTGTTGTCCGGTGTTTGCCGGCGTTTGCTGGAGTCTACACTTTCAAAGAGTATCTGCACGACGATGAAGGGGCACTTACCGGGAGCAGCTGAGGATCACTAGACAACAAGGGCGAAGTTGGGCTATAGAACAAGACTCCAGGTGAGATCACCTTTAAGCTCTCCCCATATTTACATTGCCCGCGGCTGTAAATGTGATCCAAAGACAGTCGAAACTAATATTTAATACCTGTGAACCCAACTTGTCCCAGGTGCGGACGGAAACGCCCACAGATGGGCTGGGCAGAAACGAGGACTCTGTGCAAAGGAAGGATACTAACAAGCCCCTATTGGTAACAAACGAGCAAGTGGTTAACAGCAAGGTTGCTACAAGCCAGCCAAAAGTCCTGGAATTAGGTACGGGTTCAGAAGGGTATTAACTTTGCGTACAGAATTACCCAATTCATCAAATAGAGGCGACGTCGGTAAACCTCCAGCCTTTGGAAAAGTCTCTGGCAGAGGAGAATTCAATATGCATCGGGCGGAAGAAAGATCTGTGTGAATCTGCCCAGAGACCCACAGAACCGCCCCATGAGAGGAATATGCTGTCAGCGTACACGAAAAGTCCTAATGTAAATATAGGAGGACAAGAAACCTCTGGGGTGAAAAGCATGGAATGTGGGAATGAAGAGGTGGCAAATTATAACATCAGCCTCAGAGGAAACCCTCTGGCCGGAGACAGAAATCCGAATAGTCTCGAGGGCAAGGAGGGGATAAGGAGAGTGAGCCCAGTGGGGAAGAGGTGGCCCACTTAAGTCAGGAGACAGCAGTAAAGGTAGTGGGCTCACGTGAATCCCCCAACTTTCACTCGAGACAAGAAAAGGAAACAGAGGTGATGAGGAGAAAGATCTGCTTTCCCCCACGTCAACAGATTGGGAGATGGTCCTAGATCGTTTGGAGCCTCGGGACTTGAGAAATAGAGCCCAAACTAACCTCACTGATATCGGCCCCAATAGGAGAGTTTAACAGAGAATTGGACCTCAGCGAGGCAGGAAGCCTGGTCTGGGAGGACCTGGATGAAATGGAAGAATTAGATGAGTCATTCCGGCGGCCTGGAAGAAAAACCGATCCAGAGGGAAGCAACTTGCACTTCCAATATTCAACCCTGGTAGGATAAGGGGAATTGGGCAGGGAGGCGGACCCTGAGGATCGGTCCAAGGGTGAGTTACAGTGGGAGAGACTCACTGCCAGTAGTGGCCTGGATTGGGGAAGAGTCCCCACCCAAAAGGCCTACCAACAATTCTGCTAATATGGATTCTGTGCAGCATTTAAAGGATCCAAGTAATTCAGCGTTGGCCGAAAAACTAATACAAGACACATCAGCCCTAACAGGAAGGATAGTCCGTGAGAAACGCAATAGCCTCTCGTTCATGAAAGAGAAGATGGTGGCGTTAGACAACAAATCCGCATTTTCGCCACAAAAGTGGATGAAAAAAGGGAGAACCGACGAGGCCTTGAGGACACTCCTGCTGGCTTACCAATGGAACAAAGTCACTATACTTTGGAGAAACAAGGGAGAGCAGGCTCTTCGAGGGTGCAGAGTTCCTCTGATAAGACTAGAGGCCTGGAAACAAAGGAAGAAGTCGAGGCAACTGAAAGAAGGATGCTTGAAAAGGCGAAAGAGGAAAGAATGGACGAACTAGCCCATACTCAAAATACAGTTATGGCTGCTTTGACCATAGCAGTTGCCCCTTTTTTAAAACTAAGAGTATAAACGCCTCTCTACAGGATATCCTTACGGTGAAAGCAAAGAAGAATGCTCAGCTGCTAGGATTAGAGTGTTTTACGAACAAACTTGAACAGAGATTAGACAAAGAAGCCGAATTAACCAATGTATGGCAAAACAGTCTGTGACATGGCTAGAAGAGAGACAAATGACACATCTATATTAATGGAGGCGGTTTTAGAGGACTGTAAGTGGATGAGAAGAGCCTATAAAAAGGAGGAAGGATTGTTGAACGTACAAAGGAGCTTGGAAACTTCTACAGTTGAAATAACCCACAAAGAAAAGGATATCTCTAAGCCTACGGCCCATGGAAACGCCATTGCAACGGGAATGGGAGAAAAAAATATTGAAGCCCGGAAGATGAGCCTGCCGTTGCAGAAAAAGAGTAAGAGCACACTTCAGCTGACTGAAGTCGCCAAGATTAACCCTAAAGAGACGGAAGGCTTTGAGGCTACACACCTGCAAAAATCAAGATTTCAAAAAACGAACTTCCCGATTTTTCCAAGGCACCATCTCAATGGAAAAAACAAAAAATCTAGATGGGAAGGGAACTCCTCTGCCTCAGAAGGTAAATAAGAAGGTTAAGAAATGAAAAAATATAAAATGAGTGCCAAAAAGGAAAGTAAATGGATCAAGAGCATTTTTAAGAAACGCAAGAACCCCGCAAAGATTGGAAATGACACAATGTGCTAAGAGGACTAGAAGAGAAATTACGATGACTAAAGAGTCTTCTGAAATGCATGTGTTGGGTGCAGAATCTGAAGCATCTTTGAGCGACCTGAAAAATCAGGACGAGGAGGAATTGGAAAACCTTAGCTCCTCGGAGTGGGATGAAATTGAAAAGCGGGTCCGGGACCTGACAATAGAACCAAGCAGAGAGTTGATACAGCTGAAGAACAAGGAGAGGGATAGTCAAGCCTACAGTGAAAAAGTTAAATCAAAAGAGAAATGTACAGCTTCTGCCCGGAGTGAAAAAGAAAGCGGAAAAGGGACCAAAGAACGGAAATGAAAAAAAAATAATTAATGATTCTCAACATAGAGCGAGTTTCAGACAGTGTACAAAATACGACTGGAAAGAATAATGAAAGACTCTAAGGAGATCCTCCTAAATAGAGAAAAAGTGATGGTCTTTCGGCAGATCCCCTCAATAAGATGCATATCAGACAATATGTCAATAGTGGAATTCGTCAATGAAGGAAGGCTGGATTGGGTAACTCTACATCTGAAATTGCTTATTATTAAAGAGTCACTATTGGAGGCGAGAGATAAAATAGCCTTGTTAGGTTATGAGATGAGCAAATTTAAAGATCGGGATACGAATCCCAGTCAGCCTGAGAATATCTCGAAGACCAGGGGTCAATTAAAGAAAGTGAAAAGCACCTTAGAAAATGGAAAGGTGGATGACAAAATACATGACAAGGAGAAATGATCTCCATTGGGGATTGAAATGAAGACCAGAGGCAAGGAAGCGAGGAAACCCCCTATTAAAAAAAAGCAAAAAACTAATTTGAAGGGTAAGATTGAAGAGGAACAAGATGGCTACATCCCCTCAGAAGAGCAGAGGAAAAAGCTAAGAGTTACCATTGACAACTCTAGAAAGCAACTGAAAGTGATAAAACCAATACATCAAGGGGGAGGAAAGACTCCAGATTGGTCCTTGGTGGCAGGAGCTCTTGCAGCGACAAAGAAGCAGTAGAATGAAAGAAAGGAGGACCTCGAGACTCACCTGTGCCTCATGGAATACACTGGGGTTTAAACAACTATACTCTGGAGAGGTCGATACCCTTGGGCAATATGAAATCTTGTGTTTGCAGGAAGCGTGGATAAAAAATGAGCCACTTTGCGAGGGGTATGAAGTCTTTGAATCCAGCTAGGAAAGGAGAAAAGAGAAGGCCATAGCCAGGTCGTTTAACTCTGAATTGACACTGATTTGAAGGTAGTTGAACATTGCACTCCTAATCCCTTTGTCCAGATATAAAAAATTAGAAAACGGCTGGAGAATCAGGAACTTAAAATACAAATAATCAATACATATTGGAGCGTAAATATGTGCTCAACTGATAAATATATAAAGGACATAATGAAAAAAGTTGACAAGTCCATGTTAGAGGAAAAGAATCAACTAATTATGATATGTGGTGATCTAAATATCAAACTTTAAATAAAGAGGGGAATCCTAAAACTGAATCCCAGTTGAAGGGACGAGCTCTACGTTGGTCAAATGAAATGGAAAAACGAGCCATGAAGATGCTAAATGGTCTGATAAAGGGGGACCTAGATGGAGCCGAAACTTGGTACAGGGGCACAAGTCGTGCATGTTTGGACTATTGCTTTGTATCTGGAAACACTCTGCAGTGGATTAAGTCTTTCGAAGTTCAAAAACAAACTGCAAGTGACCATGACTTACTAAGGATTGAAATGGAGCTCCTAGTAACAAAACAGGGGAGATCGAAGATGGACCCAGTAGAAGTATCCTGGGGAGGAGCAAGCTAAGAATAAAGCAGAAAGAAATACCGAAGCTAGCCAAGAGATACCAAAGCCACGTGTCTGATAATCCAGAGGGAGTGGAATATAAATGGCTACTAAAAATTGGAATAAAAGAAGATACAAGTAGGTAAACAACATTGATCAGGATCCACGCTTATGATAAGGATCTGGTGGCCAAAAAGAAATATAGATCAGACATTAGAAAGCAACAAACAAAAGAAGACCGGAACAAACCTGAAATGATAAGGAAATGTAAACAAAATTATAAGAATTGGCTCTGTGCTACCTGGGCGAAAAGAGCTCAGTGCGATGCTGAGAAAATGTTGGCAGTGGTTTGCGCAAGCAACGCAAGAAATCTATGGGACATTATCAATAAGGGAGATGATTTCCAAGCAGCTTTCGCAACAGGACAAGTCTCGGAAGAACGCTGGGTAGACATTATAAGGCATTATTTAGGAAGAAGCAGGCTATGAAATACCATGGGAGAAGTAAAGAGCAGAAAGTGTGGATGGTGAAATTTGACTGTTCAGAAATAATATGGATGATCAATAAGTTAAGTTCTTCAAGGGCAGCGGTCCCTGATGGCATTTCGAATTGCACGTTGAAGGCTAATCAGGACAGCTGGGGAGACTTAATTGACTTACTATTCACCCAAATATTAAAGACTCGGTCCATACCATCGTCATGGAACAATGCAATAGTTGTACCGATCTAGAAAAAAGGAGTTTGTGGGGAACCTAGTAATTATAGACCAATTTTTTTGTTAGATTCTATAGGTAAACTATTTGCATCATTACTACTGAGGGACCTAAAAAGCTGGGCAACGAAGACAGGCATACTTGATCCCCGACAAACAGGTTTCATAAGTGGAGTGGGAACATCATTAAATCTTTTCATTCTGAATCTGTTAAAACATGCACTGGAAACAAATGCAAAAATCTACCTATGGTTCATTGACTTAGAACAATCGTTCGATAGAGTTAGCCGCGAACGATTGTGGGCAAAACTGAAGTGGTAGAAGTGCCCAAAGGACCTGCCTGAAGCTATCAAGGCTCCATATACGGATACATCAATACAGGTGAGACTGTCAAGAGATGGGTCCCTCTCGAGAACAATCTACACTCATGTGGGTCGTAAACAAGGGTGCACGTTGGCACCTTTCTTATTCGCCCTGTATATGTCTGACATGGAAGAGTCACATAGGAGCATTAGAGCATTCCCACCTAAAATGGAAGGAGGAGTGATTCCATGGATCCTATATGCGGACGATCTGGTCTTTATTGACCAGACAGCGATTGGACTACAGAGACGACTAAATGCATTTAAAGACTACCTGGATATAAACGAGATGAAGGTGAATGTGAAGAAATCGAAGATATTGAAAATGAGGTCAGCCCGCGGCATCCAAAACAGAGTCTTTAGTTGGACAGTTGGACAATCAATAACCAGAGGCTGGAAACGGTAAACTCCATAATCTACCCAGCAGTACGGATTAATACAAATGTAAACGAGCAAGGCCAATATCTGCTGATTAAAGAAAAATTACGAAACTAACAAACCAGGGGAGAGCATAACATAGACGTTATGGAACCTTTTCATTGATTCCAATCCTCACCTTTTTATAAAGAAAAGATGGTGGCAGTCTTGAAATATGTGTCGGAGTCGCTATTAAATTTGTCCTGGAGAAGATGGGGGGAGTCTGTGAGCCCTTCTTTTGGAGAAAGATACTGAAGCTGCCAAATTCCCCGTCGGGGAACACAATACGATATGAGTTAAGACTCCAATCGTTGACATCAATGGTCATGTGGAAAACCATCTCTCTATATCGAAAATGTCTAATGGCATTATCACCAGTGCCATTTGAGATTTTGAATAATTCAATGGAGACAAATGGTAAAAGTTTGAAGAGGTGGAATATGCGATGTAAAGAATATTTGAAGGTAAATAACATTGAGATAGAAGTTTTGACAACTAACCCCAATAAGGCAAAGAAGATCTTGCAGGAAAGAGACTGGATGAAAACTTTAGATTTGAAGAGTAATAACAAACTCTGACCCAACATTACTTGGGAACTGAAGAAGTTAAATCTACCACCAAAATATGGTATCGGGTAATATTATCCCCATTATCCGTATATAATATCGCCGGGAAAAGGTTGTGGCGATATTATATGGGTGACCATATATATGGGGACAGGGGCAAAAAAAAGGGGTTGGGGGTGCGGGGGTGTCCCCCTTATGTCCCATGCAATAATGTCCCCACAAAAAACGGGCATTTTTCGGCGAAATATTTGCATGGCGATATTTTTTACATTATTACATGGAACCCAAAATATGAGAAAATTCCCATCGGTCCATTACAGAGACCTCCTTATGCGATGTAGATTAAATATCCTTGCGTCAAGAGAGGTCCTGTTAATGAGAAGACCGATCCAAACCCAGGAGGTGATGGGTCGATTTTGTAAAGACCATGATCAAATAGAGACAATCAGACATCTGATGTTAAACTGCACATCTCTCACTGAATTAAGAACGAAATTTCTGGGTGCCTATGTCCAATCATGTGATTCGAAGTGTGAAGATGAGTGGTGGGAAAGGATAATGATGTCAGAGAAAATTGGAATAACGATAGCTGCCCTAAAATTGGTGGAGACGCTGTTAAAGGACAAGGATTCATGAAGGAGAATATTAATGGACTAGCCAACGGATACATTGGACATATTGATATGAAAGTACTTATAAGTACTAAATGGAGCAATGTTAAAGATTTAAAACAAATGTATTAACCAATAAAACATTAAATAAAAAAATGAAAAAATAAGGATGCCCTTGGCAGCCCAACCCCCATTTTGTCTATAGACCTTATTAAGATACCCACAGATCACTATATGGGGGTTCTTCAACTCCACCCAACAATCAATTATAAGTTGAGTAACAGTCCCCACGAATTCATCTTCCCCAATCCCTGCAGGCTTCCAGTACAGGTTGAACAGAACTAGTAACTATGTGCATTTGCCAGGAACCCTCTCCCAGTTTAATAGCACCAGCTGAAGAAAGGGGTTTGGGTTCCTCGTTTCTAGAATCTTAAGGTTCCGCCCCAGTTTCACTAACGTCAAAAGGCCAGATGAAGGTCTTTCTGCTGGTCCTGTCTGGGCTATGTTAAGACAAACTTCAAAGCCCTCACAAATCGAATTGGAAGACAGCCAAGTTTCCTGCATGCATATTATGCCATAGTTTGAGAAGTTCAGTCCTTCCTCATTGAAACGATGCACAAAACCTCTGGTGTTCAACGAGGCCATGCATAGAAAGACGCCTTTCTGTGACTCAGAGTTATAGACCCTGGCCTTGAGCCAGTGAGTCCTCCAACCAAGACCAGTCGGCCGGAGACCCGGTATCTCTACTTCTTTCCTGGCTCATCTTCACCATTCTTTCTTCACCTTTAGCTTGATCAAAGGTGACTTTCAGATTTGTTACCACTTCCCCTGCCAACAAAGGGCGGTTGGAATCTTGTCTTGGTCTTTAAGAGGACACTTTTGGACCATCCCCAGCTCTTGAATCAAGCTCATTTACGAGAATTCCTCCCGGCTACCTGGGGACCTGAGACTTGAGTTGGGAGCCATCAGATAACTCAAATCTCAGAGGAAGTCAGTCCAGAGAAGCTTCCAAGAGAGCATTTCTCATCAATATTAAGTGCAGATGCAGCATCACCCAATCTAGGCGGCTTACGGTTACAAATGCCACAATTTTAATGTCCTCTGAGCAAATGAATCTGAGTTTAGGCGAGCAATGCAGCAATTCTAGTTTCCTATTCATGATAAGGCCGTCTCTCTCAGGAATCAGCCTCTCCATTGAGACTTGTATTTACACTGGAGCCTGAGAACTCGACGCCCCATTAGTGTTACCTTCTTCTCTTTGCCCTATGGTAATGGAGTATGATTGCTCTTTTGTCTCTATCACTGATTGTCTCTTTTGTTCCAGTGTTTGAAAGAGGGTACATCCACTACCCCCAGCTGTTTTTACCCGAGTGCAGGGGTGGGGGTCACGGGGGTGCGAGGGTTTGCAGGTGTAGCTTAAGTTGGGCCAGTCTTTTTCCCTGAAACAAACCTTTTGGTCCAATTCAAATGTTAAATCACTTGCGTCTTCAACCTCCTTGTTAATCTCATCCTAATAGGTTGATAAGTTAATCAGCAGGAGGGTGTTTTCATCCATTGCATTGCTTGTGTCTGTATTCTCTTTAGATGCAACCTGGGGCATAGCTGCTTCTCTGGAGCTTTCAGGGATGCGTTTATCTAAATTCAGAGTTCTTAGAAGCGTATGGTTCCTCATAAAAACTCTTGAACCGTTGGATGTAATTTTTTTGGACAACTATTTTTATTTTACTTTTTGCTTCACAACCGGTTTTAAACCTTGGTCACCCATACTCTGGTTTCCAAAGACAGGCTAGAGCTTACTAATTTTTTTTTCTGAGCACACTGCAATGCAGATTCATAGGTACTACGCACGTGTTCTGAATTTCAGTGACGGATCCCACTAATTCCGACCAAACCATTATAGGTTGATCTTGGATAGGTCCCGTCCTCGCTTGATCATGTTTTTTCTCCTCCCAGTTACCTTCAATTACTCTCCTCAAGCTGGGATTATGGAATAGGCAGGGTGGCTCAAGCGGAAGATGCCCCCTAATTGCCATTGGAGGCAGAACATTAGTGAGAGCCCTGGTCAAGGCCCCTTGATCACTAACTCCCATCAGCTCTGGCTCATGAAATCCCTTCTGGTGTCTCAACCATTTCAGTATTTCCAAAATTGAAGTCATTAAAGTGGTTTTCTCCGCCTCCTCTCCTCTAGCTAGATCAAAATGTCTGGCTTGCCATTGGGCTGCTAATTCTGCTTCATTATCAAGCCTTGACAGTACTGATCCTGAAAAGGATTCCAGAAAAATAAGATTGGTGTGAATCATCGCTAACATAGTAGCCTTGTCCTTTGTTTCATTCAGAGTCTCGTACAGTTTTACAAAGGGATGCATTGTCAAATTCAAATCTGCCATCACCAAGTTCTGCAGTTGGATGTGGTCTATTCCTCCGGAAGGTAATGCTTGATGTAAACGGTCCATTCCTCATAGGAGTTAAGCTCACTCCGGATTCAAGGGAGGATTTTGAAGATGAAAACTATTCCTGAGCCACACTTGAATTTGGTGCCTCTGGAAACTGAGTCATTTTAGCGATATTATTCTTTGGCGTCGTCTTTGTGTTTGAATCAGTCCTCTCCATATTGCCCCATACTTAGTGATTTATTGGTTTGTTCCCTAGCCTTGATGTTTTAGTGATGTGCTGCCTCCCTTCGGGGAATACGATGGACTTTGGAGTAGAGCAGTTAGTGGTGACGAAGTCACTGAGCCTTTCCTGGTTTAGTCTTGTAGAGTTCAGTTTGGCGATGTTCTGGCTAACCGCGCCGCGAGAGCTGAGTGCTGGTGCTCCAGAATGTCTGCTTGCAAAAAGTAAATGACCGTGGGGGTGGGGGGAGAAGGTGGATAATGGGGGGGGACTTCATTGTGATCTCTGGGGGCCGCGGTGTACGGCATACTCTGGGGAGTCTAGACGGTTAAAGGCCACCTCTAGATTAGCATTATCTTGCACAAAGTCTAAGTCCTCCATGACCACGTTTCCCGTGGGATCCACCCAAGCATCTCGATTATCCTGTGAGGCTCGCAGAGGGAATGGTGAGGGATGCAGGGAATGAGGATGGGCTCTGATTCCCTCAGGATTGATTGGGACCGTCCCAATCGGAGGAGCCTGAGAGCAAGGAGTCTGTATGCTCTCAAAGCCCCCACCTTCGGGAGACCTAATCTCCGGCCCCCCTTCCAGCAGTAGAGAGCAAGAGCAGACTCTCTCCTCACAAGGACTGCACACCTCAGCTGCATAGCTCATATCTATATTGTGCTCATTTGTCTAAATACAAAATCAATGTGTTAATGGCAAACTAAGCTTGATTATTTAATCAATATATAACAAATGACTAGCACCTTTTTTAAATTTCTGAAAAACAATTGTATTTGAATTTACTCTGTATGAAAGACATACACAAACTGAAATAATTGATGAAGTGAACATATATACTTTGAGACATAAATCTTAAAACACTAAGCATTACATTAATGTATATCAACACTATTCTACACATGCAAAGGCATTTGAGTTCTCAAATGTTACATATATATGAAATGTACACAAAGGTGAAAGATCGAAGCACCCAAAGATTGAATCCTATTGTGATTAGATCTCAAGTCTAATACAGGACTACCAGCATAAGTCATATTTGAACTGAAATGTTTTTTAATCTTTCGGAGTATCTTAAATGCATTGCCTTCCTTTGGGACCAAAATTGGATCTAAACAGACTATGCATGCGTGAATCGAATACCCATATCTGTAAGGGAATATTAAAGGAAGATAAATAATTTTGGATTGCCTAAAAATTATTGAGGTGTGGTAGGTCAGAATCGGGAGAAGGACAAGGAGGCATGATTTTCACAACTTTGTTCTCTTCAAAGAAGGAAGACCTAGTCTTTCCCTAAACCGGTGTTGCTAGTCTCTCCTCTTTGTAAAGGATGGTCCAAAGAGGTGCTTGTCAGGAGGTCAAGATGGCTAAATAAATGCACTGCTTTGTCCCCAATCTTATGCTAACCTAGCTTGTTTCCCTGTTCCTCAAAAAATAATCAAAACCTGCTTTGGCTCATTTCCTGACTAAAGGGGTGATTGCAGGCTTCTGAACCCCACCCTTGTGTATCTTTACCATAGGACCATGCCTAGGTGAACAGTCCCAAGCGTGCAATTTGTGTACTGCTAGTGTCGTCATGGCTCCAACAAGGTTTTTCTGCCTCTCGTCCCACTCTGGTCTCCTCGCCAATGTTGGGAAGGAAGTGGTCTTCCCCCACCCCCTAGGCACAACCAAGGTATATAGGCCCATTGAGGCGAAGGGGGGAGGAGGCGGCCTCTCCTCCCCCGTACTTGTGCGAACATATAGTATATAAACGAAACGTATAACATCGCTTGTGTCCCGGCATGAAGACTCAATTTTGCATTAGGCACTTGCGCCATTTTCTACTAGGCCCAAACACCACCACTCTGCGCGACTGCGTAAATCACATCTCCGGCCTCTCGCACAAAGGAGTCAAGCCATTAGCACATCAGGCCAGCTCCACACAAGCCTTGTTCTCACGGCAGCTCATCCGATCCCTGTCCTCTTAATGTTGCAAATCTCTAGTAGTATTCTGTCACAGAATGCGCTCTGCGAAGAGCGTAGGACAGAAAAGGCTGCAGCATGAATAACCATCCATCTCCACTAAACCGCCTGTGCCCCCTCACCCTCAACCCCACCAGGCCAGAGCTCACCAGCCCTGACCCCCCCCCCCAACCCCTCCAGTCCCTTTCATGATAGGAATCTAACCCCCTTGCCTTGACCATTCCAGAACACCCACCCTAGGCCTAATCCTGAGTAGCAATATATTCTTCCTATAACAACACATGTCTGTTCTTGTCACAAAGAACCAGGAAGAGACAGTAGATCAAGCCCCCAGGAGAAACACTGGGTGCAGGAGGTGAGTTATCAATGAAGCTCTGAATGTGGAGGTCGGCATGCCAATATATTATTCCCTCTTTACAAAGGACCCCCTTGCACGTGATGTCCAGGTATCCACCATTACTCAGTGTCTGTTTAGATTAGATAGTTAGAAATGTTGCACTCACTTGAACTGACCTTCACCGCAACAGTGAGCCCAGCTGACCCACGTGCTACAAGATCGACTGCGGAAGCAACGACAAATAGCTCTTGGCATCCCCTATGGAGCAAGTGCAGCTATGTGTTCCCCACCAATCAGTAACCGTGTGTCTACCACAGCCTAAAATCGTCATTGATGATTTAATTGTCTCTTATAATGTGCTGCCCTTGTAATTTATGGCAGAGCGCTCTCGGGCAGCAGTTCTTTGCTGGCATTTTCCATATTATATATAAACTTTGTTTTCCTTGCAAAACTATCTCTTGGCGTTGCTGCTATTTATTATCATTATTGTGACACGTGTATTGGGAGTGTGCCTTCATTTGGTGACCTCCTAGCGTGATTTCCTTAGCCCCCCGCCCCCTGTCCCTGCAGCGAGATCCAGGGCCTCTCCGGAAAGGCCATGCCCACCTACAGCTGACCAGTCCCAATTAACCCATATGCAGAAGAAAACGGTTCTTGTGGGTTGCGGCTTTGCAGCTACCCCGCTGCTCGTTGGAGCCGGGTGCGGCCCCAGAGAGAGGCCCATGCATTGTGGATTAACCGTCAACGGAGGCTCTTGGAAGAACACGGGCACGTGAGTATAAATTGCAAGGATAGACAAATAGTGGGGTTTGGGGAATATAGAGCAATATGATTGAAGGTAACACATAGTGGTTGAATGTATTGGGTGGTTATTTGAAGTAAAGCGCTATTTTTTTCTTTTACATTGCCATTTTTAAAAGAAATTTATTAGATAAGTGAAGAGACTATACAGAGGAGATATGGGAACCTACCCCGAAAGGGGTTAGAGGGCGGCGCCAGTGCAGAGAATAAATACAGAGATAAAGGTAGGAGCCCCATATAATTGGAGGGCTCGGGAACAAGTAGTGGTTATTATATGAACTTGTTATTTTAACCTATTATTTTCAGTATTTTATATATGTGGAGGAGGGCCTAGGAGGGGAAACCGTGATGTGAATGACATGTGAGTGAGTGAAGATGTGGGTATTGCTCTAAGGGGAAAAAAAGGAGGGGGAATTATTTGTATGTTTTCTGTTTTGTGTTTGTATTGTTGGTTAGAAAACTGGTTTATGTTCATATCTGTTTGACGAATATGCACAACACGCAAGATCAAGACGTATGTGATAGTCGCTTATCGACTGTTGGAAACAAGGGCCCTGGGTATAGAGGGGAGGACAAGGGAAAAGGGCACACACGATTATTGGGTGAATATATCACCTGAGCATAGAGTGACTCGCAATGGGGATAGACACTTCACTGTCCTGCATCTGTAAACGCCTCCCCCTGTATAGTGGGCAAATTAAAATGTACCACGGTCAATGGGTGACAGAAGCAAAGGGGGAGGGACTATCCCACACGCCTGGCCAGAGGATGGGTCTTTTGATAAGGGAACATTAGAGCACCTATCTATGTATCTAACAGCAAAGTACAAATGGAAACAATTACAAAATAGAAGGGAGGTATTAGATCTGTGGAGGATGTTCGAAGAGACTCCAGCCACAAATAAAAGGGAGAAGGGGACAGAACCAGCAGTAATGGCGGGTGAAAACGTGGGAAAAAGGGATAAGTGGGAGGGAGGAGCCCAGGAAAATCGGTATGCTGCTGTTTCACCGCAGGATTTTTCATCGCAGGTTTTTTCATTTCAGTTTTTTTTCTACAAAAAACTCGATCGTTTTTTTATTTTTTGGGGGGGAGGGGTTTAAAAATTAAATATATGGTTGTGGGTGTAAGGGAATAAAAAAATAAAAAAAATAAAAGGGGGGCTTGAGGGGGTAACCCCCCCCAAAAAACAAAGGTATTTTCGATGAAAAAACCCACGATGAAAAATCCCGCGGCGAAATGACATGGAACCAGAAAATCTATCCCTTGCTCACAAGACCAGCAGAAGGGTATTCAAATCCAACTTGTGTCAGGGGGAAGTGCGCCAGCCACACCACGCACAGCCCCACCCGCACCTTACGACCTATTGACCACCATCCCCGCCTACACTGGAGTAAGTACCCAAGACCTTGAGGTGGCATTAACCTGCACCCGCACAGAATTGGCTTGATTGCGAGCTGTATGCGAAGCAACGCAAGGATCACAGGGAGGGCCCTGACCCCCAAGTGCTACCCCTCCCATTCCAGAAGATGAATGGAAATCTGGAGATTTCCTTTTCAGGATTGACAGCGTGCCCATACGGGCAGTGCAAGTAGAACGAGAAGGGGAAACTGATAGTTTGGGGTATGAGCACGTGGGGTCGGTGAGGGATGAGGAATATTGGAGCAACTTAGACGAAGCGGAAGAGGGTGCAGTAGGAGGAATACCGCAAGTGCAGTGGGCCACTCCTAGAGTGGAGGACACATGGGAGACAAGGCTGGGAAGGTGAAATCAAAGCTACAAATGCCCCTCATACACAAGGGAGCTGGGCGGCCGCACTATGTCCCGTGGGCACAGATGGATAAATACAACCTCCTCCAGTACCTTCCCCCACTCATGGCAGGCACGGGGAAAATGGATCTATGCCTTTGAGAAAAACACTGCAGGGGTGCCCCTTCCCATAGGAGTTATTAAAAGCCTTTTGCTGTCCGCAGTAGGTGACCAAGCTGAATCAGTGTGGGTGAAAGCAGGTTATCAGTGTGTGACTATGTAACGATACCCATGATGGGGCATCATATAATAATGTTCATGCATAAGTTTGAGATGCACTGCGAAGGACCTTCCCCGATACCCCTGGCTTACACTCCATAATGCAATGCACTATGGGGGATGGGGAAGATGCTGCACAGTTAATTCTTCGGGTCCAATAGATATGGCGCACAGAGATGGGCACCGCGTGGGACCAGTCCACCTCCTTATTCTATTTTATTATATAGAGAGGGTTGCCAAAAGAAGTACAGCAGGCCCTTGACAAGATAGCGGGAATAGAAGCCAAAGGGTAGCCTGAAATTCAAAGCATGATAGTACACCATTGTAGGAGGGTCAAAGAGCGAAAAACGGAAACTATTCAGAGGAGTTGGCAGAGGAAGCGAAATTCGTACAGACAAAGTTAGTGAAGGTCGCCGCGGTAACAGCAGCGCCACCCTTGGAGCAGAGAGAGGAGGAGGGGGGTGTCTATGTGGCCACACAGGCGATAATGGCAGCGGTGTGGGGAGACACCGGCAAGAGCACTGGGGAGGAGAGTAACAATACATGGGATCCCAGTGGCAAGGAAGACCTGCAAGAGGACAAGTAGGGTCCCGGGGACCAAGAGGAGGGGTATTGGAGGACAAGGCCCCAGAGGGGGGGAACCAAGGGCAATGGTGGTCGGTCGGAAGGTGGGGGCACTTTTCGCAGGAATGCCGTAGCAGGCAGGGAGGGAGCTATCAATTCAACCAACCTTACTACAACCCGCACCAGTACGGAAACCCCCACCCGGGAAGCCTGCACGGGCATCCACAGGGGGCGTACGAGATAACCCCGCAGTACCCACATTCACCACCTCCACTGCCTGGCTATAACACACTCCGCCACCCCCCTCACTCAATGCAGGCACCCCAAAATCAACAGGCAATAACCCTTTCGCCAACGCCCCAAATGCCGCACATGCACCTTATCAAGAAGCATGTGTAATCAGAGAAGACACCTTCTCTTGGCCAAGGACAGACACCTATCCTGACTAGGACAGCCCACAGAGAGCACTTGCGTGTACAGTACTATCCACTACCTTGCATCTAGAAGAGGAACCGTTGGTGGGGGAAGAGATATCTCTATGGTGGACTCTGTGGCTGAGAAATCGTGCATCTGCAAAGGTGATTTTCCGTTATCTGGCCAAACTCTCGATACGCAAGGATTCTCTGGGGCTGTGGTCACGGTTCCTTGCGCAGAAGATTTGCACATTAAGATAGGAGATAGGGTAGTGCGAGCACCCTTATTGTATTACGAAAGTTCTCCTGTGAATTTATTGGGAAGAGATTTTACTCATCAAATTAGACATGACCAGCTCATTTACCGAAAGAGGGATTGTCTGTTCCACCCCTGGCATGTGCCCCCTTTGAGTAATGCTGGTCATACATGCAATGGCCAATGACGTAAAAGTGAGAGCGCCACCAGTGACTCCCAACATGTTCATTTACTAGATTTGAGTGCTAGCAAAGCCAGGACCGTAGCTACTCCAGAAATGGTTGCTGGTACAGTCTTGTCCTTAGATTTGGAAGGGGTGCCAAGTATCCTCCTAGAGGATTGTAGTAATTGGTACTGACATTCATGTATGCGTGTGGCGCACAGTGCTATGTATTGACCCCAATGTACCATTGCACGAGTTAACTGATGAAGAATTGTTCACTGACCGCGCTGAGGGGGAGATTGTACTAGAAATAAGCATCCCTTGTGACATTTATACAATACAGAAACATACCAAGCCCCCTCATATCTATCAGCGGACCACCGCCCTTTTGCGATGCAGATATGCAACAAGTGCCATCCCACTTGTGGACCACACATCCCCATGACGTGGGATTATTGAGCGAATTGACCCCTGTAAAGATAACGGTCAAGCCAGGAGCAATAATACCCAGAGTAAGACCATAACCCCTGTCCAGAGAGGCGGAGGAAGGGATTCAAGAGACACAGTGGGTACTCCTTCAGCAAGGTATAATTGTCCCTGCAAACTCCCTATGCAATACGGATGTGTACTCCATTAGGAAAGCGACGGGGGTGAGTTGGCGTATGTTCCAGGACCTCAGGCCCCTTAAAGATAATGTCCAAAATGAATTTCCTCCTATCCCAAATCCTGCCTCCATTTTTGTGCAAAATTCCAAAACGGGCCACCCACTTCACTGTAGTGGATTTGAAAAAGGCCTTCTTCTCAGTGCCTCTTGACCCTGAAACACAGTACCTCACAGCCTTCACCGTGGGGGGGGAGAAGATATGAGCACGAGTGAAGAAAACTGTCAGAGATTCCATTATCCTTCTCCAGCTACTTTCGCAAAAAGGGTACAAGGTAGACGAGAAGAAATTACAGTACTGTCTGGCAGTGGTCCTGTACTTGGGCCAACTGATGTCAAAAGATGCCAAAGAATAATCCCTGACATGGCGGCAACAGTGCGTGCCTCTGCCAGACCGAACACAGTAAATGACATTCAGAAATTCCTTGGAATCTGCAATTACTGTAGGGCATCGATCTTAGATTATGCAGCATACACAAGGCCCCTGTAGCAAGGTCTGAAAGAAGCACAGTAGGAAAAAACACAGATCACTTAGCAGAAATTCATACAGCATTCGACAACCTAAAGGAGTTAATATCTACCACCCCAGTCCTAGCCACACCTGTTTATGACCCGGAATTTTACCTTTTTTCGCACTGCAGTGGCACCCTAATGACAGCAGTATTGACACAAAAAACATCCATGGGTCACAAACCTCTGGCCTATTACAGTGACACACTTGACTCAGTCATGCAAAGCCACTTCGCTTGCGAACAGGCTCTTGCAGCAGCCGCCTTTGCAATTGAAAAGTGCTTGACAATTGTCATGGGGTGCTCCATCACCCTATAGGTGGAACACTCCCTGTTTGCAATACTAGAAAAGTAAAAATCCACGCTTACCACACAAAGGGCGTCAGCGTACAAGATCATCCTCTCGAGCCCCAATATTCATGTGGTCAGATGTAAACCCAGCCACGTTACTTACGGAACCACGTACTATCCACGATATGCAAGAACATGATTGTGCAACATACGAAGGAGAGGGAGATGACATTCCAAAAGCACGGGAAAATGCCTTACAGGAAGGAGAAGTGTTCTCCTTTGATGGGTCAGTGTCCATTAACCAAGAAACGGGTGAAAAACATGTAGGGGCAGCAGTAGTGAGGATGGAGAATATGAAACTCTAATTAAAAAAATGCCTGCCCTTGCACTACTCCACCCAAACAGCAGAACTAATAGTGTTGCTCGAGGCTCTCCATGCAGCCAAAGGGTGTGCATTGACAATATATTCATACTCTGCATATGTAACCATAGCAGTACATGCTGGGCTCTCCAGATGGAGAAGGAAGGGATTTAGAAGAGCGGATGGGTCCCCAGTACAACATGCAGAACTATTGAATAAACTAATTGAAGCCCTTGCAGAACCCTCTGTAGTATCCATAGTGAAATGCAAAGCACACACACACAACATAGACCACATTTATTTAGGAAACGCAGCCGCAGATATGGCAGCCAAAGAAGCAGCCTATCTTCCCATACCCATGGGCGCAGAATGTATCCTAACCAGCAAAGCAGAAGTGCCAAAAGCTGAGGGTTACAATGCTCTGCCCATTACACAAGTGATAGAGCCCCATTAACAGAACAAGAATTATGGACCAAACTAGGGTGTACACAGTCCCCCACGGATTTCCTATGGGGCTGGATAGTACAGGGAAGGTTGTCATGCCGGTAGAACTCTTGTGCGTTGCATTCAAACCATTGCACTTACCCACCCACAGTTCAAAACAACAAACCGCGGCCCATCTCTAGGAAGATTGGTTTATCCCGAACCTTCAAGAATATCTCAGCAAAATGGTGGTTGAGTGCACTACATGCCAAGTGTTCAACTTGGGGTTGACGCTAAGATCACTTCGGGGTACTTTGCCCCGCCCAGTAGGACCTTTCCGTGAGCTGCATATAGATTACACAGACATGGGAGAAAGATGTAATGGCGCCAGATATCTCATTGTGGGGGTGTGTCCCTTCTCTCGATGGGTGGAGGCAGGGCCCTGCGCCCACTCAGATGTGAAGTGTGCAGCTAAGTTCCTTGTCAGAGAGGTATTCCCCCGGTGGGGGATATGTGAAGTAATACGGTCAGACAATGGCACTCATTTTGTCAATGACCTGTTCAAAGAGGCGACATCACTGTTGGGAATAAAACACAAAATGTGTTCAATTTCCCATCCGCAAGCAAACTGGGTGGTGGAGAAAATCAACGGCCTCCTTAAGAGTAGGTTATCAAAACTGTGCCATTCCTTAAAGAAAACTGGGTTTACTGTCTAGCCCTCGTACTGTTTCAGCTGCGCACGCAGCCTAGCAAGGACCACCACCTGTCCCCCAATGAAATTACTGGTTGACGCATGCAAACGCCATTGTCACCAGTGAAAAGGGCTTCTGACGCACACAGGACAGCCACATTGTTGGGGTAAGAGTTCAAGGAGTATCTCACTCAGCTCACACAATTAATAAGAAGTATGGCCAAACAAATAGCTCCCCCTTCATTGGAAAGTGAAACGGGCAGGGACAGCGGCCAAAGATGGTCCAGCCCAACCTCTGATGCCAGGAGAGTTAGTGTACATACTGTGTTTTGTGCAGAAATTGAACTCTGAGATTCCATGGGCACTATGAGGTAATCTAGTGCACCCCACTCGCTGTAAAAGTAAAGGGGTTGTGGTATTGGATTCATCTCTCAGATGTCAGAAAAGCACACGATAGTGTAGCACCAGAGAGCCAAGATAACAACCAAGCTGACCACCGCGGCACCTTTAGGAGGTGGCCATGAGTGCCTATGTTTTAAATACATGTATAATATGAAGTAACGAAAACATGTAAATATTGAATATCTGTCTCTCGCTCTCCTCATCCACCCCCCTAACCTCCCAATGCCCACCCTGTTTCATCCTTTTCTATAGGTGTAACGATGTTGGAGTTAATGCCACTTCATGAACATATTCAGATAGATTATATGCGTTGTTCTGAATTATTCGACATTTTGCAATGTGCCCTTTATTCGCCCCCAGCAGTAGTGCATTACCATAGTCCAGTCTGGACAATTTGGTTGCTATTGCAATGGTCAAGCTATTTTACTCAATCAGGTAAGGTCAAATTATCCTGAGGAACCTTAAATAATAGGAGCAGTTCTTGTTTAATTGCATGACCTGTGCCTCAGCACTCAAGGATGCTTCCATGTAAATCCCCAGTGTGTTTACTAACATCTAACAGTTGGTACTCCAATATGAGTGAAACAGGAAGGCGAACGACCAATGGGAGTTGCTACGTATGTTCCTTGATACCGCATGCATCCGGGGAACCCAAGCTATTAGTGCCCCTAGAGGTACCCCTAGTAGAGCCACAATGTCCATCCACCCTGTACTATGTAGGATAAAGAGCAACTTTCAGGCACGCACAGTGACAATGAAGCTTCTCCCACCAGACGAGAGGAAATGCAAAAAGGGATCGAAGGACATTAACTGCTTCAAAGAACCATTCCTGGCCATAGACGGCACAAGCTTCGCGGAGAAAAAGTAGCAAGAGTCTACATTTATGTGCAAGGCTGAGGGGCTGCGTGGCCTCTAGGATGAAAAACTGAACTATGTGGAAAAGACATGAACGCAAACATGGACAGACCACATCACAAAGCTAATGTGGTCACAGCCCTTGAAAAGCCAATGAAGGTACAGCAAGAAGAAAATGATGAACTTTGTCTCTATGGTGAAGGAATAATATCCACGGGTTCTAACAAACATTGCAACAGAACCATTATCATCATCCCAGATCTTCGAAAGGGCACTGCGGCACTAATAAACTATTACTGGGTTTGCGGCACAAAGCAATACTTACAACTCTCATCATCCTGGAGGGGCTATTGTGTGCTTGCAACACTATATTCTGCCCTACTGGTGGTACCTGAGCACCTAAAGGGGGGAGCTGTGCCCACAGATGGACAAGTGGCTCAGAGACAGACCGAAACGCCGCCCACAGCATCACCCCCCATCTTTCTGATACTATCGGAGAATGAGCGGCATGATCACCTGTTCCAAAGAAGGCACTCTTCAAACTACCTGTCTCAAGAGTCATCTGATCTCCTCACACAGATTCCAGATGAATACAAACTTTTCAATTCAGCCGAGACATTTTTTGCATCACTCATGCCCAGCTTCCAAGCAAGAGCAAATGCCAAGTGGCTGCAAATCGTGCATTGGCAACTGATCCAGTTGGCATATGACACTGAAGAAGTATTCAACATTCCCAAGGTGGAACTCTGAGCACTCCGGCTAATAACGATGCAGAAACTGTACGTCGTCGACCTCCTTACAGCAATGGAGGGCGGGGTTTGCAGAAAGATCGGGAGTTCATGTGCACATTCGTACCTTCTGAAAATGGTACGTTATCACACGTGATAGCTGCAGTGCACAATGAAGGAAGCCGGAGTGCAGGAAAATGACTGGTTTAGCATGGCATTTGGCTGGGTACCCTCATGGCTGGGGACAATTATGTAGATGCTGATCCCTATCGTCGTGTTCATCTTGCTGATCTTTTGTGTGTGCCAGTTAGTTCTCTGATGCTGCGCAAAGGTGGTACCTAATAGTGCAAGGATGATGGTGACTATTGGTAATAGAAATAGCAATAACAAGGTGCCTCATGAAACTAAGGAAGCCCAGTTGCAAACGGGAGAGAGCAATGAGCCCAAATACTGTATGGTGGCAGTATACCGCACCACTATTGCACAACCACAGGATCTTGAAAATTACAAAGAGGTGTGGTTGGACTTAGATGGGGATGGGGGGATGTATATATATATATATATATGACTTGTACCTCTAAGAATATGCACGGCTTGAGGAGAGCTTGAGTGTGTGCAGAGCATGGATACCCATAAAGGGCAGTACTGCATGGGAGGAGGCAGAACGAAGGGCCAATGAACGTAGAAGTACTGGGGGAGGGTATTTTTTACTGTAGGAGTAACGAAAGGGGGAATGTTGGGAAGAAAGTGGTCTTCCCCCTCACCCCCTAGGCACAAGCAAGTTATATAGGCCCATTGAGGCAAAGTGGGGGGAGGAGGCCCCTCCGCCACCATACGTGTGCGAACTGCATAGTATATAGAAGTAGACGTATAACATTGCCTGTGTCCCAGCATGAAGACTCCATTTTGCATTAGGCCCTTACACCATTTTCTACTAGGGCCAAACACCACCACTATGCGGGACTGCGGAAATCACATCTCCGGCCTCTCACACAAAGGAGCCAAGCCATTAGCACATCAGGCCAGCTCCACACAAGCCTTGTTCTCACGGCAGATCATCCGCTCCTTGTCCCTCTTAATGTTGCAAATCTCTAGTATCATTCTGTCGCAGAATGCGCTCTGCGAAGAGCGTGGGACAGAGACGGGTCGATGCACAAATGCCCATCCATTTCCATTAAACTGCCTGTGCCCCCTCACCCTGCACCCCGCCAGGCCAGAGCTCACCAGCCCCGACCCACCCCCCCAGTCCCTTTCATGATAAGAATCTACCCCCCTCGCCCTGATCATTCCAGAACACCCACCCTAGGCCTAATCCTGGGTAGCAATATATTCTTCCTATAACACATGTCTATTTGTATCACAAGGCACTACGAAGAGGGGCAGTAGATCAAGCCCCCAGGAGAGACACTGGGTGCAGGAGGTGCAGTATCCATGAAGCTCTAAATGTGGAGGTTGGCATGCCAATATGTTATTCCCGCTTTACAAAGGACCCCCTTGCATGTGATATCCAGGTATCCGCGATTACTCAGTTCCTGTTTAGCTTAGATAGTTAGAAATGTTGCACTCACTTGAACTGACCTTCACTGCAACGATGAGCCCAGCTGACCCACGTGCTACAAGATCGACTGGGGAAGCAACTACCAATAGCCGGTTGGCATCCCCTATGGAGCAAGCGCAGCTATATTTTCCCCAACCAGTAACCTTGTGTCTACCACAGCCTAAAAACGTCATTGTTGATGTAATTGTCTCTTTATAATGTGCTGCCCTTGTAATTTTTGGCAGAGCGCTCTCGGACAGCAGAGTTCTTTGCTGGCATTTTCCATATGATATATAAACTTTGTTATCCTCAAAACCCGAATTATAAAAACAAATCCAAATAGGCCAAATAAGCAATGCACCATTGCAAGGAAAAAAATGTTTTACTACATGCAAAATGTATCACAGTCCCATAGAACTGAACAAACACTGAGCTCGCTCCACCCAAATGAGTTACATCTTTTATAGCGGAAAACCGCAAATTAACAAAACTATGCATAATAAAGATTACAACATGATCCCACAATCCCCATTGGCTAACACCTATAGACAATTCTAATTATCCCCTAAAGTTCATTACCCTGTTGGTCACACATTATCTAAAACACATTCCCCAAACACGTGACCTGCTACATCGTCATTGTGAAACTTAGCAGTTGATTGACTACCCGGTACGTTGTTCTCATAATACATTTATTTAATGAGTAAATATCTTTGACCATCGCGTGATGTGCACCCCTCTGTCGGCCCTGATGAAAGTGTGAATAGCGAGGTCAACTCGGGGTCGTACCTGCTCACCCCCTCCTCCGGGGCTCAGTGGTTCGAGCTTGCGTACCTTCTTGGTCGGGTGGGCGGGCTCACTTCTCCCCTGGAAGGCTAGAGGGGTGTCGGGGTGCCGCACGCTTCCCCATGCCGGCCTCCCATGTGATTTTGCTTTCCCGGAGTTCCTATCCTGTGGGGGGCTCCGTTCACTTCTGGGGGGTCCTTCCCTGTGGGTGGTTTCCCCGCGTGCCCCGCGCATCATTCGGTTCGCCGAGTCTCAGTGCTGGGGCCTCAGCGTTTCAGAAAGGCTGTCTCCGAGGAGTCCCTACTTCTGAGGGGGGTGTTGCGACCCACCAGGGTGCCTCAGTATGTGAGGGCGAGCAGGCCTTCTGCGCACTATGACTCTGCAGCTGCTTCGCCTGCTTGCAGCCAGAGGCTGCAGGCGCTGCGGCTGTTCCTCGACCCACGTGGTATTGCCTCGTTAAGTACACCCACTTTCAGGGGGCCTCGGCTGCCCGGATCTCGTCTGCCAGTGCAGTGGGTCTTCCCCTCCTAAATTTGCCAGTTGATCACCACGGTGGGGGCCATATAGAGGGGGGCTCAGATCCCATAAAGCTCAGGTGAAAGCGGGAGCAATACGCTCAGGCTGCCATCGCCTGTGCGCCCCATGGTGGCCTCATGTTTCATTTTTAAGGGTGCTATGGGTATTGGTAATGTTCCCAAATGAATGTAAAAGGAGGTTGGACATTATCAGATTTTATAATATCTGGAATCACTGTAGCGAGCATGGGTCTAATCAAATCTGGACTAAGTTTCCTAAAGTTTCTCACTAGGACTGCTTGATTGCGAGACCCTCTCGATTTTATGGGACATTCACTATTAATCGTAAAGTGAACAAAGAAGTGGTCGGACAAAGGACAAGCCAGGACTTTATGATCCTTAGTTGAAATATTGTGAGTGGCAACCCAGTGAAGAGTATGCCCTTTGCAGTGAGTAGGTTCTCTGACCTTCTGCTCAAAGCCAAGGTTATTCAACAAATCTTCCAAGCCATTAGCTATTAAATCCCGTCTCATGCCCCAGCCAGAAATTAAAGTCACCCAAAACCAAACATTTGATGTTGGGTTTAAGAAGAGGTAATAGGTGGTTGGTTAGGAACGTCGGAAAATCAGGCCCTACATTAGGGTATCTGTATAACAATAATAAGTTGATAGTTTCCGCATTGATACTAATTTTAAGTTTCAATTAGAGCGGAGATAAGAGATAACTTGAGTAGGTTCATTGGAAGTGCATGTATGAGTCGCTTCCGTAAGCATGCTCCGCGCAATGGCGATGTGAAGGCTTACCTTGCTAAATGAGCTCGAATTGTGCTAACGATTGTCAAAGACTGCTCTAGCAGCTGTAATTGCTGCAAGCACCTCAGAGATGCCCATAGTGGATAACAAGAAAGCAAGAGAGACATAGAAAAGCACCCTCACTTACCAGCCCTTCACGGGCCGGCTTGGTGTGCTCGAGCCTGTGCTCTCGCGCATGATTTGCAAAGAATACGGTGCGAAGGTGAAAAAAAGAACAATGAAACACGTAAGTTTCAAAAGAATGGCAAATACAGTTCACAGTATAAAACCACCAACTATAAAAGCACCAGAAGATGCATGATACTGGCGCTAAAAAGAATACAAATTAAAAGAATTCACTTTTTAAATTCCGATCGTGCTAAAATATAGTGTATAGAAGTGTTAAAAAGATGATAGAAGGCGGGGAATGGCAGAGTTTTAAGGTGAAACTTTCAAAATTGGACAAAAATGTTGCTATATTGGGGTAAGTATGATATTAGTAAGTTGTAAGAAATTAGGGTGCACTGGTATATTTCACCCATGATATTCACTGAAAAAACATTGTTGAAGGGACGTTATGGTTTCAAGTAAAACCGAAAACCCCCAGAAATGTACAAGTTATGGTAAGCTAATCAACCATAACTCATGCCACCACCGTGCACTGCTAAGACTAACAGGACATCAAAGATGACATCACAAATGCAATTGATGGCATCACTGATGACAGCACATACCTGGACCACTTGTTTTTGTTCACTGACACGTCTAGGCTATTTTTATTTTGACTAACAATGGGAATTTGAAAAATACAAAATGTGCTTTATATGTAGACATTAACCTTCTGATATGTTCTTAAAGTACTTTCATTAGAGTTTGATCTGAGCTCATGGTGCACAGAGATGAGAAATAAGCAGACCTCAAACAAACAATTCATTTGTGTACATGATGAACTGTTGTCATTTTTTGGTGCTGTTTCTTCTTTCCTTTCAGTTTCCCTGTGTGCCTCTAATTTGTATGCATTCTAGGTTTTTATATGTATTTTTTTTGTCTACTATCAGGTATGTGGTAAGTTTTGAATTGTTAGCTATTTATTCTATGTTTAACATTACTCCACACTCGGATAAGGTAGCATTTATTATTTTACTATTAGAAATTACCAGATTAAAACTATTGTACTTCTATGGTGCATGCTGTAGCCATTGCCTATGTGTATGTATGATTAGGTTCCTGTATAAACAACACTCAAATATGTTTTGTTTAGATGAGTACATTCTTCAATTCAGTAAGTAGTCTATGATAGGTCTCCCAATCACCCCTGGCATCTTGTTACCAACATTATAAACACAACTACTTGTAGGGTCTGTTCATAAAAATTAATTTAATGTGATGTCATCAGTGATGTCATCAATGACCTTTTTGATGTAATTGTTGAAGTACTGGGTGTTAGTCTTAGCAGTGAAGGGTGGTGGCGCGAGTTATGGTTGCTTAGCTTACCATAACTGGTGAATTTCTGGGGGTTTTGGTTTTACTTGTATCCATAATGTCTATTAACGTTTTTTCACTGAATTTCCTAGGTTTTTATTAGTGCCACTTAACCATAACATTCCTTTTAACAACATTTCTTCAGTTAATAATGTGGCAGTCGCCAAGTTGCGTATAAAGTTCCATAGGTGTTAGGACTCAGCGGCAGTCACCGCTACACCCAACTGGGTTTGGGCGGACTCTACATAGTATGGACCAAAGTGGGTCGGGCACCCATGTCTGCGACAGGAGTGGGCTGGTCTTGGTCCTTTCAAGACCCAATATGTATTGCTGTGGTGTTTGATGGATTCCAGATGACGCAGAATCTGGTGACTCTCCCATTTTATTCTGCTCTCTTCACAAGTGATGCGTGACGTAACATTGCATGCTGTCCTTTTTTCTAAGGCCTCACTCATTTCCTTATTGGTATAAAAACTCAGATGCAATAGCTCAGCGTCTCGCAACAGTGAAATCCCACGTTGCCACGGACCTGTGCATGCTGATGGCCTGGATCTTGGTTCTCATAGGTAATTAGGTTTGTTTAGTGTAGCTAAGGCACCAGGATCATTCATTGGAGTTCCTTGACACCCAGGAGCTTCATTCAGAGGGTGAGATTTTGCTGAATGCTGCATTGATATTCTGCTGTATTTTGAAGTCCGGTTGTTATACTCATACTATTACTTTGTTGTTACTGTAGCTGGTGCTATCCTTGCCACCAGTTCCAGGGGATGTGTCCATTAGCACACCAGCCTGGGGGACCTGGTCAAACAGATTGTTTACTAGTCTGTTGGGCTTGTTCCTTCGTGAGGTGGAGCACAGTGTCCAGGGCTTCTGAGAGTTACGGTCATCACCACGTGGGATCTGACAATTTGCAAGATATGACCTCTCTCCTGAGCCATAGACGCTGTGTTAAAAGAACTGATTGCAGCTAGCAAAAGCTGCAGGTTGAGGTAACTAGCTCGCACCAAGAGAACGCATTGCTATTTCAGTCCATGGCGACCTTCCAAAATACAGTAGACCAAATGGCTAAAAAAAAGCAGCCTCTCCAAGGGCTATTTGGGGTACTGGTGCTGGGACTTCCTTGATCAGATAATGGACCCATCTTGGCTCCAGCCACTCTGCCAGCACCAGGGGGTAACCTAGGAGTTCCCTCTCCTCCTATGCCTCCTAAGTATGGAGGAGATCCATAGAAGTTCAAATCTTTTTTGACACTATGACAGATCCATTATCAGAACCGACCACAGTTGCACGCTTCTGACGAAGCTAAAGTCTCCTTCATATTGCTAAATCTGGAGAAAACCGCTCTAGCATGGGCCATTCCGTATGTTAAGAATAGCCCTCTTAACTGACTTTGATAGATTCCTTAATGCTTTTCAGCCTATGTTCGACAGGCAATATACATTCCAAACTGTTATTAACAAATTATTAGAGATCAAACAAGGCTCTAGAGATCTTCTACCTATATTTCAAATGAGATGTCAAGGGGTTAGTCACCCAAACTGCCTGGACAGAGGATGCACAGATTACCATCTTCGGTAAAGGTTTAAAAGAAGATCTAAAGTATTCCCTCAGTCAAGTAGTAGAACCCACCCAGCCCCCACTACTCTTTCAGCCTTCGTTTCTTTAGTGATATGGATTGGAGAGCCACTGAAAGAAAAGGCGAACAAAGACTGTTTGTGTACTTTAGGCCCTTGCCTCCCAGATGGGATAAAGATACTCCCAACCAAGAAACCCAGCCAATGCAACTAGGGAGTATGCGTGGTCCTGTCACAACAGAACGACGAGAGAGACTGAGACGTCGTAGTCTGTTTCTATTGTGGTGATTCTACACATTGTTGGGGAATGTGCCTGATGGGCCGTTCTGATTCAGGGAAATGCCAAAGCTCGCCCTCAATAGGGAATCACCGGACGAGCAGTACCCTATCTGATTCCCCTCATGAATTGTGTCCTACTGTGCCAAGTCAATCCAACATTTGTTTATTTTGGTGGCTCTTTACTTCGATTGGCATAAGTGGCAAGGAATGCTGGCTTATAGATAGTGGGGCTACAGGTAATTTTATAGATCGCGCCGGCGCACATAAACATGAAGTCCCTTTGGCATCCAAAAACACCTCTGAACCGATTCTGTCGATGGTTCTCTGCTTATTTCTGCCCGTGTCTCGTTACACACAAGAGAAATTACAGATGGGTGCCCAGTTACATAGAGAACCTAGAATTCGAAGCTAAAGCAGCCCCACATTTTCAAGTGATTATGGGAACTCCCTAGCTTAAATTCCACTATACCTCCATAGACTGGAATAATCAGAAGCTTATGTTTCAAGGATCTCGATGCTCTTCTTGCTTCCAGGGAAATCGGTCTACTCTTCCCACACTCAGAACTTCTGCTATCATTTTGCAATCACTCTAACAAGCTCCAGTCATTGCTAAACAGATACCTACAGAATACATAGACTTCATTGATGTGTTCAATGCTAAAGAAGCAGACACATTCCTGCCATATCGGGAGTAAGATTGTCGCATAGAACTCCTTCCCAATGCCAAAATTCTGTATGGGAGGATATATGCATTATCCGAGAAAGAAACTGTTATCCTCGAGGAATACATGCATACAAACCTTGCCAAGGGGTGTTCATAAGACACTCTAGTTCATGAATCGCTGTCCAGGACGCTGGATACATTTCTTTGCCAGACTCCATTTTATAGTGTCCTTCAAGTCAGGTCATTTAAACACCAAAGCCGATGCCCTCTCTTGATCCTAGAAGACGGACGAGGAAGAGATGGAAGGCTAATCTTTTCTACACCCTGATAAAATCATTGAAGCCTTTTCCCCCGTACTCTCCTCAAATGAGCAAGCACTCAAGAAGGAATATGCCCTTCTGGACAAAGATGTCTTCCTGCATAAAGATAGTAACAATACACAAAGACAAGGCCTCTTTCAAGATGTTAGGCTATGGTTACCTAGGCGTGTCATTCAAAAAATCATATTGTCATGGTGCCATGATCTACTTGGATCCAGGCATTTTGGAATCGTGAAGACCTTGGAGAAACTACAAAGGTTTGCCTGGTGGGATACCTTAAGAAATGATACCATAGACTGTTATAGGATGTGGATTCTGTGCTTGTGCCACAACGATTCCAGGGACGGCTACAACCTCTTCCAGTCCCTCCGGTTCCTTGTCATGCTTGTTCACTCGATTTTATCACAGATCTCCCACAAGACAATCGTCATGCAGCTATATTAACTGTTACACACTCCTTTACAATGATGGCCCACTTTATAGCATTGAAAAAGGTGCCTTTCAGGATGGTGGTGTCCATAAGCACTGCAGCAATTTGCGGGTACCTCCTCAGGTGTCTACCTTCTGTGATGACTGCATGAACGCTCCATTGGGAATGGGGACTGCATTGCAGATGATACGAAGATATTGACAATGGGCCTCATTACAACTCTGGCGGTGCGGGCCCTTATTAAGGGCACGGCTGCCGCCGGAGTTGCATTTTTTCCGTGACCCGCAAATGGGCAAGAACCGGGTCATGCCGAGCTTGGCGGACCCGGTAATTGCCTATTTGCGGGTGCCGGAATCAAGGCCCTCCCGACCCCCATTCTGCCCCATAGGGCTGAATGGGGATAGGAAGGTCGGATGCACCGGCACATACAGACGTGTATGCATCTGTGCTGGTGTATCCGACGTGCTCTCCTCGCGGGTGCCGTTACACCCGCCAGGAGAAAAACCTGGCGGGTGAAACGGCACCCGCGAGCAGAGCATGTAGTATGGCGGGCCGGGAACTACGGTACCGGCATGCTTACCGGTACCGTAATTCTCGGACCGCCATGGTTGTAATTAGGCCCAATGTGTTGTGCTGTTGGCTAGGGGTGCCAGTGGTTATGTTGCCTTTGTGGGTTCCCATTATGTTGTGGCGTTGGGTAGGGGTGCCGGTGGCTGTGGTACGTTTGTCAGTTATGGTACGTGCCCACATGTTCACATTCCTGCCTCCATTGCCTTGCAGTGGTTGCGGGCAAGGGCTAGGCTTTTGGGAGCATGGGCGGAGGCCGTAGGCTTCCGCATGTACTCAAGAGCCTAGGTCTTGGGCACAACCCCCCCCCCAATGCAATGCAGCCATGCATGGGAGCAATGTGATACTGGTATGTGGTTTCTACACCTATGTATTCAGAGTGTATTCCCTTTTACTTCGCTCATTTGGGTAAGTTACTATAACCATACGTTGCTCCATTCCAAACACTTTTAAATATGTAACTGTCCTAAGGTACTCACCTTTGCAAATTTATTGTGAAGGACAGGTTAGACTTGTTGCAGCAGTGTTGAGATATGCCGCCGTTAGCGTTTGCGATGGTGTGGCCGTGAACACAGCCTTGCTTCAGGGAGTGTAGTAAGACAAAGTGACATGAAAGGATTTATTTCCCATCACACTTTTGCGATGGGACCATTTACGTAACTGCTCACATACACTTCATTGTCGGGTATCTGCACAGGCGACTAACTTGTGTGGTGAGTGCAGGCAAACTCCATTGGGGATGGGGAGTGCATTGCAGATGATATGAGGATATTTCCATTCGGCGTACCATGTTGTGTTGTGACTGCGAAGGCCCTACTGCCTTGTATGCATGAGTAGGGCCCTTCGACCTAACAGTCTGGCCACTGGTTCGAAGTAGGTTTCAGATTTATGCTTTGTTTGGGTCCGTTCCTATACCCGTACGTAACTGCAGTCAGTTAGGGTACATGGCCACATGTTCCCATGCATGGCTCCATTGCCTTGTAGTGGGTGTGCCCAAGGACTAGGCTCTTGGGTACATGGGCGAAGGTGATACCGTGGCTGGTTCCAGCAGATTGAATTGGATAAGTTTACCAGGTTCGGTGAGCATTGCCCCCTAGTTCGATAGTGGTGTTATATTATCCTTAACCAGCTCCTTGCTATCTATTTACTGTCGGTGGTCCATTGGGTGGTATAAATCTACTCTTCCCTTTCGTGACTGTCTTGTTTCAGGGCCTGGAGTTGAGGCTGGCCTCCATCTAAGTTTTGACCTTAGTGCACCCAGTGGGAGAGCATAATCCCTGTTTAGGTGGTGGAGTTATATTATCATTCCCGCTCCTTCCTATCTATTACTGTCAGTGGTCCATTGCTGCCTGTGCCTTCAAGGGATGCCAGGTGCCATTGCTGGGTCATACCTTGCTCTCCCTTTCGATTGATCTGGGGTGTTCCTTGGTATGATTGATGTGGTTTGTTTTTTAATTGATCAGTGTTACAGATCTGTATATCCTTGGGGTTGATGATTTGGGGAGTCAGAGTAGGTTCTTCTCACGGGCTAGTTCCTCTGTGTATGTCCTTATCAGCGTTCTTTATGGTTATGGGGTAAAGAGCCATGATTTGTGGAGTTTCCTGAATTGTAGGTGATCTCGTATGTTCTTTGGTAGTTCGTTCCAGGTTTTTGGGGCGAAGTGAGAAAAAGAGGATCCTCCGAGTTTTCTCTTGTTGTATGATTTGGGTTCCAAACGGATGTCGCTCCTGGATCTGAGTGGCCTTGCAGTGTGATGTACGTTTTGTTTTCTTCTGAGGAACTCTGCACCTTGCTCGTGGATTGCTCTGTGGGTTATGCACATTGATTTGTACTTGATCCGCTGTTTGATGGGTTGCCAGTGTAGCGTTTTCAGCGCTGGTGTGATGTGTTCTCTTCTAGGTAGTTTAAGGAGCAGTCTGGCCGCCACATTTTGTATGCGTTGGAGTTTATTTAGGAGTCATTCAGGCAAGCCTAGATATAGGCTGTTGGCGTAGTCTAGACTGGACACAGAGGGCGATGACGGCAGTTGTTTTGTTGGTGAATGGTAGGATCCTTTTAACCAATCTCAGGAGAAAGATTTCTTGATTAGGGTGTTTACTTGTGGCTCTAGAGTGAGATTGTTGTCCATCAGGACTCCCAGGTTATTTACAGTCGATGATGGGGCTGGGTTTTCGCCAAGTTCGGTTGGCCATGGGATGTAGAGGTTGTCTTCTCAGTTTTTTGTGATGATCATTATTAATGTTTTGCCTGGGTTGAGTTTAAGCTAGTACTAGTATATTTCACGAAGGCAGTTCTCTAGAGTTGCGTTGGCTTCTTGTGAGTCTTGTATTTTGTAGATTCTTTGTGTCGTCAGCGTAATTGTGAGGCCTTGTTTTTCGATGATTTTAATTAGCTGTGACAGGTAGATGTTGAATACTAGTGGGGAGAATGATGACCCTTGTGGGACTCCGCATGATGATTCTCGTGGGCTTGATTTGTAAGGTTTCATCCATATTGTTTCTGTTCTGTTTGTTAGGAAGGATCTCACCCAAAGTAAGGCCTTGTCAGTGATTCCGAATTCTTCCAGTCTCATGATGAGGATCTCGTGGTTAACTGTCTCGAATGCTGCAGAGAGGTCTAAAAGAATCAGAGCGGTGCTGTTGATTGAGTCTGCGTTCGCCTTTAGATCATCCCAGATTCAAATAAGTGATGTTTCTGTTCTTCTCATCGGTCTGAAGCCTACTTGTGCCTGGTTTAATTCTCTTCTATGAAATCTTGGGTTGTTCTATATATATGTGTGTTTCCAGGAGTTTAGCTGGGTAGGTGATGTTAGGCATGGGTCTTTAGTTGGAGAGGTCCTCTATGTTTCCTGTTGTATCCTTGTGGAGTGGTTTGATGTATGCTGATTTGAAGGCTTGCGGCACTCTTCCTGATGGGATTGATTGGTTGAGGACGTTCCTGTAGTATTCCATTGGTGTTCCTTGTGCGAGGATTGATCTGTAGGTGCCAGGGGGGCAGGGATCCGCTGGGGAGCCAGATTTGTTGCTTTGAATTAGAAGTTTGATGAAGGTCTCCCCTGATATGTGTGGGAAGTTTCAGAGTTTGTTCTGGTGTTCCTTGCATCGGTCAGTATCTTCAGTATAGCGGTTGCATGGTCTGATTTGAATGGTCGTGATTTTATTTTTGAAATGGTCTGCAAGGTCACTGCATAATTTTTTCGATGGTATTGGAGTGTTGTTGCAGTCGGGAGGGTTTTTAATTTAGTTTGATTTTAAACAGTTCTTTTTGGGTGTTTTGTGCTTTGAGGGTTCTGTTGTCGTATTTCCTTTTTGCTTTTTGGATTTTCTTTTTGTATGAACAGGTATGTTGTTGAAGTTTGAATTTTTTTTATCGGCAGTCTTTATTGTTCCTCCATTCTAGTTCTCGTTTTTTCCTTTTCATGGCGCCTAATAGTGGGGTGAACCACTTTGCTGTTGCTCTTTTGCGGGATGGATTGAACTTTTTTTATTTTGCAATCTCGTCGATTGTTTTGGTGATCCAGTTGTGAAGTATATCTTTTTTCGTGTCTAGGTCAGCTTCGCCCATGGTCGTTTGTGGTTTGGTGATCTCCAGTCATTCCGTTAAGTTGGAGTTTTTTTTATGGTTCTCCAGTTTCTTTTCATGATTAGTAGTTTTTCTTGTTTCCTGGTTATTGGGGAGGGCAGTGTGATTACAAAGGGGATGATGAGGTGGTCGCTCCAGAGCATCTGAATCGGTGGTGCTGTAGTAATTAGTTTTCTTTTGGCGAAGATTGCGTCTAGTGCATGTCCTGCTGTGTGGGTTGCTTCTTTGACTAGCTGATGTAGCTCCATTGTTGTTAGTTGGCCGGTAAGAGATTTTTGTGAAGTTGTGGTTTCTTCATCGAACCAGATGTTGAAGTCTCTGAGGATAATCAGTTGGTTACGCTCGATAGCTAGGTTGGTGATTTGATTCTATGAAGTTGTCTATGAAGGCTGCTTCGTACATTGGTGGTCTGTATATCAGTATGAATTACAGGTTTGTTCTGGGATTTGTTGATGGGCGTATGATTAAGGATTCACATTTGTTGATGTTTAACCCTTTAACTGCCATGTTTATTTCCCCCCAGTGCCAGGGCCTTTTTTGGTGATTTCGGTATGTGGCCATTCAATGCCTTGTAACTTTTTTGTTGCATGAGATATCTCAGCCAAATTTGCTCCTTTTTTTCCCCACATGTAGGCGGTCGTAACGCCACCCAGGAATCCTAGGTTGCTGTAGGGGGGTGAGAGAAAATAAGCAAAAAGGGCAAAAATGCTAGGTTTTTTCAAAAAATGCCAATAAAATGATGTACAAAGAAGCCTGTGTTTTTTTCCTTGTAAGAACTAGGAACAAATGGTTTGCTGTGCCGAGTTTCCCAATTTCCTGGATTTCAAGAACAGGTTGAGTGCAAAAATTATTTTGATGTGGTTATCAACGGTTTTGTGAGAGCTAGGCGATTTTGGCCATTTTTGGCAATTGGACATGCATGGACTGAATGGAAGAAAAGGGTAGGAAAGGCAAATTGGAGGACAGAAAGGCATATATTTCTGAAAAGTAGACAAAATTCCAAGTTTAGGAAGCGGTGATTTGCGTAGGTCAGGCAACAACTAGGTAGGGGAAAATGCCATAGATTGGAGCAAAAGCGGGAAAATGACCAAAAAAAAAGGTATGTGTTGGACATGGTTGGCTTGGTACGGCAATGGCTTCCATGAATTTTGAGAAAAGCAATGTTCCTTTACATTCCCCTGACTCTTGCAGTTAGGAAAGCACACATTTTCTTGTAGTGTTTTACAAAACGAGCAATACCACAAGCCAAACACTGAGCCATGGTACAAAGGAGTGTTATGCTCACGGCCTGAACAGACGCCATTAGCATGTGTAAATCGGGAAAACCAATGTGGTGAGGAACGGCAAGCATCCATTTTTTGAAAGAGCACAGGCAGACCTTTTCAAGGGTAGGTGACTTGTGCAGGTTACAAAAGTGTATTGTGCCTAAAGCAGCGACTAGATGTAGGTCACATTTGGGAAATGAAAGGGTTGTGTGACAAAGGGCACCAGCAAATGGGTCAAAACGTTATGAAAAGCACACAAACACAACAAATGTTATACCTTCCTGCATTCCTACAGGTGTCCCGATGAAAACAGTACCTCACATGTGTGGGTGCACCTACCTGGCCGCCAAGGGGAAAGCCTAAAACACAAGTAACCCCAAGTCTGTTTTCACACCTGAATTTGACACTTTCTCCAGACAAGCGCAACATACAGATATGGGCCTCGGGTGTCCAAGCCACCAAGGAAAACAGGGAACCCCATGCATTTCCGCAAAGAGGACACCCGTGGGAATCCGCAGAGGTATGATTTGTGCAAATCGGCCCAGAATTTTTTACCCAGACACCCCCGCAAAGTCCAAAATGTGGGAAAAGAAAACGCATTTTCTGCACATTTCACTCGGCTCACCCATCGAAACATGCCGCCAACAACGCATGGCCTACTGTCCCGCGTTCCCACAGGTGTCCCGATGAAAACGGTACCTCACATGTGTGGGTGCACCTACCGGGGGCGCAAAAGGAAAAGGGTAACCCACTGATAACCCCAAGTCTTTCGGCACATCCCATTTGGTTCATGTGGGAAACCTACAGATTTGGGCCTAGGTTGTCGAAGCCAGCAAGGAAAACAGGGAACCCCATGCATTTCCCAAAAGAGGACACCCGTGGGAATCCACACATGGCCAAATTGGAGGGGCGACCCATCTCATGTAGCCCTCCCCAGGAGCAGATAATGGGGTGGGGCTGTCCTGCACTCCTCCCCGGGCTCAGGCGTCCGTTCCTAGGAGCAGATATCTAGTCCCAGGGAGGGCTGCATGACATGGCACCCACTCCATTGCAGCTGGGGGGCAGGGGGTCAACGCCCCATCCCATTAGAAAATTCCCAGACCCTTTGGGGTGCCCCACAGCCCCCCTAAAAAGCGTTCCACCGCCTAAACCTTACTGCCCCACCCACTGGGGGGCTTGTCCCACAATTTTTGGGTGCCCTCTTCCCCCCTCACCCCAAATGGGTGGCAGGGGCACCTCATGCAGGTCTCCCTGGGGCTCCTACAAACGGCTGCGTGAGGTACACCCCCCTCCATTTGGGGTGGGGGGGAAAGGGCCCCCAAAAATGGTGGGACAGGCCCCCCAGTGGGTGGGGCAGTAAGGTTTGGGCACCCCGGCGCCAGATTGGCACACCAATGTGTGCCCCTCTGCGCCAAGGCAGGTATAGTAAAAAAAAGAACACAATTCAAAATGGCAGGCTGCCCTTTAGCGGGGGCGGAGGGGCCCCCTACACCGGTGTGGAACTTTCTAACGTGAAGGGGGGTGCACCTCTCCACTCCCACCCCAATTAGAGGGGCGGCCCATCTCATGTAGCCCTCCCCAGGGGCAGATAAGGGGGGGCTGTCCTGCACTCCTCCCTGGGCTCAGGCGTCCGTTCCTAGGAGCAGATATCTGGTCCCAGGGAGGGCTGCATGACATGGCACCCACTCCATTGCGAGTGGGCCGGAGGGGGTCAACGCCCCATCCCATTAGAAAATTCCCCGACCCTTTGGGGTGCCCCACCGCCCCCCCTAAAAAGCATTCTACCATTTTCACTTTTCTCCTTTGGTAACCCAACTCCCCTTGGCGCAGAGAGCCACATTGGTGTGCCAATCTGGCCCCGGGGTGCCCAAACCTTACTGCCCCACCCACTGGGGGGCCTGTCCCACCATTTTTGGGGGCCCTGTCCCCCCTCACCCCAAATGGGTGGCGGGGGCACCTCATGCAGGCCTCCCTGGGCCTCCTACAAACGGCTGCGTGAGGTACACCCCCTACCCCCTCCATTTGGGGTGGGGAAGAGAGGGCACGCAAAAATGGTGACCAGCAATGCCTCATATATGTGGTGTCCTTGGAAAGGGGAGAACCTCCCCTTTCCAAGGACACCACTTTTTCCTCTATCCCTGGTGGCCTAGTGGGCCCCAGGGCCCCAAACCCCCTCCCCCCGAATCTTTTTTTTTTTTCGTTCACCCCTGGGGTCAGTGATCATCTGCCCCCAGGGGTCTCTGGCGCTGTGGCCCCATGCTTTGGGGCCACGGGGGGGAAGGGGGCCGCTTACCTAGTAAGCAGCCCCCCCACCCCCGCGTCACAAACGGATCTGTATTGATCCGGTGACATTGCTGCCCACGGATCGCGCACCCTGTGCGTGATCTGCGGGCAGCAATGCCACACAATGGGTATCGTTGGAAAGGGGAGGATCTCCCCTTTCCAACGATACCCGCCTAGATCTCCAGCTTGAAATACAGTAGGAGATCGAGGCGGAGAAAGGTGAACACTCACCTTCTGTTTTCACCGAAGCAGCCCGAAATGGCTGCTGTGGTGAAAATTACTTTCACGCCAATGTGCTTTACGCACGCCGACGTTAAACTGAAGGTAATCCAGCCCCCTGGCAGTGAGGGGGGACCTCCCCCTCACATAGCCGGGAGGTTGGATTACAGTTTTGAGCGATCCCTGCTTTGCAGGGATCGCTCAAAACAAGGTGCCGAAAAGGACGGTCTATCTCGTCCTTGGCACTGCGTATGCAATTCCAAGGACGAGATATCTCGTCCTTGGCACTGTAGGGGTTAATGGGTCTTCTGCTTTAATTTGCAGGTGTTCCTTGTGGTGATTGCTAGTCCACCACCTATTTTTGTTTTCCTTTTTACTTGGATGCACATGTAGGTATCGTGCAGGCAGTTATTGAGGGTAATCTTGTTATTGTCGTCTAGCCATGTTTCGGTTACTAAAAGGATGTCGATGCCTCCATCACTTGGAGGTTGTAGTTTTCGGTGGTGTGTTTGGACCACACCACCGAATCTTGCGTCGATTAGATTGCAGTGGATCTTTTTGGTTTCATTTGGTTTATTTTTTGTTCCCGGTTTTGGTTTGTGGGTGTTCAGTTGGGGTGTTTTTATGTTGCCTCCGAGCAGTAGAGGTTCTGTGAAGGCGGCTTTGTTGTTGAATCGGTCTGTGAGATTGATAATTGGGTTGCTGACTTCTATTGTTTCTTCATCTCTTGTCATTTGGTGTGGGTACCGATAGTGCACATCTGTTCAAGTGATGTAGGGAGTAAGGGGGTTGGCGTTATCCCATTCTCTTCTCTGGTCCCTTCATCTTTTGTTCCGTTGTTCTGGTGTTTTTTTTTTTACCCATCTGGAAAAGTAGATGTCATTGGAGTATCAAGTTTCTTTGGTTGGTGCGAGGTACAGTGTAAGGTATAAGGATTTTTCTCTTGTAATTGTTTTGTCGATGGTATTGTTTTGCGGGGGTGTGTGTTCTGTATATGAGGCGTCTTCTGCTGGGGCCGGTTGAGCTTGTGTATCCGTGTTATTTGTACTGTGTTCCTTTTTCTCTTTGTATTCGTCCAATTCAGCGTCTGGTCATTTTGGTCTTAGTTGGGAGGAGTTGGTATGGGTGTTAGGTTTATACGGGCAGTTTCCTAGTGTGGTGCCTCGTGCCAGGCTAGTGTTTATTTTAATCTTCAATTGTTCCGTCTGCTAGTTTCCGAGGGTGTATCTTTGTTCGGTCAGTTGGGTCTAGGGTCAGTGGGACTTTGTTCTGTCAGTTGTTTCCAGTCTTTTTAAGTTCTGTCTGGATGTTTCAAGGGTTTCATTGCTCAATAGGTTGGGTATTGTGTTCCTCTTACAACAGGAGGCCTGTCCTGGGGGGGTGTTCTACGTAAGAGGGTGGGTGTATGGATTGGGCTAAGGGTGCAGGCAACTGTGGAGGCGATTAAGGTACTAGTTACAGGCTTAGGTGCTTATGGATGTCCTGGGTGTCCGGTACCTATGATTCAGTTGTAGCAGCTACTGATGATATCTAGACGACTAAGGGACAAGAGGTGGAGAGTTCAGAATTTTACGGTTGGTTTACAATGAGAAATATTCTTGAGTGTGGGGTATCTTAAGTCTGAAGCGATGTAGGTTTCGGCGGGAACCAAAGCTGATTGAACAGTTTTATTTCTGATCCTTGGACAGCAGTGGGAAGGTTTGGTTCAGCAAGGCAGGCTGTGATCAAGATTGGGTCCTACAATCTATGGGTAGAGGGTTTTGGCTTCGCAGAAGGCAGGGGTGATCAAGTATCAGGTTGGAGATGCCTGGGTGACAGGGGAGGTTTAGATTGAAGGAGGTTGGTGGTAATTAAGGCAAGATTGATGCCCAGATATCAGGAGGAAGGTTCAAGACTCTAAGTGGCCGGCAGCGATTAACACCTAGACTGGGAGAACTAGGCAGCAATTGAAACCTAGGCTAGAGTACCTGGATGACTGGAGAGGCTTCGGCCTCACAGTGTGGCAGGTTTAAGTTAAGAGGGGGGAGTGGGGACAAGAGTAGTCTTTCTCACAGTGCACGTTGATACAGAAGAGAAAATGGACCCTGAGGGTCTTGTATTGAGGTGGAGAGGCCTAGGTTTCAGAGTGCAGTACATTACAGGAGAGTATGCTGAGATTTGTGTGTCTTGTATAGTGGGAGAGAGGCCTAAGTTCAAATGCATTTTCAAAGTAATTTCAAGTGGTTCAAAGCAGTTTTAATGCAGTTTCAGGCTACAGGGGGTCACACTTAGAAGGGTCCTGTATGGTGGGAGAGGCCCAGGTTTCAAATACAGCTTCAAATATGATTCAAAGCCGTGTCAAATGCAGTTTAGATGTGGTTTCAATGAACTTTCAAAACTAGGGGGCACACTTAAGGGTCCTGTATAGTGGGAGAGAGGCCCAGGCTTCAATTGCAATTTCAAAGTAATTTCAAATGCAGTATAAAAGCAGTTTCAGTGCACTTTCAAATGCAGGGTGAACACTTGGAAGGGTCCTTTATAAGGGAGAGAGGCCTAAGTATAAAATGCAATTTCAAAAGCAGTTTAAGCCTAAGAGGCCAAAGTTTCAAAATGCAGTATGTTACTAGGGGTTTGTATGATGGTGTCAGTATATGTTGAAGATAGAATAGACTGTTCCTACCTTATCGGTTAATGCTGGTTGACGGTAGGCTACCTGTCATGGGCCTTGTCAGGGTGCTGTGGCCTGTCGCAATTGCTCGCATGTTGAGATGACTATGCAGCCACTGTTAGATGGCTGTAGTAGTGGGTCTATGGATTAGTCTCGTTTCTAAACAGGGCTAGCTAGGTGGAAGGGTGTACTTCTTACGTGGAAGCCACAGGAAGGCGAAAGAAGTGGGTATTCTTTGCAGGGTGTTAGAGGGAGGCCCCTGGCTTCCCCTGCAGACACAGACAGGAGCTGCTACTTCAGGAGCTGTTACTTCAGGAGCCGCGCTTTGCCTTGGGCCCTTCACCACAGGGCTGCACGGGCAGAGGCCTGTCCTGGGAGGTGGTGTCAAAGGGGGAGAGGACCAATCAGGGGAGGGGGCGGGAGAGTGGAGGGACCAGCAGGGGAGGGGAAAAACAAAATAACGCGTGCGAATGAGCGCTAAAATTCAAATGCGCTGACAAATTAACACACTTTGCTAAAAACAGTATGGGCCAACAAGCCGCCTCAATTTGCTAAAATATGGGCCAACAAGCAGCCTCTTACCTCTCTGGGGCCGCCTAACACAGTGATCAGAACACTGCGTGAGACCACGGCCTAGCAGCAAATGGGCCAGTCGGGGGAGGACACGGGAGGGAGGAGGAGGAGGAGGCCGGGCTGGGCCGGGCCGGGCTGGGCTAGACAGCAGGGGAAGGGGAAGCAATAACACGTGCGCAGGAGTGCCTTTTAAATTACTCACGAAACAATTTCTACAATATGGGCCCAAAGCAGCCTCTTACCTATAGGATCGGGAGATAAGTGGCAGTGTTCCCAAGAGCCTAGGGCTTGATTGATTATTTGTATAGCGCCTATACACAAAGTGTTTCAAAGCGCTTCAAGGAGGGAGGGAGGGAACATGGGAGAATACAAGTACATTCATACAAGTCCCTGAAACAGTACAGCGTGTGAAAAATAACTATCAAATCATAATAGATAGTTCAAGTGCATGTGACGCTAAGGGAGAGTCGAGGGAGGGAAAACAAAACAAGCAGTAACATTACTATGCCTGACGACCATTGTTTCAGTGCAAGAGTGACAAGAGGAAGGGGAAGTAGGGGGGGAGGGGTAGAGTAGTGGAGAGGAACAAAACAAGTGACCATCAGTTGAAGGTTGACGACTAATTCAAGATAGTGTTGGGGAGGGAGGTGGAGGAGAAAAACAAAGAGAAAGGGGGGGGGATAGACAAGCTGTTATTAATGGTCGAGGGACCAATGATAAAAGTAAGTGCTAAAAAAGTTAGAGGAGAAGGGGGGGTGGAGGGAGGGAGGGAGAGAGGAAAACGTCTACTCAGACAGGCGGCTACAAATTACTATGCCTGATGGCAATTGGGGTAGTGCCAGAAAAGACAGACGGAGGGAAGGGAGGGGATGAGGGGAGGGAGGGTGGTCGAAAGGGAGAAGGAGGAAAGAAAGGAGGAGGGGGCTGAGGTGTAAAGGCAGGAAGGTGAGGGGGGGAAAAGAAAGCAAAACACTGGGGGCAAAGGGAAACTAGAGGGTGAAGAAGAGGTGGGTGTGGGATGGTGAAGGGGGATGTAAGGGAGACATGGGGACACTGTCGGGGGTAAGGGTAGACATGGGGACACTGTCGGGGGTAAGGGTAGACATGGGGACACTGGCGGGGGTAGGGGAGACATGGGGACACTGGCGGGGGTAGGGGAGACATGGGGTCACTGGCGAGGAGTAGGGGAGACGTGGGGACACTGGCAGGGGTAAGGGGAGACATGGGGCAAAGAGAAAATAGAAGGTGAAGGGGTGGGAGTGGGATGGTAAAGGGGGATGTAAGGGAGACATGGGGACACTGGCGCGGGTAAGGGGAGACATGGGGACACTGGCGCGGGTAAGGGGAGACATGGGGACACTGGCGCGGGTAAGGGGAGACATGGGGACACTGGCGCGGGGTAGGGGAGACATGTGGACACTGGCGGGTGAAGGGGGGACATTGAGACACTGGCGGGGTAAGGATAGACATGGGGCACTGGCGGGGGTGTCAGGGAGACATGGGGACACTGGCGAGGAGTAGGGGAGACATGGGGACACTGGCGGGCACAACCCCTGCAACGCAATGTGGCCATGCATGGGATCACTGTGAAACTGGTATGTGGATTGCACACACATGTATACAGAGTGCATTCCCTTTGCCTTCGCTCATTTGGGTAGGTTATTATAACCATACCTTGTTCCATCCCACATACTTTTAAATATGTAACTGTCCTAAGGTACTCGCCTTTGCAGAATCATTGTGGAGGTCATGTTAGACTTGCTACAGCAGCAGTGGTGAGACATGCCACCATTTTGCGTTTGGAATGGTGTGGCCATGATTTACCATCACACTTTTGCGATACGGACCATTTACGCAGCTACTCACATATACTTCATTGGGGGGTAGCTGCACAGGCGACTACCTTGTGTGGTGAGTACAGACAGAGCCCATTGGGGATGGGGGAGTGCATTGCAGATTATATCAGGATATTTCCATTCAGTGTACCGTGTTGAGTGCCAAGCCCATACTGCCTTGTGTGCATGGCTAGGGCCCTTGTACCTAACAGTCTGGCCACTGGTTGGAAGTAGGTTTCAGATTGTTGCCTTGTTTGGGTCCGTTCCTATACTCTTACGTAACTCCATCGTACACTCTTGGAAAAATGCATGTGTCTGGGTGGTCACAATTACAGAATGGTTTTGGAGGACATTTTAGACTTGGTACACCACCAGAGGTGGCCTTAAGTGCCTGGACTTGCATTGAGTGTACGTCATTGGACTTGTTGCCATTCACGGACTGACATGCCACCATTTGTGTTTGGTATGTTGTGCCCCTGATCATACCCTTTGCTTTGAGATTGAAGGAGGACATTGCGACATGACACAAGTTACTTAGCATCACATATGTACAATATGGATAATGTACAGGCCGACCCACAAAACCATCTACGCAGTTAAGTCCCACCATATACAGGACGGCAGGCCATCTCAATGTTGGCTTTCTTTTGAGTACTTTTTCAGATGGCCAACGAACGTTCCTATTGTGTGCATTTGTTATGTTTGCATCATTTGCATTACCTTTACGCGTGGGCACGGCACACCATCGCAACACTCACTTGCATAGCGGACATTAGTTGTGGTTAATCGTTGCTTACGGTGCGTTCCCAGCATAGCCCGCTCTGTCATGTGAGCACCTAGGTTCGGAAAGGAACAACATAAACAAAAGCAAAAGCAGACATGCGCATACAGAGCGTACGGTTCCAGAAAAGTTCCATACTTTACGTACAAAACACTGTGAATTGTTGCACATGCTTTATTTTGCTAAAGAATGTTCACAAGAACGTGTAAGGTGGCTGCAACCACCACTCTTTTATTTTGCGAACAAATTCCAGTGTCCAATGCCGTCTGTGCACTTCAGTACTTCTTTTGTCGTCTGGCAAAGTGGGAAAAGGATTACTTTATGGTCCTTGGTGGGCCGTATGGAAAAAAACAATTTTCTTGGCAAGGTAGAAAAGGTACCAGCTGTTGCCTCTGTGATGCCTTATAGCATAAATGTTTGCAGGTTGGTTCTTATTGCCGGAACTGCAAATGGACATACAGGCCCATACCAGTCGGCCCAGATAACGACGAAAAGACATTGCTTATGGTAATCTTGCAATGATTGGTCCACCAACCGTCTCTTGGATTGTGGAAGGACTGACACGCGCAGCGAGGTGCAAGGTATCGCGAAGAAACGGGAATAAGAATACATGCAAGTAGCCATTATTAGTAATAGCATACAGGACAACAGTTTACGGGAAGGTTGTCATGAATGGGCTGTAGTTGGCTGCCTCATGGACCTTTGGGTGATCTGCTGTGGGTGAATGATTAGCGTCATATGTTCACCCACTGCCTTGGTCTCTGCTTAATAGGTTATACTGTCTATCTACGGCTCCACACATGCGAAATGCCTTTCAAACGTTGCCAACAGACCCTCATTTCCTTGGTTTCCTTTTTACAAAAAATGGAAGTGCCAGCGAGTGTCGTTAGACCCACGGCACAATCTGTCTGTGTGTGTCCAAAGAAACATTAAAAAAAAAAAAAACTCCTGGGGGTCCCCTCCGATTGCAGGCGAATGCAGGAGCTGTTTTGCTAAAAAAATGCAACACTACAATATCACCTGTTGACGCTTGTGTGCCGGTCGAGTGCTACGTGCACCTCTGCCCGTTATTACTTTCGATACAATGAGGGTGCGTAGAACTGGTAACTGTTTGAAAGGGCTTAGTAAGGACAAAACAGGCAATGTAGCAGTACACGATTGAGCATAAAGTGTGCTGTTTCACTGCACGAGTTGCGTTCCCTTTCCGTCTTGTCCTTTATGTCTGGATTTGCAGGGGCTGGAGAAGCATGGCAACAAAACCAACTACAATCGTAGCTGCCATTTACGCTGAATGGTGGAGACATGGTAATGTAACGGTCCATGACTACTGCCGTTACAAACCCCATACAATGCACACAGAGAAAGTGTGGGATAAAGTAACTTCATAATTATGCATACAGAACTGCAGCCTAATAAATTTTACTCCTAACACACATGTAATGTAAAGTTGCACTTACATAACTTGGGCAAATTCCATGCTTGTATTGGGTGGACGACAAATTGCTGTGTACGACGTACTGAATCGTTGCAGACTACCTTTGGGGCATATGGGCAGAGCAACTGCACTGTAAGGTATCTTTCCTTTTTTTCTACAATTCCATACAATGTCTGCCCTTGGAGCTAATCATGCTTCCCACTCAAGGCTGTTTTACAATGAGCATTTGTCCTGGAGAAGGAGAGGTATGTTAGGTTTCGATTTCCGTAGACCATGGCAGGGGGGGGGGATCCAGGCGGCAATGGGCTTTCGATTTTACCATGTGTTTCCGGGTTGTTATGGTGAAGTTAGTATGATGTATAAGGAGAAATGACGGTGCCGTACAAATGCTGCACTGAATGCACAGATGGCAACATACACTAAGTGTGCATTTACAGGGCCTAAGGAACATTTATATGTGCTGTGTGTTGCGAGGCAACAGTGTACGATGGCAGACTGTGTGTGCGGTGGCTCAGCATATGTGGGTGGGCCATCGTACGCAGTTTGGTGTCTTGCAGTATGAAGATGGTTGGGGGTTCTCGATCAAAGAAAAGGAATGACTTCATACCTCCTTCAAACACTGTAAGGGGGGTATGGTTTTCAAATGTTGTTTCCATTACACATTAAGGGAATCAGCAGCTTGAAAGTTTAAGGTGTAACGCAGAGTGTCAAATATGGCTGCCGAGCTGTGTACCATGCGCTCCAGGTAAATCTGTGTTGTATACCTTCTTTTGAAATGGTGTACATAACAATGAAGATGACCTCGTGCTCTCATGCTCTAAATGGTGCGAGTGGCATTCGAGGAGGCAAATGTTGCAGCACATAGGACAGTTACGTAAGCCATTTGGATGCATTGTTCAGTTTGCATTGTGATTGTGCAGATTATTGGGTAGGTTACTGTACTATAGTGCATTCAGTGTGTCCACTTATTATAGGATTAGGTGAGCAGTGTATGTAGGAAAGAGGTTATCCATTGTGTGGAAGAAATGCAATGCAATGTGAACTTCACTGGCTAAGGGGTAGGTAAATGTGTTGTGTGGGGTTTGTGGTACGTGGATAATGTTTGTATGCATGGGTTGTACTGTGCTGCGGCAGTTGTGGGCAGGGTCTATAATATTGATTGCATGGATGGAGGCCCTACACTGTACGGGGTGTAGGGAAGCTTGTAGGGCGTTGGCACAAGCCGTGTAGTGTAATATAGGTGTACATTGTAAATTGTGGCATTGCTATGTGGATTGCAGAAATATGTGCACACATTGCTCTGTGGACATTACAGAGAAGTATGATATTAATAATTTTTCTGTTTGGATGTTGCTGTTTTTTGTGTATGGGATGTGAAATGTTGTAGTAATCGTTGCTGCATTATCTGTGGGAAAAGAGAACATAACATGTTGGAGCAGGTATTTCGTTAATTTACAGTCAACTACATTGCATATATTTACTTTGTGGACCCTCATAACTAGTACTTCATAAGTACTGTGCTTTGAACAGGTGTACTGTGCAATGTGCGCAGTTCCTGTGTTTCTTTACATAATCATTGGGTCTGTGGGGAGGGAAAAGAGCATGCTGGATTTTTAAAAAAAATAATTACCAATTGCTGCTATGATGCACAATGTATTACAGTGACGTTTGCACTGGTTATGGCAATTTTTAAGGTGTGCTCATGAAGTAGGAGGAATTGCAATTGTTTACGATTTCTGGTCTACATGTTCGTAGTATGGGTGGCGTTGTATAGCAGTTGGTGTTTTATAAATGTTTACCTGCTTCCTTTTTGTAGCACTGTTTCTTTATGCGTTTGGTTGCTGCTGGTGTTTTGCAAGTATTGTGCCATTTTACTGTGCTACTGCAGAATTGTGAGGGTAGTTACGTACCTGTTGGCGTACTGTAACTGTTCATACTTTGGAAGTGTTCGAGGATATGTTTGTCGCACAGTGGTTGTTGAAGGTTGAGTTGGGTTGTTTTAATGCTGCAAGTAACATTGTAGAATTGTGGTTGCAGTTAGATACCAGATGGCGTATTCGAACAGTTTACAGTGTCCCGTTCCTATAGGGTACGTTTACAAGCTTGTGCATTCCTGTTGCTACTTTCACATCTGTGTACATTCGGAAGTGGTGTACCATTAAGGGTTTACGTAGTGATAGTTGCATATGTATTGCATGAGTATTCTTAGACAGGTGGTGATTCATTTGCGTACTTGCTGGTTTCAGAGGTTACTGCGGGTAGTTTTGAACACTCATACTTTGTACTTTCCCTTGTACGGATTATGTGCAAAATACTGCTAGTGTCATTTCTGTACACATATTGTTTGTCTGAGTGTACTCATTGGGTTCATTGGGAATAAAATTGTCCAACATACACTTTAATGCATTTCTTGATTACTTGCTAAATTGCTTTAGGTCCACAGTGCGGAAGGTAACATTTTTTGGGCAATTACGAAGGTACTGGTGGGTGCTGGGGAGTAGGGTATAGAAGTTTCGTACATCAAGGACTACATTTTGGCTTCAAGAATATTAAGTCAGCGTTTGCACGATTTGCAGGTAATCTCTGCTTTGGAATGATGGAAGTATCATTGCATTCCCACCATGATGATTGCTTTCTAATGTATGCATTATAGTGGCCTGCACTGGTTGTCTCGCCTGTGTGGTAGATTGTGCCTACTGTTGTGAAGGTTTTCTTGCCAAGTGATACCTGCCCATGTGTGAAGGCAGCCAGTTTGCAGTTGATTTTGACCCCATCTGCATTGTATCTTAAGAGCATTACAATTACATATTGACTATGTTAGTGTATATGTAGCGTCGAACGATTATCAGAATTGCACGACGTACACAATATGCTATGGTTTGGATTTTGCACCAGTTGCTGAAATGGAATGTAGTCACAGTTCGGCATTGATACATACACAAAGCATTCGTTAGGGACTTGTTCCTGAATTACATTGTTGCAGAGATTGCATGTATGTTCCCACATGTAGGAAATGTGAGATTTAATTTACGAGTATGTTTTTCCTTTCCAGTATTTGTAGTAAGTACATTAGAAATTCTTGTGGATCTTCTTGTCTGTTTAATGTGAATTTCACCATTCTAGCACAGTAGTCCAATTCTTGCCTTACTCCTGAGACACTGTAAATGTTGTCAGGATTACTTACTGCATTTCTGTGAAGGACGAGCATTTGCAAACACAACTGGTCTGCGCCTTTAAGTAAATGTTTTCAACAATTGATGGCATTTGGAATAGAACATTCATTGTTACATTTGCATAGCAATTAACACCTGTTGTATTAGACAATTTGAATGGACGAGGTACTTCTGTGTCTGAGCACTTCGATGGAAGGGCACGTGGTTTGTTTGAAGAGGCTCTTTTTCTTTTGTATGTGGAGTTGGGTCTTTTTTACTTCTTTTGTCTGTGCTTTTGATAGTTGATGGCGTTAGAGCTGATTTCAATTCTTTTGGTGGTACTGGTGCCAAATCATTTAGAACCTGATTGAATGAGCTTTCTTTTGAAAGGTTTGGGTTTCGGAGGAACAGGGTACATTTTCTGATGGGTTGTATAGAGTGCACTTAGCCTATTGTACTCTGAAGCAAGGAATGTCTGCGCTGACTGCAGTTGCATCAAAATTCACTAGATCTAGTCCTTCCAATGTACGTAGCTGTGACAGTGCTACATAACTCATGCCTTCTTTAAAGACTGTGCTGCCAATATCAATCAATGCTTGAGCTAAGGTTAGACCTTGCAATTTATGAATAGTTACTGCATAAGCTAGCGACAGAGAAAACTGTTCTCTGCATACATACATGTCTGAAAAGAAGGAATCGAGCCGTTGTGCGTCATATCTTTTTTACTTCTGAAAGTTTGTCAAACTGGATGTTGACAAACTGAATGCTGTTGTCCCGTGGGTATGTCTGGAAGCCAACAACTGTATCAAGTGCTCCATTAATTAAACCTTGCTCTACATCAATGTTACGCTTTAGCATTACTCTACAGTTCACCCATAACATTTTCTCCAAACCAGCTGTGTTGGAGATAGTTTTCTAAGATATTTAGTCGTGCTATGGCGTGTTGACACATTGGTATTGTCATACCGTGTACGTCCAGTTTGTCTGTGGTGTGAATTTCCACTAGATGTTGTTTTTTCTTTTTTCAGCATTTTTGCATTGAATTGTGCACAGCTTGCTAGAGTTGGCATTAAGGACATACAGGTGACATTTTTGTGAGCTAATTGTTCCATGACATCAGTAGCACATGTGTTACGCCCGTACAGCTCTTGGATGCATCTAGTATTGAGGGTAGACTGCGCCTCCTTCGATAGTACACCAATCTGTGTTTTTTTTTAAATGTTGGCGTAGGTGACGTCTGGAGACTGACGCATGTTTTGAGTTAGTTCTCTGTATTGGAAATGTTGCCAGAGATTTACAGTCCTGATGCTTCCAAGACTTTTACGGCACACTTTGTGTCCTAAGGTTTTGAAGATAGGATCACCTTTCACTGGTGTTAATTGAAGGAGATCTCCGAAAACAATTACATGTTTTCCTCCAAACAGTTCTTCGTAGTCTGTTTTGAGGAACTCTTGCAATCTGAGGTGAATCAAAGCTAACGTTAGGTTAGAAACCATGCTCACCTCATCTATTAGGAGCATTTTCATTTGTTTCAAAACTCTGCGTAGCTCCATAGCAGCTTCTGCTTAAAGTTTATAGTACTCTAATTTGTTTTGGTGTTCTACTAGAAGGAGAACAGCTGAAAGGTTGTTGTTTAATTGTTGGAGGTACTTACTGATAATTTTTATTAAGAATTTTTTCCTTGACCCAGCTTCACCACTTACATACAGCAGTACAGGTTTGTATTTGTCACAGGTACACGTTTTACTTTTGTGCTGTACACCATTTTCAATTTTTTCACTTACTTCTAGAAAAATGGTACGCTGCTCATTGTTTAGTTGGGATTTCAGTACATCCAACTCTTCTGCAGATTACTCCTACTGAAACATGGTGGTGATTACTTCTGTCATGGACAGTTCTGCCTCATTTGCTATGAGTGGCTGTCCAAGTGGTTCTTGGCTGCCTGTTACAGAAGGTTCACTGCTCTCAGAAGTGTCTACATTTAGTTGTGCTTGAAGTTCTTCTTCTTGTTGGCGTTTATTGTCCAATATGGTTTTGTACCGTGTAAAAAGTTCCATCTGTAATTGTACCTTCACTTGCATTGAAAGCATCTTCATAGGATGCATGTGCCTAATACATCTTCTTTTCTCCATGGTTTGAAAAGTTGCAGTAGAGCCATGTAGCACAGTTCTTTGTGAGTTTTTAATGACAATTTCATATGATTTGTCAAGGGTTTTGACCCATGTTGAATTATTAGACAGGGTAGATGTGGGGATGAGCTGTCGCCGCCCATCATTCTATCCCAGAACAAAACTAAATCAATAGACTGGGTGGATGTGGGGATGAGCTATCGCCGCCCATCATTCCATCCCAGAACCAGGAAAACCGCGCGGTTTTGCACACACCAAAATGGTTGTCTAACCTGCCACCCACCAGTGCCAGCATGATGGACCGGAAGCGCCAGGGGTGAAAGGTGGTGTCAAAGGAAAAATAACAGTGTTAGACCAAAAGCGCCTTTAAATCACCTTTGTTTTCCTGAATGCAAGCTCAAAGTGCCTATTTCGAACATTGCAGGATATTCAAAAATCTTACTGAACACCAGCAGACATCTGGCAGAATGAAGTGTTGTGTGCATACAAAATCTGGGAAGATGAAGAGCCCAAAACAATTTTTAGAACAAAACTGGCTGAGCTGTGGATGTCAGCAGCTTAATTGAAATTGGATTTAAAACCACTAAAATCGAAATGTTTAAATTAAATGAGTGACCTACTTTTGAGTGTCACATAGTTGCAACTGTTAAATGTCATGGTTTTGAACTTAGAATCAGCATTTTAGCTGCATGTGTAAAAATTGTAAGTTTGATTTAAACTGGGAACTAAAGTGACATTTAGCTGAATTCTGCTTGACAACTACCCCCGACAGGAGAAACCTGCTCAGCCACTCTTCCCAGGCCTAGCTGCATCCTGCTGCCCCTGCCAAAAGGTGATGACACCTCTCTGATTGGGTTAGGGGAGGAGCACCTGGGGACTGCAGGAAGTTGAACAAAGCCCTGTCCTGGACTCAGGCAAATGTTATATTGGGGGGCCGTAAAGTGGCTTCCTCTTGGGAGAAAATGGGGGAAGTGGACAAACCAGAAACTCCACCATGTGCTTGTGGGAAGCCACACCCCTTTTTGACCAGGGCATAATTTTAAAAAGATAGATAACTCTTAGTGCGGACTGGTCAAAATTATATAAATATCATTATTCTTGGGATTTTTCCGTGCACATTTTAAGAGGTGTTAGGACCCTGTGGTGTATTCTGGGGGGTTGCTAGCGGAAAATAGGGTTTTACTCCAAATGTCTGCATGTTAAAAATCTGACACTTTATCAATTAATGTCCATACTCCTTGCGCACATTTGTGTAATTTTTGATAAATGTCCGATATTGGTAAACCGACCAAAAAGCGCAAAATGTTGTCATTTCTGAATCCCAGCTCGCAGGAACATGGGGCTTGAACAGAGACCTTTCTTAATTCATCTGTAATATGTACATGTAATGTCAACCACTTGTGTATCTGGGAAATATGTATTTGAGTCAGAAATAGATTTGTGTGGAATTTGACAAGGGGAGGATCCTCTGACCCATAAACAGACCTCATCATGATGACCATCCATTTCCTTCCCCCAATCATGGGAGAGGGGAGAATTGGGCCAATGACAAGTAGAGGGGGGGCAGGCTCAGTTATGCCATGCGCACACCCACTTTCTAAACACATAAAAGCAGACAGTACAGGACAGGTAGGGACATTCACTTTCCACTTTCTTGCGGGACGCTTTGCCGGGAGACTTCAGACTTCACATCCAGAGATCCAGACTTCAAATCCATCAATCTCCAGAGAGCAGAAATTAACTCCAGAATTTGTAGCAGAGAGGCCTGAATCCACAAGCTGAATCCTCTTCAGCAGGCCTCAAAACCAACCAAACTATTCAACAGCCAGGCGAGCTGTTTGATTTTTTTGCCAAGAATTTTTGCAAGAACCTGTAGCAGTATCCAGAAAGCAGTGCTGTATACGAAACCAGAGAGAACCACAAACCAGACCGTTGTGAGCAGAACCGGTGCTTGACAGACCCAGAGAGCAGAGCTGACCCAGATAGCTGGGACTTCAGAACCACCCGCCGGATGTCCCGTCCAACCTGACCAGACCTTGACGGCTTATTTCAAAAATATAGTGTGAGTACTCACTGTGCCAAAACCAATCTCTTAGTTTAAAATAATCTAATCCAAACTATTTTAGTCTGTTAGAACTGCCTCCTAGAATCGTGTCATTCTGTCATCTTTAAAATTGAAAACTGTCATCTGTCATTCTGAGCTTTAAAATATCTTAAAGCTAAGATTCTGGGCTTTCCAACGAACCTAGAACCGACCTGCTACTCCTTATAGGGCCTCCGTAATTACGCTTGACGCACGTGATTAAATTTGCCGCGATTTGACATTTTGCACAATTTCAGCCACGTGTAAAAATCAGCAGCTCCTTGCTTTCCTTTGCTAAAATTCGTTTTAACCTGCTAGTTACTCATAGAGCATTGCTAAAGTGAGCCTGAACTAATATAAACTGGACATCAATCACCCTGAACCTCCTACAGGGAATTAAAATCAATTTTAGCATCATTTCACTTCATTGCCATCACATTCAAAGCATTTTGGGCCTGTGTTTTAAAATCATACCTGTTTTTCTCTAAGCTTGCTAGGGGGAACTGCATTTCGTATTGCATTTTGTTGGGATTCTTGAAGACTGTGTGCTCTCCTTCCATTTCTTACATTGCAAAGGGGGGGTGGTGAATTGCCAGAGAAAACTGATTATATTATCTTTTGCTAAATCATATCAAGTTATTTCTGTACTGCATTTTATTCATCATTGCATTGTCCTTGAAGCCATAAAAGCATTCTCAGCTACTTCATCCTCTCTATATCACTTCTAAGCCATCAAAAAAAGTGTAACACTGTAACATTATCCATTGTTGATCACTATCATCCTCACAAGTGTGCTATCAAATATTAATTTACTATAGAAGTGTGATATATATATATATATATATATATATAATTTAATTTTTCAAATAAAACCTTTTAATTTGCAAAACAAACCTACTTCTTGGCTCAGTGGGGTCAGGGGGATTCTAAGAGGGGTGTGTGATATAAGGGTTGTCATCCAGAGTACATGAACTGGACATAAAAATATATCAATAAGGGTTTCCATCAGCATCCCAGACTAGGCATTGACTTAGCTGTAGTGTTGAATTGAATCCGCTTACAGATTAATTGGGCTGCATTTGGTATGTTTCACCAGGCTGCCTTCACAACTTTCCACTCTGTATCTACCTTTTTTCTCATCTGGTTTAATGTTAGTTTTGTATGAGAAGTTTTGGGCTATATGGTACAGGCACATGGCTTCTAAAGTAATACTCCTGTTCGGGTAGTATGTGTCTAATAAGTTCTTCAAAATGTCCTGGCTGTTGGGATCGTTTTTGGCTATTGTTTGGATGTCTTTGTACGATTTCAGTACTCTTTTTCTGGATGCAGCAGGACCAAGGCTTAGCCACACTATGTTTTCAGATTTCCCATATAAGGCGGTGCCGGTTAAATGGTCTGCGGCTTCGTAGCAGCCGCATTCTCTATGGGACAGCATTTTTATGCCAAAGCTGTACAATTTTTGTGCGAGTGTTTTGTTAGATATGTCATTCCAGAGGTCTTTGACCTCTGTTTTCTCTGCTTTGGTTAAGTAGGCTGTGACATATCGTGCAACTGCAGTGGAATTGTCTGCAATGTACTGTACATCAACATTAGCATTCCGTAGTAGGGCAATTATTGTATTGTAATCATTGATGTACTTTGATGCTTCGCTCCTTTTTATGCAGTATGTGTTTTTAGGAGATTTCCCGTTCACATTGTGTAGAACCGAATACATGACTGTTTACTTGCCCTGTTGCTGAAACTGGTCTCGAGAAACAAAAGCGGCATTTGGTGTAGTATTTGCCTCTGTTCTTATATTTGCACCGACAATATTTGCCACACTTGTGTCTTTGGAATTGCAAAATGTGTGCTTGTAGGTCACTATGTGTACTTTCTGAAGGGATTTCGTAAGTGACATATTTGTGAATGAACTGCAAAACAGTTTCATCACTCTCCTCACCAAATTTAGGAGAATGTTTAATCCACAAAAGTATGTAGCTGTGTGGTGCTCCTCTGGCTTGATATTCTTTTCTCCAAAAGAATTGTTCCACTTCTCCGAGGGGAGGAAGTGCTTTATTGCAAATGAAGTGCAGCATGGCAAGGAAGCGATGATGGAAGTACCGTGAAACATTTACAGGATCAAGAGAGAAAAGTTCTCCTGGTGTTTTCATGTCTACACCTGTTTTGTTTTTGTTTGCTATGCGTAGGAAAGTGTGCAAGTCTTCCCATGCATACTCTGCACAACTCAGTGACAAACCATGTGGGTGGGCCAAGGTTGCGTAGCATACACCGTACATCTGCGTGCCGTCGAAGCCAGTACTCTTTCGTGCCATACATGTTTGCCTAGAGATTTGTAATACTTGACTGTAAAACTTCGTCCTTGTCTTGCACCTTTTGAAGTAGCTGTGTAGCAGACATCTTTTGAAAATGGGAACCTGTTTTCAATGTGTGGGCAACTCCATTAACATAGCGTTGCCAGTTCACTTTCAAAGAGGAGGTGGAATATGTACTCCACGTTCTGTCTAAATCTAGGTTCCTGCAGAATACATTTGTAAACCGCGGTATTCTGATGCTGTTATTTGTATGCATCTTATCTTCCACCTTTTCCAGTCGGGAAGAGTAGAGGAAAGGCTTGTGCTTCTACACTTTTTTCCCATATACTGATTGGTGCTCCTTTGGCTTGCCGTATTTGATATGTTTCTAGTGCATAGTCCATGGTATCTTTGGAGTGCAGTGGGTGAATTGTATAGCAGTCTAAAATATTGGAGGCTGCAGTAGGATCTAGACGTTGAAATTGGCCAGTTGTTTCCTGAATTATTTCGGTCGTTTCTGTATGGTTTTCTTCAACGTTTAATTTCTTGTAGTATTCATTGTTCTTTTAAGGTATTGCAAGGCTTCCCTAAATTTAAGTCCACTAGTTGCTGCCAAATGTTGTCTTTTGTAGGTACACCATTTACCAGGATAATCAAAGATTCTTTTATTGGCCTTTGCATCTAATGGTAAATAAACTACTTTCCCACGAATGCCTCTCAGTAATTCGGTGGGAGGCAATTTTGCAGTTTTCGGTTGAAGTCATATTATTGCTTGAAATGGGTGCACTGTTTGGATTATAATGCTCTCATACAAATTAAGCTGCTGAAGTGTGTTTGGCAGTGGAAATACTTACAACTTATTGCTAATCGCCCGTGAAGGCATTTGGTTATTGTCAGGTTTTGCAGTGCAGTATGTGTGCACAGTATGGAGGTGTTTGTTATTTCGTATTTGTTTTCAGCTATGAGGTACAGAGCTAATTGGAACCATTGGGATTCCTCATCGTCTTCTTTTTTCTGCATCATATCTATAGTTTTGGTACTCTTTCTATAGCACGTTCTACGACAACACACACATACTTGGTTTGGCATTTCTGCAGATGTGCTTTTGAACTTTTGTATTTCTTTTTTGTATGTGTGACATAAAAAGTTGACATCTGCAATGTTGTCACTACTGTTCTCTGAAAATGCTGGACTCTTCACTTCCACAATATTTTGTTTGGATGTGTTCTATTTCTTCGAGCACTTGTTTGGCTGTACTGTGTAGGAGAATATCATTTAAATGTTGCAGTGCTAAAGCTTGACTTTTTGCACAGTTCAGTTTGTAAACTAGATTTCTGACAGTTGAGTGGTGGGTTGCTAACATTTTGATACGGTGGAAGGTGCTTTTGCATCAGATCCAGAAATACAAGCTAAGGAATGTCCTTGTATTCCTGTGTAGTTGCGCACTGGACACGAGTCCATAGTTTGTAGTATTTTCATTTTTCTTTTCTCGTTGCCTTTCACATAGTGATTGAGGAACTACTGCAAAGATTTGATTGTGCATTGGCGAACGTGACACATTGATGTGCAAGGCCATTTGTAGGCGAGGCGTGATGGTTTGGTGGAATGGAGAGGGACATCTAAGTTTCATGAGGATATTTCTGAAAGCAGTGTTTTTTCCATTATGGTACTTTATATCTTTTCATACCCTTGTCCACTCTCATGTAAGGCAATTTGGTTTGTTTGCTCTTGTTTGTATGATTCTTCATTGAAGTATGGCTCTGTATTAGTGGTGTGACTCCACTCACCTGTACAGATGTGGCCAAAGGTATCTATGCTGATATTGCGTTTGTTTCGAAGTACTGCTTGTAGTTTACCGATTAATGTTGTTAGTGGTTTCATTCGGTTTAAAATTACTATAAACCATTTCCGTTTCACGATCATTGCACTGTCTACAAGAGCTTCCATGATTACATTTCTGCTGTAAATTTTGAGGGTTCAGCTTGATTTCTCCCCTCTATAATGTTCTGAAGGACTCTGTGGTGGAATTTGTTTTGTAAAATGTATTTTTTGGAATGCTTGCTTGTGGTTACATTACCATTTGTACGTGCCCGGTAGCAGTAGTGCGAATTGCACTCTTTTTAGTGCTTTTCTTTTCATTGTCACATTTTGACAGACAAATTACACTTTCTTTACTGATAGGTGCATCCGTTTTGCTTAATGACTGTATTAGTTCTTCTCTTTCAACTTTCTGTAGAAGTTCTGCTTGCAGTGAATGGCTACTTTCTATGCTTTTAGGTTGTGTGGCTCTATTTCTGCGTTGCTTTCTACAGTTGCAGTTTGGTAGGCATTGTGTAGTAGCTGTTGGAGAAGAAAGGGAAGTTTGTGTGTGCCGAATTTCAAAATGTATGTGTGCAATGTGCGTGAGTGGTTCAATATGAGGGTAAGCATATGAATTCGAAGTGTGTCACTGTGTAATGGCCTCTAACTTTCGGTTGGGGACAGTATCTTACTATGTGGGTATTAGTCTAATGATGGCGACATAATAAACACTGAGCACCTGTAGAGGTGTCATGTGTAACAATGAAGTACATACTGGTGGGTTGCCGCAAATCTATATTCTACAATACAAGAATAGTGCACTCTCCCAGTAAGACGTAAAACACTATGATGGTATTGTACTTATATTGTTGCCTTGTGAGAGTAGGTTTATTGCAGGTTGTATTTTGAATTGCACACGCCAGTGGCTTTCAGGAGAGAGGTGGGTACTGCGCCTGTATAAGATGGTAAAAAAATATGTTGGCTAATGGCTTAGTGATTGCATTTGTACAATACATTCTTTAAAAGTGTAGGGGATGTCTTGGCTGGAAGAGAAAGTGTGTGTATGAATGGATGGCTTACTGTATGAATGGGGACTTTGGAGCATAAGCATGTTTGTTAAGGGGGTAGGTGGGTTATTTGCAAGTGTATTGTATGACGTCCTATTAAGCAAGTGTGTGTATTAGTGTAGGACTATTCACTTTGAAAATTGAGTACTTCCCATTGTGGAAGAATGACAAAAAGGTTTGGAAAGATGTTCAGACTGCAAAGCTGAATGTTTTTGTGTGTGCATTTGCATGTATTTTTCTACATATATATGCTTGCTACATGAGTGCAGCCATTGGTTCCGTTCTTTAATTTCATTATGCACATTTGATTGGTACTGTGGTCAATGCATACATAAATGTTTTTCTTTTTAAAGTCATGTTGCAATCTATAAAGTGTGAAAGGTAAGTGGCAGGAAACTGTTATACATGCAATGTATGCACTTGGCTTAGTTTGGTGGGATACCCTGACTGATCCTTTTCTCTGCGATTTTTACAAACTTCATAGGAGGTGCGTTAATGGGGGGAAAGCATGGTAAAAGTGATGGAACGAAAGAACAGAGTAACAGTTTGCATATACCTATGTCTGCTATGGGCAAATGCCAACTTTGCCAGCACCTACCACTGTAGGTGCCATTTCATGGTAGGTGATGGGAGAAATAACGGTATGCATTTTCAGTACGTTATGGAGTTTCAGTGCCAGGTACCGTGTTGGGACGGACTTATAACGCAGTTGCAAATGTACTGTACAAAATGTAGTGATACCTGCAGGGCGTGGATTCAGAACTCGTAGATCGTTTTACAGTACTTTCTAGTGCAGGTGCTTTTGATTCACAGGACACTTGAGCTCTGCGTGTTTAACAGTTAGTATGAACTGTTCAACAGAGATGATAGCGTTAGATGCAGAATTCTTGGATGTTATTTGTGGATGCGTCTGTGACCGTTTACCAGTAGCCAATGAGGGAGTGCTGGAAAAACACTAGGGGAAAGGGAAGGACTGTCCCTGCTTTGCTGGGGCGCGGCCCTCACAGTAGTTGGGAAAGCGCACGTGCTACATGCTGTCCTTCTTACTATGGAAATTGGACTAGGGATTATCTGTTTTTCTGTTCCATGCTGGGATGTTCTTCTGTGGCCATGAGAACCTTAGTGCTTGTAATGTGACGTTTGTTAGTGGAGCTGATATTTTTTTTTCCCCTATTGAAAATAGTCTTGTGTTCTACAAAGTAAAATGTCGTTTGCAGAAGCTTGTGGTGTAATGTAATTAGGAAAAGCAAAGAGCAATCCCAAACAAATACCAAACAAAAAGGTGTTTCTTTACAAGTCGCTTTATCAAAAAAAATAAACACTTTTCACAACTACCAACAAAGAGGGGATTCTCTATCCTGCTTCAAATGTGTTTGCGTACCCCTCCCCACACAGAACAATATGTTCGTGAAAGCCACGGCATTTGGAGGTGTGCACATGCTACATCCGGTTCATTTCAGCGTGGCTGGCATGGAAATGGGACTGTGCAGGAGTTGGGATTGGTCAATAAGATTTCTTGGGTGTGGTGTGTAACAGATTGTGACAGATTGTGCCAGAAGGTGTTTGCAAATAGGAGTGCACATGGCTACGGGTATGGTTGTGCCGTTTAATAGGCGGACTATATGGCTTTTGGGCAACTCCTGGCTACATTGGTTAAAAGTTTACACCAAACGCTGTGCACAGGCTGCAAACATTGGGTTCCATAATGTCGATGTCCACTGGTACGGAATACGTGGGATGAAGTGGCTGCATGTGGGTCCTTTGTGCCAGTTTGGTGAAGCTCGATCAACCAGACATTATTATTGTTCATTGTGGAGGGAACAGTTTAGGACATGTTGGTGGCATCTCTCTGTTTGCGATGTAGACATTTCGTCAGCTGATGGCAATGTTTCCAAAGTCGCACATACATTTCTCGCATTGCCAAGGGACAGATGTGGCTGCGTTGTTCCTCGTGTGAGCCACAAATGGAGATAGCACGCCGCAGTGTGAACAAGGCTGTTTGCGCCTTTTTGCGAGACGTTAGCATGTTCTCCTTCCACAATGAAAACATTACGTTTCATAGTAGCAACATTTTTCGTTCAGCTGGAGTTCACCTGACTGATGCTGGCAATGAGCTGTTTCTGCGTAATATCCAAAATGCAGTGCACCGCTTCCTGCAAGTTTAGCAAGCATTTGCCCAGTGGGTATTCACCACTTCCAACATTAAAAACACAAGCAGCACAAAAAGTCTCTTTTCAGAGCCACCATTTCGTTTTGGGAATGCGTACAATGTTTTTGATGGAGTCGCGCCGCCCATTGTTCACCTCCCTGTACACAGCGCTTATAGGCTGCGGGACCGCCTGCATTATTGCATTGAAATTCTATTTTTGAACAGTGCTATGTGGCTCTGAAAAGAGCCTTTTTGGACCCCCCCAATCCACTCCTTCTGGTGGTTTTGCATTTTGCTTGTTCTTCTAAGACACGCCACAGAAGGGAAGGAATGGAAGGGAGGTTTGGCAGAGCAGAAGATGTTGGATGGATCTTACTTGGGTAGGGGGCACTCTTTGTTATGCTCCCGATCCGAAGCCTCGAAAGCACTTCGAAGTTGTTCCCCGCCCTGCACAGTACCGCGTTGCAGTACATGCACAATACAGTGAACTTTGAAGGGTACGGGTCTGCTACGGTGTGTATGGCTTGCAAGGCTGCTTGCGGAATGCGCTGGCCCACTGGAGTGTCCCTAGTGGTGGCAGGAGCAGATGCAGAGGATGCTACAGAGGAAATTAACCTACTGCCTTGTTCGAAGGGGACAACCCTCCGAACAGCTGCCGCCGCATGGAGGTGGTGCTGTAGCTGTACAACCCAGGTTTTCCGCGACTGAGTAGTTGCCCTCAGTGCATTTGACCTTGTTAGCATGCGATTTAGGCACATCTCCTACAGTGCTAAATAGTTTCCACACCCACGACTCAAACTGGCTGCAGGCAATGGGCAATCGCTGTACTTCATCTTTGTTTCCTTCTTGATCTCCATCTACATTATCACGCCTGGTGGTGGTGAGGGTGTGGGTGCTGCTGAGTCACAAAGGAATTTCTGCACGAAGCAACGTGCACCGCTGCTCTGTTTTGGAAACCCAAACACAGGTTGGAGCGCTGTGGGGTGTGGTCTTTTATAGGACTGTTGTGGAGCACGTGCAACCGGAAAGTGGCCCTAAATTTTCCCCAAAAATAAGTAGATGCAGAAGGTAAGAGTGTAGGACCTCTGTAAGGGTGCACTTTCACAGTAACACTCCATACATTGCAAATATTAGTACTTTCTCGATGTGCACGGGCCCGGATTGTGTCCGCCAAATAAGGGCCCACGTGCAGCGTGCTTCTGTTCCCATGGTGACGTCACGATTATTCTACTTTAGGATGGCTGTCCACGGGACGCATATTGGCCGGAATACTTTCTGCCCATGTGCATAGCGCATGTTGGCCGGAATACTTTCTGCCCATGTGCATAGGTGTCCTACGGATACCCTTGGGATCCCTGCGCTACTTAACAGTACGGCACACGTGCCCCGAACATTTCTAAACATGCTGGGTGTGTCAACGGTACAGTAGGTGGGATGTTCATATACAAAGGTACCCGCAGGACGTGGGTGAACGCTTCCACCTACTAAAAGTACATAACCCGTTTCTTTGCATATCTTGGTCAGGGGCGGTGTTACCAGGAGTCGGAGGAAGAGATACGCATGTGCGAAGTTGTGCGACTGAAAAACATACGGTCCTACAGCTACTTACAGGCAGTTCTGTGGAGGCGGACATGCGGCCCGTAGTGGCGTCCTACGGATGCTTCCATTGATATATTGTATGGGATTTATAACACGCCTATACACAAGTGTTTCAAGGCGCGATATATTGTGATTGTGCATAGGCCAGCCAGGTCTGGCGGTCGTAAGACTCCTCCATTTCCCTCACTTGCGATCATCCCCACCAGTACTGTGCCCCTCGGTTATAATGGCCTTGTTAAAACAAAGGAAAAGGCACATATAAATTCAGCAGCAATTTACCTATCAACCTTTATTTGCACACATTCAGAGCCCCTATTAGGAAAGGGAAGGGGGACCAGAAACGGATACATATACCAGGGAATTTGGCATTTCTAAAAGTTGGTCGTGAGGAGAGGAGGGGGATTGAGGTCTCATGGAAGCGTCTCTCATGACACGGAATTTGCGGGGATGGGAGGGCTGGAAAATGGGGAAGGGGGCATGTGCAGGTGGGGCAGTGGTATTTTATTTTCTCCATAATATGTCCTTGTACGAAATCTTTCAAAGCGGCAAAATTGTTCAGCAATTCATCCATTTTGGTGTACAGGCGGTCTAGTTTGCCATTTACAGCGTTTCCTTCAGTTCTTGTGGCCGTATGTTGCTGTGGAAGAGGTGCGCTTGTGGTGTACTCCTTTCTATTCCCATATGTTCTGTTAAAGAAAAATAAATGTGTTTGGTACACATGAAGCAATATATTGTGATTGTGATACTTTTCACACTGCGTTCATTACCTATGGTGTTACTATGGTCACTCATTTCGTCAAGCGGTAAATTCTCCTCCAGCCATTCTAGGGTGCTTGCAATTGCAGTAATTCTTTCACTTTTCACACTGCAGTGCCTGCCAATGGGGTTATTGTCCTCACTGATTTCGTCATGCAGGAAATTCTCTTCCAGCCATTCTAGGGTGGTTGCAATTGCGGCGCACAAAAAGAAAACATGCTTTCCTACTATTGTTCACTACAGGACCTGTGGAATTATAAGATAAACGTTGGTGTACTTACCACGTTGCAGTGATGTTCTGCTCTTAGTGGTTTGTGGGCCTAACTCTGCCTCTTCGTTCTTTGCTCCAATGTAAAGCAGGTGTGCGACAAGATTGTTGAAGGCAGACATTACTTCTCTTGTTGGTGCATTCCATTATGCTGCATACCTTATGCCTTTGCGCTGTTTATTTCAAAAGTACAGACTTTGTACACTTACTGCATTTTCCTTTCCAATTCACGTTCTTGCTGCTGTTTATATATGTTTCTAGTCTTTGCTGCATGGTGACACTTTGAACGACCACCCCTCCCTTTCTTGGCAGGTTGGATGCCACCCGATGTCCACGAACAGACACACTGTTCGGTACCAATGTGGCTATTAGTATGGAGCCACCGGTTTCAGTATGCTGTACAGTACATCTATACAAACTGAGTATCCTGCTAAAAACCTATGAAATTCTGTGAAAAAATGTTGTTAAAGGAACGTTCTGGTTACAGTGCCCTACTAAAACCTATGAAATTCACTGACAAAAAAAGTTTAAGGGACGTTATGGTTCAGTTGCCCTAAGAAAAACCTATCAAATTCAGTGCTACAAGTACATGAAAGGAACACTATACTTACTTTGCACTAATAACAACCTATCCATATTATGGGGACAAGTAAAACCGAAAAAGCCCAGAAATTCGCCTGTTATGGTAAGCTGAGCAACCATAACTCGAGCCACCACTGTGCACTGCTAAGGCTAACACCCATGACATGAAAGATGACATCATCACAAATGTCATTGTTAAGATTCTCCTTTCAAGATAACACAATTTGGGTGTGGGGTCCCAGGCTCGCAAAATACCTGGTATGCTCCCCTGCCAGGTTCTCTTCTACAACTTTTTTTTATGGTTACAGATCCCAGATCTGCTCTTCAGCTGGTATACTCTGCTGCCAGGCTTTGTTACAATCTCTTTCTCATTCAGTACAAGGCGACATGGATTTTCTCTAAGTTACTTTATGGCCAAGTACTGCGACAATGAAAATGACACTGATTCCAATGCGGATTGCTCTTCCCCACTCTTGGCAACCAATTCACTCTTTCAGGGTCTCTTTTCCGCATTTTCGGTGTTCCCTTCTCCCCTTTGGGTTCACTGACAACCTCTGCTTTCTCTCACTCGAATCGTACACATTTGTGTACTTACCTCGGTGTCTACGGGACTCGAGCAGCTTTCCCGAGTCAGCGGCATGGAGCGTTCTCGCTCCTCGCATCGGAAAAAAAACCCGTCCTGGCTTCCAGTTCCCACAGCTACTTCCCTCTTCTGCTGCTGGTTGCTCCACGGTCAACCGGCACTGCTTCCCTATGAGGCCGGTCCAGAGCTAACCTCTGTGTCTCTGCTAGCTGGTAGTGCTCGGCAGCCACAGCTCTAGGTCCCGGCTACTTCCAGGTCTGCCCGACCAGCTCGGAATGCTTGTGTCGGCTCCCTCTTTCACCGCCTCCACTTGCCTGCCTTTGGGGTACGCTCTGTGAGAAGCCCGAGTGTATCCTCACACCTACTCTCCTTGGATCTTCTTCTCAGATGAGCAGAAAAGGCCATCGCGCATAGATCCTGACCCTGGGGGTGGAGAGGCGTGGGAGGGTCACCTGGGTGGGTGGGCATTAGGGATTGGTGAGAGGATATCCACAGGTGAGACAAGGGTATCCCCTTTCCCTGTTGAAGACCAACCTAGCCCCCCTCACCCCCCCCCCCACCAACCCTCCAGTCTTTATGGGCTATTGTAACACCTTTCCCCACAGTTTTCATCATTTAACAAACTATGGTACTGGGATGAGGAAGAGGCAATTCAGAGTGATGAACACTTGCAGGCCATTTCACCACTTTAGTACTGAGAGGAGGAAGAGGCCTACAAAGTATTGTGAAGATCAGTCCTGTCCCTTTAATTATGGTCAGGTAATTGAACTAAGTGACCAGCACCTGTGGCCGCTTAGTAAGCTCAACAGATATAAAAATGCAGGCTTTTCAGATGGAAAGAGGTCGCACAGCAGACTGGAGTGTGGAGTCAGCTGGAGCTGGAAGCTGGCGTACCAAAGAGACAGGAGAGGGAGACACGAGTGTTGGAAGCTGCGTTGGGATAGGACCAGAGACGGTTGGGAAGTCCTGTACCCTCATCCTGTCTGGCGCAAGCAGAAGCTGCGTGGCTTCAAAGCGATCCGGTCACCACAGACCTACGGGGGAGCAAGTGCCGCCCTCCCCGCCCTCCGCGAGAGAGATAAGTGGAGACTGTGGAGGCAGGAAAGTCCAAGCGAGGAAGAAAGCAAAGCAGACGGGTGCTTCTGCATGAAGCCAGTGAGTGCAGAAGGGGAACCCTCATACCGGGGCGCTCCGAAGCCCAGCAATAAACCTTTTCATAAATAACAAATGTTACAGAAACTTTTATATACACTCTTGAATACAGAGGCAAGTGTTTACAAACTTGAATGAACTGAAAGCATTGTTAAACATATGAGTTTTGAATACCGAACAAACTGAAAGCATTATTGTATACCATACAGAATGAAACCAGTAACAGAAAGAAAGCAAATGATAAGCAGATTATGAATGGAATAAAAGCAACGTTGTGCAGGTAGCAAGTACCACAGAATGAATTGACTGAAAAGTATTGGCAAAGCAAGTGAAATCCTGAGACGGGTACAAGAAGAGTATTGACACAAGCAAAGTGGTCCAATGATTGCAGGTTAGGAGACCTGTATTGGCAGGAGCCAGAGAAGTATCCAGAGCACAATTAAGTGAATGATGGCCAAGCTAGCCAGGAAGAAATTAAACGCGATACAAGACTTGCTCTTCACTGTTAAGGGAAAGCAGTGAACCATGCTTTATAAAGCGGATGAGAAGGGTTATCGGTTGCTTGACCTGTGATGAGTGGATCGTGTGGCCTGTCAACTGTGCCTTGTGAGAAAGCCGAAGGTGTCTCGCCCCCTACTCCCCAAAGATCTGTCATCCAGGTGGCCATGACGCGGCCATCTTTTGGATCCAGTTCCTGGGGGTGGACCCGTGCGGGATGATCACATGGATGAGGGGTCTTCGGGGAGTGGGAGTGGGACACCGGATAATGAGACGCGGTTTCGCCTTCCCTTTAACACCTTTTCCCCATCCTACCAGGTAGGATACCTAGGAACTCAACCCCTTTCCCCCTTTCTCGACACAAACTTTCTCACAGACAGTTCACCATGAGCGAAAATAGACTAACACCAGAGCCATATACCTGATATGTCCCAATACAATGTTCAGGCAATTACTGATCTTTACACACACCTGACTTCATCACACATCCCCACCGGGTTAAAAGGCGGAGTACGAAAGCAAACTCTGAGGAAGGCGAAGGACATGAGGAAACAGCAGTTCCAAGATGGCAGTTTAAAACTAGGAGAAAGACGGCTAGACCAGAGAGGGCCTGCAAGGATGCAAGTGCCCTTGACCTTTTCAGACCGTTACTTTCGTGAACTTTGGAAAGTAAGAAACTGAAGACCGGGAACTAAAGCTGACGACATGCATTGTGTGTTGGAGATACCCGGGGCTCTCCCGCGTCGATAACCAAGGCTGGGAGGAGTGATGGCCGCTGTGCTACTGTCTTTGGCTCCTACAACAAAGCAACGCAGTAAAGACAGCACAGCCGGTGAGTCAGAGACTGATACCAAACCATCCTGTGTTACAACGAAGGTTGCAAGCGTCAACATTGTATGAAGAAATCTAAGGAGAACAGTGTGTGAAACTTATGTGATGCAAATATAATTGAAAACCAGAGGAGTGATTGAACTTTGGGAGGACAAGCAAGATGCCGTAAACAGTGGTCCGGTGCCTCGTGGGTGCTCATTCAAAGGTCTCTGTTAGGTATCCAACTGATTGGCAACTGTTGAGAAGGGAATTTTGAGATCGTAGTGGTCCTGCAACGGGTCAAGATAAACCCTGTGCACATTCAAAAGTCTTTGATACTGTAATGCGAATTGAAATTTGTTCCGAGTCCGGCTGAGAGAGACTAATTGTATAAGAGTAAGGATCTAAGCCCGGCTGAGAGGGATCCGGGGTGAACTGTGAGTCACCCGAGAAAGAATATACTCTGAACATTGTAAAGGGGGAATCTGAGCCCGGAAGAGGGGAATCCACAATATCGACTGTGGCATAAAAGGTATCTGCGCCTGGCTGAGGGGGATCCAGGGAGAACCACCCGAATACTTATAAGAGGAAAGGAACTTTGTGTTTTTGTTTTTGGTAAATCAAGAGTTTTTTTTTTATATAGAAGGAAAGATACTTGGGTACACAAGGCCCTGATGCTGGTAATGGAACTGTGTTCTCGTGCCAAAGAAGCCAGAGTGTGTGCTTTGCTTGAGTGAACCGCCTTGTCCCGTGCTGAAAACGTGGTGAGGAGGCCCACGGCCTGAACATCCTGATATATCATTTTGTGACCACTTCTTTCTTTTTCATGAACACTACTCCACACTGTTTATTTAGCGGTATGGATTGGCATTATAGGTTTTTTAGTATTGGCCCTTTTATTTTGACAAGACTCCACTAGCACTGCATTATTATTATTTGATGGTCGTAGCATGCTCCCGTCTGTAGATTTAGGATTAAATATGAGTTTATCACACCCTTGTTTAATAAATAGCCTTGAACTGTGGTCACTTGTGTCTGTCTTACTGTTGATACCATGCCTTCCTTACAGCATATACAGAGTGCCCTACATAGGAAAGTAAATGAAAGAAAATGGCAAGAGAGTTGCAAGAGGAGTAAGTCATTGAAAATGTACAGAAAGAGACTTGTGTAATATTGAGCATGGATTGACAAACTAGGGAAAGGTAACCTTGGTAAGGAGGTTGGGGAGGGTTCCAATCTTTGGTGAATTGTTTTGAATTTGGATTTTCATGAACTTGGGGAAGGGAACACCAAGACTTTGTGGAACCGCTTTGAACTTGGGGAAGGGGAACTGGAAAGATAAGCCAGGAGCGGGAAGAAGCTCAGAACTTTCTTTGGAACACGATTTATTTTATTATTGCCATCCCTACACATTGTTTAGCTTTAGTTGTGACGGCAAGTAGACTTATAAGTTTAACTTTGACTACTCAGCCTTTCCTTAATTTGGTTAAGTAGGGAAAATCCCACCTTAACATAGGGCAAGTTAGGCCTTCAACCATTCGGACATTTGAGTTAATAAAACCTTTTTGTTTGAATTTTGAATCTGTTTGAGTTTGGTACACCGACTGCTCTGCACTGCACCCTGCGTCACTCGTCGGTCTCCAAGCCGACGCTTTGAAAAGCAAGGTCCCTCCATTTTCTCACAGCAGCTGATCTTAAACTCCCACCTCAAGGCTGCAAAGTGTCTTGCACCAATCACATTTTTCAGAACACTAGATTGCGCATTTTGGTTCACACTGTTGCTCATTGTAATCCTCTTATCAGTACAAGTTGTTTCACAAGCTGGAAAATCTTCACAAGCTCTGTCAGCAGCTTTTACAGGATGTTGTGAGGGTTTGTCACAATATGCCATTAAGGCTTGGGGAATGGAGGGGGCATCCCTGAAAGGAAAGTGGGATAGCATGTCTCGTCTGATGCCTGACCATCTCTCTGAGGGTCTCCTTTCCTCATGTGATCCTCCCTCGCATAGCCGCACCCAGGGTCAGGATCAGTTAGCGACTGCCGTCCTCTGGCCACATGAGGAGAGGCTACCTCTGGGAAAGGAGTGATGACATCATCAGATTCATCACCCTGAACTTTATTCAACTTTTTGACTCTTAATCATAACCACTGGCATCATCAAACCTTTAATAAACCTGAGAACACACACGACTAGCCTTTTGTGTGTCTAGGTGCTCCTTCTCAAAAGCAAAGGCTGCAGGGAAAGTCATTAACAGGAACATCGCCTAAGTCAGCGAGAATGAGTGTGTGCTCCTCGCTCTCAACCTGTGCACAGGTTTCTTTATAAATTGACCAGCTTTGAATAAAGATTTGATCAGAAGTATTAATACATTGATTTTGTCAGCCGATACGTGTTTCGACCAGTGATGGTCCTGCTCAGGGCTGATCCACAATCCCAAATTAAAATGATGTTAAAATGACATATAATGAAACCAACAGTTTTCCACACAAGAAACAATGGGGACCAAGATAAAACAAAGGTCCATATGTCATTCATCACACAAAGGACGTGAGAATCGTCCTCATCAACAATTAAACCAATACTAAGTATGTCCCCAAGAAAAATATTAAACAAGGAAACATATTTATTTTTAATTTAACTATTGCTATTAGAAAATGGGAAGAGAAAATAAGGATAAATGTTGAACAAAAAGAAGCACAAGAAGTAGAATTAGTAACAACTTAATTATTCATTTTTAAAATACTATTATTCCTCAACAATACACCACACCAGATGTGCCACTGGTCCAATTCAAAACATGCATTACTGATTAGGGAATCCACAGGTGCAAGTTAATGTCCTTGTACCCAGTATCGCTGTGTGGCTCATAACCTCATTGTCCAAACGTGACGATCCAAATTAAATAACTTTCCTTAACCCCTTAAGTGTCAAGGATGAGATTGCTAGTCTTAAGTGCCCGGGGAATACCATTAGGAACATTTTTCCTGGCAGTTAGTGAATCAACATGCTGTAATACAGCTGTGACTGTGCCAAAAGCCATGTGTTCGATTCCAAGTGAAGTGGCCAGCAAATCACTCAAGAGCACTGTATTGCATACCTTACAATATAAAGAGTCGTTCTCAAGAGTAAAGAGTGTTTGAGGATGCACCTGTGAAAATAAATAAAATAACATATTTCAAAGGTTTTAGCCGGTTTGCTAGGATTTAGCACGTTTCCAAAAAGCAAAATCCTGCATGTATTTGCACTTTAGACATATCCATATCAATATGTACAAAAATAGCACAACTCACTGATTGGTATGTGAAGAGAATGCACAGTCTAAAGCGTAATTGCCAACCGATTCCTGAAACCAACAAGCTTAATGCTAACTGTCTTTACTTAATCTAGAAAACTAAACGTTTGTCCCATATATTGGTATGAAAGCACGGACAGTATCCCTTACCTATAAAGCTGCGGGCTTTGGGGTCTGCAACACCAATGTGTTTCCAGCAGCATTCCACGCTACGTGAAACGTCATCTTCATTAAATGAAAGCATATCCGGGATGCAACCCTCCCCCTTGCGTGCCGCACACCCCAAGCTGCCAATCAGTATCTTCCAAACATTTTCACCGCGTGATTGTGAAGGCAACATTCATCAAATGCTAAACCTCTTTCTCATTGGATTTCGCGCTCGACTGGTGCCCTCCAGAGCCAGACTGATTTACAGATACTACGCAATATGTCTCCCAACTGCAAATAAAGAGTATCAATATACAGAGATCACAATCCATGTGGCCTGCCAGTGTATTACAGTTTATATATACTTAACTATTATCAAGCCGCAATGATGCTGACCATTATAAAAGTGCACATTAGATTTCTTCATTGCAGAGATGCAATGCCTGCTCGAATACAACTTATCCGTACCTCCAAAATAGTACTGATCATTGTATAAATGCACATTAGAAATCTTTGTTAGCTCCTGCACTGAAAGATCTTGTAAGGTAGAACCATACCTACACAACCAAATAGTTATTCACACCACTTTGTCAGCCAGGTGCTTCCATACTAGTATTGAGTCACACTACAATGTACATTCCTATTGTATGTCGCCAGTACCATCACCAAACTGGATAGAAAAGGTTAACCACCTGAAACTAAAATGTTACTGAAATAATATTCTTACATTTAGACATATATATATTGGAACAATCCTAGCATCCAATTTGTGCATTCTGTAACTCGCGTAGGTACAATTGACCTATTAGCAAAGTTTCCTTATTCAGCGTTTCTGTTCTTCTGGAGAAGCCTACAGAGAAAGTAAAGATGGTCCAGACTTGTTCAGAAGGATAGATCGTAGTTTGGAGTTAATGGTTTAAAGGTAAACTTTCATTCATAAAACCCCCAGGGTACCATCATCCAAACCACTATCATCAAACATTTATTCACTCATTCATGGCATCATGTCAAAAGATACTATGTTGTAGATACTAGATAAATAGTCCTTTGGTTACTTTCCAGTGTATGTTTACTAAATGTAAGTACCGAACTAGACAGTTTCTTCACATAGGGCTCTTGGTTGAAAATGTTACAGAAATGAGCTAATTTCATGATTTGTGTTCAAACCACCTGACACAGTTCCAAATTTACAAATTGGATCATCACTGGTTGCAACAGGTGTCAGCTGACACATCAAGAATTAATATTTTCAATGTATAAATACTTCTGATCAAGTCTTTATTCGAAAGGTGGTCAATTTGATAAAGAAACCTGTGAGCACATTGTGAGAGAAGCACACACTCATCCCTTAAAACACCTACCTGTGAAGTGTAACTTTGGAACTGGTGACTTTTGGGCACAAGGCCCCAAACCATTGTAGGGTAGAACTTTATAATATAAGAGCTAGGGAAGCTGTTCTATGGTTATCCTAAAGTGCTTCTTCTACTTGTAATACATCAGAGTGCTTACATGTGTTGCACTAGTTATTTAATCAATTGTTTTTCTATCTCTCCTAATGGTGAATGTATATATCTGTTTCATAATGCTGGTGTGATCATTTTTTACTTGAGGTTTTACTTGCTTAGGGTATATATTTGTATGCTTGCCTGTCCAACTATAATTATTGGTAGTGATCGGTGTGGACTCATTCTAGCCCTAGACCACACGCACAGCCCTCCTGATACTACACCTTGCCGCTCTATCTACTTTGATTGGGTTTGGCTAATCTGTGTCTCCCTGCTCATAATAGGGTGGCCTCCCCAAATCTACACTCCCAAGGTTGATTTTGGATATCCATCTGAACAGTGTGAGAAAGTGGTACTTGGTTGTGAGTGCTTGTACAGTGAGAGAGTGAAACTACGGGTGACTGTAGGGGTCTGAATGAAATTGGGTGGGAAAGGTGACTGTGAGTGAAAGGTGGGTGACTGTGGGAGAAGGTGTGGGTGGAGTGGAGAGTAGTGGGAGGAAGGAGTAGTGGAGAGTAGCGGGAGGACAGAGTAGTGGGATCTTAAAATAGAGGGAGGAGGGAGTGTGGAAGCAAGGAGTAGAGAAAAGGGATCATTGGAGGAACAGATGAGGGAAAGTGGGATAAAGAGAATAGGACAACCTGAAATTGGAGAGAAAAAATCAGTGAGAGGAATACAAGGGCGTGAGATGGATGCCAGAGTGGGACCTGGACAGCCAGAAGGCACCAATAGGATCCACATAGAAGACTCCAGAAGGCATTCCCCTTTAGGGCCATCATAACTAGCCATTCAGACAATAGACAGTAAGGGATTACCGGTCTCTAATGAGCATGATCGGTAGTAGGGGAGCATACTCAATCAAACATACCTCTAATATTCTTTCTGATGCTTGTATGTGCTTAGATTCACATGATTTGCATAGGCTGACATCTTGTGGTTGGTGCAGAGTTTTACAAGATGTATTTTCAATTTCAAAAAGGGTTGTCGACTGGGCGTGTTTGTAATACTATCCTTACTGTGACATATACTGTGCAAAGGGGGCAGACGGGCTAAAAAAACGATGTCATGGAAGGTTGCCCAGAGCAATGTCAATGGTTCAGATGAATTGAAAACCTTCAACCCATCAGTTTTTCATTAGTGTTGCCATGAAGTCTCCATTTTTGAGCAATGAGATGACGTCCTGCAATTTTGTCTTTCTGAACTTTTGGCATGTAGTCTTGCTAGTCTGACGAGTACTGGGCATTGTTTGGTTGTCTCTGGCACAAAGAAGTACACACAATAAATACCCTTTGATGGTGGAATGAGTTCTATAGCTCCTTTCTCCAGTAGTGTTTACTTCTGCTTGAAGAATCTGTTGATGGTTCAATTGTATCTTTCTGTGTCTTTGTGGGTGATTGCATGTTTTTTCTGGGAATTCTACTCAATACCCATGTTTTACTGTTGATAACACCCACTTGTCCGATGTGATCCCCTCCCATATGTCAGCGAATGATGTAATGTGACCCCCTACTGGGGTGGAATGGGAGGGGACCTGAAACTAGGAGTAATTGTTTGGCAGGTGTGGCCTCTTCCTCTGCCATGTCCCCTTCTAAATTGTCTGGAAATGAAGATTGAGACGCGATTGTCTGTGGTTGGTATTCCACGAGCTGGTGCCTGCACTCTTTGTATAGCCTCACTTGCCTGAGCATCTAGGGTAGCTTTGATTACGAAAACTACAGCAGCTAGAAAAGGAACCCCTCCGTTGAAAAGGCATGCTTGAAATTTGTCTCATGCCCCTTTTATTGCAGTTTCGAGAGCATAGTCTACTGCTTTGCCAAATAAAATATTGCCTTTCAAAAGCATGTTTAGCAGTGTGGCCTGAGTTTCTATTCTAAACCCAGAATGTCTTTGCCACCAATGTCTTTAAATGAGGTTGCCCTCTGCAACCATTCTATCAGTGGTATCTGCAGCATCAAGGTGTTCTTGATGATGGTGTTAGCCGTTTGCTTGCCCTCTGTTGGTATCTTTCAGATTTAAAGCGCTCCTGGATACCACTAACAAGGTCCTCCACATGATCCCATTTTGCTCTATTAAAGCTTGCCATGTGAGTTGTATTATACGCATTTGAAAAGCAGCTGATGTTGCTACCTCTTTTTCCCTAGGGTGTAAATCTTTTTTCTATTTGAGCTGCCTTGGATGTGGCTAAGGAAATCGCAACTCTTTTACGGAAAGTAAGGACTGAGAGAATCCGGTTTAAGATGCACTTTAATAAAAAGAGGGTCTCTAGGTGATTTCTTGAGTCTTCTTGATGCGTTGATTAACAGCTCTGGTTAGAGCTGGTGTCGAGAGGGATGGTATTAATCTGCTCTTAACATACTGTGATAATGGGACATATTGACTTATTTGCTTTTTCTCGTGTTGAATGTCAACAAAATCAGTGTCGTCCTCCAATCCATGGGTGTCGAATTTGAAAAAATCGCCACCTTTTTAAGAAGATGGGTATACGAAATCGATGGGTTGAAGATATGGCAATCATCCATGATATCTGGGGATGTAAAGTATAATTATAATTGTCCTTTTATCACGGGCTTAATACCAGCAAGTGGTTTCCAAGCACAGGATCGGGATTCGAACCTTGCTTCCAAGACCAGCGTGATGCCCCTGAGCTATCCTTCCTCAACAGCATAGTTATTTTGCTCCATGCTCTGTCAATTGATCCCCCTCTTCATCATCTGCATCCATCTGAATTATGGGCTCCTCAATAAGTGTGTGCGTGATACATTCTAGCTGTTTTAGGTGGAACCTCCGCCTCCTCTACAACATGTTTACGTTTTATAGCATGTTTGTCTAAAAAATCCATGAGAAGCCATTTTATGTAGTGTTTTTCAAATCTATTGTTCAACCAAGCACAACTAGGAGTGGCTTGCAGTGGAAAAACCACCTCTTCCTCCCGACTGTCCTGTGTTTCTTTTTTAGTGTATCCACTAAAGGGGAGGTGTTACCTGTGTACCCTGATTTGGCTGTTTCCATCAACGTTGAAAATCTGCTTTGATGCCCTTCATTCACTTTTATGCGAATATTCAGCTATTTTCTGTGTGGAACTAGGCAGACTCAGAGTCTGTGATGTTTTGTGAACATGTGTCGAGAGAACACTGCTTGGCGCAGATGTTACGTGTTCCACTGAAGCCTTTATTCCTTTTGACGAATGCGTTGAAATGGCGGAAATGGGCAATGTGTATTTTTGTGAAGCAGGCTGCTTCGGTCTGCTTGGCATCGGCGCACAGTGAGCCGAGCCAACCCCCATGCTGGTGTATAATTTGTTTTGCGTTTTCGCCAGAGGAAGACTCCATAACAGAGTGTGATGCCTGCTGTTCGGAATCGGAGACTGGCATCTGGGACATTTGTTTCCCTATCTGACGTCTCATCAGTGTCACTAATGAAACTGTGACTGTCCTCCTCGGCTTCGGATTCCACCGCGGCAACAAGGAATTCCGTCGATGCCTCGGCTTGCACCGCATATGCCCCCCTGCGTTTTGATCGTCAATCCTTAAGCGCCTTCGGTTTGAAGGGCTTAATTGCTCGATATTTGGACACCTGGTGGTCTCTTGGAAGACAATGGTTACACATGTTGTGTGTATCCTTCCAGGGAAACTTCCGGTTACATGTGGGGTAAAAGTTGAAAGGCGTTTTCTCCATAGTTAACTGTGGCGGGAGGATTACCTGGGAGGATTAAATGCTTAGGGGAATGAGTACTCCGTGGAATGATGCACAGTATTTGTCTTCGTCTAGGGAGGGTGCCAGTGTAATACGAAAGTGTGTAATGGCTTGTTGTACAAACCATCTTGCTGTGTCACAAAATACACATGTAAATAGGGGTAAAACATTCATGAACTCCTAGGCTTTAGAAGAAAAGAAAACCCTGTCAAAGCCCCAGAGACGTGTAAAACTAAAAACCTGTTGCACCCAAAGAAAGTACGGTGAAAGCGAATTTATGGATAATAATGACCTAAAAGAGTTTCCTTTCCCTCTTCAATCAGGTCTAGTGACTAACCTTTCATGATGTTCCTTTAAAAAGTGGTATACAGAACAAATCAAGGTGTAGAAGTGAAATTCAAATAAGAAAACCTAGCTTTGTTATTAGGGACTTCAAGTCCCTGAATCCTCCAAGTACTTGGACGAGGAAGATGGCTGAAGAGGTGCCGTGTTGTAGGAGTGGTCACATCATTAATGTAAATGACCCACACCTGAGGGAGACTGAGAAGCTTAAAAGAAGCTTAAATGGCCCTCCCAGGTCCTGCAGTGCAGAGGTCGTGCAGCAAGAAGCGTTCAGGATCGAAGCTTGCCCTCTGGCGACCTACTCTACAGAGGCTGTGCAGTGCGAAGCAAAGGCTTGGGAAGCTTTCCCATCCTGCAGGCCATCTCTGGTGGCTGGCATGCACCTGAGGGCCTCGATGTCTGGGTGCTGGCGTGCACCAGAGAAACTCAGGAGTGACCAGGTCTCCATTAGCAGGTTGCACGGGCGGCAGCGAACTGAAAGAGGTTTGCCGAATCTTGAAAAGCCACAAGAAGAGGAAACTTGCAAGCGGCGAGAGGAAGACAAGAGCACGTCTTACCCAGTGAGTTTAACAGCCTGTGTGTGACCCCGGAGCACTCCTTCCCCGCTCGCATATGCAAGGAAAGTTTTTGGCGAGTGAGAGATACTCTCATGTGACTGGGAAAGTACTTTTGAAACTCACGCTAACAAAGCAAAAGCAGTACTTGTGAGCGAGATTGCTTTAACATGTAAATTTGAATGCTGAAGTCATAAAAAGCAGCGAAACCACAATATACAAAAGTGAACACTGTAATGTTATAAATGCAAGTCTATTGACACACCAACAATATTAAAGGGCAACATGGTTAAAAACACCTACACATATTGCCCAAGCTAAGAGTTAAAACGAGCCAGTTACAAAAGAGCAGATCTTGAGAACCGTGGCAAGGGTCCATTGAAAGATTTAAAACATTGTGGCAATTGTTGCTCTTGTGTTACAGGACTGGTGGTGAAAATTGACATGATCTCCCGTTATCCAAGTTAAAGTAAGAGTATTAAAAGACCCTTTGCATATCAGTCATTGGTTACTTTTGTAGTGGGGAAACGAGTCACAAAGGCGGTCCTTCTGGGAGAGAGATCCAGAGGGAGAAGAGCATTGTGAGAAGAGTGTCAAAGAGCACTAATATAAATCTTGTTTTCCCTGTAGAGTTGTTGGAGGTTTTGAAGCTGTAAATTGTATAACAATTTGAAGGTGTTATGAAATTTTCATCAAATGATATTTAACCGCAAAAGCCTTGTGGTTGTGAATTGCTGTTCGGGCATGGAATTCTACATGAACTGTAAACTGCTGGTGGAGTGGACCTGTCATGGGAATAAACCACTTGGAAGTTGAAGACTTGTTTAGAAAGGGGTATTGGTGAATGCACTATGTTAAAGGTGAAACTAAAGACATTTGTTGCATTAATAATCCTGACCAAGACAATTATTGATGAACTGAAGAATTGTTCAAATTGTTCAAGGAAGGGAAAGAACCTTCTATTTGTTCTGAGTTCTAACTTTCTGTTGACAAGTTGAAGTTCTACCAAGTGGAGTTGTAACTTTTTGTTCACAAAGTGGAACTACATCAAACTGAGTTGGAACTTCATATTCAAGAGCTGAAGGGAAAACAAACTGTAATTGTACATTATTGCAAATCGGGATTTCCTTGTTTTCTCCAGCATGGGGCCAGGCATAGATTTACATGCTCATGAATTTTCCCCGTCGTCCGGTCGGGAATCCTCAGTAGGAAAAGAAAAGCACTTTTGCTTTAAAAGCTTGAATACTGCCTTTCGCCTGATATCCAATCACTGAAGACCAGGGTCATACTGCACCCATCCAATGACTGTCGTCTGAGACCCGCCCCCGGCTGCCAGACTCTGCCAGGTCTGCTACAGACCTATAGGCGTGGATTCGCCAAGGCATACAAGCCTGTTGAGGCACACCAGCGTTCCTCCGGCGGCCCAGGGGCTCCTACACAAGTTCCAAAAGATATGTCCTAGGACCTCTTCGTACTGCTCAGTTCTCTGGTCTCAGACTATTCATTTTGATGCGGACATCCCTACACATTGTATTCAGTTAGTTGTGAGGGCAGGTATAGGTTTTGGACACAGGCAGACTTTTTTGATTTGTTCTTTCTGACACAGACTAGCCTTGGTTTTCTTTCTTGGCATTCGGCAATTTAGGACTTACTCCATCCTGACTTTCAAGATGATAGTCTTTTGATAACCAATCTTGAACCTGTTTTCTGTGTATTACTTCATGATGCCCTCACATTAGTTTTGTCTATAATTAAAGACACGCCATGCTCTTGGGTGTACCTATCAAGTTCACCCATGCTCCTTTGTAGGCCGATGTACGTATGGCCAACTAATAAGATCTTGTTGGTGTATGACAGCCAGCTGATATGCATATTTCCAATTTTTGGTGGACAGTTTCTTCTGTTAATCTACTAGGAAGATCCGATAGGTATAGGTTAAAACAGCATGGGTGACAGCACACAACCCTGCTTTAAACATTTATTTGTGGGTATATTCTGTGTGCAGGCACACCTGCTGCTAGGTCTCACACTTATAATTGTATCTCTATACATTTAAACCAAGGGGCCAATAAATCCTTTGAGACCCCCCAACTTAGACCACAGGAGGTTCCCATTTACAGAATCAAATGTGGCTTTAAAGTCAATGTACATCACAAATAGAGTATTTTTAAGTGCTGCTTTAAGTAGCATACTTGGTGTCAATATATTATGGATTGTTGCCGAACCGGCATGAAAACCTGTCTGAAAACGGCTGAGAAATTTAACGTCTTTTACCCAATGTTTCAGTTGCCCAAGTGTGATTTTAGCAAATGCTGTACTTTGTACATCCATCAGTGACAGCAACCTGTAATTACCAGTATCAAATCTTGCCCTTTTATTGTATAATAGGTATTAAAATAGCCTGCTTTCAAGACTCTGGTAGTATTTCTTCTCTACATACCTTTTTGAACAATACTGTCATAATGTCTGCCCAGATCTCCACATCGTTTTTTTAAGCCACATTAGCCAAGCCATTGGATCCTGGAGCCCTTGATTTTTTTTATTTTTATTTTCAGCCATCGATATCCATCACAATTTCCAAGCTGAAGCTACCCATGTGAGCATATAATTGATCATCAGTATTCCCTACTTCATTACCATATTCGTTTGTAGTATAATAACTCCATTCATATTCGCTGATGGGGTTAGTTATTGCTTGAGTCTTAGGTTTACTATGTGTTTTAAACCCCTGGCACTACAATCCTGTTAGCGCTACTCAGGGTTGCCATCATAGATTGCCACTGGGCATTTTTAGTGGGAAATCTCAGTCTTTTAATCCAGTTTACATATTTATTTTTTAGCAACCCTTAAGGCATTCATCTTCTCTGCCACATCTATATTACTATTTCTGATCTTCCATATGACTTTCCTCTTTTGATGTATTTCATTTCGTATTACTTTATCACATTTTTTAGTCTTTACCTTAAGACAACCTTTGCGTAATATATTCCCCCTTGCACGGCAAAACAAGAAATGTATAGCTTTTTCCAGTTGACTATCATTAGCCGACATGCTGTTAAGTTCATTCAAATAACTGGCCACCTATTGTCCCACCCATACACTCAATTTATTAAGATTACCTATTGTCCAGTTTATACGGTTACATCCATTGTTAAATTCAACATCCCAATTTTCTGTATTTGGCTTAGTGTTTTGGGCGATGTTCATACTTGAAGAATAGCGTGTTCGCATTGGGGGCATACCTAAAGTTCTTCAACCATTGAGACCATCTCCACACTACAAAAGAAATAGTGAAGTGAAACTGTTTTCCCCATAGCACCACGTGTATTCACCTGGTGTATCTTCGTTAGTTCTCCCATTTAACATAACTAAATCGCAAGTCTTTGCGAAACTTACCCCTTTCATGCCTTGGCTGTTAATCTTTTCTGCAGCATTATACTCGGAGCTTTTACATGTTGCATTACATCTACTAAGCCTTTGTCTTAACAATACGAGTTGAGATCAGCACCCAATACTATTAAACCTCCACAATGCCACTCTGTCAGGACCTCTGATATGGTCTCATGAATCCCATTTGTATAGGAACCACCCGGACGATTGTAAGCATTTAACAATAATAGCTTAGCCGCAGTGCAACTGTTATTTAATGTGATTTCTACCACCAATACATTTTTCTCATTATGCAGTTTATTAATTTGTATTGCTTGAAATGTGTTGGGTACTTTGTGATGAATCCATTGGAGTCATCACTGATTCCCTGGCGGTGACCTACTTCCATGTGGCCAAGGAATGGCAGCCGCTACCTGATCCTGACCCAGGGTGGTGACTTTGAGGGAGGATCAAATGTGGGGAGACATCTACCAGGGAGATGTCATGACCTCATTGGACGAGATGTGGTATCCCCCCGCCTTCCATTTCCCAGTAGGAAGACCCTATAATACCTAAGAACCTAATGGCCTATTGTCAGCCCCTCTTGTAGAGGAAGTAAGAAACCTTCTCCCAATATTCTGTAGGTCAAAACTCCATCTATGGCGTAGACGCACAAAGCTCCAACAAAAATCATTTTGCTTCTAAGATACCTTTTTGTGGAAATGCTCTTACATGTAAAACTACTGCGGAGAGCTTTCTAAACAATATCTTTCTGACATCTATGGACTCCAACTCCCATAATCACTGAAGTACTGAGACGAGGAAGGTGGAGTTGGAACAAGGTAACAGGAGCCTAAAGCTCAATGTGCAGACTAGTTCTACAGAGTTAGTGCACTCAACATTTAAAGATGGCAACCACACTGAGTGTGGCGGTGCAGGAGAAGACGTTGGTTCCTATGATGAGGCTTTCGAGTGCAGTAGACCTCTACTGGTGTGGCGGAGCAGAAGAGTCTGCTGGAGCAGAGGAGAAACTCCGTGCGAGAGCAGGTGGTGCCAGGAGCCGCGAGAGAGTTCCTTGGCTCTCGGAAGAAGCAGCAGCGTTCTCCATACCGGGACCTTAAGTGAAGCAGGCGTGTGACCGCTGAGCCGCAAGGAAAGCAGGAAGGACATGTTCACCATCCAAAGTGGGAAGTGAGCGGAAGCGCGAGCAGGACTGGAGACACTGGAGAGAACCAGTGAGCCAACCCAAAGCAAGTGGGAACCCAGGGCATTCCGGCGACCGCGCCAACGACAGTTTGAATGTAATGAGATTGCTAATACAGAAAATACAAGAAGCTTGTTTGAATGCAGTAAAGGCAAAGTACAGATTCAAACCCCAATGAGTTATGGGTGCATGAGATGCAAGTGTGGGGCAAAGCTTGAACAAATATTACCACAGAAATATATACTGAGCCAAAAGCAGTATATGCAGTTTTGGTGATTCAGAGGAACTGTTAAAAGCATAAGAAATCCTGCCAAGGGAAAGATACCAGGCAATTGAAACACATAAGAAGTCCTGGGAAGAGGAGTAATGTATACCAGGCAAGTGAAACCACACAAGTTGTGGCAGGAGAGTACATCCCAGGCAGTTGGAATTGCACAGAGTCCTGGTAGGGGAGGATACCAGGACAGAAATACTAAAAGGACAGCGTTTGCTAGACAAGAGAGACACTTGTGTTAAAGGAGGACTGAATACAGGAGAGGCACAAAAGGAGCTGTTAGTAAAAGAGACATTGCCATCCATTTCAGAATTCAGAGGAAGGGAACCACCCTATGGATCCAAGCTATTTCACCTTGGAGAACAATCTTCAGTGGGAATGCTTTTTTGCCAATATTAGGTTGAAGACATTTCCTTGCACACTTTATTTTGTTTATAGTGTGAGGGTCAGGGTAGGACTTTTTGGACACGAGGATGAATTTTCAGTTATTGACAACCTGACGGACAGATCCTTCGTTTTTGGTTTTTAGGTATGAAAACTCCTTTTTAGTATAGGGTCAGATAGGCATTTTCCCAACCCATTTTCATTTAAACAGGGCTTTTTTTTTTTAAACATATTTTTATTGTTTTTTACACAAAAAATAAACGTCAACACAAATATTCGCCCCGGCTTCACCCTCCCTCCCTTGATTTGATTTTGTCCCCAAGTTCCTCCCCCAGCACCTGGTCCGTTAGAATATCGGACGGCAGTCTCCATCTCCAGAGGCCTCTCCCCCTTCCGGGGGTCTGTATATCGAGCCATAGCGGGGCATGATCTGATAGAGCTATCGATCCCTTTTCGATACCTTGGATCCTCCCAACCAATCCCACCGACACCCACAAATAGTCAATCCTCGACATCGTGTTATGCACATGCGAGTAGTACGTGAATCCGCTATCTTGTCCCTTCATTTCCCTCCAGGCATCTCGTAATGCCATCTGTTCCATCCTTTGTCCAAGTTGTTTGGATGGGGACCCATGAGCCTGCGCCCCCTCCACCCCCCGCACTCCTATGCAGACTAGGTTGCCAGGCCAAGTTCAGATCTCCTCCCAATATTATCTCGCCCTTTGCAAATTCCTCTAGCTTCCCAAGGGTGTCTCTGAGAAATCCGTCCTGCCCCGAGTTCGGCGAATAAATTGCCGCTAGGGTGAGCCTGTAGCCTTCTATTGATATATTAGAAAATGCGAACCTCCCTTCCCTGTCTACTAGAGTATCTGAGATTTGCCACCAGACCCCCTTTTGCTGCAATCATCACTCCTGCTCTTTTTTTCCCCTGCTTTCGCCTGCGCCCATATCTTGTACCCTCTGAGGTGTTCTTTCTTTTTGTCCTGGGCCTTAATATGTGTCTCCTGGAGGAGCAGAATGTCCGCGTTTTCCCTTCTTACCAGAGCCTCCATTTTTTTCCTTTTCACCGGCGAATTCAGCCCCCTTACATTTTGTGAATAGATTCTGAGCTTCCCCATCCCGTCTAGTCTGCTGCTTCAGCCTTCGTTCCTGCATGTTGTGATCCCTTCCCTCTTCCGGAGTTTCCCCCACCCTGTTTCCCCCCCACCAACTGCCCAACTCCCACCCCCCCCCCAAACTTTTAACAACAATTCAACTTCTATCCCGAGGAGAGCCCTGGCACCTATGGTTGCTAGGGCGTTGCGCCTATCGCTCCCTGCCCTCTCACAACTCAGGATTAACTGTCCAGGGAGTCCTAAACCCTGCGTCATCTTCCGACCTAAGCAGTGTTCCTCCTGGTCTCCCGCCGGGCGTCTTGTTACGTGATATTCCGAGGTTTTACTGATTGTTCTTCTTCCGCCCTTTCCCTCAGGTGGATGAGCCGTCAGACCTGATTACATATCTCCATTAGTCCCCTGATGGCTTCCCTGCTTTCCCCCATCCATTTGGTTTCTTCTTTTGTCGTACTACTTCCCACCCTCTTGGCCTTTTGTGCGGGCCCCCTTTCGTCCTGACATCTCTCGCGTCCGTCTCTTCCATTTGCATGTCCATTATATGGAGGCCTTCCTCACAGGTCGTCACCCTTCTCTGCTTGCCCTCCCACTCGAATAGTAGACCGAATGGGAATGTCCATTTGTATCGGATTTCTTTCACCACCAATTCCCTCACCAGTGGGGCCATCTCCCTTCTTTTTAAGAGTGTCGCTGAGGCCAGATCTTGGTACAATTGGATTTCCACTCAGTTCATCCTTATGTGATCCAGCTGCCTCGCTTTCCTTAGGATCAGTTCCTTATGTGGGTAAGATGTGAGTGCCGCTAGTACGTCCCTTGGTCTTTCCCAATGGGCGCCAGTTCTTTTCGGACCCACCATATGGACTCTGTCTATCCCAATGTTCTCTGATTCGTGTGCCTCAATTATATCTCTGAATACCTCTTGTACCGCATTCTTGAGGTCTTTGTCCGTCACCGATTCGGGCACATATTTGATGCAGATATTGGATCTACGGGAACGGTTCTCCAGATCTTCACATTGTATTTCTAGGTTATGGGTGAGTCGAACCAGGTGTTCTTGTGTTTCACTGTTCTAATTCGCTTCCTCTTCTATATTTTGTACGTTTCTCTCCACAGTGTCCATCCTTTCCTCCAGCTTGGCCACATCTATTTTCAGCTCTTACACCACCTGCTTCATCTAGTTCCTCATTGAAGCAAATTGGTCCTGGACTGTGGACATGAACTTGTCCTGGAGCTCCGCGAACCAGGCCCGCATATCGTCCCTTGACGGCAGAAGGGTGCTCTGGTTTGAGGGGTTTGTGTCCAGTGGGGGTTCTTCACCTGCCCTGTCTTTTGGGAACGCCGATGCGTCCGAGGACCACTGTTGGAGCAGACTCGTGTCCTGTTTGTGGGTTGAGAGGCGCCCCCTTTCCCCTTCGCCCGTGACATCTTCCTTGTTTGTGAGGGCGTGTGCCGTTCCGGGGTGTCTCTCGGGGGGGGTTGGGGGAGGGTAGTGGTGGGACGCCTTTGTGTGGTCCCCCGCGTATCGACTGGTATTGTTCCTTCCTATTATGCTCCTGCGGCCGGGGCCGCCCTGCCCCTGTGATGTGCGTGGGTCTGTTTCGTAATGAGGAGAGTATTATGGCCTCTCCTGTGTCCTCCCTGAGTGTGGGGGTTGCTCGGAGTTATGTTGTCATATGCCCACTCCCGTGGGGCCGCGGCCCCCCCTCTGCCTTATTTGCTTTCTATTGTTGTGTGGAGGTGGGGGGGCGGCGCTCCGCTGATCGTGGGCCTGCGCCTTTCTTGATTATACACACCCATCTCAGGCCTTGAGTACCGGGGAGATGCGGGGGGGGGGCGCTTTTGCAGGCGTACTCACCTCTGAATCGCCTGTCCTCCGCGACTGATGCCTGCCGTGCCTTGTCAGCGGTGGGCGGGTGGTGCCTCCTCCTCCTCCTCTCGTAAGCCTCCCCCGATGTGCCAGGGCCCTGTGTGCCTTATTGCTGCCGGTCCTCCTGCTTGTGTTGCCAGTGGGGACCCGCTCGGGCCCGCTTGGCGGCCGGTGCTCTGGTGCTCCTGCTGCCGCACAGCACCTCCAGGTGGCACGGTTTTTCCTCTTTGCACCAGAGCGGCTTTAATTTCCCCCCTGTGTTGGCGGGAGACAGATTCCCCCCCCCCATGGGTCTCTGTGCGCTCGATTACTGCCGGCTGCACTCAGTGCCTTCTCCTCTGCTCGGCCGAGCGGGTCTCCCTCGGTGGGGGAGGGGCGGTCGCTTCTCTCGGCGGGCTAGCTCCCCCGAGGTGGAGTTGCCGGGACAGTCTCTGCTCGTTACCGTGTCCCTGGCTACTTGGGTGCTGCTGCGGGGAGTCCGGTGCGTGATCGCTCGGATTTGCAGTGTTAACGTGCTTTTTTGTTTTAGGCAGGTGGGAGCGCGATTTAGACGCAACCTCCACCGCCTGCGGCCATCTTGGAATCCTCTAAACAAAAGTCTTTAACCAAAAATATGACAACTTTGTGTGCGGCTTTCATTTCCAACCCCTCACAACTCATGCCATTAAGCCACCAAACGGACGTACCTTGGGGCCCTTGGAGGCTGGATTGTGAAATATATGGTACCCAACCAAATAAAATTCCTTTAACATCCAACTTTCTTGAATCATAAACACACAATGGTTCTCGCGAATAAGGGTGGGATCCATTTGCGCTACATAAATGCTTATGCCCTTGGGTGTACCATGTGAAAATATTACATCTTCATGGTCTGTTTGGCTTACTCGGCAAAAACCCAGATAACTGTTTCCCATCAGTTTTCGCTTCACATTCTTCTTTGATCACTAATGTACCCTATCTGTGTTCAAATCTTCAGGTCAGAATACTGGGTATTAAACAAGTACACCATATCTCCTTAATAACGATGGATCCTGAAGGTCTTATTTATGCTATTTTTCAAGATCTCAACAAATTCGATGTCTCGAGTGGGTATCAACTGAAATAGATGCAAATTATGCGACCTGTTTATCCATGTACTTTTGCTATCTTGGAAGACACTACTTATTGTAAAACATTTTGAAACCCAGGTTAATTTCAGCGCTCAATCTTTGGGGTAAGCTGGCTTACTTCCAGCAGAGATGTTCATAATGTAATTTCGAGGGGATTGGGTCCTCCGACGTATTCCATATCTATGACATGTAATCACCACAGCTGTGCTGCTTCGGAAACTTTTCCGGCGTCTGCGTCCTGCGTCGATGACGTCGATGCGCCGACGTCGAGGACCTCCTCCGACGTCCGACGTCATCCGATGTGATAAGTAGGACGCACGACGCCCGTAGCCTCAGTTCCGTTTTTTACGCGAACGTGTTGCTTCGTGTTTCACGGTTCTAAGCCTCGACTCTTTGGAGTTCTGTTCTTTCTGGTTCTTCGAACCTGTTCGTTTGTGAATTTCCTTCGGCGATGTCTTCCACTTCGTCTTCAACCCCGCGTCCGGGCTTTAAGAAGTGCAGGGAGTGTGGGTCCAAGATGTCGGTGACTGACTCGCACGACGCCTGCCTCTGGTGCCTCGGGGAGGCCCACGACACGGATGACTGTATCGACTGCCAGTCGCTCACATCCAAAGCCTTACGCGAACGTAAGAAGAAGTTGTCGGTAGGTCGGGTGTCCAAGCCCCGGAAGTCGAAGTCGGCGGGGCTTTCGACGGATGATTCGAGGGGTGACTCTCCGCGTCATCGTCGGAAGTCTCGTCGGTCTTCTTCTAGGAGTGGGTCTCGCCACTCCTCAGCCTCTTCGAGGCATTCTCGGAAGCGCCGACACCGGTCGCCTTCCAGGTCCTCTTCCGAGGATTCTGCCCGGCACGTCGGTTACCCCACCAGCTGTGCGACGCCGGAGGAATGGGCTTCCTTCGGGAAGAAAATGTTGGCGATTCTTGAGTCGCAGGGTACTCAGCCGTCCGCGCCCCCGAGTGGGGTCGGCCGTGAGAGGTCGAGAGACACCGCTCGCAAGAGTGGTCGGCACGAGTCACGGGAGCGGTCCCGTTCGGACAAGGAGGCTCGGTCTCGCCGTACCCGTTCCAGGTCCCGGTCCTCGACGCGTTCGAGACCGTGTGCTCCTGTGAAGTCTTCGAGGAAGACATCGACGTCTGAGGCGTCGAGGGCGTCGACAGGCTTTCTCGAGGCTCCGGCTTCGAGGAAGTCGTCGAAGCCGTCGACGATCAGGTCGTCGAGGGACACGCTCGGGGCTCCGGCTTCGAGGGCTGTGTCGACGCCGCCGATACTGGAGGCGCTGCATCTGATGTCAACGCCGATTTCCTTGATGTCGATCCTCTCGGTGCCGTTGCCGGTTTTCTCGACGTCGGCGCCGATTCGCTCGACGCCATCGACGCCTTTCGTGTCGGAGGTGCCCCGTGTCACGGGTGTGCCCCCTAGGAAGGCTCTGGTTAAGAGCTAGCACTCTCGGGTGCCTTTTCGCCACCTGGAATATATTTCAGAGGCGGATGAGGATTCTGATGGCCTGGTTCCTAGTCAGGTGCCAGATGAAATTGTCTCGGGCCATAGTCAGTTTGACGATTTGAGGCAGTCACTGCATGATGCCAGTGGACTGGACACCTCTCCGGAGGTGGAATTTTGTAGGCCTGAGCCTGGCTCCCATGCCGATTCCTCGTACCGGCGCCTTATGGCTAGGGTTTCTGAGTATCTGGGATGGTCTGCTCCCCCAGGGGAGTTTGTGCAGGATGATCTGACGGACATCCTTGATGTTGGTCCCCCAACTGACCCGGTACTGCCGTTCCATATGGCTTTACAGAGAAGGGTGGCGGCGGCTTGGACTGCTCCGGAGAGTCTCCCGGCGGTGGGCAGATCCTTGTCGCGTAAATACCGTCCAGCCAGTAGCGACCCCTGCTACTTGACCAGGCACCCCACTCCGGAAAGTTTGGTGGTGCAGGCGGCCACGGCCCCGGCAAAGCAGGCGTCGTACCCTACCATCCCTCCTGATAGGGACGACAAACGTTTTGATGGCTGGGCGAAGAAAGTGTTTTCTTCTGGTGGTATGGCGCTTCAGGCGGCCAACTCCATTTGTGCCTTGTCACGTTTCACGCACACTCTGTGGAACTGTGTTGCGTTAGCGGCTGAACATATTCCCGAAGGGGATGAACGGGATGGTTTCCTTGCTATGGTCCAGGATGGTAAGGATGCCATGTGTGAGTCCGTTCATTCGGGTCTGGACTTGGCTGAATGCGTCAGTAGGTCCATGGCGGCGAGCACCGTGATACGCAGGTTTGCGTGGTTGCGGAAGTCGGGGTTTGCTCCTGATGTGCAGTCCCGGCTCCTCAACATGCCCTTTGACGGTGAACACCTTTTTGGCAGCAAGGCTGACGAGAGCCTTGAGAGGTTGCAGACCTCAAAAGCTGCAGCGAAGTCGTTGGGCGCTGCAGTTCGCCAACCTCCACTTTTTCGTCCTAGGGGACAGCAGTGGAGGGGTGGTTCCTTTCGCTATTACTCGTCCTTCAGTAAAGCGAGAGGAGCTGGCAGTCAGAGGCCAACGCAGGGGTACCAGAGGTGGACGACAGGGTACCCGTGGTGCCAAGGCCGCTCGGGCAGTTGCCTCTTTGCCCTCAGGTAACGCCGCAGCCGCTCCTACTCAGTCATGAGGCCATGTCCCATGGTTCGCCGGTTGGGGGAAGGCTGGCGCAGCATCTTGTAGAGTGGCAAGCCATTACTTCAGATGTGTGGGTTCTGGAGATCATAACCCACGGCTACTGTCTTCCTTTTCGGCACAGGCCTCGCGACAATCCACCGGGGAACCTCTCTTTGAAGTGTCCGGATCCGCTCCTTGCGCAGGAAATTCAAGCCCTGCTGGAGAAAGGCGCTATAGAACTGGTGCCTGTAGCGGAGAGGAACAAGGGATGGTATTCCCCTTATTTTTTGATTTCCAAGAAAGACGGGGGATTGAGACCCATCATGGACTTGCGCGGTTTGAACAAACTCCTCAGGAAGCACAAGTTCAAGATGGTTACTCTCTCTCAAGTCCTCCAGGCCCTTCAGCTTCAGGACTGGTTGGTGTCACTGGACCTCAAGGATGCTTACTTCCATGTGCCGATCCATCCCAAGCACAAGAAGTACCTGAGGTTCGCGGTTGGCGACTCGCACTTTCAATTTCGGGTCCTGCCGTTCGGATTGACCTCCACCCCGAGGGTTTTCACCAAGCTCATGGTGGTGGTGGCAGCGCATCTCAGGCAAGGGGGGATTCACGTCTACCCCTACCTGGACGATTGGTTGATCAGGGGGAGCTCTCCCGAGCAAGTCCTGGATCATCTGTCCGTCACCTGCCACTCCCTTCACAGGCTGGGCTTCTCCCTCAATTTAAAGAAGTCCCATTTGACGCCAACACAGAGGCTCCAGTTCATCGGAGCAGTGCTCGACACTTCCCTGGGGCAGTGTTTTCCTCCCCAGGTGAGGGCTCTTCACATTCAGCAGATGGTGCACAAGTTTCAGCATGCCCAGACGCTCCCAGCGTTCGAGTTCTTGAGGTTGCTCGGCCTCATGGCATCCTGCATTCTTCTGGTGCCAGAGGCTCGCCTGCGAATGAGATCTTTGCAGTGGGCACTCAAGACGCAATGGTCGCAGTCCTCCGGCAGGGTGTCGGACCTGGTTCAGGTGCCACCCTCGGTCGCCCGGGACCTTCTGTGGTGGGCCGTCGAAGGCAACTTGATGAAGGGGGCTCCATTTTGGCTTCCCTGGCCGGAGGTGACGATCGTGACGGATGCATCCCTCACGGGATGGGGAGCTCATGCCAACGGGCTGACAGTCAGCGGTCGTTGGTCTCCGTCGGAGTCCAGACTCCATATCAATCTGTTGGAGCTGAGGGCCGTCAGGCTAGCCCTGAAGGCTTTTCTGCCGACTGTGAGAGGAAAGAATGTCCTGATCCTGACGGACAACACAGTGGCCATGCACTACCTCAACAAAAAGGGGGGGCAGGGTCACTTCCTCTGTGCAGGGAGGCGATGCAGCTCGAGTTCTGGGCCATCCAGCAGGAGGAAGTTTCGATCTCGGCAGTTCATCTGGCCGGAGACGAAAAAACGTGACGGCGGATGCTCTGAGCAGGCAGAGCGCGATCTCTCACGAGTGGGAGTTGGCTCAGGAGATTCTCTTGGAGATCTTCGCCCTTTGGGGGATCCCTCAAGTGGATCTCTTCGCCTCCAGTGTCAACCGGAAGTGCGAAAGGTTTTGCTCGCGGTAATTTCCTCCGAAAGGAGCCTTGGGAGACGCGTTCGTGGTGGAGTGGTCATTCCCGCTGCTGTACGCGTTTCCTCCAGTCCCCGTCATCCCGCAAGTGCTGCAGAGGTTACGGAAGTTCGGTTCCCGGATGATCCTCATTGCTCCGGCGTGGGCTCGGAGGACGTGGTACCCGGACCTTCTCGACTTGTCCATCTGCCCTCCACGTCGTCTTCCCTACCGAGACGATCTGCTCTCACGGGAGAAGGGTCAGGTTCTCCATCCAGAGGTCGGATCCCTCAACCTTCACGCTTGGCTTCTGAAAGGTTGAGGTATATGGATTGGGACCTCCCTGAAGACGTGATGGAGGTGTTGCTTTCGGCCCGTAGGCCAGCAACGAAGTCTCTGTACCGTTGCCGTAAGTTCTGCGACTGGTGCAGGGTTCGGAATGTGGATCCTTTTGCATGTGACATCCCCATGGTTCTGTCCTTTTTGCTTTCTCTGGCCCACAGGGGCTTGCAAGTGGGTACCATTAAAGGTTACCTGGCGGCGCTGTCCATCTTTAAGCGCTCGTCTGAAGAGTGTTCTTACTTTAAAATCCCTTTAATTTCACAGTTTCTGAAAGGGCTCACTAATCTGTTCCCTCCGTCACCTTTCCTGGTGCCCGGTTGGGATTTAAACCTTGTTCTTAGGTTTCTTATGGGTGCTCCCTTTGAGCCTTTACATTCTTGCCCTTTGAGGCTGTTAACTCTGAAAACTGTGTTTAGTTGCGGTTACTTCCGCTCGCAGAGTGAGTGAGTTACAGGCACTTTCAGTTAAGCCACCCTTCACTGTTTTTCACAAGGACAGGGTTGTCCTTCGAGTTCGTCCTTCTTTTCTTCCGAAGGTAGTGACGGAATTTCATTTAGCCCAGAAGGTTGTTCTTCCGGCATTCTATCCTCCTCTGCATCCTGGTAAGGAAGAGGAGAGGCTCCATAGGCTTGATCCTAGGAGAGCTTTAAGTTTTTATGTTTCACGCATGTCCCGGGTCAGAGTGGACGATCAACTCTTTATTGGTTACGCTGGAAAGCGTTTGGGGCAAGCTGTGACGAAACAGACTTTGTCCCGCTGGATTATTTTGGCCATCTCGGAGTGTTACCGCTTGGCGGGTAAGGACCCACCGGCTGGCTTGCGGGCCCATTCTACCAGGGGTGTGGCTGCATCTACTGCCCTGCAGAGGGGTGTTCCTATTCGCAACATCTGTGATGCAGCCACCTGGGCTTCAGTACATACATTTGTACGGCATTATTCCCTCGATTCCATCAGAGGGCAGGATCTGGCCTTTGGCAAGGCGGTCCTTTGCTCTGCTATTTGATTGGCTATTCTACCTTTTTGCTTCTAAATTCTTTCCCTCCTCCTTGTTTTGGTACTGCTTTGGGAGTCTGTCATAGATATGGAATACGTCGGAGGACCCAATCCCCTCGAAGAACAAGTTACTTTCTTACCTGGTAACGTTCTTTCGATGGGATGGTCCGACGACGTATTCCATATCGCTCCCGCCCTGCCTTCCCCGCTGCAGAATTTCTTTTGCGATTGCAGCTTACGTTCAGCAAGGCTTTGTGTCTGACTGGCAGTTGATTTATGTCACACGTTCTGGGGGGAAAAAACTACAACTGAGGCTATGGGCGTCGTGCGTCCTACTTATCACATCGGATGACGTCGGACGTCGGAGGAGGTCCTCGACGTCGGCGCATCGACGTCATCGACGCAGGACGCAGACGCCGGAAAAGTTTCCGAAGCAGCACAGCTGTGGTGATTACATGTCATAGATATGGAATACGTCGTCGGACCATCCCATCGAAAGAACGTTACAAGGTAAGAAAGTAACTTGTTCTTCTCACACATTTTACTTAACTTAATTTAGTATGTTCTGATGGACCACCCATAGCGCATACTATCGTACCAGACTCTTGAAGGCTGTGCTCGACTCTGGTTGCACTTTGCTTATCAACGGCAGTATTGATCAAAGGATCTGACCCCAACTCCTCCTTTGTTACATCCTTGTTCTCACGTGCTTCAGGCTTCTTTATTACCCAGCTGGTCCCTTTTCTCTTTCTTATTCTTTTTCATTTTTGGCAATTTTCTTTCTTCCTTCATTTCCTGGTATTAGCCCTTTGGGTCACCTCGATCACACTTTCTGTAGTTATATCCTTAATTATGACCTCTTTTGACCTAAGCTTTGTGACTCTTTTCTGCTCTTGATATATTAGGTTTTTTCAATCGCCTTCTCTCCTTATGCGTAATATACCAGTCTGAGTTATCACTGCCTTCCTCCGCTCCCTCTTTATCTGATCCATTAACCGCTGTGTTCCTGACAAGGATTTCCACAGAATCCTCCCTATTACATCTAGCTCAGTATTTTCATGCCCCCCCCCGCCACCCCAACCCCCTCTTTGTTGGCCCCCAACCTCATTCCATTATCCTGTGGGTGTTACTATATAGTTTTTCCCTGGGTGTTTTCAATGCTTTGCAGAGCAAAGCCATGTACACACAGCCCCTACAGGTGGGGTACAGCATTGAAGAAAGGGTACCACAGAACCCTGCGGTAAACCCCCCCCCTTTGTTACCATGAGAACTTCTGACTTTTGCCAGTCGAACTACTCCTTTAATAGTTTTCCTCTTGACTCATGCCTTCAGTTGCCTACACACATATATAGCACTTTATCTGTTCTCATTTGCATGTATATCCAACAGGGTCCTCTAATCATACCCCGAAGAAGGCGGCTGCATCTCCACCTTTGCCGCCGAAACGCGACTTCAACAAGGGTCTTCATGTGATCCATTGTTTGACCAATTTCACCACCTTTGGACAGTCTTTTTGCTTCCATTTTGTTCACCCCTCGTCGCGTCGGCAGACCCTATTGGGGTACACTTCCATAACCGATGAATGGACATTGAAACACAGCAGAACAACTGCTTTTCTACTATTCGATAGAATGACTAATGTATCAAATGTGTTTGATTATTGTTTTTGTGGAGCTAGCATAAATCAGTGGCCAGCAGTCTCCATACGGCAAGATTTAGGATACTGCCTGTTCAAACTACGACATTGTCGAAGGTCAACAACACAAAACTGCAATCTTTCATTGTGGAATTATGCTCAGTCTTTAACAACAATTGGATTTATTGAATATCTTTAATTATCGTTGTCATTCCTTTGTACTCTCACTTAACTAGCTTAGATCTTTGATATCTTTCCAGCACTGGGTCTCCATCAATCACTATCTACTCTGACTTTACTATGTTCATGATTTTAGTGTGGTCTTTCCACACTACAGACATATACCTACTTTATAAGGTATGCACATTGCATTGGAGTTATTATTTCTTGTTTAATGCACATAACAATGTAATGAATATGTTTTTCACTTAATGTTGAATTATCAGTAAAATAACATTTCATGTTTTATGAATACACCAAAGTGGTCTGGATCAATGTGTCTCTGGTATACAACTACCTCGTTTTGATTCATTAATTGACTAAACTACTGTTTGATACGACAATGTTTTAAATTATTAACCACCCTGGTATCAACTTGTGGCAGCAGTTCCCTTTCTTTTGGTGTAAGTATTACTAGTGCCCACTCTGCTCCCTGTTCACTAGGGCACCCCAATCCTTTTCTGCCATGTACACACAGGTCCCCATATAGTTTGTTACATAGTTTTAGAAGGATTTTTGCTGCAAATTGTAAAGTTGATATCGAAGTAGCAGTCATGGTAGAACTTGCTAAGATATACATATCATTACTTTAACTGTGTCTGTTGACAAATGGCTCTGGTGTCACGGTTAAACTCGGAATTAATACTGGCCTCAGTGTCTGTCGCTTCTTTTGCCAAATCAATAACTGCCTTATACTTATATTTGCATTCAGTTATCTCGATCTGTAAGGGACAGCGCAAGTTTAACTCCGAGTTATTATCCACTACGGTGGATTTAGAATTCTGGAGCCTACTCTGCTCGTCATTTAATGTATTAGATGCCTCAATTTTGCTTCTGCCCAGTACCAAAGAAGTCTGTAAATGTTCCCGTTTGCTTCAGTTTTACATGTGGCAAAGCGAGCTCCATACTCTTGTACAATAGACACTCTGTGTACCATCACTCATAGTAGCAACTGATATTGTGAATGTGCCACTTTGTACCACTTTACTTGAACGTAACTGGTACATTGTTTTTATGTTTTGCTTTGCCAGGCATTTCAAACGATCTTTCCGATGATGTTGCACAGGCACTTATATATTCGGGCACTCACCATCTACAGCAGTCAAAGGGTCCAAACGATCTTCCTCAATGCTGTTTCCTCGGTTTATCTCAAGTGCTGCCGCGCCTATCACACCCCCGCAGACTGCAAGACTGTGACGGCAATTCAGAGCAGTGCTGATGTTTAAATTCAAAAGCAGTGGGGTACAGTCCTAGTGCTGCAAAGGTCAAGAGTAGCAGGAACTAAGTCTGCTACGTTTTGCCATCAAGTCTCCGTCACAAGGACTTCTGGTGTTTGTGGTCCTATTGGGGAAAATAGAGAGAACACTGACCAGCATGTTGCACAGCAGGAATGGGGCAAGTAGAAGTGGTGCTTTGTGCATTTAGCCAGAATGTGTAGAAGGGACAGAGGCTGGGGCCCTTGCAACTCCCTCACCCCACCTCTGGTCAGGACTGATGCTGGCAAGCACCCCAATAGGCCTACTACCCTAGGTTAGAGGGAGCCCCATCCCCTGTTGACAGGGCCAGGTTCATCACTCTGTCAGTTACTAATGTGGTAAAAAGGGATAAAGCCCTGGTGTACCTAAACCAAACTTATGTCTGCCACCAGTCTACTCACCAGTACACATTCTGGGCAGTGGTCAAAGTGTATGAAAAGAAGTAGTGGAACTATGTTCCCGTCTGTCCTGCCCCGCTCACCACAACCCCATCACCACAACCCCTCCCATGCGCAATCCAGACCCCCAAACAAACGCACCTGCTGTTTAAGGGAACGTTCAGTGCACTGCCCTGAAGTGCAAGTTTCATCTTCCTACACTTTTTTGTTATTTTAAAACGAAACTATTCGGAGCTTTTTCTTTTTAAAATAAACCTATAGGAACAGTAAACCCCCTTTTTTTTTTTTTTTTTTTTTTTTTTTTTTATTTAAGTCGAGGAGCACTGCTCCTGCCCACTTCGACCACTGGTTCTGGGTGATAGAAGTACTCTGGGCCTAAAATGTTGAAATGTGGTGCCCAAAGTATACCCCTTACCTCGTAGCCATATGGGCTACTAAGAACAGCACATCAACAAGGATGCAGTGACGGGAGTAGAGGTCCCTCCAGATACAGAGTATCAATAAACCATGGAAACCGACAAAATGTTTAAGGGACCCACAAAGTTAGGCAAAAAGAAACCCAAACGTCGTACTTTGCCTTTACACTACTCTGTTACTATTCTATTCCAGGGTGGATGTTTACTGTTTTAATATTTCCCAGTCATTTCAATGTTAATATTTTTGTTGTCTAGAGAAGGAAATCCCCTTCCAATGGATTGTGTCCTCCCACGTATTCCTCATCTTTTGATATATTCGCCTTTAGCTGCTTCGGACAGATAATTTCGGCAGAGGGCGCTATGCGTTGATACTATCTCGATGTCCCTCGAGGGCCGCTGTCTTGATGTCGACATCATCGCTGGTACATAAAGCACGTGCAGCACCTGTTGGCTTCAGTTCCGTTTTTCTGCAGTAGCTAAATCTTTGAGGATTACGTCACGCTGCGGTTCCAGTTATAAACTGCGACATAATCGAAAATGTCCTGATGGACAACACAGTGGCGTTGTACAAGAGAGGAGGTGTAGGGCCACTACCACTGTGCAGAGAAGCAATGCAGCTCTGGTTCTGGGCAGTTCAAGAAGGAATCTTCCTGTCGGCAGTTCACCTAGCCGGAGAGGAGAACACGGCGGCAGGGGCTCTGAGCAGGCAGAACAGTCTTCCACGAGTAGCTCAGGAAGCCCTTCAAGAGATCTTCACCCTTTGGAGAACCCCAGGAGTGGATCTGTTTGCGACCAGTGTCAACTGTGAAGACCTTCAAAGAGCGTAAAGTGTAATGCACTGAAATTCTACTGCAGGGTAGGATGGGAGGGGCAATTCAGTGTTGAAGTGCGTACTGTTCTGCTCCAGGGAATTTCCCCCAAGAGGAGCTCTAGAAGGCACGTTTGTAGTGGACTGGGAGTTTCCACTCCAGTACGTGTTTCCTTCAGTCCCCGTCATTCCTCGTGTGATCAGGAGGTTGAGAAAGTTCAGGTAAATCTGATAATAATTGCCCCGGTTCGGGCCAGAATGACGTGGTACCCGGACCTTCTCGACATATCCATCTGCCCTCCAATGCGTCTTCCGCTCGCGAGAGGCGGGCCGGGTTCTCCATCCAGAGGTCAAGACTCTCAACCTTTACGCATGGTTTCTGAAAGGTTGAGATATAAGGATTGGGACCTCCCGGATGACATACTGGAGATTTTGCTTTCAGCCAGAAGGCCAGCAACAAAATCCTTGTACCGCTGCCATTGGAACAAATTCTGCAGCTGGTCTAGGGAAAAGGATGTGGACCCTTTTATGTGCAGTACACCCAAGGTGCTGTACTTTTTGTTACATTTGGCAAATCTGGGACTCCAGATTGGGATCAATAAAGGATACTTGGCTGCGCTTTGTCTTCAAGCACACGTCGGAGCAAGTATCCTACTTCAAGATGCCGTTGGTCATACAATTTCTAAAGGGACTTAACACGTTCAGATTCGTATCCGCCTCCACATCCTGGCAAGGATGAGGAAAGCTGCATAGACTTGATCCAAGACCAGCTCTTCGCTTTTACGATGGCTAAGTGACGTCAAGATGACTACCTTTTTGTTGGGTATACAGGTCCCAAGTTGGTAAGTAACTAAGCAAACTTTGTCTAGATAGATTATATTGGGCATTACTGAATGCTAGAATGCTACAGATTGCTGAGAAGAATCCCCCTGTACTCCCGATAGGTCATAGAGCTAATTCCACAAGGGGCATGGCAACGTCTTCTGCTTTACAAAGAGGGGTGCCGATACATATTTGTGCGGCAGCCACATGGTCTTCCATTCACAAGTTTACTAAACATTACTATCTGGATTCATCCTCTGGCCAGGAAGGAGGATTTGGGAAGGCGGCTTTACATTGTCCATTCAAAGAACAAGTTACTTACCCCATGTAACTTTCTTTCGATTGGTTGTTCGTCCCATGTATTTCTCATCGCCCCTTCCATCCTACCCTGCAGTTGAATTTCAGTGCATTACACTTTACGCTCTTTGATGGTCTTACACTGCCATGGGCACACTAATACCGGTAATTCTGCAAGAAGAAAAGCGGCGTAAAAACCGAACTGACGCTAACGGGCGCTGCGCGTGCTTTATGTACCAAGGATGACATCGAGACGGAGGCCCACGAGGGACATTGAGACGACCATCTATGCACAGCACCCTCTGCCGAATTCTTTTTTCTATAGCTGGAAACAAACGTATCAAAAGATGAGGAATACCTGGGAGGAACATCCATTCGAAATAACCCAGGGGTAAGTAACTTGTTCTGTGTATCTAACTGTGCGATAATCCTGCCGGATTTAACCATCTTTCTATCCCTATGCTTTGTGAATGATGGCCGCAGACCATGTGGCGTAGTCTTCAGTGACTTGCATGTCCCTCACTTCAAGTCAAGGGTTAAGAGATGCTGCTTTCTGGCCATGTGGGCCTTCAACACATTTCATGAGCTGCCTATATGTCTCTCCTACTTATCCTGCCAGCCCGCCTGGGACTCGTTTCTGCATTTTTCTTTACCTTTTCCACTTTCACTGACCTTTTTTTATACTATCCCTCCTGGGGTTCAAACCAGTCTTGGCCATGTCTTTCATCTGTCTAGTTACCTCCACTGATTTCATTTCTAAAGTTTGCTCATTGATGCCATTATCATCCAGGTTCCTTTCTGCCGATAAGGATATCCACCCGATGGCTAAACCCCCAGTGTCTCTGTCTTGGGATCAGGGCCTGCAAAGTGTAATCACCCACTTGAGGAGATGTTATATATTTTGGGACGGTCTGGTACCATTTGCATGGTAATCAACCTTGCTGGCAAGAACAGGGATGTTTTTTATTTGAATTGACTGCAAACAGAAAAGCTTCACATTGTTGCACTCAATGGCAAATAAGTCTCATTGTGTTGCTGGCCCCTGCTGGGCAGCATTGCACCAAATATGAAGTGGACTTATGGCGAAGTGCACCATTTTACAGAAACCACTGATAACATTTGTGTCACCCGTCACAACAGGTAGAGTAAATTTCTCTTGGGTCGATTAGGTAAACTATCTAGACCTGTAGGTCTGCAGGGATTTTTGAGGATTTGCAGAACTGGGGATGATGCGCTTGAATCTGGCCATGCACCTCTGTTGTCCTCCTGTCACTACTTATGTTATGATGAGGCCCACATACTTTTGTTTGCTGGTAGCCTTATGCAAATTGATTATTATTACAGCTCAAACATGTACAGTATTGCTTTATACACCTTAATCTCTGCCTTTGTTTTTGTGTGGCAGAGGTCTGAGACGCAAACAGTATATTGTCTTCAACTTTGTAAATCCAGCTGGCTAAACAAGGAGACATTTGGATAAATGTTTGGATAAGGAGCTGGATAAACAAGCTCTCCAAGGTTCGAAATTGAAGGGATCTGGAAGTTATTTAGCTCCTGCTTGTAACCTTGAAGAGACTAGTTAGCTTGAAACCAACTGCTACCAGAGCTTCTTTTAGCTGCCACAGCCAACTGATGCCATACAAACACTCCTATGTGAATGTAACTCTGTGATTTTGGGACATCTATAAATAAGCTTTTGGACACATTTATATGACATTTAAAGCCTAAGAGGTCATAAATATTGGATACAATTATGTTTCCATCTTATTTGGAAATTATATTTGCAGAGCGTTATGTAGAATGTTATGTACTAGCTCCTTGTTCACCAGTGGTAGCTCCAGGTCACTGGTTAATGCTGAATACCCAATTGCTGCTTTTAGCTCCTGCTGATTTAATCTGAATTTCGAGCCCTGCTTAAGTTTTGGTTGCTATTCAGCAGTGGCATCTACTCCTTCTTTAATTGTGTTAACAGTCTTGGTATTGTATTATTTAACAGAGTTACTGTTTATTGGTTACAAACATGGTGTTATTTCAACAGAGAGAAGCTGGATTCATTCCTTCCGAACTATATCTGCAAGAAGAGAGCAGGCAGCTTCCTAGCAGCTTTTAGACCCCGCAGTGCCAAGCAGACCAGCCATGAGCACAGGTTGCTTGCCACTTACAAGCAGGTCTGTGACGATGATTCTTGTGAGGTCTCGGAGGCGCTGAAGAAACATTACCGGGAATACCTGCAAAAGTGCCATGAGCTTCCATACTACGGGTAAGGTGGCACCTCTTGATCAATATAGTAGGGTGGGCAATTTTCTGAAATCCTGAGCATGGAGGACCATTATCGGGGAGGTCAAAAGCTGAAGACTGCAAATAACTGTACTCTTTATACTTCCTGGCTCAAATGTTCCAACTTCAATCGCAACATATGGCTATTTCCCACAACAAATCTATCACTTGGCCTTTATTGGTTTAGCTCACTTTTGCCAAATGGCAACTTTGCTGAATTCGGTTGTGCCACTTTTAATTTAATTTTTACCACAAACGGTACATGGTAAGTAGGGGTAACATATAATGCAGGGGGAGTGCAGGTTTGGGAGTGGAAGGGAGGGCTGTGCCCCTCTCTCCCATGCTTTATGGTAAAAATGAAATCGGCAAAAGAGATTCACTGAAGTTTACATTTGCCGGGAAAAATGCATCAGTCATTCGTAGAACCCCCTTATTTTCTTACTTTTTCACAGATTCCTCCTTACACTCTTGGTTTAGGTCAGGCACACCCCTCCTTCTATTGGTGTTTGTAAGGGCCGTTAGGAATTCAGAATAAGACCCCTCACTTCCACACACACACGCTCATTCCATTGCCTTTCTCCTTTTGCCTTTCCCGGTTTTCCTTCCTTACCCATTAGTTTTCATTTCCCCCATTTTCTTTCATTAGCCTTCTAATCTTCCCAAACCCTGCCTGCGTTGTTGAAAGGACTTCCAAGCCCCCTACACCTCCCCTTTACAAGGGCTCTTCCCTGAGTCTGGTACTCCTGGGTGCTGTTCTTTCTAAGCTGTTGGCTGTGCTGTCTGTATGAATCGACCTGTGACTCTGCCATGACTGTCTGCCGTTACCAGTGGCAGAGAGTCCCCCCCCCCCCATCCCCCCCCACCCCAGTCATCTGGTTGTGGCTCGGCTTAGAACTAGGAACTCTTAATAAACCAACCACTGCACAAGATACGGCACAACAAATATTCACACCCAGGATTGGTGCATGCAAGAGTCCCCCCGTTTATGGCTGGTGGTGTGAGAAATTATTGGGAGACTGTGGAGGGACCCCGGCCTTTGCTCCTGTGGAAGGAGTTTTTGAATCTGACGCTAACGCAAATTGGCTCCTTATTGCAGACGGTGGTGTGAACGACTGCTCAGACCTTATACCAATTCGGCTCCATACGTGGAGGGCCCACCCATCCGTGGACGGTGGCATGCTGAAATATGCAAGGGAACCGAACCCCAGCCTTCACCCCGATGTGAAGGTGTCTCAAGTTCTGTAGTTTCAGCTTAGCTTCCTACTGGGAGAAGGGCACCAAGGTGCGTGAGAAACTCATCTCCCCCATTTTCCCCCGCTGGAGCGCCCCACTCCCCTGCCTATCAATTGCAGGTAACTGCTTAACATGAACTTGTGAATATCATCCCGCCCACTCTACGTCCAGATCCATCAAGTAAGGCCCGGCATCGCGCCAGCCAAGTACTTCCCACCGTACCAGATATAAGACACTTGCTTGATTCGCATACATTGCTCAACATACGCATTGAGGTCCCGTAATGCACGGCCCCTATAAGTACCTCTGCAGTACAAATTTAAAACTCTGTTCTTCCAATACAATACAAATACATTTCTACACAATGTAAAACCATTGTGCTAATTTACCCCTGCTGTCCCGCCCACTTTCCCATGCTGTTAGGCAATAACCTGGCTCCCTGAACTGCTTAAGGTCCCATAATTACTGTTAGTCACCGTCCTTGTTCTACCCTAACTCTAAAGCAGGGGCCATTTACATGTCCTGGCTCGTTTAAGAGACTGTGTTAAGAAAAGCAATCTCATTTATATCGCATTGCTCCAGCATTGGATTTTTCATAGGTACACCTGCTATGAATATTCCCCAGTTTAAACTTAAACTGAAAACTTCAGTCGCTTTTGTGCTCTAGTATACCCACTTTTGGTTCATACTGCCCACAGCCAATAGGATAATCTCCCTTAGCTCCTCCCCTGTCAGCCATCTTCAGATTTCTTTTAACCGCACGTTTATTTTGGGAGTCCTGAAAATTCTCTCTACTAATAACTTTGAAATTTATTTTTATATTTAATCTTTTCATGAAGAAAAAAATGATCTTTCGACAACTTGTCGATATCCTCAACAGTGCAAAGGGTACTGTAGTCCGAAGACTTGTCTGCCAACTATTCCCGTACGATCAAGTACTCTGCGTTTTGAGCTTACATCATGACTGAGACCAAGAGACCTAGCCTCTTCAAGGCCTGTGCTCCCTGTGGCCTGAAAAACGTTTATATTGAAGACTTGCACGATGACTGCTTATACTGCTTGCATCCGCATCATGTCATTGAAGAATGAAACATGTCTGTCTTTCTCGTGTAAGACACTCCGCCACCGACAACAGGTCATGGGTCTCGATGAAGTCGGTGGGGCCTCTGACTCTGCTTCAGTATGGAGTCATGCCTCACTTCGGCTGGGTAGGACGTCTCACCAAATCACCTCTAGTAAGAGGTCTAGGTCGCATGAAGAGCCTTCCAGCAGCAGAAAAAAGGCAAACACAGAAGCATCCAGAGACAGTCTCGCAAGATGGCAGAAAGATCTTCTTCACCTAAGGTCACTGCCTCACCTGTTTCAAAGGACAAGGCGATGCCAACCCCAGACGTTACACCGTCTTCATCATCCACCGTTAGACCATCGATGACAGAATCGTCCTCTGCTTGATTGACACTGAGGACTACTCGATCGGCGACAACCATGGTGATCAAGCCAACTACGACCCCATCAACGACAACATAGATGAGTCGACGGCAGGTGCCATACTAGCATCAGTGTTGAAAAGGTCATCCACTGTGACACCGAAATCGATCCCAACCCTCGCACCATCAGCGACTCGTACTACCTCATTGTTGACCAACAGTGCGCTGGCAGCGCTTCCACGCCCATCATAGTGGTGGAACCAATCCTGTTTTCCTGTGATGAAGGGGCTGAGGAGGGTATTATGTCCTCCCCACCCCCGTTCTCCTATTCAGGAGCCCAACAGACCACCATCAAGACTTGCCTCACCAGAAAGGAGGCCAAGTCCTGCCAGGGCACCAGCACCACCACTAGAGCCTACATCACCACATAGGAAATATATTATACGGCCGCCTGCTTTGCTGCCATTGGTGCCAACCTCTGCAAGGGATATCTATGTACATTCTCGCCACCCTCACTACACTAGTGTCCACACTGCAACAAAGGCTGCCAGATACTTCACCAGCCCCAGAGCCATGCTCTGGAGACACTCCTGGCCCTTCATGCCCGTCCAGGGAGAAAAGGACCCTAACAAGACAATTGTCTGACACTGATCCAAACAGACAGATGTGGCTTCCACTCACATCTTGCAGATGAATTTGGTGAGTTTGTTCCAGCGTATGGCATACTGGGTGAAGTCCCTGCTAGAGGCTCTCCTCGAGACATGGTAGGCTCATTTCACATGCACATGGGAAGAGCCTCCAAAATGTCTGGCCTAGCTCCGGTGGAGAAGCGTAAAGAGAACCCCCTGTACCAGTGGAGAGAACATTGGAGGAAGTCCATGATGTCCATGGCACTATTGGAAGTTATCTGGGAAGACAGCCTTATTAAAATGGCCCAACCCTCTTGAGAGCCAGCAAGAAAGTACAGAGCCCCTGGCTGTCTCAGCACACTGCCAACGCCTGATTCATTGGTCACTGCTGCAGAGGCAAATCCTTCCTCATCCTGCTCCATCCGTTCAGACAAGGAGGGCAAACAAACGCTGGAAGCCGTCTGCAAAAAAGTTATAAGAACCGCAGCCACCACCATCAAAGCTGTGAATGCAATGGCCATTCTCGCAAGATACGATCGTGAACTATGGTACAAGCTGTGCCCTATCCTTGAATTTTTTCCAGTCAAAAAGCAGGCGGTAATGGACATATTCCATGAGGGTGAGTTGGCGTCAGAGCATGCCATCTGTGTCAGTCGACATCGCCGACACGGGGTTCCGCCAACTGCACATTGGAGCTGTGCTTCGCCGGCAAGGTTGGCTCAAGTTGACTTATTTTAGACCAGCGGTACAAGCAAAAGTCGTCAGCATGCCTTTCAACAGCTTAGATCTTTTTGGGTAGAATTTGACGAAACTCTGCTCTCGATCAAGATGGACACTGACCACTTTCGTTGCCTGGGCACGCAGCAGCAGAAGCGCCAGTCATTTCGCACAGGAAAGGCAGGCCTTCACTGGACAATCGTCCCTCCTACCAATTTCCTCCTCTTGCAAGACGCCAACCTACTCATCAACCGATCGGTAAAGGGAAAAGTCTCAAACCTTTTGAGGCACCCAACTTCGTTGGGGTTCCTGCCAGTCTAGGGGCAAGGCGAGCAAGCAGCCCTTACCCTGTTGATGTCAAACCCTCCCACTTCAGCACCCCAGTGGAAGGAAGAGTATCACAGTTTGTCAGGGAATGGAAGACCACCACATCCGACGAATGGGTGCTCTCCCTTCTCTAGCAGGGCCACTCACTGGAGTTCGTAAGCATGCCACCGGACATTCCCCTCGTAAGCAAGCCAGAAAAGGTCTGCCATCTGCTGTTTCAAGATGAGCAAGCGTTGCTGGCCAAAGGGATGGTGGAGAAAGTGCTGAAGAGGGGAACCATCGTCCGGAGTCACCTTGTGTTATTTCCTGATAAGGAAAAAAGTGTTGTACAAGAACGCAGGGGGTAGGAGGCCCATCTTCGATCTAGGGATACTCCACACATTTCTCAAAGTTCAAACATTTTGTAATGTATTAATACAAACAGTCCTGTCTCAACTACAGCAGGGAGACTTTCTGGCGTCCTTTGACCTCGAGGACGTATACCTCCACATCCCTATCCGCTTCTCACACCGCAGCTACCTGTGGTTTATAGTGGCTGGGATGCACTATCAATTAAAGGCATTACCCTTTTGGCCTTCGCTGTGCCCCACAGGTCTTTACCAAATGCCTCGCTCCAGTGCTGGCTCACCTACATCGTATGGGCATTCATAGCTAGCCATACTTAGACTAGCTAGTGAGGACCCCGTCTTATGCCATGATGGCAAGAAATACAGCATCCACCATCCAATGTCTGAAATGCCTTTGTTTTTTTATCAATTTCCCAAACTCGTGCTTGATACCAGCAAGACGAGCTGTTTACCTGGGAGTAAAGCTTGACATGTCCTGCACTGCAAGACCATCGGACAATCTGGTGTCCACACTCCTTGGCAAGTTGCACCATCTCAGCATGGCTCTGACATCTCTCAGCAGTTACAGGTCCCTGTTGGGCATGATGCCGTCATGCATTTCTCTACTCACTCATTGCAGTCTGCACATGCAGCTTCTGCAGGAATTCCTAGACGCTTGTTTGGGACAGGTGTCAGGATCCTGGGAAAATCTAATTACTCTGACACGGCAGTAAGACACAGCCTTCGCTGGTGGTTGTTAGGCAGAAACCTGTGCAGTTCCCTTAGGGAACACTGCAAAAGATTTAGGACTACAGGTGTTAGTAGTAAACCCACTTGGTAGCAGTCTGTACCACCCAGATTTACCTGGTAGCTGTGGCTGAGCAGTCAGACTTCTCTCAAGAAGAGTGAGGCAGTATGCAAAGTATACACAATAGGCACTCAGACACACCAATACAAGCAAACACTGACCAGAGCTTTGGTATAAAAGTATATAATTATTTATTTAAAAACACACTGTTTGAAACACTCCAGCACTCTTGTTGTAAAATATTCTAAACACAGTTACTATTGTAATATATACACCCCTTTTTCCTTATCGGATAAGTCTTAGTAAAACACCACTTATTTTCATACAACTTCATACAGAGGTGAGCGCTTAACTAGATGGCACTCCAATAAGTTTGTGAAGAAGGGAGGGAAAAAGACAGAATATGGAAAGGTACACCACTCTAAGATTCAGGAACACTGTTAGCAAGGCAGAAGAGCAAAGGTCACTGGTGAGCCAAAGTCCAAAGGCTGGGCCCACTCTTAGAGAGAGCAGAGCACAAATGCGACCAAGATCACACAGTTACACTAGGCTTAGAAAGTCTTGCAGAGAGTTCAAAAAGAGTTTAGAGAGGCTTAGGAAAGTTTAGCCAGGGTGTCCCAGGCTAACCCAGGTTCGAAAGCCGGGGGCTAAATCTACCCCGTACAGTCGGTAGCAAAGGGAAGCCAGGCGGGACACGGTACCTTAAGTGGGAAGGATCCTCCAGCGGTGGCAGTTGTTCCTGGCAGCGGGTGCAAGTCTCGGCGTCGTCCAGGGGAAGAGAAGATCTCGACTTGGAGGAAAGATGAAGGTCGTTACACTGCCAGGGAAGAAACCAGCCGCGGAGTTTTCTGGTTAAAGGTGGTACCTTTTATTCGCGGTCGTGGTAAAACGTGGTATCCCGGTTGCCGGGGTGCTTGGCACAGGCAAGGCGGCCACGAGGTACGTCGGGAAGGCGAAAAGACGGTGAAACTGGTTATCCCCACCAGTCAAAGGAAGAAGACTCTCCGACGGGAGATCTCCTCTGTCGTTGGGAAAAGTGGTGAGACGGTCCAGCAGGCCTCCACCGGTGGTGTTGTCGTGGCAGGTCAGCTCAGCTTCTCCCTCGTCGGATTCTTAGGTCCTGTGGCGACTTCTGAAGTTCCATTCCCCAAAGCCCTGCTTTTATGCAGAAAACCCCCATTCACTCAGCCTAGCTGTCACTCAAACATGCTAAGTGGTGAGCCGGCCGGCTCACCACTTGGGCCAATCAGGACGGAGTGCGACTTGAGTTGCCTAGGCAACTCAGTCCAGGGTGCCTAAATCCCCCTCCACCCCTCCTAAGTACCCCAGACAGAGTGGCACCACTTTGGAGGGCTTCTGTGGAGAAGCCTGCCAAAAAGTGGAACAAAGGCTCGACTTGGGTTGGAGTCACAGAAGAGAACACAAACGCCTTTTTAGAATCAAGTTTTGGCAAAAAATACCAACCGGAGAATTATTATTAATTAAATAAACCGGCAGTATGTTCGAGGCTACCGTAAATAATTAAATAAAGATAGTAGCCTAAAACAATGGGAAATCACATAGGAAAATATTCGCGGTTGAATATAAAAAGTAGTATCCACTGCCACCAGCCAAAACTCGATCAGGGTGGACGGAGACGTGCCCCCTCGATTAACAGACCCCGGAATCAATTGAATTGCCCCAGTCAGTACGTCCACAATATGATGGTTTGTACTGGTTCTGTTCAAAATTTAAGACTAGTAAAGTCAATGGTGACTTTACATGCCCTGGGAGACAGTAGTCAGTCCCAGGGTATGGAGTCTATACTGGGGGGTCACTATGACACCCCTGTCTTACTGCACTGAGGGTGCTGTGTAACACACATCACAAAAACACATGAAGCCCTATGGGGTAAAAGACCCCATAGCCCAAATAAACACATCTAGATTCAAAGAAACACACTCAAATCATGCCCAAGAGTGAGGGTAAAAGAGTCTCACTCTTGGGAGGAGAAAAAAATAAACCCCAAAAATCCAGCAAAGCTGCTGGGGGACTCACTAGGTTAGGAAATTCAGCCTAAACAGAGACTTCTCCCTAACAGTGGTCAGTCAAAGTCCACCTTGTAAAGGGTGCTCCTTTCCAGCTGCCCGCTCACCAGGCCACCGTCACAACGGATGATTCGCTAGAAGGTTGGAGAGCCCACTGTCAAGATCTATACCCAAGGGGGTCTATGGTCCAGAGACAAAAAGCTACTGCAAATCAATCTACTGGGATTGAGGGCAATTTTTATGACCCTCAAGTCTTTCCTCCCTTTTCAGACTGGAAAGGTAGTACAGATATTTACTGACAACACCACGTCAATGTTCTACATCTGCAAGCAGGGATGGATGAGATCCCCGCAGCTGCCCAAGGCTGTTCGGACCATGTGGTACTGGGCATTGCAGTATCATATGTTTCTTATTCCCCTCCACCTGCTGGGTAGCCACAACACCCTAGCGGGCTCAGCAGGGAATTGCATTCTTGCCAAGAGTGGGAACTGCACGACTATCAACTTCACCAGTTGTTCCAGAATTGGAGCACTTCAGAGATGGACCTTTTTGCAACCTATGACAACAAACAGTGCAAATGCTTGGCCAGCAGGTTTCCCATCCAGCAAGTCAGGGGGAATGCCTTTGCATTTCCGTTGGAAGGGAAGTTCCTGTACACATTCCCTCCAATCCTGTTGGTGGTGCGAGTTATCAACACTTTCAGACTGTATTGGTGCAAATTGATATTAGTGGCCCCTGCATGGCCGAGACCGCTCTGGTACTCTGATCTCCTCGCCCTCTTGTCAGCAGCTCCACTCAGGTTGACACCACACCAGGCTCTGGTGTCCAGGAACGAGGGAGCAGTGCTTCACCATGACCCAACCTCACTCAATCAGATGGCTTGGCTCCCGTGTTCTGATCCATCTCCCTACCACAAGGCTGCCAGGAGGTATTTGCTTGTGCTAGGGCCATGTCCACTTTGGCATGTTACAAAAGTAAGTGGAAGTGTTTTCAGGTGTGGTGCAGAGGCGAACATCTGCGGCTTCACACCATCTGACCGCAGGACATTTTACCATATTTACTGTTCCCGGCCCAATCTAGTTTGGTACTCTGTTCCATCAAGGTGCCTTTGGCCACGATTTCCAGATGCAACCGGTCACCTAGCGTCCCTTCCCTCTGGTCTCACCGGCTGGTGAACGGATTGTTGCGTGGGTTGTTCAGGTCAGTTCCGCCTGCCGAACGTCCAGCACCATCATGGGAATTTAACGTTGTCCTGTCGAGGCTGATGAAACAACCCTTTGAGCCTCTGCACAAGGCATCCCTCAAACATCTCTCTCGGAAGACTGCCTTTTTGGTAGCCGTAACATCGGCCAGGAGAGTGGGTGAGATCCAAGCTTTTTCTTGCAAAGCGCCTTATTTCACAAGTCTAAAAGCATACTATGCACTAACCCTACATTAATGCCGAAAGTGCCGTCCACCTTCTCCCTTAATGAACCAGTGGTCTTACCAGTGTTCTTTGCCACGCCTGCATCACCGGCCAAACGGTCATTACATTCCTTGGACGTGGTACATGACCTTAAATACTATGTCGCGTGTATGAAGTCCTTCTGTCAGACAGACCAACTTTTCCAGACATTTGGGTCGTCTGGACCAGTGAAGGCACAGTATAAACCTTCTGTGTCAAGGTGTATTGCGGCTCGCATTTCTGCCTGCCATCAACAGGCTGGCAGGTTGCTTCTGGACTGTCCCAGTGCTCACTCCACCAGGGCAACGGCAGCCATTGCTGCTTTCCTCTCTGGGATTCCGCTGCTGGACCTTTGCCGGGCAGCCACCTGTAGATCGCTGCACACTTTTACCAGATTCTGTCGATGGGTATTCTGCGGAAGAGTCCGTTGTTGGCCAGTCGATTCTTTGGAACCTGTCTGCGTGACTTTAATTAGTCTCCAGTCGTACATTTTCTGCATGAAGATTGTCTCTGCCCGTATGTTTTAATACTGCTTTGCAATCTATGAAAGATCGGTATCCAGCGATGTTACTGAATTGAAAACAACAAATTGAATGTTACCCAAAAAAATACCGAAAAGTAAATATATAGGGGGTTGGGGGTAAAGGGTTAAAAGGTATGGGGGTGGTTCAGGGTGGGGTTAGAAGCATGGGGTGGCTCAGGGAGGCAATATACATTTTTTGTATTGTTTTTTTTCGGTAAGATTTTATTTGTTGAAATTATTTTCTGTAAGATAACATAGATCTTGAAAGATCCAGTGCTGGAGAAGGATTACGTTACTTACCTGTAGCTCCTGTTCTCCAGCATTGGTATCTTTCATAGATTCACATGCGACCCTCAGGCCTACCCCTCTGGCTCTTTTTTGGCTCATACTGCCACTCAAGTGTGCTTGCCAAAATCTGAAGATGGTCGACAGAGGAGGAGCTAAGGGAGATGATCCTGTTGGTTGTGGGCAGTGTGACCTAAAAGTGACTGTAAAATAGCGCAAAAGTGACAGAAGCTTTCAGTTTAAGTTTAAACTGCTCTGTTACCGAGGATTCCCAGCCAAGTAATTTTTCTTTATATACCATTTCATATTGGCACTAGGGAAAACTGGTGCACATTGCATTGAAAGAATAGGTTTTTGCCCAAGGGCAAACTTTGCTGTACTGCCAATACCATGGAAAATTGCACCTGTCATGGTGCGAAGGATTTCTAATGTGGTCCCAATGTTTTTTGCACTAGGGCAAACTTTGTCCCAGTGCCAATACTGTGCAAATTTGCTCTTGCACCAACGCCACGTTTCTGGAATATAGCCCCAGGAGCCACTAGTGAGCAACTTGCTCTGATTACTGTCACCCCGCCCATGGCATTAAAGTTGTATACATTTAATCTGTGTGCATATCCCAACCCCACCATCATGCTTTTTTAAAATTCTCCTTATTTAGAATATTATTTTTTTTACTCTCTCAATATGCTGAATGTAATAACTATGGACTAATTGTTTCTTTTATGGATCTGTTTTCTTTTTTTTTTATTCATACCTTGTTAATCTATTGAATATGTTTACTCTATGCTTTTATTCTATGTCTTTTATTTCACTTTTGTAAAGGTTTGTTTATAAACCATATACAATAAAAAAGAAAAATAGAAATAATTCCCTTTGCGCGCTCTCTGCGCTACTAAAGAGGAGTTGGAGCAAGTTGGATAACCTCCCATTCCAGTTTTTTTTTTTAAATTATTTGTATTTGGTTTGAACAAAACCTTTACAAACATTGAATTAAAATCATAAAATTCTTACATACACACAATAAAATCACATTCTCTATTATTAATGTTTACAAAGGTTCGAAGTGCATATACAATGTATACAAAGGTTTGAACAACTGGAGTTAACCAAGCCCTCAACAACAGAACTAGACCTAGCTGACCTAAACGGGAAAGCTGAGATATTACACAAATGGATTGCAGATACAATTGACAAGATGGCCCCAGAAAAACCATTCACACCATCAAAAAAGAGAGCAATGGCAAAATGGTTTACCCCACTATTAAGCACCATGAAAAAAGAAAACAAAAAAATGGAAATGGAATGGAGGAAAGATTACAACCCAGACAAAAAAAACACTGTTCCAGAAGCAAATTCGCGCATACAAGAAGGAAATTCAAAAGGCAAAGAGAAGGCATTATGATGACAGAATCACAAATGCCACCAACACACAAAAAGAAATGTTCCGCATCATTAAAGAAATGAGAAACCCACCAGGCTTTGACAACACCCCAACCCCCTCGGAGAAACTCCGACAAACCATCCAACAGAGGCCAACCAGCAGCGACATACAACCAAACGGACCTAACTCATAACCGTAGCACAAACTTAATAACTTTCCTGAAATATCAGCAGAGGCATTCGCAATGCTGGTAAAACACAGCAAGAAAGCGGGCTCACCGATGGATCCCTGTTCCCCCGGACATCTACAAGTCAATCCTCGCACAAGGAACGCCAGCAGAATACTTCAGAAACCTTCTAAATCTATCACTAGCAACAGGAACCGTACCAAGGATCTTCAAATCGGCTTACATCAAACCACTTCTGAAAAACACAAGCGGGGACGTAGATGATCTCTCCAAATACAGACCAATCTCCAACTCCTCCTACCCGGCCAAACTCCTCGAAACCTACGTATACAAACTAACCCAAGAATACGTTGAACACCACCTGCTAGACCAAGCTCAAGTCGGCTTCAGACCCACAAGAGGTACAGAAACAGCACTACTATCCATCTGGGATGACCTAAAAACAAACGCAGACTCCAACACAACATCAGCCCTTATTCTGCTCGACCTCTCCGCAGCCTTCGACACAGTTAGCCATGACACCCTAACCAAAAGACTAGAAGACATAGGCATAACAGACACAGCGCTACGCTGGACTAAATAATTCCTAGCAGACAGAACTGAAACCGTTTGGATCAAACCCTTCAAATCCACCCCACGAGTCAACAACTGTGGAGTACCACAAGGATCCTCACTATCACCACTGTACTTCAACATCTACCAAACCCCAGTTATCAGAATCTTCAAGAAACACAACATCAAATGTTACAACTACGCAGACGACACTCAAATCATCTACAAGATCGAAGACCCCCAAGCCGATCATTCAAACTTAACCGACTGTCTAAAAGAAGTCTTCAACTGGATGAATGCCAACAACCTGAAAATCAACCCAGGAAAAACAGAAATCATGATCATATCCAAAGACCAAGAGAAGGAAACAGCCATCCTGTGGCCAACGGAAATGGGATCTTCACCATCACCATCTAAGGTAGTAAAAAATCTGGGAGTCCTGATGGACAACACCCTAACCTTAGAACCGCAAATAAACGCAACAGTCAAGAAATGCTTCTTCCTCCTCCACATGGCAAGAAAAATATTACCTTTCCTCTCCTTCACGCACAAAACACTCACTATCGTCGGCCTCATCATGTCAAGTATCGACTATGCAAACAGCCTCTACCTCGGTATACCGGAATACCTACTGAAGAAGCTACAACGGATCCAAAACACAGTAGCCAGACTACTCCTCAAACTATCCAGAAGAGACCACATCACCCCGGCCCTAAAACACTACACTGGCTCCCAGTAAAACACTGTATTACTTTCAAAACAATGTGCATAACGCACAGGGCAATCTGCGGACAAGGAGCAGAATTCCTACAAAAGAAAATAACAATCTACAAGCCAACAAGACCGCTCAGGTCAACCAACGAAATCCGACTGGAACTAAAACCTTACATCAAGAAAAAACTCTGAGGCACTGCCTTCTACCACTTAGCCGCGAAAACCTGGAACAACATCCCAAAAGTAATAAGGAACACCAAAGATCACCTTAAATTCAGAAAATTACTAAAAACCTGTCTCTTTAACACCAGAGACTAAAACGGAAACAACAGTAAGACAAATGACTCAACAGGAAAGGACATTTACAAGCCCCTAGAACCGACAGAAGTACTCTGAGCACCAGTAGGGCTGACGCTGGATAGAGGGGTCCACCTGCGAGACCCAGGGAGACAGAGGCAACAACCCCAGCCAATCCTTACCATCCCCCACCGCCCGTACAGCTACAACTAGATACCACTGGGTTGTGGAACGGACGAGATACTACCAATCACCACACAATCTGAAGTATGGACACTAGCAGGTGCGCTGGCTATGTGGGTGGGGGTGAGGAGCATGCAAAGTTATTGAGGGAGCGGACGGACGGGGAGCTAAATGCTCAAGGGGCCTCGAATGCAAAACGGGCACAAACCTTCTGAGGCACAGGGTGCGCAAGCACCCCGTCGTATAAGATTACACAAGCCCAACTGGTCAATTCAGGATAGAGATACCAACTAACCAATACCACTAACAATTTCCTTCTCTGCAAACACCTCTCAAACTCCAAACCAAACACAACCACAAACCTCCAGCACAACAAACCGCACGAACTTCACTACACTGCAACAACAAAACAAAAAACACACATAGACTCGCACATCAGCACACGACGACTACCGGCCGCATACACCCCAGGCCCAGCCGACGGCACCACTGGGCTGAGGCTGCCAACAGCACATCACTGCAATCTTGCACTTTTCCAGCCTCCACCCACTAACCCACCTCTCCCTCCCTCTTTCAGAGCCGCCAGGGGACCACTCCGGTGGTGATAGTGCGCGGTACAAATGTCCTTTAACATTAACTCTGACGAGGAGTCTGCCGAAACAGCTCCTTGTACTGTCCAGTAAACCATCTGAGAGACAAACTTCTAAGAGAAGGGCCTCTTCAGTGGAAAGGAGTTCCTCTCCCACTCAAAAGAGTAAGAGAAAGCTGGAAACCATTTCTTCCATGCCTCCCTTGGGCTCTGGAGGCCACAAGATGCGACATCCTGAAGAAAAATCCACCTCCAAAGGTAAGGAGGTGTTTTGAAAAAACCGGGGGGGGGAGGCAGTCGTCCACAGAGAAGCCGTTTACGAGCGGCAGTAAAGATAGATGTCCATCGACGACCAAGCCGTCAATGAAATCCTCCTCATCGTCAACGTCCACGAAATAGTTGTCGACGAAGGAAGCTCATCACTCGTTGGTGAAGCTCTTGTCGACGGATAAGGATCATCAACCATCTTCAAAGTCTCCATCCATGAAACCACGGTTGACGAAGCCGTCGTCCACGAGGCCACCGTTGACGAAAGCACCGTCAACGACACCGTAAACTTCTTAGTCTATGGAAGAAATAGGGCCCAAAACGCCCCTCGTGAACGCCGCAGATAGATGATCCAATGAGGGCAATCTCCCCAAGCCTATGGGAGCAACTCCTCCTGTGTCAGAAGCTCCTGAGCCAGTGGGAGCACACTTATTTCCTTTAAAAGAGATGACGGAACTCCCTGACCTCATTCTTCAAGAGGAGTTTTCGGACACAGAATTTGTTGGTGAGCAACCCTGTCTCACCCCCTAGGAACACAGCCTTCCCTGGCAACCGACTACGGAGGTCACTGCTGATCCTTATGACCCTGCTCTCATGAAATCGATGCAAAGGATCAGCAAGGAATTCAACAGACCTCAAGAAGAAAAGAATAGGTCATCTGTACCGAAGGAGTCGAGAACCCCCCCAGAGGGACATCTCACCTCGGCATAGTACACCTAGACACTCCCCTTCCAGGAGTAGACCACAGAAAAGAGCAAGATCGCCTGAGCCTCCACACAGATCTAGGAGCAGAACACTCAGCGCTTCACCGACAAGGGTCCCGTCGCCAGCATTGTCACATAGACCACGATCTCCGGTTCGAGATCCAACTATGGTGCCATCGTCTGTATCAGTCTCAGATTGGCAAGAGGACCCGTTCAGGGAGTTCTCGGATCCTGAGGAAGGTGAGATCACACAGGAGCCTGATGCTCCTAGCGAATGGGATGATTATATTGTTGAGAAGTCCAGAAAGAAAGACTCTTCTGGCGACTCTTCACCACCGGACGACTTAGTCTCGTTCCATACTATTATCCGCAATGCTGCAGACTTGTTCAAATTACAAGTTACCTCGGAAGAGAAGAAGTCAGTGCTTTATGAGCACAGGGACAAGCGTAGAAGAACGGTTACCACCATTACTCTTAACACCATATGGGTGTCTGGGTCTAAGATACTGGCCACGCCATTATCCACACCGGCTCTGGTTTCAAGACCTGAGAAGAAATACAAGGCGCCAGATGCGGCACCGCTTTGTCTAAGGGGTCATACTAAGCCAGACTCTGTTATCACTGTAGCAACCAGAAAAAAGTTAGCCAACCCTTCACCACTGTCAGCACCACCAGACAAGGAGGGTTGCAAGTTGGAGGCCATGGGCAGAAAAGTATCTTCCTCAGCATCTCTCACTATTAGAGCGGGCAACGCTCTAGCCATAGGTTTGACTGAGAGCTTTGGCTTCGTATGACCAAACATCTGCCTGTGGATCTTCAGGAAGATGCCAGGTCATTCATAGCAGAAGGAGAGGCTAGTTCAGATCACATGATGGACGCAGCAGTTGATGTGGCGGAGTCATGATTCAGGCAGATGGCTCACGGCACTGTACTAAGACAGGACTGGATGAAAGCCACGAATTTCAGACCTGAGGTACAAGCTCAAATATTGGACATGCCCTTCGATGGGCAAGAGGTATTTGGTAAGAAGATCGATGACCACCTAAAAGGAATAAAGACGGACACAGACACAGCTCGAGCCAGCAGTTCCTTAAAAGATGAAGATGGAGACCGTAGGTCTTTTGCCCTTTTCGAGGCTCATCCTCGAAATACAGAGGAAATAATTGTTCTTCCTATGGTCAAAAGACGCAAGGAACCACATTCCAGGACAACAAATACCATTCCACCAACAAATATTCCCAGAGAGGAAGACGCAGCTCTGCCCAAGGTAAAGCCCAAAACAAACAAAATTGAAAGATTGGGTCTTCCCCCTTAACGTCACACTCCTGTGGGGGGGGAAGAGTAAGGCAATTTTTTCAGCACTGGCATGCGATAGCATAGGACAAGTAGGTGCTACAGGTGGTCCACGGGGGTCACACCATAGAATTCCTAGACCAACCTCCATCCCTTGCTCCCACCCCCCACAAGGTGCATATGATAAGGCACGCTATGTCCGAAATAAAAAAAGGAATTACTGCACAAAGCAGCAATAGAGCCAGTCCCTTACCCTCAGAAGGGAAAAGATTTCTACTCCCGTTTCATTCTGATCAAAAAGAAAAACGGCCAGTGGCGACCCATATTAGATTTGAGAGCGCTCAACAAATACATCAAACGCATCAAATTCAAAATTATATCCCTGCAGGGTGTCCTACCGTGGCTAAACAAACGACTTCCTAGTCCCTCTGGACTTGGAGGACGCATATTTCCACATTCCAATTCATCCTGCCCACAAACAGTTCCTCAGGTTTGTGGTAGGAGACCTGCATTTCCAATTCCGGGTGCTCCCGTTCGGACTAAAGTCAGCACCGAGAGTGTTTACCAAATGTATAGCGCCTGTAGCAGCAAAACTCAGAAGGATGGGAACGGAAGTCTTTCCATATTTGGATGACTGGTTGATAAGGGCGAGCTCCTCCAGTCACGCTCGCTTGGCAGTTTCGAAAACTGTAAAACTCCTAAAAGGGTTAGGTTTTTCAATAAACAACATAAAATCCTGCCGAGTACCCAGCAAGACGGTTCTCTTCATGGGGGCCGAGTTCGACATCAGCATTCCCAGGGTAAGACCATCGGCGGACAGAACAGCTATCCTCCGATCGACTTCATGGTTCCTAGAAAGAGAACAGTACGCTCTTTCAAATCCCTCCTGGGCATGATGTCCTCATGTGTATTTCTCATACCAAATTGCAGACTTCGCATGAGACCAGTCCAGGAGGGCCCTGGACCATCAATGGAAGCAAGCCATAGGTTCATGGGAGGATGTAGTCCAAATACTGACGACAGTACACAAGACACTTCGGTGGTGGAATACTATGTGGAACCTGCTACAAGGAATGCCATTCCAGACACCAACTTCTACCCTTCTCTTACGGACAGATGCGTCCCTGTCGGGTTGGGGAGCTCACCTAGCGGACCTTCAACCAAAGGGACTTGGTCAGCCCAGGAAGCCCAGATCGACATCAATGTTTTAGAGCTCAGGGTGATACGGTGGGCTCTGAAGCCTTCCTTCCAGTAGTAGATGGACAGGTTCTGACCAGACAGACAATACAACCTCCATGCACTACACAAACAAACAAGGGGGCACGAAATCGGAGATCTTGTCACAAGAAGCTCAACTGCTATGGGCATGGGCCTTGCACCACAAAGTCCAAATCGAGGCGGAACATCTCCCTGGAGTGGACAATGTCCTAGCGGACAAACTGAGCAGAGTATACACGTCATCTCATGAATGGGAGCTAGACAAAATGGAAGTCCAGCAGATTTTCTCCGTATGGGGCCATCCACAGATTGACCTCTTTGCCACCAGAGCCAACAAAAAATGCCAAGAATTTTCCTCAAGGTACCCGGAACATCAGTCAGTAGGAGACACGTTCTCAGTGGATTGGACAGGGAAATTCCTATATGCCTTTCCCCCATTCCACTCATAGCAAGAATTCTATGCAGAATGAAGGAACAGAACTGCTCTATGATCCTAATAGCGCCAGACTGGGCGCAGCAGATCTGGTATCTGACTCTACAGCATCTATCCCGATGGCCCCCAATTTGCCTCAAAGCGCATCAATATCTATTGACGCAGCAGAACCACAAAGTCCTTCACCATGACCCAGCAAGCCTCTCCCTCGAGGCTTGGTTCCTGAACAGCGTAAGCTTATAAATCTGAATCTCCCTGCAGATTGCTGGGACATAATCAGGGCCTCAAGAGCCCCCTCTACGAGAGTCACCTACGTCCGGAAATGGACTCACTTCTCCAAGTGGTGCGAGACGTCTACAATTAATCCACTCAAAGCTTCGGTAGAGCAGTTACTGCCTTACTTATTGCATTTGGCTAAGGCAGGGCTCTCACTATCCTCTATCAAAGTTAATCTATCGGCCATATCAGCACACACGACGACTCCAGAAACAGTCATTACTATCACTTCCGGCTGTCGAGGTCTTCCTGAAGGGGTGATGCGTACTTACCCTCCTACGGCCTCACCAGTCCCAACCTGGAGTCTAAACACAGTATTAACGGCTCTCATGGAACCCCCCCTTACAAACCTATTCACAGATGTGACATAACATTCTTATCTTGGAAAACTGCCTTTTTGATAGCCATCACATCGGCCAGGAGGATCAGAGAGTTAGAAGCTTTGTCTTCTGAACCTCCTTTCACTTTGTTTCATAAGGACCGCGTCATTTTGAGAACACATCCTAAATTCATTCCCAAGGTCTTATTGGAAATGACATTCACAGAGCGCATTGTCCTGCCGTCTTTCTTTCAGAACCATACATCTGAGGCAGAAAGATCATTGCATGCTCTAGATGTGGCTAGAGTTTTCAACTTCTACTTACAGAGGACTAAGGAATTCTGCTCCTCAAGCAGACTGCCCATTGCCTTTTCTGGTCGCACAAAAGGTCAGCATATCTCCAAACAAGGTCTGGCACGTTGGGTCACTGCATCACCCACTGTCGTCAAGCGAAGGGCGATCCCCTCACCAAGCCGCCGTCGGTGCACTCCACCAGAGGGAGAGCGGCTTCAGTAGCGTTTCACGCAGTGGTAGCCTTGAAGGAGATATGCAGAGCCGCTACCTGGAGCACTCTGCACACGTTTGCTAAGCACTACTGCCTAGCAGAAGATAACAAAGAATCTGCAGTTGGACAGGCAGTGCTCCGCCACCTCTTTGCATAAGGTAGGACCAGCCTCCTTTCCCACCTTTCCCTGAGTATGTAACCTTTGTGTTGCTGTATGGTAAAGGTTTGACCGAAATATTTTTTTCTGCATTTATGCTTATGTATATATATGTATATGATGGTGGCATGTTTTAACTGCTTGGTATTCTATTCAAAATCATCATATAAAGGAGACAGAAAATACATTCCCCACTCAACAGTGTTCTTTACATATCGTGTGATGCTGAAAAACCCTATTTATACCAATAGTCTTGAAAAAATAGACCTAGTACTTATTTGTTTTTTTATAATATCAAAAATAGTTTATTTTCTTTTATAAAACTAACTCTAAAACAGTGTTTTCAGTAAAAAGGACCCCACAACACAACATACAGTGGATACATTTACAATACAAATTACTAGTTTCACTCACATCCATTCCTGTAACATGACAATACAATACATCAACATATAAAATTTATATAATGATTTAAACATTTCCAATCACTGAGTGTTATTAACTCGGAATAAACAGTCCCGACATGTTTCAGTTCCTCTTGGCACCAAATGCATGAACCTTCTTCAGGGGAAGACACTTTTAATTTTTTCTCCACCATGTAATCCAGGGCCCCAAAAGTACTCTTCAAACCGTACTCCTATAATTATTCAATACACAAAGAAAAATAGGGTATCACTACAGATCAACATCATCACAAATACATAAGTCAGCTACATAATGCTAACTATATTCCAGTAACATTCAAATATGTACCTATATACTGGCAAGATCAATTGAACCCAATGGTCACTACATACCTCACAAGTAGGATTGCTGCAGTGTAGGTGTGCCTCAGTGCACCCAAATGCCCTCCGACCTCTTTCAATAAGTCTGATCCTGTTCTATAAATGGTTCTTTGGTAACCATGAACCTGATTCCAGCTGAGAAAGGAACAACAAACGAACAGTGGTGTGAACAACACAACCACTACTCCCTCACTTCATCACAAATTCACGTGACCGCAAAAACTATATAGTGCTCCGATGAACCTACTCATCTAAGTAGTGACCCCATGTGTATTCCTATCATTCAATGTGGTCATACCTTCCATAACAACCCTATAGAGCTTTTGAAACTACAACCTTCACCAAAGCATTATCACTCATTTAAAACAATATATGCATATATACCTATTACGCCATGCCATTACTCCTGCGTGGTTGAAGAGATTGTTTACATATTCTTCGTCGCTGTTAAATTGTCCACAAAATTGTAACCTACAACAGAAGAAACCTGATCGATGTTCTAGACAAAAAATATATCACAAGTATTTCTGTAGCACGCTATGCCCAATACAATGTAGTTTACTTAATATCAACCATTCTTAGAAAATCCAAATAAATGCTCGTATAAAACGAAGGCCCATCATTTAATACCCAATTAGTAACGTTTGCAGTACAGTGTACTAAATATCAATAGTTGTAACCTTAATTGAGGACGGAAACTTCACCCAATGCAGTTCCGACAACCAGAGATCGATTCCAGTAAGGGCGGCGGTTCGGCTGCTAAACCCATGTTTTCATAATGAGAAGCAGTTCAAGTAAACAAATGCTAAGACACAAACGAAGGACTAACCTTCTTTGTTTCATGGAACGTCGTGCATCCTATTGCTGAGACATAAACGAAGGACTAACCTTCTTTATTTCATAAACATAGTAAACAGATTAACTCGATCATGGGTAATCGACCGATAATGTATTCAATAACAATGCATAAGGACGCGAATTACACCCAATGCAGCTCTGGAAACCCAAAACCAAAAATCCGGTAAGCGCGGTGGTACGGCTGCTAACCCACTGCTCTCATAAGTACAATAAACCCGCTCACATACACCTACCAAGGAAGGCCAATTAGTTACCATAATTACAATTTACCCAGAATTACATGCTGGAGAAAGTCTAGTCCATTCGACAGGTAAAAACCTGGGGTTTAAAACATAACCAGGGGACCATTATCAGACCAAGTTCTGAAAGTAATAGTTTCTAGGTAATCATTTTCTGTCTCCTTTATATGATGATTATGTTGGTTATCCCCTAACCGTGTGAGAGAGGGAATGTTAAAACAAGGGGAACGGTAGACCTTTGTATAGATAGATCTTTAGGAGGCTCCTTGTGGTCTCGAAGGTATGTTTTGAAAATAGGAACTCTAGGTTTAGTTTGTGAAAGGAATAGTCTTTGTCCTTAATGTTGTAAAATTGTATTTGTTTGTTCATAGTGGTTATACTGTACAGTTACCATTATGGCGACCGCCTCAGACAAATGTCTTGCATATAGTGAAGAACACATACAAAAATTATTAGAATCTTTGTCAGTATTGGCAGACGCGGATGATGGTATTCTGAACAGGAATAATGGCCAATGGGACGAATTGGCTCAACTCAGAAAACGTTTAATTCGTACAGAATTACATGGGGTCATCATGTTACAATATCTTAAGAACCAAGCACTACCCCAAGGTCTCATAGTTAGAAATGAACCGAGGTTATTTCTGGATAATCCAGAATTTAAGATAAAATGGAGCTACATTGCGAATAAGTGCAGTCGTGATTGGCTAGTCCTTATAATAGATACGGCTACAGAAGTCTCTAAAAAAATTGAAATGGATATCTCTAAACTACAAGAGGAAATAAAAAAAGACCTAGACCTTGATGCTTTCAAAATGAAGTTAGATCTACATCTCAAAGAACTTACAGAATTTAAAAATGACACCAATGTTGATCGCATTAAGAGGATGAAAAAAGATCTGTCTACATTTGCACACGAAAAAGCATTTCCTTACATTGTCGAGGGCTTTAAGTTTGGCAATAATTATCAGGGTACTAACACTCAAGCACCTGTTAGAAAAAGGGTACATTTTCGTAACACCTCTTATAGCTCGAGTGAAGATGGGAGTACAGGTACTGCAGACCCTATTAATCAACAAGGAGGAGGTAATAGTAGGGGTCGAGGACAACGTTATCAAAATAAACAAAGACAAGGTCGTCCTTTTTTAGGACAAGGGCCCAACCGAGGAGACTGGGGCAACCAAATTCAAACCCGCAGTCGATCGAGGAATCAATGGTGATCAATTTATCCAATTAGGAATTGAGCATTGAGGAAGAAATGGTTCTGAATAAAGGTTTGAATTTTGTTGCCACCAAATACCATGATCCATTCGAGTTCAGATCTGAATTCCACAGTTTTATGCGGAAGGTCCATTTGAATGAGTTTTTTCGTAATGACAATGTGTATGAGAATGTTAACCATACGGGTCTTAGAAATAAATCTACTTTTTGTGCCCCTACACACAGTTATACCCCTGAATCTCGTGTTTTCGAGAAACAGGTTCTTAAAGAGGTATATAAATTGGAACAACAAGGCATACGGCATCATTCAAATTTTGGTAATACTCAACGAGAACTGGTGTCACGGTTGGCCAGATTACAAGATGTAGTAGTGAGGCAGGCCGATAAAGGCGGAGCCATAGTGCTATTGAACCGTGAGGATTATGTGGGGGAATGCCAGCGTTTACTGAGTGATGGCAGAAGTTATCATTCCATACCTTCTGATCCATCTATTGCTATGATGGAGATCATAGAAGCTAAAGTACAGAGTGCATATGAAGCAGAAATGATCAGTAAACAGGAACGTGATTACCTCATTAGAAAACAAGGACGTGTACCGGTTTTTTATATTCTGCCTAAGGTGCACAAGAGCCTTACTAATCCCCCAGGCAGACCAATTGTATCTGGAGTCAACTCTATCCTTGAACCCTTGTCCAAATTTGTTGATTTCTATTTAAGACCATTTGTGGTCAAAATGGATAGTTACCTAAGAGATACTTCGGATGCTATCAACAAAATTGAAAATTTACCTTTCACCGCAGGCCAGTTCTTATTGATTAGTCTGGACATACAATCCTTGTATACAGTTATTCCTCAAAGGGCTACTTTAGAGGTCATAGAAGAAACTCTACGAGAGAGGGTAGATGGTCATCCCGTCAGTAATGCCTTCATTATGTGGTGTGCAGAGTTTGCTTTGACTCGTAATTTTTTTCAGTTTCAAGGAGCATTCTTTGAACAAATTGAAGGCACAGCCATGGGTGCTGCCATGGCACCCAATCTTGCTAATCTATATGTGGAATATTTTGAAAAAACAGTCATTTATCCAGTCACCAACCCGTATAAGAAACACCTTTTGAAATGGCTTCGGTATATAGATGACATTTTTATACTATGGGAAGGAACAGCTGTAGAGGCAGAACTTTTTGTCGAGTGGTTAAATGCACAGAACCCTTTCTTAAGATTCACTAAAGAGATCAATGCACAAGAAGCCTTCCTTCCAGTAGTAGATGGACAGGTTCTGACCAGACAGACAATACAACCTCCATGCACTACACAAACAAACAAGGGGGCACGAAATCGGAGATCTTGTCACAAGAAGCTCAACTGCTATGGGCATGGGCCTTGCACCACAAAGTCCAAATCGAGGCGGAACATCTCCCTGGAGTGGACAATGTCCTAGCGGACAAACTGAGCAGAGTATACACGTCATCTCATGAATGGGAGCTAGACAAAATGGAAGTCCAGCAGATTTTCTCCGTATGGGGCCATCCACAGATTGACCTCTTTGCCACCAGAGCCAACAAAAAATGCCAAGAATTTTCCTCAAGGTACCCGGAACATCAGTCAGTAGGAGACACGTTCTCAGTGGATTGGACAGGGAAATTCCTATATGCCTTTCCCCCATTCCACTCATAGCAAGAATTCTATGCAGAATGAAGGAACAGAACTGCTCTATGATCCTAATAGCGCCAGACTGGGCGCAGCAGATCTGGTATCTGACTCTACAGCATCTATCCCGATGGCCCCCAATTTGCCTCAAAGCGCATCAATATCTATTGACGCAGCAGAACCACAAAGTCCTTCACCATGACCCAGCAAGCCTCTCCCTCGAGGCTTGGTTCCTGAACAGCGTAAGCTTATAAATCTGAATCTCCCTGCAGATTGCTGGGACATAATCAGGGCCTCAAGAGCCCCCTCTACGAGAGTCACCTACGTCCGGAAATGGACTCACTTCTCCAAGTGGTGCGAGACGTCTACAATTAATCCACTCAAAGCTTCGGTAGAGCAGTTACTGCCTTACTTATTGCATTTGGCTAAGGCAGGGCTCTCACTATCCTCTATCAAAGTTAATCTATCGGCCATATCAGCACACACGACGACTCCAGAAACAGTCATTACTATCACTTCCGGCTGTCGAGGTCTTCCTGAAGGGGTGATGCGTACTTACCCTCCTACGGCCTCACCAGTCCCAACCTGGAGTCTAAACACAGTATTAACGGCTCTCATGGAACCCCCCCTTACAAACCTATTCACAGATGTGACATAACATTCTTATCTTGGAAAACTGCCTTTTTGATAGCCATCACATCGGCCAGGAGGATCAGAGAGTTAGAAGCTTTGTCTTCTGAACCTCCTTTCACTTTGTTTCATAAGGACCGCGTCATTTTGAGAACACATCCTAAATTCATTCCCAAGGTCTTATTGGAAATGACATTCACAGAGCGCATTGTCCTGCCGTCTTTCTTTCAGAACCATACATCTGAGGCAGAAAGATCATTGCATGCTCTAGATGTGGCTAGAGTTTTCAACTTCTACTTACAGAGGACTAAGGAATTCTGCTCCTCAAGCAGACTGCCCATTGCCTTTTCTGGTCGCACAAAAGGTCAGCATATCTCCAAACAAGGTCTGGCACGTTGGGTCACTGCATCACCCACTGTCGTCAAGCGAAGGGCGATCCCCTCACCAAGCCGCCGTCGGTGCACTCCACCAGAGGGAGAGCGGCTTCAGTAGCGTTTCACGCAGTGGTAGCCTTGAAGGAGATATGCAGAGCCGCTACCTGGAGCACTCTGCACACGTTTGCTAAGCACTACTGCCTAGCAGAAGATAACAAAGAATCTGCAGTTGGACAGGCAGTGCTCCGCCACCTCTTTGCATAAGGTAGGACCAGCCTCCTTTCCCACCTTTCCCTGAGTATGTAACCTTTGTGTTGCTGTATGGTAAAGGTTTGACCGAAATATTTTTTTCTGCATTTATGCTTATGTATATATATGTATATGATGGTGGCATGTTTTAACTGCTTGGTATTCTATTCAAAATCATCATATAAAGGAGACAGAAAATACATTCCCCACTCAACAGTGTTCTTTACATATCGTGTGATGCTGAAAAACCCTATTTATACCAATAGTCTTGAAAAAATAGACCTAGTACTTATTTGTTTTTTTATAATATCAAAAATAGTTTATTTTCTTTTATAAAACTAACTCTAAAACAGTGTTTTCAGTAAAAAGGACCCCACAACACAACATACAGTGGATACATTTACAATACAAATTACTAGTTTCACTCACATCCATTCCTGTAACATGACAATACAATACATCAACATATAAAATTTATATAATGATTTAAACATTTCCAATCACTGAGTGTTATTAACTCAGAATAAACAGTCCCGACATGTTTCAGTTCCTCTTGGCACCAAATGCATGAACCTTCTTCAGGGGAAGACACTTTTAATTTTTTCTCCACCATGTAATCCAGGGCCCCAAAAGTACTCTTCAAACCGTACTCCTATAATTATTCAATACACAAAGAAAAATAGGGTATCACTACAGATCAACATCATCACAAATACATAAGTCAGCTACATAATGCTAACTATATTCCAGTAACATTCAAATATGTACCTATATACTGGCAAGATCAATTGAACCCAATGGTCACTACATACCTCACAAGTAGGATTGCTGCAGTGTAGGTGTGCCTCAGTGCACCCAAATGCCCTCCGACCTCTTTCAATAAGTCTGATCCTGTTCTATAAATGGTTCTTTGGTAACCATGAACCTGATTCCAGCTGAGAAAGGAACAACAAACGAACAGTGGTGTGAACAACACAACCACTACTCCCTCACTTCATCACAAATTCACGTGACCGCAAAAACTATATAGTGCTCCGATGAACCTACTCATCTAAGTAGTGACCCCATGTGTATTCCTATCATTCAATGTGGTCATACCTTCCATAACAACCCTATAGAGCTTTTGAAACTACAACCTTCACCAAAGCATTATCACTCATTTAAAACAATATATGCATATATACCTATTACGCCATGCCATTACTCCTGCGTGGTTGAAGAGATTGTTTACATATTCTTCGTCGCTGTTAAATTGTCCACAAAATTGTAACCTACAACAGAAGAAACCTGATCGATGTTCTAGACAAAAAATATATCACAAGTATTTCTGTAGCACGCTATGCCCAATACAATGTAGTTTACTTAATATCAACCATTCTTAGAAAATCCAAATAAATGCTCGTATAAAACGAAGGCCCATCATTTAATACCCAATTAGTAACGTTTGCAGTACAGTGTACTAAATATCAATAGTTGTAACCTTAATTGAGGACGGAAACTTCACCCAATGCAGTTCCGACAACCAGAGATCGATTCCAGTAAGGGCGGCGGTTCGGCTGCTAAACCCATGTTTTCATAATGAGAAGCAGTTCAAGTAAACAAATGCTAAGACACAAACGAAGGACTAACCTTCTTTGTTTCATGGAACGTCGTGCATCCTATTGCTGAGACATAAACGAAGGACTAACCTTCTTTATTTCATAAACATAGTAAACAGATTAACTCGATCATGGGTAATCGACCGATAATGTATTCAATAACAATGCATAAGGACGCGAATTACACCCAATGCAGCTCTGGAAACCCAAAACCAAAAATCCGGTAAGCGCGGTGGTACGGCTGCTAACCCACTGCTCTCATAAGTACAATAAACCCGCTCACATACACCTACCAAGGAAGGCCAATTAGTTACCATAATTACAATTTACCCAGAATTACATGCTGGAGAAAGTCTAGTCCATTCGACAGGTAAAAACCTGGGGTTTAAAACATAACCAGGGGACCATTATCAGACCAAGTTCTGAAAGTAATAGTTTCTAGGTAATCATTTTCTGTCTCCTTTATATGATGATTATGTTGGTTATCCCCTAACCGTGTGAGAGAGGGAATGTTAAAACAAGGGGAACGGTAGACCTTTGTATAGATAGATCTTTAGGAGGCTCCTTGTGGTCTCGAAGGTATGTTTTGAAAATAGGAACTCTAGGTTTAGTTTGTGAAAGGAATAGTCTTTGTCCTTAATGTTGTAAAATTGTATTTGTTTGTTCATAGTGGTTATACTGTACAGTTACCATTATGGCGACCGCCTCAGACAAATGTCTTGCATATAGTGAAGAACACATACAAAAATTATTAGAATCTTTGTCAGTATTGGCAGACGCGGATGATGGTATTCTGAACAGGAATAATGACCAATGGGACGAATTGGCTCAACTCAGAAAACGTTTAATTCGTACAGAATTACATGGGGTCATCATGTTACAATATCTTAAGAACCAAGCACTACCCCAAGGTCTCATAGTTAGAAATGAACCGAGGTTATTTCTGGATAATCCAGAATTTAAGATAAAATGGAGCTACATTGCGAATAAGTGCGGTCGTGATTGGCTAGTCCTTATAATAGATACGGCTACAGAAGTCTCTAAAAAAATTGAAATGGATATCTCTAAACTACAAGAGGAAATAAAAAAAGACCTAGACCTTGATGCTTTCAAAATGAAGTTAGATCTACATCTCAAAGAACTTACAGAATTTAAAAATGACACCAATGTTGATCGCATTAAGAGGATGAAAAAAGATCTGTCTACATTTGCACACGAAAAAGCATTTCCTTACATTGTCGAGGGCTTTAAGTTTGGCAATAATTATCAGGGTACTAACACTCAAGCACCTGTTAGAAAAAGGGTACATTTTCGTAACACCTCTTATAGCTCGAGTGAAGATGGGAGTACAGGTACTGCAGACCCTATTAATCAACAAGGAGGAGGTAATAGTAGGGGTCGAGGACAACGTTATCAAAATAAACAAAGACAAGGTCGTCCTTTTTTAGGACAAGGGCCCAACCGAGGAGACTGGGGCAACCAAATTCAAACCCGCAGTCGATCGAGGAATCAATGGTGATCAATTTATCCAATTAGGAATTGAGCATTGAGGAAGAAATGGTTCTGAATAAAGGTTTGAATTTTGTTGCCACCAAATACCATGATCCATTCGAGTTCAGATCTGAATTCCACAGTTTTATGCGGAAGGTCCATTTGAATGAGTTTTTTCGTAATGACAATGTGTATGAGAATGTTAACCATACGGGTCTTAGAAATAAATCTACTTTTTGTGCCCCTACACACAGTTATACCCCTGAATCTCGTGTTTTCGAGAAACAGGTTCTTAAAGAGGTATATAAATTGGAACAACAAGGCATACGGCATCATTCAAATTTTGGTAATACTCAACGAGAACTGGTGTCACGGTTGGCCAGATTACAAGATGTAGTAGTGAGGCAGGCCGATAAAGGCGGAGCCATAGTGCTATTGAACCGTGAGGATTATGTGGGGGAATGCCAGCGTTTACTGAGTGATGGCAGAAGTTATCATTCCATACCTTCTGATCCATCTATTGCTATGATGGAGATCATAGAAGCTAAAGTACAGAGTGCATATGAAGCAGAAATGATCAGTAAACAGGAACGTGATTACCTCATTAGAAAACAAGGACGTGTACCGGTTTTTTATATTCTGCCTAAGGTGCACAAGAGCCTTACTAATCCCCCAGGCAGACCAATTGTATCTGGAGTCAACTCTATCCTTGAACCCTTGTCCAAATTTGTTGATTTCTATTTAAGACCATTTGTGGTCAAAATGGATAGTTACCTAAGAGATACTTCGGATGCTATCAACAAAATTGAAAATTTACCTTTCACCGCAGGCCAGTTCTTATTGATTAGTCTGGACATACAATCCTTGTATACAGTTATTCCTCAAAGGGCTACTTTAGAGGTCATAGAAGAAACTCTACGAGAGAGGGTAGATGGTCATCCCGTCAGTAATGCCTTCATTATGTGGTGTGCAGAGTTTGCTTTGACTCGTAATTTTTTTCAGTTTCAAGGAGCATTCTTTGAACAAATTGAAGGCACAGCCATGGGTGCTGCCATGGCACCCAATCTTGCTAATCTATATGTGGAATATTTTGAAAAAACAGTCATTTATCCAGTCACCAACCCGTATAAGAAACACCTTTTGAAATGGCTTCGGTATATAGATGACATTTTTATACTATGGGAAGGAACAGCTGTAGAGGCAGAACTTTTTGTCGAGTGGTTAAATGCACAGAACCCTTTCTTAAGATTCACTAAAGAGATCAATGCACAAGAAATTAACTTCCTAGATATCACCATATTTCACCATGAAGGCCACCTTAAAGTTAAACCTTACAACAAGAGAACTGACAAAAATGCTCTTCTCCATTTCTCCAGCCACCATGCTAATCATATCAAGGAGAATCTGCCCTTCGGGCAGTTTTTGAGGCTAAAGAGAAACAGTAGTCTGGGGCAGGATTATAAAGAAAGTGCAGCTCTGTTGTCAAGAAAATTGTGTAATAAGGGCTATCCTGCTGAGCTGGTAAAGAGGTCTTGCAAAAGAGCTTTTAACAATAATCGAGAGGCCTTACTAGAGAAAAGACAAACAGATGATAAAGGTGATCGGATTGTATTTGTCAATACGTTTTCGAACTTGTCATACAAAATCAAAGGCATTATTAATAAGACATGGAAGAAAGTGTACAATGCTGAATCGACTCCACCTCCATTGGTGGCTTTTAGGAAAAGCCAAAATATCAGACAGATGCTCATTAGGAATGACATATCCATCAAACGTCCATTAGCACCCAGGCAAACTACTTTATGGGGCCTTCCGCCTGTTAAGGGACATTTTCCCTGTGGAAAGTGTGTGATGTGTGCCACGACGAAGGAAACAAAATATATTATGTTAAATTCTGATATTAAGTGGGTTCTTAATGAAATGACCAATTGTAACACCGAAAATGTTGTCTATTTAATTACATGTCCTTGCGGATTACAATATGTAGGCAAAACCAATAGGAAATGTCGTACTCGTATGATAGAACATCAAAGTTGCATAAAAAACCGAGTACTGCTAGCTCCTATGGTTAAACATTTTGTACAGATGAAACATTCCCACGAGGATTTCAGTTGGGTGATCTTAAAGAAAATTTATGGCAAAAATAAATCAGAAATAGATGATAAACTCATTCTATTCGAACAAAAAATGATTTACAGGTGCCAAAGTCATATCATTGGTCTTAATGAAGAAATTGACTGGCTGCATACTCAGAGATGAAAGGACATTGGGTGGTGGTACATCCCTATGGAGATATAGATATATCTGATGGGGCATTAGTGAGAAATATGAAGAATTAGTAAGATGCACTATGTATAGAAATGGTTTTTTCAAAAATGACACTGTTTTAGACTTTGAAAATATAATGTGATGAGTCGGATATGGTTCAGGTATTGGAATATATTTGTGTAATGTGTTGTATGGTTTACTTCACTTTGTGTGGGTAACTTTGATTACCTAGAAACTATTACTTTCAGAACTTGGTCTGATAATGGTCCCCTGGTTATGTTTTAAACCCCAGGTTTTTACCTGTCGAATGGACTAGACTTTCTCCAGCATGTAATTCTGGGTAAATTGTAATTATGGTAACTAATTGGCCTTCCTTGGTAGGTGTATGTGAGCGGGTTTATTGTACTTATGAGAGCAGTGGGTTAGCAGCCGTACCGCCGCGCTTACCGGATTTTTGGTTTTGGGTTTCCAGAGCTGCATTGGGTGTAATTCGCGTCCTTATGCATTGTTATTGAATACATTATCGGTCGATTACCCATGATCGAGTTAATCTGTTTACTATGTTTATGAAATAAAGAAGGTTAGTCCTTCGTTTATGTCTCAGCAATAGGATGCACGACGTTCCATGAAACAAAGAAGGTTAGTCCTTCGTTTGTGTCTTAGCATTTGTTTACTTGAACTGCTTCTCATTATGAAAACATGGGTTTAGCAGCCGAACCGCCGCCCTTACTGGAATCGATCTCTGGTTGTCGGAACTGCATTGGGTGAAGTTTCCGTCCTCAATTAAGGTTACAACTATTGATATTTAGTACACTGTACTGCAAACGTTACTAATTGGGTATTAAATGATGGGCCTTCGTTTTATACGAGCATTTATTTGGATTTTCTAAGAATGGTTGATATTAAGTAAACTACATTGTATTGGGCATAGCGTGCTACAGAAATACTTGTGATATATTTTTTGTCTAGAACATCGATCAGGTTTCTTCTGTTGTAGGTTACAATTTTGTGGACAATTTAACAGCGACGAAGAATATGTAAACAATCTCTTCAACCACGCAGGAGTAGTGGCATGGCGTGATAGGTATATATGCATATATTGTTTTAAATGAGTGATAATGCTTTGGTGAAGGTTGTAGTTTCAAAAGCTCTATAGGGTTGTTATGGAAGGTATGACCACATTGAATGATAGGAATACACATGGGGTCACTACTTAGATGAGTAGGTTCATCGGAGCACTATATAGTTTTTGCGGTCACGTGAATTTGTGATGAAGTGAGGGAGTAGTGGTTGTGTTGTTCACACCACTGTTCGTTTGTTGTTCTCTTTCATTGGTATCTTTCATAGATTCAAATGCTCCCACCCGCCTCCACTAAGAGGTTGCTCCTACGCTCGGCATCCATCATACTGTAGTCCTACGGTTCAAAATCTGAAGATGGCTGACAGGGGCAGAGCTTAAGCCCTGTCACCTCATTGGTTGGGGCCATAAAGGACCAAAGTGAGGTGGAGGGACTACACAATGGAATGGCTCATAGGCCATAATGGGGTATTTGCATGTATTCTCTGTAACAATGGATATATATTTAAAAAAAAAATATTATGAATTATTTTAATCACCGAGGATTCCCAGTCTGACGGGGAATATTCAAGCATGTGAATCTATGAAAGATACCAATGCTGGAGAAATACAGTTACAGGTAAGTAACTAAGACTTGTCCCGATACTATATTTACCCAGAGTTTCAATTCTAGCATGTTCAAAGTATGGACAGTGGTATCTAAGGGGGTCCACACTAGCTACCCTAATAACTGCAAGGGTGGGACCTTTTGACCTTTTGCAGGTGTTAGGGAGGGTAGCTAGTGTGGACCCCCTTGGATACCATTAATCTCTGGTCCTCGCCCACTGAGCCCCCAAAAAAAGTCAACCAAAAAGCTTGTGTATATCACCTACTTTTTCAAAGTATGGACAATCAATCACAAGATGTTTTATGGTTTCAATTTGCTCTTTGCTCCCACAAAAACGACATGTTCCTGTGTTCAAACTTAACACAGGAATTCCAATGTTTTATTCGTTCATTTGTGGGATGTTGCCTGAACTTAAACCTCATAAACAAGGTCCGAGCTTTCTCACATGGAAAACACAGGAGGTAGGACAATTTCTGCATCCTTTTTCTACTGAAACAAGCATATTCCTTATACATACTGTACCCTCCAAGTGCCTCGATAGTGATAGACCAGTCATGTTCACATTTCTTTTTTGCATAAACTGAACGTGCATTAAGGTCATGTGAAGTAACATCTGTTTCATTCTTGTCAAACCGCGACATAGAAAGTGGGTAGGAATCAAGAAGCATCTTTGATAGGTCTTCATATAGTGAATTTTGAGGTGGATTTAACATTCTCGCATAATTTCCTCATTTGTCTCCAATGAAATCGAGATGACAAATACAGGCCCAATTCGTGCCTTAGATTAGAATTAGGCAATATGTTGGCCATTCCCAAAGTGTGTTTCCAGACTTGCCCTTGTAATAAGTCCAGGATTATATCTATATCAATCAGGCACATATCTAGCCCATATAACAGGATTGATTCTACCTTAAGAGTGTAAAATTCCATAGCCGGCGTGACTGAAAATGTACAGTACTTTCCATAGATTATTTTCATCTGCGAGATGAGGGGTCCTAATTTCTGAGTTAAGGAGTTTTTCCACATTGCTATTGATGAGATATCACATAGGTTATATCCCAAGTATCGTAGTCCGGGTGTGCGCTCAATTGTTGACCCATCTAGCGTCCATCTGAAGGAGGTTATCTTTTTCCTACCAGAAAAGATTACAATTTTCGATTTACTTGAATTAGCATGTAAATTGTACTGTTGGGCATGGGTGGAAAAAATATGCAATTTATTTTGGAGACCGTATAGTGTCCTATCAAAGAAAATAAGATCTGCAAATGCTAGCCAATGAAGACGAAGCTTACCAAGTCTAATGGGAAATGTATTTTCGTGTTCCCAAATTTCGTCCAGATCACATAAAGATTAAAGTGTCAATGCTAAATTACACTCTTGGTTGACACCTGTGTAAGTTGGAATCTTATCTGTTAAAGTGCCTTCTTGATTTATGCGAACCCTATAACAAATGTTACTATGGAACAAAGATATCTTAATAATAAAGGCAGAAATGCCAATCTTTGCCATTTTGCCCACAGGTGATTGCGTATTACACAATCAAAAGCTGAGCTCATGTCTAAAGAGGCCATGTATACGGGCCAGGCATTTGTTTTCTTCGATGTTTCTAGAACATGAGAGTACAGTAGCGTTTAGGGCAGACACCATGTTCTTGCAGAAGCCTGTTTAGTAATGCAATAAGGAATTATGATCTTGGATGAACATATCAAGGTCTTTAAGTATTAAAATGGAAAACACCTTATACGATGCGTCCATGAGGGCAATAGGTCTGTAATTTGAGGGTTCCGAAGGATTCCCTTTTTTATAAATGGGAATTATTATGGATTTCAGTGCTGGACTGCCCATGTGGGCGGGACAAAGACTGATATGCAAATGGATATATCCCATCTGTGAAAGGTACAGTGAGCTAAAATGTGGCTTCAGACTCTTAGAGTGGGGACCATCCCATAGAACAGGCCATTTTTGCTGTTAGTTCTCATGGAGGGGCGCCCATGACTAATTTTGTGATTTTATGGATATGAGCCAGGAGTCGGGAATACGGTTAGATTTGATGTCCTCCATGGACCACAGGCAGCTTCCCATAGTAGACATATGCAGGTGTTGCTAAGATACATGGGCATGTGACAGGTTTAGCCGAAATGCTTGTGCCAAATATTGTTCCCAAGTCTCGGCTGAGATAGATGAATTCATTGTTGCCGGGGGAATGGGTGATGTCACTTTTTCTTTGTCCAAATTGACTTTGAATTAAGCTTACAAACATTAAGCTTACAAAGATGATAAATCATTTCCTGATTATCAGTGATATACAGTTTGTGTTTGAGAACCTTTATTTTATTGTATATCTGTATGATCTTTTTTGAAAGTTTTAGATATTGTTCTAATGACATCTGATCTATTCTAATCTCCCTTAGACTTTTTTGAGGTGTTTTAAGTAAGCAACTTCCAGATGAAAATTGTGTTTATGATGGTGTTTACGCATACTTCTTTGTTTTACCATTTGAGTAAGTAGAGAACGAATTATAGAGTTGTTGCGGTCATCTATTCGCTCAACGTCAATTTCAGAGTGGCGTAAGTCTTCCTCATGAGTTTGTTTTTTGTCTGTGAGGAGAGTTGTCTGCACAAATTCATGTTCCAATGTACGGATAGTAAGGGTTGTTTGAATTCAAGAAGTTCTAATTCAGGAGCAGTTTCAAGGGTGTGACATTCAAAAGACACCTGCAATGAAATAAACATATGATCGCTCAAGCCAACCTTGCCTGTTGTGAATTTGGATTACAAGCAGTAAGTCGATTCACAGATACAAAAAAGTAGTCTAACTCAGATTGGTCAGGGCCTCTTTGCCAGTTGAATGATGATTCTGTGTTTGCCATCTCAACTATTTGGATATCCCAAGCCACGAGATATTTCACCCACATGAGTCCTCTATGTGCAGAAGAATGTTCATAATAAGTGGTTGGGTGCACAAGTTGGTTACGAAGTATATCAAAACAGGTTGAATTAAAGTTCCCGCCTAGGATCACCTCATAGTTGGAGTTGCGCATAAAAGCGTTTTCTAATACTGTATCCAAGTGATCAAAGATTGTTGCAATGGACATCTTAGCCGGATTCCATTACTAACATATTAATAGATAAGCTATGTTAACATCAGCATGTGTGATTAATTCAATGGCCAACCGTTCTTCATGGGACAGTATCAGCTTAGATTGAGCTTTCAAGTTATTGTTTACAAGGACAGCTAGTCCACCATAGGGTCTGCCTGAAAGTCCTCTGTTAGCAGGTGCTGTATAGGTAGTGTATCCATTTATGCCAAAGTGTTGTAAACTCATGGTTTCCTGGATAAATATAATGGACGGTTTATCAAAGAATTTGTTTGTTAAAACATGTGGATAGATTCTTAAAACCACATGAATTCCAAGAATGAAAAGTGAAACCTTTGTGGCTACACTTTAGAATTCGATATTGTTTTTAATAGGGGTTCAACCCAAGACCAATCCTTTATATTGCTAGTGATGGCCGAAAACGGAGACATTACTCTGCACTAGGCAATTCAGTTGTCATTCATAGAGAGTAGACTATTGCCTTCATTAAGAGCATTTGTCTGTAATTCTATGAAAGTGAATGCCTCTTCCTTGGATTGAAATAAGGAGAGGTGCGTCAGATCAACTTGATGGTCCCAAATCAATTTATGAACCCCTCCAATCTATTCAACTTGGCCAAAATGTCTGATAAAGTGGATTTCATGTTGCGAATTTCATAGTGGGTTGTTTCATGACCCTTGTCCAATAAATTCAAGATTTGAGTCAGGACGGGAAATGAATAGGTTTCCGAGGTGTTGGTCTTGGAATAAATTAGTCTGTAAAGGGGACGCATGTACATAGGAAGCTCCTGGTTTATAATTAGGACGTGCCTTGCTGTTAGTGTGAAGCCTCGTCCTGCTGAATGTTAGTATCCTTCATTTCACATGAGAAATTGTTTTGAGAATGCATAGGGGAAGTAGCCATTGGAGCACCTGAATCCCTTATGAACAAAATGGTAGGAGAAGGGTAATTCACAGCAGTATGTGTAGGAATTGAAGTGTTATAAAGGCACACTTCATCGATATTGTCTGGAGGAAAAGGTGAGGGTGTGCAAGGTCTAAGAGACAATCTAACTCGCTTTCCAAGTTCAGCCCGACCGATGGGGCCAACATGGAGACATCCAAGAGCGAGTTATTGAAACTTTCATTGGGAATTAGTACGCAAGAGTGGCTTGTAAAATTAACAGAGCTATTCCAAGGAATATCATACATCGGAATTTCCATGGCACAAACCTCATGTAAAAGAGTAAGGTAAGGAATCCCGTTTAAATGAGGAGGCATGATGTACCTCCGCACAAGCAAGACTAGGCGTCGGAGCGGCACAACTACGAAGGGAGAGTGACTTTTTGTTAGTCACTATCGCAGCATAGTTGGGTGTTTCAGAAGCGTTAACGGCTTTAGACTGAGGCATCTTTGACGTTTCGTTGCACAGACCTTCAAGCAGTGCTGAATCAGGATTGGAAATAGGATCTGCTTTAGCTTCTGAGGTGAGGTTTCTGCTACTCCTCAATCCTCTCACCATATAGTACACAAAGATGGCGACTGGGGATATATCCCGCATTTAAAAAATTGTTTTATGTGAAATTGAGGTTATTGACATTACTAATGAGAACTGGTATATGTATTATACAAAAAAACTGTTGGTCACATTGACAAAATGCAGGCACGACCGTATTCAGAGTTTTGGTATGGTTGAAATTAGTTGCTAGCGGAGAGGCCGCTTACCAACGCAGGGGAGAAGTAGAAACAAGCGTTTACTAATTAGTTTTCCAACTCAGGACCCTTCCCCCAAATGGTTACAGTGATAATAACACTGACTGGTAAAACACAGGCTCACAAACCACACCAGTTGGGAGTAAACATTGGTAAAAGAGGACTCAACGCTGTATTAGTTTTACGTGCTCAATGAGTCAAACACTCAGCGTGTTTATATGTTAGCATCAAGTTTGCAACGTTGTAAATTGAAGTACTGTTAGGCAGAAACCTGTGCAGTTCCCTTTGGGAACACTGCAAAAGGTTTAGGACTACAGGTGTTAGCAGTAAACCCACTTGGTAGCAGTCTGTACCACCCAGATTTACCTGGTAGCTGTGGCTGAGCAGTCACACTTCCCTCAAGAAGAGTTAGGCAGTATGCAAAGTATACACAATAGGTACTCAGACACAATAGCACAAGCAAACACTGACCAGAGCTTTGGTATCAAAGTATATAATTATTTATTTATTTTTTTTTTTTTATTTGTTTTAACCATTTAGGTTTTTACAAAAAAAAAAACTTCACACATTAAGACATTCAGTCTTTTATCTTTCGTCTTCCTGCTTCCTACTTAGGACACCACTGAATCTGTCAATCAATAATTGAGTCTCGGCTTAGGCTTCGGCAATTTCTAGGATGCTAGAGTCCCCAATATGTGATGGAATAGCAGACGCCCTTCTTAGGGCTTCAGTAAGAAATTTCGCCGTCATCCTAGACCATCTTGCCGAGTCTCCCGCAATTAGACGGAACCAGCGCGTTTCGTCGTCTAAGATGATTTCATTAGAAGCCAGTGGTGTCAGGTAAGAGTGTCTTTCATTTGCCATAGCCGGACATTTCATGATGAAATGGTATGGTGTTTCGACTTGGTCTGGATCTTTGCATAGTCTGCAATGGTTCTCCTGCGTGGAAGCTCTTTTTGCCAATATTTCTTTTGTGATAAGAAGGTTCAGACATGCTCTCATAAAAGTCTTTCTGAGCTTCTTGTCTGGAAATTTTACGCAGTATTTTAAAGGTGATTTCAGGCCATTATGGGTCGGCGGAAGATGTTTTAAGGATTTGTATTGGTGAACTCTTTCACAGGTATTCCAATTTTCTTTTCACCTTCCCTGGATTGATTAGCAGCATTTCTGGAGGGCAGGCCACTTCAGTCAATTTTTCAGAAATTTTTGCAACCCAATCACGTAGGGGTTTGTTGGTGCCTTTGGCAATTTCAGAGCTCATAAGTTGAAAGATGGGAAGCGAACTAGGGCTCAAAATTTTTGTATATAACTGGACTGCGCTTTGAATTATTACTGCGTTTATCGATTGCAGACCCAAATCCCTACGAATGGCTGGCATAGGGGCTGATTTGGGAAGAGCCAAAACTGACTTCCAAAAGTAACCTTCCAATTTGATCCAGATTTCTGCCGGGAGTGATAGATTTGCAGCCATACCATAAGTTAAGGCTGGTAGGACCTTTGATTTATAAAAGTGAAGTGCCGGTGCCCAGGAGAATTTCCCAAATTTGGTGTCCACAGCTCTGGTTTGGGCAGTTAGGTTGTGGATTTTTTCCCACAGCGAGTGCTAGAGCGATTTATCCTTCAGAGTATTGTCGAGCATGACACCTAAGTATTTGAAGTCTTTTACTGATTCAATCTTGGTCTTATTCAAATACCATGCGTGGGGAGACTTTGTTTTTTGGGTTGTTTTGGTGAACGAGATGATTTTAGTTTTTTTCGTGTTTATCTTAAGGTTGTTCTGTTCCATGTAATTGTAGAGATTGTCAATCTGTCTTTGTAGACCAATAGGAGTGTGGTCTAACAAGATCAGGTCATCTGCGTAGCAAAATCTTGATATTGACGATTCACCTAACTTCGGAGGAAACGATCGCACCCGATCTTCGGTGTTCTGGAAGTCTCCGATGAAGGCGACAAAGAGTGCCGGAGCCAGAGGACAGCCCTGTTTGACACCCCTTTCTGTAAGTATCTTATCTGAAAGGGTTCCTTGTTGGCAAAGTCGAACACAAAGAGAAGTTTTTGTGTGCAAAGCCTTGATCGGTTCTAGGATGGCTGGTGAACAATTCCACTTTTCCAGCTTTGCCCATAGTTTGTTACGATCCACGGTGTCAAAAGCCTGGGTAAGATCGATCATTGCCATATGTACTCCGGGACCACCACCTTTTGCTCTGGCCTTGATGCTGTTTAGTATTAAGATATTGATCGCAGTACCTGCTCCTTTTTGGAAGCCAGTCTGGAATATATCTTGTGCTGGCGAGTTCTTAACCCACTCTTTAAAGTGGGTTAGTATCAAGGTGGCGAATATTTTACCGATTATGTCCAGTAAGACAATTGGTCTGTAATTAGCCGGTTCTGTTCTGGGACCCTTTTTATAAATCGGTATTAGGACCGCCTCCGTCCACGAGATGGGGATTTGTTTGGTCTTTGCACATTGATCAAACAGCTCACACAACACGTCGGACCACGCTTCTGGATGGAGCTTCAAGTCATTATTGGTCAAGCCATCCGGGCCTGGTGCCCTAGAGGTTTTAAGGCGGGTGATGGTCTCCCTAATATCCCCCCAGACGGCTACGTTTTTCCAAGGTTCAGTCTGGCATACTGAATGTTGTTGCTGTCCCTTCTTCAATGTGCCGTTTTCTGGGAGTGCATAGAGATTTAAGAAGTAGGTTGCCCATTGCTGTTCAGAAACACAGCTAAGAATCTGTGCTGGTCGCTGTTTCTTTACGACCTTTAATAATGACCAGAAGTCTCAACTGCTTTTCGAGGCCCAGGTTTTTAACATGGCCTCAGCGTCATTTTGGTAGAGCTTTTGTCGCTCTTCTCTCAGCCATGCTTTGTATGTTATTTTTCCACAGCGATACGCAGACCACGCGTCCTCAGTAGCCTCTTTGGCCGCTAATCTTTTTAATTTTCTCATTACTTTGCGTTTTGCAACTAAAGTTGCATTGAACGTATGAGTATGCGATGGTTGAATACAAGGCTTCCCTCCAAAGGCCACTTTATGTGGAATCAATAAGGACACATATTCTGGACGTTGTTTACCCGGTTCATTCTGCCCGGCTGCTTGGTTTTTAACGAGGGCCTTCCTCATTATTTTTAGATTTTCTGACGTGATACGGATCCTGTTTTGCTGCTTGTTGGTTTCAATATCGAATTGATACATAAAATGAACTTTCACTACTCCCCTCCAAGTGAACTGGAGCAGATTGTGGTCGCTTTCTACAGTTCTTATTACTTTAAATTCCTGGAAGAAGGGTGTAATCCCGTCTGATATGAAGATGTAGTCTATATTAGCAATTGCGGTATCTCTTTCCCAGGTAGGGATTTTGGTCACACCCTCCTGCAAGGTTGCAATGTTATACAGGTGTCTTGATTTCATCAGGGACTGCCATGCCCGTCCTCTTTCATCTACTTTCCTTAATGCGGGGTGGACCAGTTCGTTTCTTGAGTGCGTTCCACATTTCGCATTCAGGTCCCCGCAGATGATGATGTCGGGGCTGCCATAGTGAATTCTCACGTCATCAATAGTATTTGCAACCATGTTACAGAATTCTTTTGTAGATGTTTTTTCCGGGTTCCAGTAGAGATTTATCACAACCAGCTTGGTAGTGGACTTTCCGAGTTCTCCCACAGCTTCGTGATTCCAGTTCGCTAGAATGGCTAACATGCCGTAATCTTCGCTGATTTTTTTCTTTATTTCAATTCCGGAACCCATTCGGACTGCCGTGAGTAGTCCCGATGATGGTCTCCCCACGGCTGGTCTCTTGGCAGGGGAGATTTCCAAGGTGAATCCCTCCAGGGAAGGTTTATCCGCAAGCCAGGTCTCTTGGAAACAGATTAAATCGAATTCGTTCCAGTTTGTAGTATTAGATTTAGTCAGGTGAAGGTAGCCTCTGGTGTTCCATGACGCCATCTGTAGTGTGGTTTTATTCAGGCTATTGGACACATTGAAGTTGGTATCCTTCTGCTGGGTGGCGTCATGGGCTAACTGCTAATCCTTCTTTTGGCGTCCGAAGGTGTCTGTTAACCATTTCCATGGTTTTGAGGGCGCTTGGGCTTTAGAGGACATGTTAGACGGAGCACCTTGGACTCTTGTTGTTTGATCCGGAAACGTGTTTATTTCTTGTCGTACGTTCATAGTAGTTGTTGAGAGTATCGGTTTTCGATATTTATGGTGGTACTCACCCTGTTTGTTCCTCTCTTCTCTAAACCGTTCTGGGGTGTTATTTATTTAAAAACACACTCTGTTTGAAACACCCCAGCACTCTTATTGTAAAACACTCTAAACACAGTTACTATTATAATATATACAACCCTTATTCCTTATCAGACAAGTCTTAGTTAACACCACTTATTTCCAGACAGAGGTGAGCGCTTAACTATAGCTGGCACTCCAATAAGTGCATGAAGAAGGGAGGGAAAAAGACAGAATATGGGAAGATACACCACTCTAAGATTTAGGAACACTTTTAGCAAGGCAGAAGAGCAAAAGTCACTTGTGAGCTAAAGTCCATAGGCTGGGCCCACTCTTTAGAGAGAGCAGAGCACAAATGCGCCCAAGATCACAGAGTTACACTAGGCTTTGAAAGTCTTGCAGAGAGTTCGAAAAGAGTTTAGAGAGGCTCAGAAAAGTTTAGCCAGGGTGTCCTAGGCTAACCCAGGTTCGAAAGCCGGGGGTAAAATCTACCCCGTACAGTCGGTGGCAAGGGAAGCCAGGCGGAACACGGTACCTTAAGTGGGAAGGATCCTCCAGCGGTGGCAGTTGTTCCTGGCAGCGGGTGCAAGTCTCGGCGTCGTCCAGGGGAAGAGAAGATCTCGACTTGGAGGAAAGATGAAGGTCGTTGCACTGCCAGGGAAGAAACCAGCCGCGGAGTTTTCCGGTTAAAGGTATTACCCTTTATTTCGCGGTCGGGGTAAAACGTGGTATTCCGGTTGCCGGGGTGCTTGGCACAGGCAAGGCGGCCACGAGATGCGTCGGGAAGGCGAAAAGACGGTGAAACTGGTTATCACCACCAGTCAAAGGAAGAAGACTCTCCGGCGGGAGATCTGTCGTTGGGAAAAGTGGTGAGACGGTCCAGCAGGGCTCCACCGGTGGTGTCGTCGTGGCAGGTCGGCTCAGCTTCTCCCTCGTCGGATTCTTAGGTCCTGTGGCGACTTCTGAAGTTCCAGTCCCCAAAGCCCTGCTTTTATGCAGAAAACCCCCATTCACTCAGCCTAGCTGTCACTCAAACATGCTAAGTGGTGAGCCGGCCGGCTCACCACTTGGGCCAATCAGGACGGAGTGCAACTTGAGTTGCCTAGGCAACTCAGTCCAGGGTGCCTAAATCTCCCTCCACCCCTCCTAAGTACCCCAGACAGAGTGGCACCACTTTGGAGGGCTTCTGTGGAGAAGCCCGCCAAAAAGTGGAACAAAGGTCTCGACTTGGGTTGGAGTCACAGAAGAGAACACAAACGCCATTTTAGAACCGAGTTTTGGCAAAAAATACCAACCGGAGAATTAATAATAATTAAATAAACCGGCGGTATGTTCGAGGCTATCGTAATTAAATAAATAAAGATAGTAGCCTCGAACAATGGGAAAATCCCATAGAAAAACATTGCGGTTGAATATAATAAGTAGTATCCACTACCACCAGCCAAAACTCAATCAAGGGGGACGGAGACGTGCCCCCTCGACTAACAGACCCCGGGGCAATCGAATTGCCCCAGCCAGTACATCCACAATATGATGGTTTGTACTGGTTCTGTCCAGAATTCAAGACTAGTAAAGTCAATGGTGACTTTACATGCCCTGGGAGGCAGTAGTCAGTCCCAGGGTATGGAGTCTATACTGGGGGGTCACTATGACACCCCTGTGTTACTGCACTGAGGGTGCTCTGTAACACACATCACAAAAACACATGAAGCCCTATGGGGTAAAAGACCCCATAGCCCATTAAACACATCTAGAGTCAAAGGAACACACTCAAATCATGTCCAAGAGTGAGGGTAAAAGAGTCTCACTTTTGGCAGGAGAAAAAAATAAACCCCAAAAATCCAGCAAAGCTGCTGGGGGAACTCAGTAGGTTAGGAAATTCAGCCTAAACAGAGAATTCTCCCTAACAAGTACGTATGATCAGACCCAGCATTAGCCGATGCAAATACAGAGTAATGGTCCCTACAACCAAAAGCCCCAGTAGTTTGTCTCAACGTATGACTATGCAAGCAAACGGTTGAACAAAATGCAGAAATGTCCCGTGCTCACACTTTACCCTAATTATGAAGTGTGTCGTAGCTCTCAGCTGTTGAAAGTAGCACGACGTGGGAATAAGGGGTGCGAGCGAGATCAACAGCAGCTCGGCCCGATAGCTGCTTGCAATCTCAGCATACGCTTAATGACCAAGACCAAACGTGTCAGGTAAAATGACAACTTGTGTAGTGTGATTATTACCGCAGCCGTAGAGACATCTTATGAACTTGCAACCGCGGTTTCAACATTACGTTGACAGATGGCAAAAGATAAAAAATAGAAGGCGGAAATCAAAAGGACCCCACTCAAAGCCGACACCGCCGAACAGCCAAACAGGCACTTCTGGGCTGTTCCTCCAATTTATGGTGCGAACTACGTTAGATGGGCGGGGCCTATTCTATATTAAAAATAGACAAGCATAAACACGATTTAGTCACTTACAGGTAATTATAGAGGGTAATAGATGGTAAAGGCTACAATTAAAGTCGATTAAAGTCATTCACCACTGAAGTAATGCTGATCTTCACAAGGGATGCAGTGAGTGTTCCACGAGGAGAGAGAGGGCAGCAGTCCTCCCAGCCAAACATGCACTTCTGGACACTTCCTCGGTGCTGGCCTTTGGGTACTTCACCTCAGTTGTTTTCGCTGATCAGTTGATTGGGGAAGTTTAAGGAGACCATTTCAATCATCAGTCTGAAAACTGCATTTGGGCTGCTGGAGTACATCTCAAGCCTATCATGCAACAAATCACACTCTTTCGGAGTATCAGATCTCCCAGTTAGGATACAGTTAACACCATCTCATTGCCCTCTTCTGCACTTGATCTTGTGTGAGCTAGAGAAGTCGAGTCTTAAGTCACTAAACCTTAAATACATACTTACCCTACCTCACTGCCTTTCTTTAACTGCTTCCTACTGTGGGCAACCTGCTCTTGCTTTCTCCTACTGGCTCTCAAACCCCTACACATTTTCCACTACAGATCATGAAGGTCTGGAAACCCAGCGCGGGCACAAAACGCAATATCCACTTGAACTATTTAAATGGGTGCAAGTTTCAGCGGCAGCACACCTCTGCAAAAGTTAAGGACACAGTAGCCGTACAAAAATACATATTACATTACATTTATTTGGGATGTGGGGCTATTTTGCACACTTGATCATACAATCACTTTACCAAACCCGATTTACATTTTTTATGTTTGAATGTTATGTATCATGAAGTGAATTTTGATGAGTCCATTTTCTAATAAAGGTCTTATAACCTGTGAGGAATCAAGGGAATTTTTCCCTTCTCCCCAAGGGGGGGGGGGCCCTTCCTGTGCGGCTGTTAGGTGAGCCCACTCCACAATACCCTCCATAGGGGTAGAGGCAAGTGGGACCTCAGTGGGCAATACTCCCCCTTAGTGGACAAGGACTCCTGTTTGAATGAGGAACTCCCTCGGGCTGGATGTTAACACAAATAAAAATGAATTGTCAAGAATGCGATGAAGAAACTGCAAAGGGATATCATTATCTTGGGAGGAAAGGTTGTTTCCCTTTAAATCAGGACGTCCACTTCACAGGGACGAGGAGGTTCAAGGATGCACTTCCAGGAAGTGAGAGAGTGAAGCAGGAGACGAGACAGAGGAGCATAAGTGTAGTCCGAGGAACCTGAAGGGGTCTCACCTGCTGGTCCCCGGGGTTCTGTCATCCAGGTGCCCAGGAGACGGCCATCGCTTTTGGATCCAGTTCCTAGGGGTGGACCAATGCGGGAGGATCACCTGGGGTGAGGGGTCTTCTGGGAGTGGGACACCGTATGAGGGGTCTTCTCGGAGTGGGACACTGGTGAGTTGCGGTATCGCCTTCCCTATAACACCTTTTCCCCATCCTACCAAGTAGGATACGTAGGGACTTTACTCCCCCCACCTCCCTTCACAACATGAAGACTTTCTCACGGACATCCCGCTCTAAGGGAAAACGGACTAACACCCGAGCCGTCTGACATGTCCCAACTATGGTCAGGCAATTATCGACAATCCGTCACACCTGACTTCCATTACACTTCTCCACACAGATAAAAGGCAGAGCATACTCTGAGCGAGGCAAAGCACACAAGGAAACAGCAGTTCCAAGATGGCAGTTTAAGGAGAGGCGAAAAAGAGCGAAACAGAAGGGGGGTCCCAAGGAGGGAAGTTTCTGTGACCTTTTTGACCAGGAACTGTTACTTTCACGAAACCTCGAACAGGAAGCGTAAGACCAGGAAACCAGGCTGAAGAATCCTGCATTGTGTGTCGGAGGTACCCGGAACCCTCCTGCCTCGGTAATCAAGGCGGGAAGAATCTCCAGACACTGTGGTACTGTCCTTGGCTCCAAGAACAAAGCCGCTTCAGTGGAAGCAACACAGCCGGTGAGTTGTGGGGACAGATAAAAGACCGGTCTGTGTTGAAGCCAAGGTTGCAAGCAGCAACATTGTATGGCGAGCACTGGAACAAACATAATTAAAACGTGTGTGATCAGAGACGCAAATTAAGTTAAATTGCTGATGAGTGATTGTCAAAGGTATTGTAGCTTAAAGTAGATAAAGTTGGTCCGAGTCCGGCGGAGGGAGATGAATTGAAAGCTTTGTGTTAAAGTGGGTCTGAGCCCGGTGGAGGGGCGGGGGGACCGGGGACCGGGATGTACCGAAAATCGCCCAAGAAGTTGTACATGAAAATCCTGATGAGAAAGGAACTTTTGAATGTTTGTCACATCAGGCTCACTGAAGTAAGAGACTTTGAATGGCAAAGAGACTTGACATAGAAGGCCCTGATACTGAGATTTGACCTGCATCCTCGTGCTAGAGAAGCCAGAGACACTGCCAAGCTCGAGTGTGCTGCCTTGTCCTGTGCTGAAAATGTGAGGAAGGGAGGCCAACGGCTTGAATATCCTGACATATCATTTCTTGAACACTTTTCTTTCACATAACATTGTTTCCCACACTATTTGGTTTTAGAAGTAAGGATTGGCAATAGGTTTATTACTATAGGCTGTTTTATTTTGATAAGACACCACTTGGACTGCGTTATTATTATTTGATGGTTGTAGTTTGCCCCCATCTTTAGATTCAGGTTTAGACAGGTGTTTTTCAAACCCAATTGAAGTTCAATAAACACTCTTGTACTCTGGTCACTTGTCTGTCTTACTGTTTGATACCATGCCTTCCTCACAGTAGGCTGTGGGAGGCCCCAAGCAACGCTACACCGGACGAGAGTGGCGGGTGAGAAACCTGGGAGTTTCAAACTCACTTGCAGGAGCTATTCGGGACGCCAAAGTCACGGCAAACACGAGATGCAAACAAATCGGAATGCAGGATCCCAAGCTAAAACCGAGGTGGTGGCAAGACAACAGTAGCCAATCTGTGTTGGACCCTTAGTCCAAGGAACTTTGCAGGGACTGCGGACATCCAAGAACAACAGTGGGTCAAGGAGTGCAGTGCAGGGCGGGCAGTGCCACGGAAACGGGAGAAGGATCCAGAACGCAAACACCAGAAAGAAGACAGCGTTTGCGACACGACTAACAGAGAGAACCCGAGAGCAAAAGCCTCCAACGACGTTACCCACCAGGAAAGAAGGTAACCAGGCAAGCACAAGGTGCAGTGTACCTCCAGTGAATCATTGTTATACAACAAACTTGTCCCAGTATAAAAAACAGAAGAGAGTTAACTTTGAACCAAAGTCAGTGTAAAGCCTACAACAAGAGAGAATTGTTGTACACAGCCACCTTGTCACAGTAGACAGAATGAGGTACGTTTAACTCTGAGAACAAATGAGCATCAAGAGTGTAAATCAAGAGAAAATCGTTATCACGCAGAGTTAACGCATCGCAGTACAAGATATGAAACAGAGTTAACCTCACAAATAAGTAAAAACGAATATTGTGAGTCGAGAAAAGCTTGAGGGGGAAACTGGACAAAAGGAGGGAACCAGTGGGACCCAATACCCTGGGGAAAAAAGGAAAACAAAGTGCTATCCTGAACCAGAACAATATACTCTTAAGGAGAAAGAGAGAGGGGGCTCGTAGTCTACAGACATTTACCAGATATAAACCAGAGGGAGTCAGGGAAACTATAGTCCCTCAGAAGGACATAAGCAGGTTTATAACTAAAAGCCTAGACCAACTAAGAGAGCCAAAAGGGAACCAAGGTGAAGAAAGGAATTGAATCACTCTGTTAAAGGATTTACAGAGACTAATACAAGAGCTCACAAGAGACGATCTCCAAATTGGATATTACACTGGTACTAACAGTACCCTTGGGGGAAAAGGGAGTCACTCTCCTGACCCAAGTTAGTTTTTATAGTGGTAGGGTCAGTTATGTTAGCTTTGGACATCGAGCGTGTTTATTTTTGGACAGTCATGACCGACGAGCACCTTAGTTATTAAAATAGGCAGGGACCAGTGATGGACATAGGCAAAGGTGGGCGTTGTCGTTTCATTTGAATAAACCAAAGTACATAATGTTCTCAGTGTCCTCCTTCTGATTCGCCACAAACCCTACACTGAGAAGTGATTCCTTTGTAAGGTTGCAGTCCCCCAAAGTAATCCACAAAAATAACACAAAGCAATACAAAATGGAGTGCACAACTTGAAAAAAATCAGCTCTTTATTCACAAAATACGGCCAGGAGGATCAGACCGCTCTGTGGAACTGAGATGATGGTCAACTCGACATGCCCATTCCGGCTACAATATTTAAAGCAGAAAACCACAGAATTTTCATATTCCACAAATGCAACATTTGATTACATTCCAAACATTTTTCATTGGCTAGTCGTCACTGAGCCCCTAAAGAACACTATACATTGAACTATCTAATTGGGGTTTTCCTTTTCATGTGACAATTTAAAATACCACCCCAAAAACATGACATAATTTAATAATCAGTCAAAAGTGCCACGTTGCCATTGGTTGGCACTCTTCATGACATAGTTGAGAACAAAGCTGTTTTTTATTTGGGCAATGACACCTGAGACAGCTGAGAGAGCTCGGGCAGTAGCATCCTACCGAGACGGACCAATGATATGGAGTGTAAATCAGTGAGTTCAAAACTTATATTCATTCCAATATGGCGCTTTTACGTCTGACCAAATGCCCTGCTCTGTGGGGGTGCTGTGTTCACATCCTAATTCTTCAATTTGGCAATGTTACTGTTTGAGCTTTCTTGTGTCTGTCTCACTGTGTCCTTCACAACCACTATGTATTCATTCGGCTATATCCTGGGAAGGCACCTGCTGCCTGGAACCCATTTTCAGGCTCCTGTGAACATTCCTCCTTGCAACAATTAACTGAAAACTGTTTGGTATCCCTTTACCATTCTGACCTTGGCTGCTTGCAGCCTCCTGCCCAACAGCAAAATGAAATTTAAATTAAATGACCATTGCTCCAAAATGCGGCCTATCATCCTAGGATGGCAAGATCTGCCGCCTGTAACAATGGTGTGCTTCAACAATGCATACCTCTTGCTCAGTACAACTAACACATATGCTTACTAAAATGCAATCAACACATTCCAACTAAATCCACACTAAACTATCTAATAATTGAAGTGTAATAAAAAGAATACAATATCATAAGTGGTTTGCTGCACGTTTATTTTTTTTTTTTTGGTGCAACATGCAGCCTAAAAGCTCTGTGAAGTGTGGCAAAACTACGTCTACTTTAAATACAATGTCCCACTAAAAACAACAAATGACATCTACTTCACCACTAGGGGTCTAATGCCTTGCTAAGAGTCTTCTTCTCTTATACTTGTGCTCACCTTTACGACGTTGGATTTGCATGTTTACACATTTGCAACCCATTTACCTCCTTTTTCACAAGATGCACTCCAAGCACTGCTGCTTTTTGCATAGCTCAATAAAGGTCAATGTGTTGTTCATTATAGTATGTTTGCATTATTACAGGTTCAATGATCAGTTTTTCGTAGCATTATTAGAATTGCCTTTGATATGTTAGGGCTGTGAGGCTCTAGATCTCATTGCATTTCTCTACATTCTGACTTGTAGGTGTGCCTTTTTTGTGGGCTCAGTTGACAAGCCTGCCCAGGGCTTCCTCCAGAGGAGTGGGCGAAGACCTGTAACTGTGGCCATCAGCATGGAGGGAGTGTATGTGATTGACATCAAAGAAAAGGTACCTACTGCCTGAATCTGCTCAGGGCTGTACTTTATCATCATTTTCTCACCACAAGGAAGCATGTTTATCTTGATATTTTCTATAAGTTCTCCATCATGGGGTTGTCCATAATTTTCCTAAACTCTTGCGACAGTGAGCGGAATCTCAGATCAGTTCTTTTAAAGCTATATTATTCATGTATATTGGAAAAACATGTTTAGAGAGACTTGTTCATACTGTATTCCTGTTTTGGCAACTTGAGGGCCATTTTGTATGACCCCTAAATAGTTTGCTTTTTTTCCCCTTTCATTTTTTGAGCTTTGACCTATTTTATAGTGGCCAGGAGAACTTGTACTGAAGTTTCTGCCATTGCAAAGCCTTTTTACGCACAGTATATGGAATTTGGTCACGTACATGGCTCCTGTTCCCAGTGCTGCTGCCTAAGCAGCCTGTTTGAGCCTTAGCGTGTTTCTGTGAACCTGCATTGATGTCAAGGACCAGGCTGGTGGCAGCTGTACTTTAGGCTTGGCTTCACCATGTTTGCAAGTCCTGCTTTTGGTCATTTTTGTATGTTAAAGCTTCTTTTTGTTCTGGAAAATCATGCGGTAGGCTAAAAATGGCTGTTCTGATGCTGTTTGCAAGTCCACATGGTATCCTCCATATTGGTTTTTATTGGTTTACACCAGTAGAAGTCCCTGGGCTCTGTCTTCCACCCTGTGGTGGTGGCAGCCTTGGCCGAGTCGCAGCCCTAAGAGCCAACCAGTACTGACCCCCTGCCCCTTCTTGCGATTGGTGGGCTGGCTTTGGTACTTAAGGGAAAACCTGGTCCATCCTCCCTCTCGTCGCTGGATTTTGCAAGAAGCTGGTTTACTATGTCTGGCTATACTAGCTGGATGCAGTGGCTTTGATGCATTCTGGTTGAGGTTTTCTGCTGCTAGAAGTCTAGGCCGGCCTTCATGGATTTTCCTGCTGACTCCATTTCGGTGGTGTTGTACTTTTTGCGCTTGTGCTCTTTCCAGCTTGTTTTACCGTAATCTGCACATAAGGAGCCTCCCTCTATTTACCAGATTGTTTTGTGCAGTGTTATGTGCTGTTGGAGCAGTTTTCCTCGAAACCTCTGCTGTACTTCTTCTGGGTCGTGGGATGGCCACTTATTAAAGTTCTCCAGCATGGGGTCTGGCATGGATTCACATGCTCATGAATATTCCCCGTCGTCAGGCTGGGAATCCTCGGTACAGAAAATATCAGTTTCGTTTCTGATCGGTCTTTCTTAGTAGTAACCAATCGCTGATCTCTGGGTCATACTGCCCCCAGTCAATGACTGCCCTCTCCCTAAGCCCCTCCCCTGGCAGCCATCCTCAGATTTTTACCGCACGTTCAAGTGTTGGGAGTCCTCGTGCTATAGCTCTCGAGCTTTTACTGCGTTTTCGTGCTTTTTCAAAGAGATTTTCTCATTTTTCGGTTAAATCGAGCCTCAAGCACCACCGTTTCTACTTCCGATCAGCGGGGACCCGTTTCGGAATTTTCTACGCCCCTCAAGGGTGAAGTCTTCGAGTTATGCTTCTTGGAGGATTCCAGAAGATCTGAGGCCTACCATGGACATGGCCCAGGACAAGGGAAGCTCGACGCCCGGATCCAAGCTGTTAAGGAACTGCCCTGGATGCTGATTACAGAATGTTTTCAAGGAGGACGAGCATTCGAGATGTCTCTACTGCCTTCATGAGGACAAGACGCACGTGGAGAAGGACTGTGCGTTCTGCAAGAACCAATCGGAACGGACCATGAAGGATCGTCGTTCCCGCCTCGCCAGCTGGCTGGAGAAGGGCCCAGCAGGTGAGAAGAAGAAAAGGTCAGAGCGGTCTTCTAAGTCCTGTGAGGGCGCCCCGACGACGGGGGCCCAACAGAAGACTAAACACCGTGAGTCCACGGGCACCGCGAGCGCCGAAAGGTCGGGCTCTTCGGCTGCCAGGCAGGGCGCGCCTTCCCCGGCACCATCAACCACGAGCCAACGCTCTGGTTCGGGGAAGAGGAAGTCTGAGAACCCGGGTAAGCTTCTGGAGAGGCCCCGGTCAATCTCGAAAGGATCAGCCGAGGGGGAGCAAGGCGGTGTCCCTCCCCCCAAGTGAAGGCCCCAGATGCCCCCAAGGTAGTGAGGGCTTTGATTCACCCAGTGAAGGCCTCTATCGAGGGAGTCGCAGCGGCCCTGGCGTAGCCTGTGGAAGCTACTAGTGGAGGTGACCTCGGGGCCCAGAGTTTCCCTGCCACCACGGAGGGAATCCTCTTTCCGGCCCATCGACAAGACCCCCGTGAAGACCCCGGTGGAAAAAGAGGGGGGGTGGCGGTGGCCATTACGGACACGGATTCAGCCTCCGAGGAGGAGCTGGTGGAAGCCGTGAAGAGCCTCAACGAGAGGTTCGAGAAGGTACGATCCCATGGGAGAGATCCTGAAGAGGTGATCGAAGAAAGTGACGGTGGTGCCGACGAGGCCCCAGTGGAGGAGCGGCCATCCCTCCCGTCGCAGCCATTGCCCGAGCCTCAGGACAACTCGGCGGCCATTTTGATGGCAATCCAATCCTTATGCACGGAGATAAGAACGAGATTACCACGTACCCCGGCGGACGATCCAGAACAGGGCCCGTCGGGAAGCCCCCCGATCAAGCGGAGGAGGGTTCATCCCCCCTGCCCTTCATGCCTGCACGGCCTGTGGAGCCTTCATCCCCCTCGCCGGATCCCAGAGATGATACGACGACTGGGACGGATGACGACGGTGGTGACGATGGGACGGACCTTCCATCACCACCCCCTCGGGCCTCCCCGCCCGACGAAATTGGCTCTTTCCACGCCATGATCGCCAGGGCATCCGAGCTCTTCCAGCTCTGCCCCGAGGAACAGAAGAAGGAAGGTTTCCTCTATCAACGGCGAGAGGCCAAGAGAAAGACGGTCCTAGCTGTACCGTTACTCGACAACATCTGGGACGAGGGACTTGCCGTCCTGAAGAACCGGTTCAAGACGCCTGCCAAGAGGGACCGGTACGAGAAGAAGTACCGGGTCCCCGACACCGCCCCCCTGTGCCTCACGGCTCAGCCAACACCGGATTTGGTCGTCTCTGCAGCGGCCAAGAAGAAAGCAGCGGGGGCTGCAGCTTCGGCCTCTACTTCCCCACCTGACGGCGAGGGAAAGAAATTGGACGCCATGGGGGGGCGGGTCATCTCGTCGTCGGCGGCGACGACAATTAAGGCAGCCAACGCCTTAGCGATTGTGGCCCGCTACGACAGGGAGCTTTGGTACAAAATAGTTTCCCTGCTGGACTTCCTACCAGACTACAAGAGGGCGGAGGCCCTAGAGATTCTGCAGGAAGGTGAGGTGGCGTCGGACCACGCCATAACGGTGGCAACGGACATTGCCGACACCGGATTTCGCCAGTTGGGCAACAGTGTTTGCCTTCGACGACGAGGCTGGCTCAAGGCGACAGACTTCTGTCAGGAAGTGCAGACCAGGGTGTTGGACATGCCGTTCGACGGCAACAACCTGTTTGGGAAAACAGTGGATGAGTCGCTGCAGGCCATCAGGGCCAACACAGAGACGGCCCGAGCCCTGGGAGTCCTTCAGCACCGACGGCCCTTTCGGAGCACCGGAGGCAGACAGGGGGCCTCCAAGGGATCCAGCGGTGGTTCCTCTACGTACCGCCAGGCGGCCCGCTCCTCGTCCCAGGAGGCCTGCAGAGGTCGCGGCAAGCAAGGAGGATCTCGTCACCGTTGCCAAGGAGGCCAAGGCCACTTCCAAGCAGGACTGGACCGGCCGTAGCGTCGGGCCCCCACCGAAGCACCCCGGTTGGAGGCCGGCTGACGAAGTTCGTCAGTGTGTGGGAGTCCATCTCCACTGACCGTTGGGTGCTGGATGCCCTGGCCCACGGGCACACTCGATGCTCAAGAAAGGTGCCATCGAGCGCGTCCCCAGGAGGCTCCGGGGCTCCGGAGTTTACTCAAGATACTTCCTCATCAGAAAGAAGACAGACGGCTGGCGCCCCATCCTGGACCTACGTCGGTTAAACAAATACATCAAGGCACAGAAGTTCAGGATGGTCACCCTCCAGCACGTGCTGGGACAGCTGGAGGAGGGCGACTTCCTATCGTCGTTGGATCTAGAGGATGCTTACTTCCACATCCCCATTCTAAAAGGCCACCGAAAGTTCCTCAGATTCGTAGTGCAGGGACGTCACTAACAATTCAGAGCTCTGCCATTCGGATTGAAGTCAGCACCCAGGGTGTTCACCAAGTGCCTAGCACCAGTGGCGGCGCGGCTGCGGCTGCAGGGGATCCACGTCTGCCCCTACCTGGACGATTGGCTCATCCGTACAAGGACAAGAGAACTCGCCGTCGAGCACACAGCGAGGACCGTCCACCTACTCATGGAGCTGGGATTCTCCATCTATCCCAAATCCCATCTGGTTCCGTCTCAGGTGGCACTGTTTGTGGGAGCGAAACTCGATACAGTGGAGCGATTGGCGTCTCCGTCGGAGGAAAGGACGCAGGCCATCTTGGGCAAGGTGCAGCACCTGCTAGCCACGGACGTGGCCAGGGTGAGGTCCTTCAAGTCCCTCCTAGGAATGATGTCCTCATGCATCTACCTAGTGTGCCTGTGCAGGTTACGGATGCGCCCTCTACAAGAGTTCCTCGACGCCCGCTGGATGCAAGCGGCGGGCAGCTTCGACGACAGGATCCCGCTCAACAAGGTTTTTCCGTTGGGCGATTCATGGTGGGGCTCCCGTGCACACCTCACAGCGGGCACGGACTTTCAGACCCCGTCATATCAGGAGACGGTGATAACGGACGCCTCCCTGGAGGGGATGGGGTGCGCACACCGGAGATCTCCACGCAAGAGGCCTTTGGCTCCCGAAGGAGAAGTCTCTCCACATCAACATCCTGGAACTCTGTGCCGTGTTCTGGGCGCTCAAGTCGTTCCTCCCGTCCCTCAAGGGCAAGGTCATGAGGATTTTCACCGACAACACCACCACAATGCTCTACATCCGGAAGCAGGGAGGCACCAGATCCCCAGCCCTATCCAAGGAGGCCCAGGGTCTGTGGCACTGGGCTGTCGCCCAGGGGATGTTTCTGGTACCCTTCCACCTGGCAGGAATAAAAAACACCATCGCCGACTCACTCAGCAGGGAGCTGCGCTCGTGCCACGAGTGGGAACTATGCCAGGATCAAGTGGATCGACTCTTCCAGCGATGGGGCAAACCCCAAATCGACCTGTTTGCGACGGCGACTAACTCCAAGTGCCAGAGGTTCGCCAGCCCCAGCCGAGGAGCACGGGCGATGCTTTCTCGTTCCCCTGGGACGGCCTGTTTGTGTATGCGTTCCCTCCGTTGCAGTTGCTATGCGACTCGTCAACCAGCTCAAGAGGTCCCGGTGCAGGATGATCCTCGTCGCACCGGTGTGGCCGAAGCAGATCTTGTTCCCGAACCTTCTGGACTTGTCAACGTCCCCACCAGTCAAACTGTCGATGGACGCAGATCTTCTCTCCAGAGAAGGAGGCGCCATCCTTCATCATGACCCGGAGTCGCTGAACTTGCAGGCCTGGCTCCTGCAGCATTAGAGTTTAGAGGATACGATATCCCGGCGGACTGCAAGGAGGTTCTTGCGAAGGCCAGGGCGTCCTCAACTCTTAAGTGCTACGGACACAAGTGGAAGAGGTTCTCTGTCTGGTGCTGTGCACAGAAGATTAACCCTCTGAAGATTACGGCTCCCCAGGTACTGCCGTACGTACTGTCGCTGGCCAAAGCTGGACTTGCTCATGCTTCCATCAAGATACAGCTGGCTGCGATTTCCCGATACACCAGAACTACGGGACGGTCATCCCTGTGGTCTCATCGTCTGGTGAAGGAGTTTATGAAAGGACTGTTCCGTTCATTCCCGCCAGTGAAGGCCCCAGCCCCGGTGTGGGAGCTCAACGTGGTGCTGACCAGGCTCATGCGACCGCCATTCGAGTTTTTTTATTCAGCGCCTCATGAAGTTCCTGTCGTGGAAGACAGCGTTCCTTGTGGCCATCACCCCCGCATGACGCGTGGGAGAGATTCAGGCCCTATCCTGCAAGCCTCCATACTTGACTTTTCACGATATGAGGGTGGTGCTGAGGACGCACCCCTCCTTCATGCCCAAGGTGCCGTCGGACTTCCATCTCAACGAGCCCTTGGTGTTGCCAGTTTTCTTCCTGGCTCCTTCGTCGCCGGCCGAGAGGACTTTGCACTCGCTGGATGTAGCTAGAGTGCTGAAGTTTTACGTGGACCGAACAAAGAGTTTTCGGAAGACATCACAGCTGTTTCTGAACTTTGGACCTGTGAACCAGGGGAAGGCCCTCTCGAAGGCCTCAATTTCCAGATGGCTCTCCGGCTGCATCATGCACTGTCACCGGTTGGCAAACCGACTGTTGCCCGGCCGTCCGAGAGCCCATTCGACCAGAGCGATCGCTGCTACCACGGCGTTCTTGTCTGGTGTGCCCCTGCTGGACATCTGCAAGGCTGCTACGTGGAGGTCGACGCACACCTTCACTAGATTCTACTTCATCGACCGGGATTCCAGGGAGGAGTCCAGAGTCGGCCAAGCAGTGCTGCGCAACCTGTTCGCCTGAAGGTGGGCCTGGTGAAGGGGTAAGAGTTGCTTAATGTTGAGCCTTTGCCATCTCTGTGGTTGTGCATGTGTATACTGCTATGTATTCTTATATTCATGAGCATGTGAATCCATGCCAGACCCCATGCTGGAGAAGGAACAAGTTACTTACCTGTAACTGTTGTTCTCCAGCATGGGTCTGGCATGGATTCACATGCGAACCCTCACTCCTTCCCCTCTGCGGCTCTTCACTTGGTCATACTGCCACTGTACGTGCTACCAAATCTGAGGATGGCTGCCAGGGGAGGGGCTTAGGGAGAGGGCAGTCATTGGCTGGGGGCAGTATGAACCAGAGATCAGTGATAAGTTACTACTAAGAAAGACAGATCAGAAACGAAACTGATACTGGTTTTTTCTGTACTGAGGATTCCCAGCCTGACGACGGGGAATATTCATGAGCATGTGAATCCATGCCAGACCCATGCTGGAGAACAACAGTTACAGGTAAGTAACTTGTTCCATACTCACCCTCGTGTGTCCCCCTGGTCGTGGGTCGAGGCTTTTAAGGTTCAAGCCTTTATCACATTTCCCTTTGGGTAACTTTTTTCTACCTGCTTTACTGCATCATTTTCTAGGCTTCTAGGGCTTTTGATTCTCAATTTGACCTCTAGACCTCTTCATTGGGCCCTCCACTGGACCTCCTTGGCGTTTTACTGCAAATCAACGCTTTTGGGGTAAAATTGAGACGTTCCTTCATTTTTCCCCATACAATTGGTTGGCCTTCTGACTTTCAACTCCCCTTGGAACTCTCCTAAAGTACTTTAAGGTTACTTACCTGCCCCTGGACAGTTTTCCTTTAATCCTCTGGGGTTCAGGGCGTTGGTGGACAAGAACTAAATTTTCAGCACTTACCTGTGATTATTCATATGTGGTTTTAAAGTCATGCTCTCCACTTCTTTGACTGTAAAGTAGATATACACTTATCTAATGTTGGTCACTGTTTGCCTATTTTTCCAAGAAGTGAATTGCAAAGGTCACTGTGTCTAAAGTGGATGTGGATTTTTGTAGGCATGTGGCTGTTTCTGAATTTTTTCCACTTAATAGCACTGTCTTTGGCTGTTGTGTGCATTTGGATTTTACAAATACGATTTAACTAGAGGGTCAGATTTTGTGGTTTGTTAGGTCTGTATGGCTATTTTTTTTTTCTCCATGTAAAAATGTCTTGTTCCCTTTTCTTCCCACTCCTGGTCTTTCTTTGTTATAATTCCACTATCCAGTTGTAGACATTGAAGTGGGTTTGGTCTAGTAGGTAGATATATCATGTTATGCAGGCTTTATGAATACTCTTACGTTCCATCCCCTTTCCTCCATACTGCATGGGCGTCCCTCTCTAGGGACAGGAGACAGAACCTTTTTCCCATTTAAATTTAGAGGTGCGGCCCTGGGAGCATGCGCTCCCCTGGCTCCACCCACTGGCGTCACTCCCAAGTCCCATTTTCCGCATCAACGGGAATGGGCCGATTTCACCAGCACTCCTGGGTTTGGCTTCGGCCTTGTAATACCACATGCTCTTCCTTGGATACTTTCTTCTGTCTTTTGTCTTTTATCAATCAGGTACTCGCTCCTCTGGTGCCACGCTCCTCCCCGGCGCATGTCGACTTCAGCGGGCTTCACCAGGTGTCCAGCCTGCAAGGAGCTCTTCCTTACATCAGATCCCCATGCTCTTTGCCTCCACTGCCTTGGCCCCGACCACAAATGGGAGGGTTGTACGGCATGCGACACACTTTCTTCATGTGCGCTGAAGGATAGAGTAGCTAGGTGGAGGGAGCTCTTTGAGAAGTCGCCTCCAGAGGACTTGAAGGACTTCGTCAGACATAAGTCAAGGCCCAAGGGAGGGGTGGTCTTTTCCAGTGCACCCTGCAAGGGCGACTCCTTTCCAAGTAAACGCCCTGATGAAAGGAACCTCTATGGTTCGCATACCAGCACGGGTACTGAGGCTAATTCAGTTACCGGCCGTCAGGCCGAGGGGTCTTTAGATCCTTCCGGAAACAGTGTTGAGGGACCGCAAGGTTCTTTGACCGGGTGTATACCCGAGGGGCCATGCCCTTGTACCGGCAACATGTCCGAAGGAGCGCCTGCACGCAGCACTGCCGGCGATACTGCCGAGGGCGACACGCCTACCAGGCCTCGGCCTGAGTTGCAGCGTAGGTCTCATGCTCCATCGCCAAGAGTCCTGGAGGAGGCTAGGCCCAGTGAGCCAAGCACCGTGACTTCGGCACGTGGCCTGCAGCTCGAAAAGATGGCTGCTCGTCCGATACCGCCCCAAGGAACGGAGCAGGTGGGAGAACGAGTTACAAGGTGGGACTGGTGTCAACCAGGTACGTGGCCTACAGTTTATCCATCAGCATTGCAGGGCAGGTTTACCCCGCAACCAGCTAGACCGAGTATGCACCGGCCCCAGCAGCCGCCCCCTTCCCTGTCAATATCACCTGCCATCCCACTGACCTGCGAGGACAGGTTCTTTGAACAGTTCCTCACGCTCATGAGATCGCCTCAGATGGGGACCATCCTTAGAGATGTGATCAGGAACATGCTCCCTCCGCCTATAGTCATTCCTCCTATGGCTCCAGCGTTGTAGGGCCTGGGGCAGCACCTGCTGCCCATGCTGGCTCCTTCGATTCTGGCTCCCCTGCCCTCCCACAGTTCAGGCGGTTCTGTACCAGCCTCCGGCTCTGGTTTGCACACCTCAGCCAACGGCGCCCAGCACTCCTCCACCCGCTCCGGACCAGACGGACGCCCTGGTGGACACAGATGAGGAAGAAGACCCTGACACTCCATCGCCAGCCAAGGCCTTCCACGAGTGACTTGAAGGTCTGGCAGAGTACTTGGGCCTTCCTCAACCCGAAGTCTAACAACCGGAAGCGGGGGTACTCGCCGAGGTCCTTGCTCTGCGCCCCGAGGCTAGAACGGGGATCCCGATGTAGAAGGACGTTGTCGCCTTGGCCAAGAAGGGGTGGCTGAAACCCCACTCGGCCCAACCTGTCAATCAGCGCCTTAACGTCAAGTACAGACAAATGGAGGGGGATCCACGCTTGCTGTCGGCCCACCCTCAAACTCACTCTTCGGTGATGGCTGCAGTGTCACTCTACTCAAAGCCCCAGTCGTCCTAGGCCACCTCGTCCTCGGCAGTGCTAGGCAAAGAGGAGAAGATCTTGGAGGCGTACGGGAAGAAGCTTTAGTCCAACGCTTTGCTGCATCTTCGTCAATCCAATGCGGATGCCATGCTGGCAGCCGTTAACCAGAGGCTTTGGCGGCGAAATAGCTAACTTCCTTCCAGAACCTCCGGTGCCGAGCCAGTCGCGATTCAAGGCAGGACTGGCAGAGGCAAAAATGGTGGCGCAAGACATCACGGAGTCCACCGTGGCCCACATAGACACCTCTGGCCGGGCCATATGCATTGCCACAGACATAAGGACTGCCTGGCTTCGAGCTACTAAATTCAACCCAGAGGTCCAGGAACACACATTGGACCTTCCATTCAAGGGTGGCGACCTCTTTCACTCCACCACCGATGAGGAGCTAGATAAAAAGAAAAACAGTTTGCAAACTGCAAAGTCTTTATCCTTACTTAGACCAAGGCATACGCCCAGTCACATCAATGCTTGGACAAGCGGCGGACATTCGGAGGGTTCCGTGGCTTCCAAGAACAAAGGTCCAGGCAGCCCGACCGCTTGCGGATTCAACACCGGCGTAAACAAAAAGGAACGGGGTGTGGGGGCAGGGAGAATAGGGGTCCCCCTCCTCCGTATCAGCCTCAGATGGAAAGAAGGCATGACGCATCCCCCTTCGGGTCCACGTGTCTCCGCTGGGGGGCAGGCTTGCCCTTCACGCTCAGTTTTGGCATCAGAAGTTTGCGGACCCCGGGATCCTCTCTGTAGTATCCACGGGGTACCGCTTACCGATCCCTCCCTCCCTCCCTCCTGCCCTCCACTCCCACAGATTGTGACAGCAAATCTGTTGGCGGAAATTCGGTCGCTCGTTGGGAGTCAGGCAGTGGAAGAAGTTCCAGCCTCCCAGCGAGGATTGGGCTTCTACTCCAGGATTTTCGCCATACAAAAGAACCACCAGGCTGGCCTGAGAATTGTTGGACCTCTCTACCCTCCCTCTTAAAATATGCAAGATGGTTACACCAGCACTCATTGTGGAGACATTGTGCAGGGGAGACTGGATGTGCTCCCTGGATCTGAAGGACGCTGATCTACACAGCCTGATTTGGCAGCCGCATTGCTCCTTTCTGCGATTCAGGATCATGGGCTGCCATTTCCAATGCAAGGTGGTACCATTCAGCCTCAATTCAGCCCCCAGGGCATTTACCCGGCTCATGAATGTAGTGGCAGCCCTCCTCAGGGCCACCACATCTACCTGTATCTGGACGACTAGCTCGTCTGGGCGAGATCGCCGGAGGCGGTTCACCACACATCCTCTGCCCTTTATGATTACACTCCACAAGCTGGGGTTTTCAATTAACCTCAGGAAGTCTCAGCTGCAACCTACGCAGAGACTGACCTTTCTGGGCCTCATATGGGACACAAACTCTGAGAGAGTTTTCCCCTTGGAGGACAAGGTCACGGCCATCAAGAAGGCCACTTCTCACTTCCTCACCTTGGAAGTGACATCGATTTGGTGGTACCAACATCTAGTAGGTAACATGGCAGCGGTCCTACTGGCTGTACCCCACACGAGACTCAAGATGAGGAGATTACAGCTGCACTTTGCAGCCTCATGGAATCGGGAGTGGGGCTCCCAAGTGGAGCTGGTCAGCATTCCTCCTTCTCTTCACCCGGACCTCACATGGTGGTCCAGAGACTGCAACCTGCGGACGGGCAAGCCCTTCCGGCAGCAGGCCCAGAAGGTCACCATTGCCACAGATTCCTCCCTGGAAGGCTGGGGGGGGCCACTCTGGACAACCACTGTGTCCATGGAGTCTGGTCCCTGCAGGAGTCTCATATCAACTGGCTGGAGTTGAAAGCCATCTTGCTAGTTTTCAAAGCTTTCCTTCCGCTCATTGAGGGCAAGGTCTTCCTCATCCAGAATGACAACTCCACCAGCATGTACTATGTCAACAAGCAGGGGGCTACCAGGTCCCCTCCACTGTGCAGCCTAGCGGTCAGCATGTGGGAATGGACCCTGGAGAACATAATCTACCTCATGGCCGTTCACCTGCCGGGAGAGTCCAACTTGGAGGCGGACAGGCTCAGCAGACTGGGAGCGGACAATTACAAGTAGCAATTGAACGATAGGGTGCTGCTGGAGATCTTCAGCAGATGGTGGCATCCTCAAGTGGATCTTTTTGCCTCCTGGGACAACCAGAAGTGCCAGCAGTTTGCGTCCTGGCAGGGACAGGGCCGCAGCTCCCTGGGCAATGCATTCCAGATACAGTGGAATGGCATGACTGCGTATGCTTTCCCTTCCACGCCCCTGGTCCACAGGGTGATCTGCAAGATAAAGGCATCTTGTCACCTCAGCATCATTCCGATAGCCCTGTGGTGGCCGGCGAGACCGTGGTTCTCAGAGCTTCTCAGCCTCCCGGACAGGCCACCTAGACACCTTCAGATGGGCCCAGCTCATCTTCTGGCGCAGCAGGGGGGCAGGGTCATCCACCCCGCCCCACAGAAAATAGCCCTTGCAGCATGGTTCCTGAGCAGGTGACGCTGAAGCACCTGAGCCTATCGCAGGCTAACCTAGAATCATTCAGGGCGCTAGGAGCAAGGCTACCAGGAGCTAGTTCAAGAGTAAATGGACTAGGTTCCGTCACTGGGCGGACTCTAAGGAGAGCGCCCCCCCCCTTCGTGCATGCTATGCTGGATGATGTGCTCTCATTCTCTGCACACCTTGCTCACTCAGGCGTGCAGGTGGACACATGCCGCACCTATTGGGCAACCATAGGGGCCTACAGAAATTCGGAGGAGGTGGTCTTCTCTTCCAACCCGATAGTCGAGAGACATTTGGTGGGCCTCTGCAGGCTCTACCCGCCCATCAAAAAAACCACACCCCATGTGGGACCTCAATGTAGTGCTGGGCGCCTTGGCGCACAAGCCCTTTGAGCCGGTATTACCCAAATTGGTCGTTTACAATTGTTCGAATGAACAATTGACCGAATTTAAAGGGTCACAGTTGACCTTTTCACAATTTACCGAAAATATATATATATATATATATATAGAAAAAAACAAGGAAAGGTGCGCACTCCAATTCGCTGCATAACCTTCCAGGCCACTGGTGTACTCATCCGACCGGTTTCTGTGCCAATACACGTCATCAGGGAGGCTGGGTGGACTTGCAGCTCACCGCAGGTGATAAAAATCTGCTGCAAGGGCTACTGGTAGATGTAGTCATCTGGTCAGCAGAGAAAACGCTCACGCCCAATCCCACAGGGGAGAAAGGGGGGGGGGGGGGGGGGGAGTGTAGCCTCAAGTGAGGCACTCCAAAGCCGGGCATATATAACCCTGGTGCGGCACCCTGTCGGGTCTTGAGGATTCCACCCCTCAAGATCCTGCAAAATATGGAAAAAACAAGGAAAGGTGCGCACTCCAATTCGCTGCATAACCTTCCAGGCCACTGGTCGACTCCTCCGACCGGTTTCTGTGCCAATACACGTCATCAGGGAGGCTGGGTGGACTTGCAGCTCACCGCAGGTGCAGGTGATAAAAATCTGCTGCAAGGGCTACTGGTAGATGTAGTCATCTGGTCAGCAGAGAAAACGCTCACGCCCAATCCCACAGTGGAGAAAGGGGGAGTGTAGCCTCAAGTGAGGCACTCCAAAGCCGGGCATATATAACCCTGGTGCGGCACCCTGTCAGGTCTTGAGGATTCCACCCCTCCAGATCCTGCAAAAGATGGAAAAAAACAAGGAAAGGTGCGCACTCCAATTCGCTGCATAACCTTCCAGGCCACTGGTGTACTCCTCCGACCGGTTTCTGTGCCAATACACGTCATCAGGGAGGCTGGGTGGACTTGCAGCTCACCGCAGGTGATAAAAATCTGCTGCAAGGGCTACCTGCTAGATGTAGTCATCTGGTCAGCAGAGAAAACGCTCACGCTTTCCTTATTTTTCTCTATATATATATATATGTGTGTATGTATATGTATGTATGGGTTGTGGGGGGTTTCACCCCACATATATGGTACAATTGACCTTCACAATTCCTTCAATTGTGAAAAGGTCAATTGTCATTCGAGCAGTTGTAAAACAATCAATTCGTATACAACCCTTTGAGCCAATGGCATCTACGGACATCGGGCTGATCACCATTAGGACAGCTTTGCTAGTGGGCCTCGCCTCTGCTTGCAGAGTCAGCGAGATCCAGGCTCTGGTGGCCTCAGAACCCTATACGACTTTTCACAAGGATAATGTGGTCCTGCGGACACACCCCCCGTTCCTACCCAAGGTACCCTCTGCTTTCTATCTAAACGAGGAGATAGTCTTACCTATGTTTTTTGCTGACCCTTAAAACGAGGCTCAGAGGATCTTGCACTGTCTGGATGACCGCTGCGCTCTGAAATTCTATCTGGACAGGACCAAGGGCTTCCGCAAGTCGGACGCGCTGTTTGTCACCTTCGGTTGGGGGGGGGGGGGGGGGGTCAAGGCCCGGGTATCGGGCATCCAAGGCCTCTATAGCACGGTGGATGGTTTCGGCCCTCAAGGAGGCCTACGAGGGGCAGCACAAACCACTGCCAGTTGACATGCACGCCCACGCTGTCAGAGCCAAGGCCACGGCCATTGCATTCAAACGGCAGGTTCCGTGGCAGGTCATCAGCAGGGCGGCCACCTGGGCTACCCATTCGGCTTTCTGTAAGCATTACTGTTTGGATGCCGGCTCTAAGTCAGATGTGGCTTTTGGTCAGGTGGTTCTAAGGAATCTGTTTTCTTAAGGGGGTATCCTCTCCACCCTAGGGCTACATTCAGTTGTAATCACCCATGCAGTATGGAGGAAAGGGGACGGGACGTATGAGTAATTAATAGTTACTGACCGTAGTGACTTACGTACTCTGTCTATAGTCCCCTTTCCTCCATACGTCCCACCATCCTCCCCCCCCTAATAATACTGGTGTCATTAGGCAATGTTAAATATTGTCAACGCGTCAATGGGGACTGAGGAGTGGCGCCTCTAAATTTAAAGGGGAAGACAGTTTTTTCTGGTAAAAAAGATTGTCTCCCGTCCCTAGTGAGGGACGCCCATGCACTATGGAGGAAAGGGGACTATGGACTAAGTATGTTAGTCACTACGGTGAGTAACTATTAATTTTCTAACTGTTAGAATGCCTGGTTCCATTTTACTCCCTTTGTCGCCATATGGTGTGTGCCCAACTGTGATGATGGACCCACATTAAAGTATTGGGGTGAGACTAGTCCACTGGTTTATGTATACACTGTTTTTATATTGTGTATTATGTGCTGAAGTATTTACTGCAACTGATTGTTTTATTTGTATAAAATAATAACTTGTTTTTCAGTATATCAGTTTAGTGTATTTTTTAATGGGTAAGTGTGCAGACTAATTGGTGTCAGCATGCTACCACTTGCTGAGGGGTAAACCCCTTTGTTTCTACATTTCAGGAAGGAGCTCAAGACGCTACTCTTCAAGGAATAGCTCCTCCCTAACACCTGGGTCCACATACTTCCTGGTTAACCCGAGACTGGGTGATCTGTGCACCCCTGTTTTCTCCCCTTCTTGCTTGTTGATCCCTTGCTGGCAAATTGACAGCCATCCCTCGCTGTTAGCCCCCTTTCCCTTGTACCACTAATCCCCTGACTGTACTTCCCCTGATGTATGTTTGTTTTGTTTGTTTATTGATTTTGTATGGCACACCAAACCCAGAGGTAGCTGGGAGCAAAGGAGAACAGAAAGGCATGAATACTTAAAAGCTTAGTTACAGGGTAAGGCAAAATATAAATGATACATTACAGAGTCAGATAAAGAATATACATATATACATATATACAGTCAGATTAGGTAGGATCTGTGGGTGAGAGTAGAGGCATGGTTAATCTTGGGGGGTCATTAGGACGTAACCATGTGAGAGTGTTCTGCCTGAAGCTGTAATAGTATTGGTCCGTTCTAATGTTAAGTGGGAGAGCATTCCAGCATTGGGCTGCCTTGACTGGGAAGTTGCTGCCACCTTTTTTTTAAGTCTGAATTTGGGTACCTGTAGGCAGTAGGAATTGACGGTTCTGGTGGGGCGGGTCGATGTTTTTCTCAGTATTCTTGCTGCTAGGTAGGGGGAGCTGCATTGTTGAGACATTTGAAGGTAAGTGATGCCGTTTTAAGTGAGATTCTATTGCTGATTTTGAGCCATTTGTGCTCTCTTCTTTTGTTAGAGATATGTTCTTTGGAGGGTAGGTTAAGGGCAGTTCTAAGGGTATTGTTTTGCAATGTTTGAAGTTTGTCGATGTATTTGTTGGCTCCCAAATACAAGGCATTGCAGTAATCAAGTTTATAGATTATCAGGGCGTTGGCGATGATGATGCAGCTGGCTTGGGTAAGGAAAGCTCTGCTTGCCCTAATAAGCTTACACGTGTAGGCGGTAGAGGATGCTAAGGAGTTCACTTGTTTCTTTAGTGTCGGAGCCGAATCAAGGTGAAAGCCTAGTGTTTTCACTGTTTTGGCAACTGTAATTATGTGTAACGCTCACCTGATTCTCGCAGAGGCGCCGGTCTTGACTGGGCGACTACCGTATCTTCAAAGGTGATGTGTAGCACCCGGTTGGCTCTTTGGGCTGGACCTCTGTGCACTGTATGCCTGACTTCAAGAGTAAGATGTCTGCAGACAGAAAATATGGGATTAATGAACTGGGGTTATTGGGGTGTCCCTATCTCTTCCCTTTTTTGCTCTCCTGTAGACCCCCAAAGGTTAACGCTCTCACCTTAGGTAAGTGAATGCCGAGCTCTCCATCTGCCTCGGGGCAGGGTGCTGTAACCAGTTTCTTCACTGGATCGGTAGCGCAGGCCTCTTGACTTCAGAGGACTGCTGTCCGTCGTTTACTGCACGAACGGTAAGTTTCGAGTAATTCTATTGTCTTTAAAGTCTTTAGCAATGATGTCTCTTGTTTTGCAGGTTCCGGCGATGGCGGATGACGGGCTGAAGTGAGTTGAAGATGGAGTCCGTATGATGAATAGAAGCGCTTGGAAGCACGTTAGTAAGCGCTTGTTGCCTGCTTCACGATGCGCTCTAACTGTCTTTTATTTTGCAGGTACGAGTTCGGAGCGGCTGCAGGGTGCCGGAATACCCACTGGGGTTGATGTGGAAAGGAGTAATGGCACGTGAGTATCAAAGTTCCCCAATGTCTTTAAACGCACCTTGTTTTGTCTTTCAGATGCAGGATGCAGCGCCGAAGGCCTCCGGAGCGTGCGAAGAGTCGGTAAGCTTTTGTCTTTCAGATGCCGGAATGCAGTGTGAAGACCTCCGGAGCGCACGAAGAGTAGGTAAGCCTTTGTCTTTCAGATGCCGGAATGCTAACCTGTTCTTTCTTGTCTTTATAGGTGTTGCTGAAGACTGGATTCAGGATGGTAAGCCTTTTTCCTTAGGCCCAGGATCCGATGCAGAAGACACGATGAGCGTTCTGCTGCAGAGGATGCAGAATAACGCAAAGCAAGATTCATCCACCGGGTGTGGTTTAAATAGCCTCCTGTAGTGCTTAGGTGTCTCCTTCCACAGCCACGCCTAGGTAAGAAAAGAGTTACTGCTTTCCAGAAGAGTTCCAGTGTTCTGAATCTAGGGAGTGGCTCCTGCCCCACCCAAAAGGAAAAGTAGTTCCAAACAGAAGAGGATCAGAGGCTCAGCTGGCAGGCAAGTAAGCAGCATGGTCTGCTGCAGGTAAGTCCACCCAAGCATCATGAGCCCGGCGCTTCCAGCGCTGGGACTGGGCACATTTATGAGCCTGGTGCCACTGGCGCCAGGACTGGGTCCAAAAGGTCCCAATTGGGACTGGTTGGCCCTCAGAACCTGGGTTATGGATCTGCTTCCAAGGGAGTTGGGAAAACCCTGACCTTTTGGAAGCAGAGATCATGACATTATGTTGCCATCGATATTGAATGCTGAGTAGTTGGAGATGAGTTTTTTTAGGTTGGCATCGGATCCGAGGAGCAGGATTTCGGTTTTATCATCATTCAGGCATAGGCCATGCGTGGCCATCCATGCCTGAATGATGAGGTAAATTCTGTTTACCAAGGCCGTATCAGACGAAATTGCCCGAAAGGGGGATGAGGATCTGAGTGTCATCCGCGTAATTGGCGTATGTGACACCGAGTCTGTCCAATTTGTCAAATAAGGGCTTGGTAAAGTTATTGTAGAGAGTTGGAGAGATGCAAGAACCTTGGGGGTACACCGCAGGCTATTTTGATGGGGTCTGCTGATGCCAATGTGGAGAAGACTCTCATTATGCGGTTGTCCAAGAATGATTGGATCCAGGCTGTGGCTTCGTTTGAAAAGTGGGCGGCCGAAGCCAGGTGTTCGCACAAGACTGTATGATCCACCAGGTCAAAGGTCGCCTACAGATCAAGGAGGAGTAGCATAGCAGTGTTTACCTTGTCATTGAGCTCGTCGATCTGTGCTTTGAGATCAATTAAGTCTGTCTATCTACCATGCTGCGGTCTGAATCCTGATTGGCGGGTACCTAAGAGTTGGTTGGTTTCAAGATAGTGCTGGATTTGTAGGTATGCTGCTCTGTCTATTACCTTGAGAAGGAACGGCACCGTGGTGATGGGCCTGTAGTTGGTGGGGATAGCGGGGTCTAGTGTTTGCTTCTTGAGGAGGGGCAGGACCCACAACTCTTTTAGGTTGCTCGGGATAGTGTTGGAGAAGGATGCGTTAATCAATTTGGTTATGAAGGGGGCTAAGTCCCTTGCAGCGTCCTTAATTAAATGGGCTGGGCAGCTGTCACCCTTGCAGTTGGATGGTTTAAGGGATGCAATGATCTTTTCGGTTTCCAGGGTGGATATTTTGGCAAATTTGAATGGGTCCAGGCCTGGTAGGTTGGGTGTCATAGGGGTCGGTGATGAGAGGTGTCTAGTTAGGAGTTAGGGTGTCTTTTTTTTTAAGGAGATTTTGGATTGGAGTGTTTTAATTTTATTTGTTAGAGCATTTTGGATGCTGGTGCACCATTGTTTATATTTGGCTATGTTGTCGGGTGGGGGTACAGGGGATTCCAGCTCCCTTAGGATAGTAAATAATTCTCTAGTGTTGGAACTGGCGTTACAGATTCGTTCATTGAAGAGATTTTTTTGTGAGTAAGATTTCTTTTTTGTAATTATTAGCAAAGAGTTTACGTTTTAGTTTGTTTTCTTCAGATGGGGTGTGAAGTTTGAGGGGCAATAGTATCTAATGCTTTCTTCATAGCATTATTTTAGCTATCTACCAAGCGCTCTGGATGCAAGTTATCAGGAAGAACATTGATGGTAGGTATTAGTAATGGCAGGAGATTGTCTGGGGCTATATATTTTTTTGCTCTAGTGGGTAGGGGTGGTGCCATAATTTTCTCTTTGGTAATTTGTTTATCAAGGAATAATGTGAAATTGATAAGGTGGTGGTCAGTCCAGTGTTGAGGGGTAGTTTTGGTGATGGTGGTGTCACAGTTCAATGTGGCGTCCCAGTCCAGAGTCCTTCCTTTGTTGTGGGTAGGGGTGAGAACTTTTTGGGTTAGGCCATGTTCAGCTAGCATAGTGGCTATAGATTGGGCTGGCTTGTCATCGGGGTCATTGAATCCTGGATTCAAGTCGCCTAGTAGTAGGATTTGTGAGGACTCTTTTGTATTATTGGCTAGGAGGCTAGCTAGGTCCTCCTCGAAGGTCCCAATAGGGCCAGGTGGCCTATATGTTAGGTAAATTGTTAAAGTGTGGCAATTGGAGATAGGCAGTTTGCCTATAAGGAGTTTGCATGATTTGAGGGGGGTTATCTAGAAGTCTTAGAGCAAGGTTGGTTTTTGCTATAACGGCCAAGCCGCCTCCTCTATTTGGTCTGTCCATTCTGATTAATTGATAGTTTTCCGGAATTGCTAGGGAGAGTGCTGGGCCTGCTGCTTCGTGCAGCCATGATTCAGTGACTGCCAGGAGGTCAAGGTTATCAGAAGAAAAGGTGTCAGCTCTTTCATGGCGTGGGCCACTAGGGACCTGGCATTGATCAAAGCTCCAGATAGTATAGTTGCATTGGGTATGTTCTTAATTTTTGGGTGGTTTTGTTGCAAGGTATAGTTGGGTTAGGTCATAGCTTATGGTACCGTGAGGTGGGTTTATGTTGGGAGTTTGTGGCCTTGTTGTTGTGATATATAGACTCATAGAGGCAGGGTAGTCTTGCTCGGAGTCTATTTCTGTCCATAGTGGGACAAGGTGCTTGTTTAGAGGGGGACATAGTTAAGGCCATAATAGGTATGGTGAGGCACAATAGAGAGGCCACTTGAATCTCGTTAAGGCACATTATGGTGAGAAGAGTAGAAGATGCTATCTGGTTTGCAGCATAGGCAAGAGGTGTGTGGGTGGAAGTGGGCTGGACTCATGTAGGTTAAGGTGTAAGTGCAACTCAGTGACTGGTAGTAGGTTGCTTCAAAGGGGTGCACTGTGGCTGCCTGTTACAAATGGGCGCATAGTTGCTGGCAAAGACAACTTCAGGGGCACACAGTGGCTAGGTGGTTTCATAGGGCATATAGTAGCTAGCAGTTGGCTATGTCAGCGAGGCACACAAGATATGACAATCGGAATGTTTGAAATGGGCACAGTAAGCTTGCAATAGTTGGCAACAAGCAGTTTTAAGGCGAGCACAATACTTAACAGCTGCCTAGTTCAGGAGGGCACATAGAATTTGACAACCGGCTATTACAGGTAGGCGCACAATGGCTGGTGGTAGGCAATAGGTGGTTTCGAAGGGCATACAGTAGCAGGCAGTGAGCTGTGTCAACGGACATACAAGATCTGGCAATTGGCGCACTGTGATTAGCAGTGGATTATTACAGGAGGACACACTGTCCAGAAGTGACAATAGGCAATTTCAGGGACATAAAGGGGTCAAGCAGTGATGGCAGAGCTATGGCTGGCATTCAAAGCAGTGATCATGTAATAATACAGTTAGGTATTACAGTTTTGGCGGTCAGCCATGAGAACATAGAGTGGCTTCACTAGGAGCCAAGTTCAGAGCTATACGTAGTTGTATACAGCTAGGCGATTTGTATAATTTGCAGATTTCGTGGGCAGTTAGAGGCAAGATACAGTGCATGTAAATATGGGCGCAGCAGCACAGAGATATCGGGCTTGAAGTAAAGTACACTTGATATTGGTAGCGTGTACAATGGGTCAGTAATGTCGGGCAGAATTCATAAATATAGCGCTATTTTTAAAATGAGTGCGTGAGACTGACTTCAAATAGGTACTTACATAGAAGCATTGTCCTGTGCCAAAGTCCAGATGGAATGTTCGCTGTGCACCGTCCAGCGGCAAACAGGGTCAGTGGCCTTACATTGGTCTTGAATTTGGCCGCTGGCTCTTCCGCCTCGCAGCGGAAGTTTAGTTTGTAAATAGGATGCGGAGTGGACGTTGCTAGGCAACGTGACTTATAAAGTTATATAACTTGTAAAGTTTCTGTTGCTTCCTGAAACTATGTCCTCGCTCAATAAATAACTTAATTTTAAAAATGAGCATTAACGCTTTGCCACACTACTTCCCTTTTAAGAGCGGTTTGGCTTTGTTTTGGCTGGGTGCTTTTGCCCCACTCTAGGGTTCGTAGCTTTACAGCCCTCAAGAGGGGCTGAAAAAAAAATCTGTCTTAACAGCAAAAGACAGATTTACCACAACAATTATGCCATTTGAAAATCGAGTCTTTAAAATGATCTTGACTGTTTATTTGGTCTTTTTGTTTTCCCTCAAATTACCAATCAATCAAAGAATGTTTATTCGGTATGCAACCTTCAAGTAAAATAAAAAATGAAATGCACAAGAAAAATGTCTTTCATTACAGTTTCAACAGTGAGAAAAAGGAAAATATCAATAGCCGATAAGAATAAAGTGCTATACGTCATTCTATAAATAGTCACTTAAAAAGATTTAAACACGATGCATAAAAGTTGACAATGAGAGTCTAACTCGCAGCCTCGCACAGCAGCGGATTGCTAAATCAATAAATGATTGAGAGCTTTGGCATACACACCACTTAATACTGCACATTAATTACATACATGCCTGTGACCCTTTTCCTTAATATCCTTGCTCTATGGAGATAGCGGCCGCTGCAAAAACAGCATGCAGTTCCACGGCAGAAGTAAAAACGTTCATAGCTTCATTAATTGTGCGTACCCCAGCAGATCTGATAATCGGCCTCAGATAACATCTTCTCAAACTAATAGTCACAGGACATATCACGAAAAAATGAGACAAAGATTCACTCTGTGCAGCACACAACATTCTCAGTTTCCCTTGTTCTAGGATCTTGTAAAGGACCCAAACTGCAAAATCCCCAACCTTAGGCAAACAGTGACCTTTCATAAGGTGGAACAATTGTGTCTAAATTTAAAGGCCAGGTTCTGTTTTGAGGCTTAGATAGGCTGATTCGAGTTTCAAACTCGCCGCCTTCTCTATCAGTAACTAATTGTTGCGTATATTTGTCTTTTTCTTTACATTTATAGATGCTTGGCCATAGTGCTCCACATAACATTTGGAAGTAGGTGTACGTTACTCCCTATTTTTTACAGTTGGGAGTAAAATGATTTTCTAGGGAGTAGAAATGTAAGTCCAATTCCAAATGAGTTTTTTTTATACGTGAGTAAGAATGTTTTAACTGAAAAATTGAAATGTTTTTTAATATTTATTTCTTTTCACCTAGTTATTCAAGCAAATTAAAAGATGCAGGTTTACTTCTTCCTGTCAGGCAGTTAAAATAGTTTCTTTCTGTGGTACTACGTGCACTACTGGTGCGAACATAGCCATGGAACTGTGAGGGAGAAAGCAGGGGTGCAAGATTCTACATGTCTTATTTTTTTGTTGTTGCCCGTATTTTACTTCCTGTTTTTATTTTTGGGGAGTATTTGCCAATTTGTAGGGAGTAAAAGTGGGGCCAATCCACCTATTCTGCTCTTTACTGGAGAGACCCATCTAAGGCTTTTGCTTCCCTGCAGGAACATAAGGTGCAATAGCACCTCATGGTACCAGCCCAGACATTCAGTATGCCATAGCCTAATCAGTTAAAAACTGGTTTCAAGGCCACTATCCCCCGTAATGGGGCAAGGCCGATCTCCAGATGAATTAATGCATAGGGCGCACTCTGGGGGAAGCATGAGCAGTTGTTTTAAAAATGTATGTTCTGCGATTTCCAGTATACCGGTGTTCTCGCAGCCTCATATCTCTGCGCCATGCATTGAGTGCCTGTTTTCTATATAGATCTAAAGCTGGGGATATTGCACCACTGCCATGTTTGTTAAAAAAATAACTTGGTTGCCCCACAAGTTTCCTAAAGTAATGTTTGCTTTTGTAGTCTGGGCAGACCAACCCCCATCCTCTTGGAATCTGACCCCCAGGTAATCAAAATATTGTACCTGGGGGTATATCAAACCGCGAGGAAACCAGCGTTTTTTGGGGGAACCGCTTCAACTTAAGGTAAAATACAATTAAAAACGTTAGTTTTCACATTTCTGTCTTCTAGCCTTATTGTTTACAAAACAAAGAAGCTCTTTCCAGTGACAGAAATTTATATTTACAAATATCCTAATTTTTTGTACATTACAGTAGGAAACTCCAACTTGTAGTACAACAAACTAAGAGAACAGAAGGAGAGGTATCATACTAGATACAATTCTTTAAGAGAGTAAGACTAAAAATTACAGTGAGTAAAATTTCTTTTGATATCGGACACAAGTGAACCCAGAAATCATATACTTGCACAAGGATTATTGTAATTGTTTTATTCTAGGTTACTTACACTAGGACTCAATCTCTAACCCTCCTGATGAACCATCTGAATATAAGGTGGAGAAACACGTGTTGAGGGGATTGAATAAGCACTATTGAAATACTGAGGGGATCGAATAAGCACTATTGAAATATTGATGAACTTGTAATCATAATCAAAAATAAATTCATTGATTTGGCGCAAAAAATCGTATCCTTCATTCTTTGCTTTCTAACAGTATACTAGGTACTGGTCAGCCTCAGCACCATTAGGATCTGACATTGCTGCAGAACCAGATCATTAAAATACAAATCTTGCAGAATTTTAAGAATAAATTGTGAATGGGATTCACCAACAGCTGTTTAAGGCTGAGTACACCCATCATCTACCTTAGTCTTTATGGTATTCAATTTTTGAGAAGCAATTCAGCGCGTTTTTTTCTGAAAGCCACTGTGGCCTTAAGACCTTGCGAGGAGGTGGAGAGGATGGCAGCATTGTCGGCATAAAAAAGGGCTAGATATTTTTCAGGTTCCATCTTTTGGCAATCCAGGCACTCGTTCATTAATGCCTTGATGATCTCTTGTACGTAAGTGCTAAAAAGCAGGGGTGCTAATATGCGCCCCTGCCCCATACTGATGTTCACATCAAAAGCAGATGTTCCCTCTCCTCCTATTCCAAACCGGACTATGACCTGGTTCTCAGAGTGCAGCGTCTTTATAATTCGGACCACCTCTGGAGGGGCTTGTCTGGACAGTAGTATTTGCCAAAGGATGTTCCTCGACACTGCATCAAACGCAGTTCTAAGGGCCAGAAAGACTGCATACAACTTAATTTTCTTGAGCTTAGTATATTTCTGGACCAACAACGAAAGCATAAAGCAATGATCAACTGTCATTTTTCCTGAACGCGGCTTGGAGGTCGCTAATTATGTGTTAGTCTGCCCACTTTGTATCTTCCGCAGAACTGGAATCTTAACTCAAAGAAATGGTTCCGCCAAGAAACACAGCAGTGAGGGCGTCTGGTCCCCACTTATTTCGGGGTCAGTGATCAGTTTCCAAAAAAGGACAGAATTCCTGTTTTCAAAAGGCTTTTGAAAGAATTAGCCAGCCGTTTTCTGTATGTTTTTTTTTTTTGCACTGAGCTTTTTGTTCTCAGCCATGGTTAATCTAAGATTAGTTTTGTCCACCTTAAGCCCCTCGCCGACACGGGCCTCGATTGTCCGTTTAACTACTTTACAGTCTTCATACCAAATATTTTGTGGTGTTGCCCTTTTCTTTATAGTACCCATTTTAATTGAAATGTAGGGAGTCCAATTCTGATTCAGGCGTTCAAATTTTTGTACGATCTTCAAAGCGGAGCTCCCCTCTCCACATATGGTACCCAAGTTGTCTCTTATTGATTCGTATATGGCTGGTTTTACTGTGTTGGTAATATTGGTCTATTTGAATGCCTTGCAGGCATACCCAGATATCGAAATTGTGTGAAGGTGCGGTTTTGACGTGGTCCCGTCCCCTTTGGCTTGTGTCCCAGGAATTCTTGGTCTCAAAGGGTTGTGGTCACTTGCCGACCTCTCCAGGACCTCAAAACTACCCTCCCTTGCCCAGTCTTTGCCAAAGATTAGTATGTAGTCTTATGTTGGAGGTGCCATTATTAACTTTAAATGTAGATTTCACCCCTGATCTTTCCCCTTGGCAGCCCTTACAGGCTCTTTAAGTAAGATTTGCAAATATGCGGGCTGAGTCAATGGCTAATCAATGTACCTTTTTCGGGTATAATATGGACAGAGTAGGTATGTCCCAGTCTAGTGTCACCATCCCCTGTGAACCAGAGGGCCTGCTATAGATGTTAAACGGTGAAACTACTGCTCCGTTACTCATTCGGATCGATAGTTACTGTACATCAGGCGAATGGGTCAGACACTTTTCACGTCCCAGCGTACGTTAAGATCTATCCAGATCAGGAGCCACTTGCTTGGTCTGCCCTTGAGCCCTTTAACAGCTGGGATAGCAAACGTTTGATACCCCTGGTACTGGATTATGTTTCCTAGAGGACAATCACCTGGTGATTTATAATTAATACATCCCATGCGGGATCATCAAGAACCCTGCCCACCTCTCCTACTGTCATGATCTCTGCTTCCAAAAGATCAGGGCTTGCCCGACTCCCTTGGAAGCAGACCCATAACCCCGGTTCCGAGTGCCAGCCAGTCCCAATTGGGACCTTTTGGACCCTGTCCTGGCGCCAGTGGCACCAGGCTCATAAAGATGCCCAGTCCCAGCGCTGGAAGCGCCGGGCTCATAATGCTTGGGTGGACTTACCTGCAGCAGACCATGCTGCTTACTTACCTGCCAGTTGAACCCCTGATCCTCTTCTGTTTGGGTCTACTTTTCCTGTTGGGTGGGGCAGGAGCCACTCCCTAGGTTCAGAACACTGGAACTCTTCTGGAAAGCAGGAACTCTTTTCTTACCTAGGCGTGGCTGTGGAAGGAGAGACCTAAGCACTACAGGAGGCTATTTAAACCACACCCGATGGATGAATCTTGCTTTGCGTTATTCTGCATTCTCTGCAGCAGAACGCTCATCGTGTCTTCTGCTTCTGATCCTGGGCCTAAGGGAACAAAGGCTTACCATCCTGGAATCCAGTCTTCAGCAGCACCTGTAAAGACAAAGAAAGAACAGGTTAGCACTACGGTCTTCAGTGGCAGCGCATCTCTTACCTGGTCCATCGGCTGTCACCAACGCCTCGCGCTGCATTCCGGCATCTGAAACACAAAGGCTTACCTACCCTTCGCATGCTGCGGAGGTCTTCGCACTGCATTCCGGCATCTGAAAGACAAAAGCTTACCAGCTCTTCGCACGCTCCGGAGGCCTTCGGCGCTGCATCCCGCATCTGAAAGACAAAAGAAGGTGCGTTTAAAGACATTGGGCAACTTTATTGCTCACGTGCCATAACTCCTTCCCACGCAGAATCCAGTGGGTATTCCAGCACCCTTCAGCTTCTCTAAAGCTCTGAACTTGTACCTGCAAGATAAAAGGGACAGTTAGTGCGCATTGTGAAGCAGGCTACAAGCGCTTACTTACGTGCTTCCAGGCGCTTCTATTCCTCACGCGGGTTCGATCCTCAACTCTCATCAGCCTGCCATCCGCCATCGCCGGAACCCTGCAAAACAAGAGATATCATTACAAAAGACTTTTAAGACATTTGAAGTGCCCAGAACTTACCGTTCGTGCAGTTAACGACGGACAGCAGTCCTCTGAGGTCAAGAGGCCTGCACCCTTATCCAGTGAAGAAACTGGTTACGGCACCCTGCCCCGCGGCAGATGGAGAGCTCGGCGTTCACTTACCTAAGGTGAGGGCGTTAACCTTTGGGGTTCTACAGGAGAAGAGAAAGGGAAGAGGAGAGAGGCACCCAATAACCCCAGTTCATTAATCCCATATTTTCTATCTGCAGACATCTTACTCTTCGAGTCAGACATACAGTGCACAGAGGTCCAGCCCAAAGAGCCAACCGTGTGTTACACATCACCTTTGAAGATACGGCATTCACCCAGTCAAGACCTGCACCTCTGCGGGAATCAGGTGAGCGTTACAGAACGCAAAGCCTACCGCAAAACTCCCACCCAGGCGCTATGGAAACCTCGGATACCGACCAGCTAGCTCAGTTACTTGGGGAACTAAGAGCAGAAGTGCATGCAGCCCGTCAGGAAACGAATGCTCTAAGAAGGGAACTGATTATTTCCAAGGAGCGAACAGACGATCTCGCTAGACAATTGCTACAGTCACAAGCCGGACAAACTCCGTTACCCGCATCAGGGGCAAATCTTCCTTCAACATCCTCTACGAACCCAGTGCAGATCAACCTACCTGGGAATGTACCTCTGGCTCCGCCCGAACGATTTTCTGGTGACCCAAAGAGGTTTGCAGTATTTATTAATCAGTGCCGGTTGCACTTCTTATGCCGGCCAGCAGCCTTTCCAACTGATCAAGCTAAGGTAGCTTTTGTGCTTTCGTACCTTAGTGACAATGCGGCAGACTGGTCGATCCCTCTAGTTAATCAAGATGATCCGGTTCTCCATGATTTTCAAGCTTTTCAGCTCCGTATGGAAAAACTGTTTGCAAGACATTCACAGGGGCAGGCCTTGGACAATGAGCTCCTTTCATTGCGACAGGGTAATCAAGACCTTTTGGCTTATATTGCGTCTTTCAACAGACATAGTGGAAACTCGATGGCCTGAGGACAAAAGGATTACGCTGTTTTATAGAGGTCTACGTGGAGAGCTCAAAGATGTGTTAGCCCAAGTAGTGAATCCCCCGCAATACTGTTCGGACTATATTGACTTAGTCGTTCAAATTGACCACAGACTGCAGAACAGGAAGGCCGATCGTTCCAAGTTTGATGCTCGAGTATTTTCCAAACCACCAACTCCTACCAAAGGAGTAGACTCTGGGGAACCCATGCAAATAGGGGGCCTGAAAGGACCACTAACACAAAAGGAGCGGGAAAGGAGAAAACAGCTGCAATTATGCCTCTATTGCGGAAACTCGGGGCACTTTCTTCGAGACTGTCCGGTGAAACCAGCCAAGAAGGCAGTAGGAGCTGCAGTTACCAGGGTCACAAACTCTGAGCAGGGAAACAACCTCGCCCGACAAGAATAGAGGTCCTCTTGCCGAGCGTTAAAACCAGTTCCGTGACCTCGCATTTCGTGATACCTATGGTCCTCATTAGCCCTGAACATCCGGATCGATTACATGCGATTGAAGCTTACGTCGACAGCGGTGCCATCGGCAATTATGTGGATCATGAAATGGTTTTGAGGATGAATCTGACTCTTTGTCCAAAGGCTGTAAAGGACGTCATTACTATGGTGGATGGTACGGAGATAGCCTCCGGACCAGTAACGCATACCACCCAAGAAGTGACGCTAGTAAGTCAAGATGGACACCATCAGAAGATCGTGTTCGATGTGATCAAGGCCCCTCAGTTCCAGATTATTCTAGGAATTCCTTGGTTAGAGAAGCACAATCCTCAGATCGATTGGCGAGCAAGAACGGTTCAGTTTCCAGAATGTGTCTCTACTTGTCACCCTCGACCTGGTGTTGCACTGGCAGCAATTTCCTCGGAGGCTCCCCAGTTACCTCCTGAATACCTAGAATTCCAAGATGTTTTCCGGAAGGATCAGGCTAACTCTCTACCTCCTCATAGGTCTTATGACTGCCAGATAGACCTGATACCTGGATCTACTCCTCCTTGTAGTAGAATTTATGCCCTCACCGAGCCTGAGAATCTTCACCTCCGACAATACCTGGATCAATACCTAGCGAATGGGTTTATTCGTCCTTCCAAGTCCCCTGCTTCCTCAGCTTTGTTCTTCGTTCCAAAAAAAGAAGGGGACCTTAGAACTTGTATAGATTATCGCGCCCTGAACCAGATCACCGTTAAGAATAGATATCCGTTACCTTTGATCCCTGAACTCCTGGACCAAGTCAGAAAAGCATGCATATATACAAAGCTGGATCTTAGAGGAGCCTACCACTTGGTACGAGTAAAAGAGGGCGATGAATGGAAGACGGCCTTCCGCACCAAGTATGGGCTATTTGAATATCAGGTCATGCCCTTCGGACTTTGCAATGCCCCGGCCGCCTTTCAATATTTTATGAACGATGTCCTCAGAGAGCTCATAGATGTGTGTGTTGTTGTTTACATTGACGACATCCTCGTTTATTCTTCATCGGAAACTGAACATCGGAAACACGTGAAAATGGTCCTCGAGAGATTGCGTCAACACAAACTTTTCGCTAAGTTGGAAAAATGTGTTTTCAACATGACTGAAGTTGAATTCTTGGGATTCATATTATCACCTAGCGGAGTGCGTATGGATTCAAAGAAGGTCGATGCAATTCTCAAATGGCCATCGCCATCCTCCGTAAAAGGTGTTCAAAGCATGTTAGGCTTCGCTAACTTTTACCGCAGGTTTATCCCCGAATTCTCTCGAATAGTCCAGCCCATCACCGCCTTGTTAAAGAAAAACAAACGTTTTGAATGGTCTACCGAGGCGGAACAAGCTTTCCAGAATTTGAAGACTAAATTTATCTCTGCACCGATCTTAAAACATCCTCGCCCAGAACTCCCCTACATCGTTGAAACTGATGCTTCGAGCCTTGCCATGGGGGCAGTTCTATCACAAAAGGACCCAGTAACCAATCAGTTGCATCCCGTGGCATTTTGGTCCCGCAAATTCTCGCCTCCTGAAATCAATTACACTATTACTGATAAGGAACTTCTAGCTATCAAGTCCGCCTTTAAGGCTTGGCGGCATGATCTTCTGGGGGCCCGACACACCGTTACTGTGATTACAGATCACCGAAACCTGCAATATTTGAAAACCGCAAAAGCTCAATCCTCTAGGCAGCTCCGTTGGGCACTATTCTTTGCCGAGTTTGACTTCATAATTACCTATCGACCTGGTACAAAAAATGGTAAAGCTGATGCCCTTTCTCGGATGGGAGTGGAAGAACATTTGATCAATCCTAAACCTGTACCTATCATTCCCGAACAAAGAATTCTAGGTGTAATCGCCACACAATCCATAGAGGAAGTTAAGGATAAAGCCAGGTTACTGGTAACTCCAGCAGACATACAGAATTGGCATCTGCAGGGAAAGGACTTTACGGTGAAGGACAACCTATTATATTTCCAAGAACGGTTATACCTGCCCAGCACAGATTTACAGAAAAAGGTAATCTCTTGTTATCACGATTCTTTAATGGAAGGACATCCCGGTATGACCAAGACCTCGGAAAAGATCAAGCGCTACTTCTGGTGCCGTCTTGGAAAAAAGATATCAGAGACTTTATAATGTCCTGTGGAGTATGCGCCCAAAACAAGAGTCAAAAGGAAAAACCAGCCGGCCTCTTACGCCCTATTGACATGTAACGCTCACCTGGTTCCCACGGAGGCGCGGCGTCGAAGGCTCAGAACTCTGAAGATGGACAGGAAGGGCCCCTCTATTCTGGCTTCCCTGGCTCGTTGGATACCCTCCTGTGCGTGAAAAGGGAGTATTACCAACTGTGGAACAATGCTCAAGCCTCCCACTCCCTTCCAACCCTCCACGATACCTCCTCCACGATTCCCCGTGAAGCCTCACCTTAGGGTTTGGAAGGATGAGCTCTCCATCCTGCTTCTGATGCAGGGGCGCGTTGAAACCCAGTTACTTCACTGGATTGAGGATTGATGGGAGTTCAGGTAAGCTTGAATGTTCAGGTAAGGCGCTGTAAAAGTTCTGTTCAAAAGTTCAAGCTTAATAATAATGTTCGTTGTCTAATTGCAGCAAGCGCTAATGCTTATGTCTTTTTCCCCTTAGGGGCCGGGGTTCGGAGTGCCGGAGATATGGCGCCGACCCGAAGTGAAACAGTTCTGGATGAGCGCTCAGGTAATGTCTTTGCATTCGCTCATTCAATGTCTTTGTCTTTTTTCCCCATAGGGGCCGGGGTCCGGAGATGCCAGGAAGCGGCAGGACCCGAAATGCAGTGGGAATAATCCAACAGGTAAGACTTAAAAGGAAACTGAGCTTTCCTTATTCCTTTTCTCCCTCTCACCTTTGTTCTTGTATTTTTTCCTCTAGGCGCCGGGGCGTAGCTGAATCCGGAAGATCGCTGCTGAAGATGGAAGCGCCTTGCAAAGGTGAGTAAAATGCAGTGCTGCAGCGATCGAAACGAAATGTCTTTAAAATGATGTCTTCCTTTTCAGGGCCGTTGGAGAAATGACTCCGGGGTGCAGATTTAGCAGGTAAGGGCTATTCTTCTCCTATTCTCTTCCTTTCTCCCCCTGCAGGTGTTCCAGGGTGCTGGCAGGCGTGGCTGAAGTCAGGATGCAGGAGCTGACACGGTGAGCGTCCAGCTGCTAGGTGCAGAACAACGCGAAGCATGTGTGGCTGTTCGTGTTGCGTTTAAATAGCCTTGGAAGAAGTTCCTGGTATGTATCCTTCCACCAATCAGGTATGTATCCTTCCCCGACCACACCCGGGTGGTGAAGTAGTCCTACAGGTTAAGTAGTCCCATTCAGGCCTCAAGAGGGCCTGGATGAAGCAGCAAGGTCTGCATCAGGTAAGTGTGCACCCAAGCACTTAAACACATATCCTCTTCTATGAGCCTGGCGCCTAAGGCGCCAGGACTGGGGTCCGCTATGAGCCTGGCGCCTAAGGCGCCAGGACTGAGTCCAAAGGGCCCCGACTTGGGCCCGCTGAGACTTCCCTGGGGAAAATGATGTCTGCCTCTGGGGTTGCTGGGCCCGGCCTGGCTCCTTAGTGGTAGGCATCATGACATGACATCCCGCCTCGCCCTTGGCATACGCTTTCTATGGACTTCATCACCGATCTACCTCCATGCTCCGGATACAATACGATCCTAGTAATCGTGGACCTATTCTCCAAGATGGCGCATTTCATTCCACTCAAAGGCTTACCAACAGCAGCAACTCTGGCCCGAGAATTTCTCGAAAACATCGTCCGACTGCACGGTTTTCCTTCAGTTCTAATTTCGGATCGAGGTAGTCAATTTATTTCTCATTTTTGGCGAAGTTGCTGTCGGTCGGCTCAAATTGATGTGAGACTTTCGACCAGCCACCACCCTCAAACCGACGGACAAACCGAGAGGACCAATCAAACTCTGGAACAGTATTTGCGCTGCATGCTACAACAAACTGAAAAAACTTGGAAAGATATCCTTTGGATAGCCGAATATGCCTACAATAACTCTGTCCACTCGGGAACTGGGAAGACCCCGTTTTTTCTTTTATACGGTAGTCACCCTCGAACCTCGGAGTTGGATCCACTCCAAGATCTTGGAACACCAGCAGTAGACCACCTGCATTCTACAATCACCCAAGCCTTTAAGGAAGCCCTTTCTCACCTTCAAAGGGCTAAAGAACAATACAAGAAAGGAGCAGACCAACATCGGAAGGAATCCCCCCAATATCAAGTAGGAGATCAAGTCTGGTTATCCACCAAATATCTACCTCTAAAAGGACCACGCACATTCAACCCAAGATACCTTGGTCCCTATTCCATCACTACCATAGTAAATCCAGTAGCAGTCAAGTTGGACTTGCCCCCTCACATGAAGATACATCCGGTCTTCCACGTCTCTCTATTAAAACCCGTGCAACCTCAAACCCGACTAACTACATCTCCAAAACCTATTCTAGTTGATGGAGAACTCGAGTTTGAAGTCAAAAGCATCCTGGATTCCAAGATCTCCAAATCTAAACTATTTAACCTGATTGACTGGAAAGGCTACGGTCCCCAAGAAAGATCCTGGGAACCTGCAGAATATGTCCACGCGCCTCGTCTAGTCAAAAGATTTCATCGAACATTTCCTAACAAGCCCAAACCCCCGGAGAAGCCCGGTTTGGGAGGGGCCTTGAGGGGGGGTGCTGTCATGATCTCTGCTTCCAAAAGATCAGGACTTGCCCGACTCCCTTGGAAGCAGACCCATAACCCCGGTTCCGAGTGCCAGCCAGTCCCAATTGGGACCTTTTGGACCCTGTCCTGGCGCCAGTGGCACCAGGCTCATAAAGATGCCCAGTCCCAGCGCTGGAAGCGCCGGGCTCATAATGCTTGGGTGGACTTACCTGCAGCAGACCATGCTGCTTACTTACCTGCCAGTTGAACCCCTGATCCTCTTCTGTTTGGGACTACTTTTCCTGTTGGGTGGGGCAGGAGCCACTCCCTAGGTTCAGAACACTGGAACTCTTCTGGAAAGCAGGAACTCTTTTCTTACCTAGGCGTGGCTGTGGAACGAGACACCTAAGCACTACAGGAGGCTATTTAAACCACACCCGATGGATGAATCTTGCTTTGCGTTATTCTGCATTCTCTGCAGCAGAACGCTCATCGTGTCTTCTGCTTCTGATCCTGGGCCTAAGGGAACAAAGGCTTACCATCCTGGAATCCAGTCTTCAGCAGCACCTGTAAAGACAAAGAAAGAACAGGTTAGCACTACGGTCTTCAGTGGCAGCGCATCTCTTACCTGGTCCATCGGCTGTCACCAACGCCTCGCGCTGCATTCCGACATCTGAAACACAAAGGCTTACCTACTCTTCGCATGCTGCGGAGGTCTTCGCACTGCATTCCGGCATCTGAAAGACAAAAGCTTACCAGCTCTTCGCACGTTCCGGAGGCCTTCGGCGCTGCATCCCGCATCTGAAAGACAAAAGAAGGTGCGTTTAAAGACATTGGGCAACTTTATTACTCACGTGCCATTACTCCTTCCCACGCTGAATCCAGTGGGTATTCCAGCACCCTTCAGCTTCTCTAAAGCTCCGAACTTGTACCTGCAAGATAAAAGGGACAGTTAGTGCGCATCGTGAAGCAGGCTACAAGCGCTTACTTACGTGCTTCCAGGCGCTTCTATTCCTCACGCGGGTTCGATCCTTAACTCTCATCAGCCTGCCATCCGCCATCGCCGGAACCCTGCAAAACAAGAGATATCATTACAAAAGACTTTTAAGACATTTGAAGTGCCCAGAACTTACCGTTCGTGCAGTTAACGACGGACAGCAGTCCTCTGAGGTCAAGAGGCCTGCACCCTTATCCAGTGAAGAAACTGGTTACGGCACCCTGCCCCGAGGCAGATGGAGAGCTCGGCGTTCACTTACCTAAGGTGAGGGCGTTAACCTTTGGGGTTCTACAGGAGAAGAGAAAGGGAAGAGGAGAGAGGCACCCAATAACCCCAGTTCATTAATCCCATATTTTCTATCTGCAGACATCTTACTTTTCGAGTCAGACATACAGTGCACAGAGGTCCAGCCCAAAGAGCCAACCGTGTGTTACACATCACCTTTGAAGATACGGCATTCACCCAGTCAAGACCGGCGCCTCTGCGGGAATCAGGTGAGCGTTACACCTACGTTCCATGATACAATGCTATACCTTGGAGGCGTAGTTGGGCAACTTGGGGTGCTGGCCAGTCAATCAACCTTTTCAAGGTCACTTCCAGACTGGACCTTCACCCACCCTGCTCTTGATATCTCAGGGGTCTTCCTTCTTACGCCAATGGAGCCCATAGCATAGCTGATGGCGGTGCAGTGGGTTCCGAAGCTCCAGTTAGGAGCTGTGAGGTTGCCATGAGTCTAATTTTCAAAATTGGTGGGGGGGATATGTCCTTAGGTCGATGCCCAAAAGCCCTTCCACCAGGTCCCAGGATTTCAAAAAAACCTGAATATAATCCAGCCTAGGATTGGTGGACGGTAATCTGATGCACCTGACAATATCGTCCCTGGTGATCAAATGGCATCTCTTGTAGTATCTGAGCCAATGTGTGCATTTATTAACTAACTCTTCTGTATCCTCAAATGCGTTACCTTGACGACAGGGGACATTAGCCATTATCACAGAGGGACACGTCCACCCACAATCACCCGGGCAGGATACTCTTTTAATACCAGAATCCCTTTCACCATGCTCATAAGATTTCAATGGAATAAGATTCAGGCCTGACAGTGGCGCAGGGAATCTAGTTGGTGCCCCCCCCCCGACTGATATACTGGTCCTCTGGATGGATCTAGCAGCAAATGTCCTCTCTCCCTGCTTCCTAAAGGAGGTAGGGGAGGGGCTTGGTCTTTAGGGGGAGATCAAGTTTCCCCTTATACTTGTGGTTATCTTTTGAAGGCCCTGCAAATTGTGCTGGAATTGGCCATCAGTGATTTCCTTGATTCAGAGGTACCCATGGCAGCTAAAGTATTTTAGTAAAATTATGCATATCCACTTGCGACAGCCCAAAATGAGTCTTCAATATGCAATTGTGAGCGCCAATGAGTCTTCAATATGCAATTGTCAGCGCCAAATTAATAGTTTCCACACTTTTCAAGGTTTTCCAAGACTGTCTTTTTATTGTGAATTGTACACAGGGTATATAACGTCAAATACGTAGACTCTCAAATATGTAGACTCTCTACACGTTTTTCACCCTTTTTATCATCAAAAGGGATCAGGAGAGTTTTTGCTAAAGAAAACAAAAGAATACAGTTTGTAAAAAAGTATCTATGAAAAGAGCATACGTTTCTATGAAAGGAACATTATAGCCTTCCTTGTGGCTAATTTTGTTTACATTTGTGCATTTCAAACTCAAATGTTTTTAGCCTTCCTTGTGGCTAATCCTTATCACATCTATTCTTTTCAGTTCAAAGTAAAAAAAATCCTTTTTTAATGTGGATAAAAAGAAAAGGTGGAAAAGCGAGATACTGACTTTTTTCATCTCTTAATTGAACATACATTTAAGTGGCACTCACCAATAATGTTTGATTCAATTTTGCTTGGTTTTAAAGTTCGTTGTTTTTTTGGGGATTCTATGTGGTTTCAAAAAAAGATTTCAGGGTCCAATGGTTTGTTTTTCCTATTTGTAAATGCAAAAACAGAAGTTTTTTTGTATTTTAAACCATGTTAAGGTTCTTAAGTCTAAAAAGTAAACGGCTATCCAACGTTAGATTGGCTTACCTTATCTCTTGTGGATCTCTTTGAACAGGAGGATTGAAGGGATACGTTTGTCCCTCCGCTGGCGCTTTCATTCAGTGCACTTAGTTGTGTGCTTGACGCGCATTTAAATACGCTTTTCTAATTGAGCGTATGACGTCATCGCGCTCGCGTTATAACGTGCGCGATGACGTAACTATGTTCTGCGTGTCGTCGGCCATTTTTATGCAGAAATTTAGCTAATTTTCAAGATAGCCTGCTGCTTAATAATATGCAGGTTGCCGCTTTGGTTTTGAAATTGTCTACACCATGCTGGTTATCTCGCGTGCTGGATATTGTCATAGGTTTATGCGCGTATTGACGGCCATTATGCCGATTCCGTGCTTAATTTGAGAAGTGAATTTATTATTATTTTTATGTAGGCATGGTTATTTTCAAGAAAGGATGTTTCTGACTTTATATTCATAAGTTTTGGATTTCGTTATTTACACTCATGTCCCCTAAGTATTTGTAAGTGCATAATAGAGAAAGTGCACAAAAACACACAACACAGGGGGTGAAAAAGAGTATATAAGGGTAATGGAAAAGTCTTTTCAAAAAGAAAGCTGGTTGTTATGTATGACCAATATTGTTACTTATCACCAGTTACAAAATTCATTGTCCGAATTTAATATCTGGTATCACACGTGTCCATTAAACAAATCCATTTCGATTCTCTTTGTCACAGGATCTGTTCTTTATTTCCACCTCTGGGCAGATGTTCAATTTTGTCCAAGCCAAATATTTTCAATTGTTCAACATTTAATCATTGGTGCTCCATGATACAGTGTAATGATAAGGGGTATTTTAGATCATGGTTTCCTATTGCTCGTAAATTTTCAAATGCTCTTGTTTTAAGGCTTCTAATTGTACTTCCTATGTATATGTTTAAGCAAATACATTGTATTGCATATACAACAAATTTACAATTGCAGTTGATTAGATGATTCAACATTTTCTCTTTTCCATTAGGTAGCTTGATTTTCTTCAAGCCGTTAACCATTTGAGGACAAAGTTTACAGTTGCCACATTTATATGTTCCAAAGATTGGTTGATATTTGAACATGCTTCTAATATCTTGTTTAGTTGTTGATTTTAGGTGACTGGGACTTATTTTATTTTGTAACGTTGGTGCCTTTCTGTAGCATATTCCTGGCTTGTCATCAATATATTTGGGTAATATTTTGTCCAGTTTCAACATATCCCAGTGCTTTGTAAGAGTTATTCTCAGTATTGAAGCATCTGATCCATAGCTGGTGATGAATTTCGTTTTGATTGTTTCCTTTTTTTGGTTTATCTTGTAACAGATATTCTCTTATTTTCTCTGCTTTTTTAATTGATTCCTTTACACTCTTTGCTTTGTATCCTCTTTTTGTAAAGTTGTTTATTGTTCCTTTGATATTTGATTCAAATGATTCTTTCGTACTACAATTTATTTTTATCCTTAGGATCTCTCCGTACGGGATATTGGATATGATGTGTTTTGGGTGGTTACTTTGAGCATGTAAAATGCTATTGCCTGCAGTCGGTTTGGTATATAAGTTTGTGGGGATTTTATCCTCTACCGTGTAGATCTCTAAGTCTAGAAATTGAATCTTGTCTTTGCCATAGTTAGTTGTTAATTTCAAGTTATATTCATTGTTGTTTAAGTACTCAACATATGAGTGGAACTCCATTAGATCTCCTTCCCAAATCATAAAGATATTGTCAATATACCGACCCCAAAAAATAATATATTTGGAGTCGGTAAAGGCCTTGTGTTTCCATGCATGTTTCACTTCAAAATAGCTCATAAACAGATTTGCATACAATGGGGCGAATTTGGACCCCATTGCTGTTCCTTGCTTTTGTCTGTAGATTTTCGAGTTGAAGCAAGAGATGTTGTTTAGGGCAAAATGCAGAATTTCTAATAGCATGTTGTTTTGTTCTTTGTATGAGATTGATCTTGTTTTCAAGAAATATTCAGATGCTGTTATGCCTTGGTTATGGTTTATGCTGGTGTATAGCGACACAACATCCAATGTCACCAAGTAATAGTTGTTTTGCCACGGGATAGAATCTAACTGTTGGATTATGTGCTTTGTGTCACGTGTAAATGATGCCAGTTGCATAGTCAGAGGTTTTAAATGGATATCAATGAACTGAGATTTTCTCCGTGATTGAACCTATTCCATTTATTATTGGTCCTGAGACACAGAGAATCGAAATGGATTTGTTTAATGGACACGTGTGATACTGGATTAAATTCGGACAATGAATTTTGTAACTGGTTATAAGTAACAATATTGGTCATGCATAACACCCAGCTTTCTTTTTGAAAACCTTTTCTATTACCCTTCTATACTCTTTTTCACCCCCTGTGTTCTGTGTTTTTGTGCACTTTCTCTATTATGCCCTTACAAATACTTAGGGGACATGAGTGTAAATAACGAAATCCAAAATGTATGAATATAAAGTCAAACATCCTTTCTTGAAAATAACCATGCCTACATAAAAATAAAAATAAATTCACTTCTCAAATTAAGCACGGAATCAGCATAATGGCCATCAATATGCGCATAAACCTATGACAATATCCAGCACGCGAGATAGCCAGTATGGTGTTGACAATTTAAAAACCAAAGCGGCAAACTGCATATTATTAAGCAGCAGGCTATCTTGAAAATTAGCGAAATTTCTGCATAAAAAATGGCCGACGACAAGCAGAACGTAATGACGGCATCGCGCACGCTTTAACGCGAGCGCGATGACGTCATACGCTCAATTAGAAAAGCGTATTTAAACAGGCCTCAAGCACACAACTAAGTGCACTGAATGAAGGTGCCAGCGGAGGGACAAACGTATCCCTTCAATCCTCCTTTTCAGAGATCCACAAGAGATAAGGTAAGCCAATCTAACTTTGGATTCCCCCGCGGAAAATTAGCTGTTTACTCTTTAGACTTAAGAACCTTAACATGGTTAAAAATACAAAAAAACTCTTCTGTTTTTGTATTTACAAATAGGAAAAACAAACCAATGGACCCTGAAATCTTTTTTTGAAACCACATGGAATCCCCAAAAAAACAACAAACTTTAAAACCAAGTAAAATTGAATCAAACGTTATTGGTGAGTGCCACTTAAATTTATGTTCAATTAAGAGATGAAAAATGTCAGTATCTCGCTTTTCCGCCTTTTCTTTTTATCCACATTAAAAAAGGAAAACATTTTTACTTTGAACTGAAAAGAATAGATGTGATAAGGATTAGCCACAAGGAAGGCTATAATGCTCCTTTCATAAAAACTTATGCTCTTTTCATAGATACTTTTTTACAAACTGTATTCTTTTGTTTTCTTTAGCAAAAACTCTCCTGATGATCCCTTTTGATGATAACAAGGGTGAAACATGTGTAGAGTCTACATATTTGAGAGTCTACATATTTGTGAGGTTATATACCCTTTGTACAATTCACAAAGACAGTCTTGGAAAACCTTGAAAAGTGTGGAAACTATTAATTTGGCGCTCACAATTGCATATTGAAGACTCATTTCGGGCTGTCGCAAGTGGATATGTATAATTTTACTAAAATACTTTAAATTCTATCTTTGGCAATCAAGATAAAGATACAACACCACAGCTGACAACCAACCAATAAGAATATAAGCTAACAAATTAGAATTCGCCCAGAGAACAAAGTCCTGTTAAAGATTGCCACTATTGCGTCTCCATGGCAGATCAACCCACCCTGTCCTTCAGTGACTTTTTCCCCGAACTAATTCCCTCAAGCAGCACTCTATTTTCCCAGTAATTAGAGACTTAATTTCAGAGAGTGCTGCTTCAACATTGCATTAATAGAGCGATTTTTCTCCAGGGCCATCATCGCACAGACTTTTGGGGCTTGGGACTTGAACAGTTTGACAACAAAAGTCCCTGTTGGAATCGAGATTTATTAGGATTCTCTTGCTATTCACCCTCCTTGTGCCAGAGGCCAGGAGAGCCTTTTTCTTTTTCCTCTGTTTTCTGATAATGCTCCCTTTACTGTTTGTTGAGATTGAATCATATCTCTTTGATAATGAGACTGGGCGCAAAGGCCCTGCAAAAGTGTTCACAGCCCTTTCTCGTTTTCCTGGACTCTGTACTCCTCATTATTTGGTGGCCTCTTCCGATGGCACGTCCTCTCTCGCAACCTCCACATGATCAATTCTGATGTTTGGACCCTCCTTAAGTGGGTACATTTAGATGCTATTCGGTGTGGTGTTCCCAACCCTAACATTTTTTTACAGGGAGAAGGGAGAAAGTAATTTGCCCCCCCGCCCCCTCTTGTCCAGGCTCTGGGCATGCTGTGAATGGAGCTCTAGTGGATTGTCAGCCTGGCCACGCCTGCGGGGTTGTGCCAGGCTTTTAGCCCGTTGTGGTATGGGGTCAGGTGATACTGCTGAGGCGGTCATGGTCATCAGCAGTAGATACAAAATTAGAGCCCCCATTTCTCGTAAAAAAACAAGTTTATTCTCCTTTATCGCCCACCCCTTATCGGGGACTTTTAGTAATAACATTATATCCATCTATATCAAACAACCCCTTTGTTTTCAGCGATCAGGGTGGTCACCTCACTAACAGGCTTAAACATTCTTGACACTTTCCTCTGTCTATTCTCACTTTTCTGCCTTCCTCTTAGCCATTTTAAGTTTAAATCTGCATGACCCACCCCACTCCTAGAGTTTACAATCCGGAAAGGAAAGCTTTATGCAATTTAGCGCCGTGAACCAAAAACATAAGCACTGTTTCTACTCATTCACGCTTAATCTGGCCAACTGTGGCCTACTGTTACCACCAAAGGCAGGGGGGAGGGCCTGGGAAAATTATACACCTATGGGGAGATCAACAGTCACTTACTGGAAAGACCCACTGGCGGTTACAAACATAGTCCAAGGTAGGCCGGTAAATTAGCCTATTGGGGGCCCGGAAGATACAAATGTGCATAAGAGCAATTAAGATACTGTTGGAATACTATTTAAATACAAAGAAGTACAATTTATTTTTAAAAAAAGTATTAGAAATATGACAATATAACTACTAACAAATTACCCCTCCCTATCTTTTCTATGCCACAAAGTCTGCCGATAGTGTGACTAAATTAATCAGCAATTATCAAAGCAGGAGGTTAAATTATCCTGTGGGCTGGCCCTTCTGTGACTCCTTGTAAGGGGGTGCACACTCCTTGTGATCACAAGGGCCCCATGGGTTTAATGCACAAGTTAGCCCCTATCTTGGCCCCTACTCAGTGTGCAGTGATCACAGGCTGAAAATATTCTGTGTTGCCTGAGGCAAGGCACCACAGAATCATGCCCGGCCAATATCTGTTTCAGAAGAATGCGGACCACAATAAAAATAGAAATACCAGTCTTACTCAGTATTGCAGGGGGTCTCTACTCCACTCAGTCTCCACTTTTTAGACTCCTAATTGGCACCTTTTCTATAGTGTCTTATGCTCATGCAAACTTCACTTTATGAAGACTGGATTAGTATAAATGCAGCTTTTCAACTTTACCGTTATGGAAGTTACGGGGCTGCCAGAGGCCCCCTCAGGACACCGACACCCTGCAGGATGCAGACACCTGCACCCTTTTCCCCCGCGGGCTTCACCCTTGTGGGGGGTGTGGCAGATTTTATGTACTTGTGTGCGGGGAAAATGACAAGCTGCACACAGATCCTAGAATGGCTCTCTCCTTCTCCAGCTGTGGGAAGCAGGCACCCCCCACCCTTTCTCCCCCACAGGCTTCAAATTACAGTGCATCTACTCTGGCCACAGCATGGTCTTCTGCCACCTGAAGTGACCTTTGGCCATGTCCCAACCCCACCAAGCCATCAGAAGTAGCACTGTAGGTATGTGGGCACGACTGTGGTCTTGTGCAGTGGCCACTTTGTGCTCTGTGCCTTGCTATACCACCAGGAACCAGTACAACAGGGATGCAGAGATCAACAGAGCACATAACTCAGAAGTGAAAGTTCAACACTTGTATTAATGTTCTCAGGCTGGAAATAAACTGATGAAAGAGATGAGAATATTTCCAGAACAAAACAAGATGTTCTCCTGTGAGATCAAACTAAGTTAAATGGTGGCAGGACTCGCAAGCTTAGTTTATGGGAGTCTTAAATATTGCAATATTACTCGTCTCAGTATTGTGTAATGTAAGATGCAGCCTCTGAGTAATGGCAATTTGTATTGCTTAAAAACAGTCTCTCTGTATAGCGTCCTGCTGGCTTCTTGGAATTCTCTTACCAGCAGGTCTCCCCCCACCCTACCAAAAAACCTTTCCCTCTGCATCCCCCACCTGAAGAGTCCCATGTCGAAAATGGGAATAATGACTGATGCTCAGCAGGGGCTCTGGACGGAGCTGGTCAGCCCACAGGACAGTCATGGGACACTTGGGCTAGCTGGTTTGCACTAGCCCAAAGGTTGAAGTGATTGGGGGTCTGTGAAAAATCAGACAGTGTTTCACAACCTAGTCCCCGGAGATCCCATAGTCAGGTGGTCAGGGAAAGGCCATTGCTTTTGGATCCCGACCCTGTGGGTGAACAAGCGAGGGAGGATCACCTGGGTAGGCATTCCTCGGGAAGTGGAGGAGAAGCACCCAGTGGTGAGACATGGTATCCTGCTTTTCCCACAACTAATGTAACCCCTATCCCAGCTTACTTTATGGAAAACTACAACTACCATAATTTCTCCCCACTTTATCTTAACAGTACTGCGCCGAGGAAGATAAGGAATGCGGTCAGAAAGATTACTTCCCCTGACTTGCATTGGCCCTTTCCCTGTAATAAGGCCAGGCATGTAATTCTAACAATGTTCACCTGACACTTATTAACACTCCCTGTGAAGATAAAAGGTGGCGCACACAAACACACTTTGAGCGAGGTTGCGCACAAGAAGGAACAGCTCTTCTAAGGCTGATGCAAACCAGGCTGTGGAAGTTGCAAGGCCAACGGGCTGATCGGCAGTTGAGAGGATCAAGAGAAAGCCAGGTAAGATTTCCATGCTTTTGGGAAGCAGTGAGCATTCTAAGAGCAAAGCTGAGTGAGCCGAGGAAAGAAACCTTCAAGTTGCCTGAAAACATCCCTCATGAACGGCAGAGTTGGGGAAGAGCAGAGGAGGCGTTGGTACTGGCCTTGAGCTGCAGGAAAAAGATTAAAGAAATACAATCCACACGACTGGTGAGTTATCGAAGGGAACAAAAGTCCAGTTGATGTTAAAAGGAAAGTGACTGTAATTTGAAAGTTGAAGGTTCACATGTGCCGATAAAATGCGAATGAAGAGAATAATTGTTGAAAGGAAAGGATACAAATTAACAGAATGCTCCTGCGAGGTGAAGTCACACATTCGAAAGTCTCTGTGAAATGTTCTGAGTTTTGAAAGATATTACAGCAGAGATCAAAGGAAAGCAAGTAACCATGATAAAGAAAGTTGAATAAGAGGAAAGTGAAATATATGATCTGTGAATATGCCAAGAGGGCAAAATATAAGAACTTTGGAAAAGGCCAAGAGGGCAAATTAAAGAGAATAAGAACTAGAAGTACCAAGAGGCATGGGGGAAAAGAAATACCAAGAGGCATTGATTGGTGTTACACATGAACTTTTGAAAGGGCCAAGAGGGCAGACGAAAGAGTGAGAACAAGTACCAAGAAATACTGGTGCCACGAGCAGAGTATTGATTGTAAATTGAAGAATTGTTGAAAGAGAGGTCAAAGTGGTCATGCAGAGGTCTATGCAAATTCCTTGCTGTTTCGAAAGTCTTCGACCGTGAAAAGGACAACTTAGATAAAATGTGGGCAAGGGGACCCCCACGAAAGAGACGGGCTAGAGCTGGGCAGTGGGAAGCCTGTGCAGAACTGTGAGAAACTGAAAGTTAATGCAAACTGAATATTGATGGCAAGGCGGGCGAAGCCTAAAGGAAGTGATTGAAGTACCAAACGACGGAAGCATAAGATTGAACTATTGAATACAAGACTGATAGAATTGTACCATCCACTTATCCTTTGTTTTTTTAAGAGACTCTCTTGACCTTGTGGGGTTGAATCGGGGGAAGGGAGTTGGTGCTGAAGCCCTTCGACATTTCATTTTGAGACACTATTTTCCTTTTGGATTCCCTTAACACATTTGAAGTTTTGAGATTTCAGGCACTACCTCAATTGCCATCAGGCATAGTAATCGTAGCCGCCTGTCTTTCCCAGCCACCTTCCCCTCTTCTCGCAACCACCTTCCCCTCTTCCCCTCTCCGCCTGTCTTTGCAGCCACCTTCACTTCTCTCCCCCCTTTTTGTCATTAGCGCTTACTCCTATCATTTGTCCCATGACCTCTGATAGCAGCTTGTCTGCCCCCCCTTCCCTCTTTCTTTTCCTCCCACTCCCCCAGCACTATTCTGAGTCATCGCCTGATCTATTACGATAGTCGCTTGTTTGTTTCTCTCCTCCTCCCTCTCTCCACACTGCCCCTCCCCGCAGTCCCCCTCCCCCTCCTCTTGTATTCATGCACTACATTAATTGTCGTCCGGCGTAGTAATGTTACTGCTGGTTTGTCTCATTCCTCCCTCCCCCTCTTCTCCTTAATTGTTCCTTGCACTTGCACTATCTGAAATGTCGCCAGGCTGATTATGATAGTTATTTTTCATATTCTAAATTGTTTCAAGAACTTCAAAGAATTTAATTGTTTTCTCTGATGTTCCCTCCCTCCTTGAAGCGCTTTGAAACACATTGTGTTATAGGCGCTATACAAATAAATAATCCATTCAATTCAAGGAGGGCAAGGTTAGGTTTTCTTAGTATAGGACTTTTTATTTTGACCAGACTGACTTGGATGTATTTGTTATTTGTTTAATGGTCAGTATTTTAGAGTTGGGGCTAGTTAAGCATTCTACCAACCCAACTTAAACTTTAAATACAGGTCTTCGAAGCGTGTATCCATTGTGTCTGTGTCTACTGCTTAATACCATACCTTCCTCACATGGTTCGATTGAGGAAGTGCCCTTTTTTCTCCGTGTGGTATGCTTGCAAAAGAGTTAGAGCCCCCATATTTATTGCGAGTTGACAACTCGCAATAAATATAGCACTATCAAATCTCATTGTATCCATTGTATACTCATGCACCCCTAAAATCCAGCCGGGCTAAGACCACACCATCCGCCCCATGGTACACCCTTGAGCTAGCCTCCAACAAACATTCAATCAGAGCCCTAGAGAAATTGTGACACAAACCATAACACAGGAGACTTCACCAACCTCAAATCTCTGCACGCAAATCATAGGATTCTGATTACTGAGGCCACCGTTGCTTACTACTCCACCACCATTGCGGCAGCCTGTAACGGGAGCAAAACCCTATTTGAAGTAGTAAAGCATTGTACCAAACCCTCACCCAATCCGGAGGTACCAGCAACTCAGGAAGAATGCGACAATCGACACATTTTTTATTGAATAAATACACAATTCGAGAGACCATCATATCAACCTTTCACAGCATTAGCATCCCCTGCACACACACTGCCCCTCTGGACCGAATTATCTCCTCTGTCCTCGGGATCTCCTAAAAATGATTACCTTCCTCAAACCTATTTCTTAATTCCGGCCTCCATCATTAAACAATTGACAGGCCCAGCACACCATGCTTTCCACAGCATCATCAATGCCTCCCTCGCAGAAGGATCATTCCCGGACACCCTCAAGACTGGTCTCATGCAACCTCTTTTGGAAAATCCCAACCATAGATCCAGACGACCTGGCCAAGTACAGACCCATTATGAACCTCCCGTTTATTGACAAAATCTTGGAAAAAGTTGTTGCTACATAACTACTTGCCAGAATCAAACAAGTCCACCTCCTAAATGAATATCAGTCAGGGTTCCGCCCAAAGTGTAGCATCGTGGCAGCCACCATCCAGATGGTGGATGATGCTCTCCAAATCATGGTTGTGGGCGACTCATGCCTCCTCATCCTCCTTGGCCTCTAGGCTGCATTCGACACAGTGGTCACAATGTGGACACATTGCTGACAGGATGGGATTCTCTGGCACTGTCCTCAATTGGTTTACCTTCTACCTCTCAGGCAGACACCAGGCTGTCCAGATGAACTTGTTCCGATCTAACCGACTGCAGGTCTCCTGCGGAGTCCCTCAAGGTTCTATCCTCTTCCCCAATCCTTTCTAACCTTTACATGGAGCCTCTGGGCACTTAAAGGTCCCAATATAGGCATCCACCAATCCGCAGACGTTACTCAGTTATACATGAGAGTAAATGGTGTGCTGGATATCATTCGTCTCCACGATTACCTAGCCATCCTCCAGTCCTGGATGTCGACTGCCTACCTCAATCTAAACCCATCTAAGACTGATTTCATCCTCATTTGTCCACCCACTAAATAAACAATTTCCCCAACAATGGCTCAATTATATGCGCCTAGAAGGATTTGATCCACATCTGTGACTCAGCAAAATCCTTAGGCTTCACCATTGACAACAATCTGTCCTTCCAGAAACACATAGCCAAGAAGGCCCAAATAGCCTTGCTAGAAGCTCTACCCTTCATCCCGCTGCAGGACTTCGGACCGTACTCTAGGCCGTTGTGGTCTCGCACTTCGATGGGGGGGGGAATGCTCTCCTCACAGGGCTCCCAGCTGCTCACAGGGCTCCCCTAAAAGCAGTCCACCACGCTGCAGCATGTCCTATTACGGGAGCACGGAAATTTGACCGAATTACCCCAGCCTACGCAGACTACATTTGCTTCCACTCCAAGCCAGGATAGTGTTCAAGACTGTATGTATCAACTACAAAGCAGTCACGAGTAGCACACCAGTGTACCTGGTGGCTAAGCTCCACATATCTGGTGGCGCACGCTCCTTGCGCAGCAAATCAACCAACCGTCTTGAATCACAACTCGCCCACAAAGAGAGGACCCGCAAACAATCCTTCTCTTGTCATGCACCCACCCTCTGGAACTCGATCCCGGTGTCCGCTCGGAATGCCCACAGTTTCACTATTCTCTCAAAACATGGCTCTCTCAACACCACCTGACCAAGGACCAATTCCAAAGGACACACATATTGACGCACATATATTGCAGTATTGCGCTACTGTTAAAAGATGCCAGCCCAAATACTGAATGTATTTTTGGGTGGGGTAAACAGTAAATTTTTAGTTTGACATGTTCGGGGTAGGTTTTTAAGGGTGGTCAAAAAAAATGCATTCGGTATACAGGTTTTCGTTATGAAATACTCGATATATGTGTGTTTCACTATAACATTTTTGATATAAAGACATGGAACCGTTTTATACTATCTACTTTTGTGCAATTTTTACTGAAAGCCATGGTAGTGCAGAGAAGGGTCACCATTAACTCAAAATTGTTTTGCCCTTTTTTGTTTCGCCCTTTCTTGTTTGCTTGTCCCTTCTTGGTCCTTCTGCCATGCTGAGTGGGGGAGGTCCTGGTTTGGCTTTTGTCTTCGACAGGGATCCTTTGTGAAGCCCACCAATACTCCAGTGTGTATGTGAGGACAGGAAACAGGGGGAGGACTCTGTAACTCTGCTGTTCTTTGTCTTCTAGTGTGCCTGCCTGGAATCTGTTCCAACTCGGGGCTGGCTGTATTATAAGGACAGCCACCACCCAGAGTTTGAATGCTGCATGGCTGCTGATTGACTGGGTTCCTGCATAAAAGGCATGGATCCTGAGGTTGAAGACAAGCTGATCTCTCGAATAGAAGAATCTATGAGGAATAAGAGGAGAAGATATCCACATCGACGTCCAGATGACCGAGATGCCTTCTAAGTAATCTCTTCTGTCTGACCTCTGAGGAACCAGGAATGAGACCCAAACACAGTGCCTGATGGTTTTGGCCATAAACCTTTATAGACAAAAGAAAAGGTGTTTAGAAAATTCCTCTGCCCCTGCGCTACGAGGTGTTTCCCTACCTCAAACAAAACTCGGACTGTCGGATATCAGAATGTCTGAAGTAAAACGGCCTGTGTATAAGGTTCTGGCCCTCACATTCTAACAAAATTAACTCAAAGGTGAAAAGGCTAATGTCTTTGCCCTTGAGTGATATAAATGTTCAACAAGGGAAAATGTATACAAGTTCCAGAAGGATAGAGTTCCTTGTTTCAGAGGGTGGTTCCCTTCCCCTGGATTTCTCTTCACTCTGTTGTATGTTCAAAGATACAAGTTCCTTGAATTTCTCTTGGTCAACATCACAACTGGTACACAAAACATCTTGGCCCTTTGTCTTCATCTTGTTGGGATACCTGGTGTACTCTCCTGCCAGGTTTTCATTCCTTTTCTCTTGATCCACATCATAACTCGTAAAAAAAATAACTTGGCTTTAAGACTGTATCACTGTAGGAAACCTGGGGTACTTCCTTGCTAGGTTGTGTGGGGTACATTTACCAGCCCCAACAGAAATTCCCTTCATCAGAAAAATGCATTTCAACATTCACCCAAAAACGGTTGTGCTTTTGGCTGCTTAGCACATGTGTGGCGAGATTTGAACACAGCCACCCCAAGAATGGCTGCATTTTGTTTTCCTTCACATGAGTCCAGGGAAAATAAGTTCAGAATGGCTCTGCATTGCTGTTTTGTCATTTAAAGACTCAAGGCTGCACAAGAAAATGACCTGCGTTCAAGACTTGGCTCTTGATTTTCATTTTCAACCATTACAAAGTCGTGCCTTCATGGAAACCCACACTGGCATGCTTTATTTCTGCTGAGCATCAAGAAATGAGGCAAATACATTTCCAGAACAGCTGATGCACTGGGAAATCACTTGAAAGGCAAATAATTCGGGTTTCCACTGACACGGCTTGTATTTTCTTTTGCTATCGACCATTGTGCACAAACCACAGTAAATGAAAGAAATGATGCAGTGTTTCTTTTTCCCATGTCAGTTTCAAAGAGATACTTGGAAATATATCTCTGTGTTCAGAAACTGACCGTATCTGTAAAAGCCTTCCAGAAGATTGAGTGAAGTGAAACTGGGTGCAGCAAAAACCGCATTTGTAAAGTGACATACAAGAAAGATTAACCCATGTGTAAAACTGTGCTTTTTCCAAGCAGGTGAATGCTGTTTCAAAATGAGACAGTTGCAGCCGGTGCTCACACAGAAATGGGATTAAATATGTGGGGATGGGGGTCTTGCTCTAAAATGTACATTATATTTATGCCCAAAAAGACTTGGTTTCTGTTGAAAGAAAAAGAAAACTTGTGAAACCAGCAGAACAGGTTTGGCAGCCACTTAATTCGAATGTGACCTGCCTCCCATGGGAACAGAATTGCCTCCACCAGTGAACCAGCCCCCCATGGGTACATGAAAGGCCCAAAGTGTGGGAGTTCGCAGCCACGTCAGACTGGCCAGCAGCCCTGCCAGAATGAACAAAGGAGGCCAGTTGAGCTGGGCAGAACAGTGAGGTGCGATTTCCTCAAGCATCCCTCTGAAGGGGGAACTGGCAACAACTTCAAAAGACATCATAAAAGTTATTTGTTGCCAGCCAAGCTTGGCAGAGACAGTTGCTGTGGGGATTTGTAGTACCGCCCACATCAAGGGTAAATCTACCTCATTGACAATAAAGGACATCATACTTTAAGACATTTTTCCCCGCCATCTGAATAAGCAGCAATGTGATATGACAGTTTTGTGATTTTTGGACAAGCACAATGATGCCATGTGCATCGTTCTGGCACGTGGTGAACTGGAATGCCAGAAAAAATTCATTTCTGGTGAAGCATAAGTGGCACAGACATTAAACATGGGGGGAAAATATGCCAAATATTAGTATGCATATGTGTAGCCATTTGCAGAATTGTAAATATTATATTTTTCCTAAAAATGATGAAATTGTGTCCAAAAGCGATGCTACCTCCCACAGAGTTGGCGATCGGACGTTTCAATTCCTTGTGAAATGTGCTATCTGCCTATCTGATTTTTATGATGGTGACTAGTGTAAATATGAAGTTATTGTTCCATAGCTCATTTTTGTAAAAAATAGGCTTGTGAGACAAAGGGAGTTATACATTGCACCACATAAAATGTGGTCACTTCCCCTGAACCAATCAGCCCGGAGGGAGGAGGGGACACCCATAGCCTTGCCTATCCCATTCTAGGGGTAAGTCGAGAGCACTTCCGCCCAGATTGTAAAATTCTCTGATGTCGCTTTGCCTATATACGGGGGAGACAGGGAAACACTAGGGACAAGCAACTGAAAACCAGACCCCAAGATCCAGGAAAGCAAGAGATGCATCCACTATCCAGATCCAGGCAGAACCACCTACTCAGATCCAGGCATACCTAATAGTCCAGGGAGAAAGGAGGAAAGACAGCTGATCCTCCCCCCCCCTTAGGAGAATCCAGTGACCAGACCTTTTGCCCAGCTGACCCATCCCGCTGTCCAGTGACCAGACCTTGCCCAGCTGTTCTCATCCATGAGAGCCCAGCTGACCCAGTAACTAGATCTCTTGACTCCGCTGCCCGTGACCAGATCCTTGGCCCCGCTGTCCAAATTACCGAACTCAAGCTTGCCTTGTAAGTATCCTATCACCCAGTACCCAAAAACTGCATATCCTGCTCTTTTACCTTACATCATGTTCAAATCCTATTAAAATCCCATAAAAACCCTAGTCATTTCCTAAATTGCCAGTATGCTCTGTTTACCCTTTCCTTAGGAGAATCTGTTAGTCTATGTATGTTAGCATATTTATTTTCTAATTTTCTCCAGTGCTCTGTGTAAGTCCCTAGTATCATTTGAATTAAATTAACTCCCCTATAAAGAGATTCACGGTGAGCTGGTTGCACTTCGAACCCAACCGCCTTCATGACAAGTGCCTTTCTTTAACAATTATAGTCATTAAAATATAGTCTCAGTAGAATTAATCATTGAGCTAACAAAACAGATTTTGCCAGTGTATTTTGCTTTTCTTTAAAAATACCATTAAAAAAACATACTATCGTCCTATAAAGAGTCATCCCTTGCCCTCAGAATCCTCTGTTCTGTGCCTTTGTTTCCCATCCCAAAAAAATGATTTTGATTGCTAAACCCATTTCCTTAGCTGTTTGCTAGTTTAAAGCCTGTGTAAAATAAGAAATTGCAATCCTGCCGCATGTGATTTCTGTTGCAGTTTTCCTCCCAAAATCGAGTTTCTCACCTGTGTTCACGTTGATTTAGTGCCCTGCTCAGTAGCCTGAAAGCTTCCTTGTCTCTTTAGTGCACCCACACACATTTCTGTCCTAGTGATCCTACCGCAAGTGTAAACTGATCTATAAGTAACCAGTAAACTCGGAGTATGCCATTTTGCTCATTTTTAGGGTTTTCATTTTTTTCGTTTCTGACCTCCCATTCTGGGGTGGTGGGTTGAATTTTTAATCGTATTTTTCCCTCTTCTTTCTGACTCCTTGCCACTGCTTTCCATCCACACAGAATTTTGTCAGCATGTGTCTGGGGGAAGTGTTGCAGGGGGAGTGCATAACCTATGTGTCATCTGTGATTGTGAAGAAACGTGATTTTGTTTCCATTTCTATTAAAGGTGTAGGTATCTTCTGTTGAAAGTTGAATTAAATGTATTATAAAACTTTGCAATTGTATTGCCACACCGTGGTGGCTGCTGCCCTAAATTTTGTTTTGCTTTGATTTTCAATTGAATTCTAAAAATAAAGAAATATTTCATTGTTACCCACCAGCCTGGTTCATGGTCCATTGCGACACAGGGATTTTGTTAAGGTGGGTGTGAGACTGGTTGGGTGCCTTCTCAAGAAAGAACCCTGGGTTCAAATGAAAATAAAAAGCTGTTTTTTATTGTGCGCCACCATCAGTGTCAGTGAAAGAAGTTCCTGGCTGGAGTGTGCGGTGCCATAAAATCAGTTTTCACTCCTCTTTTCTTGATCAACAATACAACTAGTACACAAAACAACTTGGCTGTGAGTTTGTATCTTGGTAGGATACCTGGTGTACTCCTTCGCCAGGTTTTCACTCCACTTCTCTTTGGTTTCACACAGCCGTTTTACAAGTCCTGATATATCCTCCTGAGGACCCCTTTGGGTGATGTATTTCATACACACTGTTCAGCTTGTCCTTGCTGGGGGTGCTTCCCAACCAGGGCTTTCATACACTGGCAAACTTTAAAGTCTTACTTTTGTTACATTTTCCCTTTTAAAGAAATGTTCACTTTCTCTTTCATGTACTTCATTTGCTTCATTAACAGTTATTTGGGTTTGGCATGACTACCAATACGCCCCGGTGTCCCAGCTTCCCTTGCGTGGACTAACCAGCTCTTGCTGGTGTACTGTTTTGTCCCGCGGCAAGCCGGTGGCAGTCGTTGAGCATTTCATTCTGTCTTGCCACCTCCGTTCCTTGGCTTCTCCGCCTCTCGCGGTTCATGCTGGGCTCTTCTGCTTAATTTCGGGCTTCGTTAAGGCTAACGCTGCCTCAACACCTGCAAATGCCAAACTGCCCTCCGTCGGTTTCTGGCATTCCTGCTGCGTGTTCTCTCTCATGGTCAGCTTTCCTTTTTCTCGAGCCAGATGGCTCCACTGAACTATCTGCAGCCCCCCACAGTCTCTCGGTCCGTACCGAGAGAAGCAGCTTTCTCGAGCCAGCAGCGCTCCTCAGGCAACTGCTTCTGCTGTTTATATTTCCCAGCCACAGGTATGTGCTAGACTAGAGCGCAGCTTGTGCTCTTTACCTGCTTTGCTCTGCATTACTTGGCTCATCTTCCTTGTTCCAGTATTCTTGGAGTTATGGAAGTCCATTCTTGATGATTTGCATGTAAAGTCTGTAAGTGATCTTTAAGGGCAAATCCGTTCTGGATGACTTGTAGGTAGAGTGTGAGAAGGTGTTTTCTTAAAAGGCTAGTTAGATTTTGATAGCTTGCATACAGATCTTGTACGTTCTTCAGTACCGTTCCTAGGTAAATGAGTGGAGGTAAAACAAAATGCATTAAGGCATTGGGCATAGATGGTGTATCAAGAGGGGGAATACTGTGTCTTGTCCGATGGTGTCCTGATAATCCCCTCAAGGTTGTTCCCCCTAAACTCCCCATGTTATCCTCCCTCATGTAGCCGCCCCCAGGGTCCGGATCAAGTAGCAGCTGCTGTGCCCTGGTCACACGGGGAGAGGTCACTGCCAGGAAAGAAGTGATGACACAATCAGATTCATCACAGACCCCTTCTTCCAACCGTCAGGGGAACTCTGAAGAGGACTCTCTCCTCTAGACTGGTGGGACCAATCAGTCTTGAGACGATCAGCATTTCGAGCCATCCCACAACGAGCTGTGGCCTTCATAGGCTGCAAACCGCCAATACCCTGGGACCTGTGGCCAATGTACAGTGAATAGTCTTCTGAAGATTGAATCATCCAGAAACTTTGGTGGGTTCCTTCCAGACCTCCAGAGGCAAGATTCCTCTCCTTGAAGTCCCCTCATCAGAGTGCTGGACCGAGAAAGCAAGAAGAATCGACCAGGCGGTAATTGTTCTAGTCACTGCTGCTTCCCAAAAAGTGCCAAAATCACAGAGCTACAAAGAATCCTTTCTGAAGCCTCTTCACATGACTGCTGCTGCGAGATCCACTCCAGTGTCACTACTTTCTTCTGCCTGACCAAGAATCCAGTGACCGAGTCTGCTGCTGCTGTATCGTGAGGGCATTGTCCTGCATCCGCTTCTTCACTCATAAGGTAAAGTGAGACTCCTGGTAAAACGTACCTAAAGTTGTTTAGCTGCTCCTGTGTTTCTGGAGTGTTGATCTGTGTTTGGGAGTTTTCCCTTACACGTCCGCCTAGGCCTAACACCTGTGAGCCTGTAGAGAGACTTCTCTGAATTTCCTGACCCTTTTCCCAACAAAGATTGCTACTTACTTGCTACAGAAGACTTCCTCTAAAAAAATGTGAACTTTCTACAGCTGTGCCTTACCTGTTTTGACCTCCCAAGTGACTCTGAGAAGACGCTCAGAACTAGATGGGGATGGAATTATGAAAGTGTCAGGTCTCTGTGAAAGTGTTGCAAAGTATTTACTTACCTTGTATTGCGGTTGTTTCATTTATTGTACCTGAATCAGATATTCTGAAAGTTTTACTTACCTTCTGAATTGCATACTGCCATTCTAAAAGTATTACAAAGTGGTTTACTTGCTGTGAATAATGCATTGGTTTTCCTAAGTTACTTATTGTGTTATAGTACTTACCTTTCTGAAGAATTACTTTAGTGTATATATAAAATAAGCCATTATTTTTATATAACTTTAGTGTGCGTTTCATTGGCCCACCTTCAGCCCTTTCTCCCTCCTAAGATGAGCCTAGCTGCTCAGCCATGGCTACCAACAAGCTTTGTGTGGTTCAGGCCTATACTAAGAGTTGGAGCCCTGTGCCCCAAGTGCGAGTCTTCACAAGTCCTATAATTGATGGACTTTTGTAAAACTCCCTAACCGTTTTGAAAAATCCTTCACCCTAACTGAGGATTGCAGATTCCAGGATTCTTCCAGTCAGTTGTGCAAGTGCATGATGCAATCCCTGTGGAAGAAATGCGAATTCCAACTATGCAGACCTCTTCAGGACACTTCACAGGATGAAGGAAGGCGAGTTCCAGCAACAGTTACCGTTTGCAGCCGACGACAGGCGTAATTCAAGTCGTGGTTACAGAACTGCTCCAGGACAGGTTCCCATTAATGTAGGAAGCTGCAATTGCGAGAGAAGGTGACTTGTGGAACAAGCAGGTGACCACCAAAGGACTTGAACATGGTACGTGACACTACTGGTGAGGTAGCCCACGCGAGAGCTAGCCAGTCCACCAGGCAGCCCAGGGGCACTTCTGTAGGCTCTGAGGGGCTGGATCCTCAAAGAGGTCGATACTAGTTGGTCCTAATTAGTCCAAAGCCTGACGCACCGCTGGGCTTTACCTGGGCCGGTCACTGGTGAGGTTGCTGGTCCACTGCAGAAGTCGTTCTCTGGTCCTCAAAAGGCTGCTCTTCTTGGAAGGATTCTTTTTGTATTTACATATTTATTGAATTTTTAAAAATAACACTTAATATAACAACTGAAATTGAACATATATACAAATTAAATAATGCTCCCTTCTTCACAGTCACGTTATACAACATTGGCAACATGTCAACTTGTTTCAGACACCAATAGTGAATTTACAGTAATGAATCACAGCTCTAAAAACCTTTCCCAAATTTGTTCATACAAGTTTCTTTTCTTATCTCTGTAAAGAAGCAGTCTCTCCATTCTCGACAATTGTTGCAAGTCTAACAACCAATCTGACACTGCTGGAGTTTGCTCACATTTCCATTTTCGTAGAATAATCTTTTTTGCAGAACATGAAATCCTGAAAAACCAGCAACGTTGCGGAAAGACAGATCCTCTACCAGATCCTCTTCCCCAAGGATAATACTCATGTAATCATAATCTATATCCAGCAGAAGTACCGTGTTCATTGTTTCCGTAACCTCTTTCCAAATGTTTCTTAAGCTGTTGCATTCCCCTATCATGTGCTAAAATGTACCCACATCATGTTTACATCTCCATCAGGCCTCCGATAGCAACAATCCTCTTGCCTGTAGTTTGTGCGGAGTCCAGGACACACTGTTGAGGATTTTGGTTTGTCTGGCTCTTTCCCCTAGATTTAATGATGTCAATGCCACATTCTTGCATAAACTGATCCACCTGCTTTCACTCATATCAGATCCTATCACTTCTGACCAAATATCTAGTAGCTCTTTGTTAGTAACCTTATATTGTGCTAAATCTTTATATATCTTTGAAGCAACGTGACCATCCAAATTATACTCGCGTAACCATTCAGGCCAGTCTTTGCCTTTCTCTGGAATCCTATCCTTCACCGCTCTCTTCAGTTCCCTGTATTCCCCAAAAGTGCAGTCTTTAAGATCCTTTTCCATGGCAAATTTTTTTTAAATGATCCATTTTCCATTGAAAGAGGTCTCCCAACCATTGAATTCCACTCAAGAGGCAATTTGGCCATAGTAACGTTTTCCCTCCTACTTTAATGTCTGGATTTAGCCACAGCAATGAATTAATGGAACTGGAGATGGCGTTCTTGGTTTTTTTTCATTAGCCCCTTCCAACATTCCCTCCGAAATGTTGTTGGTGCATAGGATCTGCAACCGGCTGCATCTTCTGATGTCAATATAGCCCTGGGTGCCAAAGGAGTGCACTTATGTCTCAGCTTTCATCCAGACATCCAGTGATTTTTCTAGGAACGGTAAGAGATGTCGTGCACCAGACGCTAGATGATAATTCTCAAAATCTGGCACTCCCAGACCACCATTTTCTGATGATAATTGAAGCTTCCAGAGTTTTAAGCGAGGTTGCTTTCCATCCCGCAGAAATGATTGTATCATGCTTTCTATCCTCTTTATTGCTTTCTTTTTAACCACCTGAGGGATCATGCTTAGTATGTAATTAATGCGTGGAGTTCACGTCATCCTTATAGCAGTCACTCTCCCCCAAAGGCTTAGTTTTAATTTGTTCCATCTTTGTAAGTCTTTTTCCAGGTTTTCAGTAACGTACGATAAATTCACATCCATCATTTGATCTACTTCCTTCGTGAGCCAAATACCCAGGTAGCGCATTTTTTCATGACACCATTTGAAACTATAGGCACTCAGCTGTTGACTTTTGCACGCTTTTGAGGCCGGCATAGCTTTTGATTTCGACAAGTTTATTTTATAACCTGAGTACTCATGAGAAATCAATTATATTAATTAGTGCCAGGACTGATGTATCTCTTTTGTAGTACCACAAGCATATCAGCGTAAAGCCATATTTATTGACTGGCTTCTCTGAATTGTATTCCTTATATTGGAGTTTCATCTCTTAACTTTGCTGCTAGAGGTTCCATTGCAAAGACGAATAGCAAAGGCAAAAGGGGGCATCCTTGTCTCGTACCCCTTTTCAATTCAAATCCTTTTGATGAAAGACCATTTGTATTCACACTAGCCGTCGGTCTAGAATAGAGAAGCTGTATCCAACTAATCATGTTTTCTCCCAGCCCAAAATGCAGCCAGGCAGAATTTCCATTCTATTCGAACAAACGCCTTTTCTGTGTCCAGTGATAAAATCACCACTTCCTTTGTCAGTTTCTTTTTATTTTCTTGTAAGGTTGGCAATAACCTCTGCATGTTCTCTGAAGCATGCCTCCCTTTAACAAAGCCTGCTTGATTCTGATCATTAATCTTCAGCATTAGGTGCTCCAATCTCAATGCCAAGGCTTTTGCAAGTATCTTATTGTCAGTGTTAATCAAGCTTATAGGTCTGTAGTTTCTCAAGTTCACTGAGGGCTTCCCTTGCTTCAAGAATTGAGAACTAGTAGCATGTGTAGATGGAAACACACCTTTACTTAGAGAAGAACGAAGCACGCCCAGCATGAGGGTAAAGACTTGATCTGGAAAAATGTTGTACAGCTCTACTGTTAGCTCATCTGGCCCCAGACTTTTTCCTTAGTTTGAAAGACTTGCTGCTTGTTTAAGCTCTTCTATGTTCAAGTCCTTCTCTAGACTCAATCTGTCCTCCGTGTTTAGACTCTTTGTTACACCCTTTTATGAACTGTTTAATTTGATCTGGACTCATATGCACATCTGAAGAATACATATTGGCATAGTACTCCTTTAACTCAACATTGATCTCCGCTGGCACATACATTAAATTACCTGCTCTGCCTTCAATAGCGCTTATTGTTTTTTCACTGTCCATTACACGTAGACGATGAGCCAGTAGGCGATCACGTTTCACCTCCTTCATAAGTTAAATCTTGTTTTAAATAGGAGTTTTTCTGCTTTCCCAGTAAGTATTTCTTCTAGATCCTTTTTTTTTCCTCATGAGACCATTGTAAGAGTAATCTATCATATTTTGCTTTTTGAGTTTAACAATCTCTTCACCCAGTTTCTTTATATCAATTTTTTCTTCTTGCTTGAGAGCCTCCCACACAAATTCCACCTGCACATCACCAGTCCAGTTTTCTTCCACAAATAACCTAGCTTCGAGTGGATTGTGTCCTCCAACGTATTCCTCATATTTGATGTATTCCATCCAGCTTCAACTGCTTTGGAAAAAAAATTCGGCAGAGGGCGCCGTGCGTCGATGCCGAGTCGATGGTCCCTCGAAGGCCTCTGTCGAGGGTGACGTCATCGGGTGTATAAGTAGCACGCGCGGCGCCCGTTGGCCTCAGTTCCGTTTTTCCGCAGTGTACGTTGCTTCGGAGATTCGGCGCGCCTCGAGTTCTGTGAAGAAGAATAAATAATGAAATGTCTTCGTCATCGACCACAACCCCGAAATCGGGTTTCAAAAAATGTAAATCGTGCGGCTCAAAAATGTCGATTACCGATCCGCACCGAGAGTGCTTATGGTGCCTTGGAGAAGGCCACGACATGGAGGCCTGTATGAAGTGTCAGGCGATGACTGGGAAAGCCCTGTGAGAGAGGAGGGGAAAACTGCATGTAGGTCGTAAGTCCGACCGAAAAGCTTCTAGCGTCGAGTCAAAGTCCCGCAAGGAGAAATCTCCTCGACGCGAAAGGCATCGGTCCATGTCCCGAAGCGATTCCCATCGCTCGTCTTCGACGAAAAAATCGAACAAACGACGCCACAGGTCTCCCTCCACTTCGTCTTCGGACGAATCCCCAAAAAGGATGAAATGTCCCACAAAACATTCATCATCCGAAGAATGGGAAGCATTTAGAGTAAAAATGATGGAGGTGTTCGAGAAAGCGAAGCCTCGGTCCGTGCCTTCCTCGGAAGCCGGCCGGGAGCGTTATCGCTCCGACACTCACGCGCCCTCGAGCCCGGGTGATCGAAGGAGGAAGGATAGAGAAACTTCTAGGACGCCGAGCGAAAAAGATCGCTCAAGTCGAGTCGACCGCTCGAGGTCACCGACGCCGTCCGAGACCGAACATACCTCGAAGGGCAAGTCTTCGAAGAGTGCCTCGACGTTATCGACGCCTTTGTCGACGCCGAAGCCCTCGACGCCGAAACTTCCAGCTCGACAGGATCAGCTAGGAAGAGAGAAAGAAAAGGCTAAAACACCTATGTTGCATTCAGGACCCATTAGCACTCCTCCTCTACCTCTTCCAGAGAAGGTTTTCAAGCCTCTGCCTAGGAAGGAGTTTTTCAAATCCCTGACCTCAGTCTTTGAGGAACAAGAAAGATCTGATGAGGAAAATGTACCTTTTGGGCTTGAATTTGGTACTCCAAATGTTCCTGAATGCCTGATTTCAGAGGAAAGCAGGATGAAGGATTTGGTTGAATCATTGCACAATGCAAGTGGTATTGATACGTCCCCAGAAAATGAATTTGGTAGACCAGAGCCAGGTGAACATGCCAATCCATCATACCGTCAGTTAATGACTAAGGTAGTAGATTATTTGGGCTGGGCCAGGCCTACAGCCCAATTTGTCCAAGATGATCTTACAGACATACTGGACCATGGTCCTACTGAAGACCCAATTCTACCTTTCCATGTGGCCTTACAAAATAGGGTGGCCAAAAATTGGGAGACGCCGGATTCTATTCCTCCAGTGAATAAATCCCTTACTTCAAAATACTGCCCTGCCAGTAGCGACCCCGGCCATCTGTCTAAACATTCCACTCCTGAATGTTTGGTCATACAGGCAGCCACAGCTTCTAACAAACTTGCGTACCCGTCTATCCCTCCAGACAGGGACGATAAGCGTGTGGATGGCTGGGCGCGGAAGGTATTTTCAGCTGGGAGCATGGCATTAAAATCAGCCAACTCCACTTGTGCCTTGGCAAAGTTTTCGTACACTCTGTGGGAGTGCATTGCAATGGCGGCGGAGCACATACCAGAAGGGGAAGAAAGGGAAGGATTCCTAGCCATTGTTAGAGATGGAAAGGAAGCTATGCAGGAATCCCTTGAATCTGGTTTGGACACTGTTGATAGTGTGAGCAGGTCCATGGCCACTAGCACAGTAATGCATAGATTTGCATGGTTACGGAAATCGGGTTTTGCACCAGACGTACAGAACCATCTTCTGAACATGCCCTTTGACGGGTCTCACCTTTTTGGCAGCAAGGCTGACGAGAGCCTTGAGAGGTTGCAGACCTCAAAGGCAGCTGCCAAGTCGTTGGGAGCTGCTATCAGGCAACCTCAGCCCTTTCATGCGACAAATCAATCTTGGAGGCGACGATCCTATCGTTACTACTCCTCATATGGAAGAACGAGAGGAATGGCCAGTCAAAGGGGCCAAAGAAAGGCCACTCGCGGTTAGGGGTGTCACAGTATTTGTTTTATGACGGTACGATAACCTTCTTGCCAAATGACGGTATATCATGGTTATCGCGGTATAGCAGGTGGAGTTAACTAATCTTAACAAATATTTTCTAAAAGGTCATAAATTGACAGATGTATCATCACAAACAAAACCAGGCACCCAGAGCCAGAATTGGGCTTTTCAACATACTTTCCACTGAAGTGCCTTGCTTCCACCAAACACAAACACACGTGTGGAGAGGAGGGGGTGGGGTGGAGGCCTGCTGCAACTGGCAAAGCAAACTGAATAGCTTTTCCTAAGTGGTCATTTAGGCTTTTTGCTCCCCCACTGGCTACTGGTGAAGATGAACATGTTGCCATCTTGATAACCTGCATGCCGCAGATCAATGGAGGCTGATGGTAGTATACGCTTGTGCGCACACACACACACACACACACACACACACACACACACACACACACACACACTCACACTCTCTCTTTACGTTACAGCCTTTAGTTTACTTGCGGGCCAAAAGGTGTTCAGTAATCACTGACATGTTACCCTTTGGTATGGCAGCAGGGAATACCCACAGAGATGAGTGAATTTCGCAGTGTGACTTATTATATGTAAATTCAATGATAGAACCAGGGAAATCCCCCATTGCCATATGTTTAGAGAACATTATCCATTATAAATATATAAACCCCAAAGCCGCCACCCCAAAGTAAACCCTTTTCCTTCTTGGCACTGTATCTATTCTTCTCCAGCATTGGATCTTTCATGGATTCACATGCTTAGAATATTCCCCGTCGTCAGGCTGGGAATCCCCGGTACATTATATAGACCCTTTCCCGTAGGAAAACTTTTTCGACGCTATACGTCCTATCCACCTCGTTTTGTATCATGCGTGCCCGCGTCGTCAGGACGCCATGATATAAATACAGGACCCGCCCCCGCGCTCCCTCAGATTTCAACCGTCTTTCAAAGTAGTGGGATCCTCGCGGCTACTGCTAGTCGAATTTAGGTTGTATTTTCGCTTCGGCGACGTTACATTCTGGAAAAAATATGTCCGGAAAAGCTTTATTTCGTCCTTGTGCGACATGTGGACTCAAAGTCTATGAAGGTGATGCCCACATGGATTGTATCTACTGTCTCCACCCGCACCACACGGCGGACACATGTGAGATATGCCAGGGTTTCTCCCAAAAAACCCTTAAAGACCGAAAAAGGAGGTTGGTCGACTGGCTTAACGACGGAGCGGGTGCCTATCCGGCATCAGAAGTTGGCTCCACGGCCTCCAGGAGCAAGTCGGAACCGCCCTCGAAGAAGGTGCGGCCTGCCGAAAAACGCCCTGCGGACAAGCAGACGGAGAAGCATGCTGGGTCTTCCTCATCACACAAAAAGTCCTCCTCCTCCTCATCCTCTAAGACGGAGAGGCAAGCGGCATCAAAATCCTCCTCAGGGGACCGTCCTATGTCTTCCGTGAGTCGAGACTCTTCAGCAGGGAAGTCGGCAACGAAATCAGCTACGAAGTCTAAAGGCTCGGTGCCGGCTACTTGCTCGTCGACCCCGGTGTCGCTGACGATGCCTATTACTATTCAGGCAGCAGCGGTGGGGATTCCTTCGTCGACGGGACTCAATCTATGGCCTGGCAGCCAGAGGTCTGTGACCCGGCCCCCCCTGAGGTCCTACTACAGCCAGACACGGCCTTGTCGGTGTCGTCGGTGGACGGAGAATGCATGGTTATGCAGCCGTCGGACTTGGGCTTACGGCCTTCCAATACGTCGACGATGAGTGCGAGCGGGGGTGTGCCCTCTCTATCCTCGACGTTGCTGACCCCCCAGACGGTTTTGTCTCTGGATGTGCTTAATACACTTCAGAAGCTCCTGCAGCGTCTGGATACGCAGATCCCTCAGCCTGGCACTTCATCGTTGATGTTTTCTGCACCTTCCGTCGACGAACAAGCTCAAGCTGCTCGCTCGACGACCAGAAGCCCGTCGGCCTCCCAGGCGTTGAAGGATCGTTCTCGAGCGCAGGAGGAGGGTGAGCTATCGGATTCCGATTCTATACGAGGTGACTCAGGATCGGACATTTCCCTGTCACCGTCGAGAGACCCAACATGGAATTCGGATGTAGAGGTGGAGTCTTCGAGGAGCCAGGCACAACCATCTCCTCCAGATGATGTGGGAGCCTTCCATGCAATGATGGGAAAGGCGTGTTCCGAGTTCGGCCTAATTCCTGAGGAGCAAAAGAAAGACTGTTTTCTTTTTGATCACATGGGTCAAAGGAGGAAATCGGTATTTGCCATCCCAATCCTGGACCACGTGTGGCAAGAAGGCCTCAAGACGATGCGTCATCCGTTCTCGGAACCGGCTATTAAGGGGCGTACTGAGAAAAAGTTTAAAGCTCCGGAGTCCACTCCAAAATGTCTGACATCGCAGCCTCTGTCAGACTCTGTGGTATCGGCGGCAGCGGCTAGGAAGGCCAGAGTATAGCAAAAATGTTCAACCCCACCAGAAAGCGAGGCCAGGAGGCAGGACGCCTTTGGAAAAAAGGTGCTCTCAGTAGGCGCCACGACGGTAAGAGCAGCCAACTCCTTGGCGATTGTATCACGATACGATAGGGAGATGTGGCATAAAATAGCCCCTATCCTAGACCATTTGCCGGAAGAACATCGAAAAGCAGCCATGCTGCTAGTACGAGATGGTGAGGAGGCCTCGAACCACGCTATTAATATTGCGGTGGACCTAGCAGAGGCTGGTTTCAAACAAATCAATCATGGCGTAGTACTGCGTCGACAAGCGTGGCTCAAATGTACTACTTTCAGGCCTGAAGTCCAGTACAAAGTCCTAGACATGCCATGCGAAGGAGAACATCTGTTTGGAGACAAGGTAGATGAAGCCTTGAAGGGGATGAAAGAAGACACGGATACCGCTAGGTCTCTCGGCGCCCTCCAGACAGGTAGAAGTTTTCGCTCTTTTCGCCCCTTCAGGGGTGCTTCCGGAAACTCCCGCTTTGGAGCCTCTAGGGACCGTGGATTTAACAGGCCCTCATACTCCTCACAAGGTTACAGACGTGCATCCCAGTTGGCACGTAGAGGCAGAGATTATCAAGCCTCCAGACGACGCGGCTCGGGTCCCTCGTCGACGAAGGGCAAGCAAACCAGCAACCAATGACGGCCTTCGGAACGTCCTGGGGGGGTCGAGTCTCTCATCATATCGACCAATGGAAATGCATCACCACAGATCGATGGGTTCTGGACACGATTCGCATGGGTCATGCGCTGCAATTCAAAAACAAGCCTCCAAGTCTTCCGCCAGTGTTTTCGGCCCAGCCCCACCTTTGAGTTCTAATACAAGAGGTGGCGCTTATGCTACAAAAAGGAGCGGTAGAACGGGTTCCTGTGGCACAGGAAGGTCAAGGGGTTTATTCCCGGTTCTTCGTTGTCAAGAAGCCAAATGGAAAATGGAGGCCTATTCTCGACCTGAGGGTACTCAACAAATGGCTAAAGAGCTTAAAATTCAAAATGCTAAAGCTCCAGGAGGTGATCAGGTCAGTGCAACCCATGGATTATCTGTCGTCGCTAGACCTTCAGGACGCATATTTTCACATCCCAATACGTCCACGACACAGGAGATATTTAAGATTCGTCGTCGGGCGAAAGCATTTTCAGTTCAAGGTCCTCCCGTTCGGTCTGAAGTCCTCCCCCAGGACGTTCACCAAGTGTTTGGCCCCTATAGCGGCCCATTTAAGGAAGGACGGTCACCATGTCTATCCCTATCTAGACGACTGGCTGGTCAGAGGGTCGTCCATGGAACAAACACGAAACAGTCTGGGGGCCACGATGTCCCTCTTACAGGCTCTGGGCTTCGCGATAAACTTCAGCAAGTCCTCCGTAGAGCCTTCGAGGACCTTGGTCTTTCTAGGAGTGGAGTTTCATACGCACACAAGCCTTGTAAGGCCATCCAGCGAAAGGATACAGAAGCTACAAAGCAAGGCGTCGGAATGGAGATGCGGTACCAGGGTGTCGGTGCGCAAATACATGTCCCTGCTAGGGACCATGTCCTCCTGCATTCCGTTGATAAACAACTGCCGTCTGTTTATGAGGCCTTGCCAGGAATTTCTAGCGGACCGTTGGGCGCAGAGCCAAGGTCGCTGGTCCGACAGACTGATCATCGACGAACAACTGGTACAAGCACTATGTTGGTGGAGAGCTTCTACTCATTTAATGAAAGGAATGCCTCTGGGGGAACCGGAGTTCCAGAAGACGGTGGTGACGGATGCATCGCTGAGCGGATGGGGAGCTCATTTGGATACGTTACAGGTACAGGGCCGGTGGTCGTTACAAGAGTCCTCCCTGCATATCAACCTGCTAGAACTGAGAGCAGTGCGGTGGGCTCTAAAATCTTTTCTTCCTCAATTGAGAGACTCCGTGGTGCGTGTCATGACGGACAACACGACCACAATGTTTTACCTACGGAAACAAGGAGGAACACGTTCCAGGTCCCTGTCGATGGAGGCACAGAAAATCTGGCATTGGGCCCTGCAACACAACATGCAAATCTTGGCGTTCCACCTGCCAGGTGTGAGAAATGTGGAGGCCGATGCCCTCAGCAGGGAAATGAACGAAGTTCACGAATGGGTGCTGAACGACCAGCAACTACAACATGTATTCAAGAAGTGGGGACATCCTTCCATCGATCTGTTCGCGACGAAGGACAACAGGAAATGCCCGCAGTATGCAAGCAGGTGGCCTCAGCAGGACTCACTGGGGGATGCGTTCTCCTTCCCATGGACGAACAAATTCCTGTACGCATTCCCTCCATTTCCTCTCATCCGCAGGACTTTGCAATGGATCCTCAAGTACCCATGTCGGGTGATTCTGGTGGCCCCGTATTGGGCCAGACAGGTGTGGTTTTCAGACCTGCTGCACATGGCGGCGGCGGAGCCAATGAGATTCAGGAAGATCCCCAACCTTCTGTCTCGACAGGAGGGTATTGTTTGGCATCACGACCCAGACAGCCTCAAGTTGACGGCCTGGCTCCTGACTTCGCCGAATTTGGTCAGCTAACGATTCCGGAGGAGTGTCATCGTATTCTGCAAGCGGCAAGAGCACCTTCCACAAACACTTCATACTCGTACAAATGGAGGAGTTTCTGTCAGTGGTGTGGGGATCACCCAGGTCTGGTTCCGCAGTCGATTACGCCGGAACAGCTCCTTCCATACTTACTGTTCTTAGCTCAAAAGGGCTTATCGGTGTCGTCGATAAAAGTACACCTGGCCGCCATCTCCAGGTTTACACGTCAACGATATTCCGCACCATTATTCAGCGACCGCCTGATTAAGCACTTCCTTAAGGGTCTGTTTAGGAGTTTCCCTCCCGAGAAGAGATTTCCTCCGGTGTGGAGCCTCAATCTGGTGTTAGCGTCTCTTATGAAACCTCCTTTTGAACCAATGTCATCATCGTCTCTAAAGTTTCTGTCGTGGAAATTGGCCTTCCTGGTGGACATCACTTCAGCACGACGTATTTCGGAAATCCAAGCTCTAATGGTAGACCCACCATACTTAAGAATTTTCAAGAACAAGGTGGTCCTTGCCACTAACCCACAGTTCATACCGAAAGCTCCTTCAGTGTTCCATAAACATTCTTCTATTGTCTTACCTCCGTTTTTTCCGGAGCCATGCTCGGGAGCGGAGCGCACGTTACACACATTAGACGTGAAAAGGGCTCTCAAGTTTTATCTGCATCGCACGCAACCTTTCAGGACAACGAGGCAATTGTTCGTGGCCTATGGTTTGGGTGCTAAAGGCAAACCTATTTCAAAGCAAGGACTGTCAAGATGGGTATCGTCTACCATTTCGTACTGCCATTCCAAGGCTGGTAAGCCTCTTCTGCGACGCCCAAGAGCTCATTCAACTAGAGCGGCGGCATCGTCGACGGCGCTGTGGTCTGGAGTCCCTCTGGGGGACATCTGCAGGGCGGCTACCTTGGCGGCTACACACACTTTTACCCGCCATTACTGCCTGCCACAACAACATGCTGAAGATACTCGGATGGGACAGGCGGTGCTTCGACACCTATTCCAATAAGGTACGCCCCGGTTGAGGGGTTAGATCTTGTTACAATTATGATTGAATGTTGTTCGTTTTCTATGTTAACTATTGCTGATGGGTACACGACCATAGGGAACGGACATTGTGAGGAAAGTATGTGAGTTTGCATGCACGCCGCCTCTTTTCGGGATGGTACTGCTATGTAATCTATTCTAAGCATGTGAATCCATGAAAGATCCAATGCTGGAGAAGGGAGTAGTTTCTTACCTGTAACTCCATTTCTCCAGCGTTGGTATCTTTCATGGATTCACATGCGCCCACCTGCCTCCCCTGAGCATGCAAACTGGTTCCCCCACTACTTTGGGGGCCGAAATCTGAGGGAGCGCGGGGGCGGGTCCTGTATTTATATCATGGCGTCCTGACGACGCGGGCACGCATGATACAAAACGAGGTGGATAGGACGTATAGCGTCGAAAAAGTTTTCCTACGGGAAAGGGTCTATATAATGTACCGGGGATTCCCAGCCTGACGACGGGGAATATTCTAAGCATGTGAATCCATGAAAGATACCAACGCTGGAGAAATGGAGTTACAGGTAAGAAACTACTCCCTTCCCATTGCTAACATATTGATTTTGTGTAAGGCACGTGTGGTTTATGGAATGGCATTAAAAACTGCTCCAACTGAAACTACTTGGCAGACGGCACATCCAACAGTGCAAAACCAAGACTGTGCAGCAATTGCTTACTGCATCCTTTCCAAATCAGATTGAAAAGCACACTTAACAGTATGAACGGTATAACGGTATAAACAATGTGACGGTTAGTATTGTTCAATTAAGTGGTTCACGGTATCTTTAACGGTATACCATTATACCGTTACATCCCTACTCGCGGTGGGCAAGCAAAACGTGCAAAGCCAGCTACAGCCTCTTTGCCATCAGCGGCTGCAGCAACCGCCATAAAACCACTTTGAGGACTTGCATCACAAAACACCTGTAGGAGGCAGGCTGTCACAGCATCTGCAAGAATGGCGAGCCATTACTTCAGATGTTTGGGCTCTAGAAATAATAGCCCAAGGTTACTGCCTTCCTTTTCGAACGCAACCTCAAAACAATCCACCAGGGAGACACCCTTTGAAGTTTTCGGACCAGCTCCTACAGCAGGAAGTTCTAACCCTGCTGGAGAAAGGTGCTATAGAACCGGTACCTGCAGCGGAGAGGAACATGGGATGGTACACCCCATATTTTTTGATCCCCAAAAAGGACAGAGGACTGAGACCCATCCTGGACTTAAGAAATTTGACCAAGTTCCTCAGGAAGGACAAGTTCAAGATGGTCACTCTTTTTCAGATCCTTCAGGCCCTTCAACTTCAGGACTGGTTGGTGTCATTGGACCTCCAGGATGCTTATTTTCATGTGCCGATTCATCTCAAGCACAGAAAATACCTGAGGTTCGTGGTTGGCGACTCACATTATCAGTTTCATGTCCTACCATTCAGATTGACCTCCTCCCCAAGGGTCTTCACCAAATTGATGGTAGTAGTGGCAGCACCCCTCAGGAGAGGGGGGATTCATGTCTACCCCTATCTGGATGATTGGTTGATCAGAGCATGATCTGCCGAACAGGGACTGGATCACCTGAAAGTCACCTGCCATTTCCTCCAGTCTGGACTTCTCCCTCAATTTCAAGAAGTCACAAATGACACCTCAACGGCTCCAATATATAGGAGCTGTGTTAGAGACATCCCTGGGAAAGAGCTGGCCTCCCAGGTCGAGGGCTCAAGACATTTGTCAGATGGTTTCCAAATTCCAAAACGGCCAAAATCTTCAGGCTTACGACTTCTTAAGGTTGCTCGGCCTCATGGCATCCTGCATCTTTCTGGTGCCAGAGGCACGTCTGAGAATGAGATCCCTTCAATGGGCTCTAAAGACTCAATGGTCCCAGTTCTCAGGTCGAATGACGGATCTTCTCCAGATTCCGAACAAGGTTCGTCAGTATCTTCTATGGTGGACTTGTTCAGAGAATATTCTGAAAGTCAACCACTCTTCTCGTTTCTTGTTCCTACCATTATCACCCGCTTAATAGAGAAAACCAATTAAAATGATGTTTCTGTTCATCTAACAAGCGGCAAACACTTGATCCACTATGATCAAACAAGTGTTTTATTTAGCACGGCACAGTGCATTCACACATGCTTACAAATTTACTTGGAGACATGTTGCTCTTCCAAAACTTATACTTCAACAAAAAAACTGTGTGTTTCTTAAGTGTGAACACGAACTCTTTTGGCAGCCATGGCCAGAGATCACAGTAGTGACGGACGCCTCACTCAAGGGGTGGGGAGCTCATGCCAACGATCTGACAATCAGCGGTCGTTGGTCTCCATCGGAGTCCAAACTACACATCAACCTTCTGGAGCTGAGAGCAATCAGACTAGCGCTGAAGGCTTTCCTGCCATCTGTCGGAGGGAAGAATGTCCTGATAATGACGGACCACACGGTGGCCATGCATTATCTAAATAAAAGAGGAGGTGTAGGGTCACTACCTCTGTGCAGAGAGGCAATGCAACTCTGGTATTGGGCAATTCAAGAAGGAATCTCTAACGGCAGTTCACCTAGCCGGGGAAGAGAATATGACGGCAGATGCTCTAAGCAGGCAGAGCAGTGTCCCACGAATGGGAACTGGCTCGGGAAGTCATTCTAGTGATCTTTGCCCTTTGGGGAACCCCTCAGGTAGACCTATTTGTGACCGGTATCAACCGGAAGTGTGAAAGGTATTGCTCAAGGGAATTTCCCCCGAGAGGAGCCCTGGGGGACGCGTTCGTGGTGGAGTGGAATTTCCCACTATTTGTATGTATTTCCTCCGATTCCCGTCATTCCTCAAGTCATCAGGAGACTGAGACGCTTCGAGAGCCGCATGATCCTAATTGCCGCGGATTGGGCCAGGAGAACGTGGTACCCGGACCTTCTAGACATGTCCATCTGTCGTCCAGTACGTCTTACTCAGAGAGAGAACCTTCTCTCTCAAATGGAGGGTCAGGTTCTCCATCCAGAGGTCAAAATGCTCAACCTTCATGCTTGGTATCTGAAAGGCTGAGATACAGGGATTGGAACCTTCCAGATGACGTTATGGAGGTGTTGCTTTCGGCAAGAAGGCCAGCAACAAAGTCTCTATACCGTTGCCGTATAGTTTTGCAACTGGTGCAGAGAAAAGAATGTCAATCCTTTTCTATGTTCTATTCCGGAAGTACTATCCTTTCTTCTGACTCTAGCTCATAGAGGTCTGAATGTTGGAACCATTAAAGGTTATCTTGCAGCGCTTTCCATCTTCAAGCGCTTGTCGGAAGAATGCTCCTACTTCAAAATTCCTTTGATAGTACAATTCTTAAAAGGACTCACTAATGTGTTTCCTCCTCACCCATTTCACGTACCGATTTGGGATCTCAATTTGGTCTTAAAATTCTTAATGTGTGCTCCTTTTGAGCCTTTGCACACATGTCCATTAAGATTACTAACATGGAAAACTGCTTTCCTAGTTGCTTTAACATCTGCAAGAAGAGTGGGCGAATTGCAGGCACTGTCTTCTGGGCAGGGAGTTGTGTTGAAGATTAAACCCTAATTTTTACCAAAAGTGGTATCTGAGTTTTATTTAAATCAAAAAATGGTGTTGCATGCATTCTATCCTCCACCGCATCCTAGTAAGGAGGAGGAAAGATTACACAGGTTGGATCCAAAAAGAGCTGTAAGCTTTTATATCTCTAGGCTTTCTAGGCTTAGATTGGACAGCCAACTGTTTATTGGCTACACAGGAAAAGGATTGGGTCAATTAGTAACAAAACAGACAATATCATGCTGGATTGTGCTTTGCATTTCGGAATGCTACAGACTGGCGGGAAAAGACCCACCAGAAGGTCTAAGGGCTCATTCCACCAGGGGCATTGCTTCGTCTACAGCCCTGCAAAGAGGTGTTCCTATAAGGTCCATTTGTGAAGCAGCGACTTGGTCATCGCTGCATACTTTTTCAAAATTCTACAACCTAGATGCTTCCCAATCTAAGGAGCTAAATTTTGGTAGAGCAGTCCTATACTCAGCCATCTGAAGATATTGAAAAAATCTAATCCCTCCTCCATAAAAATTATCCTTACTGCTTTGGGAGTCTATCAAAGATGAGGAATAGGTTGGAGGACACAATCCACTCGAAGAACAAGTTACTTACCAACTGGTAACGTTCTTTCGATTGGATGTTCCTCCAACGTATTCCTCATCACCCTCCCAACCTACCCCTCTGTAGATTTTTCCCGGGCTGTTGCCACTCCAACTCTCGCAAGGCAAATACCTGTCTACCGGCACAGTCTACACAGTGGAAAATCGATCATAAAAAGGGGAAAAACAGAACTGAGGCCAACGGGCCGCGCGTGCTACTTATACACCCGATGAGGTCACCCTCGACGGAGGCCTTCGAAGGACCATCGACTCGACGACATCGACACAAGGCGCCCTCTGTTTCCTAAGCAGCTGAAGCTGGATGGAATACATCAAAGATGAGGAATACGTTGGAGGAACATCCAATCGAAAGAACGTTACCAGTTGGTAAGTAACTTGTTCATCTTTTATAATCTTATCTAATATTTCTGTGTCTTTGTTACATTCAATCTCCACGTACTTGATTTTGGCATTGGATACGTCAGTCATTTCAAGTGAGACTGGGGTATGATCTGAGATCAAGATACTTTTAATGTCTCCCCCTTTATAGTTCTGGGTCCATAATCCTGATGTCAAAAGTAGATCAATCCGAGAATACATTTTATGAAGACCAGAGTGAAAAGTTTGTCTTGCTAAAGGAAGTTGTAGCCTCCACATATCTAGTAGATTACACTCCACCATGAACTCTTTCAAGGCCTTTCGTTTCATTGTACCTTCATTACTCAAAGTATCTACACTTTTATCCAATTTTGGTTCCAGAGTGACATTAAAATCTCCCCCCAATAATAGATTTGTTTGATTCACATTTTGTATAAACTGTGCAAGAGTGACAAAAACATTTCCATCACCTCCATTAGGAGCGTAAACATTGCATATACAGTAGGCCACATTTTGTATTTTCAAATTGACACAGAATACACCCTTCATTGTCCCTTTTTACACAACATTTCAGAAATAGGTACATTTTTCATAATTAGTGTGCATACTCCCCTAGAACTTGAGGTAAAGGCAGTGAAAAAAACATTCCCTACCCATTCTCGTTTCCGTTTCTCTGCCTCCGCCTCAAGTAAATGTGTTTCCTGAAGTAGATCAATGTCAGCCCCCAACTCCTTTAATCTGTTCAAAATTATTTTTCTTTTATTTACACAGTTTACACCGTTAACATTCCAGGAAACCACTTGCAAATCTTGCTTGCACGAGTTTGCCATGTTGACGTTATTCTTAACCCACCATGTGAAGAATCCTACGAACGCATACACATCAACATAAAAAACACAACAACCAAAAAACTTAAAAACAAAACAAATTCTTCCCTGGTTTCGACAAAGCCAAACCACCGGTATCGCCCTTCCGTACTCTACGTTGAGAGAACTCTGCCCCGCTCCCTCCCCTTGATTTGAATCCTCGTTTTCCCTTCATCATGAAACAACTTTTCCATTTCTTATTTATTTAGTTCCAACTGTACTTATAAATCATCTACTGGCACTAGTTTGTACCTTATTCCAGTTATGTTCACTCATTTCACACTGTAGTCTATACCCTCTCCGATACTCCCCACCAAGTCACCAGTTTCCATTTCTGGCAGAGCAATATTGGAAAAAAAAATATTTTGCTTCATTTTGTCGTCATTGAACCCTTCATGCGTTGGTTAAAAGTTTAGATCATATATTGGCCCAATCTAATCCCTCAGCAACCTTACACCATTTAATAATTTATCAGTAGTCTAATCCCATATCTCACTTGATATCAGTTTGCAAGCCCTCAATCTATAAATGCATAATCCAGGCCCACCCTACACGCTAGCGCAGCCTTATGCAATAAACACTTACTCGGTCTAGATGTGTCCCCAACACTAACAACCTAGAAGCACACATGTCACACGTAACATCCCTACTGATTATATATGTCAATACAGAGACCTAAATTGATATTACCCAATTCACAGCTTGTCTCTAAATATAAGTTATATCCTCATTTTCACAATAAAGGGGGCTTTATTTCAGCATTCATCTGATCCTCGCTAGATTACTAATAAAGTGCGCTTCCATAATTCCCCAACACGGAAGATCTTCCATTATGCTGGTTTGAAACTGGGACCTAGGAATGTTCATACACATATGTATTCTGTGTTACCAAGCAGTATGATATAAGCAGCGCCAATTTCTAGTTTTCAAATATGCATTTCTAACTATCACAGACCAAATGTAATGCAATTAATCTTACGTAAATCAAGATTGGCAGGAAGGCATGTCACTTCAAAAAATGCTAGACTATACCACCTTCACAAGCTCTGAAGCCTAAGGTAACATTCCTGGCAACGCCAGAAAGGACACCAAATGCTGACATATTCCATGGCAGCTGACGATATCGGAACGGCGCCTTGGCCAAACGTCTGTGTTTTTCCTACTTGGCATCATTGTAAACACTACATGAGAGGAGGGCCGCAATGGACCTGAAATGTGGGGCTCCCTTCCGCAGATGCTAAAGACAAGGGTAGCAAAATCAGACTGTGGTTGCTCTGTTGTGCTTATCTGACCACTGTAGCACAATATCCGCTGACATTGCACATATTCCAAACAACATATTGACCTAAAATGCACCTGCCGGCTAATGCAACTAGCAATTGAAACACCTTCCGGTTAGAATAGCGTGTCAAAGGCTGCGTTGAACCTAGCTAGGCCCCACTCGAATGCACTACTGCGCAATCCTCCCTACATTCCTCTCCTTCACCCTCCTCTACCATACATGCCTTTATCCCTTCATACAGCACCTTACCAGCTCCTGTCCTCTAACTTCTACCTATTCCTTGTACCCCGATACTCAAGACCTCCTACCCTCTCCATCCTGTTACCAACCATTCCGCACCGTACTAATCCACTCCCTCTTAGAGGCCTCCCACACATCCCAAGTAGCGAGCCCTACTGGCCCAATTCCACCCCATCAGTGCGTCACAATAGTTAAGCATCTGGGATTCCAATACTATTCCCACAGCACAACCGAAAGGCAGGCACTTCCTCATTAGAGGAAAGCACCCTCAGATACAAATAAACATTCTCCGGCCCATGCTGATTCTCAAATGTACATGCTGCCGTTAATAACGGCGCAAACACGTATTATTAGCCCAAATTATATTAAACATTATATTAAATATTAATCTCAACTAGAAATTGTGCAGATTGAAATAGTAAATACATACATAACATTAGTTTGAAATGAAAGGTACATTGAATTCAAGATTAATCCTGGTGAAGCCTAGGTCTTTCAGCTTTAAGGTAGCATTCAGCCTCTGTTGGGTCCTCAGTGGCTCAGTGGACTTAACACCTCCATCCAGAAAAATCTTCAAAGTTGCAGGCTTGACCTGTATGGCTTTAATATTTGTCTCCAATGCCATGGCTTTAGCATGCTTGAAGGCCTTTCTCTTTTCAACAATTTCCTTAGGATAATCTGGGTAAATGGCCAGGGGACGTCCATTCAGAGTGCGTTTTTCCTTTTTCCCTCGCTACCTTCCAAATTTTCTCGTTAACGCTTTCTTTGGTTAGCACCAAAATGATCTGCCTGGATTTATCCTCCATTTTTTTCCCGCTCTGTAGGAATAATCCAGATCACTGGGGTTCATCACTCCCTTACCCAGCACTTCGGTCAAGTCCCTGATGACTCTTGAATCCAGGTCCTTATCCAAGTCAGGATTTTCTTTTAACCCCAACAAGCTCAGGTTCAGATTTCTGCTATCGACTTCCAGTCTCAAATTCTTTTCCTTTAAGGTCTGTAATCTCAGACCTCAGATCTTTCTATGCTCTGTAACTCCCAGCAACTTCTGTGGCCAACGCAGTGTTACCAGTCTCCACCTTAGTCACTCTGGTCTCCAGATGATTGACTTTTGAGGTTAGTTCATTTAGGGAATATTCATCTCTCCCACATCCTGAGAGACATTTAGCAAAAGGGCATAATGTGACTCATACCAGGAGTTTCTTCCATCTCACTACCTTGTTTAGGCTTTTTAGGGATAGGATTTTCTGGAACTTCAATCTTCTTTTTGTTTAAGGTACTCATTCCAGAGGCAAAACATCCATAGACAGGGGAAGGAGCAGGAGCAGCTGGCTTAAACTGCTGCTAGGTCGGCCAACATTTAATTCTTGGAAGGATTCTTGGCTCCAATGTGTATCTGAAGTTTGGCTGCTGAGTCCTCTTCTTATCGAAAATCATTGCTGGATGCCGGTCCAAGCCCATCAATGACGTGGATCTGCACCATTCAAACTACTGGTTTCACATCCGTCCCAGTAGCAGACTTTCTGGTATCAGTGATGTGGACTGGGACTAGATAGTCCTAGCCCCCTTCGTGGGCCACACACAGGCTCACTAGCCTGCGAAAGCAGCAGCTTTACCAGGCAAATGCATGACCTTAACAGTACTTTCCTGACCTGATAAGGCAGGAAGAAAGGCTAAACTACAATATGGCCGAAGAACAAATGAAAATCTCTTGGCACGGCCACATTAAGGCACTAGCCACGTTTTAGTAGCCAAACGCAGTAAAAATAATGCAAACAATTTAAAAATGTAACTGCTCAATAATACGGATGATTCCAATTTTCAGGAAGGGATTATGCAGATAGATCCCTAAGGATAGATAACTGTCACATGCATTGCCCGCAGTTGTCATCTGCATTGGTTTCTCTCACTTTTATGTGTATTAAATTACTGAATCAACCACTGTTATGAATTTATTGCTATTGAATTTTATGGAACTCTTTTGACTACATATGTTGATACAGTAACCGTGTGTTTAGGTTATTCTTACCCAAAAAAAGGTGTCTCTTAGTATTCAAGAGGTGAGAACGCTGTAGCGGCTCTGAGTATTATTGGGCTCATGTTGTTCTGGTATCAGTGACATGTTCTCTGCAGTGCTCAGTATCACCCCATAACTGCATACCTTTACTGCGCATACAAAAATGTCAAATTCCTACATCGACATTTTACTGCATATTGATGTGGCGGGATGGCTAAAGCTAATAAAAAATGTGGGGGTGGGCTGAAGGGACTCCCCCCCCCCCCCCCCCACATATTTATGCAGTGAAAATAAAATACATTTTCGTATAAGTAAAAAATGTGCAGTAATCATAGATCCCCTTGCTACATACCTTACCATTTCAATGGGAAAAACCGACATTTTCTGAACACCGTAATTTTTAACATAGGTGCCCACTTCAAAACTTAAATGTAACTGCTGCCACCCTGCTGTCTTTAGGCACATCTAAAAGTAATCAAATATCTCATGAGTAAAAAGCTAGGGTGATACAAAAGTATCCCCATTTCACTGCACTATTGGGTGCTGTGTGCAATGTAAAAACACAGGAATTCAAAAGGGAAACAGTTTCCCAGTACTGATAATGTGAAGGACTGGTCTATCCCCCCATAACAAATTAGCAAAAGGCATGGGAAGTGAAGGTGAAGGATTTTCTTCCCTTCAAAGAGTCTGGACAGGATCAAAAACCAAGCAAAAAGAATGGGGTTCTTAGAAAACTATGGAGGGAAAGTTGCAAAAAGAAAATCTTTCCTAACAGGAGGCAGGATTTAAAAGGCTGGTGGCCATTTTGAATTCATGCCATGCACTTTTGTTTATTATCAAAGCAGCATGCTCCAATAGTTTAATGGCCTGTTTTTTTTGTCTTGTTTTTGTTTGTTTTTTACAGGCAAAAGGGGTTAGGTTTGTTGAATTTCAAATGTCTGGGTCTTTCGTGCTTCCATTTAGCTTGGGACGGTCATGCTGGGGCTATGTATGTTTTTAATATGCACCAGCCCCGCTTCTGAATTAAGGGGGCGAGATTCTCCCCTCTGCTGGTCTGTCTGAGTGAGAAGTATTTGCTACTAGTGCTAGAGTGGGGAGCCACAGTATGTTGTCCTTGCCTCTGACTGGTCCTTGGTATATCTCGCCCCTTGTTACCGAGAACCAGGAGTGGGGATCGCATTGAAGGTTATGTAGTGGGTCCCTTCTACTATTGGAGTTATTGGTCACGGTTTCACCTACATCCTGGCTGGGTATTGGCTTGCACTGGTCATTGGGAACACTAGAACTGTGGGACTGCTGCGCTTCCAGGTGAGATGGTTTTGTGTCCTGCTGTGTTAAAGTGGTCTACTAAGGACCGTGCCCGGCTAAAAATTCAAGGTATTGTGTGAGACCAGCCACATTTGCATCCGGCATTTTGTAGTGTCTAGCGCAAATGTGACTGGTCTCACACAATACCTTGAATATTGGCTAGTGCTGTCTGGGGATGTCTTGTCTCCAGACAGCAGTAGGCACTGCCCATGTTGGAGTCTTTGCACAGTATTGATCTTCGGAAGCATGACACAAGAGGGACTGGAACAGTGGTAGTGGCTCTCGGATATCCTCTTTTTAACTCCACATTGTAGTTTGACCACCCAGTTTTACAGAGCCCCTTCTAATCCCAGTGGGAGGAGTGCCCAATATGGCTTTATTATTATTAATTGGTTATTTATAACGCGCTTAATACCCAGAGGTTTCTAAGCACAGACCCGGGGATTGAACCTGTGTAGGATTGCGTTGTCTTGCTTCAAAGGCGAGCGTGTTGCCCCTTGGCTATCCTTCCGAGACATACTGCTCCCCTTTCTCTATAGCTTGCTGTAAATGAGTTTACTGGAACACGGTAGTTGCCTTTACAGAAGTGTTACTTCGAATGGATTGTCCTCCAACGTATTCCACATCTTTGACATGTAATGTCCACAGCTGTGCTGCTTCGTACATTTTCGGCAGAGGGCGTCCTGCATCTATGGCATCGGGTCAATGTCCATTGAAGGCCTCCATGGAGGGTGGCATCATTGGATGTTATAAATAGGACGCACGGCGCCCGTAGCCTCAGTTCCGTTTTTTCCACAAACTTGTTTGCTTCGCGAACTCGGCACGCCTCGTGTTATCTTCTTTGAGAAAATGTCTTCATCTTCTACCCCACCGACTCCGCGGTCTGGTTTTAAGACATGCTGGGACTGTAAGTCCAAGATGTCCATCACGGACCCACACCTTATCTGCTTGTGGTGTCTGGGCGAAAGCCATGATACCGACAACTGCTCGAAGTGCCAGTTGTTGACTGCCAAGGCTTTGCAGGAGTGTAAGGGGAAGTTGCAGGTAGGTCGGGTTTCCAAACCTCATAAAACCAAAAGGTCTACGGGTATTTCCACCGACAACTCAAGGGGTGACTCTCTCTGTCGGAAGGAATCCAGGGGATCTCGGTCCTGGAGTGGTTCCCACCACTCGTCGGCCTCATCAAGGCACTACAGGAAGCCACGTCACCATTCGCCTTCCCCGTCCTCGTCGGATGATTGCTCCGCGAGGAAAGTGGCTTGTCCCACTAAATCCTCTACTCCAGAGGAGTGGGAGGCATTCAGGGAGCAAATGCTGACGATTTTTCAATCTCTGGCTACAGTTCCATCCGCACTTTGAATGGAAGCCGGCTGGGAACGGTCTCGGTCCGATGCTCGCGCGCTTTCAGGCTAGGGCACTCGGCGCGATAAACATCAAGAACCGTCGAGGTCCTGTTCGGACAAGGATCAGGTGGATCTGGCACGTCCAGAGACGTGCCAGATCTAGATCATGGTCTTCGTCCCCAACAAAACCGCAGAAATCTAGTAAAGGCTCAAGGACAGCGTCGACACCATCGGCGCTGTGTCCGTTTAATGAGGCTGTTGGAGCTTTGCCTTCGGGCCGGCCCTCTGAGCCATCAGTGCCTCTGTCGACGCCAAAGCCGTAGGTGCCCTCGATGCCATCAGGGCAAAATGGCCGCAATTTGCAGTTGGAGGCCCCTGTGGCTGTGGATCCTCCGAGAAAGGCTCCATCTAAGACTGTGAGGCCTGTTCTTGACTCCAGGGCCGCTCTTGTCCCTAGGAAGGGGTTCTTTCATTCTCTGCAGGACACTTATGAGGATGAGGAGAGGTCTGATGTGGAGTTGGAGCCCTTTGATAATCCTGGTGTAACACCTCGGGCTCCTGACATGGTCTTTTCTGAGGACAGTCAGTTGGAGGATCGGCGTCGATCTCTACATGATGACACTTCTCCTGAGATGGAGTTTGGTAGGCCAGAGCCTGGGGCTCATGCTGAATCCTCCTACAGGAGGTTGATGTCGAGAGTACCTAGGGTGGTCCGGCCCTCCAGTTGAATTCGATCAGGATTACCTGACTGACATTTTAGATCAGGGTCCGTCCACTGACCCAGTGTTGCCTTTTCATTTGGTGTTACAGAAAAGGGTGGCGGCTACTTGGCAGACCCCAGAGTCTCTTCCGGCGGTCAACAATTCGTTGACTAAGAAATACCGGCCATCCAGTAGCGACCCCGGCTACCTAGCCACTCACCCCACTCCTGAGAGTTTGGTGGTTAAGGCGGCCACGGCCACCTCGAAGCAGGCGGTGTACCCTACCATCCCTCCTGATAGGGACGACAAGCGCTTCGATGGTTGGGCACGCAAGGTATTTTCAGCTGGGAGTATGGCACTGAAATCAGCCAACTCCACCTTTGCCTTGGCAAAGTTTTCACACACTCTGTGGAATTGCGTCTCTAGCGGCTGAGCATATTCCTGAGGGGGAAGAAAGGGATGGGTTCCTTGCTATTGTGCAAGATGGCAAGGATGCCATGTGTAAATCCCTTCAGTCTGGGTTGGACACATCTGATAGTGTTAGTCAGTCCATGGCTGCGAGCACCGTGATACGCAGGTTTGCGTGGTTGCAGAAGTCTGGTTTTGCTCCAGATGTGCAAGCCCGTCTTCTCAACATGCCCTTTGATGGTTCGCATTTGTTTGGCAGCAAGGCTGACGAGAGCCTTGAGAGGTTGCAGACCTCAAAAGCAGCTGTGAAATCTTTGGGCACAGCTGTGCGTCAACCTCTGCCTTTTCATCCTAGGGGACAGCAGTGGAGGGGTGGGGGGGGGGGTTCCTTTCGTTACTACTCCTCTTTTTGTAGAGCGAGAGGAGCCACTATTCAAAGGGGCTACCGTAAAAGTACCCGTGGTGGACGGGGAAGAGGTGCCAAAGCTGCTCAGGCAGCTGCCTCTTTGCCTTCAGGAGCTGCCGCAGCTGCTCCAAAACGGCTATTAGCTCAGGTCCCATTGTTCGACAGTTGGGGGCAGACTGTCTCAGCATCTAGAAGAATGGCGAGCCATTACTTCAGATGCGTGGGTTCTGGAAACATTAGCCCACGACTACTGCCTTCCCTTCCTAAAGCGGCCTCACGACAATCCACCGGGGAATCTCTCTTTGAAGTTTCCGGATCCGCTCCTTGTGCAGGAAATCTTGACCCTGCTGGAGAAAGGCGCTATAGAACTAGTGCCTGTGGCGGAGAGGAACAAGGGATGGTATTCCCCATATTTTTTGATTCCCAAGAAAGACGGAGGATCGAGACACATCTTTGGACTTGCTTGAACAAGTTCCTCAGGAAGGACAAGTTCAAGATGGTCACTCTTTCTCAGGTCCTTCAGGCCCTTCGACTTCAGGATTGGTTGGTGTGTCTGGACCTACAGGATGCCTATTTTAATGTGCCGATTCATCCAAAGCACAGAAAATACATGAGGTTTGTGGCTGGCGACTCGCACTTTCAGTTTCGGGTCCTGCCATTCAGATTGACCTCCACCACGAGGATTCTTCACCAAGCTAATGGTGGTGGTGGCAGCATATCTCAGGAGAGGGGGGGGGGGGAGTCCACGTCTACCCCTACCTGGACGACTGGCTTATCTGGATGCATTCTCCCGAACAAGCTTTGGATCACCTCAGCCTCACCTGCCACTCCCTTCACAAGCTGGTCTTCTCCCTCAATTTCAAGAAGTCGCATACGACACCTTCCCAACAGCTCCAGTACATCGGGCTGTGTTGGACATGTCCTTGGGGGAAGTGCTCGCCTCCCAAGGTGAGGGCTCATCACATTGTTCAGATGGTCAGCAAATTTCAACATGCCCAGAGTCTTCCAGCTTTCGAATTCTTAAGGTTGCTCTGCCTCATGGCATCCTGCATTTTTCTGGTGCCAGAGGCCAGACTGAGGATGAGATCCCTTCAATGGGCTCTCAAGATGCAGTGGTTGCAATTCTCAGGCAAGATGTCGGATCCCATTCAGATTCCACTCTTGGTCCCACAGGATCTTCTGTGGTGGGCTAGTGAAGGGAATCTGATGAAGGAGGAGCCTTTTTGGCAACCGTGGCCGGAGGTGACGGTGTTGACGTATGCTTCCCTCACAGGATGGGGCGCTCACACCAACGAGCTGACCAGCGGTCGTTGGTCTCCGTCGGAGTTCAAACTCCACATAAACCTTTTGGAGCTGCTGGCCATCAGGCTAGCCCTGAAGGCTTTTCTGCCAGCTGTGCGGGGAAAGAGTGTCCTGATCATGACGGACAACACAGTGGCCATGCATTACCTCAACAAAAAAGTGGGGGGTGGGGTCACTCGCGCTGAGCAGAGAGGCGATCCAGCTCTGGTTCTGGGCGATACAGCAAGGAATCTCTCTCTCGGCAGTTCATCTACCCGGAGAGGAGAATGCGGCGGTGGACGCTCTGAGCAGGCAGAGCACGAGTGGGCGTTGGCTCAGGAAGTCCTAGGGAACCCCTCAAGTGGATCTGTTCGTGACTGGTGCCAACCGGAAGTGCAAGAGATTTTGCTCAAGGGAATTTCCTCCGAGAGGAGCCTTAGGGGACGCGTTCATTGTGGATTGGTTATTCCCTCTTCTGTACGCATTTCCTCCTGTCCTCATCATTTCTCAGGTGCGGAGGTTCGGGTCCACCATGATCCTCATTGCTCCGGATTGGGCCAGGAGAGCGTGGTACCCGGACCTTCTGGAAATGTCCATCTGTCCTCCACGCCATCTTCCCCACAGAGAGCTCTCTCGCTCTCGCTCTCTCGCTCTCTCGCTCTCTCGCTCTCTCGCTCTCTCGCTCTCTCGCTCTCTCTCGGTTCTCCATCCAGAGGTCAAGACTCATAACCTTCACGGTTGGTTTCTGAAAGGTTGAAATATAAGGATTGGGTCCTCCCGGATGACGTGATGGAGGTGTTGCTTTCGGCCAGGCAGCTGGCAACCAAATCCCTGTACGGTTGCTGCTGGCGTAAGTTTTGCAGAGGAAACAATGTCGATCCTTTTCAGTGTTACATTCCAATGGTTCTTTCTTGCTTTCTTTGGCCCACAAGGGTCTTCAAGTGGGTACCATTAAAGGTTACCTGGCGGCGCTGTCGATTTTCAAGCGCTCGTCCAAAGAATGTTCTTATTTCAAGATTCCTTTTGATTTCCCAATTTCTAAAAGGGCTCACTAATGTGTTCCCGCCGTCCCCTTTTCAGGTGCCGGTTTGGGATCTGAATTTAGTCTTGAAATTCCTGATGGGTGCTCCGTTTGAACCTCTGCACTCTTGTCCTTTGAGACTTTGTCACTCGCAGAGTGAGTGAATTGCAAGCACTTTCATCTAAGCCACCCTTTACTGTCTTCCACAAGGATAGGGTTGTACTGCGTGTACGTCCGTCCTTCCTACCTAAGGTAGTGTCTGAATTTCATTTGAGCCAGAAGGTGGTACTTCCTGCTTTCTATCCTCCCCCTCATCCTGGTAAGGAAGAGGAGAGACTCCATAGTTTTGACCCTTGTAGGGCTTTGAGCTTTTATATTTCTAGGATGTCCAGGGTCAGAGTGGACGACCAGCTTTTTGTGGGGTACACTGGACACCGATTGGGCCAGGCTGTTAACAAGCAGACCTTGTCCAGGTGGATTGTCCTCCCCATTACTGAATGTTGCAGATTGGCAGGCAAGGACCCTCCTGAGGGGTTGAGTGCTCACTCCACCAGGGGCGTGTCTACTTCCACAGCCCTGCAGCGGGGTGTTCCTATTAAGAACATTTGTGATGCTGCAACCTGGTCTTCCATCCACACCTTTGTCAAGCATTACTCCCTAGATACTTTCCCTGGTCAAGATATGGCCTTTGGTAAAGCAGTGCTTTATTCTGCCATCTGATTGGGTATTGTAAATTCTTCTCCCTTCTTCATTCATTGATACTGCTTTGGGAGTCTGTCAAAGATATGGAATATGTTGGAGGACACAATCCATTTGAAGAACAAGTTACTTACCAACTGGTAACGTTCTTTCGACTGGATGTTCCTCCAACGTATTACACATCACCCTCCCAGCCTGCCCCTCTGAAGAATTTCCTGTGCAGTTGCAGCTTGCGTTCCCTCAAGGCTATGTGCAGTCAAGCAGGCATTGTGTAGGGCATGTCACACGTTGTGGAGGGAAAAAACATGAACTGAGGCTACGGGCGCCGTGCGTCCCATTTATAACATCCAGTGACATCACCCTTGACGGAGGCCTTTGAGGGACATCGACCCGACACCATTGAGGCAGAACGCCCTCTGGTGAAAAATTTACGAACCAGCATGTTAGGCAGAATCCTGTGCAGTTCCCTTGGGGACCACTGCAAGAAGATTAAGACTACAGGTGTTGGCAGTAAACCCAATTGGTAGCAGTCTGCACCACCCAGATTTACCTGGTAGCTGTGGCTGAGCAGTCAGACTTCTCTCAAGAAGAGTTAGGCAGTATATAGAGTATACACAATAGGGTTAAAAATACAGTAGCACAAGCAAACACTGACCAGAGCTTTGGTAGTTAAAAGTATATAATTATTTAACACACACTTTAAGGAAATACACGGCACTAATATCAAGCAAGTTCAAACAGTCACTATAAGTATATACACCTCCCTAGTTAATTATACGACAAGTCTAGGTTAAAACACCACTTATTCATAAAACAGCAGTGAGCGCGTAACCTTAGATGGGGAGAAAAGGCAGAGTATGGAAATAACAGTACCAACACTTTTTAAGAGTTCAGAGCAAGGGAAAAAAGGCAGGTTATACTGTAGAGCCAAAGTTCATAGGCTAGGCCTACTTTTAGTGGAGCAAGTAAATTGTGCCCAGGATCACACGGTTTAAAGTGCACTAAGAGTCTTTGCAGAGTGTTCAATAGTAGTTTGGGTGCTTCAAGAAACAAAGTTAAAAAGGTCTGGGGCCAACCCAGTATAGAGGACAAGGATTTAAGGGTCACCTTGTACACTCTGTAGAAAGGGAGGCCAGGCAGTACACAGTACCTTAAATGGAAAGGAAGCTCCAGCGGGGGCAGTTGTTCCTGGCAGTGGTTGCAGTTCGTTGTTCCAGCCAGAGGAAGAGAGGATCTCGTCGTGGAGGAGGTTTGGAGTCATTGCACTGCACAGGGATGAAACCAGCCGCGGAGTTCCTGATTAAAAGGAGCGGTCCTTTTATTCGCAGTCAAAAGTGGTGAGATTGGCTATCCGGCCGCCGGGGTGCTTGGCACGGGCAATTCGACCAAGTAACGCCTCTGGAAGCGAAAAAGGGTGAACTGGTTGGTCCTACCAGCTCAAAGGGAGAAGACTCTTCAGCAGAAGATCTCCTCTGTCGTTGGAAAAAGTGGAGAGTTTGTTGCAGCAGGGCTTCACCGGTGGTGTTGTCGGGTTGCAGGTGGCTCAGCTTCTTCCTCGTCGGATTCTTAGGTCCTGTGGCGACTTCTGAAGTTCCAGTCCCAAAAGCCCTGCTTTTATGCAGAAAACCCCCATTCAAACAGCCTAGCTGTCAATCACTCATGCTAAGTGGTGAGCCGGCCACTGGGCCAATCAGAGAAGAGTGCGACTTGGGTTGCCAAGGCAACGCAGTCCAGGGTGCCTATTTCCCCCCTCCACTCCTCCTATGGAACCCAGACAGAGTGGCACCATTTGGAGGGCTTCTGTGGAGAAGCCCGCCAAAATAGTGGAACAAACTGCCACTGCCACCAGCCAGAAACTCGGCAATGGGGGACTGGACAGTGCCCCCTTGAAAACAGACCCAGGGGCAATCTAATTAACCCCTTCCAGTACTTCCACACTATGATGGTTTGTACTGGTTCTGCTCACAATTTTGGACTAGTAAAGCCAATGGTGACTTTACATGCCTTGGAAGACAGTAGTCAGTCCCAGGGTATGGACTCTGTTTGGGGGTCACTATGACACCCCTGTGTTACTGCACTGAGGGTGCTGTGTAACAAACACACATACAAAACCAATGGTACCCTATGGAGAAACATACCCCATAGCCCATAAGCACACAAAAGGTCAAAGGAGTACCTCAAATCATGTCTAAGAGTGGGAGGAAAAGAGTCTCACTCTTAGCAGTAGAAAAAAACAAACCCCAAAAATCCAGCAAAGCTGCTGGGGGACTCACTAGGTTTGGGAAATTAGCCTTAACAGAGAATTCTCCCTAACACAGCACAACTGTGGACTTTACATGTCAAAGATGTGGAATACGTTGGAGGAACATCCAGTCGAAAGAACATTACCAGTTGGTAAGTAACTTGTTCTTTTTATTGATTCCAGCAAAACAATTAAATAAAGTGGTTCTTTGCCTGAACCTTAGACTTGCTTCAGTCTTTTTGGAATACTTTTCAGTTCCTTAAGTAAGGGTGCACGGAATGTGCTTGAGCGTTAATCTTCGTACACCCAGACAGTTTCCTCAGCTGCTCTCTCCTCCTCGAACCGGCTGTTCTGAAAGTGAAAGAATGAATACACCTCAGTCCTTCATCCATTTCCACCTTGTATGGGTCTCAAGGGATTCTTGCCAATCGGAGCCAAGATTACTTGAAACCCTATATGTACCCTGCAAGCCCTGCACCCTTTCTTTCTGTCGGAAGGTTGCCATGATGCCGCTCCACGTGGCGCCGGCGAAGAACGCAAGTCCCGCATCTATCACAACCCAGAGACTCGGAACCATGGGGTAAGTGTGCGGGAGAGGGTAAAAGCATTAAACATTGTAAACGTTCAGGTATTGGAGCCGCCAATGTAATTTGACAATTGTCCAGATCTTCATGTATGGCGGAAGCAGCCTTGTGTGAATGCAGGACCCGAAGGACAGCTCTTGGGTCTCCATGGGTCTATACCCTCCCGTTGTTTGATTGAGTTTAAGTCCTGGTCGTAGCTGGTCCTAGTCCCTAGAATCTGTTCTTGGCTCGCCACGCAGTGTCCTGTCGGGCAGCGGCTACACTTTTCCCTGGTTGTATTTCCATGTAACGTCTGTCCTGCTTCCAACCTCACTGGGTCCGCAGCAATGACCCATTCTATAGCTGTGGGGGCTGTGGGGTTCATGTTCGGTTTCTCAGGTTCGGTCCTCTCACACTTGCCATTACCAAATTAATAAAAGCTTTTAATGTAACAAGACTCTTGTTTGCTTTTTGCTGAAAATGTTTCTGCATACTTCGTGGATATGTATTCAAACCTCACCGGTAAACATTGTAAAGGGGTTATCTGGTATTTTTCTTTCCTCCAGGCTCAGTGGTATAATTTCCTGATTCTCATTAATCATGAGTCAATCATGGCAACACCTGCTCTTAAAGAGAGCTGCTGGGAGGTCCAAGAACAACCTCTCATTTCAAGCAGGTTGAGATATTGATGAACCTAGATTTGTTAAGATCTTTTGTTTCCTGTGGCCGTGCGCACATGTGAGAGTGGTCTGTGTTTAAGTGAGAGGTATGAAACTACCTTGGACCGATTGACACGTCAACTTCCTCAGTCTAACGTGGCCTTCATGCGCCCCTACCCAATTTGTATCAGCAGTTGGTTCTTTCTGTGACTGCCAGCAGCAGGGATGCATACACAAAAATATGCTTATAATCGGATTGCATGGCCGAAATTGGATTCTTCTTCCCATTTATCATAGATTCCCCCCATGAGTACCCCCTCCCTCAATTTGCTGTTTTGGAATACTCCGTTGGTGCTGATGTCTCAGCTCAGTGGTTGGTCCATTTCTGTGCCCAACAGGAAAGATTTGTTGACTTTTTCTGGAAAAAGGTCTCATCTCCATAGAGGTCTTTTGGCCCCCTCTTTGGTTAGCCGGTATCCCTCAAGCAGGTCTCAGTTTTCACTTGCCACTAGACACTGCTAGTGACATTTGACTTTTGGACAGTGACAAATGGCATGCTGTATGTATGTGAAGAATTGAAGTGGGAGTGAACTTTAATGCATGGCTAGTAGCTTGACATTTTTCCCTATGCACTTCAAGACTGGTCTCTGTGGTATGTTTTCTGCCCTTATTTCTAGGTGGCTCTGTACAGAAAAGGTTAAATTAGACCCTCCCACTCCCTGCTCCACAGGCTTAAATAACGTAGAGGCCACAATTGGCAGGACTTCTGGGCCCCACATCTGCTTGAGAATTTCCCCACCCCGAAATAGATTTAGGCACTGGGGGAGAGATAGTATGCCACAGTTGTATCACTTTGCTGTGTTACTATTTGCTTGCTTAAGATAATACTTGCTCTAACTTTCCCCACATTGGCTTGTTTTGTCGCTGCACTTCAGGGTCCGTATTCAAACGTTCTTAATTCATTAACTTGTGTACATGCCTTTCAGTACGCCCCGGGTTCTCCAATGCTTCTGAGCAGACTCACCGGTACTTTGCAGCTTTGCTGACCCGTGACGTGTCTCTGCGAGGAAGCTTCCCCTCTTGGCCTTGTGTGAACTGCAGACCTTCCTCCAGCATTACTTTCAGTGTTTCGCTCTCCCGCCAGCTTCTCACTGTGAACTGGATTGGAGAATGCTGCTTTTTGGCATGGCTGTATCTGCGAGCGCTTCTCTGCTGCTCCTGGTGTTCCGGTCCTCCAAAGGTGCCTGCTACGTGTCTCCTTCCTTCTCGCCACGCTGGTATGGGATTCTCACAGTTGCAAGCTCATGCATGGATGAGCCTGTTCTCTTGACTTCTTCCGGCACGGTCCTCTCCCGTTCTGCTTTCTCTTGGAGTGCGCATACCATTTTTAAATGTCTCACACACTTGTAATTTAACCAAACAACTAGCCTGGGCATTCAACTTTGGTTTTTCTTTCAATCTGCATCAACTCCTGCCTCGTCTTAGTACTTGAGGCGTTATGGCAGTTGAAGTCCATATAGATCGTTATTTTTAAATGGATCTTGTGTAGAAGTCTTACTTACAAAAACATCAGAAACAGGAAATGTTGTAGGTGTGTTATGTATGTTTGAGGTATGAATGGAACTGTATAAATTGACAGTATGCCATCAGAAGTTTAGGGGTCATAGGATTTTCTTCAGGAACAAAGTGGGAATACTGCGTCTCTTCTAATGTAGTCACCACCTCCCACCGGCAGTCTCCTCCCACATTGATCCTGATTTGCAACACAGACTCCAAACCCTCAACGATACACACTCTGTTTGGCATCTGTGACTTAAGACCCCCCCCTCGCAAACGAAACCTCTATGCCCACTGACTGTACCTCATTTTCTGACAACCATCTGGAGTCCTGTATGGCTTCCAATAGTTTCTCCAGCGTAATGGTCCCTACCTTTCGGTTGTTCCTCCCAGTTTCCTCTAGATTGTGCAGTACCTGTTTTGGGTTAATTTCTTCTGCTCCTTTTTAACTGTTGTTGCCCATTTACCATTTCATTAATATGCCTCTTGAGTCTTGGGGTGATAGATGCCTCTGCCAGTGTTTTAGTGTTTTATGGCCGCAGTTGATAGTAGCCCAGTAGCAGAATTCGACAGCCACAAGCCTACCTCTGTTCCCCAATGAGGATCTCTCCACCAATATTGGTCAGACTGTGCCAGGGGAAGAGTAGGCTGGGTAGGCGCCTCACCTCACAGCCTCAGAATGCCCACCTTCATCTACCCTCCCACCCGGGGTCGCTGCGCCCCAACAGCTGAGTCGCGAGGCAAACTACAAGGCCCCCATATCCACTTCAACCAGGGGTGCCCCCACAGTTGAACAGCCGCAGGTTGGCACCAAAGTCATGGCCCAAAGAGCTTCATTGAGAAGAGTGCAGACATACCTCTGGAGAATGTCACTCGTCTTAAGTCTACCCTCACCAATCATTCCATGAGCCCCATGCATCTGCAGCATTCAGCATTGGTACTCAACTCTCCACTGCGGAATCCAGGACCATCAGCTGACTGTTGAGTATTGCATCTGTGCCACTCATGGTTGAATAGGAGAGGGCCTCTGCTGTAAAATGGCAGCCGCTCAGTCCGGGCCAGAGCTCTCCCTTGTATATACGTAACACTTCAAGGTTTCACTGCAGCAGTGAAGTGCAGTCCATCACAGGAAATCTTTACCCATATATTTCTTAGAGTGTAGCATACGGTTTAAGGATTTGACTTGATCGAAGGGTCAGTGGACAGAACTCGCCATGCTTACATCCTCCCAGCCCGGCGCTGAGCCACGCAGATATACATTGTTGCATTACAATATTGAGCAGATACTGCAAACTGACATGTTTTAGCAAATGTTTTGAATGGATTGTGTCCTCCAACGTATTCCACATCTTTGACATGTAATGTCTACAGCTGTGTACTTCGGAAACTTTTTCGGCAGAGGGCGTCCTGCATTGATGGCGTCGGGTCGATGTCCCTCGAAGGCCTCCGTCGAGGGCGACGTCACCAGATGTTATAAATAGGACGCACGGCGCCCGTAACCTCAGTTCCGTTTTTTTCTGCAAACGTGTTTACTTCGGAGACTCGGCGTGCCTCGTGTATTCCTCGTGAATGTCTTACTCCTGACCCCTCCAACTCTGCGGTCTGGAAGACTTGATGGGACTGCAAGTCTAAGATGTCGATTACGGACCTGTATCGCATTTGTGGTGCCTGGGCAAGAGTCCTGACACAGACGACTGTTCCAAATGCCAGTTGCTGACTGCTAAGGCCTTGCGGGAGCGTAAAGGGAAGCTCCAGGTAGATAGTGGTCCTAAACCCAGTAAGTCTTGTGATACTTCTAAGGGGCTGTCCACCGATGATTCGACGGGCGACTCTCCGCGTCGGAAGGAGTTCCAGGGATCTCGGTCCCGGAGTGGTTCCCGCCATTCGTATCGGCATTCCAGGAAGTGCCGCCAGCGGGCGCCTTCCCAGTCCTCCTCGGAGCATGACGCCGCGAGGAAAGTGGCTTGTCCGACTAAGTCCTCGACTCCAGAGGAATGGGCAGCCTTCAGGGAGCAGATGCTGGCGATTTACCAATTCCAGGGCACAGTTCCGTCCGCGCCTTCGGAAGAAGCCGGCAAGGAACTGTCTCGATCCGTGGCTCGTGCGCCTTCGGGCTCAGGTCCTCGGCGCGATTCTCATCGGGAACTTTCGAGGTCCCATTCGGACAAGGTTAAGGATGATTGCAAGGGACGTGATTCCAGGTCTTGGTCCTCGTCTCCAGCGAGACCGCAGAAACCTGGTAAGGGCTCGAGGTCGGCGTCGACTCCTTCGGCGCCATGTCCATCGGATATGGATGTCGAAGCTTTGCCTTCGCACCTGCCCTTGGCGCCGTCAGTGCTGTTGTTGACGCTGAAGCCGTCGGTGCCCTCGACGCCTTTGGGGGCCTTTTGGACGGAATTTGCTGATGGAGATCTCTGTTACGGTGGATACTCCAAGGAAGGCTACTTCAAAGTCTGTGAGGCCTGTTCAGGATTCCGGACCCTCTTCTGTCCTGAGGCAGGAGTTTTTCCTCCCTCTGGATGACATCTATGAGGATGAGGAGAGGTCGGATTTAGATTTTGACCCTGTTGAGCCAGATGTGGCGCCTGTCTTTTCCGGGGACAGTCAATTGGAAGAGCTATGGCAATCTCTTCATGATGCCAGTGGCTTGGATACTTCTCCTGAGGTGGTTAGTCAGGCCTGAGCCTGGGGCTCATGCTGAGTCGTCCCACAGGAGACTGATGGCTAGGGTCACTCAGTATCTTGGTTGGTCTAGTCCTCCAGAAGCTTTTGTTCAGGATGACTTAACGGATATTTTGGATAAAGGTCTATTTTCTGACCCGGTGTTACCTTTTCATTTGACGTTGCAGAAAAGGGTGGCGGCTGCTTGGCAGTCACCGGAATCTCTTCCGGCAGTTAACAAATCGTTAACTAAAAAATACTGCCCTTCCAGTGGCTACCCCAGCTACCTTTCATCTCACCCCACTCCCGAGAGTTTGGTGGTTCAGGCGGCTACGGCCACCTCGAGGCAGGCGGTGTACCCTACCATCCCTGATGGGGACAACAAATGCTTCGACAGTTGGGCGCGCAAGGTGTTTTCTGGTGGGGGAGTATGGCGCTGAAGTCTGCCAACTCCACTTTATTGATATTGATATTTTATTTCTATCGCGCTCATACACAAGTGTTTCATCTGTGCCTTGGCAAGATTTTCACACACTCTGTGGAATTGTTTCTCTTGCGGCTGAGCATATTCCTGAAGGGATAGGTTCCTTGCTCTTGTGCAAGATGGCAAGGATGCCATGTGTGAATCCCTTCAGTCGGGATTGGACACGGCCAACAGTGTTAGCCGGTCAATGGCTGTGAGCACCGTTATACACAGATTTGCGTGGTTGCGGAAGTCGGGTTTTGTTCCAGATGTGCAAGCCCGTCTTTTGAACATGCCCTTTGATGGTGCGCATTTGTTTGGCAGCAAGGCTGACAAGAGCCTTAAAAAGTTGCAGACCTCAAAAGCTGCGGCAAAATCTTTGAGCGCACCTGTGCGTCAACCTCCGCCTTTTCGTCCTAGGGGACAGCAGTGGAGGAGAGGTTCTTTTCGTTACTGCTCCTCCTTTGGTAGGACGAGAGGATCCGCCAGTCAAAGGGGTCAGCGTAAAAGTACCCGTGGTCGTCGGGGAAATAGAGGTGCCAAAGCTGCTCAGCAGCCGCTCCAAAAAAATCATGAGGCCAGGTTCCATTGTTCGCCGGTTGGGGGCAGACTGTCTCAGCATCTAGAAGAGTGGCGAGCCATTACTTCAGATGCGTGGGTTCTGGATACAATAGCCCACGACTACTGCCTTCCCTTCCTAAAGCGGCCTCACGACAATCCACCGGGGAATCTCTCTGAAGTTTCCGGATCCGCTCCATGTGCTGGAAATCTTGACCCTGCTGGAGAAAGGCGCTATAGAACTAGTTCCTGTGTCGGAGAGGAACAAGGGATGGTATTCCCCATATTTTGTGATTCCCAAGAAAGACGGAGGACCAAGACCCATCTTGGACTTGCTTGAACAAGTTCCTCAGGAAGGACAAGTTCAAGATGGTCACTCTTTCTCAGGTCCTCCAGGCCCTTCTACTTCAGGATTGGTTGGTGTCTCTGGACCTACAGGATGCTTACTTTCATGTGCCGATTCATCCAAAGCACAGAAAGTACCTGAGGTTTGTGTCTGGCGACTCGCACTTTCAGTTTCGGGTCCTGCTGTTCGGATTGACCTCAGCCCGAGGGTCTTCACCAAGTTAATGGTGGTGGTGGCAGCGTACCTCATGCGAGGGGGGATTCACGTCTACCCCTACCTGGACGACTGGCTGATCCGTGCGTGTTCTCCCGAGCAAGCATTGGATCACATCGGTCTCACCTGCCGCTCCCTCCACAAGCTGGGCTTCTCCCTCATTTTCAAGAAGTCACATCTGACACCCTCTCAACAGCTCCAGTACATCGGGCTGTGTTGGACACGTCCTTGGGGGAAGTGTTTGCCTCCCAAGGGGAGGGCTCATCACATTGTGCAGATGCTGGACAAGTTTCAACATGCCCTGAGTGTTCCGGCTTTCGAATTCTTAAGGTTGCTCGGCCTCATGGCATCCTGCATTTTTCTGGTGCCGGAGGCCAGACTGAGGATGAGATCCCTGCAATGGGTCCTCAAGATGCAGTGGTCACAATTCTCAGGCAAAATGTCGGAACCCGTTCAGATTCTGCTGTCTCACAGGATCTGCTGTGGTGGGCCAACACAACAAAGGGAACCTGATGAAGGGGGAGCCGTTTTGGCAACCGTGGCCGGAGGTGACCGTAGTGACGGACGCTTCCCTCACAGGATGGGGGGCTCATGCCGAAGATTTGACTGCCAGCGGTCGTTGGTCTCTGTCACAGTCCAAACTCCACATCAACCTGTTAGAGCTGAGGGCCATCAGGCTGGCCCTGAAGACTTTTCTGCCGTCTGTGCGGGGGAAGTGTGTCCTGATCATGACGGACAATTTGAGGGGATTGGGTCCTCCGACGTATTCCATATCTATGACAGGTAATCACCACAGCTGTGCTGCTTCGGAAAATCTTTTCGGCTCCTGCGTCAATGACGTCGATGCGCTGTCCTCGAGGGCCTCCGTCGAGCCGACGTCACCGGATATTATAAGTAGGACGCACAACGCCTGTAGCCTCAGTTCGGTTTTTTTCGCGAACGTGTTTGCTTCGGAGATCTCTTTCGGTTTTGTTCTTTCGGTTCTTCGAACCTGTTCGCTTGTGACTTCATGATGTCTTCATCGTCTTCTACCCCGTGTCCGGGCTTTAAGAAGTGTGGGGACTGCGGGTCCAAGATGTCGGTGACGGATTTGCATGACGCCTGCCTCTGGTGCCTCGGTGAGGCCCACGACACGGATGACTGTGTCGACTGCCAGTCACTTACGTCGAAAGCGTTGCGGGAGCGCAAGAAGCTGCTGTCGGTCGGTCGGTAAGGTGTCCAAGCCCCGGAAATCGAAAACCACTAGGCTTTCGACAGACGATTCGAGGGGCGACTCTCCGCATTGTCATCGTAAGTCCGGGGGGGGTCTCGGTCCCGGAGTGGGTCCCGCCATTCCTCTGCCTCTTCGAGGCACTCAAGGAAGCGCCGTCATCGGTCGCCTTCCCTGTCCTAGTCCGAGGACTCCGCCCTTCGGCGGGTAGCTTGTCCCAATGAGCATTCCACTCCTGCCGAATGGGATTCCTTTTGGCAGTAGATGATGGCGATTTTTCAGTCGCAGGGCTCTGGTCCGTCCGCGCTGTCAAAAGACGCTGGCCGGCACCGTGCTAGAGACACCACTCGTACGCCTCCGGGTTTGAGTGGTCGTCGCGACCACCGGGCGCCTTCGAGGTCTCGGTTGGACAAGGATGGTCGCTCTAGACATGCCTGTTCCAGGTCCCGGTCCTCGACGCTCTCGAGCCCGCGGGAGCCAGTGAAGTCTTCGAGGAAGACATCAACGCCTTCGGCACAGAGGTCGTCGAGGGACTCTCTCGAGGCTCTGCCTCTGAGGAAGCCGTCGGTGCCCAGGCTGTCGAAGGACACGCCCGGGGCTCCGCTCTCGAGGCCTGTGTCGATGCCATTGGCGCCCCGCTTGACGTCGATGCCGATTCCGTCGACGCCTTTCGAGGCTGCTTTCTCGGGGGTACCCCGTGGTTCAGTGGAACCCCCCAGAAAGGCTCTGGCCAAGGCAAAACGTCTTTGGACCTTTTTTCTGTGCCCTCTTTCCAGCCTATGGATTATATTTCTGAGGTGGAGGAGAGTTCTGAGGAAGGTATGGTGCCTGATGAGGTGCCTGACGACATCTTGTCTGGGCATAGCCACATTGAAGACCTGCGTCAGTCCCTGCACGACGCCAGTGGTCTGGACACCTCCCCGGAGGTGGAGTTCTGTAGGCCTGAGCCTGGCACCCATGCCGAGTCGTCGTACTGGCGCCTTATGTCGAAGGTTACAGACTATTTGGGGTGGTCTGCACCACCTGGGGATTTTCAGCAGGATGACCTGGCTGATATCCTAGATCAAGGTCCTCCAACTGACCCGGTACTGCCATTCCATATGGTTCTGCAAAGAAGGGTGGCAGCGGCTTGGACTGCTCCGGAGAGTCTCCCGGCAGTGGGCAAGTCTTTGCTGCGAAAATACCGTCCAGCCAGTAGCGACCCCTGCTACTTGACCACGCACCCCACTCCGGAGAGTTTGGTGGTGCAGGCGGCTACGGCCCCAGCAAAGCAGGCGTCGTACCCTACCATCCCTCCTGATAGGGACGACGAGCGTTTTGATGGCTAGGCGAAGAAAGTGTTTTCTTCAGGGGGTATGGCTTTGCAGGCAGCCAACTCCGTGTGTGCCCTGTCACGTTTCACGCACTCTCTGTGGAACTGTATTTCATTAGCGGCTGAACATATTCCCGAAGGAGAGGAACGGGATGGTTTTCTTGCTATCATGCAGGATGGCAAGGACGCCATGTGCGAGTCCGTTCAGTCGGGTCTGGACATGGCAGATTGCGTCAGCCGGTCCATGGCGGCGAGCACCGTAATACGCAGATTTGTGTGGTTGCGGAAGTCGGGGTTTGTTCCTGATGTGCAGGCCCGGCTCCTCAACATGCTCTTTGATGGTGAACATCTTTTTGGCAGCAAGGCTGACGAGAGCCTTGAGAGGTTGCAGACCTCCAAAGCTGCAGCAAAGTCATTGTCTGCTGCAGCTCGCCAACCTCAGACTTTTCGTACTATGGGACAGCAATGGAGGGGAGGTTCCTTTTGTTATTACTCATCCTTTAGTAAATCGAGCGGTGCTGCAAGTCAAAGGGGCCACCGCAGGAGTACCAGAGGTGCCAAGGCCGCTCGGGCAGTTGCCTCTTTGCCCTCAGGCAATGCCGCAGCCACTCCAACTCAGTCATGAGGCCCATGCTTCGCCGGTTGGGGGAAGGCTGGCGCAGCATCTTGTAGAATGGCGTGCCATTACTTCAGATGTGTGGGTTCTGGAGATCATAACCCACGGCTACTGTCTTCCATTCCGGCAGAGGCCTCACGACAATCCACCAGGGAATCTCTCTTTGAAGAGTCCGGATCCGCTCCTTGTGCAGGAAATACAATCCCTGCTGGAGAAAGGCAACATAGAACTGGTGCCTGTAGCGGAGAGGAACAAGGGATGGTATTCCCCTTATTTTTTGATTTCAAAGAAAGACTGGGGATAGAGACCCATCATGGACTTGCGCGGTTTGAACAAGCTCCTCAGGAAGGACAAGTTCAAGATGGTTACTCTCTCTCAAGTCCTCCAGGCCCTTCAACTTCAGGACTGGTTGGTGTCTCTAGACCTCAAGGACGCTTATTTTCATGTGCCGATTCATCCCAATCACAAGAAGTACCTGAGGTTCGCAGTTGGCGACTCGCATTTTCAGTTTCGGGTCCTGCCGTTCGGATTGACCTCCGCCCCGAGGGTCTTCACCAAGCTCATGGTGGCAGCTTATCTCAGGAAAGGGGGGATTCAATTCTACCCCTACCTGGACGATTTGGTGATCAGGGCGCGCTCTCCCGAGCAATTCCTGGATCATCTGTCCGTCACCTGCCACTCCCTTCACAAGCTGGGCTTCTCCCTCAACTTAAAGAAGTCCCACTTGACGCCAACTCAGCGGCTCCAGTACATCGGAGCAGTGCTCGACACGTCCCTGGGGCAGTGTTTCCCTCCCCAGGTGAGGGCTCATCACATTCAGCAGATGGTGCACAAGTTTCAACATGCCCAGAGTCTCCCAGCGTTCGAGTTCTTGAGGTTGCTCGGCCTCATGGCATCCTGCATTCTTCTGGTGCCAGAGGCCAGGTTGCGGATGAGATCTCTGCAATGGGCTCTCAAGCTCCAGTGGTCGCAGGCCTCCGGCAGGATGTCGTACCCCGTTCAGGTGCCGTCCTCGGTCGCCTAGGACCTTCTGTGGTGGGCCGTGGAAGGCAATCTGATGAGGGGGGCTCCGTTTTGGCTACCCTGGCCAGAGGTGACGATCGTGACGGACGCATCCCTCACGGGATGGGGAGCCCATGCCAACAAGCTGACAGTCAGGGGTCGTTGGTCTCCGTCGGAGTCCAGACTCCATATCAATCTGTTGGAGCTGAGGGCCATCAGGCTTGCCCTGAAGGCTTTTCTGCCGACTGTGCGAGGAAAGAATGTCTTGATTCTTATGGACAACACAGTGGCCATGCACTACCTCAACAAAAAGGGGGTGGTGGGGCAGGGTCACTTCCTCTGTGCAGGGAGGCGATGCAGCTCTGGTTCTGGGCCATCCAGCAGGAGATTTCGATCTCGGCAGTTCATCTGGCCGGAGACGAAAACTAGACGGCGGACGCTCTGAGCAGGCAGAGCGCGATCTCTCACAAGTGGGAGCTGGCTCAGGAGATTCTCCTGGAGATCTTCGCCCTTTGGGGGACCCCTCAAGTAGATCTCTTCGCCTCCAGTGTCAACCGGAAGTGCGAGAGGTTCTGCTTGTGGGAATTTCCTCCAAGAGGAGCCTTGGGAGACACGTTCGTGGTGGAATGGTCCTTCCCACTGCTGTACGCGTTTCCTCCAGTCCCCGTCATCCCGCAAGTGCTGCAGAGCTTACGGAGGTTCGGTTCCCGGATGATCTTCATTGCTCTGGCATGGGCCCGGAGGACATGGTACCCGGACCTTCTCTACTTGTCCATCTGCCCTCCACGTCGTCTTCCCTACCGAGACGATCTTCTCTCACGGGAGGAGGGGTCAGGTTATCCATCCAGAGGTCAGATCCCTCAACCTTCACGCTTGGCTTCTGAAAGGTTGAGGTATAAGGATTGGGATCTCCCTGAAGACGTGATGGAGGTGTTGCTTTCGACCAGACGTCCGGCAACAAAGTCCCTGTACCGTTGCCGTTGGAGAAAGTTCTGCGACTGGTGCAGGGTTAAGAATGTGGATCCTTTTTCATGAGACATTCCTGTGGTTCTGTCTTTTTTGCTTTCGTTAGCCCATAAGGGCCTGCAAGTGGGTACCATTAAAGGTTACCTGGCGGCGCTGTCCATATTTAAGCTCTCGTCTGAGGAGTGTTCTTATTTCAAAATTCCTTTAATTTCTCAGTTTATGAAAGGCTCACTAATGTGTTCCGACCGTCTCCTTTCCAGGTGCCGGGTTGGGATTTGAACCTTGTTCTAAAATTCCTAATGGGTGCTCCATTTGAGCCTTTGCATTCTTGTCCTTTGTGAGACTGTTTACCCTTAAACTGTATTTTTAGTTGCGGTCACTTCGGCTCGCAGAGTGAGTTGCAGGAACTTTCAGTTAAGCCACCCTTCACTGTGTTTCATAAGGACAGGGTTGTCCTTGGTGTTCGTCCCTCCTTTCTTCCGAAGGTGGTGTCGGAATTTCATTTAAGCCAGAAGGTTATTCTTCCAGCATTTTATCCTCCTCCACATCCTGGTAAGGAAGAGGAGAGGCTCCATAGGTTGGATCCTAGGAGAGCTTTAAGCTTCTACATTTCATGCATGTCCCGGGTCAGACTGGACGATCAGCTCTTTTTTGGTTACGCTGGAAGGCGTTTGGGGCAAGCTGTTACTAAGCAGACTTTGTCTAGATGGATTATTTTGGCAATTTCTGAATGTTACCGCTTGGCGGGTACGGACCCTCCGGTAGGCTTACGGGACCCATTCTACTAGGGGTATGGCTGCCTCGACTGCTCTGCAGAGGGGTGTTCCTATTCATAACATTTGTGACGCAGCCACTTGGGCTTCGGTCCATACTTTGTACGACACTACTCCCTAGATTATATCTATGGGCAGGATCTGGCCTTTGGCAAGGCGGTCCTTTACTCTGCAATTTGATTGGGCATTCTAAATTTCTATTTCTAAATTCTTTTTCCCACCTCCTTACGTTGGTACTGCTTTGGGAGTCTGTCATAGATATGGAATACGTCGGAGGACCCAATCCCCTCGAAGAACAAGTTACTCTCTTACCTGGTAACGTTCTTTCGATGGGATGGTTCGACAACGTATTCCATATCGCTCCCTCCCGGCCTGGTCCGCTACAGAATTTCTTATGCAATTGCAGCTTACGTTTCCGCAAGGCTTTCTGTGGTCATACTGGCAGTTGATTGGTGCCACACGTTATGGGAAAACACGACAACTGAGGCTACGGGCGTCGTGCATCCTACTTATAACATCCGGTGACGTCGGCTCGACGGAGGCCCTCGAGGACAGCGTATCGACGCAGGACGCAGACGCCGAAAAGATTTTCCGAAGCAGCACAGCTGTGGTGATTACCTGTCATAGATATGAAATACGTCGTCGGACCATCCCATCGAAAGAACGTTACCAGGTAAGAGAGTAACTTGTTCTACAGTGGCCATGCATTACCTCAACAAAAAAGGAGGGCGGCGGGGGGGGGGGGGTAATCACTCCCGTTGTGCAGAGAGGCGATGTAGCTCTGGTTCTGGGCAATCCAGCAAAGAATATCACTCTCGGCAGTTCATCTGGCCGGAGAGGAGAATGCAGCGGCGGACGCTCTGAGCAGGCAGAGCACGATCTCTCACGAGTGGGAGTTGGCTCAGGAAGTCCTTCTGGAGATTTTCGCTCTTTGGGCAACCCTGCAAGTGCATCTCTTCGCGACCATTGCCAACCGGAAGTGCGAGATATTCTGCTCCAGGGAATTTCCTCTGAGAGGAGCCTTACGGGACGCCTTTGTAGTGGATTGGTCATTCCCACTTCTGTACGTGTTTCCTCCAGTCCCTGTCATTCCTCAAGTGTTAAGGAGGTTGTGGAGGTTCGGATCCCACATGATCCTCATTTCCCTGAATTGGGCCAGGATAGCGTGGTACCCAGACCTTCTAGAAATGTCCATCTGCCCTCCACGCTGTCCACCCTACCGAGAGGATCTCTCTCTCTCTTTCTCTTTCTCTCTTTCTCTCCAGAGGTCAAGACTCTTAACCTTCAACCTTGGTATCTGAAAGGTTGAGTTGCAGCAGGGAGTTCCTATTCGGAATATTTGTGATGCAGCCACATGGGCTTCTATCCACTCCTTTGACAAAAATGTCCATCTGTCCTCCACGCAGTCTTCCCCAGAGAGAGGACCTTCTCTCTCTATCTCTGGCGCAAGGGGGGGGGGGTGCGTTTTCTCCATCCAGAGGTCAAGACCCGAACACGGTTTGTTTCTGAAAGGTTGAGATATAAGGATTGGGACCTCCCGGATGACGTGATGGAGGTGTTGCTTTCAGCCATGCGGCCGGCAACCAAATCCCTGTACTGTTGCCGCTGGCGTACGTTTTGCACAGGAAACCATGTCGATCCTTTTTCAGCGTTCCATTCCAATGGTTCTTTCTTGCTTTCTTTGGCCCACAAGGGTCTTCAAGTGGGTACCATACGCTCCATGGTCAAGATATGGCCTTTGGTAAGGCGGTCCTTTATTCTGCCATCTGATTGGGTATTCTAAATTCTTTTCCCCTCCATGTTCTGTTACTGCTTTGGGAGTCTGTCAAAGATGTGGAATACGTTGGAGGACACAGTCCATTCGAAGAACAAGTTACTTACCAACTGGTAACGTTCTTTCGACTGGCTGTTCCTCCAACGTATTCCACATCGTCTCCAAACCTGCCCCTCTAGAGAATTTCCTATGCTATTGCAGCTTATGTTTCCGCAAGGCTAAGTGCAGTCAAGCAAGCATGCGTCCTATTTATAACATCCGGTGACGTCGCCCTCGACGGAGGCCTTCGAGGGACATCGACCCGACGCCATCGACGCAGGATGCCCTCTGCCGAAATAGTTTCTGAAGTACACAGCTGTTGACATTACATGTCAAAGATGTGGAATACGTTGGAGGAACATCCAGTCGAAAGAACGTTACCAGTTGGTAAGTAACTTGTTCTTCTTGTTGATATGATATGATATGGCATTTGTAACGCGCCTATACACAGGTGTTTCAAGGCGCGTGTGAGGTGAGGCTTTAGACTTTATTGTGCATGCCTTTGTGGTGAAGGCTCTTTGCTTAGTGTGTAGCTATGCTTGCCTTTAAATCTCTCGCTTCTGAGGTTTTTCCCTTTTGGCATATGCAAGCGTGTTTTTAGCTCACGATTTCTTAGGAAAAGCAGTATTAGCAGACGGAAGTCATCCTACTGTAAGCGTTCTCGCCTGCCTCAGTGTGTGTGTGAATCTTTGAGGCGTATTCAATTTCACTAGGTGTAGCACGTTATGTTGACCTTATAACACTGACTAACATTTAAGAACACGGGTGGTACCAAACACTTGTATAGTGGGGCTTTGTTCCTTGCTTGCAGCATTGTTTCAGTATGATTCCTTGCCCGGATCATCACTCCATTGAAATGCATGTATTCCTTTGGGTATAAGAGAACGGTGCATGGAGGGATGAAGGGTGGGGGTTCTCACTTGTGCCAAAGTCTTGTACTGTCCTTGGTTTGTTTTGTCCTGTTTTTCGCTTTTTACTAATAAATTGTTCACCAATCCCCCGCAATAGTCAGTGGTCATTTCTCCCCAACAAGTTTGGGGTTGTGACTTGGATTCCCGCTGCTCTGCGGCCAGGTCCAAGGGCCGCCAGGCACACCTCCCCTGTGATCCTTGTGGGCTCAGGAGATCCGGTTTCATGGCAGGGGGAGAGCTGGCCAGAGCGCTCAGGCAAGGTGAACCAAACATATATGGAAGAAAAGCCAACCAAAAATCTTGTTTTGGTGAACACAGGTAATCTTGTCTCTGTATTATGTCTTGTATTGTTTTGTCTGCAACGGGTTGGGATATATGTTTGTCTCTGAAATCTGTTGCGATTATCCAAGGATACAGGAGGGAAAGTACCTCTGCCTATAGAACTGTTTACCCGAATAAGAAAAAGTAAAAGCGGGTGGCCACCGCAGATTAGAATAAAAATGTAAAGGCAGTGCATCCATGCTCCCTACTGACTTGAGCGACCATGAGGTTGCTGCGTCAGAGTAGTGTAGTATCGATTAGGAAGAATGTGTTCTGTATGAGTGTGAAGAACATATTTGGATGAGGGACCCTGTGATGTTTTGTCTAAAACCTATACCTTGATACTTGAAACCCTAAATTTGCAACTCTGTTGCGACCCTTCTTTTAATTTCACACTCTTCTCTATCCTAGTATGGGAGCTGTACCAGGCTTTGTTTGTACCGGTTTTGTGTCTTGTCTTTGACCCTTACCTACCATAGTCTCTGAAACAAGCTGAAATACTGCTCTGCATTGTGGATAGTGTAATGGGGGAAATAGGCTGTGTTAACCAGCAGTCATCTGAAATCTGACCAAAGCTTGCGAGTGTCATTGAAATTTCTGTACTGGGGGAGGAACAACAGAGGCTAGGTGTTATACCTTAGCCTCTGATACAGAGTGGTCAGTTATGAGCCATACCCACGCGGCCAGCCATGGGACACAATGGTGTTCCAATGCTGACGGAGCTAGGAATGGACCTGGATCTGTAATAAGTGATCCCTTGGCTTACCCCTGTGAGAATGGGTTCAGGGCAGTCTATTGTGAGGAGCCAAGAATGAGAAGCGGACACAGAGAGCTCATAGTTTTGCTATACACTTTCTTATTAAAAATAGAATTGGTTGGAAAATGCCTTGCCGTCCCTGTTCTAGGAGGCGTTTCTCTACCTCAACCGAAACGAAGGGTCTGTCCGTTGTCAAGATGTCCAAAGCAAAAATGTTCTGTGTCTGAAATTCGATTCTGGCATTCACATTCTAAAAGTAACTCTATGGTGAAAATGGTAATGTCTTTGGCCTTGAAAATGCACAAATGTTCAAATTCAAAAGGAAAGGCTCCATTCCAGCACAAGTTCACAATGGATAAAGTTCACAGTTCCAGGGGATTGCTCCTTTCTCCAGGTTTTCTCTTCAAGGTACTTTAAACTCCTAAGGGTATGAGCCGTCCTTGGAATTCTCTGATCAACAAAAAAGAAAACTTGTATATAAAACAACTTGGCCATTAGTCCCCATTTCATAGGTTACCTGGTATACTCCCCTTCCAGGTTCTTTTCCACTTTAATGAAGCCTTTTGTCACAATCTTGGCTTTGCATAGTGTCTTCTCCTACCAGGATTTCCTCATGTGATTTGCGTTACACACTTGACATCTTGACTTTGCCTGGTATACTCTCCTGCCAGGGCTTTCTCATGTGCTTCACTTGACAAACTTGTGTATATCGTGCATTCATTCCGTTATTGACACTTTTTTAAAATTGGGTCTAATATTCCCTTTTATGTGCTTCCTTTATCTTTTTGTCCTTAATAAGGTTCCCAAAGTGCCCCGGTCTTCCCGCCTGAGGACTCACCGGCTTTCTGTGGCGTCCTTTGGTTCTTTGGCTTCCCGGGCTCATCAACCTCACTTGTTGGCTCCCGCGTTGTTCGTGACTCCTGCCTGCCTGCTGTGTGCTTCGCCTTGCTCAAGCGGCATGGATACTGCTCTCTGGTTCCCGCAAATGCCAGGTAGTCATCCATTCTCTTCCTCTCATGGCTTCTACGTGGCAGAACAGCTCCTGCAGCCTTCTTTCTCTGGCCTTCCCCTTGAGCCGGTTGGCTCCATGGTCTTCCTTGCAGCACAGTAGTCCCTCAGTCAGCACGGAGAGGACGAGGCTTCACCAGGCAGCTTCTCTCACCTGTCAGCTGGTTAGCGTTTTTAAATGTCCCGGCACCTATTATGCGCTCGCAACCACTAGAGCGCTTCTTGGGCTTCTCGCCTTTACGGCTTCTCATTACTCTATTCAGCTTTCTCTTCGCAGTACTTTGACGTGCATGAAAATGGTAGTCAGTTCTCGGTAAGAACATTGAAAGGTATTCTTAGTAGCTTCAATGGGTGGTTTGAAGGGAGTCATGACAATGTAATTACGGCATGAGGAATGGAAGGGGTACCCCTAAAAGGAAAGGAGGGAATACCATGTCTCATCTGATGTTGTATCACCCCCTCCGAGTGTCTCCTCTCCCCATGTGGTCCTCCCTCCATATAGCTGTCACCATGGTCCGGATCAGGTACCGGCTGCTGTCCCCTGGCCACATAGAGAGAGGCTACCACTAGGAAAGGAGTGATGACATCCGATTCCTCACACTATACATGTGCCACTTCCCCCTAAAGGAAGTCAAGCACACTACCTGTTTACTCACTATTCGCCAAAAGCATGCAACTAGCTGGATAGGGTGGCACAAATAAACAGAGTGAGTCACTTAGATACTTCCCCCCCCCAGGAAGGCACATTTGACATAGAATAACGAATGCATGCAAGGCATTAGAAAAGCAAGGCGCACGTGTCACCTGCAGCAATGGGACAGTTATCTAGATTGGAATACCAAAGCTACTAAGACAGACTGAATCCAAGACACGGCATGGAAAGACACTCAAGAAAAGCTCCAGGAGCAAGTGAGTACTCTAAACGGCAGGTACCCATGAAGCCAGGTACAAACTATTCTATCCTGTAATAAAAGGGGAGCCCTTGTTAAAGGAAAGTCACAAAGATATTTTGGACACTTACAACCCTGCCATTTTAAATGTTACACCCAATCAACAACCAGCAAGCCCATACTCTACCCAATCGCCAACTTATTATCAGTCCACCCCAATATACTTTTTGTTTGGTCCGTTTACCCCTGAACTACGATCTCAGGTTTTCAAACGTTTTTCGCCTTTCTCTGGCACATTTGAATGGTTCCTGAATTTAACAGATAATGCCAGTACTGGTGCATTTCCGCTTGAACATCTCGGACAGCACGTGATATTAGTTACTGTACATGCCCCCTGGAGCGCTACTGATTTGTTTGATATTGTTCAGAAATGTTCAAAAATACGAGAAGATCCTGTTAAGTTCCCAGAGGAGCTTCAGGTTACAACAGATTGCTATCACCCCACTTACATAGATTTGAAAAATTATTTTTGCAAGCAGTGCTGCCAACAGATATATTTACCTTGCTCAAAGTTCAGGCTAATTGTCCAGCTGAAGAACCTGCCACCTCTAGGCATTTGAAAACATTTACTGATAGACTGTGTAAGGGTGCAGAAGGAGGACTCTGACACAAAGGTGGCATGTTTGGGGCTATATACCTTTATTAACTTATAAAGCAAGAGAAAACCTATTGTTCCCTATTCCTAAGAGCGGCTTCCCTTCCTCAACTAAAGATCTAAGGTGACTCTCATGATAATGTCTGTTAACGTAGTGTCCACTGTCCTGTGTTGAGAAAACCTTACTCCTGTCCCATACGCTAGAAACTAAAGAATAAAGCAGTACTGTTCTGGCCCCAGTAGAATGCCTCCCTTCTCCTGGGTTATGGTCAAAGTTCTACACAATGCTTCCTTGGTGGTCCAGGAGAATGTCTTCCTTCTCCTGGCGTTCAGTCTCAACGAGCCCAGGGAATGACTCCTTTCCTCAGGCCACAAAGTTCTAAATAATACTTGCTCAGTGGGCCAGGAGATTGCCGTTTGTTCTCAGTCTAAACAAAATCCACGGGAATGACTCCCTTCCTCAGGCCTGTTGTACCTTCCTCCTGGTCTGAGTTACCAGGAGAATTGCTTCCTTCTCTTTTTAATTATAAAAGAATTTCTTACAACCGGGGGAATGACTCCCTACCCCTGGTCTTCTCTTCATTAGGTTTCGCACTTGCAACACCCAACTCTGAGTGTTATGAGGGTCTCGACCCTAGCTTCTCTTCTTTTTGTTTGGCCCACTTAGTTCACTTCCTGGCAAAGTACTGCCATGAGGAAGATGACTTGTATCACTCTTGATTTGGGTCCCCAACCCAGGTTTATCTTCTCTCTATGTCCCCTAGGCTGCCTTGCTTGCCAAGTACTGACACAAGGGGGGGATAGTCCTGCTTGTTCTCCTTTTTTGTCTCCTTTACCTTCCAGCTCCTACTAGTGCCTGCACCTCTCGTTACCTTGCCTGTTCCCGGGATGCAGGGCCAGTTCTTCCTGAGGTATCACTCCTACTCTGTGTGCTTCACGGACATCTCCATGACTCTTTGCCTTCACCACGCAGATCTCCTGCCCGGCCCTTGGACAGACTGTATAATCGCTTCCTTTTGCGTTCGCGTCACTGTCACCGTCAAAGTTACTGTCTGGACGCTGTTAGGCAAAGGAGTACCGTTGTCCTCTTGACTCAGGGAGCGGACTGCTCTTGGCTCCATCCTGGCCTTCTCCACGTCTCCTTCATACTTCCTGGGCTTCAGTGTTTCATCCTGATTGGATGTCTCTCCCTGATGGGCAGTCCTTCTTTGATGTTTATGGTGTAAGAGGAACCACACCTTTGCGGAAGTCTATACTTCTGCAGTTCCTTCTTGGTGTATTGCTTTTCATTGTTCCTGTGTCCTACTTCTTCCCAGTACTTGTATTGCCTATGTTCCTGATGTTCTTCTTCATCTCAGTACGATCTTGAGGTAGTCTGCATTAAAAACAGGAGAAAAGAGAGGCTAGACTGTGTGGGGTTGTTCTGTTCTCATAAGGGCCTTACCCAAATGGTCGTCGTTCTCCCTAGAAAGGGGGGGGGGCAGAGTCCCTCCTCATGAGATCCTCCACAAGTTCCTCCCGCATTATACCACACCCCTGGCCTCCTCGAAAGGGTCTCCACAGCACCCTCACTTACTGTCGCGGCAGACAGCCATCCAGAATGACAAGGTCTCTGCCACCACTTCAGACAGATGGTTCGGATTATCGAGGGGTCTCTGAACTTGTTGCACCACTTATAATGATTGATCCTACTATCCGTATGTTTGTGTTCTTGTGTTCTTGATGGTCAAAAGATTTCATGCTTGGTTGATGCTGGATAATCAGGCTCCACACTATAAAAGCTTTAGCGTTTTCACGAACCATGCATTCTAATAAGTTGTCAATGATGTAGGTCTAGGGGGTACTTCAATACATCATCCTGTGTCTGCTCCGCTCATGGTTACGATAGTCCAATGTCTAACCAACATGCATTCTTACGCAGTCCCTGTTCCCCTGTACACCTTGATATTCCTGCTCACAGAGAGCACAAGGTGCTGACAGTATTAAAGGAAATTATTCATTGGAACCCTGGAGACTGGGCCGACACACCCTGCTCACTACAGGATCTGATGGACCGAGTCCCTGTCAAATTATGATCAACCTATGCAAATGACACTGGTTATAAGGTTAATGCTGAGCCAGTCAAAATGACTCTAAATCCTGCCAAGCTCTTTCCGTCTGTACCTCCGTATCCTATTTCTTGACAGGCTGAAGAGGACATTAGTCCTGTGATAGACTCCCTCCTTGTAAAAGGTACTGTACCAACTCGCAGTCCCTGCAATAGATTTTGCCCACTAAGAAGCCAGGTTAAGAGGTTTATAGTTTTATTCAGGATTTCCGCACATTAATGCAGCTGTGTTACCGGCTTCATGTTTTTTACATTTTGTCATGTAATCCCTACTGTGACAAATCCAGGAAATTCGTTCCTTCTCGCCAAGGAGCCCCTTTCTGTGTGGCTAGGGAGGTGAGCCCTCTCTGCAATGCCCTCCCTAGGGGTAGAGGCAAGTGGGACCTCACCGGGAGAGACGCCTCCTTAGGAGACGAGGACTCCTCTTCCCATGAGGAGCTCCATCAGGCTCCATCATGGTTTTACCATGGCCTACATGGGATGTGTTAAAACACAAGAAAATATGAATCACTAAAACAGGGACGAAGAAACTCCTAAGGGATATCATCATCTTGGGAGAAAGGGGTTCTCTTTAAATCAGGATGCCCACTTTACTGGGGCGAGGATGTTAAAAGCCGTGATTCCAAAGAGGAAGGAGAGAGAAGCAAGAGACTAGAGAGGGTCGTAGTTGCAGGCTGTGGTAGGCCCCATGCTGCACTACACTATACGAGAGAGGAGAGCAACAAATCTGCGAGTTTGTCTCGCTTGCAGCTGCTTTCCGGGACGCCAAAGTCACGGCAGTCCTGGGATGGGAGAAACCAACTAGGTGGGAACCTAATCCCAAGCAGAGGTGTCAGACGGTCAGTCTGAAGAATGTTGCTGATACCGCCAACCGCCCCGAAGAACTGTGTGTCTGAGAGTGTCTGAGAGTGCAATCAATACCGCGAGGAGGAGAGAGAGTAGCGGTGTGAAAACCAGAGAGGAGACTGTGTCCGCGATACCCAGCATATAGGAGAGACCCTGGGACCGAAACCCTCCGATAACGTTCCCCGCTGTGAAAGAAGGTAACCGGGTGAACGGGAGGTGCAAGGAGACTCCAGAGAATCGATGTTGTACAGCCAGCTCATCATAGTAGAAGACATGAAATAAAGTTGACTTTGAAACGAAATGGGTATAAAGATTGTGCACCTAGTGAAAATCATTATACTACAACGCCAACTTGTCGGATGAGAAGATACAAAATAGATTTAACTTTGAAAGCAAATGGAGACAAAATGTATAAACCAAGAGAAAATAAATATAGATCAGTTAACTCGTCACAGTGGAAGATATGAAATAGTTAACTTCACAAACAAATTGTTATGAATATTATAAAACCAGAGAAAACATTGAGGATAATCTGTACAATAAGAGAAAGAACCAGCGAAACAAAATAGCCTGGGAAAGGGGGAAAACAAACAAACAAATACAGAAAACTGAATAGTATCAAAGATAGACAAATGCAAGGCTGCCGACGAACGCCAGCTAGAGTGACCCAGGAAAACTATTTCTCGGTCATCCTGCTCTCCCTCCTTCCCAACTGGTTGGGAGGCCTGCATCCGCAAGTGGGTCGGAAAAAGCAGAGTCAAAAAGATAGCTTCCCCTCAAGATAGCGCGTGTGTTCGTCCGTTCGAGCGCGCCTGCCTCTTCCTTCACCCCTACGTCACCGACCGCACACCCCCAGTTCCTGTTTTTTCCACCTACTGTGTGGCTTGGAATTGCTGCACTCCGTGACATCCCACATATTTGGTGGTGTTACTTTTTGTCTGCCACTCTTTCATTCGGATTGGTGCGTTTATTTTCTTTTTTCTTTTTACACGGTGCTTCGCACTGATGCATGCCATTTACCAGGGGATTCAAACAGTGCATCCGATGTAGGAAGCAGTTCTCTGCTGCCGATCCTCATCATGCCAGCGTCAGATGCTTGGGGATTTATCACCCGGTAAATTCTTGTGTTTATTGATATGGCATTTATAACGCGCCTATACACAAGAGTTTCAAGGCGCGATGAGGCAAGGGAGGGGGGGGAACAGGGAAGACAGACTGCGATCCTACTAGGCCAGGTGACATTGAGATTGCGCTAGTGCAGCGGAGGGGGGAACAGGAAGTAGTGAGCAGGGAAAGGGGAGAGGGCAGTGCAGTACATATGATGATAGTAAAAGAAATAAAGACACTAAATAATAATAAAATAATAAATAAAAGAGCGGCCAACTGGAAGCAAGTACAAGGTTAAGTGCAGATGTCGGTTGTCAAGTGCTAGTAGGGGATGTAGGGATACAGAAACAGTCTCCAAGTGCAAGGGTTGCCAGGGGGGCAGTGCAGGTGTGCAACTGGTGGGGAAGGGAACCTTTGCCCGAGATCAGAGGGTAGCCAGGTGACCAGTGCAGTTTCAGATTCAGCTGGAGATGCTTCTCCTCAAGTTTCAAAGAGTCAGGGAGGCTATTCCAGAGGGAGGCCCCAGCAGAGGAATGAGATCTACCACCAACTCGCTGCTTAGAGAAGCGACTAACCCTGAGGGAGCTAGAGGCGGATGAGGGAAGAGATCGAGAAGGAAGATATTTAGGAAGAGAGATTTGAAGGTATTGAGGTCCCAGGCCCCAGAAGGCCTTGTGGACAATGCAGAGGGTTTTGAACTTAATCCACGCAGCCACTGGGAGCCAGTGCAGAGATTTCAGTCCTGGAGAGATACGATCCCTGGGCTTGAGGCCAAGGACAAGTCTTGCAGTCCTGTTTTGGATGAGTTGCAGAGGGCGGAGAGTAGAGGCAGGCAGATTTAGAAAGAGGCTGTTGCAGTAGTCGAGCCTAGAGAGAACCAGAGCTCTGGAGACAGTGAACTTCTGGGGGATAGGAGAGGAAAGGAAGAATACCTCTGAGGAGGTGCAGCTGGTAGTGTGACTTCTTAGAGACGTCGGAGATGTGAGGAGAGAATGAAAGTGTGGAGTCGAAGATGACCCAGAGGTTTTTAGCCTCACAGGTCGGAGCAGGAAGCGGGCGAAGAGAGGCCAGCCAGAGAGAGACAGGAAGGGAGGTAGCAGGTATGCCGATGAGGAGAATCTCGGTCTTATTGGCATTAAGGCAGAGATCATTGGCGGCACACCACTCCTGGATGGCGGACAGACAGTCAGAGATGAGAGAAGGAGAAGAGGTGGCAGAAGGGAGCCTGAACATTTGTTGAGTATCATCCGCATAGCACTGAAAGTTGGGGCAGAGAGCAGCGATGCAGTGGGCAAGAAGTGCCAGGTATTGGTTGACTATCCAGGGAGAGAGGTTAGACCCCTGGGTAACACCGCAGGTAGAGATCGAGATAGAGGAAGGACCCGAGTTGCACCTGGGAGGGTCGATCGGAGAGGAAGGAGGTCAGTCAAGTCAGGGCCTGAACAGTGATACCCAGGTTATCACGGACGGTTGGGCAGGATGGCATGGTTGACCGTGTCAAAGGCAGAAGAAAGATCAAGTAAGATGAGGACACGGGGGGGGGGGGGTGTTGGAATCAAGGTTGGAGAGCAGATCTTCACGGATATTCAGGAGAGCAGTTTCCGTGCTCTGGCAGCTCTAAAGCCAGACTGACAGTCATGGAGACAATCAACAGATTCAGTGTGAAGGTTAAGCTGGTAGATGGCCAGCTTTTCCAGGAGTTTGCCCAGGAAAGGAGTGATGGAGATTGGACGATATTTAGCTGGACAGGAAGGGTCGGCAGAGGGTTTCTTAAGAGGTGGTTGCACAAGGGAGTGCTTCAGGGGGTGGGGGGAGGAAGACTCCAGTGGCGAAGGAGTGGTTGCAGAAATCAGCCAGAGCAGGATCCAGGGTGTCAATGTCGTCATTGATGGTTTTGGAGGAACATGCGTGAACCTGTTTTGACAAGACTTTCATAGATCAGACTTGTCTAGAAACCTCGTCTGAGGAGAACAGAGGAAAGGCAGAGAAGGAGGGAGGAGAGGTGGCTGCCGCAGGGCCAGAGGAAGAGGGAGATGAGGGAGGGGGGGGAGGAAGAGAGAGAGGACAGGATGTCCTGAGGTTTAGAGATGAAATGTGAAGCCAGAGCCATGCAGAGGGCCTTGGAGGGGACAGGAGAGGTAGAGACTACAGCCGCATTGTCCAGCTCCTTGCAGATTTTAAAGAGTTTGGCCGAGTTGTTAGATGCTGTGGAGACACAGGCTTGGATGTGGGCTCTCTTCTTGGTGTGGACAGAGAGCCGGTATTGCCTTTGGAGCAGGTGGCAGACCAGTTTGTCAGAGGATGAAGGAAACCCGCCATTTCCTCTCAGGCACCCTGCACTTGCGTTTAAGGGTGACGAGGCCTGAGTCGTACCAAGAGTTGCACTTGGCTTTGGGCTTCAAGCGGATCCTCTTGACAGGGGCAAGAACATCGAGAGTATCAGATATAGCAGAGTGAAGCATGTAAAGGGCTGTGTCAGGGTGTGAGTCAGCCAAAGGGGCTGGGGGGTTAGAAAGTAGCGGTGAAAGCCTCAACTGACACACGCTTCATGGATCGGATAACCGAGAAGGTAGGTGGCAGTGATGGAGTTGGCTTGCCCGGGGGGGAGGGGGGTAGAGAGGGTGAGATGGGAGGAAAGGAGAAAGTGATCACTTCAGGAGGGAGGAGTGGTGAGAGCGTTCAAGAGTGGGAGGTCTGAAGAGATCAGAACATCCAGAGTGTGCACTGCAGAGTGAGTCGGGCCAGACAGAATGGAGAGTGTGAGCGAGTCAGAGGTCGAGAAAGAGTCCAGTGGAAGGACAGGAAGCATCCATGTGGATGTTGAAGTCTCCAAGGAGGAGGAGTTGTGGTTGAGATCAGGAGGGAAGAGGAGAGGTCCGCCTACTCAGAGAGGAAGGCAGAGATCTGACCAGGTGGCCGATAGACGGTAGCCACAATAAGGGAATGGCCGGAAGAGAGAGAGAGAGAGAGAGAGAGAGAGAGAGAGCCTGCAGACGAGGCATTCGAAAGAGGAGTAGGCCTGCGTAGGAATGACAGAGGCAGGAATCCACTCGGGGAAGATCAGGGCTTCTCCCCCTTCGGAACGGTTGGGTCTGGGAGTGGAGAGGATCATACAGCCATCAGGGAGGAGAGTGTCGAAGCTTGTGAAAGAGCTGGACGTGAACCATGACTCAGTGTCATGACCCTTGCCCCTGGCCTTCACTGGCAAGTATGCTTTCCAGTTAGGGCCAGGTCAAAGGCCTTAAAACCTCATCCAAGACTTTTGTGCCAGGCTCATAACCATCATGAAGACCAACATTAGAATGGGACTATTTACTTGGGACTATTTAACTTGGGGTGACCGTGGGGGGGTGGGGGTTCAGCCAACATGGAGGCACACACATAGCTCAGTTACAAGGAACTGAGCTATGCGGTCTAGTCTTTTGGGTGTGGCAGGCCTGGGACTACTTTACCTGGACTACTTTGGGTGTGGCAGGCCTGCGACTATTTTACCTGGACTACTTTACCCGAGACTATTTAAACCACACCCAAACAGCAGAACATGCTTTGCGTTATTCTGCTGTGGGCAGCGGAACGCTCACCGGGTCCAGTTCTTTGATGCCAGCTTATCTGAAACCCAAGGACCTGCAGAGAGAGAAAGAACACTACGAAACTTACCTGGAACAGTATCCTGTCTTCAATCCATCGCCGACTTCAGTTCCACTCACCTGAAGGTACGAACCCCATCATCCGGCACCGCATGCATCCTGGAATACCATAACCTGAAAGAGGAGAAAGAAAGACAGCATTAGTAAGCGTTTACTCACATTTCCTTCCGAATGAAGAAAGCCACACAATTCTTACCTGGGTAGTCATCTCCTGGTCAGTATCATTCCTGGAACATTACGGCGCTCGGCGAGGAACATCGCAACCTGCAAGGAGAGAAAAGACACAGGTTAGCAATATAAAAGGCGAAACAGCGCTGCGCATCGCGCATTACTCACCGGACAGCATTGCGCACACCGCGCTTTCGCCTACCGGCCTATGCTCATCTTCAAACTGCATGACAACTCCAAAATACCTTTCCATACCTAAAAGGAAAGAAGCAAGACATTATTATTTGAACTAAGAGGAACATAAGAACTGCATATAAAGACTGTAAAGCAGCAAACCTACGGAGTCGCAGCAGGCCTGGATTCCCACAGGGGGGGCTTGCACCAGTGAAGTAACTTGGTCGCTGCTCGCCCCCCACATCTACGCGCCCCTGCCACGAGGAGCAGGACGGAAAATCCACCTTCTACAATATTAAGGTGAGGAGAGGGCCCCAGGGGGGAGGAAGGAGTTGAGGCCAGGGAGGTGGGAAAACATAAAGACAATCTGGTATTGAATCCAGCTCTCCTATATTGCAGACCCATCTTTAACCAGAGGCCTTACCAAGGGACCGGCAGAGGGTTCGAGAGTGCAAATCATCCAACCAGGGCTGTGTGGTGTCCCCATGGATACCAGGTGAGCGTAACACTCAGTGAGACCAAGGACATCGAGGTCAAGTTCCTCTTATATCAAGAGATTCATTTCTTGATAGACCATGCTTTCAACACTGGAGCCGCAACATTTGTAACCCAAGGTTCATACCGTAGTTACAATCTGACATTATCTTATTTGCACTGCAACTCCCAGGATTCCTAGCAAATATACTTTGTGTATCCAGCACTTAAGTCACGAATTTGGCTTTAGGAGCTTGAAAACAGAAGCTCAGTAACATTAATATTCTCGATGAGAGCGGAGTCTAAATTGAACACTAGGCATCCTAATTACTAGGAACTACGTTTCCTAGCAGCATTTCAAATCACATGACAATGGCATTAGAGTCATGTTATTACTTAAACATAAAGTTACTTAATAATTGGCTTTCTTTAGTTACTAAAGTTACCATTTTAGCTTGAGGAGCCTGATCCATTTACAACGGAAGCACAGCAATATTAGTGTGTACTCTATTTTGAATATACAGCATCCGTATGATCGGGAACTACGATTCCCAACAACATCTCGCATCACATGACCGCAGTCCCTGAATCATGTGATTACTTAAGGGAACGGTTACTAAGCAACAGGTTTTCCTGTCATACACATGAGGAAATACGGCAAGACCTCCACGAATATTGTGTATAATTAAGGTAAGCACTTTGAAATGTTCCATCATTTTCTACTAACAGAAGCATTTTTCACCACTAATACCATTCTGATCTTTACAGACGGATTGGTGAACTCGTCAGAAACTAGCAAGATTACTGTTGAGAATCGTGAATGACATCTGTATAGTGAGTGCGCTCGCCACGCTGGTTATTTAAAAACACAATACAGTAAGGCAATTATAATTTGCACACACTTAGCACAGCTATACTTATAATTTTAGGTCACACAGATGTAGGACCCTATGGGGACACACTCACTGTCTATAACGTGACAGTAAGTAGACCCTCTGGCACACCTGTGAGAAGACTTTTCAGCATTCAGGTACAGACCGCATGGTCACATGACTTTATAATTATTTCTCTTACGTTGATGATAACACTCAGCACTAATACATATATAATATCATTTACAGATCAATCACAAACGAATCCAACAGATGACGTTCCCATGAACTCACAACGATATTGCATCTCTCACCAAGAGTGACTTTCAGAAATTTATTTGTAAAAGGTTATTTGACGAAATTTATTTTGGAACATTTTTGAATGAATTTTGCTCCTGAAGAAGAGAGTAATTGACTCTCGAAACACGTAGAGCTTTGTATTTAATAATGTGATGTTTGTTTCAACACGTTGTGTATACAAAATCATTATTTTTCAATTTTTTGAATTACAACTACCTTGAGTAAATTGAACTCATTGATACACAAAAATTGCGTGGTAAATTTGGTTACAAAAAGAGTGTATAAAAAAGAATGCATTAATTATAAACATCAAGTCTTTGTGTACTGGTTGTACATATCTCCTTATCCTTTTAAAGTTGAATACTGAAATTATCAAACTAAGAAAAACATTAATTGAATTTTGACTGGAATTTCTTTTTCCATTTTTATGGTGTGCAGGGGGGACGGAAGTTCCTATTACCAATGGGAACTCTTCTTTTGTTCATTTATATGTTGACTTAGGATACCAGAGTCATTTGTTTTCTCCCCCGCACCCTTTGAAATCAGAATAAGCACATGAGCCTTAGGAGCTCTAGATTTACAAAGAATATACTTTGCATTCCTTTACATACACAGAATTAAGAGGGTGTGCTTTTCTCTCGTATGTGTTTGAGTCTGCTATATGGACAGGATTGCAGGGTAGGGTGAGGTTCCAAGCCTAAACCAGGCCAATCCTACCTTCCTTAGTAGCTACTGGTTGGCGCCTGACAACTGGCTTCCCCTGCTGACACCTGCAGACACTAGCTGGAGCCGCCCTTTGCCTTGGGGCCTTTAGCCTCAGGGGCTGCCGGGAAGAGGGCTGCCCAGGGAAGGCGGTTTAAAGGCACTGAAGTAGCCAATCGGGGGTGGTGGGAGGGCCGGGAGGCGGTAGGGAGAAGGATTCAGGAACTGGGCAACGGATCGGAAAGCGGGCTGCAGCGCCGGAAAGGCGGGCAAATATTACGTGAAATTCACCCAAGGTCACTGCAAAGTAGTCTCCTTTCCATGTCAAAGCTGGGACCAGTACCGAAGGCAACCGAGGACCAGGAAGGCCGATATAGGTAAGACGGAGACTGTACAGGCATGTGTGGTACGTTTTTTTGGCACCGGCCCTCGGTACCCAGGTGAAGACCACAACCTCCGTTCCGGGGTCTTAGCAGGACCTTTCAGGACTCCCCTGTATCTGCATCGGTACCCCAATTGGCTACAGCAGAACAATCTTCTGGTTCTTCTGTAACAATGAAAAGTGAGAAGACTTCTGACAAGAGACATAAGGATAATTCTCCTTTTGTTGAGCTCAGTACCGACTGCTCTGAAGAAGCTCAAAAGAAAGTAATCTTCAAAGGAGAGATGCCCAAATACGGCGTTGGTACCGGAGGTTCAGAAATAGCACATTGATCTCATTTTGGACTTTAAATGTTTTTCACAGTTACTCCCGAGGAGCTTTTTGGGACTCCAGTAAAACCCAAAACACCTGAGATTTTGCCTCCATTTTCTCCCGAGACGAAGGTGGTCCTGCCTGAGCCAGTTCAATCTACACCACAATTGGTGTTGACCAGTATACAGGTACCCAGAACAGTTGTGTTAAATTGTTATAATCCTGCACAACAGCCATCTAGGATAGACTATTTTACATCTCCTCAGAGACCAGAAGATACGGTTATTGTAATTCCTCCCACAGGAAGTGGCAGACGAATGTGCTTTCTAGGTCTCAGAAGGTAGTAAGGCTTCAATACAACAGCTGGCGGTCATAAAAGATTTGACTGACACTACAGCAAGGACAATGACAAGTGCAGTGTGCATGCGAAAACATGCATGTTTGCCATCAAAGTCCTTCCATCAGGACATACAGGACAAAGTAATAGTCTTTGATGTTAAAACATTATTTTATCCGTTAACAAAGTGCTACAAAAATGTAAGGGAAGTGTTACTCTGGCAACATCGGAGTTCCATCTCAGTAAAACAGCATCACAATCATAATTTTAGAACTTGCAAACCATGTTGTATGGCAAACAATAACACTGCCTCCACAAATAAGACTTAATATTCCTCAATCAAAAGAGGAGATAAGTGTAAGTCTGCGGGGACAGTGGGGGGGTTCCCCTTCTTCCACCACGCAGAATCAGAAAACGTCTGTTTGACTTTAATCCCCGGGTTGTACGATCCACCAGTTTTAATCTGCATCAAGGAGCATACATCCCCAATAGCAGGAAGGATTGCAAAATGCCTGCATCAATGGGAAAACCTCACGCAAGAAGATTGGGTATTGAACATCATTTGTCAAGGTTACTCGCTGGCCCTTCCTGCTACACTGCCACCAAAGCTCCAGAAATCCTATCTGGAGCTTCTCAAAGAAATTCAAAAACTTGTTATGAATGGATTGTGTCCTCCCACGTATTCCTCATCTTATGATAAATATATCTCCAGCTTTGCTGCTTCGGAATTGTTTCGACTGAGGGCGATGTATGCAGTGCTGTCGAGTCGATGTCCCTCGAGGACCTCCATTCGAAAGGTCGACGTCATCAGCAGTATAAGTAGCGCATGCATTGCCTGTTGGCTTCAGTTCCATTTTTCCAAGCTTACGCTTGGAGTGAATTACGGCACGCTTCAGTGAAATTTTCTTTAGAAAAGGTCTTCTTCAACTCGTTTGACGCCCAAGTCGTGTTTCAAAAAATGCCAGGACTGCAGGTTAAAAATGTCAATTACCGACCCTCTCCGCATCTGCCTGTGGTGTCTGGGCTCTGGGCACAGTACCGCCGACTGTGGATCCTGTTGACAAGCCCTGAAGACCCCCGCACATGGAAACAAGGCACAATCACCTACACGAACTGATACGCCAGACACGAGGTTCAATTCCCAAAATCTAGGGTTTATTGCAAAGCAAATGGTCTCAGTCGGCCAACTGGATCTCACGTCTCGCAACGTGTCACCCAGACCTTGTGAGACACAAGAGCGCAAGCATTCTACAAAAGTGACATATATACATAAAGACCATCATACTATCAGCTTGTGACACATCAAAACCGCCCATAATGTATCTTCCTGAGCATGGGTTCGGTGATTGACAATTATGACGAGTATGATCCCTTCTAAGACATTTTATTTAGCAACATTTGCAATCTGCGAAGGCGCAAACACTATTCTTTGTTACAGAGAACATAATGCTCTTGTTCAGTGAACGAACTGTGTTCGTAGGAGAGACACATTCCAGGACATGCTATCTTCTAGTTTCTATTCGTGAGCAAGAGGTCAGCTTGATCTAAAGGGGTCCAGCAAGGGGGGGCGTGAAAGAGAGTATAATTCATGCCTTTAACTGTCGATTCCTACAGTTTCTGCAGTTTCAGCGAGACCAGCTGGCACCTGGCTTGGTGATTAAATGCCTCTCCGCTCGCCTTCAAGGGCTGTGAGGGAGGGAAACAATGTATTTCTGTCTGGGCTGGTCTCTCATATGTAACTTGTGGCCTCGCTCTGTGCTGAGGCAGAACAAAATTAATTTCATTTTCACAAAGTGTTTGAACAGAAATGCAAGGGGAAGCAAAATGGCGGATTCTGTTGCTACAAAATGGATGCTCTCTGGTTATGCAGACGATTCTGCACTGGCGATGCTGGGCATATGATGCGGTTGGTTTTCGGCCAACATAATATACCGTCTGTTATGGTAGGGTATTTTCTAGACTAACAAACCCTCCTCTTGGCCGTAAGCCAAACGCCTCAACCATACATCGCATCTTCCTCTGACCATGTATCTAATTCTGAACTATGCATACTATTGTAATCGTCATCATCAATATTAATGGACATAAACTCTTTCATAGTTTGCGTTTCGTTATTTTCATTCGTATCCACTTTGAGAGTTCTTTTCTCTGTTATCATGTGTATGCATTCATCACTTATTTCAGAGCAAATAATTGGCAGGCAGTGTATACAACAACATGATGTCCGGAAGATTCTGAGTATCGTTGCTAAAATTGCAGCTAGTTTCCATTTCCATTCCCATGAGCGTAATAACTCCCAAAACCAGGAACTTATATTCAATTCCCAACCACCTGTCTGGGGATGAAGGTCAGAACTCAGAACGTGTAACTTTATTGCCTCAAAAATCGTAGGGGAGGAGTCACTTACAAATACGCAGCATGCTGACCCCACGATTTTACAAACACCTCCACGGTCAGCCAAAACTATATCAAGAGCCATTCTATTCTGAAGTGTCATTAATCTAATTGCCTTCTTTTCTAGGGTCATATTATACAATATATCAGTCATTCCATTTATTGTGTTTTCTAAAATTCTTGACAATCTTCTTATATTATGAGTTTATTGCCTGGCCCCAATATGATATAAATGATTTTGCTATATCGCCCGCAATAAATCCCGCTTCATCATCTCGTCGGGGCTGGATCTAGATAACTTCGATATATCAGATGTTCGGGAAAGGAATACCCCTGGGAAAAGGATCCCTAAGTAACATGTTCCACCCCAATTTCTAGGAAACCAGGGATAGGCTTTTTCTCCACATATAAAATATACAGGGTCGCCTACATATATCGGTGGTTCTTCTCTTTCAAGTACTGCAATATTCATACATCTATCGAATGTTCCTACTGAATAGGAACCTTTCTTCCATAAGCAAAATGGAACAGTGCGAGGATTGTAATTTATTGTATACGAGGGGGGCACTACATCTTTGTTTCCTACTGGGTTCATGTGAAACGTGATTACAGATGACTTATAAGGCACATACAGTCTGTCTACTGGCACTACTACTGGTTTTATCACTCTTGCCCTGTTAAATATGGAACAGCCTACAGGTTCCATTACCACTTTTTCAAACTCATCCATGTTCGTCCTATCTAACTGAACTGTGCCACTCTTATTCCATTTCCCATAGAAGAATGCACTTAGTGATGCATAGCATGCTGTATTAAGGGGTAATGGCTGTACATACCAACCTATTCCTTTTCCGCCATTCTGTGGTAAATGGGTGCAGACCAGCAGTTAGTCTTGTTCAAGATTGAGTGAGTCATATTCATAATTAAAAGCAGTGTGTTATTACCATAACCTTCCCTGTGTCTTTCTTCTATTAAAGGGAGAGTATAAGAGAGTACATGGACTGGACTGTCTGTGACAGACACTTTTGTGTCAGGCAAAAGAGAACTCAATGGGTGCACGCTCTCCAAATGCCATAAAACTGGAATAATGGTACCTAGAATACCCAGAAGTGTTACAATCATTAACATTAATTTCTTACAGCAATTCTTTCTAGATTTCTTTATAGTCTCTATATCTATTACATCATCAGCGTTGGTGCAGGAGGGGGCAGAAGCAAGTATGAGCATTGTGCGTGATTCTTCTTATCCAACAATGTTAGTCGTGAATACTTCTCACCGCAGCGCTCGTTGAAACACCACAATGTTCGAAGACGTTAAAAAAAGTGTTTTAGGCCAGTTCCTGGCAGCCTGGATTGCTAAACGTGTGGCAAGATTATCGTGCTTTTGCACATTGCTCAAAACACTCCAGAGCAAACATCAATTGCCTTTGTACCATCTGCGCCCCGCTCGTTCGCACAAGGTGATCAACAAATGGATTTTTATTTTCAAAGATAGCACCGGGAAGCCGGGTTCCAGAGCTCCCAGATTGGTACAGCCCCCACGCTCTGATTCCCAATTCATCTGTGATGGGAATAGAGGCAACAACCGAACGCGAAGATCAGATCACTTCCGATTTTGATAACACAGGTTGTACCTTATCGCTCCAGGTACTGTGTGATCGTCGAACAGTGCAGATGCACTTTCAGATGCAGGCTCAGTGTCAGCCTGTGATGCAGCAAGTGATGATGCAGGCTTTGTCAGCCTGTAGCGATGCAGATTCAGCTGGGCAAAGTTGGGGCGCATTTAGCCCTTTCTCCTTTTTTAGCAATCTTCTCAGGCTTTCGCTCAGGCAGAGATTGTGGCAGAGAACTGACAATGGTGTCTTTCGAGTCGGAGGCAGCTGTTTCTTTCTGGTCGTCGGTGTCGGGCAGTTCTTCTAATGGTGATGGAATTCATTTCGTGTGGGTGGCGTGGATCCACGCCTTACGACCATCCACACGGACTGCAGTCTGCGTTGCCAGAAGTATCTAGTAAGGGCCCTGCCACCTCGGTGCAAGTGATGATTTCCTTTCGAAATTTTTCACATGGATCCCCTCGCCTGGCTGCAGACTATGCCCCGGGCCTGTATATCTGACAGGAAGAGCCTCCTGCACCTGCTGATGAATCAAACGGAGCTTCTGCGTTAAAATGTCAGAATGTGTACTAAGCACAGGGTATTCCACTTCACTCAGACGCCTAGGCTGCGGTGCACACCAAACATTAGCAGGTCTCCCCATGACAATTCCGTATGGGGAGAGTCCAGTCCTTGCTTGCACAGACGTGCGCATGCACAACAAAGCTAAAGGCAGCGCATCTGTCCATTTTTATTTACTCCCTGAACAGATCTTACTTATTTTATTCTTTAGAATGCCGTTTTGACGCTCAACAAGACCAGCACTCATTGGGTGCCTGGCGGAATGGAATCGTTTATCAATCTGAAGGCCTGCACAGATCTGTAATAACACGGCGGCAAAAAAATGCAGGCCGTTGTCTGACCATATGACCCGTGGCAGGCCGAATCTGGAGAAATACTCTTTTAGCATCACTTTTGCTGTGCTTATTGCTGTGCAGTCTTTGAGCGGGTATGCTTCTACCCATTTACTGAATGCGCAGACCACCACCAAGATTTATTTAAGATTCTGACATCTTTCTATTTCTATGAAATCAAAATGGATTATTTCAAAAGGCATAGAGGGGGGGCCAAAACTACCTGTTGGCGTGGCCGTTCCTTTCCCAATATTATGTTGTAAACAGGTCATACAATTCTGAACTAGCCTCTCAGCATTTTTTCTAATGTGTGGGTTCTGCCATACTGTAGCCAGATGCTGAGTCATTTTTTTCGCACATATGTGCGTGGGGCTGTGGGCCATGGTGACCATTGCAGTTACGTAGGAGTTAGGCAGCATCCATTTTCTACTGTCTACCCAGCAACCTTCTACGTCTAATTCTGCTGAACCTTCAGCCCACCCTTTTATTTCGTCTGCAGTGGCTTCCCCCTGCATCTCTTTGACTGTGGAAATCCCATTCTCTATCAACATTTTCGTGTGCAAATCAGTGGCAGTTTGTTTTGCAATTTTATCTGCAAATGCGTTTCCTTTTCCAACGTTACATGTTATTTTCTTATGCGCCTCGCATTTCATTATTGCTAGTCGCTTTGGACACGTGAGTGCAGCCAGCAATTGCGCTATCAAAGGGCCATGTTGAATTTCAATTCCATGGGATGTTAGAAAACCCCTCTCAGCCCAGAGTCGGCCAAAATTGTGCACCACCCCAAATGCATACTGACTTTCAGTATATATGTTGACATTCAGATTTTCAGAAATTTCACATGCTCTTGTCAATGCTATTATCTCTGCGGCCTGCACTGAATTGTATGGAATTCTTTTGCTCTCCACAATACTCTTCAGTGTCGTGATGGTAATTTAAAACAGGAACCGTCACAAAACAGTTCTCCGTCTGGCTCTTTCTGTGGGGTGTATGTTAAATCAATTCTCCCTTTCGTTTCTTGTTCATTAACCATTAAACAATCATGGGGTTGGTGATTCATTCTCACCCGCTCCTTCCTTGGGAGGGGGCATTAACTCTGCAGGATTCAAAGCGCAACATCTCCGAATTTAAATATGTGGTGCAAACAGGACAATTTCATATCTAGTCAATCTAGCTGATGTGAGATGTTGCGTCTGCGTTCTGTTTAAAAGAACATCTACTGTGTGGGGCACCATCAAGGTTAAGGCGTGACCCAAAACCATTCCTCAGTTTGTTTTACTGACGCGGCAGCCGCGGCGACAGCTCGTAAACAACGCGGTAAAGCGCATGCTACAGGATCCAGCGCAGAGGAAAAATAACCGCATGGTCTATTTCTTCCACCTTGTTCCTGGGTCAATACAGCCAGCGCGCAACCGTCATTCTCATGCACAAATAATTTAAAATCCTTTTAATAATTTGGTGTGCCCAAAACTGGAGCTGAGCACAGAGCGGCTTTGAGCAGATCAAATGCATTCTGACATTCCTCACTCCATGGCAAAGGCAAGGCACCAATCCTTCTTTGTCAATGCCACCATTGGTTTCACAATCATAGCAAAATTCGCTATTCACTGCCGGAAATATGAGGCGATGCCTATTATTGCTCTGACCCCCTTCTGTGTCTTTGGAATAGGCATAGCAGAGATGCTCTCTATCCTTTCTGGTGTCGGTCTTCTTCCCTCTTTCGAAAGTAGGAAGCCCAAATAGGCCATCTCCTTTCGACAATACTGGAATTTTTTCAATGAAGCTTTATGTCCATGCGCTGCTAAATGTGTTAATAACATGGCTGTACCATCTTTGCAAATGTCTTCTGAGTCTGCAGCAATTAGCAGGTCATCAATGTACTGCAGTAGTACACAACCCGCTGGTAGTTCTAACATGTCTAGTTGCTCTTTCAATGCTCTGCTATAAATACTCAGGCTCTCAGTGTATCCTTGTGGAATTCGTGTGAATGTGAAAACGTCCTCCTAGCGTGAAGGCAAATAGATATCTGCTATTGGGATGACCTGGGATGCTAAAAAATGCATTCTTAAGATCTACAACACTAAAATGTGTTGCAGAGGCTGGAATCATTGTCAAAATGGTGTTGACATCTGGGGCCAATGGAAATGGGGGATGAACTACTTTATTCAACGCGCGTAAATTAATTATGAAACGGTATGGTATCTCATCTTATAAACTGGAAGAATCAGACTATTGCAGGTGCTACCAGTAATCTCTTCAATCACGTTTCTTTTAACCAAATCAGAAACAATGCATTTCAATGCTTTCTCACCCTCACCGAAATTTTATACTGGGGGATACGCGGCAATGTTGTTCCCTCTTTCTAAACAACTTTCACCGGATCTATTTTCAAACAGCCAACATCGTTATCATTCGTCGCCCATATCCAAGTCGGTACCTTAATAAACTCTGTTGGCAGGGGTTTGGACAAGAATTGGGACACTGGCATTTTCTGTGGTGAGATCGTCAAAAACACTCCGTCAGGAGAACAATGAATAACCGCACTTAGTTTTTTCACCAAATTTAAACCCAATAGATTCTCGCCGCAATTTTGTGTCAAAAGGAACAGGCAAGACTCGGTGAATGGACCTAGTGTTATAAGCACTGATTGTGACACGAGACTAATTACTGGGGGGCCTGCGAACCCTACTGAGACATTCTTTTGCCCTGACAGTGCTATCTCCGGAACCAAGTGATGGTCTATTGAGCACTTCTGTGCACCTGTGTCCACTAGAAAAGTGTGATCTTTATTCCCAACTTTTATTTCTACGTAGGGTCCTTTCTGATCAACGGGAATAGACACTGGTTCCGACCCCTGTCTTGGGCTGTCCTAGCGGAACAATACATCATCTGATGTAAAGTCACCAGAATAGTATGTATTTGATTGAGTATCAAAAACATTTCCATATTTCCATCTCCTGCTCCATTCTGCTGATTTTGATTCTGGCTCTGATGCTGGTTATTTCCTTGGCTATTCTGATTTTGTGGCATAGCAGTGTTTCTATTTTGCCCCTGTGTTCCCGTGCGACCTCTGTTCTGTCTTCTTGGGGCATTCCCATTTCTATCTGCAAATGTGGGCACTGTGCTCGCCAATGTCCCTCTTCTTTACAATATGCACATTGATTTAGTCCAATTGGACCTCCGTGCATGTTGGAGTAATTCCCCCTTCCTTGCGCTTTTCCTCTGCCCCTATTATTACTCGCTACCTGCTGTAGTAACACTCTCGTTTTTAAATTCACCCTATCCCTCACCTCTTTCTCTGAATTTACTCTCTTCTCGTAGTATTGTGCCATGTGTAATACTTCACTCTGTGATTTTGCTTGCCACGCGCTTTCAGATGTCATGATCAAATTTTGGATTTTCGGTAACAACCCTCTCACATTTGTCAACAAATAGTCTTTTCCCAGGTTCAGTGCTTAAGTCTTGACCGCTAAAATCTGCAATCACTTCTTCAAATCTATTAAAATAGTCAGTTGCCAACTCATCTTTGCCTTGCACGCATGCAGCTAGTTTGTCCCATATAATTCTTCTTTCAGGTACTATAACCTTTAATTTCTGTACTATTCGTGCCGGTAATGCTAACATATTTGACAATGGTTTTTCACCTGCTGATCTGTCTGTATCTTCTTTGATTATATTTTCCCAAGTCGCACCCAAACTTTCATGATCATCTACATTCCTAATCTGCTTCCATATATCTGCTGGGAGAATTACAGGGAATAGGTCAATATCGCTCATATTAAAAATTGACGATTTCAAATAGGATTCAATTTCTTTATAGAATCCCGCCGGATTTTTTCTTGTATCAGGGATTGTTTTATATTATTCACCTCTTGTCTAGAAAAAGGGACATGTACATATTGTGCGCTGTGTAATGTGCTTCTGTTACTTGTGCTGGAGCTCCAACACCAGGGATTTCTGTTTTTGGCACAAAAGTAGGAGGGACTTCTCTCATCGGAAATATCGCACTGGCCTTCTCTCCTTTCTCTCTCCTATTAAGCACTATAGCTAGATCAAGGGATAGAGCCGTCTTTCCAGTTTCGGATAAACACGCTCTTATATACTGTCATTAACTCAGAGGGACAGCAGTCATTTCTCTCAACATATTTATCTTGTAAATATTCAACCATTACTTGCAATACTTTCCTTTGCATCTCTATTGCATACAGTTCAAACATATCATACACCTCCATTATAGGAATACTAGCATCCATAATCCATCTAAGCGCTTCTCGCGTACATATTTTCATTTCTTCACTAACAGGTTTTGATGGCGGGAAAAATCGCAGCTGTACATATGTTGCTGACCCTTGTCTCCCTTTTTTAACCTCTTTGTACTGAAACCCAGGAACCGAAAACATCTCTGAATATAATTCATCAAGTTCATCTTTAAACTCAAATAGCCTGTCCACGTGCTCCTTCATTTCTGAATCATTTCCCTCAATCGTGAAAAGGCATTCAAATCCTGCAACTTCTGTGGTGGCACCATACCAGTTAATTGCTTCCAACTTTCCATAAGATATTCTCCCATGCATTCCAACAGTACCTGTTTTTCGCGGAGCTTTTTATAATCATACATTGAACCCAGCGTTGATCCTTCATCATTGCCTTCAATGTACATTTCTGCCTGTTTTTTCAGTTCTCTCTTCCTCTCCCTACTGACCGTACTACGGGTTATTCTAGTGCTCCCTCTCTGGGCAGGCCCCGCCTCTCCAACGCTGCCTTCTCTGATACCAGCTGATTCAAGCTCGGTAGGTGGAGGGGGAAATGGGATCACGTGTTCAGAAGGGGCTGGCGCAGATGGAACAACTGGAAGGGTGGGTGGCAACTTGGGCTGCGGTTGAGCAATGGGCACTGTTGCAATTGTGTCAATTTTACTTTTAGGGCGTTCTTGCCTTTTTTCATTTAAAATCTTATTGATTAGTTTGTCCGATGCATGCAACGCTTGCTGGGGATATATTTTTTCTATGCCTAATTGAAGACTCCTATCTGCCCTTCTGATATCCTCATCCCATTGTTTTTCTTCCTGTTCTAGCGCTCTCATTAGATTTGTGCCTACGCGCATGTTTCTCTCTACTTCTTAAACGGAGGTTAGCTTCCTTCCTCCAGTCTCTGACATCAAATGTTGCAGGGCGTGCTTTCTTGTGCAGCAATACTGATTCCAAATGCTCTATTCGCGGCATCACAAAACTACCATCCTTCGGCCATTGCAAATCTCCTACGTGTCTGGTTTGCCTATGCCAAATTTCACAGAACATTATTGCCCCTATTCCATACTTCATGTACATCTCAAACGCTGGCGTTCCTACAGGTGGCGCAGCCTGGCCAGTTTCCAAAGATTGTCTACCGCAGTTGAAAAATCCCACTAGACAGGAAGACAATTTCCCAGGCATGTTTGATCTTATTCGTACCTTACCCTGGGCGTTTGATCTTGCAAGAGCAACTCTTAACCAATATCAGGGCTATTTAAGAATCGGGGCACGGCTCACCTGATCAATCAACTCGTCTCTCAAGACGCAATTCGTCCATATACAGACGCAACCAAGGATCGTTGTGACTGCGTATCTGGCTCAATCTGCCTCGTTTCGGGACCCTCGCCTTCTTGCTCTCTGGCGGGCGCGTCGATCAGGGACCGGTTGTGTACAGATCTGCAAAGGAGTCTCATCACTTTCACAGGGGCGCCCCGAACACCTCTCGATCCCGGCTCGACGTCCTCATCCTCGATTCGTTTTTTTCGGCCTTCTTCAAATTTCAACGTACACGATGGAGCAAATGGGGGAGGGTCCCTATTCGGGCGCCATTTTTTGACGGGCCCTGAAGAGCCCCGCGCTTGGAAACAAGGCACAATCACCATACACAAACTGATACGCCAGACACAAGGTTCAATTCCCAAAATCTAGGGTTTATTGCAAAGCAAATAGTCTCAGTCGGCCGACTGGGTCTCACGTCTCGCAACGTGTGTCACCCAGACCTCGTGAGACGCAAGAGCGCAAGCATTCTACAACAGTGACATATATACAAAAAGACCATCATACTATCAGCTTGTGACGCATCAAAACCGCCCATAATGTATCTTCCTGAGCATGGGTTCAGTGATTGACAATTATGACGAGTATGACACCTTCTAAGACATTTATTTAGAAACAGTTGCAATCTGCGAAGGCGCAGACACTATTCTTTGTGGTTGGTTGATTACCGGATGACGTAAGAGATTTTGCTTTCGGCCAGAAGGCCAGCAACTAATTCTTTGTACCGTTGTCGTTGGAACAAGTTCAGCAACTGGTGCAGGGATAAGAATGTGGATGCATTTTTATGCGACACACCTATAGTACTTTCCTTTTGGTTACATTTAGCAAATCTGGGGCTCCACATTGGAACCATTAAGGGTTACCTAGCAATGCTTTCCATTTTTAAGTGCTCCTCAGAGGAGGATTCATATTTTAAGATCCCTCTGATAGTCCAATTTTTGAAAGGCCTTACTTATGTATACCCACCAGTTCCATTCAATGTACCCATATGGGATCTCAATCGTGTGTTAAAGTTTTTGACATGTATTCCCTTCGAGACTTTACACTCATGTCCTTTAAGACTCTTGACATTAAAAACCATTTTGCTTATCGCAATAACATCAGCCCGCAGGGTAAGCGAGTGGCAGGCTCTTTCTTGCAAACCTCCTCATACGGTATTCCATAAAGACAGTTACTCTCAGTGTAAAACCTTCTTTTTTTTACCAAAGGTAGTCTCTGACTTCCACTTGCCACAAAACATTACCTTGCCAACATTCTACCCACCTCCTCATCCAGGAAAGGAAGCGCAAAGGCTACATAGACTAAACCCAAACGGGGCTCTCCGTTTTTATATATCCAGAACGGCTAAATTTCACCAAGATGACCAGCTTTTTATTGGCTATACTGGTCCCAAGTGGGGCCTTGCGGTTACTAAACAAACAATATCCAGATGGATCATCCTGACTTTTGGGGAATGCTACAGGTTAGCGCGTAAGGACCTACTGGAAGGCCTAAGGGCTCATTCCACAAGGGGCATGGCAACCTCTTCTGCTCTTCAATGAGGTGTCCCAATCAAGGATATTTGTTCAGCGGCCACCTGGTCGTCTATCCATACATTCGTAAAACATTACTGTCTGGATTCATCTTCCAGTCCGGGAGTACTTTTTGCAAAAGCCGTCCTCCATTCAGTTCATCATTAGGTCTAAATTTAATTGATATTCCCACCTGCAAATTATTACTGCTTTGGGAGTCTATCATAAAATGAGGAATACGTTGGAGGACACAATCCATTCGAAGAACAAGCTACTTACCCGTGGTAACGTTCTTTGGATTGGATGTTCCTCCCACTTATTCCTCATTGCCCCTCCCAGCCTACCCCGCTGTACAATTTACGTGTTATTACACTTTATGCTTTCTGTGAGCCTACAGTCTTGGGTAGACCTGGTAATTCCTCTTCAGAAGGGGAAAAACAGAACTGAAGCCAATGGGTGCTGCATGCGCTACTTATACTAATGACGTCGAATGGAGGCCCTCGAGGGACATCAACTTGACGACACTGCATACAGTGCTGTCTGTCAAAAAGAAATTATGAAGCAGCAAAGCTGGAGAGATTTTTATCATAAGATGAGGAATACGTGGGAGGAACATCCAATCAAAGGAACGTTACCAGGGGTAAGTAACTTGTTTATTTCTGGGTGCGAACGCTTTTGTTCTGGAAAAGGAAATGGGTCTGGGATTTTACTCCTGCTATTTTATAATTCCAAAAAAGACAGGTGGAATTCGGCCTATATTAGACCTTTCAGATCAGAACCAATTTCTATCAGTTGAGACTTTTCACATGGTAACAGTACCTCAGATTCTAGTGGCACTCCAGCATAACGACTGGATGTCCTCGCTAGATCTTCAGGATGCATATTTCCATATACCCATTTTGAAGGAACATCGTCCGTACCTGAGGTTTACCATAGGGAAGTTACACTACCAATACACCAGTCTTCTATTCGGGCTAAAATCGGCACCCATAGTTTTCACCAAAGTTCTGGGAGCAGTGGCAGCCCACCTGCGGTTGAGAAAGGTTCATCTCTACCCTCACCTAGATGATTGGCTGTTAAAGGCCCAGTCACCGGAACAAGTGTTGCAGAATATGCAGTTGACATGTGACACACTCTACGATTTAGGCATCTCGATAAATGTGGCCAAATCAAGACTAATACTGTCTCAGAGAATTCAGTTTATCGGAGCAATAATGGATACTACCCTAAGAAAAGCCTCCCCTTTGGACAGGGTTTTGATGATGCAACAGATAATCTGTTTTCATGACACAATCATCTCTAGCGGCCTGGTGGCACCAAAGACTTTTAGGGTTTATGGCTTCTTGCATCCACCTAGTTCCCTACGCAAGACTTTGGATGAGAACTATTCAATGGCACCTTGACAGCAACTGGAATCAGCTGTTGGATACTCAGAACATGGAGATTCCAGCACTGAATCATACTGGTGGAACAATTCAGAAAATCTGTTGGTCGGGTTTCCTTTTCAACCCCCCGACATCAACTTGTAGGAACAATGGACTTGTCGGAGTTCTGGTGGGTGGGGGGAGGGTTCTCATTGTCGAGACTTGACAGCTCATGGTCTTTGGTCAATGCAGGAAAGTGAAGACCACATACATGTTTTGGAGCTGAAATAAGTTGCCTCCGTTCAGGCCAAGGTGGTAAAAATGTTTATGGACAATACCACTGCAGTGTTTTATGTGAACAACCCGTAAGAGACTCTCTTCCGTCCTGTGTATTGTAAGGCTTTCAATTAAATAATAAATACTAAAGGGTTTGCCCTACCTAACCCTCTTAGGGTGCTCGTTGTCAGGGTGGTTTGTCCTAAGAAAAAAGTCTGTCCTCTGTCCAAAACCTAACCTACTTCTGACCCTACAACTAATCAAAAAGGATTTCGAAAGCAAAAAGGTGCTCAGGAGAATGGTTCCCTCCTGAACTTCTTACAGTCTCTTGTAACAATTCTGATTAGCCCCTGCAGCTCCTCAAAGGAACTTCTTTGCTCTTTCTCAAGTATCCAATGACTATTGGCTCTCGGTGGCCAAATCCTTTCTTTCCTTACCTGTTGTTCATATATTCTCACTAGGAACATCTTTGGTCTTTCTTCAGTGTCCAATGACTATTGGCTCCTCCCAGTATTAGGACAAGGGAGGTTCCTCCCGTAGTACTCTTGGATCTTCTTATGGGTTCCTCACTCACTGTGACGAGTGAGTTCACTCCCATGTTTCTCTTGGATTTTCTAGTGGCTTTCACAATTACTGCTGTGAGGGAGATTACTCCTGTAGTAACGAGAGAGATTACTCCTGTTACACTCTTGGCTTTTCTTAGTCTTCACAATCACTCTGATGAGGAAAACTGCTTCCATTGCACTCTTGCCTTTTCCTTGTCTTATAGCCTTCACAATTACTGTGATATGGGAGAACACTCCCGTAGCATGGTTTACATCGCCCCAAAACTCCACCGGCACTCGGTTAACTTGAATTTGAGGTGGGTGTGTCAATGTTTCTTCCTGGGGTTGCAGGCTGGCTCGTTCTCTGTAAACGCTTCCAGCGTTTCTCTCTCTGCTTTCTTGCATGCAGCTCTTCAGAGCCTTTGGTTCGTCGCTGTCGGTGCAGTTAATGGACCACATGGTCCACCGCCCAGAGGTCACGCCACCGTCTGACTTCTTCCAGGTTCCAAGTGGGATTGTTCTCTGTCGAGTGATGGATTACTGCTCCGACCTTTCCATGTCGTCCCCTTGACCGAGGACCAGCTTCTTTCCGGGACCTTCTTGTTCCCAGGTTTAAGCTTCCCAGGCTGTGCTGGCTCGACACTGGCTTCACCTTTCAGACAGTGCTTCCTCTGTGGCTGGGTCCTCCCCAGCAGAGGATCAGAGTCCCTCTTCTGTTTCTAAGAAGTATTGTTTATTCCTCCTTGGGGCCAACGTTTCCCATTACTGGCTATCTTCACTGAAGAAGTAGTTATTGCTCCTTCACTCTTCTTCTTAGTACTATTGGGTTCCAAGCCATTGCCATTCTCCATGTCTCATTTACTCTTTTTTCACTGTGGTTTCAGGTCTTGTTGAGTAAAAGAAAAGATCTTACAATAGCAAACATTAGTTTCTTCAGGTTGGACTTCTTGGGACAATGAGGGTCTCAGGGTCTCATAGGAAAAAGTATTAGGGAGTTCCTTCACGGAACTGGAGTCCCTATCCCCAAGAGGGCAGTCTCCCTGTGAGGTACTGCTTACCACCACGGCTAGGTGGAATGTTGCATAGCGGGCTCACCTCCCTAGCCTCACATGGAAAGGCTCCCCTCTGGGGAGAAGTGACATGATCCATGAATCATTGCATGTCCCAGCTAGAGGGAAAGAAGAATGTCTTGGCGAACAAATTGGGCAGACTAGAATCCACTCTACATGAATGGGAACTAAACATATTGGTTGTGAGGATGCTGTTTCAGAAGTGGGGTCGTCACACAGTGGACCTTTTTGCAACCCAGTAAAATGCCTTGTGCCACCTATTTGCATCGAGAGGGGGTGGTTAGGGTCATCATTCCTTAGAAGCCCTGCAGTTGGACTGGTGCTGTAGGCATTTTCTCTGCTTCCCCTGATACACAAGACGTTGATGAGGTTCGAAGATACTCCGAATTCTACAATGATCCTTTTAGTCCCATTTTAGCCATGTCAGATTTGGTTTGCGGATCTGCTCGATCTAGCAGGAACAGCAAGTGTAGATATACCGGCGACGGAAGATCTTCTGACTCAACAGAAGGGCCAGGTGCTTCAGTCAACCCCCACCCCAAAATTACTGAACTTGAAGGCTTGGTTCCTGAAGAGCCCACTTTGCTGAAGAGCCCACTTTGCTGAAGAGCCCACTTTGCTGAAGAGCCCACTTTGCTGAAGAGCCCACTTTGCTGAAGAGCCCACTTTGCTGAAGAGCCCACTTTGCTGCATTTACATCTATCTGAACAGAATCTAAAAATCATAACTGCTTCCAGGAAAGCTTCCACAAGGAAGCAATATCGAAGCAAATGCTTGCGGTTTTGCCATTGGGCTATGGATCACAGTTTAAACCACTTGAAAGCTCCAGTCGACGACGTACTGGCTTTTATGTCCTTTCTCGTATCAACAGGAGTACAAGTTGACACTTTCAAACATTATTTGCCTGCAATAGTTGATTATTTGAATAGAGAACTGAAATGTGTTTCCTTATCAAATGAGTCAATTCAGAGTTACTTTGATGGCCTCCTTCACTTATATCCACCTATTTGTGATCCTCCACCTCAGTGGGATCTAAATTTGGTTTTGTCAGCGTTAATACACAAACCATTTGAACATATGGCCTCTTGTGAGACTGATCTCAGCTTGGAAGACAGCTTTTTGGTAGCCAATACATCGGCAAAGAGAGTAGGAGAGCTTCAGGCTCTGTCATCTGTGACGATTCTCTAGGCATTGTCACTTCTTCCCCAAGAGGGAGCCCCTTCTCATGAGACTGGGGAGGTGAGGCTGCTACCCAATAGTCCCACTAGTGGTGGTTTCTTGGAGACAAGGACGACCAACTAGGGTATGAGCCACGTCAGCATCACACATAGCCCTAGCTTCTGTCCCAAGCTCTCTCCTTACTCTACCTCTATCCTCACTCTACATTTATGTATTGCTGTCAGGTTGAGAATACTGAGACGAGGAAGTCTGAGACAACATATGTGATGGATCCTGTGGAGTCCTCACTGATCCTGAGCCTAAGATCTCCTCCCATACGGCAAGGGGACGCAGCGACTACCTGATCCTGACCTTGGGGGTGGTATAATGAGGGAGGATCACATGGGAGGAGATGGCTGCCATGGGAGATGGGGTGACACTAACAGGAGAGACGTGGTAGTCTTCCCTTCCATATGAGGAAGACCCTATAATTCCAAATTCCTGATGGCACGTTGTCATTATACAAATCGTTCCAGTAGTAAAATCCTAACACCTGTTCTTGCAAATGTATAACACCACCTGTTTCTAATGGTTTTGACTTTAAAAAGCACAATAATTTTATGGACTCCAAATCCCATAAAACCTCAAGTACTTGGACGAGGAAAGAGTTAATGCAGATCAAAAGGAACACCAAGCAAAACGTGCTATTTGTGATTGAAATCGGCTGTGCAGTATATTTAAAAATGGTGTGCCTTTTCAAGTTTGTAGTGAGAGTGAAGGTGGAGAGGAGAGATGCAGAGCGAGCGGAGCGGGACCGAAGGCGGACACCTGAGAGCAGACTGTGCTGAAGGAGGCAGGGGCTTCCTACCGGAAAGGCCAGAGACCGGGAGAGGCACAGAGTATTGTAGCTGGACAGTCGGAGAGCTGGCAGCACTGGGGAGGCTGTCGTGGGGGCACAGTCAGCCTGAAGAGCAGCAGTTCAACCGGCAGGTGAAGGAGAAGCTGAAGGGAGAACCGCAAAAGGGTCTGCAGAGCGTGAAACGCTTTCCTGAAACAAGGACTTTTCTGCAGCCATAGGTTGTGTGTCGGAAATGCCAGCAAACGCCAGTGAGTCTGCCCAGGAGTATTGGGAGCCCCGGGCGTACCAACAGGCGTACATTCAGATGAATACTTGAATTTACACAAGTCTCCATATAAAAAATGTTGATATGGGGAAAACTGGAGTAAAGCTCGTCATAAGCAATTGAAATTGAACACTAATGAAGAAGTTAAAACAATTCTTCATATATGTGATGGCAATATGGGGAAGATTGGAACAACTATTGCCACAAGCCAATCAACACTAATAGTGAAGTTCACAAGCAGAGCTTGAACAAGTCTCCATATGTGAAATGTCAATATGAGGGAAGTTGGAACAAGAAATAGCTGAAGTAAATAAAGTATAAACGGTGAAGAAGTACAACTGTGTTATACTTAAAGAGAACAGAAAAATTTATAAGAAGTCCTAGTGAAAGCTGTACATCAGGCAATGAGCCTTTTGGGGGGTGGGGGTGGGAGATACCTGGCAGGATAGTACACCAGTGGAATCTGCAAAGCCCAGAGGGGAATACCTGCAGAGGAGTATACCAGTTAATCCCATCTAAATTATGTGAAAGAAAGTCATTGGGAAAAGGTTCCTAGCAGCAAAGTATACCAGGGGAGAAAATCTAGCTCAGGGGCAACGCGTTTGTCTTGAAAGCAAGACAACGCAGCGTAACACAGGTTTGAATCCTGATCCCGTGCTTAGAAACCACTCTCTGGTATTAAGCGAATATAAAAGAACAATTATAATTACAATAATTTTAGAAGTTTCTGGACCTGCCTGGAAGAGACCATTCATCATCCTTGGGATTCTGTTCTGTGAAAGACACATTTCTACTAACCTTAAATAAACATTGTTTGAACAGAACATTTTCAACATTCGACCTGAGACAGTTCAGGAGAAGGTAATCATCCCCTGGATACAAGGATTGTTTCGTTGGATTTACATATATTTGTTTTTTGCACATTTGTTTGCGGAATATAAAGCAGAGACATTTACATTGTACCTTTTTTGTTGTTCATTTTTAGTGTGAGGGTCAGATACATTTTGGCCACAAGGACAGTTTGGATAATTTTGATGACGAGAGACCGACTGACTTTTAGTTTTTGCTTCGTAGGAAGGGAAGCTCTCTTTAGGATAGGGACAGAAGGGCCTTTATCCAAACCCTTTTATTTTAATAAAATGGTTAGTATTGAAAACATTACAACTTTGTGGCCGCCTCTCATTTCTGACCCCTCACACATAGGAGTACTGTAACTCAGAATACTGGGACAAGTTGGCCGTGTGAAGGAATGTAGATCCACAGTCCAGAGACATGGAAGAAGGACTTGCAGCCGAACGCCAATCATTGCCAACCAAGGTTTAAAAACCTGAAGAAGGGACTACACAGAGACGGCTTAGTCCATGGCCTTCGAGACGCAACCGTGAGTGATTGCAGGTCTGCAGAGTACCCGGTGCGGGAGATTCAAACCTGCCGTGCAGACAAAGGAGGAAGAGAGATGGTGACTGTCGGCAGCGTGTGCAGCTGGAGGGACCCGCTGGAGAGGTGGATGCTGTCCCATCACGGTCAGAAAGCCGAACCACCGCAGAAGGTCCGCAGACTCTCTGCTATCATGAAGACCCCAGGGAGGTGCCGTGCTCCGAGAATAGGTAAAGCGTAGCACAAACCATCCGGAGGGTATCCAGGTAAGCGGGCACATCGTCCTCCTTTTCACAATAATTGGCCCTTAAACACGGACCACCAGGGAAGGGTCGAGGACTCCAACCCAGAGACTGAGCATCTGAGAGGATGAGTCCCTCTTTGCAGAGGCAGGTCTAAAACTACTGACCACCAGGGGAGGGACACCGACCCCAACCTAGATTTCTGGCATCTAAGAGGGAGAGTCGCTCGTTTCAATGGTGACTATAAAACCACTGACCACCGTAGAAGTCAAGAGTCTGGGCGGGCGGTGGGTGGGCTGGGAGGAGGTGGTTAGGGAGGGGGCAGTGGGAGCAGTGACAGCAATAATTCACTTACCAGGAAAACCAGGTTGAGGATTCCACCAATCGTAGAAGAGGGAGCGTCCCTCATCTGAGAGGTAATCCAAACCCCTCTCGGGGCTGGAGAGCTCCATGAGGCTTGCCGGGGGGTGGGAGAAAGCAGCAGCATAAGCACCAGGACATTGAATTGGGTGTGTTTCAAGACCATTGTACACCAGAAGAAGGGAGACATTCTCCTGGTCCCAAAGCAGGGAATCAGAAACCTGGGGAAGGGAGGCAATCCCCTAGGTAAATGCCACACCAGGACCTTTTTACTTTTTAACTGATTCTCAGCCAAGGTGGAATCCCAAAACCAGGCGAAGGGAGTCATTTTCCTGGTCCCAGAAATCTTTTGGACAAACGTTTTCTTTTTCAATTTGAGGGTAAGGATGAAAAGTAGGGCACAACACCACGATAGAACTGAACTATCGGACGGACATTCTGACAGCCCCTTAGTGTTAGTGTTGAGGCAGGGAAGCCCCCCTTTGGGTTAGCTAGGTTTCCTTTCTTTTTCGACCAGAAGTCTATAACCACCACCATGCCACATCTGTGTCCGCCTCCTCCTTTGACACCCTTCCACATCAAAGGGACCGTATCTGATTTTCATAGGGATAAGGTAGTCTTTCGTACAGTACCCTCCTTCTTACCTAAGGTGGTATCAGAATTTCAACTGAACCAACAGATTGTCCTTCCGATTTTCCATCCCAGACCACATTCTTCACCGGCTGAGTAGGCTTTGCATAATCTGAACTTGCCAAGAACTCTAAAATTGTATCTGGAAAGAACCAAACTCTTAAGAAAATCAGACCAACTCTGTCACTTATGGTGGTCTGTCTCCTGGTAATAAAGCTGCTAAAGTTTCAATTGCCAGGTGGGTTGTGTTAGGGAGAATTCTCTGTTAAGGCTAATTTCCCAAACCTAGTGAGTCCCCCAGCAGCTTTGCTGGATTTTTGGGGTTTGTTTTTTCTCCTGCTAAGAGTGAGACTCTTTTTCCTCCCGCTCTTAGGCATGATTTGAGGATATCTTTTGACTTTGTGTGCTTCTGGGCTATGGGGTATTTTTCCCCATAGGCTATCATTGGTTTTTGTATGTGTGTTACACAGCACCCTCAGTGCAGTAACACAGGGGTGTCATAGTGACCCCCCAACATAGACTCCATACCCTGGGATTGACTACTGTCTCCCAGGGTATGTAAAGTCACCATTGGCTTTACTAGTCCAAAATTGTGAACAGAACCAGTACAAACCATCATAATGTGGAAGTACTGGAAGGGGTTAATTAGATTACCCCTGGGTCTGTTTTCAAGGGGGGGGCACTGTCGGTCCCCCCTTGCCGAGTTTCTGGCTGGTGGCAGTGGTTACCACGCAAAATATTCCACCGGAATATTTCTCTATGGGATTTTCCCATTGATTTTAAAGGCACCACTTTTTGGTGCAATGTAAAACTACCGCCGGTTTATTTATTTAATATAAATTCACCGAGTGTTTTTTTTTGTTGCCAGAACTCGTTTCTAAAATGGCGTTTGTGTTCGCCTCTGTAACTCTGACCCAAGGTCGAGCCCTTTGTTCCACTTTTGGCGGGCTTCTCCACAGAAGCCCTCCAAAGTGGTGCCACTCTGTCTGGGTTCCTTAGGAGGGGGGTTTAGGCACCCTGGACTACGTTGCCTCGGCAACCTAAGTCGCACTCTTCCCGGATTGGCCCAGTGGTGAGCCGGCCGGCTCACCACTTAGCATGAGTGATTGACAGCTAGGCTGTTTGAATGGGGGTTTCGAGGGGATTGGGTCCTCCGACGTATTCCATATCTATGACAGTAATCACCACAGCTGTGCTGCTTCGGAAACTTTTTTCTGCGTCCTGCATCGATGCGCCGTCCCCGAGGACCTCCTCCGACGGCCGACGTCATCCGATGTGATAAGTAGGACGCACGACGCCCTCAGCCTCAGTTCCGTTTTTCCGCGAACGTGTTTGCTTCATGAATCTCAGTACGCCTCGACTCTTTGGAGTTCTGTTCTTCTCGGTTCTTCGAACCTGTTAGTTTTGTGAGAATATACTTCGTGAAGATGTCTTCTACTTAGTCTTCGACCCCGCGTCCGGGCTTCAAGAAGTGCGGGGAGTGTGGGTCCAAGATGTCGGTGACGGACTCGCACGACGCCTGCCTCTGGTGCCTCCGGGAGGCCCATGACACGGATGACTGCTCACGTCCAAAGCCTTACGGGAGCGTAAGAAGAAGTTGTCGGTAGGTAAGGTGTCCAAGCCCCGGAAGTCGAGGTCTGCAGGGCTTTCGACGGATGATTCGAGAGGTGACTCTCCGCGTCGTCGTCGGAAGTCCCGTGGGTCTCCTTCTAGGAGTTGGAATCGCCACTCCTCGGCCTCTTCGAGGCATTCCTGGAAGCGCCGGCATCGATCGCCTTCCACGTCCTCTTCCGAGGGCTCTGCCCGGCGGCGGGTCGCTTACCCCACCAAGCATGCGACACCGGAGGAATGGGCTTCCTTCGGGAAGAAAATGTTGCTGATTCTCGAATCGCAGGGCACCACTCCGTCCGCGCCTTCGAGTGAGGTCGGTAGTGAGCGGTCAAGAGACACCGCTTGTAAGCATTCGGGCTCGAGTGGTCGGCACGATTTGCGGAGAGGTCCCGCTCGGACAAGGGGAATCGTTCTCGATATGCCCGTTCCCGGTCCTCGAAGCGCTCGAGACCGTGTGAACCTGTAAAGTCTTCAAAGAAGACATCGACGCCTGTGGCGTCGACAGACTCTCTCGAGGCTCCACCTCCGAGGAAGTCGTCAAAGCCGTCGACGCTCAGGTTGTCGAAGGACACGCTCGGGGCTCCGGCTTCGAGGACTGTGTCGGCACCGTTGATGCAGATTCACTCGACGCCTTTCGAGGCCGTGGTGTCGGAGGTACCCCGTGGCACGGGGGAAACCCCCTAGAAAGGCTCTAGCTAAGGTCAAGCATGGCCTTGTTTCTAGAGTGCCTTCCTATCACCATCTGGAATACATTTCAGAGGTGAATGAGGACTCTGATGGCATGGTTCCTAGGAAGGTTCCTGATGAGATTGTCTCGGCCCATAGTCAATTTGATGACTTAAGGCAGTCACTGCATGATGCCAGTGGACTGGACACCTCTCCGGAGGTGGAGTTTTGTAGGCCTGAGCCTGGCTCTCATGCCGATTCCTCGTACCGGTGCCTTATGGCTAGGGTCACCGAGTACTTGGGATGGTCTGCTCCCCCAGAGGAGTTTGTTCAGGGTGATCTCACGGACATCCTCGATGTTGGTCCCCCAACCCACCCGGTACTGCCGTTTCATATGGCTTTACAGAGAAGAGTGGAGACGGCTTGGACTGCTCCGGAGAGTCTCCCGGCAGTGGGCAAGTCTCTGTCACGAAAATACCGTCCAGCCAGTAGCGACCCCTGCTACTTGACCAGGCACCCCACTCCGGAGAGTTTGGTGGTGCAGGCGGCCACGGCCCCGGCAAAGCAGGCTTCGTACCCTACCATCCCTCCTGATAGGGACGACGAGCGTTTTGATGGCTGGGCGAAGAAAGTGTTTTCTTCGGGAGGTATGGCGCTTCAGGCGGCCAACTCTGTATGTGCCTTGTCTCGTTTCACACACACTCTGTGGAACTGTGTTGCATTAGCGGCTGAACATATTCCCGAAGGAGACAAACAGGATGGTTTCCTTGCTATGGTCCAGGATGGCAAGGATGCCATGTGTTAGTCCGTTCAGTCGGGTTTGGACATGGCTGAATGCGTCAGCAGGTCCATGGCGGCGAGCACCGTGATACGCAGGTTTGCGTGGTTGCGGAAGTCGGGGTTTGCTCCTGATGTGCAATCCCTGCTCCTCAACATGCCCTTTGACGGTGAACACCTTTTTGGCAGCAAGGCTGACGAGAGCCTTAAGAGATTGCAGACCTCCAAAGCTGCAGCCAAGTCGTTGGGCGCTGCAGTCAGACAACCTCCGCTTTTTCGTCCTAGGGGACAGCAATGGAGGGGAGGTTCCTTTCGTTATTACTCCACCTTTGGTAAGGCGAGAGGATTTGCCAGTCAGAGGCCAACGCAGGGGTACCAGAGGTGGAAGACAGGGTACCCGAGGTGCCAGGGCCTCTCGGGCAGTTGCCTCTTTGCCCTCAGACAACGCCGCAGCCGCTACCACTCAGTCATGAGGCCAGGTCCCATGGTTCGCCGGTTGGGGGAAGGCTGGCGCAGCATCTTGTAGAGTGGCGTGCCATTACTTCAGATGTGTGGGTTCTGGAGATCATAACCCACGGCTACTGTCTTCCCTTTCGGCAGAGGTCTCACGACAATCCACCAGGGAATCTCTCTTTGAAGAGTCCGGATCCGCTCCTTGCGCAGGAAATTCAAGCCCTGCTGGAGAGAGGCGCCATAGAACTGGTGCCTGTAGCGGAGAGGAACAAGGGATGGTATTCCCCTTATTTTTTGATTTCGAAGAAAGACGGAGGATTGAGACCCATCATGGACTTGCGCGGTTTGAACAAACTCCTCAGGAAGGACAAGTTCAAGATGGTTACTCTCTCTCAAGTCCTCCAGGCCCTTCAGCTTCAGGACTGGTTGGTGTCTCTCGACCTCAGGGATGCTTACTTCCATGTGCCTATCCATCCCAAGCACAAGAAGTACCTGAGGTTCGCGGTTGGCGACTCGCACTTTCAGTTTCGGGTCCTGCCGTTCGGATTGACCTCCGTCCCGAGGGTTTTCACCAAGCTCATGGTGGTGGTGGCAGCGTATCTCAGGAAAGGGGGGATTCACGTCTACCCCTATCTGTACGATTGGTTGATCAGGGCGCGCTCTCCCGAGCAAGTCCTGGGTCATCTGTCCGTCACCTGCCACTCCCTTCACAGGCTTGGCTTTGCCCTCAATTTAAAGAAGTCCCATTTGACGCCAACACAGCGGCTCCAGTACATCGGAGCAGTACTCGACACATCTCTGGGGCAGTGATTTCCTCCCCAGGTGAGGGCTCTTCACATTCAGCAGATGGTGCACAAGTTTCAGCATGCCCAGACGCTCCCAGCGTTCGAGTTCTTGAGATTGCTCGGCCTCATGGCATCCTGCATTCTTCTGGTGCCAGTGGCTCGACTGCGGATGAGATCTTTGCAGTGGGTACTCAAGATGCAATGGTCGCAGTCCTCCGGCAGGATGTCGGACCTGGTTCAGGTGCCGCCCTCGGTCGCCCAGGACCTTCTGTGGTGGGCCGTCGAAGGCAATCTGATGAAGGGGGCTCCGTTTTGGCTTCCCTGGCCAGAGGTGACGATCGTGACGGACGCATCCCTCACGGGATGGGGAGCTCATGCCAACGAGTTGACAGTCAGCGGTCGTTGGTCTCTGTCGGAGTCCAGACTCCATATCAATCTGTTGGAGCTGAGGGCCGTCAGGCTAGCCCTGAAGGCTTTTCTGCTGACTGTGCGAGGAAAGAATGTCCTGATCCTGATGGACAACACAGTGGCCATGCACTACCTCAACAAAAAGGGGGGGCAGGGTCACTTCCTCTGTGCAGGGAGGCGATGCAGCTCGAGTTGTGGGCCATCCAGCAGGAAGTTTCAATCTCGGCAGTTCATCTGGCCGGAGACGAAAATGTGACGGCGGACGCTCTGAGCAGGCAGAGCACGATCTCTCACGAGTGGGAGTTGGCTCAGGAGATTCTCCTGGAGATCTTTGCCCTTTGGGGGACCCCTCAAGTGGATCTCTTCGCCTCCAGTGTCAACCGGAAGTGCGAAAGGTTCTGCTCGCGGGAATTTCCTCCAAGAGGAGCCTTAGGAGACGCGTTCGTGGTGGAGTGGTCCTTCCCACTGCTGTACGCGTTTCCTCCAGTCCCCGTCATCGCGCAAGTGGTGCGCAGGTCACGGAAGTTCGGTTCCCGGATGATCCTCATTGCTCCGGCGTGGGCTCGGAGGACGTGGTACCCGGACCTTATCGACTTGTCCATCTGCCCGCCACGTCGTCTTCCCTACCGAGACGATCTTCTCTCATGGGAGGGGGGGTCAGGTTCTCCATCCAGGGGTCGGATCCCTCAACCTTCACGCTTGGCTTCTGAAACGTTGAGGTATAAGGATTGGGACCTCCCTGAAGACGTGATGGAGGTGTTGCTCTCGGCCAGACGGCCAGCAACAAAGTCTCTGTACCGTTGCCGTTGGCGCAAGTTCTGCGACTGGTGCAGAGTTCAGAATGTGGATCCTTTTGCATGTGACATTGCCATAGTTCTGTCTTTTTTGCTTTCTTTGGCCCACAGGAGCTTGCAAGTGGGTACCATTAAAGGTTACCTGGCGGCGCTGTCCATATTTAAGTGCTCGTCTGAAGAGTGTTCCTACTTTAAAATCCCTTTAATTTCTCAGTTTTTGAAAGGGCTCACTAATGTATTCCCTCCGTCACCTTTTCCTGGTGCCGGGTTGGGATTTGAACCTTGTTCTCAAGTTTCTAACGGGTGCTCCCTTTGAGCCTTTGCACTCTTGTCCTTTGAGACTGGTAACTCTTAAAACTGTATTTTTAGTTGCGGTCACAGGCACTTTCAGTTAAGCCACCCTTCACTGTTTCATAAGGACAGGGTTGTCCTTCCTTTCTTCCGAAGGTGGTGTCGGAATTTCATTTGGGCCAGAAGGTTGTTCTTCCGGCATTCTATCCTCCTCCTCATCCGGGTAAGGAAGAGGAGAGGCTCCATAGGTTTGATCCTAGGAGAGCGTTAAGCTTTTATATTTCACGCATGTCCCGGGTCAGGGTGGACGATCAACTCTTCATTGGTTACGCTGGTAAGCGTTTGGGACAAGCTGTGACGAAACAGACTTTGTCACGTTTGGTTGTTTTGGCCATCTCGGAGTGTTACCGCTTGGCGGGTAAGGACCCACCGGCCGGCTTGCGGGCCCATTCTACCAGGGGTATGGCCGCATCTACTGCCCTGCAGAGGGGTGTTCCTATTCGCAACATCTGTGATGCAGCCACCTGGGCTTCAGTACATACATTTGTTCGTCACTATTCCCTCGATTCCATCCGAGGACAGGATCTGGCTTTGGCAAGGCAGTCCTTTACTCTGCTATTTGATTGGGCATTCTAAATTTGATTTCTAAATTCTTTTCCCACCTCCTTTCTTGGGTACTGCTTTGGGAGTCTGTCATAGATATGGAATACGTCGGAGGACCCAATCCCCTCGAAGAACAAGTTACTCTCTTACCTGGTAACGTTCTTTCGATGGGATGGTTCGACGACGTATTCCATATCGCTCCCTCCCTACCTTCCCCGCTGCAGAATTTCTTATGCGATTGCAGCTTACGTTTCCGCAAGGCTTTGTGTGGTCATACTGGCAGAAGACTGGTTTCACCCGTTCTGGGGAAAAAACTACAACTGAGGATGAGGGCGTCATGCGTCCTACTTATCACATCCGATGACGTCGGCCGTCGGAGGAGGTCCTCGGGGACGGCGCATCGATGTCATTGACGCAGGACGCAGACGCCGAAAAAAGTTTCTGAAGCAGCACAGCTGTGGTGATTTACTGTCATAGATATGGAATACGTCGTCGGACCATCCCATCGAAAGAACGTTATCAGGTAAGAGAGTAACTTGTTCTTTCTGCATAAAAGCAGGGCTTTTGGGACTGGAACTTCAGAAGTCGCCACTGGACCTAAGAACCTGACGAGGACGAAGCTGAGCCACCTGCAACCCGACGACACCACCGGTGAAGCCCTGCTGCAACGAACTCGCCACTTCTCCAATGACTGGGAAGATCTTCTGCTGAAGAGTCTTCTCCCTTTGAGCTGGTAGGACCATCCAGCTCACTTCTTTTTGCTTCCTGAAGTGACCCCTGGTCGAATGGCCATTGCCAAGCACCCCGGCGGCTGGATAGCCAAGCTCACCACTTCTGCCCCCGCTGGAGCTTCCTTTCCATTTTAAGGTACTGTGTCCTGCCTGGCCTCCCTTGCTACAGAGTGTTCAAAGTGTCCCTTAAATCTTTGACTCCTAACCTGGGTTGGCCTCAGACCTGCTAAACTTTACTTTACCTACTTTTTGACTTTTCTACAAAGACTTTAAAGTGCATTTAAAACTGTGTGATCTTGGGCACATTCAGCCTTGCTCTCTCCAGGAGTGGGCCTGGCCTATGAACTTTGGCTCTAACAGTAGACCCTGCCTTTTTCTGACTTTCTGTGGTTCTTAAAAGTGTTGATAGTGTGTTATTTTCATACTCTGCCTTTTCACTCCCTTTTTAAGCTGAATTATTGGAGTGCCATCTAAAGTTACGGGCTCACCTCTGTCTTGAAAATAAGTGGTGTTTTAACTTAGACTTGTCGAATAATTCCTTTAGGGAGGTGTATATACTTTCAATGACTGTGTTTTGAACTTGCTTGACATATTAGTGCCAGTGTATTCTATAAGTGTGTTTTTAAATAAATAATTATATCACTTTTATACCAAAGCTCTGGTCAGTGTTTGCTTGTGCTACTGTCTGATTGTACCTAATGTGTATACTCTATATACTGCCTAACTTTTCTTGAGAGAAGTCTGACTGCTCAGCCACAACTACCAGGTAAAACTGTGTGGTACAGACTGCTACCAAGTCGGTTTACTGCCAACACCTGTAGTCTCAATCTTCTTGCAGTGCTCCCTAAGGGAACTGCACAGGATTCTGCTTAACAAGTTGTCTCGTGTATTAGAAAAGCTTACGACTTGAGGGGGATTTCGGCTCCTCATAGACTTCAGGTTCACTCCACAAGAGCCAAGGCAGCATCAGTAGCCTTCATTAGGCACGTCCCTGTTGATGAAATGTGCAGGGCTGCTATTTGGGCTACTGCGCTTGCATTTTGCAAGCATTGCGCTTTGGAGGCATCTTCCAGGAAAGATGCCTGGTTTGGCCAAGAGGTGCTTTGCTATGCATTTGCTTGAATCTCGTATATGCTGTCTCCTCTACCCTTACTATTTGTCCGGTCCCAACCATTTGGGAACGGAGGGGAGAGCAGGGCGGCAGAGAAATGAAAACATTACCTTCATGGTGATTCAGGTTCTCTTAGTCCTTGCTCTCGTTCCTTCACAACACCGATCCCCAGTAAAAGCGTATATTTACTCACAACTGCCAGTTGGCTAAATCAGGGAAAAAACGGAAAGGAACTCAGTGAGAGCAGTTGGTGATGTTGGGGGGATGGGTGGGGGTAGCAATCAGAGGGACACGCGCGTGATATAGTCCCATCACTTCTTGAGTCCCGCTTTTTCCGACCAACCTGCAGATGCAGGTGTCACAACCAGTTGTGAAGGAGGAGGGAGAGCAAGGACTAAGAAAACCAAGGTAATATTTTGATATTCCCTCCAAAGGACACAAGCAGGTCTATGACCACAAGTATAAAGCAACTGAAAGTCCAAATGAATTCAAGCCGAATAAAGAAAGTGCACATTCCACTTGGGGAATTAAAGAGATGAATACAAGAGTCACAAGAGACTATTTACAAATGGTATATTAAAGACTGGTACTAGAAGTACCCTCAGGAGAAGGGAGTCCTTCTCCTGACCTAAGTTAGTTTCCTCTTAGTGGTAGGGTCAGTTAGGGTAGTTTTGGACAGCAGACTTGTTTCTCTGGACATTCACAACTGACAAGCTAGCACCTGAGTTAGTAATATTGGTAGGGACCACCCCTAGACATGGTGAAAGTTAGGCACAAGGGATGTGTCCTGGCGCCCGTACTCTTTAGTCTGTACATAAACGGTCTATATGGCTACTAAATTCAACATCCGATGTTCCAAGTTTTGTGTAATGGTGGGCTGCCATTGCTGGCCTACGCGGATGACAGTCCTAATCGCGCGTACGCCGCAAGCTCTCCAGAAACTCATCCTTGACTACACGTTTTTTATGGAGGACTTTGATTTGAAGATGCCCAGAAATCTGCTTTTCAATGGGAGGCCGATTAAAAAATGCCCCCTTAAGTGTAGTAATAGTATTGTTATCCCGAAGGTAATACCTTAGACTATTTTTTTATTTCGTTTCATCGCAGTTTTCTCCAGACATGCATGTGAAGACAGTCCATGAAATTTAGACAAGCACTGGGGGGGTTGGAAAGATCGCTGGTAATGTTTAAAGCAAAGCCGGTGGACCGGATCCTAAAGATTTATGACTGTAAAGCAGTGGTGGTTGCTAGGTATGGCATGAAACTGTGTAGGCTCAAAAATGGAAGTCTGCTTCAGATAATTGAAAATGACTTTAAACGCATATTGGGTTTACCCCGTTCGGCCTCCAACTATGGAGTAAATTTAGAATTGGATTGTGAATACATTAGTGACTTCTTGTCCATGTTGCCCTTATTTCATTGGCTCTGAGTATGGAGTAATGATTATTATTTGTTAAAAAATGTATTTGATTGTTTTCCATAACCAACACAATACCAATGTTACACATGTATCAATTTCGTTCAGTATTTAACCACTCCCCCCAAAACCCCCCCACACCTCCTTTTCTGCTTTCCATCACTGTATACATTGAATACTTAGTCATATTCATGCACCTCTAGTTCCATTATACAGTTCCATCTTCCAGCGTCGGGCAGAATAATGTTAGTCGGGGCTATCCACTGTCGAATATCCATGCTCATGTCCAGTTTTTGTACTCAAAGTGCATTCTCCCAGGTCCCCGTTTTTGCCGCCACCCATTTCTTCAAATCCTCCCACCATCTGACCACACTTGGTCCCTTAGTGTCATTCCAGCCCATGGTTATGCGCTGCTTGGCCAGTACGTACATCCGGTCTTTCAGTTTATTCAATGATTTGTTCCTAGAACTTCTCCTGTACCTGCCCAGTATACATGCTTCTGGGGTTTGTATGTCCAGATCTACTCTGCCTCTAGCGACCTTATGGGCCAGCTGTTCTCAGAACCCCAGTATCACTCGCCATCCCCAGAACATGTGGGCATACCAGCCCCCACTTCCCTACATTTGGGACATACTTGCGGTCTTGCACCTTTGAACTTGGAGATTATCTCTGGGGTAAGGTATGCTCTATTGATGACATACAATTGTATCAACTGTAATCCGGTGTTTCTGGAGACCACCTTGTGGTGTGAAGCTATAGCCTCCCATTCGGTATCCTCGAACCCTTTGCCCTGCTCAGCTTCCCATCTTCCCCTGGACTTCAGTTCCTCCCTCGTGCTATTGGTAATTAACACTTCATAAATTCTAGAAATGTCATGTCCCCCTTCTGCAACACTGAGTAGATTCTCTGTCTTCGCACCCCAGCTCCTCATCTGCAGCACTAGGCCACCTCTTCGTGATCACTGCCACGTGGCCACTCCACTTGGTTCCCACTTGATCCTCACCGTCGTGCCCCCCCACAACCCGCGCGCCATGATCGCAGCAATGGATATCTGCGGAGAAACCTGGTCCTTCAACCCCATCATCCCACAGGTCCTTTTCCAGACCTGGACTCCCAAAGGCACCAAGTATGGGCAGTTTTTTTAAAAGTTTTTTTTTATATGTTTTTTTGGTAATCATATTTCGACCTTAAACATTTTTTCCTTAGTCCATTAGCAATTTCATTATTTCAGCATTAAGTTTCTCTTTACCCAATAGGGACCAGTCCAATAGATTATTCCCCCAGTTCCATTTTGTTGCATCGTAACATTGCTCCCAGCTTAATTTATCCGGAGTGGTTAACAATTAATATCTTAGTCAACTCAGCCCCCTTGGAATTGTCTCAAGGTCCCGTCTCCTCTTCCTCCTGATTCAGATGTAATGCTTTGACAAATTTTAATGCATCGAGGGTTTTGCCGACCTTTTCTACCGTTAGGAGACGTTCCCAAATTTCCTCCTCCATGTCTTTAGTAATGCATCTTGTGTAGCTACCCATATACATTTCTCTTTTCCATTTTAATACTGGGCAAGCTAACATTACATGTCTGATCGTTTCCAGTTGCTCTTCGAATTTACAGAACCTGCAATATGCTGTTGATTTTTCAATTTGCTTTCTTTTCTATTTTACTTCTCTGCAGCACCAGATGTTAAGTCTGCAGGGCAGGAGTAGGTCCTGATAGTGCTTAGATGGAAATTTCAGCAGATAGGGAGGTAGCATATTCAATCCTTTTTTTCCCCAAACGATGTTGTAACATAAATTTCTTTTCAATCTTAGCTCCTGGGTTTCCTCCCAGTCCTTTTCCCTGATAAATCTTTTTGCTTTATCTGGGTTGTTCTTTAGGGTATCTTCCGAGAGGTTTGCCTGGCTCATACAAGCTTTGCATCTTATTTTCCAATCAAGTAGCATCTTATCTTCCTTTACTGTGGCCTTCTGTACTGAAATTTCAAAAGGCTTGGATGGATTGTCCAGAATGCACTTTCTGTACAATGATAGAGATTTCCAGAGAGCTACCGAAGCCACTGATTGTAACCTAAACTCTGTTCTTATGAGTTCCACCGGTAGCGAAACTGGTAAGCGCAAAATCTTACCTGTGTGAGGCCAAAAGTAGGCCTCACACAGGTTCCAGACTTCCCATTTTTGAGCTAGGAGTGCCTCTGCACCATACGTGATGACCGCCATCACCTTCTGCTTAAAAAAGGTTACAATCGGGGTTAGGGAGAATTTCCCATACCTACGGTATAGGCAAATCCCTTGGTTTGTCAGGGCCACAAGTTTTTCCCGGATCAAAGTATAATGTGCCTGTTCGTTACAATTTTTATTAATCATTATTCCCAGGTACATTGTGGTTTCCACTTCTTCCAATTTTTCATTTTCCAATACCCATGTCACCGGTTTTCCTGCGCATTTCCTTCCCATACCAGATTTCATGGTTAGGATCATCGATTTCTTGACGTTGATCTTCATACTGTTTTCTTTTAGATATTTGTTGAAGGTCTCAATCCGTCTTTGTAGACCTATTGGTGTTTGGTCTACAAATACCGCGTCATCAGCATATAGCATCCATGGTATCTCCCATCCATTTATTTTAGGTGGGAATGCACGAATATTTTCTTGGGCAGTTTTCATATCGGCCATGTATAGCACAGAGGAAAGGTGCTAAAGCACAGCCCTGTTTGATACCTCTGTGGGTTTTGATTCTCCTAGATAGCCCTCCATTGCTTGTGATTTGGATCTTGATTGAAGTGCCAGTGTATAGGGCTTTGATGGCTTCTAATAGGTCCTTTGGACATCCCCAATTCCTCATTTTTAGCCACAGACGATCTCTATCAATTCCGTCAAAGGCTTGTTCGAGATCAATGAACGCTAAGTAAAGCTTTTTTTTCCCGGCTAGTGTTTGCCTTCAACGGGTTTATCAGGAATAGATTCAGGGCGGTGCCAACTCCACTAACAAAGCCTGTCTGTCTTTCATCTAAGATTCTGGACTGGGAGGCACATTTTTTGAGGTCTCTTAGCAGAAGTGATGCAAAAAGCTTACCAATTGAGTCTAGGAGTGCTATTGGCCTATAGTTCCTGGGATTTTCTCTGTCCCCCTTCTTGTATTTTGGTACAATATAGGCCTCCGTCCACGTAGCTGGAATTTGTTTAGTTTTCATGATTTGTTTAAATAGGGCAAATATTAAGTCCGCCCAATCCTCACCATTTTCTTTCAACAGTTTGTTGGAGATGCCGTCTGGGCCTGCTGCTCGCGAAGTGCTAAGTTTTTTTATTAGAATTAGGATGTCTTCTTTATCAAAATCCAGAGCCCAAGGAATGGTGTCCAGATTTTCTTTTGTGATATTTTCCTGGGTTTCTCCTTCATAGAGAGCAGTATAATGTTGAAACCATTTCTCTTCTGATACTTGATTGATGCCTGTGGCCAATAAATTACGATCCCTGTTGTTAAGTAAATCCCATGTGCCTCTTGCGTTGTTAGTAGATATTGCGGCTAGCATTTTTTCGGCATCCCTTTGCATTCTTATATGTCGAGTTTGTCGCAGCCAGTTTTTATACGTTTGATGGCATTTCCCCAGTAGTTCATCTCTCTCTGTACTGTTGTTCTTATGAGTCTCCGATCAGCTCTATATTGTTTTCGCCTAGCCACTAGCTGTTCATCATATATATGTTTTTACTTAGTATGCTTAGTTTCGGTTGGATTATACTTGACCTCATATGCTTCCAATAGCCATTTATACTCCACCATCTCTGCATCCTTAGTTACCGCTTCTTTATAACCGAGGGCCAGGTCTGGAATTGCCTGATTTTTTAGTCTCAAGCGATTCCGTCCCGATGTGACCTCAGTTTCCATCGCTCTTTTGGTCGGTTCTTATTTCCCAGGAAAGTTCGGTGGCTAACAGACAATGATCACTACTTGTTTGTTTCATTATAGTAAAGGAAGTTATTCTCTCCAACGTATTCCCTCCCACAAAGCAGTAGTCTAGGCATACTCCCGTTTTCCCACTATGCCAGGTGTTGGCCCCCTGCAGGTCTCCTTTTGTTTGGCCATTTAACATCTTCATCTCACGAATTCTCATTTCCTTCATCCATGTCTTTTCTTTTCCCACTAGCTGTTCCATTTCTTTGATTTTACCATCTTTGTCCAGCAGTTTGATGTTTAGATCGCCATTTAGTAGTATCATCTGATCATTTTCCTCCGTCATGGATTTATCAATTATATCCATGATTGATTTTAAAAAACTCGCCGGTCCTGGGATATTCTCACTCCAATATTTGTTAATCAAGACCATTTGTTTCATAGCTTTCGCATCTTCAACTTCAGATGTTTAAGTATTTATACGTAGGGGTTCGGTGTCAAATGTTCTACGACATTAAGTGGACAGTCCAATTTCTTTAATATCATTAGGCCTCCAAAAGGTCTTCCTTTGGGTCCTTTTCTAGCCGGGTTAATATAAACTTCATAGCCCTCACATACTGGAGGTTCTCTCAACCATGACTCCTGTATTGAGATGAGATCATATTTGTCCAGGAAACAACTGTCCTTGGAGAGCAGATGTTTAAATCCTCTTGTGTTCCATGAGGCACAGAGGATGTGCTTCCACTGGCTCTCCTTTTTCTATTGTTTCTTTTTAGAATTCAGGGCATTTGCCATCCATGACCATTCCTTTCCCTGGCTGTCTGACTTATTTGACTTACTTTTTGTCCTCATTGGATTGTCAGATTTATCCACTGTGAATCTTAAGGTTTTCAGTGTCTCCTTACTTTTTTTGTTGTTGTAGGGTAGCCTTTTTGATTTTGTTCACCTTATTTACCTTTTTCATTCTTTTCCATTAATGTCTCCAAGTCTGATCTATTTTTTTTTGTGTACTTTTTCCCGGTATCTATATCTCTGATTCGCAATGATCTCTCCTCCTTTACTTCATCACTTTGTCTCCTTGTGGCTTGTTCTTTTTCTTTTCTGAAATCATCGTCCAGATCTTCCAACCGATACCCCCCCCTTTTTTTTTTTTTTTAGAATATCAGTCGCCGCCAGGAGTTTTTGCTTGATCTTTTTAGACGTCAAATGCAGGATGACTTGATCCAACCTCTGTTCTCTTGGAAACTCAACTATTTTTATATCCTCTGTCGATATCATTTGTGGAGGTAAAACTTGGTTACAGAGTTCCATCACATGGCTCCTATTTAGTATTGCCCTTCTAGGACCATTTGATGCTGTTTCAAGTTTTAGTTAGCATCCTTTGAATAGGATGGATTTCTTCGGGGATGGCAACGATGGCACAACCCTTTTCTTGGCTTCTGTTGGCTGTTTCTCTTCTTTTTCATTTTGTTGTTTAGATCGTGGGCTGTCCTGAGTCTTACACTCTATCAGCCTTTTATCATCCTGTTCTTTTCTTTTTTGTTGCAGTGTTTTAAATTTGGTATATTCCTGGTCTGGATCACAGTCATGTCCCGGGTGTCCAGCTCTTCTTTCTAAATCCTTGGTGCTGACTTGATTGGATTTTCTATTGGACTTTGGCTTCTTAGTGTCCTTAGGATTTACAGTTGGATCAGTTGTATCCCAATTGTCTATGGTTTGCCATTCCGAGACGCTAATACTTTCCCAATCTTCTTCCTTACTGTCATCTCCCATCAACTCAATGAGGTCACTTAAGTTTCCTGACTGCTCAGGGTCATCCCCTTTATCCTCTGTTATAGCATTTTCTAGTTCTTTAATCCTCTCGTTCTCTATACAGTCTGAATCATTCATTATCAGTTCTCTTCTAGGCTTCTTAGCACACTGTATATTATCTCTCCTGCTTGGAGTTCTTAAATTCCTTAAGAAGGCTCTCGAACCATTTACTTTCCGTTTGAGAGATTCATTCTTTGTTTTTTTCCCTTTTTCATTGGGTATTCTAATGGCCTCCTTTCCCTTTTGCTGAGTCCCGGCCTTAGGCGCCGCCCCTGCAAAAATTGCAAATGTAGATGTTTCCAGTTGGGCTAAGGGCAATTGATTGACTGAATTGACCTTATCCCCTCTCTTTTCTCCAGAGGGGATCAGAATCACGTCCTCCAGATGTTGCGTCTTTTGTTTCGGGAGAACAGTTGTGCCCGGTGTCAATTTCATTGGGCCATTGCCTTCTTTAGATTTTGTCTCTATCTGTTTTCCATTGTTTTTTTCGGTGTTTTGTTTGTGGATACTCCTCATCCATTTGCAGTCCTCCAGGACTGCTTCCATCAATAGGTATTTATCAGTCGCATCTCGCCTGGCTAGGTCACTAAGGCGTGTTTGCCAAATGGCTCTGTGAGGACCTGCTCTTGAACCTCGACTCCAACACTCCGTGTGTTCTCATTCTGCTCGATCTCTCTTCTGCCTTTGACACGTTCAACCATGCCATCCTGCTCAACCGTCTCCGTGATAACCTGGGTATCACTGGTCAGGCTCTGGCGTGGCTGACCTCTTTCCTTTCCAATCGACCCTCCCAGGTCCAACTGGGGTCCTTCTTCTGTGACATCTTTTTTTCCACCTGTGGTGTCCCCCAGGGATCTAATCTCTCTCCCTGGCTGTTCAACCAGTATCTGGCACTCCTTGCCCACCGCATCGCCGCTCTCTGCCCCAACTTTCAGTGCTATGCGGACGATACCCAGCTCATTTTCAGGCTACCCTCGGCCTCCTCCTCTCCTTCCCTCATCTCTGACTGTCTGTCTGCTATCCAGGAATGGTGTGCCGCCAATGACCACTGCCTTAATGCCAGTAAGACTGAGATTCTACTCATCGGCACACCCACTCCCTCCTTCCCTGCAGCTCTCTGGCCAGCCTCTCTTGGCCCTCTTCCTGCTCCTACCTGCAAGGCAAAAAACCTCGGGGTCATCTTCGACTCCACACTCTCCTTCTCTCCTCATATATCTGACGTCTCTAAGAAGTCACACTACCAACTGCACCTCCTCAGAGGTATTCTTCCCTTCCTCTCCTTCCCCCAGAAGCTCACTGTCTCCCGAGCTCTGGTTATCTCAAAGCTGGACTACTGTAACAGCCTCTATCTTAATCTGCCTGCACCCACTCTACGCCCTCTGCAACTCATCCAGAACAGGACTGCGAGACTTGTCCTTGGCCTCAAGCCCAGGGACTGTATCTCTCCAGGACTGAAATCTCTACACTGGCTCCCAGTGGATGCAAGGATTAAGTTCAAAACCCTCTGCATTGTCCACAAGGCCTGCTGGGGCCTGGGGCCTGAATACCTTTAACTCTCTTTTCCTAAATATCTTCCTTCCCGAGCCCGTCGCTCATCCGTCTCCAACTCCCTCAGGGTCAGCCGCTTCTCGAAGCAACGAGCTGGGGGTAGATCTCTCTCTGCGGCAGGGGCCTCCCTCTGGAACAGCCTTCCTGCCTCCCTGAAACTTGAGGAGAACCATCTCCAGTTCCGGAAGCACCTCAAAACCTTCCTTTCTCTCTCCCTCTCCCCTGCTAAATTCTTCACTAAACTGCACTGAATCTGCAACTGGGCCACTCTCACCGACCTCGGTACTGGGCCCAGCCACTCTCCACTTGCACTGCCTCCCTGGCAACCCCTGCACTGCGGGACTGTCTCTGTATCCCTACAGCCCCCCCTCCCAGCACTTGTCTGCACTTACCTTGCACTTGCCACCAGCTGGCCCTATTTTATTTATTTTATACTACTTACCTTGTACTTCACTTCCCCCCCTCCCCTTGCACTTTTTCCCTTCCCCTTACCCCAGCACTTTCGCGATCTAAATGACACCTGGCCTAGTAGGATCGTTGTCTGTCTTCCCCTTGTTCCCCCCTTCCTGCCTCGTTGCGCCTTGAAACACTTGTGTATAGGCGCGTTACAAATGCCATATCATATATCATAAATTTGAGTTAATTTGGCTTCTTTATTTATCCTTTTATTTAGGCTCTGCATGGATGAGGCCATTGGGCATGGGTCTTTTATTTGTGTATTGCTGGTATACACATCTTGAACAGTGTCTTTCATTGCCTCATATAGTTTTAGAAAGGGAGCCAGCGTAATGGTTAACAAAGTCATAACCACTTTTTCAATATGCTCCATGTCTTTTTCTCTTTCAAATTTACAGGCCTCCGTTATTGTCCGTAATATTTGTTCGTTCCATAAATCTTCTGAGTGCCTGTTTACCTCCTCCGAGGTTAGAGTGGAGGCCATGGACCTTCCTGACCGTTCCTCCCCTACCACTGCTTCCGTGGTTAAATCTTGCAGAATTTCGCCTGGTCAGCTAAGTTTCTGTCATCAGAGGCTGGGGTTTGAGTCTCCTTTCTTGCAGTCTTGTACCTCCGATGTTTTGTTGGAGGTGAAGGAGATTTCTCGACCAATGAAGAGTTTACTTTGGCTTGTTCCCCATTGTTTGTTCTCCATTGTTCCTTATCCAGGGCTGCCATTCTCTCATTTATCAAGCAAAAGCTCTTTCTTTTCTCTTTTTCAATTTTATCCGTCAATATGGAAATGTCTTGCATGATTTTGTTTGCAAGGCATGAGTTACTCAGACTTCCTGGTACAGTAACTGCGGTTCCATAAGCACACGATCTTCCTAATTGAATTGTCCTCCCCGGTAGTAATTGGGTGGATTCAATATCATATCCGGTGGTATGGGCTGCTTTGTTTGCTTCATTATGGGGGATTACAAATACACTCCCTTTTTCCTTTTTAGAATTGGCACCAATTAAACTTATCTCTGTTTGGGAACGTTCTTTATTTGTTTCCCCCAACTGGTCCCAGCTCTCCTTTTCTTCTCTATACGGTTGGAAAATGTTTATAGGACCTGAAGCTGTTTTAGTCGGAGCTCTGTAATCTGTCTTATCTCTCTTGTCGATGGACTCCTGTAATACTTCTTCCATTTGTCCGAGATCCATTTCATCCCATTGACCTCCTTGTTCCCATGATGTTTCTAGGGGTTGGAGCTCCTTTGTGATATTAACCATAGCGCAGCTGGACTTTTGTATCAGTGATTTTTGCATTTCTTTTGGGCTTGTAGCCACTCTTGCCTCGGACAGCGAATCCCCTAGATTTGTCCTTTCCACATCATTCAAAGGTGTGGTCAAGTGTGGATTTCCAATGGTTTCATTTTCATTCTTATTTGAGGGGGGCTGGTCACTTCTAACAATGTCCAGGGGTAGACCTGATGTATGCAAAGACTCCATCTCCCCCACTAAAGGGCATATTACAGTGGTCTCATCATCAGTTTCTATGTTCCTCTGGCTTTTTGGAATGTCTTCAGGAGGTTTGATAGACTCTCGGCTAAGCGGCTTAGTTCTAACGTTGAGTTCCTGCACCAGGGTCGGGTCATCCTGTAGCGCAATTTCGTTAGAATCACTAAGAGTTTGTTCAGCCACTTTATCCTTGCCTATAGTCTCTACAGCCATCTCAGCTATTATCGCTATTGTGGGAGCTGGGGGCAGTAGTTTTGTAGCTTCTCTTGCCATGGGGACAGTACACGCCAAAGGCAGCTCCGGAGAATTAGGGGCCAACCACAGATTGTCCTCATTTTCTGCTGGCTGCAGTTGTTTTTGCATTTCCAGAATGGGTTGACTGGCTCCCATCGATGAACTTTTCCGTTTTTTTGTACAAAATGGTAAACAGCTTTGTTTTAAAAGAGCTGGTCTTAATGCTTGTTCAGAACTCCCATTTGCCTCCGGAAGTGAGGCAAATCTTTGTCTTCCCTGCAGACGGGTTCTCAATCCAGTCCCTTGTATGTCCATTGCTGTGGCGGTTTGCTTCATGTAATTAGAAGCCTCCTTGTAGTTCCTCGTTATCGTTGTTTTCAGCTCCTGCAGTTTGCAATTTCCTGCAATGCCACAGCAAGCAGCCTAACAGCTCAACAGCTGTTACACTCCACAAAAACGATGCCCTTTGCGCGCCGGGCTTAGCGCCGCAAGGGTGTCTAGATGCAGGATTTATACTTCCTGTAAGCGTCGCAGGGGGCGGAGCCAACCAGCGCGACGGCGCTCACTCCTGCTCCGCGTTCTCCAAGCTGCAAGCCGCGTGTCTCTCAGCACCTCCAAAGTCCTCCAGATGCTAGCAGAGGGCAGGTGAGGGGGGTCGCAGCCTAACAGCTCAACAGCTGTTACACTCCACAAAAACAATGCCCTTTGGGCACCGGGCAGTTTTCCATTTTACCTCCAGGAATCCAAAGCAGGTCCCTGAGGTACATAAGCTTTACGCCAGGTTGGAGGAATGTCGTTTCAGATGTGACCTTGTCTGCCATCCATCGCACCACATGCCGCAGTTGGCATGCCAGGAAATATAGTTCAAAGTTAGGCAGTTTAAATCCCCCTCTTTCATAAGGGCTCTGGAGTACGCTCAGCCCAACTCTGTAGCCCCTGCTACCACAGAAATCGCCTGCAAAATTTTTCGTGATCTCTAAAGAACTGCCTCGGGTTATCATATGGAACGTTGCTGAAGCAGTGCATTAACCTAGGTAGTGCCACCATTTTCAGGAGCGCAAAACTCTCCCGGCCACGGATAACGGGAGTTTACCCCAGAATTCCATCGACTTTTCTTACCCGTCTCTGGCTCGCACTGTATTGAGTGCATGCTCTGTCCTGGGTTCATGATGTATGTGTACTCCCAGGTACCTGAAGGAATCGGCGCTCCACGGCAGGGACAGGGCCAGTAAATCCTGCACTGCGAACGCGCTGAACCCGTCAAGCACCTTCAGCTCAAAGGGCAGAATATACTCGGGATCTTTCAGGAATAGCAGCGGATCGTCAGCATACATAGACACGACGTGTGGCACACCATCTATCTCAATGCCTGCATCTTCATATTCTTCTCTTAGATAAGCAGCCACAGGTTTAGCAGCAATGATGTATAGCATTGGGGACAGAGGGCAGCCCTGTCTTGTGCCCCTGTGTAACTGCCATTTGTCCGAATACATCTCCCCAGTTCGGACCCTGGCCATCGGGGCAGTATATATGAATTTAACCCATTTGATGAAAATTGGCCCTATACCCATCTTTACCATGGTAGCATGCAGCCAGTTCCAGTGGACTAAGTCAAAGGCCTTAGTGGCGTCCAATGACGCCACCGCACACTGCGCTTCCTCGTCTCTGGTACTATAGATGACTTGGTGCAATCTGTGCAGGTTTTCAGAGATGGTCCTACCGGGCGCGTATCCTCTCTGGTCCCGATGGATCAACAAGGGGATCACTTTTCTAAGTCTACTCGCCAGCAGGGCGGTGAGGATTTTACAATCTTGGTTCAGCATGGATAGTGGTCTATACGAACCTCAGTCCGTGCTGCCTTTCCCAACTTTCAAGAGTGGAATTATCACTGCCTCCCTCATGGTTTCGGGGAGCATCCCCTCCTCGTATGCAGTGTTGAACACCTTTGCAAGGAGTGGCGCTAAAGCGTCTTCATATGCTTTGTAGAATTCCCCTGTCGCCCATCAGACCCTGGGGCTTTTCCGGAGGGGAGCGTTCTAATCGTGGCCAGGACTTCCTCAGAGGTCACTGCCCCCTCCAGTAGATCGGACTGCTGCACATCTAGCCTGGGCAGGTTTATCGTGTCTAGGACTTCCTCAATGGCGTTTTCCGCCACCGACGGTGAGTCGGCGTACAGCGTTTGGTAGTATTAAGAGAAAATTGCATTGATGCCTGCTTGCATGTGTACCGCTACCTGGTCTTTGTCAAGGAGAGAGCATATTGGGGTGCTAGGGGCTTCCCGCTTATACAGCCAGGCGAGCATCCTCCTTGGTTTATCGCCTTGTGCGTGACTTCTCTCTAGGTGACGCGCATAGTTGAGCTTCCCCAGCCTATTCCATTGCGTCAAGCATGCCTGTCTCTGTTCGATTTCTCTCTGCATGTGTTCTGGGTCGGTGCGTGCATCCGACTCCAGGACACGCAGCTCTTCTATGTTCTTGAGGGTGTTCAAAATGGACTTCTTGGCACCCCCCGAGGCCGCAATCATTTCTCCCCTGATGAATACTTTGTACGCCTTCCACACCGTTCCAGTTTTCTTCACGCTCCCCTCGTTGGTCTCTATAAAGCCTAACATGCCTTTTTTTATTTGTTCGCGGAACGCTGCATTTAGTAGTGCTTTGCTTCTCTGTCTCCATGTGGGTATGGGTGGTCTAGCAGCTGACACCGTCCAGGTAGCAATAAGTGGGGCATGGTCCAACTGCACCCTCAGTAAATATGTTGCTTCTGAAAACATTGACTCATGGTCCGCTCCCATGAACATGTAGTCTATTCTAGTGTGGACTTTGTGTGGGGCTGAGTAATAAGAATATTCCCTGCCTTCTACATGCTGCTCTCTCCACAACTCTTTTAGCTGGAAATGTCGCACCAATGAGGAAAGCACCTTAGCGGGCGGGGACGGTCTTTTGTGTTTGTCGTCAGACCGATCTTTGGTGGGGTCCATGGTGCAATTAAAATCCCCCCCGACCCCATGGCAATAGGCTATCTCTATAAGGGCCCTGTCTTGTGTACAGTGATCAGAAGAAAACAGTGGCATCATGGTTGGGCGCATAAGTGTTCACTGTACAGACCTCTCGAGAGTATGGAGTAATGAGAAGGATGGATTGACGCACAATCTGATTAAGACCCTAATATTGAAACACTCCGATGTCAGGATTGCCCGATTCTCGTGTCTAAAATCTGAGCTGGGGATAATCAATGCTGATTTATTCTTGAATTCACTGCAGACTCTTGACATCTAAAGTGGTAAAAGCACTGAAGGCACAAGCTAAACTACAGGATGGAGAAAAGGTTGTTCTAGGAGTTGTAAATACCCTTCAATATAGGAGGCATGTCATTGTAATAGGACAGGGTATCCAGAAATATCTGTTATGGGGTGAGCATCCCGGTCAGAGAGTAATGATAACAAGAGCACGTTTTAATTGCCTTCCTCTTGGAGCTATTATTGCTGTTTTGGAACGGGACTTTGCCAATCAATCATGTCCGGCCCGTTTTATATTGTTATTGTAACGCTTACCTGAACTCTGCGGGGACGCCCTGGAGCTCTTGGTAAATAACTCTCTCAGTAAGATGGCCAGTGATTTTTGTAGAAACAAACAGTACTTCCCTTAGTAATGGGCTCACTAGACTTTTCTACTACCCTAGAACAATGTAGGACTGATTCTCTGGTAGTTCTGTGAGCTCTCCATCCTGTTTTTTCTGTACAGGGGCGCTAGTCCTGAAGAATTGTGATTTTAATGGGAACAAGAATAATTATATGGGCTGACTGACTCCTAACAGGGACTGGAAGGGAAAAAAACTCCAGTTAGTCGACTGGCAAGGAATACCCTGAGGTTCAAAGAAATTCCTAGGGTTTTTTGAATATGACATAAAATGTACCAAGGTTATTGTCCATATAATGTATGAGTGAAGAAGGCACAATCTAAACTACAGTAGTATGGTAGAAACATTCTGCATAAAAATGCCTCATGAAATATAAGTGAACTAACCATGGTAGAATGCGTGTATCCAATAATAGCCTAATGAGGGACAGAAGTGCGGACCGTTAATTGAGAGTTGCACGTTAACCACGCACAAACTGAGAACGGTCTAAGTGTGAGCTAAATTACTATGAGCAGCGGGATAACAGCGCCAATTAAGGCATTCATAAACTCTCTCAATACTTTCTCCTCAGCGCCACTAACGCCGTAATAAACTCAACGGCTTAAAACAGTGCCACTAATACACTCTCTACAGCGCCACTAATTGTGTAAATAACTCTTTAACTTCCACCTTAATTAGAATAGAAAACACTTGTGGCAACAAGCCACCCAACGGTACTTGCATGTGTGTGCTGAAACTCCTTTGTATCCTTTCTGAGGAGAAACCGTCTGTGACGGAATTACAAACTGAGGGAAAAACAAAAGGGGAATCAAAGGGCACACGAACTACGACTTTGGACGGGGAACAGGGAATTCTATAACTACGGAGGCAGGAACAAAGGGAGCAAGGCTCTGACTGAAGAACAGCTGTGAGAGAAATTCAGAAGACCGCTGTAAGCGCTAGTACTGCAGAGCAGTCTACGACGCGAAGCGCGAGTCTTCAGAAGGGCAGGCTTAATATAGGCAAACCTAGTAAAAGACTAGACCTGCAAGATTAGTCTTTAATTGGCACAATTAGGTGGCCATTGAGTGAAACAGAAGGCCCTATTGGGTCAAATGGAATTTAAAAGGTAACTGCCTGTATCCCCTTGGTAACACCAATTACCCACCCAGATTAACCCTTAGGTTTTCTTTTAATGAAACTTAACCTGCAAACTGGCCCGTGGTCGTGACAGTTATGCCTGGCATACTCAGAGCCAGGACCTTGAGACAGATACTGCTTGAACTTCGGTTCAATCAGTACAGACCAGCATTTTATTTCTTCTTGTGTGCTGTTTGATGAATCCTGTGGATCCCTCACTAAATCCCTGCCTAAAGTCTCCTCCTAGGTGGCATGGGGAAGGCAGACACTTCCTGGGGGTGGTGTTCTGCGGAAGGATCACATGGGGAGGAAACGGGGAAATTAGTCAGGACTACAAGTCCCATAATTACCTCAGCACTGAGACAAGGAAGAGGGATGCAGAGAAACAAAACTGTAGTGGTCTGCTAATTAATCTAAATGACCCTAAACTGCAGGAGACTGAGAGTCTTAAATGGCCCCCTCAGGTGCAAGCTGTAGAGAAGCCAGAGAAGCAGAAGAAGCAGTGTGTGCTGTGCGAACCGTTGCAGGTTGAGGTGGGGCTAGATAAGCGAGAAGGTGCTGGGACCACTGTGGGTCTTGAGAGGGTCTGTGCCTTTCGTTATCCCCCTTCCAGAGGTTGCACAGCGCGAAGCGTGAGAGAAGAATGTTTCACCCCAGAAAGGACGTTGTGCAGAGCTTACACAGCGGAAGGCAGAAGTTGTGAGATCAGCCGAGACGTCCCCGTTGGCTGGATTGCACCAGGGAAGCTCCGAGGTGAAGGCGTGGTGTAAGCAAAGGCAACCTAAGCAAGGTCTGCCGCCTGGTCGGGAGAAGCCACACGTGTCTAGGTTCTGCAAACACCAAGTAGATCACAGAGAAGCGACTTTCCCGGCGAGTCTGAGGTAATCAAGTGATTCTGGGGCGCTCCAATGCTGCCTGCGTGTGCCGCACAGAACGTTTCACTCGCGTATGACTGAAAGATGTGCAGACTAGCTGTATGAGTGCGGAACTATCAAAAACCAATGCAAGTGGCATACTGTAAATTAAGACTCCAACCCTGATCCTGTAAGGTCTTGGAAACTCCAACTACTTGGTGGGGAAACCTCTTTGAACTCTGAAAGGCACTACCAAGGCAAGAGAGGCAAAGTAAAACCTTATACATGTCGCTGTTGGGTTGTTGATGTAGAAGGGGAAAGAAGGTGGCAAACAGGCTGCCCTTCTGGAAGAAGCTATCCAGAGGGAGATGAGCATTGTTTGTAGAAAGGTCCTGATATGGACCAATGTGACCCTTCTGTGCTCTAGCATCTTGAAGCGTCTCGTGTGCTAGATGGAATTACCAATACTGATATTGGACTCAAAGAATATGGCAAAGTACTACTTTATTATTAGCATAAAATAAAGTAGGGCAATCTGGCGAACAACAAATTGTAGTCCTCACACTCACACTCAAATTTGATTATACAAAGGTTTTATAGCTCGATATACGTCACCTATGACATCCTACGTGGCAAACTGTAAAACCTATTAAAGGGAGGGATTGGTTAAGGGAACATATGTACCTATATATCATATAAGTATTATTAATACTATTGGGTGCCCCTTATCTGGTAAGCACGCCTTAAACCACCTCTAAATACGTATAATATAGATTATAGCAAAATAACAGCAGCGGATTGGCCTATGCAACATTGTACAACATGTTGTTGCATAGGCCCTCTTGATTGGTTGGCATACTTTCCCCAACCTTGGATTTTCAGCTCATTAGCATGTAAGCAAAACGAAACTCTGGTGCAGAGAGCAACGTCCGACTACTACCCACTTGCCCAATTTGTCCGTCATCTCATCGGTGAGGCCCCAAGCCAAGGCTTCTTTGTAGTTGACCTTGGAGTCTGGTCTGGTATTTTTAAGGGAGTGTAGGTACACCATTATCTTCATCTGAAACTTAATGAATAGCCCTTGTTTTTGACTTCTGAATCATGTGTGAGGAGACCATGATTTGTCGATTTCAACCTTTTGTTTACTGCTATTTGATTTAATGAAGATGGGTGCCATTACTCCTCACTTATAGATGTTTTCTTCTTTGCTTAATCTATGAGAAATGTCTTTACACGCATGGCTTATCCTCTTGACTCCCTTTGTGCTTTGCAATTATTCCTTGATGTGGCATCCTTGATCCCAGGCCAATAGACTCCTCTTTATTCCTCACACAAAGATTTGTTTCCAGTGTCTCCTGACTCTGCAGCCCCGGTAGGTCTCTGAGGTAGCTTGATTGATTTCAACACAAGTCTGACTTCTATCTTTTCATCGTGGCCCCCTTAGCCATGTTATGTTTTTTTCTGCTGCAAGCTTCTGTATGTCTCAACTACCGTGCGTTTCTGCTTATATACATTCACTTCACCTCTACTCACTTATTTCTTTGGTGCACATGATTTCTTCGTATTCTATTACATATGTCTCTTGTTAGTTACACGTTTATTTAAGTGTTTGCATATCGTTTCAGTGCGTCTTCGGATCTCACCTTCATGATGTTACTCTGCTCTTGTTTGATTTTACTTATAGTTCCATGATGTCCAATGGTGTGTGTGCAGACATCCTTCCACCCCCTCAGTATGAGGGTACATTGGACATGGTTGTCATAAGTGCTTATCTCTCATACACTCGATGTGGTGTTGGGATGATACCTGGTGTCCCACATAGGGCTCTTCTCCTCCTGTTCCAGTATGACAGAGGTGAGGGAGCGAGAGCTAGGGATGGCGTGTCCACCTGCGCCTCTACAGTTCTATTCCCTGAAAGCTACTAACATTTTGATACCAAAGAAGACTATTGAAGTGGTTCTTATTCTAATTTTAAAGTTACTGTTGAAGAACTTTTCTGTTCTGATGTTGAAGAAGTATGCTGGCATGCGAGTATACCCGTAAGGCAAGAAGTGATTGCCCAGAAGAAACCTGGTGAATAAGCCAGGTCGTGGAAGGTGCAAGTTCTAAAGACCAGTACTGATGGAAAACATTGAGTTGTGACATTTGGAGAAGAATTGTGAAAGCTGGTTGAAGAAAAGTTACAATTCGAGGGGATTGGGTCCTCCGATGTATTCCATATCTATGACAGGTAATCACCACAGCTGTGCTGCTTAGGAAACTTTTTCCTGCGTCGATGACGTCGATGCGCCGTCTTCGAGGACCTCCTCTGACGTCCGACGTCATCCGATGTGATAAGTAGGACGCACGACGCCCGTAGCCTCAGTTCCGTTTTTTCCGCGAACGTGTTGCTTCGTGAATCTCGGTTACGCCTCGACTCTTTGGAGTTCTTTTCTTCTCGGTTCGTCAAACCTGTTCGTTTTTGTGAGAAAATCCTTCGTGAGAAGATGTCTTCTACTTAGTCTTCGACCCCGCGTCCGGGCTTCAAGAAGTGCGGGGAGTGTGGGTCCAAGATGTCGGTGACGGACTCGCACGATGCCTGCCTCTGGTGCCTCGGGGAGGCCCACGACACGGATGACTGTATCGACTGCCAGTCGCTCAGTCCAACCAAAGCCTTACGGGAACGTAAGAATAAGTTGTCGGTAGGTCGGGTGTCCAAGCCCCGGAAGTCGAAGTCTGCAGGGCTTTCAACGGATGATTCGAGAGGTGACTCTCCGCGTCGTCGTCGGAAGTCTCGTGGGTCTCCTTCTAGGAGTTGGTCTCGCCACTCCTCGGCCTCTTCGAGGCATTCTCGGAAGCGCCGACAGCGGTCGTCTTTCAGGTCCTCTTCTGAGGACTCTGCCCGGCACGTCGCTTACCCCACCAGCCGTGCGACGCCGGAGGAATGGGCTTCCTTCGGGAAGAAAATGCTGGCGATTCTCGAGTCGCAGGGTACTAAGCCGTCCGCGTGGGGTCGGCCGTGAGAGGTCGAGAGACACCGCTCGCAAGAGTGGTCAGCACGAGTCACGGGAGAGGTCCCGTTCAGACAAGGGGACTCGTTCTCGACGTACCTGTTCCAGGTCCCGGTCCTCGACGCGTTAGAGACCGTGTGCACCTGTGATGTCTTCGAGGAAGACATCGACGCCTGAGGCGTCGAGGGCGTCGACAGGCTTTCTCGGGGCTCCTGCTCCGAGGAAGTCGTCGAAGCCGTCGACGCTCAGGTCGTCGAAGGACACGCTCGGGGCTCCGGCTTCAAGGACTGTGTCGACGCCGTCGATGCTGACGGCGCTGCATCTGACGTCGACGCCGATTTACTCGACGCCGATCCTCTCGGCGCCGATGCCTGTTCTCTCGATGCCGATTCACTCGCCACCTTTCGAGGCCGGGGTGTTGGAGGTACCCCGTGGCACGGGGGAAACCCCTAGAAAGGCTCTGGTTAAGAGCAAGCACTCTCGGGTGCCTTCTTTTCATCACCTGGATTATATTTCTGAGGTGGATGAGGATTCTGATGGCCTGGTTCCTAGTCAAGTTCCAGATGAGATGGTCTCGGGCCATAGCCAATTTGACGATTTGAGGCAATCACTGCATGATGCCAGTGGACTGGACACCTCTCCGGAGGTGGAGTTTTGTAGGCCTGAGCCTGGCTCTCATGCCGATTCCTCGTACCGGCGCCTTATGGCTAGGGTCTCCGAGTACTTGGGATGGTCTGCTCCCCCAGGGCAGTTTGTGCAGGATGATCTCACGGACATCCTTGATGTTGGTCCCCCAACTGACCCGGTACTGCCGTTTCATATGGCTCTACAGAGAAAGGTGGCGGCGGCTTGGACTGCTCCGGAGAGTGTCCCGGCGGTGGGCAGGTCCTTGTCGCGAAAATACCGTCCAGCCAGTAGCGACCCCTGCTACTTGACCAGGCACCCCACTCCGGAGAGTTTGGTGGTGCAGGCGGCCACGGCCCCGGCAAAGCAGGCGTCATACCCTACCATCCCTCCTGATAGGGACGACAAACGTTTTGATGGCTGGGCGATATGTGCCTTGTCTCGTTTCACACACACTGTGGAACTGTGTTGCGTTAGCGGCTGAACATATTCCCGAAGGGGACGAACAGGATGGTTTCCCTGCTATGGTCCAGGATGGTAAGGATGCCATGTGTGAGTCTGTTCAGTCGGGTTTGGACATGGCTGAATGCGTCAGCAGGTCCATGGCAGCAAGCACCGTGATACGCAGGTTTGCGGGGTTGCGGAAGTCTGGGTTTGCTCCTGATGTGCAGTCCCGGCTCCTCAACATGCCCTTTGACGGTGAACACCTTTTTGGCAGCAAGGCTGATGAGAGCCTTGAGAGGTTGCAGACCTCCAAAGCTGCAGCGAAGTCGTTGGGCGCTGCAATTCGCCAACCTCTGCCTTTTCGTCCTAGGGGACAGCAATGGAGGGGTGGTTCCTTTCGCTATTACTCGTCCTTCAGTAAAGCGAGAGGAGCTAGCAGTCAAAGAGGCCAACGCAAGGGTACCAGAGGTGGACGACAGGTTGCCTCTTTGCCCTCGGGTAACGCCGCAGCCGCTACCACTCAGTCATGAGGCCATGTCCCATGGTTCGCCAGTTGGGGGAAGGCTGGCGCAGCATCTTGTAGAGTGGCGTGCCAATTCTTCAGATGTGTGGGTTCTGGAGATCATAACCCACGGCTACTGTCTTCCCTTTCAGCAGAGGCCTCACGACCATCCACTAGGGAACCTCTCTTTGAAGAGTCCGGATCCGCTCCTTGCGCAGGAAATTCAAGCCCTGCTGGAGAAAGGCGCCATAGAACTGGTGCCTGTAGCGGAGAGGAACAAGGGATGGTATTCCCCTTATTTTTTGATTTCGAAGAAAGACGGGGGATTGAGACCCATCATGGACTTGCGCTGTTTTAACAAACTCCTCAGGAAGAACAAGTTCAAGATGGTTACTCTCTCTCAAGTCCTCCAAGCCCTGCAGCTTCAGGACTGGTTGATGTCGCTCGACCTCAAGGATGCTTACTTCCATGTGCCGATCCATCCAAAGCACAAGAAGTACCTGAGGTTCGCGGTTGGCGACTCGCACTTTCAGTTTCGGGTCCTGCCGTTCGGATTGACCTCCGCCCCGAGGGTTTTTCACCAAGCTCATGGTGGTGGTGGCAGCGCATCTCAGGCAAGAGGGGATTCACGTCTACCCCTACCTGGACGATTGGTTGATCAGGGCGCGCTCTCCCGAGCAAGTCCTGGATCATCTGTCCATCACCTGCCACTCCCTTCACAGGCTGGGCTTCTCCCTCAATTTAAAGAAGTCCCATTTGACGCCAACACAGCGGCTCCAGTACATCGGAGCAGTGCTCGACACTTCCCTGGGGCAGTGTTTTCCTCCCCAGGTGAGGGCTCTGCACATTCAGCAGATGGTGCACAAGTTTCGGCATGCCCAGACGCTCCCAGCGTTCTTGAGGTTGCTCAGCCTCATGGCATCCTGCATTCTTCTGGTGCCAGAGGCTCGCCTGCGGATGAGATCTTTGCAGTGGGCACTCAAGATGCAATGGTCGCAGTCCTCCGGCAGGATGTCGGACCCGGTTCAGGTGCCGCCCTCGGTCGCCCAGGACCTTCTGTGGTGGGCCGTCGAAGGCAACTTGATGAAGGGGGCTCCGTTTCGGCTTCCCTGGCCGGAGGTGACGATTGTGACGGATGCATCCCTCACGGGATGGGGAGCTCATGCCAACGAGCTGACAGTCAGCGGTCGTTGGTCTCCGTCGGAGTCCAGACTCCATATCAATCTGTTGGAGCTGAGGGCCGTCAGGCTTGCCCTGAAGGCTTTTCTGCCGACTGTGCGAGGAAAGAATGTCCTGATTCTGACGGACAGCACAGTGGCCATGCACTACCTCAACAAAAAGGGGGGGGCAGGGTCACTTCCTCTGTGCAGGGAGGCGATGCAGCTGGAGTTGTGGGCCATCCAGCAGGAAGTTTCGATCTCGGGAGTTCATCTGGCCAGAGACGAAAACGTGACGGCGGACGCTCTGAGCAGGCAGAGCACGATCTCTCACGAGTGGGAGTTGGCTCAGGAGATTCTCCTGGAGATCTTTGCCCTTTGGGGGACCCATCAAGTGGATCTCTTCGCCTCCAGTGTCAACCGGAAGTGCGAGAGGTTCTGGTCGTGGGAATTTCCTCCAAAAGGAGCTTTAGGAGATGCGTTTGTGGTGGAGTGGTCATTCCCACTGCTGTATGTGTTTCCTCCAGTCCCCGTCATCCTGCAAGTGCTGCGGAGGTTACGGAAGTTCGGTTCCTGGATGATCCTCATTGCTCCGGCGTGGGCTCGGAGGACGTGGTACCCGGACCTTCTCGACTTGTCCATCTGTCCTCCACGTCGTCTTCCCTACCGAGACGATCTGCTCTCACGGGAGGGGGGGGGGGGGTCAGGTTCTCCATCCAGAGGTCATATCCCTCAACCTTCACGCTTGGCTTCTGAAAGGTTGAGGTATAAGGATTGGGACCTCCCTGAAGACGTGATGGAGGTGTTGCTCTCGGCCCGACGGCCAGCAACAAAGTCTCTGTACCGTTGCCGTTGGCGTAAGTTCTGCGACTGGTGCAGAGTTCAGAATGGGGATCCTTTTGCATGTGACATCCCCATGGTTCTGTCCTTTTTACTTTCTTTGGCCCACAGGGGTTTGCAATTGGGTACCATTAAAGGTTACCTGGCGGCGCTGTCCATCTTTAAGCGCTCGTCTGAAGAGTGTTCCTATTTTAAAATCCCTTTAATTTCAGTTTCTGAAAGGGCTCACTAATGTGTTCCCTCTGTCACCTTTCCTGGTGCCCGGTTGGGATTTAAACCTTGGTCTTAAGTTTCTTATGGGTGCTCCGTTTGAGCCTTTACATTCTTGCCCTTTGAGGCTGTTAACTCTGAAAACTGTGTTTTTAGTTGCGGTTACTTCCGCTCGCAGAGTGAGTGAGTTACAGGCACTTTCAGTTAAGCCACCCTTCACTGTATTTCACTGTATTTCACAAGGACAGGGTTGTCCTTAGAGTTCGTCCTTCTTTTCTCCCGAAGGTGGTTTCGGAATTTCATTTGAGCCAGAAAGTTGCTCTTCCGGCGTTCTATCCTCCTCCACATCCTGGTAAGGAAGAGGAGAGGCTCCATAGGCTTGATCCTAGGAGAGCTTTAAGCTTTTATGTTTCACGCATGTCCCGGGTCAGAGTGGACGATCAACTCTTTATTGGTTACGCTGGAAAGTGTTTGGGACAAGCTCTGACGAAACACTTTGTCTCGCTGGATTATTTTGGCCATCTCGGAGTGTTACCGTTTGCCCACCGGCTGGCTTGCGGGCCCATTCTACCAGGGGTATGGCTGCATCAACTGCCCTGCAGAGGGGTGTTCCTATTCGCAACATCTGTGATGCAGCCACCTGGGCTTCAGTACATACATTTCTCCAGCATGGGGTCTGGCATGGATTCACATGCTCGTGAATATTCCCCGTCGTCAGGCTGGGAATCCTCGGTAAAGAAAAATCAGGATCAGTTTCGTTTCTGATCTGTCTTTCATAGTAGTAACCAATCACTGATCTCTGCGTCATACTGACCACAGTTAATGACTGCCATCTCCCTAAGCCCTGCCTCTGCAGCCATCTTCAGATTTTTACCGCACGTTCAAGTGTATGGATCCTCGTGCTATTGCTCTCGAGCTTTAGTGCGTTTTCGCGAGAAGGACTATGCGTTTTGCGGCAATATGTCGGAGCGGACCATGAAGGACCGCCATCTGCGTCTACCAACTGGCTGGAAGGGAAGAGCCCGTCAGGCGAGAAAAAGAAGTCGTCCGAGCGGTCTTCTAAGACCTTTGAGGGCGCCCCGGCGACGGGGGCCTAACAGAAGGCCAAGCAACGGTCGGGCTCTACGGTTGCCAGGCAGGGCGCGTCCTCCCCGGCGCCATCAACCACGAGCCAACGCTCTGGCTCGGGTAAGAGGAAGGCTGAGCACCCGGCGAAGCTCCTGGAGAGACCCTGGTCGAGCTTGAAGGCCCCATCGGAGGGGGAGCGAGGCGGTGACCCTCCCCCCAAGGAGAAGGCGGTGAGCGCACCTAAGGTGGTGAAAGCCTTGATCCACCCTGCCAAGGCCTCTATCGAGACAGTCGCGGTGGCCCTGGCTCAGCCTGTGGAGGCTGCACCAGTGGAGGCGACCTCGGGGCCCAGAGTCTCCCTGCCACTGCGGAGGGAGTCCTCTTTCAAGCCCATCGACAGGACCCCTGTGAAACCTCCGACGGAGAAGAAAAAGGGGGGGGGGTAGGAGGTCGTCGTGGATTCGGCCTCAACCTCTGAAGAGGAGCTGATCAAAGTCTTAAGCCACGGCATTGGCGTGGAAGAAGACCAGCCCGTCGGGAGGGACCCCGACGTAGGAGACGACGAGAACGTCGAGGGTGCTGACAAGGCTCCAGACCGCCTGTCGGAATCCCCTCAACCAGTGCCGCAAGACAACTCGGCGGCCATTTTGTTGGCTATACAGTCCTTATGCTCGGAGATAAGGACGAGATTGCCGTTACCACCAACGGAGGAACCGCTCCCGACGGGGGACCCGGAGCCAGGCCCTTCTGGGAGCCCTCCTCTTAAGAGAAGGATTCATCCTCCACCTCCTTTTCAACCATCGCGCCCTGCTCAGCCCTCCTCCCCGTCCACGACCCGTGGGGATGATACGGGGACGGACACGGCCGCGACGGGTACAGACGACGAGGTTTACGACGAGGATCTTCCGTCGTCACCTCCTCCCCGGGCTTCCCCGCCCGACGAGATTGGATCGTTTCATGCCATGATCGCCAGGGCATCCGAGCTTTTCCAGCTCTGCCCGGAAGAGAAGAAGGACGGTTTCCTTTATCAACAGCGCGAGACCAAGAGGAAGACGGTCCTTGCTGTACCTCTACTCGATGATATCTGGGATGAGGGTCTCGCCCTCCTCAAGAACCCATCCACAACACCTGCGAGAAGGGATCGTACGAGAAGAAGTACTGGGTCCCGGACGCGGCCCCCTTGTGCCTTCGGGTACAGCCGACTCCGGACTCGGTCGTCTCCACGGCGGCCAGGAAGAAAGCGGGGCGGACTTCGGCCTCTACGTCAACTTCCCCCCCCCGAACGGCGAGGGAAAGAAATTGGACACGATGGGACGCAGAGTCATCTCATCGGCAGCGACGACGATTAAGGCTGCCAACGCCTTGGCTATCGTAGCCCGCTACGACAGGGAGTTTTGGTACAAGATCGCCCCGCTGCTGTACTTCCTACCCGATGACAAGAGGACGGAGGCCCTAGAGATCTTGCAGGAAGGAGAAGTGGCGTCGGACCACGCCATTACGATAGCGACGGACATCGCTGACACTGGATTTCGCCAGTTGGGCAACGGCGTGTGCCTTAGACGGCGTGGATGGCTCAAGGCAACGGACTTCCGGCAGGACGTGCAGACCAGAGTTTTGGACATGCCGTTCGACGGGAGCAACCTGTTTGGGAAAACAGTGGACGATTCCCTACAAGCCATCAAGACGGACACGAAGACTGCCCGGGCTCTTGGTGTTCTCCAGCAACGACGGCCGCCCTTTCGGAACACCGGAGGCAAGCAGGGTGCCTCCAAAGGTTCCGGTGGCGGATATTTCACCTACCGTCAAGCGGCCCGTTCGTCGTCACAGGAAGCCTACAGGGGACGAGGCAGGTCGGGCGGACCCCGCCGTCGTCGCCAGGGAGGACAAGGCGGCAAAGCCTCGTCGAAGCCTGACTGAACCGGCGTGGGGTCGGGCCCCCACCGAAGCATCCCGGTGGGAGGCCGGCTGGCGAACTTCGTCAGCGTGTGGGAGTCCATCTCCACCGAGCGTTGGGTGCTGGACGCCCTGGCCCAGGGTCACGCGCTAGAGTTTCTAAAGAAGTGCCCGCGCGTCCCCCCGTGGCCAGGAAGGAACATCACGTCCCTCAACTTCTCTTGGAGGTAAAGGCGATACTCAAGAAAGGCGCCATCGAGCTCGTCCCAAAGAGGCTTCGGGGCTCCGGAGTTTACTCAAGATACTTCCTCGTGAAGAAGAAGACATGAGGATGGCGTCCCATCCTGGACCTACGACGACTGAACAAATTCATCAAGGCACAGAAGTTCCGGATGGTCACCCTCCAGCACGTCCTGGGTCAGCTGGAGGAGGGCGATTTCCTGTCGTCGTTGGATTTGGAGGATGCTTACTTCCATATCCCCATCCTAAAGGGACACTGAAAGTTTCTCAGATTCGTGGTCCAAGGGCGTCACTACCAGTTCAGAGCCCTTCCCTTCGGATTGAGGTCGGCACCCAGGGTGTTCACCAAGTGCCTTGCACCGGTGGCGGCGCGGCTGCGCCTGGAGGGGATCCACGTCTACCCCTACCTGGACGACTGGCTCATCCGAGCAAAGACAAGGGAGCTCGCCGCGGAGCACACGGCGAGGACCGTCCAACTACTCGCGGACCTGGGATTCTCCATAAACTACGTCAAGTCCCACCTGGTGCCCGCGCAAGACGCACTGTTTCTGGGAGCGAAACTCGACACAGTGGCGCTTCTGGCCTCTCCGTCGCAGTAAAGGACGAGGGCCATCTTGGGCAAGGTGCAGCGGATGCTGGTTGCGGACGCGGCCAGGGTGAAGTCCATCAAATCCCTCCTCGGAATGATGTCTTCTTGCATTTATCTCATCCGCCTGTGCAGGCTTCGGATGCGCCCGTTACAGGAGTTCCTGGACGCTCGCTGGATCCAGATGACGGGCAGCTTCGAGGACAGGATCACACTCGACGAGAGCTTCCGACGAGCGATCCGGTGGTGGGGCACCCGCGCGCATCTGACAGCGGGCATGGACTTCCAGACCCCGGGCCACCAGAAGACAGTGACCACGGATGCCTCCCTGGAAGGGTGGGGAGCGCACCGAAAATCTGCACGCGAGAGGCCTTTGGCTTCCGACGGAGAAGTCCCTCCATATCAACGTCCTGGAGCTCCGTGCAGTGTTTTGGGCCCTCAGGTCCTTTCTTCCTTCCCTCAAGGGCAAGGTGGTGAGGATCTTCACCGACAACACCACCACCATGTTCTACATCAGGAAGCAGGGCGGTACCAGATCCCCAGCCCTGTCGAAGGAGGCGCAGGATCTGTGGCATTGGGCCGTCGCCCAAGGGATGTTTCTGGTGCCTCTTCATCTGGCAGGAACAAAAAACACCATCGCTGACACGCTCAGCAGAGAGCTGCGCTCGTGCCACGAGTGGGAACTACGACAGGATCTAGTGGACCGCCTCTTCCGACGGTGGGGCACACCCCAGATCGATCTGTTCGCGACGGCGACGAACTCCAAGTGCCGGAGGTTCGCCAGCAGGTTTCCCCAGCCGAGGAGCATGGGCGATGCTTTCTCGTTCCCCTGGGAGGGCCTGTTTCTATACGCGTTCCCTCCATTGCCGTTGCTGATCCAGCTCATCAACCAGCTCAAGAGGTCACGGTGCAGGATGATCCTCGTCGCACCTGCGTGGCCGAGGCAGATATGGTTCCCGGACCTTCTGGACTTGTCGCCGTCAATCAAGCTGCCAGTGGACGCGGATCTTCTCTCCAGGGAAGGAGGCGCCATCCTCCATCACGACCTGAAGTCGCTGAACTTGCAGGCCTGGCTCCTGCAGCACTAGAGTTTGGAGGTTACGACATACCGGCCGACTGCAGAGAGGTTCTTGCAAAGGCCAGGGCGTCCTCAACTCTTAAATGCTACGGACACAAATGGAAGAGGTTCTCTGTCTGGTGCCACGCACAGAAGATTAACCCTCTACGGATTACGACTCCTCAAGTACTGCCGTACCTACTGACGCTGGCCAAGGCTGGACTGGCGCACGCTTCCATCAAGATTCATCTTGCTGCGATCTCCCGATACACCAAAACCACGGGACGGACGTCTTTGTGGTCTCATCGTCTGGTGAAAGAATTCATGAAGGGACTGTTCAGATCGTTCCCGCCGGTGAAGGCTCCGGCTCCGGCGTGGGAGCTCAACGTGGTGCTGACCAAGCTCATGGGACCTCCGTTCGAGCCTCTGCACTCAGCTCCGTTGAAGTTCTTGTCGTGGAAAACAGCGTTTCTTGTGGCCATCACCTCCGCACGACGGGTGGGAGAGATCCAGGCCCTTTCCTGCAAGCCCCCGTACTTGACTTTTCACGACACGAGGGTAGTGCTCAGGACGCACCCCTCCTTCATGCCCAAGGTGCCGTCGGACTTCCACCTCAACGAACCCTTGGTGTTGCCTGTTTTCTTCCCGTCGCCTTCGTCGCCGGCTGAAAGGACTTTGCACTCGCTGGATGTGGCTAGAGCGCTGAAGTTCTACGTGGACCGCACGAAGAATTTTCGGAAGACGTCTCAACTTTTTGTGAACTTTGGACCTGTCAATCAAGGGAAGGCTCTCTCAAAGGCTTCCATTTCCAGATGGCTCTCTGGCTGTATCATGTACTGTCATCGGTTGGCAAACCGACCGCTGCCCGGCCGTCCGAGAGCCCATTCCACCAGAGTGATGGCAGCTACCATGGCGTTCCTATCTGGTGTGCCCCTACTGGACATCTGCAGGGCTGCTACGTGGAGGTCGACGCACACCTTCACGAAATTCTACTGCGTCGACCGGGATTCCAGGGAGCAGTCCAGGGTCGGCCAAGCAGTGCTGCGCAACCTGTTCGCCTAAGGTGAGCCTGGTGAGAAGGTAAGAGATGCTTAATGTTGAGTTGTTGTATTGCTTAATGTTGAGCCTGTTGCCACCTCCCGTGGCTGTGCATCTGTGTACTGCTATGTATTCTTTTATTCACGAGAATGTGAATCCATGCCAGACCCCATGCTGGAGAAGGAACAAGTTACTTACCTGTAACTGTTGTTCTCCAGCATGGGTCTGGCATGGATTCACATGCGAACCCTCCCGCCTACCCCTCTGCGGCTCTTCACTTGGTCATACTGCCACTTCACGTGCTACCAAATCTGAAGATGGCTGCCAGAGCCGGAACTTAGGGAGATGGCAGTCATTGGCTGTGGTCAGTATGATGCAGAGATCAGTGATTGGTTACTACTACGAAAGACGGATCAGAAACGAAACTGATACGGATTTTTCTTTACCGAGGATTCCCAGCCTGACGACGGGGAATATTCACGAGCATGTGAATCCATGCCAGACCCATGCTGGAGAACAACAGTTACAGGTAAGTAACTTGTTCCTTGTACGTCACTATTCCCTCGATTCCATCCGAGGACAGGATCTGGCCTTTGGCAAGGCGGTCCTTTGCTCTGCTATTTGATTGGCAATTCTAAATTTTGATTCTAAATTCTTTCCCTCCTCCTTGCTCTGGTACTGCTTTGGGAGTCTGTCATAGATATGGAATACGTCGGAGGACCCAATCCCCTCGAAGAACAAGTTACTTTCTTACCTGGTAACGTTCTTTCGATGGGATGGTCCGACGACGTATTCCATATCGCTCCCTCCCTACCTTCCCCACTGCAGAATTTCTTTTGCGATTGCAGCTTACGTTCCGCAAGGCTTTGTGTCTGACTGGCAGTAGACTAATGTCACACGTTCTGGGGGAAAAAACTACAACTGAGGCTACGGACGTCGTGCGTCCTACTTATCACATCGGATGACGTCGGAGGAGGTCCTCGACGACGGCGCATCGACGTCATCGACGCAGGACGCAGAAAAAAGTTTCCGAAGCAGCACAGCTGTGGTGATTACCTGTCATAGATATGGAATACGTCGTCGGACCATCCCATCTAAAGAACGTTACCCGGTAAGAAAGTAATTTGTTCTTCTTTCTGCAGTTAAAATTGTGGTGTATAACCCTGACTTAACTATTTTTTGTTGCCGCAAATGCAAGACTGTATTATTGCAGGAGGAGTGAGAGTTTTAGACTTCTTTTTCAAGGTACTTTATTGAAGCAACAGAACTTTGTGAATTTGAGTACAAGAATTTAAGAACTTTTTTGAGCTTTGTGTTGAATTGGATTTCCTTGTTTTTCCTTTGTGTGAAGAAACCCTTGTTTGGATCTGGTGAAGGGAAGTTCGCCCATTCGCCCAGACCACGACCAGAGACATTGATCTTACTGTGAATCAAGTCCTATGTTCTATATTGTTGATTTGAATTCCCATATATTTCCTTTTTGCTTTGATTGTTTAAGTTAGAGGGTTGGATATCCCTTGGTTAGAGTGTTCCCTTTAATTTTTTTTTTTTTTTTTTTATTATAACGTCAGCCTGAAGTGCCACATTGCAAGCAGTGTGGCATCAGACTTTTATTACAAAGTAACAGCATTCATCAAAATTCATCCAGCCAAAACCAATTCACGGTGCTGCATAGATAATCTAAAAAGAGGAAGATTCAATTTCATAGAATCGTTTGCAGGTCTTCAAGATTCAGAGCGTCTATGTAGTCCGTTACCGCACAGCTTAATTTTATGCTGTGCCCGGCTACAATGTAGGACCACCAATCTCGAGTGTTACAGTCTACTGGAATATGTTCTCTTATTTTAGGCAGAGAAATCCTTACCAAGGTAGGGATAGTGAGGTGCTTATTCAACCTGTTTATTTAATAAAATGGTAAAAGTTGAAAACTCTCTACAAAGTTTCCCGCCTTACATTTTTGACCCCTCACAGCTGGCACTCCGAGTGGGCTGGGCCCTTTTTATCATTTGTTAGCGGTGCCTTATGTAAAAGAAAATGTTTGAGTTGGAAGCTTATATTTTATCAGTGCATCATTAACTAGTATTTTTATTGTTTTTGTCCTGCTATGAGATGTATCGGTTATTTGAAACCTGTGTATGTATTCATGTTTATATGGAATTCTTTTTATTTTTATTTCAGAAATAAACTTTAATATTTGCATATACCATGTCCTCTGAGACTGTCCTCCTTCTGAACCCGCCACACTACTTCACTGTTGTAGATTTGTTCAGCATTTCTTTCCATACATCCTGTCAGACAGTATCTGTTCGCATTTAGACATAAATCCACTCAATATACTATATAATACTTCCAGTGGGATACATAGAAAGCCCTACCCTGTTCTCCCAAATTTTAAAGAAAGATCTTGATTCATTAAAGTTTTCAGGAGGGTCGACACTCGTGCAGTAGATAAATGATCTGCTCCTAGCTTCCCCCTCCTTGGAAGCTTGTGAGGAAGACACTATTATTCTGTTGAAAGTGCTTGTGAGGAAGACACAAGGCATCTCAAGAGAAATTACAGTTGTCTGCCCTGTGTGCGATTGCTAGGACTTGATATTTCTGCTGGGGAAAGACCTTTGCCCAGGATCGGATTGCAGCGACCCAGAAAGTTCCTAATCGCCAGACCAGGAAGCAGATGAGGGTACCTTGGGATCGTACATTTCTGTAGACAGTTGGTCCTTGGCTATGAGTCCATAGTTCAGCCCCTTCAGAACCTCGCACGTGATTTAAGCCGCTACCATTGTCTCTAGAAGCAGAAGATGCCTTTGCCACCATTAAGCAAGCACTCACAATGTCTCCGGCTTTAGCTTTATCTGATTACAGCAAGCCCTTTTTGCTGTTCTGCTACGAGCACAGCAGGTTTGCTTAAGGTGGTTTGATTCTGTTACACAGTGATGAGCACCAACCTGTATCCTACGACAGCGTACCTTAAGATGCAGTAGCTGCAGGACTAAGCTTGTTTGCGAGCCGCTGTTCCCCTGTTGATAAAGACAGACTGCCTAATGCAGGAACATCCGGTCACGATTTTGGTTCCCCATGCTGTGTTGTCACTATTGCTTAAAGGGAAGACACACAGCATGTGTCAAATTCCCATCTCACCCGATCAGAAAAGTTGCTGATTTGTGCCGCCATTGTAACTTTAAATCGATGTTCAGTCCTGCTTCTTTGCTACCAAACCCAGCGGATGGGGAGATGCACGACTGTCAGGTTGTCCTGGAGACATTCTTGTCACTGAGTGTTGATTTATCTGATGTACCTTTGTTGAATCCTGGGCTGATTTTTGTCGATGGGTCTTGTATCCCTGTCCCAGAAACTGGGGAATTGGTCTCTGGTTATTCTGTATGTATCCGCCATGCTGTTTTATGAGCATATCGATTACCTATGGCAAAATCAGCACTTGTCTCCAAACTCGTGGCTGTCACCCATGCTTGTGCTCTGGCACGAAATAGATTGGATACAATCTATACTGAATCCAGGTACGCTCACAGGGTGGTCCTCCACCTCGAAGTTCTCTGGAAGCAACTTGCACAGGCACCCCCAAATTAAATGAAAAATATGTATCTCCTTTATTTAATGCATTGTTGCTTCCCACAACTGTAGCTATTGCGAAATGCAAGGCACATGATCACTCGGTCATCACAGCCCAAGGAAATATATTAGCAGATGGTGCAGCTCACTCAGCTGCATTAAATGGGCACCTGGCTCCTAATAAATGTCTGTGTGTTGTAGTTCCATGGTCGCCAATCCCTTAAGTTTCTAGGCTGGCCATCCTCCAAGATCAAGTCCCCGAACATGATAAGATGACCTGGAATCAACAGCATTGTAAGTTAGGAGTAGATTCACTCTGGCGCTCTCCAGGTGGCCATCTCGTGGCAACTAAGGTACTCCTCCCCTACCTGGTCCATGAAGCTCACTGCTTTACCCATTTGGGTAAAATGCTATGATCACTTTAATGCATCGAGATTGGGTTTAGCCTGGGGTATTGCTCAGGGTTATTGTGAAAAGTGCGTTTATATTTTTAACATATAATTTTGGGAGAACGTTACCCAGGAGGATATCTGCACACTGTACTGGAAGGTCCATTCGTACACATACAGCAAGACTTTATACAGCGCCTGACCTGCATGAATTATGTCTATTGCTCGTTTCTGGTGGGTGGAGGCACACCTATGTAGAATAGCATATGTTGTCACTGTGGCTAAAAAGTTGTTGGCCGAGTTTATACCTCGGTTTGGATTGCCTCGCAGTATAGACAGCTAGCAAGGTACCCAAGCCTTTCCCCTGGTTTTGTTTGCCATGCTCAATAATCCACAGCATAAACGAACTGTCTGCCCATGAAATCCTCACTGTTTGCTTTATGATAATGGGAACTGCACCCCTCACGCTCCCAGAGGTTCCCCACATTGAGTCTGCTGTTAGACGATGACACTGCTCCAATATTGTTGCATGTTGATTAAAACTGCCTGATCTCTCCATGCTCAGGTCTGTGAAGCCCTGCCTGAGCCAGCTATTGAACCCTTCCAACCTATACAGTCAGGACACTGGGTACCAGTGAAGGTACACCAGCAGAACGCTACACCCCAGCCTAGGTGGCGTGGCCCATTCCAGGTGCTCTTTACCACTAACTCTGCAGTGAAGTGCTTTGGAATCGCATATGAATTGCTGCACAACTCACTGGATTGTAGAAGTCCATTTATACCTGCTGCGACAGGATCCGAGAACCCTCTCGTACAGAGTGAGAACATTGGAAAAAAAGATTACAGAATCATCTAATAGATTGCCACTGCAATACAGAAAGAGTTGATGGATCTAGCCAGCCACACAGACACTGAGGAGCAGGGTGGAAGAAGTGGAAGGACGGGCCAGAACGAAGAAGGTAAAGATTTTTTTTTGGGTACAAAATGTGAAAGTAGTGAATTGATCCAAATATTTTGAGAGCTTGCTGCTGCATGAAATGGGTCACAGAAAGCTATAGCAGGGTTTCACGGTACAAAGAGCAAATCGAGTTCTGGAAATGAAGCCACTCTGAGAGGAGGGCAGTGGCGAGGACACTATGGTCGGTCATAGCAAAGGAACTTAATTCCAGAGCCTGAGAAAACTTTCATAAATGTTCAAGGCAGAGAGGTACGATTTGAAGAGGGAACGATAATGTAGTGGTTTGCCCTGACTGTATGGCTCAGGTGCAGATTATTTGAGTCAGCCGAAGTCCGAGTACACCAATTCTAGCTTAAATACATACTCCTGGATCTGTAGAAATGAAAGATTGCCTTCAAGGGTAATACATTCTTCTTTGATATCCCTGAGGAAGTACTTGGTTGGAGAACAATATATAGGCTCTGAGCCGGGAAAAGTGAAGCAAAAGTCCACTGGTGATCGAGAGTTCACAATTTTCAAACAGCAATTAGGCCAGTTTGGGACAAATATCATCTGAAGATCGATCCATGCATGAAGTCATGGAGACCTCTGGAAGAACTTTATCCCAAAATACTGAAGACAACAACATTGGGACTGAATGCCGAATTGTTAGCCAGAATAAATAAGGATATTGTTGATGATAAACTGACCCAACTGATGTGTTAACATGTGATACAATATGGATGTACTGATTGATATGGATACATAGATATGTGAACTAGCTATGATTCTGTGTATGCACATCTTTGCTCCTTGAATAAACCTATACTTGGAGGAGGGCATGCAATTGATAGATCAAGGGTCCAACTTGGTATTTAACTTGCGTGCACCCAACGAATAATGGGTGGGTGCTGGCTTATTCATGCCTTCATGAGTGCATTTAACAGTTCCTTTTTGCAACTTTCCTTCCATAGTTCTTATGGAAACCCATTCTTTTTGCTCTGTTTTTTAACCTGTTCTGACTTTGTAGGGAAGTAAAGCCTTCAGCTTCATATCCCTTTTGCTCATTGTAATTCTTGTACTTTTCTTTTTTTTAATAACTCTGTTTATTGAATTTAAACAGAACATAAGAGACGTATAAGAATAAGACATGAATCAGCAGTATACATGTTGAAGGCAATCGTCCATATCAACAGGGCCCGTGGGGCCGAGGACCAAAAGACAACAATAGGACCAGGCAGGCAAACAAGGCAAGCATCACTACCGGTGCACCCCCACCCACAGAGCTTATTGAGCATCTAGCCATTTACCCCATATTTTTCCGAATTTGCGGGGGCAGCCCCTTGCATTATAGATTCGGCGCTCTAAGGTTGCGCATCTGTCCAGCTCATTACTCCATCGATTCAGGCTCAATGGTTCGTCCGATCCCCAATTGGCCGCTATAAGTCTTTTGCCCGCCCCCAACGCAGTTGCCAAGAACATTTTCTCATATTTGGACAGGTCTACTTCCCCCCCAATGCCCAATAGTACCATCTTGGGGTCCCTGGGAATGTGTGTCCCCAGAGCGGCTGAGATTGTGTTAACACATTCCACCCAGAAGGCCTGTATCACCTGACAGTCCCATATCATATGGTAGAAGATGGCGGGTTCAGTTTTGCATCGGACACATGTCTCGTCTTCTATTCCACCCCATCTGGCCATTGCAGTGCGTGAATGATATGAACGATGTAGGATCCTCAACTGTATTAGTCTAAGCTTGGATTCTATCCCAATTTCTCTGGGGGACATTAACGCTTCTACCCAATCTTCAGGTTCCAGGGGGCCCAGGTCCCTTTCCCACTTTGCCTTTAGTCCGTCGAGTTGTGGAGCCCTGAATGAGCTAAGGGCCTGATAGAGGGTGGAAGTGACCCTAGAAGAGATGTTACTGCGGGAGAATATTGGTCTCGATGGGAGAGCAAGGGGGTAGGACCGTCGTGTCGGGGAATTGGGCGCGGATTGCGTGGGACAGTTGCGCATGCCGAAACCGGTCCATGGGTGCCAGGTCGAATTGTTCGTGCATGGACTCAAAGCTCAAGAGGCGGCCCTCCTGTATTACTTGTGCTAATGTGTGTATTCCTTTGGTCAGCCAGTGACCGAAGGAGCCCATTTTTACCAGTTCCGGGAGGAGCGCATTGTGCCATATGGGTTGCGACAGTGTTGGCTGGCCTTCCCAGCCGATTAGCTTGTGTGCGGCCCGCCAGGCTCGCCGGATATGGTGGGACATTTTGGGCAGCACCGGGAGTTGGTCGCGGGTGGCGTAGAGGACTTGGAGCGGTGTTAGTGGGGACATGGTCTCCAGCTCTATACGGTTGTGTGGCTGTGTGGGGTCTGCGTGCATCCAGTCATTCACTACTCCTATCTGTGTGGCCAAGTAATAGGTGCGTATGCAAGGTAACCCGATGCCTCCCTCCCACACTGATCTCTGGAGCGTGTCAAGGGCAATCCTGGATTGTTTCCCTCCCCATAGCAGTGTGCGCAGATTCTTGTCGATGAGTGCGAAGGTTTCTCGGGGGATGGGGAATGGGGCGTTCTGGAGGACATACAACAGTCTGGGAAGGGTCATCATTTTGAATAGTGCGGCCCGGCCCATTAGCGACAGGGGGAGAGATTGCCAGTGGGGGATGTCTCTAATGAACCGCTCTATTACTGGTTGTATATTAAGTTGGGGGAACCCATCGAGCGTCGGGTCGAGCCGTATACCCAGGTATTTGAATTCCCTGATAGAGACGTGATATGGGCAGGTCACTGGGATCGCAGGCTCGCCACCCTGAATCGGGAAGAAAATGGTTTTGGCCTCATTAACCTTTAGGCCTGCAAAGGACTGATATTCCCTGAGTATGCGGGAGACCACCGGGCACGAGATACTTGGGTTACTAAGGTATATGAGCAGGTCGTCCGCATAGAGCGAAAGGCGGTCTTCCTCCCCCCTCCCGGCCAGACGAAACCGTTCCAATTGGTGTTAGCTCTAAGCTCAATCGCTAGTGGCTCGATGGCCAGGAGGAAGAGGAGTGGAGACAGCGGGCACCCCTGTCTCGTGCCCCGACCCAGGGGGAATGGTTTGGAGGACATGCCGTTCACCCTCACCGTGGCCTCCAGGGATGCATATAACAGTTTTACCCAGGATATAAATGTCTGCCCCAAGTTCAATTTTTGTACTTTTAACATTGCACGCAGCACCTTACCGTATAGTGCAATTGGGATACTGATACTTTTGTATCACCCCAGCTTTTTATACTTGGGATTTTTGGTTACTTCTAGTGTGCCTGAAGACAGGCTGGTGGCAGCAGATACATTTTTACAGCGTATGGCTACTAAATGTGGCTAGTGCCCTAAAATGGCAGTGCCACAAGAATTTAGCTTGCTTCTTTGACCATACTGTTTGGCCTTCTTCCTGCCTTGCCAGGTCAGGAAATGCCTAATAAGGTAATGTACTTGCTCCAGAAAGCTGCTGCTTTTATGGGCTAGTGATGCCTTTGTGTGTGGGCTTGGACTTGCTTTCAGCTCGGATTTTGGATAACAGAACCCCTGCAGCCATCTCTTCAGATCATCATTGGAGCCAAGCATCCCTTGAAGGACAGCCTGCTGAAGATCCGAAGATGACTGGCCCTGCATCCCTTCCTGTGTTTGGCATGGAGCAGCCCTGTTTGACTACCTGACCTGAAAGACCCTGAGTGGTGCTTCAGCCCTTGTACTAGTGGGACCAACTAGTCTCGATGCCTTCTCGAGGACCTTGCACTTCTGAGCCTTTGGAAGTGTATCTGGATTGCCCGGTGGACAGACCATCTCTCGCGTGGGCTGCCTCACCAGAAATGTCACGTGACGCATCCAAGACAGAACTTTGTGGTCGCCAAATTGTGCCACAAGTCCCTGTTTCCCCGAATTTTAGCATCCCAGCATCAAGGTAGCCTGACCTGGAGCAGCTTCTGTGACCACAACTGTGAGAACACCTGTCGTCTGTGTGGAGACAGTTGCTGGAACTTGCCTTTCTCCAACCTGTAAACTGTCCTGAGGAGGACTGCATTGGTGGGTGTTGCATTTTCTTCATTGACTGAGGTTGCATCTCGCTGCTTCTTCCAAGCAGAAGAATCCTCGATTACACAACCCCCGGGAACCACTCACCGGAACCAGTTGCAGAAGAACGATCCCTCAGCGACCCCCAGATGATCCACATCATCTGGGAAAATCTGAGTCCGAGCGGTAACTAAATGCAGTGCATCTGTCCTCCATAGGATTACATTGGGAACAAATGCCTTTGTCTCCTTATTCAATGCGACTGACCTTTTGGTCGTCGCACCTGGGTCGAGTATCGTCCCCTTGGGTTAGCCTTGGTTAGGAATACAAGAAAACCTTTACTTTCCTTTAGTAAAATAGTTGAAGAACTTGTAAAATATCACCAACACAATCCTACCTGCAGACACCATTCTGATGAGAAGCATTGTGGCTCCTGTGGCTGTTGGGCACAAGGCCCCATACTACTTAAAGTTTGGACTTCTTAAGATCGGTTATTGTTTTATGAACTGGTTCCATCATTGACTGCTTCTGAAGTACTTACCTGCATTTGCTAACTAGGTTATTAGATGTATATTTGAACCTATGGTGCATGTATATATTAGTATCATGGTGTTGTGAGATAATACTACCGTTAGATTAATTTTCCAGTGTGCTCCAAAGGCCAGCAATGAATAACTGTATTTGTATACATAACAGTCTAAACTGAATTGTGCCCTACTCTGTGGAGTTGAGGGCTCCCGACCCAGCTTGCACACCCCTGAGAATAAGCTTTGGCTGCTCTCTGTTGCTACATGGAATGGGTTTTGGCTAATCTCTGAGTTCCCTGTTCACTATAACTAGGGTGCCTTCCTAAAATGTGTTCACCAGACCAGATTCTAGAAATCCATCTTAACAACTGTCTTGTATGTAGGTGAAGTATCCCTGTCTGACCCTCTGGTTATGGGTGCATGGCCACGGTATCACTAAGTGTGTTACTCACATAGCTAAAACTTTTGAAATGTAATAGTCATTTCTAGATTTGTAATGTTTTTGGGCTACATTCTTTTCAAGGGGAAATACATTTTGGCTAGAATGCTGCTTGGGGACCTATCTTATTGGAGGAATTTTGTGGGATCTATTCAGACACCACGAATAATTGATTTTGTGACGATGCAACAACATGCTTTATCAAAGTAGGTGTGTGATGGTAATAGTATGGGCAAGTGATGTTTTGATATGGAACTCGGTCTTCACAGCTACATTAAAAGAAACAGTGTACTTATACGTTAAAAGGAAAGGAATATATGTGGCACTACTATTGGAAATGCACTTGACTTCTACCAGACCAGAGAAATGGTTGAAGGGATGGGCAAGTTCAGGAAGTGGCCCTGCCTACTCAGTATATTCCAGGCAGGTTAATATGAATGTCTAGGGATAACTAGTTTACAATAAGACAAAGTACACAAAGATAGAGTAGGATGGTGCTTTATAGTGGGCAGAATGGAAAGAAAGATATGTATAATGAACACACATGCTCCAAATATCATTGTATTTAGCTATGGGTCGGTGATATTAATTGTACTCTGAATCCAACACTTAACCACGTGGGCTCTTATGTCTATTGAAGTCTCCTGAAATACAAAGGCACTACTTCAAATACTTCGAGCTTGACTTGGTAGATATCTGGAGGACTAGTAACACAGATATTCGAGGCTATTCATGTTCCTCAAATCCCCATGTAGCCCTATACATGCATTGGCTACCTATTTACTGAGTCGTAATGCTCTGGACAATTAGTTAAATGTCAGACCATGCCCCATTGCATGTGAGCTTAATATTATTAACCCTGAATAGATGCTTAATGCCCAAGTGGAGACTTGCAACAGAGTTACTGATGCACCAAGTTTACAGACACTAAGTAAAAACCAGAATTTCATTTTGTGAGTAATGAAGATAGCATACTTGATTAGACAGTGGTCTGGGAACCTTTCCAAAGTTTGAATAAGAAACTATTTCTGACATGGTCTTTTCATATGATTTGAGGAACTGGAAAGAATTATCAAAACATTCCAAGCCCAATGTCTGGAGGTGTCTAAAGGAAGCACTCTGAGCATTCTCAGACAGCAATGAATGGAGAACTGGGATAGACTAGGAAAACACAATTATGCAACATATACTGAGTGAATACATGCTCAGGGAGACAAGGCTGGTAAAATGTTGTGTGATGAATTGAGGGTATGTGTCCTTTCTCCCCAGGTGGGAGCCACCCCTTTTGAGCCTTGAGCGTTGAGCCCCCTCTGCAAGACCCTTCCTAGGGGTATGCGTAAGTGGGACATTAATAGCAGTGACTCTCCCTTAGGGGCCATGGACTCCTATTGCGATGAGGAATACCCGAGACCCAATACCAGATCTGTAAATCTGGGACTACCGGCTATGAAAACTAATCTGTCACCCTTATGTTTGGTTTCAGGCAATGTGGGAACAAAACAGCAGTAGCAAGGAAGAGGAGACGTCTTTTTAAAAGGAGACGTAAATATAACTGGGATGAGTAGCTCTTCTGAGGGGAAGAGTGTATTGTGCGCAGGAGAAGCCCCCCGACTTGTGAAAAGGCAAGGAACGTCAGAGTGAGACGCCGGAGAGCCGACGAATCCTCCAACGGGAGAACCATTGCCTGAACGGCAACCAAAGACCTGTGCGAGGTGGTGGCGTGACCACGGCTGCTTCGTGGTGGGTGAGGCACCCAGAGAACAACATAGAGACCACTAGAGAAGAAAGTACTGCCAACTATCTGCAGCCCATGTCTGTAGTTTGAGAAGCTGGGGACGGTATGCTGGCAATTCAGGCACAGAGAAAAGAAAGGGTGAAGCCAAACAATCTAGTGCGCACCTGGCCCTGTGAGGTTCCCCCGCATCAGAAAAGGTACCGGGAGAACAGGAGAGGTGGGAGGCTGCCAGGGCAACGTATTGGCAGGAGAGAAAACTCTCAATGTTACAAGTATGAAAGTCAAACATTAAGTGAGCAGGATTGAAGATATCTGATATCAATAGCAAGCGTGATGAACAATGTTTTTTGAGAAATAGAAAGTTGAAACGAATACCCTGGGAGTAATGGAGGAGCCCCCTGGTGCTGAGGTGTAACAAGTATTGTGAATTCAGGCTGTCAAGGGAACAGAATCCTAAAGAGAATCCAATGCCAAGAACCCAGGTTAGGGGTACTCATACTTTGGATAAGGTCATACAAAACCTAGGGTTTGTGAACCCTCAAAAATGAGTAAAGACCAGTGTGTGAGAAATGATTTCAAAGAAAATTGTCATTAAGCAGGCATTAAAAAGAGTGCAATGCCCACAAGTATATGGCAAGAGCTACAGGAGCTCATTAAGGAAACGTAGAGAGTATCGGGGAAGAAAACTAAAATAATCCTATATTCTAAAAACAGACATTTATGTACCAATAACCACAAAAGATAAGATACCACCTTAAAGAGAAATCGGCTGGGAAGAAGGCAAGAAGAAAGACAACGAGGAGAAGAGACCTTCTCTTGGACTATTTTGAGTTGTTAATGTTAGTGGTAGGGTCAGGCAGAATTGGGTTTGGGACTGAGGACATCATATACTTTTTGAAGACAGACGAGCACCTTTTGTCAATTTAGATAGGGCGATCCCTTCAGTAATAGGGGAAAAGAGGCCTTTTTCATATATTTTCATTAAAGAAAGATAATGTGTCCTCCATGTGTCGGACTCCTTCTTCCGACCCGCCACAGCACCTTCAGATTCTTCGGGTAGCAGAACACCAAGAGGTACAGCTACATAGGCTATGGATGCTACTTTGTAGCCCTTCAGTAGAGGGTTTAAGAGAAACGCAGGGTCGTTTGTTTTTTGTAAGTTTCTTTTTCTTGGGTTTTCCATACACTTGCACTCAATTCAAACATTGTACAGAGCTCATGTGTTGTTGAACATTGGGGACTAGACACATTTTGCAATCACTGATTTGTGGGTAGGCCATAAGCGCTGTGACACAAGTGAGTACTTTGGGATTCATTTGGCCTTTGGGATCTGCAAAGTTCTCTATAACAGAGACAGATTGTGTTCAGTGGTAAAATTGGTGCAATGTGATAAAGATAATGAGAACATTGATTAAACCAGGCTGATTATAATCTGGTGACTATAGTGCTTGAACGTGTATTATGAGCAAGATATAATACATTTGTAAATAAAAAAATAGAAAAAGACCCGGGACACAGTGGTGCCAACCTAGACGAGTTGGATCCAGGTATGATTGGTTAATAAATTGTTCGTTGTCACTCCACTTTGGCTTGTTTTGTTATTTCTCAAGTGTTTTCATCTGCCAAGCTAGTGTAAAACAGCCAGCAATGTGCCTGCTAGAATGCTCTTCTCACCGCTTTGAACAAAACAGCTGTGTATGTGTGGATTCTACTACATGTATAACAACTCTGTATCAATTTTCAGTTCAGTGTTCTCTGAAATACCACCTTTTGATTTGCCTAGTAGCTTTCAGGTTACAATAGTTCTTACATATTCATAATTTTGTCACCAAAGTTGAGTTGAAGTTATTGCCTTGACTACTGTGGCACCCACAGCACTGGAGTAGATGTTCATGTTTATTGTGATGCATGTTTTTCTTTTGCTTCCAGCACGTCCTTCTTGGGCTGCAGTACCAAGAGCTGTCATGGGATCACACCTACCCTGATGAGGAGGATCACATTCTTTGGCTAGAGTTTGATGGAGACAATGAGGGTACTCCAGTCAACAAGCTTCTTAAAGTATATTCCAAACAGGTAATGTCTTATATTAAAATATTGGTCAAAAGAAAGTCTTTTTGTGACAAGCTCGCTTACACGCATTCTGAAGCTATCATGTGACCGCATTTCATGCAGTTTGTGATAGCACCAAGTTTTAAATGATTGCAGTATGTCCTCATGTTGGGCATTTGACTGTGGTGTTGACTGTGACATTTCCCACCTGGGATCCCCCTTAATGCTAGGTAGGTTATACTGATCGCCAAGTAGATCTCCCAGAACAGTTTTTAAAGTGTTTTTCTGTAGTACACCCATGTCATTATATTTGCCACCATTATGTTTAGAACTTCATTGCACAGACTTGAAATCTCTTTTTCCAATTCCCTTTATTCCATGACTAAGATATAATGTCACTAAACCATATTCTTTTTTATGGCATTCTTTAGACCTATAGAACTATTTCTGGTCTTGATGTACTTTTCATGTCGCCTATGCAGATTCTGTGTATGCTACAATTTCTTTTTTTAGTCACTTCATAATTGTTCCTCAGTCAGTATTTTATGGTGCAGCCTTTGAAGGTTTTTCTACCTAATTTGAATTCCTCTTGGTGCTATGTCCTTGTCCATCCCATTGCAATAACTGGCAGTTCAGCTACCTACTGGTGCATTTCTAATCTATGTAAGCTGTTCTAAACCACAGCTGTGTGCATCCGAGTACCATATATTCAGCTGCATAACCACATCATCTCACCTGTGCACCATCCTCTGTTGTATCATTTCACCCAGACAGTGTGTATTGGAACATACTTTGCTCTTGGGTCAAGGTGTTTTTTAAAATCCTTTTGGCAGGTGGGGAGGATTCCTTTCTCCTCCATTTTCACTCCACAGCTTAAGTTCTGTCCTGCTTTTTTTACAACTTTTTTTTCTACTGTTTTTCCAGTGCCAGGCAGCTTGTTTGTGTGTACTATAACCTATTCTGTTGTGTTTTCAAATATGTATATTGTGTTCCTGACTAATGTAACTTGCTTGGTAAATATTAATTTGACCTGTAATGTCTTTCTTTTCTCTGCCATCGCACAAAGTTCATGTGTAGTTTATGAATGCTTTGAGCACCATAAGATTTACTGTGATTGGCCCAAATACATAAACTAGATGGGGGGGAAGCATGGGGTGATGATTAGGAGGGATCCAATACAGGCTACGCAATGGACACATTTTTATTTTTTACTGGGATCTTAAAAATGCTTGATGTGTGGAGAAGTGACCACGTTGACTTTAGCACATGGACCTGGGAATGATATCCCCAGGTGCACAACAGCAGCTGTCTGCTGTAAAAGCATATCCCTGGTCAGAAACCAATCCATTTGGGATAAGCAAACCAGAAACTGGTCCCATAATTCCTCTCTTGAACAATACCAAACCCACACTGGATCCAAGGAGTGGAGATTTTGACCCGGGTGCAATGCACCATACAGAGGCCGTCTGGTCACCTAGGTCTGGAAAATGGCCGACAAACTCTTTGCTAAGCCAGATGGCCCAAACCATGTTAAACCAACAAGAAAGGCAATACATCTTCCATACTCCCTTGTTCCCAATAGAGGAAAGCCCAGACTGCACTAGCAAATCCTACTTAAAGATTTGACATCTAGGACGAAAATGGGAAAGACTGGGGTAACCCACAGCAGTATTTTTCATCCCCCAAAGGGGGCAGCCTTGGGGAACACACACACACCCCTAACCCATTTAATTTCCAGAGTGGCAGTGGAAATCCCAGTCCTCACCCGCACAGGTAATGGACACACAGAGCTCCACTTCCTTCCCAAACTACCAGGACACTGGCTAGGAGGGAGCTCATGTATCCTCATAGTTGCCAGCACAAGCAAAACAAATGGCTGCAGCCTTTATTAAAAGCAAGGGAAATGATACTCTGGAACAGCCTTCCTACCTCCCTGAAACTTGAGGAGAACCACCTCCGGTTCCGGAAGCACCTCAAAACCTTCCTCTTTGCCTCCGCTTTCTCTCCCCCTCTCCCCTGCTAATACTACTGAAACTGCACTGAATCTGCAACTGGGCCATTCACCGTTCTCGGCCCAGCCACTCTCCCCTGGACTGCCTCCACGGCAACCCCTGCACTACGGGACTGTCTGTATCCATACAGCCCCCCTTCCCAGCACTTGTCTGCACTTACCACCAGCTGGCCCTTGTTATTTATCCTGTATGCTGTATGCTAATAACCCTGTACTGCACTTTCCCCTCTCCCTTTCCCCCATGCACTTTCCCTTCCCCTCTACCCTTGCACTTGCACGATCTGAATGACACCTGGCCTAGTAAGATCGTTGTCTGTCTCCCCTTGTTCCCCCCCCTGCCTCGTCGCGCCTTGAAACACTTGTGTATAGGCACGTTACAAATGCCTTATCATATCATATCATATATCATACCCACACAGCACCAAACATGATGGCAAACAAAGGAGAAACTTTTTTTTCCAAACTCCCAACCCACAGGAGTACTGCTTAATACATACCTTGAGCTGTTTCACGCAGGAGGTCCCAAAACGAGATTCCGAGAAGGGAAACACCCCACCCTAGGACAGGGGAACAAAGAAGCAGCTCCTTCCCTGCCAGCAACAAGCACAGATTGAAGTGGGATCCAAGGTGGCAACTTCCCGTTTTAAAGACTGCCCACCCCGCCTCCCATTACTTCAAAGCAAGTCTCTGCCATGGAGCATGTCCAGAGCAGGCATGTGACCCCTGTGGCCAAAGAGCAAGAAGCAAGTCAGTCCACGCACTAACAAGGCCCAGCATCCACGAAAGAGTGGATGAGAGTTTGATGCAACAGAGGAGGCAAGTTGTGGCATTAAAAAGGAAGTTGATTGCCGGAGCAGACAGGAAGGTTGCTAGGTTGGCTGTAAAACCTGGAGTCTAAGACCAGATTGTCAAGACCCAGAGAGGAAAGGATGGTTGCTGGGTGGGTTGTAAGACCTGAGGTGGAACAACGGATTGCCTGAGTCAGAGAGAAAGTGAAGATTCCTGGGCAGATTTTAAGACCTGGAGTGGTAAATTGTAACTCCTGGAGACACGAGGCTGATTGTAAGACCCCAGATAGGAGAGACTCATTGTAACACCTGGAGACCGGAGAAGACTGAAAGCCAAAGACCAGAAATACAAAAGGGAAGCGATTGAAGCAGAGACCAAAAGGCAGCGGAATAGAGACCTGTCCACAGCTCTATTAAAAGGCAGACGAAGCAAAGGCAGATGCCTTTGATGAGGGAGAGACTGGGAAGGTGAAGACGAAGGATCGAACCAAGGAGAAGGCAGAGCAGGAAAGGGCAAAGACTGTGTCAAGGGAAAGAAAGGGTGGAAGCCGTGAACAGAGAGGAGGAAGCGCCCCTAAGGCGTCGAGAATGACAGGGTAGAGAGCCTGGCCTAGGAGACATTGCAAGCGACGAGAAGGAGGTGGCGAGGAAAGATAAAAGGTCCCCTGTAAACTAACCCAGGAAAAATGAACATAGTGTTATTTTCAAATGTTGGGGAACACCATAAAAAAGAAAACCATCCTGACACCTTAAATAAAAACCATAAACTTTAATATCCTTTGCGTCATTTGTTATAACTTGTGACAAACAGAGCACACCCTTAAAGAAATGCACCTAGTCCGCAATATCCTCTAGGTTTCTTGCTGGAAGAAAGAGTTGAACATAAAATCTTCCAAGATGGTATTTCAGAGATCCAAACAGTAGTCCCTCGCTGTCAGTGAAGCATAGCAATGTAGACGGACACCTTAAGTGTTATTTGGCAACGTTTGAAATTCAAAATAAAAACTGAGTAACGTTAAAAGAATAGCACATACACCTCTATAAGATTACTTTTTAGAAGAGCAAAAGTATCTCCTTACAATCAGCGAAGTATAGCAATGAGGAACTACGTCTTAAAAGTGTGCTTCCGTGAGGTTCGAAATTTACATTGAAACCCAAATTACCTACCATAAATAGGACAGAACGCCTGTAACATGACATAGCACATAACCGTCTACATGATGACATTTTGGATGTCCTAGTAGCCCCACACAATCAGCAATGTATAATGTGAGGAAGGACAACTTATTCGTGTGATTCTGTGAAATTCAAAATTCGCTTTAAAATGGGAGTAAAATAAAGCATTAATAGTGGATGCAGCTCTAGAACATGACATTCTAGAGACACAAAAGTAGCCATTTGCTGTCAGTGAAGTATTCCTCTGAGGGATGATACTTTAAAAATGTGATTTAGTGAAGTCTGAAATTGGTATAATTAACAAGAAGGTGAAGTTCTTAAACAAAAATAAATGATCTTGCTCCAAACGATGCAGGAAACGAGCACTGTGCAGAAATTAATAAAGCGGTGCAATCAGTGGTCGAAGTATACGAAAAGTAGTGGAACTATGTTCTCTGCTGGCCTTCCCCCGCTCCCCACAAACCCCATCGCCAATCCCCCTCCTACGAGCAATACAAACACCCAAACCTATGTGCCTGCTGTTTGAGAATGTTCAGTTCAGTGCAGTTCACCGAAGTGCAAGTTTCAACTTCTTCCTGCACTTTTGTTTTAAAACTAAACCATTCCGGAACAGTTTCTTTTTAAAATAAAAGTAAAGCAATGGTAAAATGTAATTTAAAAAAGTAGAGGAGCACCGCTCCCGCCCACTTCGTACAATAGAAAAAGGGCAAGATGATAATTAAATGAATCAAGTAGAGGTAAGAGACAACTGAAATTCCTTATTCTGGTAACCAGAAGGGAAAAATGAATGGTAACTGGAATAAGCGCAGGATGGTTTAGGGACCACAAATGATAATGTTGACAGCGGAGAGACAGTGAAGGAGTGTAAGGAGAAATCCAAGAAGAAAGGTAGGGTCGGGTGAGACTGTGATAGCATTTAAATGTGATACAGAGAAAATATAACGAGCCTGAAATCAAATGGAAGAAGGGATGGAAAAAAGGAGAGCAGGGAAGAAGCTGAAATAGAAGTCAGAGAGAAGAGTTGAGCGGGGTGAGCTGAAAGGAAGAAAAATCAATGAAAAACCCAGAACAATAGTCAAATCTAGAAACACAGAAGTGATAAGAAAAAGGGCGATTGCGACGGATGCTGGAGATGGTATTGGCAAGTTTGTGCGGTGGTGGAACTATGATGATAGAAATAAGGAGCAGAATCAAATGTGATGCTGAGATTACGAGCAGTCACAAAGAAGGGGAGAGTCGATTGAGGTATGAAGAGAGGGAGGGGGGAGGATGTTGGAAAACAGAACCTTGCTTTTAGAGGGGTTGAGCCATCCAAGATTGGACAGAGGAAGGAAAAGTAGACCATACAGTAAGCAGAATCGGAGAAAGGAAAATAAGAAAATCGGAGTCATCTGCTTGAATCGCGGTAGAGGCCAAAAGATTCTTTGAGTGAAGCGAGAGGAATAGGGTGAATAGAGAAGAATAGAGGACCATGTACAGACCATTGAGGGAAACTGTAGAGGAGGGGACGGGGAGAGCAGGGATGGCTGCCCCAGGAAATCAAGTAAGTGCGTTTGGAGATAGAGGATTGAAACCAGAGAAGAACAGAACCAGAGAGCCCAAGAGATGAAAGGGCAGCTTGTAGAGTAGGGTGATCCGCAGTATTAAATGCAGCAGAAAGAAAAAGGATAAGTAATGCAATAGGCCTTTTGATGTTGAGCAGAGCGGAGAGAATTATAAAAGTAAAAGAGCAGTTTCTGTGAAATGTGCAGCGTGAAAATCCGACTAGTTAATGGGTAAAAGAGAGAAAATTAAGATAAGTGATTTGTGAATAAACTGTTTTGTCAGAGTTTAGCGAGGAAGGGAAGAAGAGAAATAGGTTGGAAGTTAGAATGAATGGTCAATTGAAGGTTTTTTAGAATGGGAATAATCAGGGCATGCTTGAACAGATTGGGAATGGGGGTTGAGGAGAGAGAGGAATTAATGAGTGAGGAAATATAAGATGTCTTAGAGGGGATAGATCATGGGAATTAAGAAAAGAGGGAATGGGATCCTGAGGGGGAAGCAGTAGGATGTGCATGAGCGAGAAGAGAGGAAGTGTCGGTAAGGAGAGAAAAAGGTGGGGGGGAGAACATTGTAAGCTCGAGGGGGTAGTAGGGGAGGTGAGGGGTGAGAATTGCAGAGTGAGAATCTGAGATTAGACCGCTTAGAAGTAAAATATTCTGCCAGGTTAGTAGCCAACAGTGAAGAAGGAGGGTCGGGCGAGGAAGGAGAGAGTAGCTTATTGATCAAGTGAAACAAACAACGCGGATGAGAGGGAAAAGATAGTGTGAGGGATGAAAACTACTGTTTTTGCCATCAGTGTAGTGTCATAAGAGGAGTAGTGAGTGGACTGTCGGGTAAGAGCATCGGGGGGAACGAGTTTTCTCCTAAGACTTTCAGGTTTCTGCAGGGATGAAAATAAGAAATGAAGAGGAGAGCCAAGGCTGCAAAGGTTTAGGGGATGGAACGAAAGTGTGGTAAGGAGAAACCGAATACAGAATGGATGCACTCTATACAAATCCTGTGATAGAATACTCTTAATTTATTGCTTTTTTACGTTAGTTTATTATTGTTACTTTCTCATTGGTTGTTTAATCCTTCTCTTTTGCCTTATTACTCAGCCTGATCATTGGTAAATTGTAATACCTCAAAACATGTTCTCCCTTAACACACCTCCTTCTAGGGGATTATATTTATACTGAATTAAAAAATAAACAAAATCATTCCATTGTTATTTATTTTGTGTTGCCAAAAAACAGCTAAATGCTGCTTGGTATTACCTCTAAAAACATACAGGTTTTTTGTTGTGCAAATATTTAATATTTTTTCCTTAATTCCAATATTCTTTTGATGTTTTTTTTATTGATTTTTTTGATCATTTGCCTTTTTAGGAACATAGAAATTCATATATTGATTTTATTCTGTTAATTACTTAAAACGCATTGACTAATCTTTCCTCGGTTTTGAATTTTTGTTGATGTTATTTGCTATTTTGGCTCATTTGTATTATCTGCATGTTAACATTTCTTTTGATTCTAGTGACTACATCAAAATGAAATTGGGCCATTAAGTTTGCGCCAGTTTTTTTGTTGAAAAACTTCAAGATCTACCATTCCAAATTATGTATAGTTTGTACTAGGTTTCTCATATAGATGTTACTTTTAAATTGTATAAGTTATATAAAGGCTATGTTTTGCCATCATGTGTTCTCCCATTGCCTTCTCAGATCAGGAAATTCCATGTATGGTAAGCATTTTCTTGGGTAAAATTACTAGTTTCTCAGATAAAATGGTGGTGTGAGCATCTGGCCTGATGTGGGGGCTGGGTCTGTCTAGTCCAAATCCACACTCTAGTCATGGGTGTCTCTGTTGCTGTGCAGATGCATGCACTACACTGTCAATATTGGACAGCACTTGCCAATTTGAATAATGCATATCCTTGCCCTTGGTAAAATGGGGGCACCTCAGTAGGAATTTGGGATAAAAAGTAGTCCTGCAGCTGTTAATCAGGTTGTCTTTTAGACTCATGACCCTACAAAGAGTTACAGCACACTGAAGACATGAGGATGATCGTTAAAGACATCTACCACTTTTATTTTTTCATTTGTTAAATGGCCAACACAGCCTTTTACAAAAAAATGCTGTACAAATTTCATACACAAAACGCATTAAATTCATCCACATAGTTAAAACATATAAAACGTTTTACTTAAGTTGTTTAAAAAAATTAAATCATTTTAGTTTGTTTACAACATATGTTTCATACCATAAAAGAACCAATAGTAAAAGTGCAACGTGATTAAGGTGCCGCGAAGTGGGACTAAGCCTCTTCCAATTTCAAGGAGTACAGAAATTGCAGTAGTTCTACCGGACAGACAGTATTGCCCCATATTTTTGCCATCACCTGTAGAGAACAAGTCACCATATTTTATTAAAACAATCTCACCTATTCCCGTAAATTGCAACACATGCTGTTAAGAGGTGTCTGCGTATGCTGTTCTCCCATACAAAAATAACAATTGCCTTGGTCTGGGGCCAAAAGCCTGTATCTAATCATTACTTATTTGGTTAAGGTTAAATTCCAGCTGAAAAGCAAGAAACCTCTTCAAACTTCCTTGTCTGGATAAATTGATAGATACAGTGCTAAAGTTCACAACTTTTTATGTCCCACGTCAAGTGACTGTGACCGATAGTGCATAGTATCCAGTGTGTTGGGCCAGTTATGGAGATAAAGCAACTTCTTGACGCCACATGGATTACCAACCAAGTCTGCCACTGAGGACCCCACATCAAAATCTGCGATAAATAGAAGGATGAAAAAGAGTTGATGTACTTGTCCCCCAATGATTCCAGAATGATCAAGTCGAGAAACAAGGAGTTCTTTACAGGGCAAACAATCTTGCTATACAAATTGAGATACCTCCAACATGCGCTTGCTCCTAAAGATGTAATTCTCAGCTCATACCTAATTGGCATGATGGGCACGCTGTTAGAAACCCGAAGCATCTTCCTCCACATCAAACTTGCCAGTACAGGCAAATAGTCTAGGATCCAACAGTCCATCAACTCAATCCTGTAGGGAAGTTTAAGGACAATCTTGCCTTCGAAAAACTTCAACCCAGGATACAGTGAGTATTTGCCATATTTGGAATACCTTCGACACAACTGATTTAGTAATGCACTCATGCGTATTTTGAGCTGTTTTCTAGTGAGCTGCTTTTGTGTTTTTTTTTTTTTTCTGGATGGGAACCCCCAAATAAGTAAAGTGATCAACTCCAAATTCGATTTCCAAGTAAACACAGAATCACATTTCCGCATAGTTCAATGAATACCTTTAGTCTTAGATGGATTAACTTTCAGACTATGAACCCATGCAAAATTAGAAAAATTAAGCAAACTTTCTAAGCCCCTCTGTGTGCATTAAAATAGAAGGAAGTCGTCGGCGTATGCAAACCACATCACTTGAAGGTGGTTTCTAATCTTAGGGCTTGCCAACGCTGATGACGAAAAAACACTCTCCTACATCAGACATATACAAATTAAAGAGGTAGGGTGGCAACACACATCTCTGCCTCACCCCTCACAAGTTTTCTATACGTCGAGAGAGAAGACCTTGATGATTCAAACCCATTCGCACATTTGACCCATCATATAGGCTGGAGATGAGCTGTAACAATTCTTCTGGAATCACTCATCCTTTAAGTTTGGCCCAAAGGAGAGATCTGCTGACCGCATCAAAAGCTGCTGACACGTCGATACTCGGCCAAACATTGAATCATATTTGGCCCTCCATACTGTACAGTTCAGTACAAAACCGTACAGACGTCTGCCATTTGGATATTATACCGACCGATAATTTCTAATCTTCCAGGTGCTCCAACAGCAAGAATGCAAAGACCTTGTTGTCAGCATCCAGGATTCCGACCTGTCGGTAGTTCTTGGGGTCTGATCTACTTGCCCTTTTAAAGACTGGCACAATATGCGCAGTTGACCAGCTAGTGAGGAAACGAACAGTCTCAGTAATCTGTTCAAAAAGTATGGACCGAATATGGGCCCACAAATGAGGATCTCCCTTAAATAAAAGGGTAGATGCTTATTTGGCCCTGGAGGCACTCATTCGATGAATGATTTCCTCAATCCCATCAGGGGAAACCGGCAACTTCCAGTTTAAATTGTTCATAGGCAGATAATTGTTACCCCATGAGTCACCCTCCCCAGAATTAGCAAAGACAGTTGAGTAATGTAATGTTACCCACAATTCTTGAGGGATTGGATTGGCCTCCCGTCCCTATAGGAGATTCGCCAGGTCATTAAGCAAGCACCAAAATGCTTGAGTGTTATTAGCTAAGGCTTGAAGCATTATTTCGGCTTCCTGTTGGCATCCGATGGCACAATATGATTTCAGCTAGTTCTTGTAAGACTACCTGGCTTTATTAATAGACACCCCTCTGGCTTTTGCCGATAGTGTAGGGGTTCTATTAATAGTTCTTATGCATGCTCGCAGATGTCGTTTTCTATTTGCGACCTCTACGTCATAGAGGTGAACATGATTATCCGACGCTGCCGTCTCAGGGGCACCAGGTCGGAACAAGCAGCAAATATCTTAGATCACCAACAGAGTTTTCAAAATTCTCAATCGAGAAACATTCCTTCCACTCTACACCAGAAGTAGTTTGTAGATATCCTGCAAAACTCAAATTAACACGGCGGACACTCGGAGGGTTCCAGTCAGTAGGTACCCCTATCCATCTGAGGCAACTCCCCTTAATTACTCCCATCCAGCTCAAACTCCACATTCAACACACAATGATCACTAAATTCAGTCGGAAGAATAGTCATGAGTTTGAATTTCTCAAATAATTTTGGGCTTGTGAATATGTGATCCAGTGTTGAAGTAAAAGAAGCAGTAAACCATGTGAAATGGCTCAGAATGTCCCCCGTTATAAGGTTGGTGAAAATATTTAAATTCCCACAACCGAGATGCCAATAAATGTTAACAACCAAGATGTTAGTTGGTCCCCATTAATGACCAAACATGAGTGGCTATAAAACCAAACGTGTAGTTTATGCTCTCATTGATCTTGTATAACTGACTGGATTTAACTAAAGTCGGTAGACCTCCCGAAGGATGGCCCCCCTAAGGTCCCTTTTTGGCTAACTGAAAACTACAGACCTAACCATCAACAACGTGCGGTTACATTAACCAGGTTTCTTGGAGATTTATAATCATTTTGGACTTTATAAAGGCACCTACTGGGTTTTCGGAAGTGATCAAAGAAAAACTATCACTCAATGTCCTGTGATGACATGGTACCAAGTGAAGGTATATATTTTTGATTTTATTGGACACTGTATGGCACCTATACACAAGGGTTTCAAGGTGCCACAAGACAAGATGGGGGTGGGAGGGACATCGGAATCACAAAAGTAGAACAGAAATGGTTATATTGGTCTTGTGACAATCCTACCGTGTAAGAGTTGGGTGCCCCCAGGGAAGGGAGGGGCAATTGCTGGGCAGGCCAAGGTGGCAAGTGCCAGGGGGAAAGGGAGGACCAAGTTGGGCTAGTCTGCGAAATGAAGCCTGAGGGCAAGTGCTGGCAAAGGATCCTGGGGGGACTGGTAGGGGGTGGTCTAGCCCCTGTATGACTCTGAAGAGACCAGGCCCCAGTTGCAGCGGCAGAGGGAAAGTTAGCATGGGAGAGGGAAGGAAGAGGAATAAAGGAAAGTCTTGACAAGTTTCTGTAATTTAAGAAGATCTGGCTCAAGTCTGAGGTGGGGAGGGAGGCCGTTCCAGAGGGAGGGGCCAGCCAAATAAAGGGATCTACCTCCCACTCTGTGCCTGGAGAAGCGTTTGACCTGCAGAGTTGGAGCCAGAGGACCCAAGGACTCTGGCTGGGAGGTATTTAGGGAGGGAAAGCTGAATGTAGAGAGGTCCCAGACAGCCTTGTGAATGATGCAAAGGGTCTTGAATTTGATCCTTGCGGTCACCGGGAGCCAGTGGAGAGATTTTAGGGCTGGAGAGATGCAGTCCCTAGGCTTGAGACCAAAGATAAGTCTTGTAGTCCTATTCTTCATTAGTTGAAGGGAGGAAAGAGGCAGATTGAAGGCAGGCGTCCCAATGAGAAGGATCTCTGTCTTACTGGTATATAGGCAGAGATCATTGGCAGAGCAGCATGCCTGAATAGCAGTTAGGCAGTCAAGCAGTCAGGAGGAGGATGAGGATATCATGGAGAGGGTTTGAGGATGGAGTATTAAGAGTCCACGTTAAAGAGTGTCTTCACAGGTGTTCAGGAGAGCAGTTTCCGTGCCTCTGGCTGCCCTAAAATCAGACTGGTGGTCATGGAGGCAGCCAGCCACTTCAGTATGGAGGATTAGTTGGGGATGACCAACTTGTCCATGAGTTTGCCCAAAAAAGGAGTGATAGAGAGAGGGCGATAATGAGCTGGGCAAGAAGGGTCAACAGACAGCTTTTTTAGGAGAGGGTGCACAAGAGAGTGCTTAAGGGGTTGAGGGAAGGAGACAGTGGCAAATGAGTGGTTGCAGAGGCAAGCCAAGGCTGGGGCGAGAGAGGTGATGTTGTCCTTGATGGTTCTGGAGGAGCAGGGAAGCACCTGTTTAGAGGAGACTTTTATAGAGCCGACAACTCTAGAGATTTCATCTGGTGCAATGGGAGAGAAAGAAGAGTATGGGGATCAGAGGGGGCCAAGGGAGGCGAGAGAAGGGGGTAGGTGGGTCGGTGGAGCAGATGACTGAGAGGGACTGGATGTCCAGCGTTTTGGAGGAAAAGTGGGCAGCCGGTGCAGAGCAGAGAGCTGAAGTGGGCAGCCGGTGCAGAGCAGAGAGCTTGGGAGGGAGGAGGAGACTGCAGTAGGATTGGCAAGTTCCTTGCAGATTTTAAAGAGTTCAGCTGTGTTATTGGTGGCTCCAGAGATGCAGGCTTGGACATGAGCCCTCTTTTTGGAGCAGATGGAGTGGCGATATTACCTATGGAGTAGGCGGTAGACCAGTGTGTCAGAGGATGAGCTAAATGCCTGCCACTTCCGCTCTGCAGCTTTGCACTTGGTTTCAAAGTGGCCAAGTCGGAGTGATACCAAGAGTTGCATTTGGAGGCGGGCTTCATGCGGATCCCCATGATGGTGGCAAGGATGTGCAGGGTGTAAGAGATAGAAAGGTGGTTAGCTAGAACATAGTAGGAAGGAGAGTCAAAGGAAGGGGGAGGAGGAGGGATGAAGTAAGAGGCAAATGCAGTGACTGATACACGCTTCATTGGTCGAATGACTGAGAAGGAGAATGGCATTGCGGGCTGGGTTCCATGTCATTTCATCGCGGGATGGTTATTCGCGGTGTTTTTTACTGCAATATTTTTTTTCCGGAAAACCCATCGAATAATTTTTTCTTTTGGGGCGGGGATGCAGGGTTTCCCGCAACACCCCATTTTTAAAACAATTCGATGGGTTTTTTTCGAAAATTTGTGGTAAAAACCCCCGCAAAAAAGCATCCCGGGCGGAGGCATCATCAGGGTGCAGGGAAGGTCAGTGTGGGAAGAGAGAAGAGTGGTCAAACCAGGAGATAGAGGTAATAAGAGAGTTGGAGAGAGGGGGGAAGTCTGTTGAGATGAGAGCATCCAAGGTGTGTCCGGCAGAGTTGTTTGGGCCAGAGGGAAGGATAGTGAGGGTGTCATGATCTCTGCTTCCAAAAGATCGGGACTTGCCCGACTCCCTTGGAAGCAGACCCATAACCCCGGTTCCGAGTGCCAGCCAGTCCCAATTGGGACCTTTTGGACCCTGTCCTGGCGCCAGTGGCACCAGGCTCATAAAGATGCCCAGTCCCAGCGCTGGAAGCGCCGGGCTCATAATGCTTGGGTGGACTTACCTGCAGCAGACCATGCTGCTTACTTACCTGCCAGTTGAACCCCTGATCCTCTTCTGTTTGGGACTACTTTTCCTGTTGGGTGGGGCTGGAGCCACTCCCTAGGTTCAGAACACTGGAACTCTTCTGGAAAGCAGGAACTCTTTTCTTACCTAGGCGTGGCTGTGGAAGGAGACACCTAAGCACTACAGGAGGCTATTTAAACCACACCCGATGGATAAATCTTGCTTTGTGTTATTCTGCATTCTCTGCAGCAGAACGCTCATCGTGTCTTCTGCTTCTGATCCTGGGCCTAAGGGAACAAAGGCTTACCATCCTGGAATCCAGTCTTCAGCAGCACCTGTAAAGACAAAGAAAGAACAGGTTAGCACTATGGTCTTCAGTGGCAGCGCATCTCTTACCTGGTACATCGGCTGTCACCAACGCCTTGCGCTGCATTCCGGCATCTGAAAGACAAAAGAAGGTGCGTTTAAAGACATTGGGCAACTTTATTACTCACATGCCATTACTCCTTCCCACGCCGAATCCAGTGGGTATTCCAGCACCCTTCAGCTTCTCTAAAGCTCCGAACTTGTACCTGCAAGATAAAAGGGACAGTTAGTGCGCATCGTGAAGCAGGCTACAAGCGCTTACTTACGTGCTTCCAGGCGCTTATATTCCTCACGCGGGTTCGATCCTCAACTCTCATCAGCCCGCCATCCGCCATCGCCGGAACCCTGCAAAACAAGAGATATCATTACAAAAGACTTTTAAGACATTTGAAGTGCCCAGAACTTACCGTTCGTGCAGTTAACGACGGACAGCAGTCCTCTGAGGTCAAGAGGCCTGCACCCTTATCCAGTGAAGAAACTGGTTACGGCACCCTGCCCCGAGGCAGATGGAGAGCTCGGCGTTCACTTACCTAAGGTGAGGGCGTTAACCTTTGGGGTTCTACAGGAGAAGAGAAAGTGAAGAGGAGAGAGGCACCCAATAACCCCAGTTCATTAATCCCATATTTTCTATCTGCAGACATCTTACTCTTCAAGTCAGACATACAGTGCACAGAGGTCCAGCCCAAAGAGCCAACCGTGTGTTACACATCACCTTTGAAGATACGGCATTCACCCAGTCAAGACCGGCGCCTCTGCGGGAATCAGGTGAGCGTTACAGAGGGAAAGTATTGCAGAGGTCGCGAAAGAGAACAGTGGTCACATCAGGAGAGTCGAGATGGATGTTAGTCACCAAGGAAGATGAGTTGCGGGGAGGCGGCAAGAAGAGAGGACAGGTCGGCCCATTCTCAGAGGAAGAGGAAGAGGGAGGTCGGTCCGGGGGGCCTGTAAATGGTATTGAGAGTAAGAGAGAAGGTAGGCGAGACAGCCTGCAGACTAGGCTTTCAAAGAATGAGTAGGTTTGAGTGGGGATGAACCCACTTGGGGAAGATCAGAGTCACTCCACCACCAGGCCAGGAGGGACTGGGATTGGACAGGATCTTGTAGTGCCAAAAGCAGTGACGGAACTGGCCTTGAACCACACCTCAGTGAGAGCTAGGACGTCCAGGTCTTCAAGGAGGTGACAGATGTCAGAGGAGTGTTTGATAGCAGAGCGAGAATTGAAGGTAGCTAAGTGAAGCTGGTTGCCCCCTTTAAAAGATTTGCGATGCATTATAGCATGCATTAGTCCAAGAATGTTAGTATGATCCAGAATTATGTTTGCTTTCCTGTAACACTCTCAAGCACACTTTGCTGGGGGCAAGTCCCCTGAGGAACTCAAACGTTCTTATAGGGCCCTGTGGATAATGCATATCCTTATTTCCAATATCTCTACCTTTGGAACCTTAAGCACACTATATGTCACAAATTGAGGTTTCAAGGGCGACTCATTACTCTTGTTGTTTGGCCAATTTGGCTCAGTTAGAGTGGTGGATGGACGATTATCTGCCACAACAGAAGTTCGAAAAGCCAAATTCTTACCATATGGTGCTTACTCTAAACGGGGAACAAGAGGATTTGGATACTCAATGGGTGCAGCAAAGGGGTTATTACATTGAAAAGGTGCTGCAGTCACCTTAGTGATCATTACCTCGTAGTAGGTTTTGAGTCACCTGGCACCCAAACTGCAGAGATCTCGGGGATCTGCAAATCCCTAACCACCACGTGGCCTGATGGTCGGACCCCACTCAAAATGGCAACCTGATCCCGGTTAGAAGGTTGATGTAAAGGAGGTACCCCTACCAACACAAAGTGTTGCTGGTGCAGATTGATAGCATAATACAATAATTTTCCTTATCACTCAGTGTCCCCCTACTACTGTTATCTACCTCCTCCTCTGTAACAATTACACTCATGCCAGAGTTTCTTTTGGATGTGGACTGTTTTAAAAAGCAATTCAAGATTGTCTTGGTGGCTTGCTTATTCATTCTATTCATTGGCATGTTTTTGTTTTCCTAATTGGTTCACCACCCATCTTAAAAAGGCCCTTTCGTGAGCCGCTAGTAGGCGGACGACCCTCAAGAACAGGTTCCACCTCAGTCCCCCTTGGTGAGCCCAAGATTACCTTCAAAGGAGCGCCCATAGGATGCTATGCTCTGGAGAAACTTCCATGGTCGTCATTGTCATTCCGTATGGGTGAGCACCCCCTTGGATTTACCCACTCCATTACCTCTTGATGGGGTTCCAAGGGACATGTAGAAACTGTAGTAGTAGAACCAACCTTATCCCTGAATCCTCAATCATAAGAATGTCATTTCCCAGTTCACCCTCTTACCCCCTAGATCATTGACACACTCCTATAAAGGAGCTACAAGTTTTTCAGACAAATCCTTACTGCCCACACCAGGATTTAACAAATGCTCTCTCTGATTAAATAAAAAAACATTTTCAGATTTAAATAAAATAGATTCTAGCATGATAGAATGCGTTCGATGCTCTGATTTTGAACCCTCATATAGGGATACTAAAACACAAAGTAATTGATCTATTTCTGTCAGTATGTCGCCATGTGAACCGTCCACTTTGCTGTTCAGGGCTGTGTGTAGAGTAGGCACTGTACAGGATTGCACTTGACCCAAATTTGATGAAAAAGAAGACTGAGAAGTGTCAGCATTTGAAGATTATTTAAAGGGAAGATTGGGTGGAGTATCCAGCGTAAAACTATCCTCATTCTGTGTGTAAACCTCTACTGGTACCAATAGGGGTACTGCTGAAACCAAGGCATCCTGAGCAACCTCATTAGATGAAACAACCACTTGGGAGACAGAAACTAGAGCAATTGATTCAATGCCCGAAGGGGCAAAAAAGTAGTAGGTAATTATTTTCCTAGGTGGTAATGTTGGAACTTGTAGCTTGAGATTAGGCGCTCTGTCACACACCAAATCTGCTCTATGGGTAGCGGTCAATTGACATAACTCGTCGCTCTGAAGTAGAGGTGAGGAGGAGAGGATTTGCAATGGCACGGCTTGAAGGCAATTTTCAGTCAGCAAAGGGGGTAGGGTTACGCTGAGCACACGAAGCATGTCAAAATCAGAGATTTGAGCAGAGTTGATAAGTGTGGGAGGAGCCATTCCTTTCCCACTATGAAGACAGTACATGGGAGATTAAAACAGTAAAGGGAAGTCCTATTTTTTATGGTTTGAATAAACTCCTTTGGAAAATTAAACTTGTTCAGAAGGAACAAGTGTGGTTAAAACTTGGTCCACCTTATCGCATATCTATCCAAATACAAGGATGCTCAGCCACACCTGAAATCAGGTAATTCAATAACGGCGGCATCGTTAGGCGTACAACAGAATGGAAGAGTCAGTTTCCAAAACCCACACTACCAAACCACTGGAAACAGTTTTAAGTCGTTAAACATATTGACATTGCTTTTTTTTAGTGTGAAAGCAGGGAGGGATTAGGGCTATGAGTCAAATTCAATGACCCACACTCCTGTATGCCCACAAAGCACAAGTAGTCCAATCAACAAGCATATGCACATTAGGTGTTTATGTTTACAGAGGTAGTTATTTTCTCACCGCCGAGAAGACAATTCTGCAGTAGCTTGACCGCCGGCACTTCGGACTAGCCATCAAACACACTGCGCCGGTCTGGTGATTTTATGCATGTCACCACCTCCTTGCAGGTGAAAAGACTGCAAGTTGTAACGAGCAAGGTCTGTGACTCCAAAAGCTACTGCTAACACTGTGGGACCAAACACACTGCTCCACACACCGCCATCTGTCATTACCTCCATCCACGTCCTGCGATGCCATGTCTGCATCAATCTCAAGAAGACCCCCGTCAGTGTTTCGACCCTTGCGCTGGTGGGACCAACCAATCCAGACCTCAGCACAAGGTTTGTGCCCGCAGAAGCCTCCAGAGCTTTCTGGAACCATCCTTGAGATGACCAGATTCATCCAGGGCATCTTTGGTGCTTCGGTCCCCGTTCAGAGTTTTGGCTTGAAGTTCTACTGGTCGCTAGCTTGTGGCCCAAGATCTGTTCTCCTGTAGCTGCTGCTTTTCTAGCATGAGAAGGATCTTCTTGGAGAATAGTCTTCCTCATCTCCACTGATGTTGCCTGCTTTCTTCTTTGCTGCTGCCAGTCTGAGTCCTGGTGATCTCCTGTCATTGTGGGACCTGTGGTAGTAGTTCTGTGATATCATGGCTGTCTAGTTTCAAGGTATCGGGAACCATCTCACTGGAGAATAGAACCACCTCCTAGCCGAATCCAATTGCAAACCTGAAAACTACCACTGTACCTCCAGCCTCTGGTCTCCCTTCAACCAGACCTTGGACTGTAGTAAGTGGGCCAAGCAAATCTGAGAGCCCTAGGGTTTGTTTCTTGGTAAATTGGAGTGAGAGAGGTAGTTTGCATACTGGTTTCCGCCCCCAACCTCTGCCATAGCGATTGTATGGGTGTAAAGTCCACCACCTAACTCTCCCTTGCCTGGTCGTGATTATTGGAGTTCTTGACAAGGATCCCCCTGGGTTTCCCCTAGAATGGTGGGATTGGAAGGGTACCTCTCATCTATTGAACTTACCTTTGTTGTCTTCTTCACATGACCAACCTACCTTTTTTTTTTTGTGCCAGTTTTTGTTCTTTTCTTTGAAAGAGTTTCAACTCACTGAAGTGGGCACTTAACTGGGACATTTGACTCTTTGAGGCACTAGGCCTACGTGTGTTAGCAGGGAAGCGCTCGTTTTCGCTGCCTTATTTTTTTAAGGTGCTGTATTTGGTTCCATTGCTTTTTTCTGTTAGATGAATTTTGCTGCCTACAGTGTATTGTATTGCTGAAAAGAATTTTCTGTTTGTGATCCCAAAGGTAAACCCTGGGGGAAATTGAATAGTTTTGTTTAGTAAAAATTGAACCAATTTAACAAGGAAATTAAATAATTACATCATGCAAGAATCGGAGGAGTTAATTCTTCGGGGCTGCATGAGTAATGCTTTTTAGAAATGTATTTGGGAGAGACAAAAACCAAGATCGCTGATGGCTAAGCAATCAGTGCACGTCCATTGCTTTGACCAACAGGTGTGGGACAGTAAGAAAATCTACAAAGCGACTTTGAAACAAATTGGTCGTCAATATCATGACCAAGAGCAATGTAAAAAAAAACAGGAAACAATGAGGGGTTTCAAAAATTGGCTTAGATCCCACAAATACTTGATACAACAAGATAGTGAGCAAATGCTACAATCACTCATACAAGGTAATACACGTAGCTTCTGCAATATTGTGAATAATGATAAGAGTTGGTCTGGTAGAAATGCAAAGTAATGGAATTGGTGAAACTGAGTGGTGTCTACATTGGGCTGAAATGTTCCACACAGAACAAAGGAATAAAAAATGGAAAGAGTACTCCCACCTCTTGGGAAATAGATTTTGACCAAGAGGATATCCAACATCTTATGAAATCATCATTGTTGAATGCTGATGGACTAAATGAGTTTACAAATACATTGTTCAAACAGAATGTGCATTTGTGGTCATTTGGGATAACATTGGTGTTTAAAGATATTTCTAAAACATGTAATCTGCTTAGATCCTAGAAAGAATCCATCATCATTCTGATCTTTAAAAAGGGCAATCGGTCCGATTTTAAATAACTATCGGCCGATTGCCCTTTTGGATTGCGACAGTAAAGTCTTTGCAGCAATGATATTGGAAAAAATTGAGATCTAGATTGCAAACAATTATATACTTTGAAGGTTCCAATGTGATATGATATGTGGCATTTATAACGCACCTATACACAAGTGTTTCAAGGTGCGACGAGACAAGGGAGGGGGAACAGATGGAAGACAGACAACAATCTTACTAGGCCAGATGACATTGAAATCGTGCAAGGGTAGGGGGAAGGGGAAAAGTGCAGGGGGAAAGGGAGCAGTGCAGTACATGGGATCGACAGTAAAAAATAAATGGAATAAATAAAAGCAATAAGTAAAAAGTGCGGCCAGCTGGTGGCAAGTGCAAGGGTAAGTGCAGACATCAGGTGTCCAGGGCTGGTAGGGGACTGTAGGGATACAGAAAACAGTCCCAAGTGCGGGGGTTGCCAGGGAGGCAGTGCAGGTGTGCACCTGGTTGGGGAGGGGGCCTAGGCCGAAGATCAGAGGGTAGCCAGGTGACCAGTGCAGTGTCATTTTCAGCCAGGAGTTCAGCAGGGGAGAGGAGACAAAGCAGAAGCAAAGAGGAAGGTTTTGAGGTGATTCTGGAACTGGAGGTGGTTCTCCAAGTTTCAGGGAGGCTGTTCCAGAGGGAGGCCCCAGCTGAAGAAAGAGATCTACCACCAACTCGTTGCTTGGAGAAGCGACTGACCCTGAGGGAGTTGGAGGCGGATGAGTGAAGAGCTCGAGAAGGAAAATATTTTGGAAGAGCGAGTTGAAGGTATTGAGGCCCCAGTCCCCAGAAGGCCTTGTGGACAATGCAGAGGGTTTTGAACTTCATCCTTGCAGCCACTGGGAGCCAGTGCAGGGATTTCAGTCCTGGAGAGGTACGATCCCTGGGCTTGAGGCCAAGGACAAGTCTTGCAGACCTGTTCTGGATGAGTTGCAAAGGCCGAAGAGTAGTGTCAGGCAGATTTAGTAAGAAGCCAGACTGATGATCATGGAGACAGCCAACAGATTCAGTGTGAAGATTAAGTTGGGGGATGGCCAGCTTTTCCAGGAGTTTGCCCAGGAAAGGAGTGATGGAGATTGGGCGATAGTGGGCTGGACAGGTCGGCAGAGGGTTTCTTAAGAAGAGGGTGCACAAGTGGGTGCTTCAGGGGGGAAGGTAATACTCCAGTGGTGAAGGAGTGGTTGCAGAAGTCAGCCAGAGCAGGGGCCAAGGTGTCAATGTGGTCTTTATGGTTTTGGAGGAACAGTGGTGAACCTGTTTTGACGAGACTTTCATAGATCGGACTTGTCTAGAAACCTCATCTGGGGAGAACAGGGGAAAGGCAGAGCAGGAGGGAGGAGAGGTGGCTGAAGAAGGGCCAGAGGAAGAACACTGAGTAGAGGGCCTGGGGGGGAGAGAGGAAGAGAGAGGACAGGATGTCGTGAGTTGTACAGATTTAATGAGAAGCCAGGGCCGTGCAGAGGGCCTGTGGATTCAGAAAGGGGCAATCTACCATCCTGAATGGAATGATGTTGTCTGTAATTAACGATGGATCTAGACATGCAGGGAAGGATGTACCATCTGATGTTTACGTCTGTCCAATAGATTTCTCCAAGGCACTCAACTTAGTTAAACGTTGGTTGCTTTGGAGTAAATTGAGAAAATGGTTTATACCTACACCCCTGCCGGCAATCCTGTAATACGTCCATGATGATACATCTGTGTATTTTATTGGATGCTAAGGGATCACTCCCAGGCACCTTCCCGACTTGCAAAGGGTTGTGGCAGGGATGGATATTTGCCCCGTGTCTCTTCAATCTTTATTTAGCGGATTTGAATGCAGCACTGAAGCCGGCCGCTTTGATGGCACCAAAAATAGGGGGACAGAAAATAAGTTTATGCAGATGATGTAGCACTCATAATCACTTATAGGCCTACCTACAGAGGCTGCTAGTAGCATTGAGCAGCTATGCTAAGAACAATGATCTGATTATAAATCTGAAAAAATTGCATATTATTACATTTGGTAATAGCAGAAAGACAGAGTAGATGAAGTAGTCCATCGATAATATCTCCATAGAGACATGGAAGGTGGTCTATTTGGGCTTTGATATCTGTAAACGGTCTAATAAATTAATAACTCCTGCAATTGAAAAAAGATTGATCAACTATCGTTTCAGATGAAAGAAATTCACATAAAATTCTGTAAATTCACTGTTCAACCTTTGCTGCATTTTTATGTGGGCAAAGTCATCCGAAAGCTTATGTCTGGCACGTATATTGATCCAACAGCATATGACATTCAGTGGGAGAGACTGGAGGGCAGTCTGTGGGAGAGGGTTATAGGCCTACCTCCCTGTCTACCCATGGCATCATTGCGCTTTGAATTGGGCCTTTTGTTGCTTAGATATTGGTTTGATTGGCGAATATTATCGATAGTGGGAAAAATCATGTTACCAAAAGAAAAACCTTTGTAAACCTGTATAATTGCATGATGGGGAAAAACATCTCCATTCTAAAATGCCATATTGTTGTATTCTGATAATTTGCTCTATGGGATGAACAAAGATCGATAGGATTTATTGGAAAATCCTCTTTGTGTAATGAAAGTTCTAAAACAAAGGGATTGGATTAATACCATCACTCAAACGAGAGGATATAAACTTCACTCGACATTCCAGTTAACGGATAAAGCACTTGTGTCTCTTCCTAAATATTTGCTTCAATTCCCTTCTTGGGCTACAAGAGAACAGTTTCGACGATTTTGCCTCAACCATCTGCCCACGGCGGTGGGGGGAGTACAATATGCTCGCACAGGACAAGGCAGCATTGTTAGCGACAGAGGTGCGCAGGAGACGCTGCCCGACTATACGTAGCGCGCTTCGCTACATCCACACGTCCGTGCCTATAAGAACCAAGGAATGGACCCTCTGCTTCAAAGCCCTCGCAGGACAAGGCTGCGGTGTTGAGCGACGCAGTGTTTGGCGACAATGGGGTTGCAGCGTAGACATTTAGTGCGGACGACCTCACCCTCCTGTCTGTGGCCGCCAATTGAGATGGTGTGGGGAGAGTTAGCTTGCTACACTCCACTCAACCCCCCCCTGACCTGGTGCCCCTTCTCTCTCTTTCATATGCGTTGTTTCCCCCCATGACCTGTCCTCTCAGCCCCGGACTTACTTGCGCTCCCTTGCAACTCTAGGCTGTGTCCTCTCCCTTGCAACTTTAGGCTGCGTGCTCTCCCTTGCAACTCTAGGCTGCGTGCTCTCCCTTGCAACTCTAGGCTGCGTGCTCTCCCTTGCAACCCTAGGCTGCGTGCTCTCCCTTACAACTCTAGACTGCGTGCTCTCCCTCCCTTGCAACTCTAGGCTGCGTGCGCGATCTCGCATCTTAGCCTGCGTGCGTTACCTTGCATCCTAGGCTGTGTGCGCTCCCTCGCTATTCTAGGCTGCGTGTGTTCCCTCACATCTTTGGCTGCATGCGATCTCTACTCGACCACGCGCACCCCTCCTTCTCCTAACTGCTGTGGTCCCCGCATTCCCTGCAGGCCCTCTCCCTCCCCCCTTTACTAGCTCCCTTCCCCTGACCCCTATTTGTACTGTTCTTGAGGTTTTGTTCTCCATGCTTGTTGGCTTACATTGCATTGCCTGCATCCCTGCTGTGTTAATTCTTTTCTTCTAGGTTCCTTTGGTGATTGTTCTGTTTTTTGATGTTTTTCGTTTCTCTATGGTTGTTTTCTTAGTGTACTGCCTGTATCCCTGCTGTGTCCTTTCCTTACTTCTAGGTTCCGTTGGCGATTGACTTTGTCTACGTATTGCATATGATTTTCTGTCGTTGGTCTGTCCTCTGTTTGCCCTCCTCCTTCTGTGTCCCCCCACCTCTCAAGTGTTTCCTCCCTGCCTGCTTCCCAGCGTCACCCCTCCCTTCCTTCTTCCACCCCACTCTTCCCCTCTGCCCCCTCTATGGTGCTCACCTATCTTCTCTAACTGCTTTTCTATCGACTATCCTATCCTTCTCACTAAGTCTGGCAGGAAGAAGTTCAAAAGGGAAATCCTGCTAACTTGGAATTCGATAGAATCCACAGAGCCGGGGGCCCTGCGAAAGGCCTGCGGTCCGTCCTTGTAAAGTGTCATTGCTACAAGCAGAAACAAGATATTTTACAAAGAGCACAGGAAAAGGAACCCATAGACTACAAGGGGACGAGTGTAAAACTCTTTCAGGATCTCTCCACCGCCACCACGTTAAACATGAGAAGGGTTTGCCGCCCCCTAACAGCTTGGTTACAGGAACGGGGGATTTGTTGTCAATGGGGACACCCCTTCTCTTTGAGTATGAGGGAGAAAATTATAGAATGACCTCAGAAGATGAAGCCAGAAGAGCCCTGGAACACCTGCAAGCAAGCGGGCCTGCTGCAGAAAAATTCTCAATGTCCCTTAGAGGTCGTGCTCCTGGAAAGTGGAAATACAAACGACTCAACACACCTTGAAAAATGTTGCTCCACTGGTTTCTTGTCTCCTGTAAACTAGCGTGAGCGCAATATTACTGGGGTGCAGTCGCCTCGACATGTGGGGCGATGGAGTCTTGCAAGTGGCCTGGAAAAGATGTTGTGTATTTGACTTGAAACACACGGTCATGGTTTTATCAGAGTACGTTTTTTTTTTTTAAGGTTTCACTGCATGATGTTTTTTGCCGTGGGATTTTTGATGCGTTAGTAACTTCAAATATTTGCCTGGAGAGGGGTCCTTGTAGCGTGGCCCTTCTGTTTTCTTTCGAGGACTTCTCTATTGTTGGAAAATGCCAGACTTGTTTTTTTTTCAGAGCGGCGGAAGTGGAGGGGGGCTGGGAATTCTCACCCAACGTAAGGAAGACATCAATTCCACATCTTAGAACCACCCCGCTCACAGTTCCTCACCACTAATCCAGCCACTCTTCACACATAGATCGACCATATACCCTAAAGTAATTTTTCTTAGCGGGGTGACACAGCAACAATACACATCTTGAAATGATACCACCTGACGGCGTAACAATTGGGTCCCTCAATGTTAAGGGCCTCAATTCACCACATAAAGATTTGATGCTGGCGTGCCAATTCAGACATTTGAAATTGGACATCCTGTTTGTCCAGGAAACAAAATATGCTCAGTGGGAGGAACGTAAGAGACTGGTAGGTACATCAGAGACACAGTATGGGCCTCAGGAACTGTGAAGAAAGGGGGAGTTGGCATTCTGGACAGGAAATCGATAGGCCTCCAGATACAGCACATCTACAGGCATAGTCTGGGTAGGTTTGTAGCCCTCAAGGGCACGCTAAGATCGCGCACAATCACCTTACGCTCTGCATATGCCCCTAATCAAAACCAATCACAATTCAGCAAGTCCTTACTTGAAATCTTGGAGGGTTGGCGAGAGGGCCCACTAGTGTGTGGAGGGGGCCTCAACATTGTAGCAGACCCCAATTGTGACTGTGATTCCATGAGAGAAAACGGCCAACCACCAAAACACTCTGCAGGGGGTTAGATTCCTAAGTCAGTTAAGGGAACACCACTTGATAGACTCCTGGAGAACAGTACACCAGAAGGACAGAGCTTTCACCTTTTACTCCCCCCTCCCCCCCTCCCACATTGCACGTACTCGCGAATCGACTACTTGCTAGTAGGGGTGGAAAGCGAACACTTGATAGTTAACGCAACTATAGAGATAGTGGCGTGGTCAGACCATGAACTTTGCAAGCTAGACTTGGATCTGGGCCCACCCCACAACACAGAACGGAGATGGGTGTGCAATGACTACCTCTGCAAAGATCCAGTGTTTAAAGATACACTAACAGAAGCAATTAAAAATTACTTCGACCTAAACAATGCTGGTGATCTATCACTAAACGCAGTCTGGGAGGCAAGGAAAGCCACGATACGGGGGATCTTGATATCAGAAGGGGCACACGGGAAAACAATTTAGTTAAAAAGAGAGGAGGAGTTGAAAGCTGAGATTGCGCATCATCAGCAGAGAACTCTGTACGCAACCAGTGGAAACGGATCTAGTTTTAGATCACATCATAGCGCTTCAGGAGGAACTGAATGACATCTGGCAAAGAAGGGCTCTGACACAATTGAGCCAACTGAAACAAAATGTTTACGAAAGAGACGATAAAGCCCACACTATGCTGGCCAATCGCCTGCAGAAACAGCAGACGGGGCGATATATAAAATTTAAAATGAGCAAGGACCGACCTCTGAGATAAAGGATCGTTTTTCGAGATTCTATACTAGATTATACACTGCTGCAGAGGAGGGAACAGAGTCAGACATCAAAGTATTTGTCTGGTCTGCCCCGGCCCTCAATAGCACAGGAAATCCTGAACATGCTAAACGCCCCAATAATGGCTGAAGAGGTTCGGAGTGCCATCTCCAAGCAGGCTCGGCTCTATAAAGCAAACTGTAATGCCCTCCCCCCTCATCTGACTAAACTTTTCAATTCTGGAATCAGGCCAAGCTCCCCAGTCATTTGCTGAATCAAGAATAGTCGCAATTCCCAAGGAGGGGAAGGATGCTTCAGAGTGCGCATCATACCGTCCGATTTCACTTATAAATGTAAAAATGTGGATAAAAATTATAAATGTGGATGCTAAACTCTATGCCAGGATTCTCACCTCCTGCCTGGCCCAGGTTCTCCCCCAACAAGTTCATACCGACCAGGTCGGTCGGCTATATAAAAGGCAGGCAAGGAGCAGACCATGTATGTAAAACCCTAGACCTCATGGCTGATCCCGACAAGGACTGCCCCATCTTGATGTCCATTGATGCCGAAATGGCATTCGACCGCGTCAAATGGCCTTTTCTAAACATGGTTATGGGTTGGGCAGGCCTGGGCGAAGTATGGGCTTAGGGGCATGCGTGCACTGTATCGTAATGCATCAGCAAAAGTCCTTGTCATTGGCATCACCTCCAACTCCTTTGATTTAACCCGGGGCACAAGGCAGGGCTGCCCACCCTCCTCCCTGTTATATGCCCTAGTAGTAGAGCCTTTTGCACAGAAAGTACAATCTAATTCCCGAATCCACAGCATAACAAGAGGGGGGAAAGAATATAAACTTGCCATGTTTGCGGATGATATGCTGACATACCTCACACATCCATTAGACTCTGCTCCTGCCCTCTTCGAAACCATCAGGGTTTTGAGCTAACTTGAGGAAAACTAGTGCGTTGCCCCTCCAGCCACTACCCTCCCACCTCAGCTTATAGCAGAGTGGGACTTTCAAGTGCAAACAGAAGCCATTGGATACTTGGGGGTGGAGATTACGTCGGCCTTAGGCAATCTGTTTCAAGCGAATTACGTGCCTTTGTGGAACACTGTAAAAACAGATCTAAATAGATGGTCCCAGCTATCTCTATCCTGGGCTGCAAGGTTTACCTCGATTTAAAATGAATGTTCTCCCCAGATTCGTATTCCTCTTCCATACTCTTGCATCCCATCCCCTTTCCTCCATACTGCACGGGCGGGATACAGAACCTTTTTCACCAGAAAAAAACCTTCTTCCCCTTTAAATTTAGAAGCGTGCAAGCGTGCGGCTCTGGGAGCATGCGCTACCCTGACTCCGCCCTCAGTCCCCTTTTCCGCGTCGACAGGAACGGGCCGAATTCACCAGCGCTCCTGGGTTTGGCTTCGGCCATGTAATTCCACACGCAAATACTTCTTCTCTTCTGTCTTTTTATCATTCGGGTACTCAGTCCTCAGGCGTCATGCTCCTCCCGCCGCATGTCGATTTCTACAGGGTTCTGCAGGTGTCCATCCTGCGACGGGCTCTTTCCAACTAAAGAACCCCACACCCTCTGCCTATGTTGCCTTGGCCCAGACCACGGCTGGCAAGCTTGTACCACGTGCGACGCGCTCTCCTCGAGGTCTCTGAGGAACAGACTAGCCAGGTGGAGTGAGCTCTTTCAGAGATCCCAGCCAGAGGACCTAAAGGACTTAGTCTATCATCGATTCAAGCCCAAGGTAGGGCCGTTTTTTTCCAGCGCACCCCGCAAGGGTGACTCCTTCCCAAGGACTCGCACAAGTGGAAGTGACCGCTCAGATCCTCATACCAGCATAAGTACCTAGGCTAAATCCGCTACCGGTCGGCAGGCCGAGGGGTCAGTGGATCCTCCCGGTGACAGTGCTGAGGGACCGGAAGGTTCTTTTACCGGGTCTTCACACGAGGGGCCACCCCATAGTAACGGCAACATGTCAGAGGGGGCGCCTATACGCATTTCTACCGGCAGATCCGCCGAGGGCGAAACGCCTGCCAGGTCTCGGCCTGAGGAACAGGGTAGGCCCCATGATCCACACTCAAGAGTCCAGGACGGGGCGGGTCCCAGTGAGCCAAGCAACACGACGCAGGCATGTGGATGGCAGCTCGACAAAATGGCCACCGTGCCAGTCATTTCTGACATCAGCCTGATGCCACACCAAGGCAGGGAGCAGGTGGAGGAACGTGTGTGAAGGTGGTACTGGTGTCAACCAGGTATGTGGCCTACAGCCTATCCTTCATTTGCGCAGGGCAGGTTCCCGCTGCGTCCGTATGGTCAGGGTACGCAACAGCTCCAGCAGTCGCCCGCCACCCCGTCAATATTGCCTACCACCCCTCCAGCTTGTGAGGGCAGATTCTTTGAAAGGTTCCTCGGGCTCATGAAATCTCCTCGGATGGGGGTCATCCTCAGAGAGGCCATCAGGGACGTGCTCCCGCCAGTGGCTCTGGCGCCACACTCCCCAGTACAGGCGCCCATGTTCAGCCTCCGCTGCTCGCTCCGGCCCCCCAGCCGATAGTGCAGGTGGTTCCGTACCAGGCTCCGGTCTCCACACCCCAGCCTTCGGCTCCCAGCACCCCTCCACCGGTGCCGGACCAACCGGACCATCAGGTGGGCACAGATGAGGAGGAGGACCCCGACACACCGTCATCTGCCAAGGCCTTCCATGAACGTCTTGCGGGGCTGGCAGAGTACTTGGGCCTTCCTTAACCTGAGGTCGAGCAACCATCGGAGGGGGTCCTCGCCGAAGTCCTCATGCTACGTACTGTAGCAAGAACAGGGATCCCGATGCAGAAGGACATAGTCGCCTTGGCCAAAAAGGGCTGGCTCAAGCCCCCACTCGGTCCAGCCGGTCAATCGACGCCTGGATGCCAAGTACAGGCAGATGGAGGGGGATACACGCTTGCTATCGGTCCACCCTCGGCTGCACTCTTGGTTGATCGCTGCGGCATCACTATACTCCAAGCCTCAGTCGTCCTCGGCCTCTTCCTCCGCGGCGCTGCTAGGCAAGGAGGAGACGATCTTGGAGGCATACGGGAAGAAGCTGTATTCCAACGCGTCCCTGCATCTTCGTCAAGCCAATGCGGATGCCATGCTGCATAGAGGCTTTGTCAGGAAATTGCCGATTTCCTCCCAGAGCTTCTGGCGCAGAGCCAATCACGATTCAAGGCGGGACTGGCAGAGGCCAAGATGGTGGCACAAGACATCATGGAGTCCACCGTGGCCCACATTGAGTCCTCTGGCCGGGCCATCTGCATTGCCACGGACATGAGAAGAACAGCCTGGCTCTGTGCTACTAAATTCAACCCGGATTTCCAGGAACGCATCTTGGACCTTCCGTTCGAAGGAGGTGACCTCTTCCACAAAAAGAAAAACGGCTCACAAATGGCCAAGTCTTTATCCATCCTTACAAAGACCACGCCCAAAATGTACACCCAGTCACAGCAGCGCTCGGACAAAAGGTGTACATACGGAGGGTTCCCCGGCTTAAAAGAGCAGAGATCCAGGCAGCCTGACCGTTCGCCGACCCAACATCGGCGCAAGCAACAAAAAGGGGTCGGGGGGGAGAGGAGTAAGGGATTTTTCCAGTCCCCCTCGTCCGCAACAGCCTCAGAGGGAAAGAAGGCATGACACGCCCCTCCGGGTCGACGTGTCTCCAGTGGGGGGCAGGCTTGCTCCCCATGCACAGTTCTGGTCCCAGAATTTTGCGGACCCCTGGATCCTCTCGGTAGTATCCACGGGGTACTGCCTACCCATCCCAGCCTCACCTCCCTCTTCCGCTCCACTCCCACAGGTTGGGACAGCAACTCTTTTGGCGGAGATCCGGTCGCTCGTCGCGAGCCAGGCAGTGGAAAAAGTTCCCAGCCTCCCAGTGAGGCTTGGGCTTCTACTCCAGGACGTTCACCATTTGGAAAAAGAACCAGGCGGGCCTGAGAGTTGTGCTGGACCTTTCCACCCTCAACCTCTCCCTACCTCTACAGAAATTCAAGATGGTTACGCCAGCTTTAGTAGCGGAGACATTGTGCAGGGGAGACTGGATGTGCTCCCTGGATCTGAAGGACGCGTACTTCCATGTCCCGATTTAGCATCCTACGATTCAGGATCATGTGCTACCATTTCCAATACAAGGTGCTTCCCTTTGGCCTCAACCGAGCCCCAGGGTCTTTACCAGGCTGATGAATACAGTGGCAGCCCTCCTCAGGGCTCAGGGCCACCACATCTATCCGTACCTCGACGACTGGGCTTCATCTCCGGAAGCGGTGCACCGCACCTCTCAAGCCCTCATGAACACACTTCACGATCTGGGCTTCTCGCTCAATCTCAAGAAGTCGCAGCTGCAGCCTACGCAGACTGACCTTCTTGGGGCTCATCTGGGACACAGGCTCCGAGAGAGGTTTTCCTTCGGAGGACAAGATCACGGCCATCAAGACGGCCACTGCGCACTTCCTCAGCAGAGAAGTGACATCGGCCTGGTGGTACCAACACCTACTGCGTCTCATGGCAGCGGTCCTATTGGCCGTCCCGCACCCAAGACTCAGGATGAGGAGGATACAGCTGCACTTCGCGGCATCATGGAACCAGGAGCGAAGGTGGAAATGATCAACGTTCCTCCTTCTCTTCACCCGGACCTCACATGGTGGTCCAGGGACTGCAACCTGTGGACGGGCAAGCCCTTCCGGCAACCTACCCCACAGGTCACCATCACTACGGACTCCTCTCTCGAGGGATGGGGGGCCACTCTGAACAAACACCATTGCACCTGGACCCGGCAGGACCAGGAGTACCACATCAATCGGCTGGAACTGAAGGCGTTCCGGCTAGCGCTCAGAGCCTTCCTTTCCGGTTATCGAGGGCAAGGTCATACTCATTCAGACAGACCACTCAACCAGCATGTTTTATGTCAACAAGCATGGGGGTATCTGGTCCCCCCACTGTGCAGACTGGCAGTCAGCATGTGGGAATGGGCCCTAGAGAACAAAATCTACCTCACGGCCGTCCTCCTTCCGGGGGAATCCAACCTGGAGGCGGACAGGCTCAGCAGACTGGGAGCAGACAATTATGAGTGCTAGCTAAACGACCTCGTACTGCAGGAGATCTTCAGCAGATGGGGTCAGCCCCAGGTGCACCTCTTTGCCTCCTGGGATAAGAAGTTCCAACAGTTCGCATCCTGGCAGGAGCAGGGCCCCGGATCCCTGGGCGACGCAGTTCAGATTTAGTGGAACGGCACATCCTCATACGCCTTCCAGCCGACGCCGCTGATACACAGGGTGATTTGCAAGATCAAGGCGTCTTGCCAACTCAGCGTTATTCAAAGAGCTCCATGGTGGGCAGCAAGGCCATGGTTGTCGGAGCTGCTCAGCCTCTCGGAGAGACCTCTTCTGGTGCACGGTCATTCACCCTGCGCCACAGAAACTAGCCCTCACAGCGGGGTTCCTGAGCAGGTCACGCTAGTACACCTCAGCCTGTCTCAGGCTACTCTAGAGATCATACAGGGCGCTAGGAGCAAAGCTACCAGGGCCCAGTATAAGAGCAAGTGGACCAGGTTCTGCCACTGGGCAGACTCTAAGGATATAAACCCCCTTGCATGTACATTGGACGACGTGCTCTCCTCGGCGCACGTCGCTCACTTGGGCTTGCAAGTATACACTTGCCGCACTTACTTTGCAGCCATTGGGGCCTACAGAAACTCAGAGAAAGAGGTCTTCTCCTCTTCCAACCCGATTGTCAAGAAGCATCTAACGGGACTTGCCAGACTCTACCCGCCCATCAAGAGGCCACACCCTGTGTGGGACCTCAATATAGGGTTGAGTGCCCTGGCACACAAACCATTTGAGCCAATGTCATCTGCGGACATCAGGCTGGTCACCATTAAGACATCCTTGCTAGTCGGCCTCACCTCGGCTCGCAGGATAAGCGAAATCCAGGCGCTGGTCGCCTCAGAGCCCTATACTACGTTCCACAGGGATAAAGTTGTCCTGCGGACACACCCAGCATTCCTACCCAAGCTGTCTTCCCCATTCCATCTGAACGAAGAAATAGTGCTGACTATGTTTTTTGCAGAGCCCAACGACGAGGCACAGAGAGTTCTGCACTGCCTGGATGTCAAGCATGCCCTGAAATTCTACTTAGACAGGACCAAGAGCTTCCGCAAGTCGGACGCACTTTTTTTGTCACCTTCGGCGGATCAAGGCCGGGATATCAGGCCTCCATAGCCCGTTGGATGGTCTCGGCCATCAAAGAAGGTTACAAGGGACAGCATAAGCCACTGCTGGCCTACATGCACGCCCACGCGGTCAGAGCCAAGGCAACGGCCATCGCATTCCAGCGCCTTGTCCCCTGACAATTCATAAGCAGGGCGGCCACATGGTCCACTCCTTTGGCTTTCTGCAAGCACTACTGTTTGGATGCCGGCTCTAGATCAGACGTGGCTTTCGGACAGGCGGTTCTTAGAAACCTGTTTGCTTAAGGAGGGTGTCCTCTACACCCTGGGGCTACACTCAGTTGTAATCGCCCATGCAGTATGGGGGAAATGGGACGGGACATAAGAGTAATTATAAGTTACTCACCGTAGTGACTAACGTACTCTTAGTCCCCTTTCCTCCATACGTCCCACCATCCTCCCCCCTAATAAAACTGGTATCATTAGGCAATGTTAATCTATTGTCGACAAGTCTATGGGGACTGAGGTGTGGCGCCGGAGGGTGGAGTCGGGGTTACGCATGCTCCCAGGGCAGCACCCCAGCACGCCTCTGAATTTAAAGGGGAAGAAGGTTTTTTCTGGCGAAAAAGGTTCCGTCTCCCGTCCCTTGGAAGGGACGCCCGTGCAGTATTGGAGGGAAGGGGACCAAGAGTACCTCCCGGTCGTGGTCCCTGACTCCTTCTTAGTAGAAGTCAAGCGCTCACTATTGGCATTCCTGTGGGCAGACTCAAAACCCAGAATTCCATACACAGCATTAATCCACCCAAAAGACATGGGGGGGGGGGGGGCGCAGGATTTCCCGATTTCTCTGAATACTACAGAACCTCCCAATTCAGAATTCTCTCCGATCACCTCTGGGAAAACTCAGAAAAGCAGTGGGTCTCCTTAGAAAACACACTTTACCCCGGTCACCTTGGGTGAATGGTTGTGGGTTCTACGCACCTTTATGCCCTGCATTGTCCGGGAACACCCAGTCCTGACAGTACTCTGGTCTTTATGGCGCCCCTCACAATCCATGAAAGAAGTTACAACGTGGCCCCCCCTTGCTGTTTGGTCCCCCCCCATACGCAATCACCTTAGTGAAGTGCTCTGCTTCCAACCTTTATATGAAGAGGGTTTAGTTAGAGCTGCGCAACTGTGGAAGAAGGGGATCTACCTCTCTAAAGAGGAGCTAGAAAATGCACTGCACTGCACCACGATAGCTCCTTTACTTTACTTGCAACTGAAGAGTGTTCTGCATGACCCTTGCTGGGGTGATTCCCTATGCTGCCCTCTCACTGCATTTGAACAGGTCTTAGCAATGAACTGAGGCTCGAGGGGACTGATTGCTGAATTATATAACTCACTCATTACTAGGGGCCACCTAGAACGTCCTACTTCTGAAGCTAAATGGGATACAGACCTAGCGCTCCAATAATCGCCCAAATATATGGAAGGCCATACATGGAGGAGCATGGAGCCTGTCGATTTCCATGCAGTACAAAGTGCACAATGTAAAATTGTTGATGAGATGGCACTATACCTCCCAGCTGCTCTCTAGGATGTTTCCAGGGACTCCCCCGTACTATTGGAGGGGATGCGGAGAGGTGTGTGTTTACTGGCATCAATGGTGGAACTGTGTACAAGTCCAGACCTACTGGAGCGAAGTTTTAGGGTGGATTCGAGCAGTTGATGGTATCACCAGGACACTCTCCCCACTACTAGTACCGTTTGGCATTGAATCAGAGGGGGAAGACTCATACATGCTGCTCTCACACATGCCTCGAAACCTATTGTTAGCAGCGAGAGTGTGCTTAATGATCAAATGGAAGTACACTCCATATATGAAATGGAAAGTCTCACTGCAGCCCTACAAGAATCGCGCAAGCACATAGATCTGATCTGGTTTTCTTTCAAAGAACACTATACAGCATACCTGGGAATCATTGAAAGAAGCAATTTAGAAATGAACGGTTCGGTGCTCGGGCCAGCCATATCAAGTCTAGTCAATCTTTATCGAATCCCCCACTCAGACTTAAACGAGGGGCCAAATGAAGTTGGCTGGTCGTGGACTAGGTCTTTATTGCAAATAGTGGATGCATTGAAAGAACAATGGTTAACAGTGGACTTTTTTTTTAAGATACATTAAGCATCCTTGTGATGAGACTGGGGAGGGAGGGACGGAGAGGCAGGGGTAGGCGGGGGAAGAGGAGCAAAAAGATATAACAAAAATGTGGGTTTTACTGTTGTCTAGCACCCTTTGTTTGATGCACCTTGTGACTATTGCTGTGAATTTAACATGCACATTTTATCACTGTGACACTTGTAAAACCAATAAAAAATATTTTTTTTTTAAAAAATAGGAACATCCTGGTCTCCAACCCAGGGCTCCCTATCGCTGATACCTACACCAGTGCTTCCTCCAGACAGACCCTTACCGACATCCTCTTTGTCGTTCCCTCTCCAGGCCTATGGCCCCCCATATGGTCTCTGTTCTCTCTCCTTTCCTCTTCACCCATTAATGGTAGCATCCGGTGAGAGACCATCCTGGCCCCCTTCCACTCCTCCAAGACCATCATTAATGTCTACCTAAACTGCACCTTGGAACAAGGCCCTCAGGCCAATTCCTCCTTTTTGATAGACTCATCCTGCACCTCATCAACTTTCTTCTCCTGCTGTCCCTTTGTTCCCCTCTCTGCCTCCTCTGCAGCCTCAACCCTCTGCCACCTCTACGGCTGCCTCTGCTGCTTCTCCAGCCACCCTGTTGCCTCCATCCTCTGCCACCTCTACGGCTGCCTCTGCTGCTTCTCCAGCCACCCTGTTGCCTCCATCCTCTGCCACCTCTACGGCTGCCTCTGCTGCTTCTCTTGGCCACCCTGTTGCCTCCTTACTACGCCGCCCCTCTGGCACCCACCTCCTCCTCCTTGGCTACCTTGCCTTCTTCTTCTCCTCCTCCTCTGCCCATCCTTGGGCACATGCAACACTTCCGCAGGGCGCACCTCTGACCTGTACTCCTCCACAGAAATCCTTCATAGAGGGCATCCTGCTCCACATTGCTACTCTTCTCTCGCTAAGCTGTCAAACACCCCTCTGCCATCTGCCGTCTCCTGGAAGAACTCGATCTGGATGTACTCTGTCTGACTGAGACGTGGTTCAATGCCAGCTCTGTCACAAGCTCTGATACTCTCCTTCCTGATGGCTACAAGATCCCCTCCGCACCCAGAACCAACCGTCCAGGTTGGAGTGTAGCCTTGATCTTCCTGGAATGGATCCCTACTTCTATCATTCCTATGCAGGACTACTACTCCTTTTGAATGCCTGGCCTTTCTCTCACTATGGTCACCACCTACAGGTCGCCCGGCCAGCTCCCCTCCTTCCTCTGAGTGGGCAGACCCATCCTCCTCGCCTCTACCTCTCAACTTCTCCTCCTCTGAGATCTTAACATCCACCTCGATGCATGTCCCCTTGCCGTACTCTTTCGCAACCTCTGCGACTCACGCGCTCTCTCTCTATTCTTCCCTCTGGCCCGATTCACTCTGCGGGGCACACCTTGGATGTTCTGATCTCCTCAGACCTCCCCCTCTCCAAACCTCTTGCCACTCCTCTCACCTGGAGTGATCAATTTCTCCTTTCTTCCCACCTCTCTCTCTACCCCTCGGGCCAAGCCGACTCCATTACTACCGTCTCGGTCATCCGACCATGAGTCGTGTGTCAGTTGAGGCTTTGGCTTCTACTTTCTCTCCTCCTTCTGCACCTTTGTGTGACTCGCTTCCTGACACAGCCCTATCTAGCCTTCGTGTTTCTATCTCTAACACTCTTGATGTACTTGCCCCTGTCATGAGTATCCGCTTGAAGCCCAAATCCAAGTGCAACTCTTGGTACGACTCAGACCTAGTCACCCTCAAACGCAAGTGCATGCTGGCTGAGAGGAAGTGGAGGGCATCGGGTGCACCCTCTGACAAACTGGCCTGCCACCTGCTCCAAAGGCAACACAGACTCTGTCCTCGCCAAGAAGAGAGCCCACATCCAAGCCCAAGTCTCTGTGGCATCTAACAACTCAGTCGAACATTTCAAAATTTCCAAGGAGCTGGCCAATCGTGATGCAGTCTCTACCTCTACTGTACCCTCCCAGGCCCTCTGTATGGCCTTGGCTTCCCATTTCATACACTGAAGTTCAGGACATCCTGTCCACCCTCTCTTCCACTTCCTCCTCCTCCACTCCTGGCCTACCTGTGGCCACCTCTCCTCCTCCCTTCTCTTCCTTTCCCTTGTTCACCCCAGACAATATTTTAGACAAACTCTGATCTATTTTTGAAATTATTTACTTTTTTACATTTATAAAGCACACAAACAGGTGCTGTTACAAGAAGGTTTCTTAGTTACATAGAGCATACTTAAGGTGTTACGTGTGAGGAACATTACATAGAGTTAGGAATTTACAAATTGCGCTTTACATGGCATAGTGTGCGTAGCTAAACACCTGTTTAGTTCACGCAAGTAGCAGTGTTTTGATAGCTTTACGGAAAACTAGGTGGGAAGTTTCAGCTCCGAGGTGGGGTGGAAGGGAGTTCCAAAGCATGTAATGTAATGTAGACTTCTATAGCGCCAGTAGCCCACAGGCGTCAGGGCGCATGCAAGCAATGAATGGGAAGCTGGAGCCACCGGCTCTGGCTCTATTGACTTGATTATGAAAGTTCATCCAGAACCATCAAGGACCACATCGACATCCTTGCTCCAGCCTTGGCCGATTTTTGCAATCACTCTTTTGCCACTGGAACCTTCCCCCTCGCCCCCTTAAGAACTCCCTTGTGCACCCCCTGCTAAAGAAGCCCTCTGCCTCCTTCCTCTCCGACTATCGCCCTATCTCAGCCACTCCTTTCCTGGGCAAACTCTTGGAAATGCTGGCCATCTCCCAGCTTAATCTGCACACTGAATCTGTTGGTTGTTGCCACGACCTCCATTCTCTTCTTCAGGTTGTTGCCACGACCATCATTCTCTTCTTCAGAGCAGCCAGCAGCATGGACAGTGTTCTCCTGAACATCCGTGAAGACCTGCTTTCTAACCTTCCTTCTGTCCTCATTCTCCCTGATCTATCTTCTGCTTTTGATACGGTCAACCATGCCATCCTGCTCAATTGCCTCTGTGATCACTTGGGTATCACTGATCAGGCCCTAGCCTGGCTGACCGCCTTTCTCACAGATGGGACCCTCTCCGGTCCAACTGGGGTCTTTCCTCTCTTCTGTCTCTCTCCATCTATCTATGGTGTTTCACAGGTGTCTAACCTTTCTCCTTGGCTGTTCAACCAATACCTGGCACCTATTGCCCACCGCATCGCTGCTCTCTGCTCCAACTTTGCGTTATGCAGATGACACCCAGCTCTCTTTCAGGCTCCCCTCGGCCGCCTCTTCTCCTCTCATTCCAGATTGGCTGACCGCTATTCAGTGATGGTGTGCCACCAATGATCACTACTTTAATGCCAGTATAACCGAGATCCTCCTCATCGGAACACCAGCTCCCTCCGTTCCTCTCTCTCTGGCCGGCCCACTCGGCCCTCTTCCTGCTTCTACCTGTGAGGCTAAGAACCTTGGGGGTCATCTTCGACTCCCCTCTCCTTCTATCTTCACATCTCTGTCTCTAAGAAGTCAAACTATAAGCTGCACCCTCCTCAGAGGTATTCTTCCTTTCCTCACTTTTCCCCCAGAAGCTTACTGTTGTCAGAGCTCTGGTCCTCTGTAGGCTGGACTACTGCAACAGCCCCTTTCTAAATCTTCCTGCCTCTACGCTGTGTCTTCTACAACCTATCCAGAACAGGACTGCAAAATTTGTCCTTGGCCTCAAGCCCAGGGAATCGTATTTCTCCAGCTCTGAAATCTCTTCATTGGCTCCCAGTGGTGGCAAGGATTAAGTTCAAGACTTTCTGCATCGTCCACAAGGCTTTCTGGGGCCTGGGATCGCACTACCTCCAACTCTCTCTTCCTAAACATCTCCCTTCTCGAGCTCTCCACTCCTACAAATTCAACTCTGAGGGTCTAGTTGCTTTTCCAAGCAGAGAGTTGGGGGCAGATCTCTCTTTGGCTGGGGCCGCCCTCTGGAACAGTCTCCCTGCCGCTCTCAAACTTGAGCAGAACCACCTCTGGTCCCAGAAGCAATTCTAGAACTTCCGCTTTCTCTCTTCCTCTCCCCTGCTGATGCCCCGACTGCCCCACGCACTGGTCACCTGGCCACCTGCTGAACTTGGGCCCAGGTCCCCGCATGTCCAGTTGCACCTCGCACTGCCTCTCGGCTTCACCAGCACTTGTGGTCTGTATCTGCAACTCTACAGTCCCTTCTCTCTGCACCTATAAGCCACCGGTTGGCTGCACTTACTGATTTAACTGCATTGAGCCATCTGCTTGTCGCACTTTAAGTTCTCAGCAATTCTCTCCCCCTCCCCTTCCACCACCCTAGCACTTCTCCCCTTCACTGCACTTGCGCGATCTGAATGACAAGGCCTAGTAAGATTGTTGTTTTGTCCTCCCTCTGTTTCCCCTTCCTTTTTTGTTGCACTTAGAAACACTTGTGTACAGGCGCGTTATAAATGCCAAATCATATTCAACAGGAAGATATTGTCTAACAATTGCTCACATTGTGAGGTCCCAGGAACATTGGAATCTTTGCAACATCTATTAGTGAAGTGCCCTAAATTGTCTGGATTAAGATCAAAACATTTGGCCTGCTTCTTCATTAACTATTATGAATGTGAAACTTTAGATGACCTATGGTATATGATGACAGGATCTGAAGTATTTCTAACCTCTGCGGTTGTTCAAATGTGTGAGGAATTGGGTTTGTTGAAATAATGTTGTTCTTTTTGTAATCGTTGTTGCACTTTAATTGTATGTGTATAATTTTTCTTTTATGCTGTCAATTGTATAAAATATTGTATTTTGTAATGTGAAAAAGATCATAATTTTTGATCAAATCACAATAAACCAGTTCAGGGCAGTTTTAATTACCTTCAATGAGCGTATACGCCATAGCAAAACATGACCTTGATAAACAACTATTAACATTTTAAAGTAACCTCTGTGTGCGAAATGTGTTCAAAACATCATTTGGAATACTAAAATACTAGAATACTAGATTTTGAAGTTTGTTTTTCGACAAAAAAAGGGCAAAAACCTTGACCCAATATGTATATGATCAAAAGAAATATAGAATGAGTAAACCTGCAGAAAATACATATTAACTGGAATAACAAATAACAAACATTAAAATGCAAGATGAATTTAGTCCAGGCAGAGTTCGAAATTAAGGGGCGCTGGGAGCGGTTTAGCTTCCTTCTTGTACCCTATAAGAACCTGGTTAGCTTGACACCAGCCACTACCAGGAGCTACTTTTGACTCTCTAGGCCAGCTGATGCAGAACTAACACACCTATATGAATGCAAGGATGTACGTTTGGCACACTCTATAAACTCGTATCGGGACACATCTATATCACATTTAAAGCATAGGGAGTCATAAATAATAGACAAAATTATAAGTTTGCATATTATCTGGAAGTTAGATTTGCTGAACGCTGTGTTCTAGCTCCCATTCCCCCAGTGGGAGCTCCTGGTCACTTGTTAAAGCTGTATACCAAGGAGCTGGTTTTAGCGCCTGCTTATCCAATCTTAATTTCGATCACTGCAATGACTAAATTCATCTTGCATTTACATTTTTATTTGTTATTTCTGTTAGTTTGACCAAGCTAAGGATGGACTTCCTGGCTCCTCATGTACATTCTACTTCAGAGGTGTTGTCTGAGAGATTATGGAAGAGACAAATGACTGGCTCCTAAATACCTCACAGTGGCGTTGGCGAAATTACTTTTAAAAATCTTTGAAAATCTTCAGCATGTAGTAGCTTAAGGGGACGCATTGTTAGCATCTCTTTTTTAGTTCAGTCAAGAAGTTTATGTATTTTCATAGCATATTGATTAGTATTGTATTACACGTGTTATTTGAAGAGTGGTTTTATGATCGTTTTAGAGTGCAAGATTTATCAAATTACCTTTATGCAGAATTTCTATTTGTGATTTATATTTAAACTTGGTGAATGTGTTTTATCTATTTTGTGTAAGGTACTCTGTATTAAAAACACAATTTTAAAAAGTGTTTTGTGAATATCCTTTTATTCATGTTTTTCAGGTGCAAAATCATGTCGTACCTATCTGACGCAGATACAAAACAAACAATAGTTCACTAACATAAGCCAGGTTTTAGTATTCCTAGTGTCTCTGACCCTTGTAGGTTGTCTCTCTTGCATTCGAGAATACCTCACGGTCCTATCTGTCCTGACCTCCATCCAGCCAGTGATCTTGTCCCACCTGGGAATAGCAGGGTCTCAGAGGTTCTCAACAATACGCTTGAACAGGGTGGGATGGACAATGGTACAATAACGAAACTGCAAACTGCAATTGTGGGTAAGGGCAGATTGGATTTACAAGTGAAATATTGTCATCCATCATGGTTATGTTCTAATGCTACATGTTTATATAGGTTATGTTGATGGAACTGAAAATAAAGTTTATATAAAAAGATTGTAATGGTCTGGTCAGATACAAAGTATTTCTGGGGGATCATAATTGGGTGTGTTGAAAATGTATACAGAAGTAGGTTTAGGGAGACAATTTTTTAAAGGGAGATATTTCCCATGAAGGGGAGAGGGAAGAGTGGACCGGGAGTTTAGAATGGATTCCACCATTTCTAGCACGCTTTCCAGGTTTTCCTAATGTGCCTTCAACCCATAGAAATGACTGAATAAAAACGAATGGGATATTTATTCGAATTTCGCTGTACGAAAATTACAAACAGCCGAAAATGTTGAATAATAAATATCCCATTTGGTGCCATTATAATGAACAAGGGGAGCAGGGGTTGCGGTGGTGTCCCTGCAACCTAAACACAAAAGTTTTTAATTAAAAGGACCCTACGGGTCTGGTTCCCGTGCATGTAAGTGAAGGAAACCGGCATCGCAGAGGAATGGAGGAGTCAGCGGCACACATCGAAGTGTGCTGCCAAAAGCTAAGTAAGGGGGTGGGGCGCTGCGGGTCACCAGAAATGTCAGCGGGCGAAAAAAACAAGTAATTTTCATTTTTTTCTCCCTCGGATGTTTCTCATTCGATCAAATCGTGGACAACCTAGATAGATAATGGGTTTGGCTATCTTTAGCGCATGCACGAAATATAGATTTATGGTAGGAGCTCTGGGACCCAGCTGTAGGACTTATGTTTTTTTTATACCCTGACAGGAGGCCGTAGTCTTTTGCGTCTTTATTTGTATGTGTCAAGGCTGTCTCAGGCTGGGATAATGTCAGAAGGATGTAATTTGCATAGAACATTAACTTATTAAGTTTATTCCCAAGTGGTATGCCAATGATGTGTGTTTGTGCTCGTGTTTGTACCTCACAAATGCCCCTATAGTGCTTGAATATAGTGGTAACTGCTGCCACCTTTAACTTCAGCTGTTGGCTCTTTGTATGAGGTGGTGACCCTAGAAATAAAGGTGTCGGGGGAAGTCAAACCCCTTGAGAATTGCCACAAGAAAAGGCTATTCTACCCTGTTGAATGCCTTCTCTGTGTCGATGGAAATTAGTGTGGGTTTCTCCTTTATACTTTTGCTGCTTCAGTTATATGCCCTAGCCTCCTCAGTTGGTCTGTGAAGGATCTTTGTGCTATACAGCCTACCTGATCTGCATGGACTATGTGCCTTATAGTCCTTTACAACCGATCTGCCAGAATCTTGGTGAGGATCTTCAATTTGGAGTTAAGTAGCAAAATTAGTTGGTAGCTTCCGCTTTCAAGGGGATCTGATCCTCATCTCCTTCAATGTAAGGGAGATTGAGGTGTAGTACATAGAGCTCGGATAGACTCTCCTGTTCTAAGAATTTGTTATAGAACTTGGTTGGGGGGGGGGACTAGCGTTTGTTTAGCCGTTTTGAAGAACTCTGCAGATAATTCGTCCAGGCGCCTTTCCTACCTTCACTGAGGTAATCGATGTCAGAACTTCCTCCACCGATATCAGTCGAATCATAAGTTCCACCTCGTCTTTGGTCAGTGTTGGTAGTGAAGATCTTTCTAGAAATTATTCAGAAGCTTGCTGGTCAAATTTTGGTTTCTGAGGTCTGCAGTTTGGTGGTGAATGGTTTGAAGGCTTGACTTTCTCTCCTTTTGTCTCAATTTCTGTCAATCCTTTCTCATTTATTATTGCTGTAATCGCTTCATGAGGTGACATAATACCTTGCCTGACTTTTTTCGGTGTCCAAAGAACGAGCAGCTACTTTTCGTATACTCTGAGACTGTATCTCCATGGCGGCAGAGCACATTCCCGAAGGGGATGAAAGGGGCGGCTTCTTAGCTATTAAGGAAGGCAAAGAGGCCATGTGCGAGTCCCTTCAATCAGGATTGGATTCTCCAGAAAGCATCAGCAGATCCATGGCTACCAGCACTGTTATGCGCAGATTTGCGTGGTTGAGAAAGTCAGGTTTGCATCTGGTGTGCAATCTAGGCTTCTCAACATGCCTTTTGACGGTCTCATCTTTTTGGCAACAGGACTGACGAGAGCCTTGAGAAGTTGCAGACCTCAAGAGCGGCAGGCAAATCTTTAGGCGTCGCTATTGGGCAACCTCAGCCTTTTCGTTCTAGTGTGCAACCTTGGCGGGATAGATCTTTTTGCTACTACTCCTCAGTTGGAAGGTCGAGAGGAATGGCCAGCCAGTGGCCAGAGAAGATGTCCTCATGGTGGACGAGGTAGAGGTGCAAAGCCAGCTCAAGCAGCAGCCTCCTTACCATCGGCCTCTGCAGCAGCTACCACCAAACCACTGAGGTCTTGAGTCACAGTTCACCAGTGGGGGGCAGACTGTCTCAGCATCTGGAAGAGTGGCGAGACATTACTTTGGATGCTTGGGCTCTGGAAACCGTAGCCCACGGTTACTGCCTTTCTTTTATAAGACCACCTCAGAACAATCCACCAGGGAACCACTCTTTGAGGATTCCGGATCCGCTCCGTGTGCAGGAAATTTGAACCCTGATAGAGAAAGGTGCTGTAGAACCAGTACCTGTAGCAGAGAGGAACAAGGGATGGTCCTCTCCATATTTTTTGATCCCCAAAAAGGACAGAGGACTGAGACCCATCTTGGACTTGTTCCTCGGGAAGGACAAGTTAAAGATGGTCACACTTTCTCAGATCCTTCAGGCCCTCCAACTCCAGGATTGATTGCTGTCATTGGACCTTCAGGATGCTCATTTTCATGTGCCAATCCATCTCAAGCACAGAAAATACCTGAGGTTTGCAGTTGGTGGTTCTCATTATCATTTTCGAGTTCTGCCATTCGGGCTGCACACCGCCCGAGGGTTTTCACCAAACTGATAAGCGGTAGTGGCAGCGACTCTCAGGAGAGGGGGGATTCACGTCTACCCCTACCTGGACGATTAGCTTATCAGGGCGCGTTCTCCTGAACAAGTCCTAGATCATCTCAATGTCACCTGCCACTCTCTTCACAGACTGGGCTTCTCCCTCAATTACAAGAAGTCCCATATAACACCTTCCCAAAAGCTCCAGTACATCAGAGCTGTGCTAGATACATTCTTGGGAAAGAGCTCGCCACCCGAGGTGAGGGCTCAAGGCATTCTTCAGATGGTTACCAAATTTCAGAGTGCCCAGAGTCTTCCGGCCTTCATTTTAAAACATTTTTTATTTGAGGTTGCTCGGCCTCATGGCATCCTGCATTTTTCTGGTCCCAGAGGCCTGCCTGAGAATGAGATCCCTCCGATGGTCCCAATTCTCAGGAAAGATGTCGGACCGACTTCCGATTCCAACCAGAGTCTCACAGGATCTTCTGAGGTGGGCCTACGAAGAATATATTCTGAAGGGAGAACCTTTTTGGCAACCATGGCCGAAGATTACAGTAGTGACGGATGCCTCACTCACGGGGTGGGGAGCCCATGCCAACGATCTGACAATCAGCGGTCGTTAGTCTCCATCAGAGTCCAAACTACACATCAATCTTTTGGAGCTGAGAGCATTCAGACTAGCGCTAAAGGCTTTTCTGCCCTCTGTAAAGGGAAAGAATGTCCTGATAATGACAGACAACACAGTGGCCATGTACTACCTCTACAAAAGGAGCTGGTGTAGGATCACTACCACTGTGCAGAGAGGCAATGCAGCTCTGATACTGGGCAATTCAAGAAGGAATTTCCCGATCAGCAGTACACATAGCCGGAGAGAACACAGCAGCCATGCTCTGAGCAAGCAGAGCAGTGTCTCCTACAAGTGGGAACTAGCACAGGAAGTCCTTAAAGAGATCTTCACCCTTTGGGGAACCCCTCGGGTACATCTGTTCGCGACCGAGGTCAACCAGAAGTGCAAAAGAAATTGCTCCAGGCAATTCCCCCCAAGAGGAGCGCTAAGAGACGTGTTCATAGTGGACTGAGAGTTTCCACTCCTGTACGCGTTTCCTCCAGTCCCCGTCATTCCTCATCTAATCAGAAGGTTCGGGAAACACATGATCCTAATTGCCCCGAATTGGGCCAGGAGGACATGGTACCCAGACCTTCTGGAAATGTCCATCTGTTGCGTCTTCCACAAAGAGAGGACCGTCTCTCGCGAGATGAGGGTCGGGTTCTTCATCCAGAGGTCAAGATTGTCAACCTTCACGCTTGGTTTCTGAAAGGCTGAGATATAAGGATTGGGACCTCCCGGATGACGTTATGGAGGTGTTGCTTTCGGCCAGAAGGGCCAGCAACAAAATCTTTGTGCCGTTGGAATAAGTTCTGCAACTGGTGCAAGGAAAAGAATGTCGATCCTTTTATAATTTTAATAATAATAATTTAGCATTTATATAGTGCTACAAACCCGCAGGTATCGGAGCGCTGCTTATTATTACACACGGTGTGGTGCTCATTTATCGACCTCGGAAGGATGAAAGGCTGAGTTTTTGGCCCTGCCGGGATTCAAACCTGCGTCAGCAGGCTCTGCACAGATGTCAAAGCGAGCGCTCTACTTGCTGAGCTATCGGACCGGCATTTATACACATTTATGTGTAAAACACTGGATGTTTTCTTTCCTTCTATCCTTGGCTAATCTGGGGCTCCAGATTGGTACCATTAAAGGCTACTTGGCGGCGCTGTCCATTTTTAAGGGTTCATCAGTGGAATGTTCCTATTTCAAAATCCCACTGGCGACTCAATTTCTGAAAGAGTGCACTAATGTGTTCCCTCCAGCTCCTTTGCAGGTTCCGGTTTGGGACCTAAATCTGGCTTTAAAATTCCTAATGTGTGCACCCTTTGAACCCCTTGTCATATGTTGCGCAGGGCACCCAGGTAGGTTGTGGGTGGCTGTACTGATGTAAGAGGGCAGCTTGGCGCATACAGCAGGAAGTTAAACAAGAATGAAGATAGGTAGGGTAAAGGTAATTCAGAACGACGGAACAGGACGAAAGGACGGATATCAATGGTGAACAAAAAAAGGATGTGAACCATGCACTGGACAAAGGAGGAATCGCACCAGGGGTGCATACACAGGTTGTAATAGAGACTACCCACAGATATAAGGGAAGCTCAATGCCTCTGTGTAAGTTACTTTTACAGGCACCACTCCTTGCAAGCCCATGAACAGGGGAAACAGGAGGGGCTTCTGTGTCTGGACCCTAAGGCACAAACAAGGAGTGTACTTACACGAGACAAGCCGGTATGGGTCCAGCCGGAACCTACAGCGGATGCCCTCTGAGGGAACAGAACGCAACACACTTACATTAATTCACTATAGACTACAAGTAAAACAAGCCAAGGGAAGGGGCAGAGAGTGCCTACTGGGAACCCCAGCAGCCAAACTCTAAACAAAGGAATAACAGAAGCACAAGTGAGGTTAAGAACGGTAACTAAAATAACTAGGGAAAATAGGCAGCAAAGTAAGCAAGGTTCAGAAGGGGAAAAGCAAGTAGAAAATAATCAATGTGCAATAATTCACAAGACTGGAACTGTAGACAGGTAACCAGGAACTGTAAATCTGGACTGCAATTCCCAGGGCAGGACTGAAGACAGATAACAGGGAAACTGTAGCTCTGAAGTAAGGAAACAAGGGCAGGACCGAAGCCGGATACAAGGAAACCCAGGACTGGAATTTGGAAGCTAAAACCAGGGAAACACAAACTGTAGGAAGGGAAGAAGAAACAACTCCTTCTCTCCACACCCCTACTACATCTCTCCCCTCCCATCACTACTAATACTCTCCCCGCTACTACTCTCACTCCACCCACAATCCCCCTCCTTTCACTCTCCCAGTCACTCCCTACTCTTTTAGTTTCACTCCCCTTGCATGCACACACAAACAGAATTACTGCTTTCTGCCACCAACCAATAACTCACCATGCGCACTCCTTCAGCAATTCTCCTCTATGCTCCTTTACACCGTCCTTCCTCCTCGTGGTCGTCCTTCCTTGACCTCACCCAAATAACCTATACCTTTCTGTGTTCGCATTTATCCATCTCCATATTCCCTTCCATTGATTCTCTCCCTCAGGTAGTTGTCCGGGTTAACCACTGACTGTCTTTTTAACAGTGGAGGTGGTACAGGCAAGAAACATACAAAAGGTGTCTTCGGCCCCTTTGCCTTCCAGGAGACTATTTTGCCTATTGTCTAACACCCAGGTATTTATCCCCCTTTTCTCAAATAGTGTCATTCTAGTGTTGTGTACAGAGGTTTGAGGGGTTAACCTCACAGATACCAACCATGGGCCTGATAACACAATTAAAAATGTGGTACTGAGCAGAAAAGCATTGAAAAAAACCTTTAGGTGCATCTAAAATAGTATATGCCCGGCAAGCAGTGTCTCCTGCTGTTTATTTTTTTTTACTAGACTGCTAGTGGCTTGGCGCCTTGTGGCATCTGGCTGCTAATCGTTGTGAGCATCAGTGTGGGGCCATTGTTGCTGGTGGCGGCTAGCTCGGCTCCTCGTGGAGGCTGGTCGCATCTGCACAAATCAGCAAAGGTGGGGGGCTGGTGCTGTCTCACTTTTTGGTGGTGGAGCTGTCCCTGGAGGTAGATTTGCGAGACAGTTGACCATCTTTAATATCTACTTCCCCCAAAGTTAATTTGGGTTTTGTACTGTGACGACACATCGTTATTTGACTCTCACCTTGACTGCTTATTGGCTCATCCGACCACTTTTGTTTGTTGGTTTTCTTTGGGGGGGGGGGGGCGGGGGGGCGTCCTCTGCTTTTGTGTCTGGTTGTTTGCCATCTTTCCAAAACGTACTAATTCCTTCATTTTTGTGAAGTGCCTTGGTATAAGGTGCTATAGAAGAAAAATGGTTCTATATTCATTCATCACCATTTTGTTTTCGCTGTGTTTTTTGCTGGAATTATTTTGCTGCAAAAACTCATTTGCTTTGATTATTATTTAGGGGTTCCCCCATACCCCACCCTCTTCTTTTTATTTATTCCATACCCCCACTACCACGGATATCCCCTACCCCCTACCACCCATATTATTCGATTCTTCAGCAAACATTTTTTAGTCAAAAACTGTAGGCTCTTTGCTTCACATGGAATGGAAATGTGTTATGGTTTTGAGGTTCTGGCTTGATATACTAGACTGTGTGCCTGATGGTATTTTCTCTAGTGAGTAGAGAAGGTAGACCTACCACCCACCATATGAGTCCTAGAATTCCTTTATTAAATTTGCTACATAATCTACTACTGCAGTCTAAATGGTAGCCAAAAACCGATATTGGTGTGGAAAACGAGGCACAAAATTGTGATCTATAGCTTGATGTAGGCTCAACACCTTACTGCTTTGACAAGGAAGTGGCAGGAGTTGTATGGCTGATCTAGAATTTACTGCAGTGTCCCTCTCCCATTGTCGTCTTGGTGTTCGATGTTGAAAAGTTAGAATTTTCTTTTATCCATTGATGTTGTGGTTCTGTTTGTTTGGTTTTCTGCTTTCTTAAAAGTTTGAATGCAAAATATTGTACAAACAGTTAGCAACTTTAGCTCCACAATGTGTGTCAAAACTGAAAATGACACAGATTGGTTGTCAAACTGCCATCTTGTGGCCAAATCAATGCAGAGAAGATTGAGAAGAGGTGTTAAGAAGCAGAATATTTGGCTTGCATGGCAACTGCAATACTATTTTCATGCATTGACTGTGTCACAGGTTTATTTTTTGTGTACTGCTGTTCACCATGTATTCTCAGTGGAGGCATTCGTTTATTAAAAGAAAGCTGCAGGGTGTGTTGGGGATGCGGGCGAGCCACAAGCAAGATGGTGGCTTATGGCTATAACTCTGTGCGGTAAATGCTGAAATCCAACTTTCTCATCCTTCGTTTCAACCCGATCCCAGATATCTCCCATGTGCAGAGGCGTCGCTAGGGGGGGGCTAAGGGGGCTATAGCCCCTGATCTTTTGGTTGTAGCCCCGGATAGAATCTCAGGAGCTACAACCAAAAGGCTAGCTAGCCCCCAGTCCCGACAGTTCCGATATTAGCTTAGCCCCGGGTCTTTTCCAGACCTAGCAACACCCCTGCCCATGTGATTGGGAGCTGATCTTTGCTAAGTGTGGCTTGGCGACCAGAGCCCTGAATCCTGCGGCTTTGAGATCTGGGCCAGCAAATGGTCTGGGGAGAGGCGGCATACAGGCATCCTGTGCTTTGGCAGAAGCTTTAACACAGGCACCCAGTGCCAGGTCCTAGCACGTGCTGCATGCTCCTCTGTAGGTCACAGATCTGACCATCGGTGCCACCGCTGTCCTGCACTCAGCTGCACAGACGTTTTGGTTAATCTGTCTTTATGTAGCAGGTATTTGTCTCAGTCTGGTAAAACAAAACTGTATTCATCATATTGTTCCATCTGTTTTTAATTTCACTATATCTACCAACAATTTTGATGTATTCAACACATATAAACACTTTGGGGTTGATCAAACATCAGTTTTGTGAGGTTAGTACAAGTGACTTAGTGTGTTTTATTATTTCAATACACTCATATGTCACTTTTATTTTACCAGACTGAGACAATTACCTGCTATATAAAGACAGATTAACCAATACGTCTGTCAACTGAGGTTCACTACCAATACCTAACAGTGTCAAAGGGAAGGGTTAGCTGTGTCTCATCTGCTTTTGTTATAATAGATTTGTCCCTCACGAGCCAGGCCCTGTGAAAACAAAAAAGAGAGCATGTACCCCTGTCCTTACCCATATTATTCCCAAAATGGCATAATCGCTATGGGTTCTGGAAATGTTAGGTTTCGTCATATATACGGATTGCAGCTATATCATGGGAAGTACAGGCTTCAAATAATGTCCTTAAGGCGAGGAGAATCTTGGCATACTTGAAGAGACATTAGGTCAAAATTCTGATGTTACAATAGACACATTTCAGACCAGCGGTATCTAATTCATTTGCTCATCAGTGGGGTTGCAATAGATGGTTCTCATCTTTCACCTCGCAGTCCAGGTGGCTGGTCAATTTGATTCATCAGCGCATACAATTAAAATGTGTTATTTCAGATCTGGTTGGTCAGTATCTGATAGTAGATGGTGATGAATTCAGTAAGCGTGATGTACTGCTAACTTTATATAGCCCTAATGTGATATCCCCAATTTTCTTGGAGGCATCACTCGAGAATCTTCTGACATGAACTCAGACTAATTTAAGACCGCTTTTCATATCTTATACGACCTGTAGCCATGAAAGGTGTTCTTTAAACATACACCACACTTTTTTTTCTCAAATTTGTATTTTATTGAAGATTTAATAGACTTATAGAATATTGAACGCACCTTCCGGTGGAGCAGGAACTCGCATGGGCCCCCCGAGGGCACAAAACATTGCCAAACTTGAAATAATTCCCCACCCCAACCACAATTCACTGCCTCCCCTCCCGCCTTTAGTACTACTCCCCCTCCACCCCCTCCTGTACACATAACACAGCTTTGTTCTTCCAGGCACATGACACATCGAGATTTACAGGGTAATTCATGGAATTAATGTGCGCCGAAAAGGGGAGCGCAAGCGTGAAATTCGCAGCGCACGCGTGCCAAAGCCGCGCACGCAGCTGTTCATCGATTCATGGAATGCGCTGCGCTTGTAAAAGCTGGGATGTGCGCTAAATTCGTGGGTGGCGCACACCGGCGCACACGTCACTAAATGGTGTGCGCGATGCGCACAGGGAAAGCGCACATCGTGTAGCGCACACAAGAAAAGTGGGTGGAACATGGGGCGTAACACGCGGAATGGGGAACAACGCGTGAAAATGTGGGCGTTGCAGGGGAAGTACGGGAGGAAAATGCTTGCAACGCCTACACGCGCGCTAACAACACGTATTCATGGAATCGAACAGGGGAACCCGTGCGCCAAAAAAGACGCGCTAATCCGGAAAACACGTACGCCAGCAGGAAGCAGGCGTAAGCGGCCTCGCGCAGCAAACAACAAACAAGCACATACGCTACAATGAATATACCGTTCCTCGCAGCAGTGGTCATGGGACACCGCAGGAGGAGGAGGATAGCCAGGCCCCGCATTTTTATACCCAGGACCAGCTTTTTTGGGATGCCTGATGACCAGGTGTATGGGAGGTACAGGTTTCCACCACACATAATCCTAAAACTGGTCAGGGAGTGGGAGGATGACCTCACATCACCCACCCTTTGCTCCCAAGCACTGAGCCCCTTGGAAAAGGTGCTCAATGTACTGCACTTCTTGGCTACTGGGTCATTTCAGCGGACAAGGGCCATAGTCCGGGGGTGGGGGGTGTCTCACAGGCCACGCAGTCACGCTGCCTACACCAGGTGTTGCCCATCATGACTGCACGCCCCTCAGTCCGCAGGCACATATACATGCCCAGAACACCTGCAGCACCCATGTGGCTCTATGTCCTCCCAGGGCCACTGAGCACATCTATCGAAACCGCAAGCACTGGCATTCCATCAACATGCAGGTTGTATGTGATGCCAAGGGAATCATCACCTCAGTATATGCCAACTATCTGGGGTCCAGCCATGATAGTTTTATATTCAGAATGTCACCCCTAAACCGGGACCTGGAAGCTGGGCGGCATGGTGACACATGGCTAATTGGCGAGTATAAATGCCTCTGCACATGCATGCATATCAGAGACTGAGAAATGTGAAAACCCCACTCATGACAACCATTATCACCTCCCCAGGGGACAGTGCCTACCCTCTGAGCACCTACATGATGACGCCAATTCGGAACCCCACCACACCACCCGAGGTAAGATACAACACAGCCCATATTGCAACCCGGGGCATAGTGGAGCGCACATTCGGAGTGCTGAAGTCACGCTTTTGCTCCCTTGACCGCTCTGGTGGGCAGCTGCTATATGCGCCCCCAGTAGTGTGCAGGATCATGGTGGCAGCATGTGTCCTGCACAATGTTGCAACGCGGCGGGCCGTGCCGGTGGACATGGTGGTGCCCCTACATCCCCAACCACATGCACGGCCGCTGCGCATGGGAGGTGAAAGGGCACGTGGTGAGGCAGCCCGTACCCAGCTTGTGGCAAATTACTTCACCTAAAATCCCACCCCTGCGGAGTGCACACAGGCCTGGCACATACCAGCTGACAATCAATGATGATGACAAAAGGGACAGTCAACTGTCACAACCATACCAGCCTGAGATTGTTCACCTGGAAGTGCTACATTGTGTGCATCCGTAGCTACTCAAAGACACCCAATGCTGTGTCAGAAAAAGCCACACATTCATGCAGCATGAAGGACTACCCCCTTGCAAAATACCACATCAAAACAGTGGCATGTCACCCAACCCCTCCCTATCTCAGCTACCCAACACACCACGGCATGGCATGCAATGTGAAAGCAACCAAATGAATACACAACACATGACACAAGTGTCACAAAGTGCACTGACCCAAATGGAAACAGGCCACAGACTATTTGCTCTCAGTAATGAATAAAAAACAACACACATGATCAAATATTTACCAGCAAGACAAAACAGTACAGGATCAAACAGTGGCAATATATGACAGTAAAAAATTAAAGTAGTGCAAGTGTCACAACCTGACTAAGGCAGCACATCGACCCCTTCCAACTGCAGAGTGTTGCTGGTAGGCAAATGTGTCGGTGTACTGCATACAACATGAACTGCATCTGCAAAGGAGAGGGGCTTGTTAAGTCATGAAGAAGGTACATGTATATAAGGATAAAGTCATGGATGTAGAACCATATATTAATACACCATGCAGTGGAGAATTGAACAACAATCACCACTAGGGATGTATACACAGTTTTGACTACAGACTGCCCACACACCCTTTGCAAGCACATGGAAAGGGGAAGCAGGATGGGTGTGTGTGTGTCAGGAACCCAAGTTTCTAACCCAAAGACAGGACAAGCCTGCATGTGCCCAGCTGGAATGCACAGTGGATGCCTACGGGAGCCAAGCAAAGCAACACACTGTAAAATAAAAATAAAAAAAAATGGCCATGTGTGGACATGGGGGGGGGGGGGAGTAGGCCACCCAGGAGGGACGAGGTACAGGTTGCACCCAAACACTCAAATGCGTGGATGTTGAGAAAAAAAAAACCTCCATGGGCTCATGGCCTGCACGGCTATGCTACAGTGGGAGAACTGCCGTCGCTGTCATCACCCTCTGGTGCTACAGAAGGTGGGCGTGATATGGGTGGCAGACCACGCAAAGCCCTGGCATGCTCCTCCATGGCAGTAAGCATGCGGGTGTGAAAGGTTTGGTTCTGCAGGATGATGGTACGGAGATCCACATGCAGCACCTCACGGGGGTAGCAAGCATTTCTGCCTGCATGGCCTCGCGTGATGCCTGGAATCTCCTGACGGGTTACCTGGAGCTCAGCTGAGAGTGTGCGTGTCAGCTGCTCCAGCTGCTGTTCTGACCTTGTACTCCGGGACACCTCAAGGTCACACAGTGTATCTCTGAGGGACCTCTGTTCTAACCTCAGGGCTTCTCTGTGGGCCTGTGACTCTGCAGATATGACTGTGCGCAGAGTCTCCAGTCCAGCCCGTCGGTCCCTGTCGGACGCCAACATGTCCTCCCTGTGTGAGTGGCAAATGGACTCTGTTGCCTGCTGCTGGAGCTCCACCTGCCTTTCAGGGGGGAGAATGGAAGTGGCCACCCTATCCATGGCCTGAGCCATCATTTCACACGATGCCCCCTGTTGTGCTGCTATAGTGTAGATGGAGTTCTCCCACACAGTATTGCCTGGTGGCGTACGGCCACCGCGTTGGCAGGCACCACACCTGTTTGGGGCAAGGTGATGTTCACCTTGCTGTGCTGGCACTGCCTGAGGCTGCAGGACTGCATTCCTCCTTTGATCTGCTGGCCCAGGAACAGGAGCAAATATTGTGGAGTGTGACCCTGCATCCGTAACCGCCACAGGCGGACTTTCCAACACTGAATGCCCCATAGAGGGGTCTACCCCCGGTGCAGGTGGGTTGGACAGAACAGCATCCCTGCCAGAAACACTCACCTGCGACGGGACATATGTCTCAATGTCCTATTCAGCACCTGATTCATAGAGGTCTCCAGAGGTGTACCCAGAGACACCCGTGGAAAGTATGGTCTGTAGGAGTAATGGGTTTTCACCCACCACCACCCCACGTCCTCCACTGGTGCCCGGGTGTGGCTGTGAGTCCTCCTGGCTCTGCGCCATCTCCTCCTCCTCAACAGCATCAAGTGCCTCATCACCTGCAAAAACATAAAAGAAAATAAATGAAAACCGGCATGAGAACAATAGCCCACACACATGGGCATGACAAGGCAGACATCAGTACATAAATGACACATGTCACACATGACTAACTCTGGCATGCATGCACTGTCAATGAGTTGGAAGGGGAGGCAAAAAGCAGACACTGAGGACTCCAACATGGAAAACGAACAAGTGTGCTGCTGTCATGATGCCTGCCCCCGGAAGACCAGACCAGGCCCAGCAGCCCCGGAAACAGGCATCATGCCACTTGGAGCATGCCCAAAAGCCCCAGTTAGGGGCTGTTTGGGTGCAGTCCTGGCGCCTATGGCGCCAGGCTCATAAAGATAAAGTCAGTCCTGGCGCCATGGGCGCCAGGCTCATTATTGATAACTTACCTGAAGCAGACCATGCTGCATACTCACCTGAGACAGACCATGCTGCATGAAGACTCAAGCCAAATGAGGCTTAGGAGGAACTATTTTACTGAAGGGACTATTTTGTTACTTGGGTGGGGCTGTGAAAGAATACTTACCTGGAACTTCTTCCAAGGCTATTTAAACCATGCCCGGACAGCCACACGTGCTTCGCGTTATTCTGCTTGCTGCAGCGTAACGCTCACCGTGTTTTCAGCAGCTCCAGTCTTCAGCCACGCCCGCTTCAGTCCTGGGACTCCTGAAACAAGAAGAAAAGAAGGATAAAGGTTAGAACAGGAGTTTTAACTTTAATCCTTACCTGAATCCTGATCCATCTCGCCACAGAGCTGAAAGACAGAAGTCTTTGAAGCATCGCTTCGCATTCCTACGGCGCCGCGCTGAACTCACCTGTTTAGCGGTACTTCAGCATTCCATCACACTCTCTCCATCTCGCGGCCGCCCTCCGACACCTAGGGAGACAAAGACAGCAAGGTGAGCAAGGGGACTCTCTAAGGCTATACAAGCTACCCCAAAGGACTTACCTGATTTACCACGGGGGGTACTCACCTCATCTCGGGTCGGCGCAGTCAACTCTGCTTCATCGCCGTACCCCGGCCCCTAAGGGGAGAAAGCAAAGACAATACAAGTTACCCCCCACAAAACTTACCTGATTTACCACGGGGGTCTCCCCTCATCTCGGGTCGGCGCAGTCAACTCTGCTTCATCGCCGTACCCCGGCCCCTAAGGGGAAAACCACAATAGACTTACCTGAATCTTACCAATTGCCATTTGGAAATCTTCGAGTGGATTAATCGGCAACCTGCAAGGAATCGGACAGAGTGAAGAGCAGACATTTGAACTCTTATGAACAATTGGACTTTAGAGTCAATACTGGAACTCACCAATTCCTCTACGCCAGTGAAGTAACTGGTCATCAACGCGCCCCTGCGGTCAACGCAGGATGGAGAGCTCATCCTTCCAAACCATCAGGTGAGACTAAGGAGGGGACATCAAGAGTGATCTGTGGGAAGACAACGGGAGTGGGAAAGGTGGGTTGACACTCAATTCCACGGGTGGTTAATTCCCCTTCTCCTTTGCAGAAGAATATTCCTGCGAGCCAGACAAACTAGGCTGAGGGGGCCAGTCCAGTCAGTCATCTCGGCGCTACACGTCACGCTGGTGGAAACAACAGCGGCCCAGTTCCGGTCGACGCTCCCGTGGGAACCAGGTGAGCGTAACAGCTGCATGCTGGATAGCACTGGCATCACACATTAGCCTGTGATTGGAATGGACAATCCACATACATGACACATGGCAGCACACAGATGGCACGTAGCATAGCCATGGCAGATTTGACAAGGACACCCAGATGGTAGCAACTTGGTACTGCCACCCATCCATGTGAGATGGACATCATGAAATAAAACATGCAAAATAGTGTGACAAAACATGCATGTGGCACATGCTGCAACAAAGCCAGTGTTCACTGATGCAGTGATGGCAGTCACATGGATACATCAATGGTTGATCACTTCGACATGACAGAAGACAATTGTCATGTTCAACATTCAAACAGGGCCCCAAAATGATTGTGTGCAGGCCATGTGTAGGTGCACATTACTCAATCAGCTTGATAGGGGAAATCATTCCCATAATAAGGTAAGAAATGTGGGCCATTGTGGGGTGCAATCTATGACTGAAGTATGTCACATTTGGGGCAGTACGGCACAAAAATGTGTGGTAAAAATGCTAATGATTTCATCAATCAGGCAGAATGAACAGGAAAACAGTATGAACAATGTTGTGGCAAGATGACAGTTGAAGGGCAAGTGCAGTAATCGGGTGCAAATTGTCAACTGCGGTCAGAAGGGATACTGTGAAACCCAAACCCAAGGCCGGGGAATGGTTTGGAGGGACCGCATGGGTGACCCATAGCAGTCATGACTACACTGCCTCACCTGGCACTCAATCAGAACGCATCACCCAAGCAACATACACAAGGATTGCACACACATGCATGGGCACTCACCGGACATTGCTTCAAGATCTGGTAGGTCTCCCACGCCTTGGATCTGATCCTCTGTGATGAAGGCTCCACCGATAGACTCATGTTCAGTGAGTTGTTCCTCCTCTGGTGGAGACCCACCGCCAGTCACCAGAGTAGAGGCACGATTGGAAGCCAGCTTGTTCTTTGCTCTGCGTTTCAGGTCATTCCACCGCTTAGAGCAATCATCAGCTGTGCGCCTCACAAATCCAAGGGAACTAATGTGGTCCGCGATGGTCTGCCAGTGGGCCCTACGTTGAGCAGTCGTAGTCTTGCACCCTGCATTCACCACCATTTCGCGGCCATGGGCCGACACGTAGCCCACAAGTGCGTCTAGTTCTGCATCATTGAAACTAGGCTTCCTTGACGTGCCGGAGTGGGTAGCCGTGTCTGGGGTCCCAGCCTGTACTGCAAGAGCACCCTTCTTCCTCTTGGAAGGTGGTGCAGACCCTGAGTGGCTTACGCCGCACTGGTTGGTAGAGGCTGAAGCGCAGGTGGACTGGGCACTGGAAGTAGCCAAAGGCACGATGACCAAAGGTCTCACTGCAGGCATTGGCTGCTGGGTGATGTTGGCAGGACCAACCTTGGTGTGATGGACTTGGACAAACACTGTCCCGGCTGGGAGACTCGGAGCTGGGTTGCATTGAGCTGCTCACCCTGGCTACTTGGGGCAGCAGATGACATTGCTGCCCCAGATCCACGTGGCCTGGTGACAGCAACTTTCACCACCACACGTGGCTTTGACTTGGTGACACGGAAGTCAGCCTGGGAGTCATCCTGTGCCGGTTCGGTTGACAATATGGGCCGGGTTAACCAGGCCTGAGCTGGGATGGTGTCAGCTAAATCTCCCCGACCCATTGGGGGGGCATAGGTGTCCCTGATTGGTCCTCCACACACTGGCCTCTTGAGCCACCCTGCACATCCTGGCCACGTCCCCTACCGCGCCCACCTCTTTGAGGTCGGCCACCTTTGCCTCCCTTACTGCTTGGTCGCCTCCCAACCATGGCACTGATGTTGTTGTGCGAATGGGAGGTGCAGTAAACAATTGTCCTAGGCAATTGGGGTGAAAGGGGTAGGGTACTAGATGGAATACGTACCCTAGTGCTCAGTGCTCTAGCAAGGCTGTCTGTGACCCCTGTGGGAAGATGACGGGTCACGTAACGCTCAGGCACCCCGAAAACAAAATTTAACGTGCACACGACCCCTGGTAGACCACGTGCGTGGAATAAAAAACCCGCACTATGCTGTGGCACCCAGAAACACAAAAATAAGCGTACGCGTGGTACACGCAGGCTACAATGACCTCTGAATGGGTACGCGACACACGGGGGCATCCACAGTTGAAAAATACGTGCACGACTTACCGTCTGCCTGGAAAAAGAACGTGAAAAAGACGTGCGTGTGCGCGTTGGCAACACCCCCGCCAAAAGAAGAATTGAACGCAGTCTGAGTATACAGGGAGTAAGAACTAGAACCGTTGTGAAGTAATCGCGTGTGAACCGCAAGAAGTAGAAGAATCACCTGCTCGCTCTCCACAAAGCACGTACAAGAAAAAGGCGTCCTACGCATACCTTTTAACCCAGCCCACACGTGCAACGTCACGTACGCGCTAAGGGCCTTTCCTCCAATTACACGCAGTGAGACCCAGACGTGCAGTTTTTGCATGTGTACAATCAACATGCACCCGTGTTGAGGGAAACGCCCTTGCGCATCACATCACGGACGCGCTTTCGCGTGAAGGGCCTTTCCTCGAACTACACCCTGATGTGCAGTTTTTTTCACGTGCCAAATCACTCCGTATCAAGCTGGCCACGCAATAACACACTGAAGACCACACTCCTGCCCAGAAGGCCATTTTCCTGCCCCCCAGAGCTCCGAGCACGCTCCCACCTGCCATCTGCTGCCGGTCTGCCTGCTGGCCACGTGCCCTGCTGTTTGGTGCCTGCACTTCAGCCATCTACAGGGGTCCAGTTGATGTGACCACCCCTGCTGGAACAGAAGACTCCCGACTGAGATTCCATCGCTCCACAGCCCAGCCCCAGGACCCAGTTGCCCACCCACACCTGCCTCTGGGGTTGCCATGCCGGACACAGCACCATTTGGCACCACTGGCAACCCCAAGCCAGAGAGGCAGAGTGCTACCAGCTTCAGTGCCAATGAAGTTGGTATCCTGGTGGAGCAGTATGATGCCCTCTATGGAAGTTCACGCGCCGACAATGAAGGACGGAAGAGGATCTGGATGGACATTGTGGCTGCCATCAATGTGGAGGGGGTGGCAGCGCGCGACATTCAACACGTCCGGAAGCGCTTGTAGGACTTCAGGACCAGGACCCTCAACAAGGCCCAGCGCCTCTTGAAGGCAACGGATGCTGAGGGGTGCCGGGTCTGCCTTACCAACATCCAGATGAGGGTCCTGGAACGTATACGCCCAGCGCTCCACATCCAGGTCCTTGAGAGGCAGACCCGTCCGGAGTCGAGCGGTGAGTGTACATGCTTACTGATTGGACGCTGTGCGTGTTGAGGTGTGCCAGGAGTGTGCAGTTTGGACATATGTCTTTGTAGGGCCATGTATGGATGTGTATGTACAGGGACATGAGTCTGCTGCATGTGAGTCATGTAATGTGTGAGACACATCAATGGTGTATGTGTTCAGATGCATGCTGGTCAAATGCATGTGTGGGTGCACACATGTTAGAATATCTGTGGATGTACTGTGGCATGGTTGTGGTGTCACACATGGATGCTGGTTCCACCTGCATGTATCTGCACTATGTGCATGTGTGTGTATTTGACAAGTGTGCAACTGTGATACACCATGGATGCATGTGACACCCACATGTAGGAGGCACATTAGCAGATGTGACCTGGATGCCGATGATTTCACTGTGACAGGTGGTGATGTACAGATGCATGTATGTCTGATGACGTGTGTGCATGTGTTTGGCAGTCCCCATGTTGCATGTGACGTCAGGCTGCCCTTCGGTTGTACATGCTGGTGTATGTGTATGGATGCTGCTGCCTGCTGCACGATTCCTGTTAAATTGTGCATGTGTGTGTGTTAAAATGATGTGTGTTGGGGAGTGTGATGCCATGTGTGAAGTTTGACACTGCCACTCATGTGGAACTGTCATGTGTGTAGCAGACCATTGTACAGTGCCCTGATGCCTGTGTTCTGTCTCTCCCTGTCTGCAGCGTCAACTGATGAAGAGATTCATCAGGGCGGAGACGGTGCTGTGGAGCACAGAGTCAGGGATCCCACCGCCAGCCGGAGACGCAAGGCCCAGCTCCCCTCCCAGGTTGACATCTCTTCGGGGAGTGAGGAGTCTGGTGCTGCGTCCGCGGCCGCAGCTGCCGGGGGTAAGTGCAAGAGGCGGAGGTGGACTCCTCGGCAGCAGAAGGGGCAGCTGAGACCCCACAGGGGCCTACGGAGGAAGATGGCACAGTCTCATCCAGGTTGGTGGGGGGTTTGGTTGAGGAGGAGGCTGTGGAAGTCACACGCACGGGGCCTGCAGGGGGGGGGGGATTCCACTGGTGCCAGTGGTGCAGTCCAGGGACAGGAGGCAGCACAGGCCGCCGCGGAGGTGCCTGTGTGTAATCCTGTCCCCGATCCTGTGACTGCATCATCCGGCACCAGCAGGGATGCCTTCATCCAGACCCATTTTCAGGGAGGGGATAGCCGCACAACAACTGGCCTTTCTCTCCCTGCAGACAAGGCAATCCGGGACCGTGTTGAGCCTGTCCAGGCTGGGGTAGCGTTGCGTGTTCATGACATTCGGGGTGACGTGCAGGGTTCTCGTGAGGACAATGCACGTCATTTTGAATGCATCGAAGTCTGCGTCAACCTACTAGGAGGGGTCACCAGTGCTGGGTTCCTCCGTGTACTGGAGCTTCTACCGACCCCCTCCTCAACTGAACGCCCTATGCGCCGGTCGTCCTCTGTGCCATCTTCCTGCCCAAGTGTCACCTCGGCACCCTGTGGAGCTGCCCTTGACCCAACGGCCAGGCTGGTGGAGGACACATCCCTGCCACAGTCGGGAGTCGGAGGTCCAGCAGGGGTGGTCACCCCAACAACTGGACCCCAGCAGGAGGAGGAAGTGCAGGCAACAACAGGCAGGGCACATGCACGGCAGCAGCAGGCTCAAGGTGGGAGCGATGATGGCTCGGGCCATCAACATCAGAGGGGCAAGCATCGGCCGGAGGGCAGGAGGACCCTGGATTGGGTGTGTCTTCCGTGTGGCAGCGGTTGGGCCAGCATATAGATGCGGGCGGCGGCGGCCGGAAGAGGCACGGCTCACTATGGTCATGGCGGAGAACTCCATGCACAGGGCGCTGAGGCGGGCCGAGTGCCTCGAGGCAATTCACAGGGAGTTGGAGGTGGACATGGCTTTATCCCTGCGAAACCTCAGGCCATGGAACAGGCCCGTCTCCAGGACATAGAACAGGAGTTCGATGATGCCCTGGCCCGGGAAATCGACAAGTGAGCCGTAGGACTTGCCCGCCGCCATTATATATAGTTAATTAGTGTTAGGTTTCATTTATGTTTTTCTTTCATTTGGGGCGCTTGGACTATGACCCACCTTTTTGTAGATAGTTCTTTATTAGGTAGGGATTTTTCTAGGTTTCCTTTCAATTGTTGGTCTCATGGACCCTGGATTTGTTTTTTGTATATAGTTGAAGACTGCTTTTCTTATCATTTTTTTTGTGTTTACCATGGAGCAATGGATTTATTTTTTCATTTGGATTTTGTTTGATGGACAAACCCTTTGGAGACATTTTCATTTGGATTCATTTGGATTGTGCATTCATTTATTTTTTCATTCATTTTGGACATGCAGCCTTTTGTTCATTATTTCTATTATTGTGTACTTTTCTTTCATTCCCTTGCTTTAGTATTGAATACATTTTTGTTTCATACTTCATTTGTGTGGTATTCTCTCATTGGTTTCATGCATGTTACGATGTGGGTTTTCTCATTCACTTGCACCCATTGTGTGTATGTGACGGACATGTATTGATGTGCATACTTGCCATTTGGGATCTATCATGACATGGGGATTTCAATGTGGGGTGCATGTAATGCTTGGTTGGGTGTTTGGACTGGGGTGGGATTTGGGTGGCGATAAGGGCCAGGAGTGTGTATCGTGATGACGTGTTGGGGTGGGGGACATGAGTCGGGGCCTGCTGGCAGGAACCCGTCACTGCTGGGTGGGTGGGGATGCAGGGGGACATGAGTCGGGGCCTGCTGGCAGGTGCCCGTCACTGCTGGGTGGGCGGGGGTGCAGGGGAACATGATTCAGGGCTCACAAGTGTGCTCACAAGTGCATGGTGCCATGTGGGCTGCCTGCAGGGCATGGGGAGGGGGGAAACCGCACACCCGGGAGGGCCCACGATGCCAAATCGCGTGTGTAACTTCCCGCGCACCCCCAAAATACACGTACCCCACTCGCGCTAGGCCTATCGCGTGTTATACTCCCAGCGCACCCCCGAAATACACGTACCCCGCTCGTGCGATTGCAGTGTAGCGGCCCTGTAAACTGGTCCAGGGTTAGCGCGGACCTTTGCGCCGTATTGGGGATTTCGATGGCTTTTCACTGCGCAAGGGGCGTTCTTGGGGGGGTAACTGCCGCTGCGGGATGTTCGATGCGCCATGGCTCAAAATGACTTGGAAAATCCATGAATACGCAGTGCTCCAGAATGCTGTTTAGCGCACACGGCTGGCGCACGCTCCCTCTCTGCGCTGAAATCTATGAATTACCCTGTTAGAGTATTTGAGTCCACATTTAGTCCCTCCAATGATATTTGAGCATCAACGCCTGAAATAATTAATTTATCATTTCCTCCTAGGTGAGCTCCCCATTAATGTCTGTGAACTGCGATCCTTGGCTCAGGTAAGCTCCTCTTTTACCTTCTTACATCCCCCAATTCCCCCCACGGCACATCTCTGGGTCATATATATTAGGCCTACGGGGCCAGGCTCATATATTTCTCAGTATTTTCAGCCCATTCCATCTTGAAAGGAACCTCCTGGCCATGGAGGCCCGCTGTAATTCTCTCCATTACATACAAGTTCCTAGCAACATGAATCCATTCACTCTTACCGGGGGGGGAGGGTCTCGTTCTTCCATTTAGTCGCTATGCATGCCCTTGCGGCTAGCAGCATTGATGAGGCTGTTTTAGGGAGCCTCGTATACTCCCCATCCTCCTCTTCAATCCCGAACAAAATCATGAGGGGAGATTTAGTGGGGGTTATTCTGTCTGTCTTTTATCCACCTGAAGACCTCGGTCCGCAAGACCAGCACCCCTGGGCAGTCCCACCACATATGCCAGTAATCGGCGTTCCTCTCACACCCCTTCCAGCACTTAGCACTTGTATTCGGGAACATCCTAGAAAGTCTGACTGGGTCGTAGTGCCACGTATGGAGTAGCTTGATAGAGTGGAGTTCATATTGGCAGGAGATTGATGTCTGTTAGGCAGAAACCTGTACAGTTCCCTTTGGGAACACTGCAAAAGATTTAGGACTACAGGTGTTATGTCATGATCTCTGCTTCCAAAAGGTCAGGGTTTTCCCAACTTCCTTGGAAGCAGATCTATAACCCAGGTTCCGAGTGCCAACCAGTCCCAATTGGGACCTTTTGGACCCAGTCCTGGCGCCAGTGGCACCAGGCTCATAAATATGCCCAGTCCCAGCGCTGGAAGCGCCGGGCTCATAATGCTTGGGTGGACTTACCTGCAGCAGACCATGCTGCTTACTTGCCTGCCAGTTGAGCCTCTGATCCTCTTCTGTTTGGAACTACTTTTCCTGTTGGGTGGGGCAGGAGCCACTCCCTAGATTCAGAACACTGGAACTCTTCTGGAAAGCAGGAACTCTTTTCTTACCTAGGCGTGGCTGTGGAAGGAGACACCTAAGCACTACAGGAGGCTATTTAAACCACACCCGATGGATGAATCTTGCTTTGCGTTATTCTGCATCCTCTGCAGCAGAAAGCTCATCGTGTCTTCTGCATCTGATCCTGGGCCTAAGGAAAAAGGCTTACCATCCTGAATCCAGTCTTCAGCAACACCTATAAAGACAAGAAAGAACAGGTTAGCATTACGGTCTTCAGTGACAGCTCTTCACTTACCTGGTCCATCGGCTGTCTCCAACGCCTCGGGCTGCATTCCGGCATCTGAAAGACAAAGGCTTACCTACTCTTCGTGCGCTCCGGAGGTCTTCACACTACATTCCGGCATCTGAAAGACAAAAGCTTACCAACTCTTCGCACGCTCCGGAGGCCTTCGGCGCTGCATCCCGCATCTGAAAGACAAAACAAGGTGCGTTTAAAGACATTGGGGAACTTTAATACTCACGTGCCATTACTCCTTTCCACATCTAACCCAGTGGGTATTCCGGCACCCTGCAGCCGCTCCGAACTTGTACCTGCAAAATAAAAAGGCAGTTAGAGCGCACCGTGAAGCAGGCAACAAGCGCTTACTTACGTGCTTCCAGGCACTTCTATTCAATACACGGGCTCCATCTTCAACTCACTTCAGCCCGTCATCCGTCATCGCCGGAACCCTGCAAAACAAGAAACATCATTACTAAAGACTTTAAAGACATTAGGATTACTCGAAACTTACCGTTCGTGCAGTAAACGACGGACAGCAGTCCTCTGAAGTCAAGAGGCCTGCTCCCCTTATCCAGTGAAGAAACTGGTTACAGCACCCTGCCCCGAGGCAGATGGAGAGCACGGCGTTCACTTACCTAAGGTGAGAGCGTTAACCTTTGGGGTTCTACAGGAGAAGAGAAAGGGAAGAAGAGAGAGACATTCAATAACCCAGTTCCTTAATCCCATATTTTCTATCTGCAGACATCTTACCCTTCGAGTCAGACATATAGTGCACAGAGGTCCAGCCCAAAGAGCCAGCCCTGTGTTACACATCACCTTTGCAGATACGGTATACGCCCAGTCAAGACCGGCGCCTCTACGGGAATCAGGTGAGCGTTACATGTTAGCAGTAAACCCACTTGGTAGCAGTCTGTACCACCCAGATTTACCTGGTAGCTGTCGCTGAGCAGTCAGACTTCCCTCAAGAAGAGTTAGGCAGTATGCAAAGTATACACAATAGGCACTCAGATACAATAACACAAGCTTTGGTATCAAAGTATATAATTATTTATTTAAAAACACACTGTTTGAAACACTCCAGCACTCTTATTGTAAAACACTCTAAACACAGTTACTATTATAATATATACAACCCTTATTCCTTATCAGATAAGTTTTAACACCACTTATTTCCAGACAGAGGTGAGCGCTTAACTATAGATGGCACTCCAATAAGTTCATGAAGAAGGGAGGGAAAAAGACAGAATATGGAAAGATACACCACTCTAAGATTTAGGAACACTTTTAGCAAGGCAGAAGAGCAAAAGTCACTTGTGAGCCAAAGTCCATAGGCTGGGCCCACTCTTAGAGAGAGCAGAGCACAAATGCGCCCAAGATCACACAGTTACACTAGGCTTTGAAAGTCTTGCAGAGAGTTCGAAAAAGAGTTTAGAGAGGCTCAGAAAAGTTTTAGCCAGGTTGTCCCAGGCTAACCCAGGTTAGAAAGCCGGGGGCTAAATCTACCCCGTACAGTCGGTGGCAAGGGAAGCCAGGCGGAACACGGTACCTTAAGTGGGAAGGATCCTCCAGCGGTGGCAGTTGTTCCTGGCAGCGGGTGCAAGTCTCGGCGTCGTCCAGGGGAAGAGAAGATCTCGACTTGGAGGAAAGATGAAGGTCGTTGCACTGCCAGGGAAGAAACCAGCCGTGGAGTTTTCCGGTTAAAGGTATTACCCTTTATTTCGCGGTCGTGGTAAAACGTGCAATTCCGGTTGCCGGGGGGCTTGGCACAGGCAAGGCGGCCACGAGATGCGTCGGGAAGGCGAAAAGACGGTGAAACTGGTCATCCCCACCAGTCAAAGGAAGAAGACTCTCCGGCGGGAGATCTCCTCTGTCGTTGGGAAAAGTGGTGAGACGGTCCAGCAGGGCCCCACCGGTGGTGTTGTCGTCGCAGGTTGGCTCAGCTTCTCCCTCGTCGGATGCTTAGGTCCTGTGGCGACTTCTGAAGTTCCAGTCCCCAAAGCCCTGCTTTTATGCAGAAAACCCCCATTCACTCAGCCTAGCTGTCACTCAAACATATTAAGTGGTGAGCCGGCCGGCTCACCACTTGGGCCAATCAGATCGGAGTGCGACTTGAGTTGCCTAGGCAACTCAGTCCAGGGTGCCTAAATCCCCCTCCACCCCTCCTAAGTACCCCAGACAGAGTGGCACCATTTTGGAGGGCTTTTGTGGAGAAGCCCGCCAAAAAGTGGAACAAAGGGCTCGACTTGGGTTGGAGTCACAGAAGAGAACACAAACGCCATTTTAGAACTGTGTTTTGGCAAAAAAATACCAACCGGAGAATTAATAATAATTCAATAAACCGGCGGTATGTTCGAGGCTATCGTAATTAAATAAAGAAAGATAGTAGCCTCGAACAATGGGGAAAATCCCATAGAGAAATATTCGCGGTTGAATATAAAAAGTAGTATCCACTGCCACCAGCCAAAACTCAATCAGGGGGGAAGGAGACGTGCCCCCTCGACTAACAGACCCCGGGGCAATCGAATTGCCCCAGCCAGTACGTCCACAATATGATGGTTTGCACTGGTTCTGTTCAGAATTCAAGACTAGTAAAGTCAATGGTGACTTTACATGCCCTGGGAGACGGTAGTCAGTCCCAGGGTATGGAGTCTATACTGGGGGGTCACTATGACACCCCTGTGTTACTGCACTGAGGGTGCTGTGTTACACACATCACAAAAACACATGAAGCCCTATAGAGAAAAAGACCCCATAGCCCATTAAACACACCTAGAGTCAAAGGAACACACTCAAATCATGTCCAAGAGTGAGGGTAAAAGAGTCTCACTCTTGGCAGGGGAAAAAAATAAACCCCAAACATCCAGCAAAGCTGCTGGGGGACTCACTAGGTTAGGAAATTCAGCCTAAACAGAGAATTCTCCCTAACACTGTCTGCGCTACGCCCCTGCACAATCTGTCCCAAAGGTCAACATCAATGCTGGTTCCAAAGTCCCGCCCCCAACGATCCCTTAGTTTATCAGTGGATCCCCTACACCACCCGACCAGAGTCCCATGCATAGCTGAGATCAGCCCCCTCCTTTCAGTCCTTTTATCTAAGAGCAATTGGAAGGGTGCGTGTTCCCTTTGGATCTTTTCCCTCCGGTGCACCCTGTGAGGGGCCCTTTCAGCTGTAGGTAAGTGAATACTGAGAGCTTGCTTATGCCCAGTGCCTCCTCCAAATCGGTTATGGCGATGAAGTTACCACCCTTCCAGAGTTGACCTATCCTTTCCAGCCCAGCTTCAAACCATTTCTGAAATCTTTCAGGGTTCGGTATCATGTCCCGCAGCCCTGCAACCCAAAGATGTCCCAGCAGGGAGGGCCATGTAGTGACCCTCCCCCTGAATCCCCCCTCTCTTGTTGCCAGATGTCCCACAGAGGGCCAACTATAGGGTGATCAAGAATCATCATCTGGATCCTTTTTCTAGGGACCCATACCCATTCGCCCACCGTGCCGGGGCGCTGCTGTATATTATCCAGCACGATCCACTGCAGGTCTTGTTGAGAACGGAGATGAGGTATGAGTACTCTGAGCTGCGCCGCTTGGTAGTAAAGCTTCATGTCTGGGAGGACCCCTCCCCCCCTTTTCCTTGGGTAATAACAATGTCGTGCTGGGGATCCGCGTCTTCTTCCCCTGCCACAGAAACCGTGGGAGTACCAAATCTCTCTAAAGAACCCCTTCGTAGTGCGAATGGGAAGCATCTGGAACACACAGAGTACTCTAGGGAGAACCACCATTTTGAGTGCGTTAAGGCGGCCCAACCAAGAGACTGTTAGCTTACCCCACTTTAGGAAATCTTCCTTTATTTTATTCATCAGGGGGCGGTCAGGGTTCACCTCAAGTAGTTCACCACAGGTTCTCGTAACATTTATGCCCAAGTATTTAATCTTACCCAGGCTTTTCTGCACCCCCCAGTGGCATGAAGCTTTATTTCCCCATCCGTTTTCCGATCTAGGTGAAAAAGCACCGATTTAGGCCTAGTATTCAGTCCTGCCCTACGGCTGTATTGGTCAGTCAAGGAGAGCACCACAGGTATGGATTGCATAGGGTCCTTTGCGTACAGGAGCATATCATCCGCATACGGTTTTATATTCCGTCCCCCCGACCAGGAATCCTGCCACCCCTGGATCATCCCTAATCCTTTGGGCTAGTGTTTCTATAGAGAGTGCAAACAGTATTGGGAATCGGGGGCAGCCCTGCCTCGTTCCTCTCCCCGATTTAAACCACCGGGAGTAACCTCCATTCACCATAACGCTTGCCCTGGGGGATGTATAGAGAGCCATTATACCCCGGAGAAGGTCCCCCCCCCCATTCTGAACCGACTAGGACAGCCTTGAGAAAATCCCACTCCACCCTATGAAACGCCTTGTCAGCGTCAAGTGACGGAAGGGAGGGTTCCCCCGCCATGTCAAGGGATGCATGTATCATGTGAAGAGTCTTCCGCATTGTATCCGCCCCCTGTCATCCCTTTATAAATCCCACCTGGTCCGGGTGGATTAGCACCGGCATATGCCCCTCCAGTCTCCTCGCCAAGATCATATTATATATTTTTCGCATCTATGTTCAATAGGGAAATCGGGCGGTAGGAAGCGCATCCCCGGGGGTCGACCCCCTTCCTTATGTATTACTGTAATGAGTGCCCTCCCAAATGATTCTGGGGCCTTCCCTGTATTGAGTATTTCATTAAACAGTTCCGTCAAAAATGGTAACAGGGCGGAGAAGAATGACTTATAAAACCCTGCCGTTAATCCATCCTTCCCAGGAGCCTAACGTAATGGTAGTCTACCCACTGCTCTCCTAACTTCTTCCTCTGTTATGGGAGCGTCTAATGCCTCAGATTCTGAGAGATGGGTAGGTGAGTCTCTCCGAGGTACCGATCCAGGTCGTCTGCTTCCTGGTCTACCTCTGAGGCATACAATGATTAATAAAAGGTCACAAAGGCTTCTGCAATTCTATCCACAGGTAAGTCACTGTCTCCGTCAGCCCCATCCATTCCCGTAACCCACCTCTCGGCCCGTTGCCCCCTCAGCCTAGCCACCAGTAATGCATCAGCCTTATCCCTCTTCTCATTGAACTTTTGCTTCAAATACTGGAGGTTTCGGATTATCTTCCCCTCTTCCAATAAACTTAACTCCTCCCATTTACCCCTTGCTGCTGCTATGTGTTCCTCTCGTTTACCTGACTGCTCATGTGCTGCTTTATCCAGCCTTTGAATTTCCTCCCACAGGCCTACCTTCAATTAAGGCCCGTTCCCTCTTTCTCCTCGCTCCTTCCCTAATTAGGATCCCTCTCCACGTGGCCTTTCCCATCTCCCATACAATATCCCTTGCAACCTCCCCAGTATGATTTGTTATGAAGTATTCCCTGATGTCCTTACCCAACTCGGTGTGAAATACGGGGTCTTTCCAAAGTGATTTGTCGTTACACCTCCATTTCGTCCCCCGGGGTATCAATCTCAGCCATTGAAGTTCCATGTTGACCATGTCGTGGTCACACCAAGAAATCGGATAATATCTGAGTCTATCTCCTCTTCCCACAATTCCATCGATATATACATGTAATCTATACTGCTATATGTACCATGTGGGGGGCGGGGGGGAGTAAAAAGTGTAACCCCTTTCATAGGGGTGGAAGTGTCTCCATATAACCCGTATCCCCCTAGTGCTTCCTGGAATTCGCAGTGTCCTGGTCCAGATTGATCCTGTTCCGTATCCTGTAGTGTCTGCCTGTCTAGTTCCTTATCAGCCATATATTAAAGTCCCCACTGATGAGCTGGCCCATGCTCTCCGCCAATATCTTTTGCTAATGCATTCTTCAAAAATCTGAGCTGACCCTGATTCGGGGCATAGTCTGTTGCGAACGAGAACCGGACAACCTTTGTTACCCAAGATCACCAAGGCCCGACCCTCAACGTCCGACCATACCCTGATAAGTTCAATTCTAAGCGATCTGTTCACCAGGCTCCCCACTCCTGCCTTCCGCAGTGGACCCGAGCCCCAGTGTTGACTGCCCATCTGCCCACCTGGGATAATACTCTCATCCCCCCTTAGAGAATCCAGTCTCCTGCAGGAACAGTATGTCAAGCCCGATCTCCGGAACTCCCTTGCCACTAATGACCTCTTCGTGGGCGAGTTCAGCCCTTTAACATTCAGGGTGCCCACTTTCAGCGTATCACCCGGGGGACCTACTCGTGTTACAACCATCACGTTATCCCTGTTAGAAGCCTCGCTATTTGCCACCCGAGGGATGCAGACTTAAGCGTCAACTGTGCTGTGGGGTTCTGAACTAAGAAGTAGGGCCAGTACCAAAGTTTCCCCTCCCCTCCTCCACCCTCCTCACCTCCAACCACTCAACACCAACCGCCCCATCCTCCTCCCCCTCAGGCATCCGGTCCCTCCAAGGAAACGGTGCCAGGTTGGAAACGAACCGCCAGGACTCCGTCCACCTGCACCCAGTCTCATCAAACCACATACCCCAGCTCCCCCCTCCCGCTAACATCCCAATAGAACAATCCTTATCCTTCCCCATTTAGAAGACCCCCTTGAACAACCACTCTGAAGAAAACTGCTCTCAATGAGATACAAACAACCTTAATTCCTGGGCCCATATTGGGGCCCTTTACTATTGTGGACCCCTTCCCCACATAACCTCTAATTGAAGGGTCACTGTAGGGCCAGGGCTCAGCCCCTGGTGGGGTACCCAGCTTCCTGTACTTCCAGGTACCAGGAATGTGTCTCCTTCTCCGACTTTTCAGTTGCCAGCGACCCTCCTCGTTGTTATCCCTTGAATTGTGCAGAGCCTCTTCAGTGCCCGTAAGCTCCCTGGTGACCCTGTGTATGTCCTCCGCCGTGGAGAACCTGTATTTTTGGCCCTCAATTTCTAAAGAGAGGGCGAATGGGAACCCCCACCTGTATCGCACCCCTTTCTCATTGAGCCACCTGGTGAGGGGTGAGCAAAGACGTCTCTTCATGAGTGTAAGCGAGGAGAGATCCTGGAAGACTGTGATCCTTGCAGTACCATATGTCACGATCCCTTTGTTCTCGCCCTTTCAAGGATCTTAAGCCTGTTGTCATAGTTGTGGAAACGGGCTAGGACCGTTCTGGGGCCCCTGGTTGATCCACCTGCCATGTGAATCCTTTCGATCTTGGCTTCGTCCACCATGTCATTGTCAAAAATGAGTTTTGTGATCTCATACAGGGTTCTCCTCAGGTCAGCCTCTGTTTACCCCTCTTTCCGGAATCCCGAAGATTCTGAGGTTGTTTCGCCTTTCCCGATTTTCAAGGTCGTCTATTTTAAGTAGTATCTCCTCCTCTCGACCTCCGAAATGCGAATGTCCATCTGGGTCTACAGGGTGTCGAGGGAGGACTGGTTGTGTTCCACCTCCTCGAGTCGTTCTTCCATCTAATCAATCCTTTGAGTGATTTTATCCACTCTTCCCCCAATGTCCGTTCTCATACTCCTTATCTCCTCCATAATTGTTGCAAAGTCTTTTTTAGTCGCGGCTGATTCCTCCTTGCCCTGCGACATGGTGCCCCTTTTGTCTGGACCTTCTGTGTCCTTTCTCGGTGTATATCTAAAATTGACTAATTTAGCCCTTATGTCCATACGTGACCTCTCCCCACGTGTAGATGCCTGGATGCCGGCAATGTCTCCCGGGCCGAGATCTGTCCTCTTGTTCCCTTCTGATGGCAAGTCCGCCAGGTGTCGGCAGTTTTGGGGAGACCAGTCCACAGTTCAACTCAAGCACTCCCAGAGGGTGCACAGATTGGGGATGTCCTACTTTGTTCTTCCAATTGGGCAGTCTGCTCCACCAGTCGCGTGTCGGAGGGTTGCACACCCCAGCAGGACCCCACCCTGCCCTCCAGTGTCCTGCCCGTAGACCATGCTGCGCTGGCTCCCTCAGCAGGCCTTCAAGTGGGGGAGGCGGGCATATGCGCCCCAATCAAGGGGGCCCACACTTCCCTATGCTGCTTTGGTTCTTTTTGCCGCTCCCGGTGTCCCGGGGATGCCAAGGCCCCCTATGGAGACTCTCCGTATGAGCTATCAGTGCGGCCCCGATCTGGTCAAGGAGTCCTATGGGATAAGGCCCCAGTGTTGCTCGCAGGCCCCCACCCCCCTTGTTGCGGGGCAAAGTCAGAGCCCGCTATCACAGCGCACACGAGTCCTCAATGGCTATGTGAAGCAGTTTGGCAGCAGGGCAGCGGCATCCGGTACAGGGGGCTGGTGGGTCACGTGAGGCACTGAGGAGCAGTTGGTCCGGGCCCCCGGGACACTGATTGGGAGTCGCATGGTTGTCCGTGAGGCCACACCTGTATTTTCGGCAGAATCCCTAGGCGGGGTCCCCAGTACAACCCATCAACCCCCCCCCCTGTTGCCGGGAAAGGAGTTCCATCTAACACGAGCGTCACAGTATCGTCAATGCACTCTCCCCTGAGATCGTGGGTATACCACAAGGTGGCTGGGCACACCCCGGCACCAAGAAACAGGCAGAGAAGAGCTGACCGTTGGGGGGGTGGGGGGAGCACGACCCTCTCCTCTACAGAACCTTATTTCCCACACCGCCACTTGGTGGTCCCAAGCACATCCCTCCGTGTCCAGGCAGTAAGTCTTGATAGCCCAGTAGTGGGGGGCAGGAAGTGGGGGCTGATGAGCCAGGCAGTATTGTGTGGGTGCCCAATATCACCTTGTCCCACCACAGAATAGGCTAGGCATCAGGTTACCTCCATTAGTGTTTCCCCCTGCTGGTGTTCTTTCAAGATGTAAACTTTGCGGTTTCTTATGTCTTGCGATGGGCCCTCGGCTGGGGAGAATATATCCTGCTTCCTCCAATGCCTCCTGTGTGTCTAGTTCGCTGTATGCCTGGAAACCTCAGGAGGTTGTCAAAGAGAAACCCGTACAAGGGGTGACAAACAAGGGCCACATCGGTATCGGGCCGCTTTAACTGCTGCGGCCAGGGGATCCCCGAAGGAGCCTTTGCCTACAGGCTCTCAGGCACCACTCGACCTCCGCGGCCGGCTTGAACAGTGCCAATACCATGCTTCGGGAATCCTGTCCGCGCCCTGGGTTGGTGGTCACTCTCCCCCCTCCAGCTCCTCACCACTCTGCAGCCGGCATTGCATGATGTGAGGGGGGAGTGCGGCCCCCGCCGGAGGGTCACCCTCCCTCCTCAATTCCCTTCCCTCACCAGGCACCTTGACCCATGTGGGAGCCGGCCAGTGCACCACACTCGGTTTATCATGTTCTGCGGCCCGGACAGGAGGGAGCATCGTAGTTTCGGCACAGCCGCAGCACAGCCGTTCACAGGTTTTCCCTGCATGTTTTCTTCCGTTTTTCGGTCTGCATTTGCAGGGGGTCTTTGTCTCTCCTACGGTATCAGCAGGGCCCTGGGGAGTGGGGCGGGGGGCAAAAAGTAGGGGTGAACTGGGCTTTTGCGTGCCTGGGTCAGGAGAGCACAGTACTACGGACTGTTCATCCACGTGCCCCCTGGTAGCCTCCATACACCACACTTTTAACATAGAAATGTAATGATGCAAATACTGTGTGCGACACTTGAGGAACAAGTGTTCATAAGCTCTGAAAGAGGAGCCAACAACCAGGAAATGGTTCTTTCCTGTTCTGGCAGATCGGCCAACCACAAATGTCAGCTACCAGCCTGTTTGACTAAACACCATTGTGTTCTCTGCGAGCAGCCTTTTAACCTCACACGGGTAAGTGTTCTATTTGATAAGGATTCAAGAACAGGAAATTGACAGACGCGAACAGAAGCATCTTGCACATTTGTAAAGCCATGGCCCATAGGGCACCATGGAACAAAATAGGTAACAAGTTAGAAAGTTATCCCTTGATAGCTGACAGACGGCTAATATATCTTGCAGAAGAATACGATGCATAATGTTGCAGAACTTCACAGGCTGCCATAGAGTACAGTGAAGGCAGTTACTAAACGGGTGCAGTGATCTCACTTTGAGGTGCAAAAACCCATTGAACGTAGTTTTACATAGGAGTTCTAATCGAATGAACAAAGTGATAAGCTAGCGCTCACTGTTCCAAACAGCAGATATGATTAACTCACATGTGCAGGGCCGCCATGTTACTTGATAGATACAGCGCAGCACAAGGATGAGTAAAGGTAATGCAGGAAGTCCAGCAGACTTGCCAGTCCATTCAAGCCAGGGGGGCCTGGGGAGGAGTGCAGAGCAGCAGTAGCATAGGAGTGAGACAGCTAGACCCAGCTAAGCAGAACTCGTCAACCCAAGAAGGAGCTGTTTCATTCGAAGCACACTCCGCTCTAAACGTGAGTGACAGGTGGAAGCTTGCCGAGTGCATGGAGGCGGATGGTGTATTGTGTAGCGTAGCTTTGTTTGTTTTGTTTTATTTGCTTATATAGCGATCCGAACCCGAAGGTATCTGGGCACTTTACTTAGGGTACATAGTTAACGATGGTTATGCAGAAACAGTAAAAGATACAGTGCAATATACAGTGGTGGATACAAAACTATACAAATATATACAAGGGGAGGAGATATACAAAATGTACAGTTTCATAACATAGTTTAGGTAAAGATTACAGCAGGCCTAGGCAGCCTGTGGGCGTATCATACCTAAGCTATGAGCATAGTCGAGAGGGAGGCTGGGTCTAGGGTCACGATTGTACAAGGTGGTCCTTCGTTTGATTGCGAGAACAGCCAAGTTTAATGTGAGATAAAGGTTACACATGCTGTTAAATTAAAACCCCCACTTGTTCTATTAATTAGACATTCAAGCATGCTCTTTGCCGACCTGGCAATCTTGTTGATAGGTGTGATGTTATATCTGCTTTTGCTTTAACTTTTTTAATGGGAATAAGAACCCTCAGAAGATAGGGGATCATATTAAATGCATTAACATAACTCCTGTGTCAAGTGTATAATTCAGAGTAATGCGTCAGAGGGGTATCTCTTTGAGTCTAAGAACTTTACAATTCCTGCCCCGTAGTTACCGCCAGGCACCACAGTGGAGTGGAATTGTCGAGATATTAGCAATCACCACACTACCTGAGAGGTTGACATTGGCAGGTGCACTGGCCACAGGAGTATGAAGGGAGGATAAGGGGAGCCATGAGAGAGCATGTTAGAGGTGGGGGCAAGAGGAGTAAGGAACCTTATATGCCAGTCGGATCGAGATCAGGACAGAGCCGCATCAGGGGAGACCACACAAGCCGAGCGCCCCAACTCAGGATAGAGACACAAACTAACCAACCCTACTAACTTTTCCCTTTCTGCATACACCTCTCAAACTCCAAACCAAACACAACCAAAACCTACAGCACAACAAACCGCACAAACTTCACTACATTGCAACAACAAAACAAAACACACAGTCTTGTACAACAGTACACAACGACTCCCGGCCGCAAACAACCCAGGCCCAGCCAACTGACCCACCAGGCTGAGGCCGCCAACAGCACATCGCTGCTCCCTTGGACTTTTCCTGCTTCCTCCCACTAACTCAACCTCCCCTCCTTTTTCAGAGCCGCCAGAGCGCCAGGGGACCACTCTGGTGGTGATAGTGCGCGGTACAAATGTCCTTTAACATTAACATAACTGTATATGTTTAATCATGTTGATGAGAACATGAACCTAGACATGTTTTGACATGAGTCACTGATGACCAAGGGTCTGTTTTCACAGCCTGATACGAGGTGGAGATAAGAGGCTTGTGGTCATGCCTAATCATAGGCAATCAAGACAGGTGGCACCCCAGATAGATGAGACTTCTTAGAGATGACCATAGCATTGCTAATAATAACCTCATGCCCCAGTCACGATAAACGTACAGGGCAAAAATATTTTTCCTAAAAAGCTTTTTAATCAAGAGATTAGGTGGGTACAGAAGATGGCCCATCAGGTAATCAATATTCCCATCCATTGCAGAATGGCGTTCTTCTAAAACTGAGGGGAATTACGTGAAGGTTGGAGAAAAAACACACTGCAGCCCTGCACGTTTTACAGAATGCACGTCCACGCACTTGTCGAATCATTCCCAAGACTAAGCGACACACTGACTGGATTAGATGTTCTTTTAGACTCTGGGTCTGATAGTTCCATATTTGAATGCAGCCACAAGGCACTGTTGTAATTGTTTATTTATAAAGCGCTTATACACAAGTGAAGTGCTTCAAAGTGCTTCAAGGCGGGAAGGGAACAAGGGGATATCGTCATCATTTTTAGGCCTTGAATATTCCGAGTGATCTAACAACAATAGCTAGCATACTAGGCCAGATGCATTTCTACTGGTATAAGTGTGTGAGAAAGAGTGGGGAGGCAAGGGGGGGAGAGAAGGACATACAAAGACAAAAAGGTTGGTCATCAATGCGCCAATGCATGGGTATTTCAGGCACAACCAAGCTAGGGAGTGGAGACAGAGGAGGACGGGACAGACAAACCTGCTAAGCCTAGTACTTTCAAGGTAATGCAAGTCCGCAGACAGGAAGGGAAGTACGAGGGAGGGGCCGGGGGACAAGTCCGCCCAGTCCAGCAGGGGCCAGGGTTAAGTGCAAAGTGGTTGCCACTCTCATGGAACGTATTCAGAGTGCAGTAGTGCAAGGCAGAGTGCAGAGGCCCGGAGTCAAGTGTATGACTGGCGGAGGAGCCTGGGACCTTTGAGGCTATGGAGGTGCACCAGGCGACCAGTCGGCGAACTGAGCACGTTGGGGAAGAGAACAAAGGAGGGAAGCAGGTTGGGGAAGAGAAAGGAAATTAGCAAGGTAGATGGAAAGAGGAAGAGAAGAGGAATGTCTTGAGAATTTTCTGGAACTTAAGGAGATCCAGCGCAAGACGAAGAGAGCCAGGTAGGCTGTTCCAGAGGGAGGCACCTGCAGAGGATAAGGATCCACCCGCAAATCTCGGTTTGGAAAAACAGCTCAGCCGCAGAGAGCATACAAAGGCACACAGAAATGCACAAGTAACTACACCGACTGGGCAAACATTAACAAATAATTAAGTGTATTTTGTAACCAATCAGCTGGAAGTTGAACATACCAAAGAGATTGAAGCACTGTTTTGGACACAGTTACATATCCAATATAAAGGACTTTTAGCATTTCAAGATTGGCCACCATAGTATATACAACAAGCACCAAGAGATGAAGAAGTAGTGATGCCTGCCTTTTCAAAAGAAGTAAGTGGGGAACTAGTACAAAAATATGCACAAGACTGGGCATCGCAAGCAGAAGTGCAGCTGTTTAAAAACCGTGTAGGGCATGATCTGGAATGTCCAGCGCATTTGATTCCAGTGCTGAAACCACCACCACCACAGAAGCAGTATCCAGTCAATCCACAAGCAATTGCCCACATGCAAACCATAGTGGACCAACTAATGGATAAGGGGGTAATTATAAAGCAAGAAAGCCCACATTACAGTCCGGTTCTGCTCGTTTTAAAACCTGCTGGTACTTATCGTTTTATTGTGGACTTCAGAATGTTGAATGCACATTGTAAAACAGAGGCAGTCCAAAGCCAACACAGCCTTTACACAGATGCAAATATAAATCAAACCCTGATCTAGGCAATGGGCATTTCACATAACATTTAAGTGTAGAATGCCAGAAATACGCTGCATTCACTTTTAAGGTAACGCATATCCAATTCAGTACAATAATGCAGGGGGTATAAGAATTTGCCGAGCACATTCTCAAGTAGAATACAGTTTGCTGGCAGACATTCCTAACTGTTGGCTATATGTAGATGACGTTTACATCACCCATGAGAATCTCAATGAACACCTGCAAGAAGCAGATGTAGTCATTACACACTGATATTGCAACAAAGCATCTGGGAGACATGTCTGCCCAGACTGCTGAATTGCATGGATTGCTGCTTGCATTGCGCCAAGAAGACTCGGAGGAGCCTACATGAGTAGTCTCAGATTCAGATTACATTGTCTGGGCTTATAACACTGATGTGCATTGGTGGATTCTAAATGACTGTAGGGACATTCGGCATAAAACTATTGCTTCCAGGCAACGCTGGAGCCAAGTCTGGGACCTTAAATAGACTTAACCTTTGCTATGGGTGATGCACACAAGCGCACATACTAAAGGGCACATTCATAGCCTTGGCAGTGCATTAGCAGATATGCCAAAGAACACACAGTGAGAAAAACGATAGCAGCCATAACTCGCTCAGCAACTGCAGTGGATGAGGAAATAAAAGAAGCTTGTTTTTGCAGTATTATACCCAGGCCGAAAGGTTTCCCAAGTACATATATTTGACATTGGGCCTCATTACAAGTTTGACAAGAACCTTGCCGGTAAAACCGGCAGGCTGCCGCTGAACTTGAGAATTTTTCCGGCGCCTGGTAATGGGGAAATACAGGGGCTTTACAGCCCTGGCGGACCCTGTATTTCCCCATGGCCAGGCGCCGGAATGTATTACTCCCCATTCCCATTGAGTCCCATAGGACTCAATGGGAATGGGGAAGACAGTAGCCCCGGCACCATTCAGAATGGTGCCGGTGCTTCCGTCGGTGTCTGCTGGCGGGTTCCAGTCCGCTCGCCAGTTCAGACCTGGCGGGCTGATAGGCAACCGCTCACAAAACTCGTAGTTTGCCGGTCCGGTAACAACGGTACCAGCAAGCTTACTGGTACCGTTGTTACTGGACCGGCAAACTTGTAATGAGGCCCATTGACCATAATAAAGCAGTCACAATTCCTATGAAAAAAGGGGATCCGATTAATACCTAATAGAGCAGACAGGGAAAAGCTAACCGCAGCCACACATTCTGGAGTTGCATCATCTACTCATTTTGGGGTTACTGCAACTGCACGGCTGCTCCTTGACGGGTATTGGTGGCCAGGATTAAGGCAACATGAAAGTATACATAGCAAACTGTGACACATGTCTGAAGACAACTGTTGACCACAGCAAAAAACATAAAGGGGCTTCTTTAAGAAAGGCAACCTCGCCTTTGGAGATTTAATATCTGGATCACATAGGCCCACTACCAGCAATAAATAAGTACAAATATATTCTCAGTAATGGTGGATTCTTGCACTAGCTTCACCTGGATGATTCCTCAAAAGAGGGCAGACTGCAAATCAGTCATACAGGCACTTCGGGGTGTAGTAGCTATGACAGCAGCTTAAACGCTCCATGCTCATAACAGTCCAGTGTTCGCAGGGCAGAGCCTGAGAAAGGCATTAAAGGCTTGGGGATCAGTGCTGCACTTTTTTAAACCTGTATTATCCAGAGATTAAATGGGTTTATAGGAAGGGCAAACCACTCAATACAGTTGTGCCTGACTAAATGCATCCTTTCGATGGGGGTTAACTGGATAGACCATGTGCATCTAGTTAGCAGATGTTTATATATTTTATGAGCGAAATTGACATTGGAAAAGTGCTTTTGTTTTCCATGGCGTTCGAGACTGACCGGAGTCGGTCTTCTAGCTTCACTTTGCCCATAAGAGCTCCTTTGCTGGCAGAGCCTCAGCGGACTGAGGCTGAGTGTTCATTATGTTCCTTGTGGGCCGAGGATGCCAGACACTGGGGAATCGATTTTATGCTTGCCCGGATTACCAACACCCTTGACTGCTCACACAAGGCTACAACATCTGAGATGCCATTCTGCCCGCCCTCTTTCCAAACTACATAATGACCGTAGTGATCCTTGTAGTTTTGCGCGATCGGGCGAAAAAGCACACGTAAGTGGGAGGGGCTCCTGGGGAGAACTGTGCTCCTTTAGTTTTGTCCGATAAAATAACATTGTCAGGTCATCAGTCTGTGCAAAGTGACCCAATCGGGCACAATACTGTGACTATAACTGAGGATGTGTTCCCGCTAAACTGCGTATGCACATCAGGCTGTACAATCTGTTTCAACAGTCGCTGCGTGAACAACACAACTAACCATATGGTTTGTGAAAACGCAATGCTATTTACTTGTACAAGCGATCTATGTGAACAAGGAAGTTCAGCTACGCAGGCTCATACAAACAATATGGAGAACAATCTTGAGTTAAGTTATAAATCCTACAAGACAGTTTCTCAAATGGGTTCTGCCTTGTGCACTAAAGCTCCTCCACAACTGCGTGTTTTAGCCTGGCGCATCGCTGAACGTAACAAGCTCAACGATTTTCAAGCTAGCGATCCAGGTTTTACGGAACGCCATATTGCAGGGCAGGATGCAAACGTGCAGGCTAACTCGATGATGATTTACAAACATGTAGGGTTCTCTAGTATTGAAATGTAAGACCACCCAATTTGAGTATGTCGAACAGTCTGCAGTTCTTCTCAGAATAGCATGGAAAAAGTGCCTTCTAATACTAACCTTCAAGATCCATTTGACCTAAGAGCACTAGCTGATATTTCTGATACATCAGCGCACCCGCAGATGGTCAACATGGCGGCTACAACTAGTATTACAGGCAATAATGGCAAAGAATTTAAAACATCTGATGCCAATTTGAGCCCCAAAAAACAGCATAACTCCCTGGCTGTAGCAGACAAACTTCTTAAAGACCTGACCCTGATGAATGAAAAACTCAATGACTAGCTCACTTGAAAGCAGAGCCTGTACTTTACAAAAAGACGTTGAAGACTCTGCATTTCAAGAAGTAACTCTGATGAGAGACTCAACATATTGGGACAAAGACATAACTACGTATGACTATCACCCAGAGCCACTGCCTCATAAGCGACGCTAGTCCTGCCTCTGAAATCATTTGCTCCAAAAGACGGTCTCAAATGCCGTCATTAGCAGACGTGGCAACTAAGAACAACAATGATGCAGATTTAAAGTCCACTATCCAACGTTCTGATAGGACTGAGTCTTCCAACGATTCTTTGTCGGATTCCTCCTTTATTGAACGCCCTTACCCCAAATTAAGGAGAACTGCTCCATTTCAGAGTTCTTTTCGTACACAAAACGTCATAAAGGAAATGGCTGACAAACTATCGAGAGATTGATTAAAAAATGTCGGCTAAGTCCATTTCTGTTACGCCATTTTTAAAGCTGTACGAGCAATTACATGGTAATGCTAGTGACCACAATACATTGCTAGCTCTCATGAACTCCAAAATGATAAATATTGAGTCAGGGTTAAATGATTTAAAAACGCAGATGGCTAATGATAATAAAAAAACATGAAATGTCTGCCAATCTGCTAAGAGAACAATTAAGAAATAACAGTGAGGACAAGAGACTCCTAGCTGAAGTAGCTAGAGAAGCAATGGGCATATTGAAAACGTATAAGATGGATTCAGAATGTTGTTGTGTAAAAGCTTTTTGAGGCTACAACAGCTATACCTGTGGCTTCCAACTTTACTCATGTGGCCTCACAATATGAATTCCCTGGTTCTAGGTCATTTGGTCGAAAATAAATGGTCGACAGGACAAATGGTCGACACCAAAAGGTCGACAGGTCAAATGGTCGAATTTATTTTTGTTTGTTTTTTCACTTTTATTTTTATTTTGGGGGGGGGGGTCCCCCCAACCCCCTTTTTTTGCTAAAAATCCCTTTTCTTCCCTAAACGAAAACCTAAAAAATATATATATAAATAAAAAAAAAAATTCGACCAAATTGTGTCGACCATTTGTCCTGTCGACCATTTGACTGGACACCAAATTCCCTAAAGAGTGTCATGGCACTGATATATCTGTGCAGCAAAACGTCACAAGTGCTGATGTTATAATAGTTATGTCAGAGCCTATGAATTAGTCTTGCAGTATACAGACAGGCTCTTGTAGCCCCAGGAAACACAGAAAAAAAGTTAAACATATGACAACAAATACGGTGATTCAGGAGCTGGTTTCCCAACCATCTACATCAGCTAACGCTGCAGGCCTTATTGGCAATCCCTTGCCCAACGTAGACCCTGCTAAAGACTCAGGCCTAAATAACAGCGCTAATACTTATGCAATATTTAACGGAACCTCAAATACAAGCAAGGAAAAATCTAAACCAGATAAAAGGAAGACAAAAAATGTACGTAGATCGAAGTGCCAGAAAAGCAACAGTTCCCGGAAATTAAAATCTCTAAATGTAACAATGCAATCATCCAGTCTACAAATTTCATCAAAACAAATGACAGCTGTTTCCCTACCTGTAATGGATAAACCAACTAAGATAGTTAAAGACCTTGGGACACAGCCTGTTGGTGATTCTGCACAGAGCGAAGCTGAAACTTTGGCCCAAATGTTAAATCTGTCTACTTAAGACACTGAATCTGAGGATGATTTTGCAAATGACCCAATGACTTTAAATAAAAGAAAGATTATATGTATCGCTTCAGAGGATGAAACTGATCTGACAGACAAAATTCCTTCAGATGGCACTCCGTTAGTGGGGCAAAGGCGAATCTGTACTATCATTCAAACTCTCGAGGCTAAAAGAGTAAAAGAGTGCGAAACCCAGTGAAATTCCTTCCCCTTACATCTTTCGTACTATTGACCCAAGAGACATAAGTGAATCTAAGAAAAACAACTTCATGGAAATCCTTGCTGCAAAATAGGTAAATGTGAGACTACCAAACTGGATTCTCAATTTATAATAAAAAAACAGGAGGTTTTGAATAAAGACACAAACAAAGAGGAATGGAGGATCGATAAACGCAAACTGTCATCCATGATGGTTAGGAAACAGTGGACACAAACCAATGCTTGTTGTTAGAGCGCACAGCCATAGTGCACGATGGGCTACTTCTAAATAGGAAAAACGTGCTGCTCCTAATCCACTATTTTCCTCATTTAAGATGGATCTCCTCCATTGATATTAATACTGTGGAATTTGTTGACGACAGAACGTGTGATCGGGTTCTTTTGCACATTGAATCAAATGATGAGATGCAATTCTTAATGCTGAATTTGAAATGTACATGGGTTTTGATGTGTTCTTAGTTAATGTACCAAAAAAGAAGCAAAAAACGACCAGGCTGCAGAAAAAAACTGTTTCCATCCAGCATAGCCCCACCCTTGGACCCATCAAGGAAAATGATATATCATCTAAAGAAAGCAGACTTAGCATTCTGCAAGAAAGCCCAGAAATCACACAAAAACAAATTAAAATCATGTTTGCTTGTAACAACAAAAATGGAGAACTCTGTGATGACCTCCAAAGCGAAAACAACACACATGAGTCCGTTGACAAGTGGAGATGGATTGCTGGCGCCCTTAATTGCAAAATGTGCAGTTAACGCCACGGGTGTGAATCGCATCCTCCGCTGGTGATGGGATCATGAAACACCAGAAGATTTGTCCACCTTTTGCAGAATCCATCGCAATCTCTACAATCTATTGACATTTTGTGCTTACAAGAAACTTGGCTGTCCGCTCTGCCATGTGTTGAGGGCTATAATCCTGCCATTATCCAACAAAAGCGTTGTCCAATGGCCGGGCTTTTAACTTTAGTTAAGAAACAAAGGGGATGCCGGATCTTATACTCGAAGAACTACACACCTTATATAAAAGTCTCTGGTATTGCATTTGCAAGTTGCGCCAGTAATGTGTGTGAAACACTACATATTATCAACATATACTGGCAACATCGTGCTGTGGGTGGTGTGCCATTTGTTGATCAAATTTGTGACAATGACGACATAATGGCTAATTAACTGCTTTAAAACATTATTATATGTGGCGATTTAAATATGGAGTGCGTTGAGCTAAACTCAGTCAAAACAATGTTCTTCAAACTAAATCCATTTGGATGCAAGAGATGGAAAGTCACTCCCTACACATGCTTAATGGAAACCTGCCAGGAGAGATCCCGGCTCAGCCGACGTGGAGTTGTGGAACCTTTCAATCTATTCTTGACTATTTTTTTTTGTGTCTGAGAAGATGGCCCAAAAAGTCATTGGATTGCATGTGGTTGACCCACCATAAAGTGACCACAATCTTGTGGCATTCAAATTTCATGGCCCTAATCATGCTGGTGCTGACAGCTGGAAACAAAGTCTCTGCGTGGTTCCCGGCCGAAATAGACTAAAACTGAACGCGAGTAAGATCAATAACCTCTCGCAAATACTTGAATCTAAATTGCAAATTGATGTTGATTGCCCATTACTGGAATGCTAGTTCGAAAACCACCAAGGCTTAAAAAACCTGGGTTTCAAACACAAACAGGTCTTCGATGTGGAAATCGTAAGAAAATAGCAAGACCTTCGAAAAACCATCTGAATGCTTATGAACACTAGTTGCCCAAACCGCTTTGTTGAAAAACACTCTGCAAAAATGAAATATAAAAACTGGATAATTTCTCACAAGGCGATAATGGAACAACGTGATGCTGAATAAATTATGGACTCTATTGCATGTAAAAACGTGCAAGACTTTTGGTCAATACTTAATAACATGGAGGCACAACAACAACTAATTTTCGGCAATATGGTATCTGAATCAGATTGGTCTTTGCATTATACCAATTTATTCAAGAAACATGGTGACAATAAAGATCCGGAATTTCCAAAGCTACAACATTGGGATATCGAAATTAGTAAAGAGGACATCCTGTGTAACATTAAGATAATTAGTGCCTCTCTGGCCCCCGGCCCTGATCGGCTTACTAATTAAATGCTGAGATTACACCCCGAGGAATGGGCAAAGTTTTGTTACGTTTTGTATAAGATTTCTTTTTAAAAACAAGCGATTCCAATAGCCTGGAAAAGAGCCATCGTTGTACCCGTCTTCAAAAAGGGCATAAGAACAAACCCTAAAAACTATAGACAAATTGCATTGTTAGACATGGTAGGAAAATGTTTTGCAACACAGCTACAACTCCATTTACTGACATAGATAAAACGTCAGGAAACTACGATCTTCGTCAAACCGGATTTGTCAAGGTTGTGGGGTGTGGGTTAAATTTGCTGATCATCAACTTGCTAAAGATGGAGGCAATTAAACAGAACACCAACATTTACTTGCCCTTGATTGACCTGGGTCACGCCTTCGATAGCCTGGAACGTTAATTGCTGTGGACCAAAATGCTTTAGTGGAAGTGCCCGGATAGTCTTATTATGGACGTAAAAGAGCTACACTCTGATACTGAAATGTAAATTTGGCTCGACCAGCGAGGAACCTTGTCCGTCCCGATACAAACCCAGAGGGGAGTTAAGCAGGGGTGCCCGTTGGCTTCCATTATATTCAATCTGTTTATTTCTTTTTTTTTTTTTTTCTTCAACACTTTATTCGTTTTCTCATAAACAACAATAATATGAGAAACAATGTTTCACAGACAGTATAAGCATGAAATATACAAACTGACAAAAGTATCTTAAACAGTTAATTTCAAGCTGAAAACCAACCATAGTGAAACAACCATCAAAAAGAACCACAACCACACCAGACAAGACAAGAAAAAAAAAAAAAAAAGAGGAGGAACCCCACTCTCTACACCTCGAATACCATTACCGCCAAACCATGCCATCTCCCCATCAGCCATACAAGGCCATAAAAGGACCCCACAATCTCAAATAATCTTCATCCTTATCTTTATTATGGAATGAAACCTTGTCATACTGCGCCAACACATGTAATTCTGTCAGCCACTCATCAACATTGGGTTTCTTCCTTGATTTCCAAACCCTGAGAATCAACTTAATAGCCACCATAATGGCCCTATCAATCCAGCAAGAATGTCTCGCAATTCGACCACTCCTATCTTTACGGGAATGTAAGATGACATTCACTGCCGACCTCCGCAAAATCACATCAAAAATCAAATCAATTCTATCAATCACTGCCGTCCAAAAGTCCAGCACTCTCGGGCAATCCCACAGTAAATGCACTAAAGTACCTCTATCCCTGTTACAACTCCAACACAAATCATCCGGTCGGAGCCCCAATCTAAACATCCTAACAGGTGTCCAATACACCTTCCCAATAATTTTTTGTCGAATTAACCGTAAGCCCATATCAGGACCCAAATGCAAATTAACCTTTAAGATTGTATTTCCATCCAACTCAGAAATCTAATCCAGAACATCATCAGACCAAGTATTTCTCAATCTAGACCATGCCTCCCGAAGTTTCTCATTAATAGGCATAAATTGCATATAAGTACGCACTCCATATTCCGGACCTTCCAATAAGGTAGCAATCTCCGGTTTATTTCCAATAGACTCATCAGCCAAAACCAATCTACAAGTTATCAAATTTTCAAAAGCCAAGTATCTATTCAATTCACTTCGCCTCAAACCATACCTGTTCACTAATGCCTCAAAACTCAATAACCTATCCCCATCCAAAACATCTGCCAATTTCAGGATACCCTTATTAATCCAACTAGGCCAACTCAAACATTTATTATCAATCTGCAAAGCAGCATTGTACCATATAGAAGCATCTCTACTGAATCCATAACTCATATCATTATCCCGAAACCACTCCCCAATTACTTGTCTAGTAGCCACAACCGGGCGCAACTTCAATCTCTTAATCGGCAATTTATCCATACTATATATGGATCTCAAGTCAAAGGGAGCACAAACACCCCTTTCCATACGCAACCAAATTGGTTCATTCACCGCTCTATCCCTAAAGTAATATGAGCTTTTTTAAGTACAAATGCTTTATAGTATTTCATCAAGTCAGGGAATCCAAAACCTCCATCTTCAACTTTTTGCACTAGCATGTATTTCGGAATCCGAGGCCTCTTACCAGAACCCCACAAGAAAGAAGAAAATAGTTTCTCAATCTTAAGTAACTGCTTCTTATACAACAACAACGGGATGGATTGAATAACATACAAGATTTTTGGCAAAAGAACCATCTTAATTGCATTGATCTTTGCCCACAGGTTCAGAGTCAATTTCTTCCATCTCCTAATTAACAATGACATTTGCGCATGCACCAAATTCAGATTATATTGCTGTAATTTCTTCAAGTCCCCAATAATATGAATTCCTAGATATTTAACCCCCTCTGGAGACCATTTACAATTCCATGTGTTCAAAACCGTATTCAGACGCCGACCAGACAAAAGAAAAACCTCAGTCTTGTCCCAATTCACCTTGTGTCCTGACAATTCACCCACTTCTTGAAACATTGATTTTATTACATCTCCACACACTTCCGGATTCGATAACATAAGGAGCATATCATCAGCATACGATAGAACTTTCACTTCAACCTTCCCAACATTAATACCCTTAATAATCTCACATTGTCTGAGATAAGTAACAAGAGGTTCCAACGCCAAATCAAACAAAAAAGGTGACAACGGACAGCCTTGCCTCGTGCCCCTTAACAACTGAAATGGATCTGAAACCACCCCATTAACCAACACCCGGGCCTTAACATCATTATGAATACAATCTACCATCCTCATAAAAATCGGGCCAAAACCCATTTTCAGTAAAGTGAATTCTAGAAATTTCCAGTTTACCCTATCAAAGGCTTTTTCAGCATCAAAAAAACCTATGACTTCATTTGTGTCCTTCCCAAATCGGTCATCAACCACGTTTAACACGGTTCGAATATTGTCATAACCATATCTCCCTGGAATAAAACCCACCTGTGACCCATCAACCAGATCTCTCATACAAAAACCCAATCTGTTAGCCCAAATTTTTGTGAAAATTTTAAGGTCCACATTTAGCCTTGAGATAGGCCTATAATTCCCACATCTAGTGTGATCTTTATTAGGTTTTGGGATCACCACAATCATTGCCTCTTTCATGGAATCACACATCATACCCGATACCACAAAATCATTATAAAGGTCACACAACACAGGTGCCAACTGAACATCACATTTTTTTATAAAATTCTGAGACAATACCATCTGAACCTGGCGATTTTCCATCATTCATTTGCGATATAGCCAAACTAACCTCAGCAACCTCGATTGGAGCATCAAGAGAGGTACGCTTTTCCAGAGTCAGGCGTGAGAGTGAAATTTTCTCAAAAAATGTGTCCAGTCTATCAGACGTCGGGTCACAATCTTCTCCATACAATGCCTCATAATAACCTTTGAAGTATCTACAAATATCGCCATTTCTATTTAAAGTAACATCCCCATCAGTTTGGATAGAAGAAACATATGAATCAGACACCATCTCCCTAAGCTTATACGCCAATAGTTTGCCATTACGATCACCCGATTCCCAGGACTTCTGTTTCGAATAAAACAAACTCTTACTTGCCAAGTTTTGAATGTGGGTCTCCAATTTCGCCTCCAACTTACGCAATTTCAGTTTGGATTGTCCTGAACCGTTAGTAGCACAGACCCTCTGCAAATTGTTAATCTCTGCCTCCAAATCACTAATCAAATGTTGTTTTTTCTTCTTCACATGGGCAGCTCTACTAATCAATTCACCCCTCAAAACCGGCTTAAAACAGTCCCAAACAGACTTAATACTAGCTGAGTCTAAATTTTCGTTAAAGTAATGACCAATGAAAGCTTCTAAGCCCTCTACACCCAAATTATCCTTCAGCATTTCAGCTTGCATCCTCCATCTCCTCGTCTTAGTACTCTTACTATCCAAAATCAAATGGAAGTCCAACAGAGCATGATCTGAGATACCTCTCTCTAGTACGTTTGTTGAGATCGTTTGGTCACTCAAAGCCATACTAATAAAGAAGTAGTCAATTCTGGAAAAAGAATCATGAACAGGCGAATGAAAGGAAAACTCTTCTTCACCACGATGAAGTTCCCTCCATATATCAATAAGATTGTATTTGAACACAAATGTCCTGAGTTCCTCATTAATCTTCTCATTATAATATCTACACTCTGATCTACGATCCTTTTTACTATCCATCACTAGATTAAAGTCACCACCCAACACTAATGAATCACCCTCCATACCATCCAACAAAAGGCTCAATTGATCAAGAAAAAAAACAGCTGGCGAGCATGGCACATACACAGATCCAAATGTCATTTTTTTCCCATCAATGAGCACATCAAGTAACAGGAGTCTACCTTCTCCATCCATAACTGTCTTTTCAATCTTAAACAACAAGTCTTTCCTAAACAAGATACTGACCCCTCTAGATTTAGAACCATAACAACTCGAGACCATTCTAGAATATTTCGAGTTGGCCAAGTATTTTTCAGTTTGTTCGTCCAGATGAGTCTCTTGAAGAAACACTACATCAGCACCACTCCTCCACAATCTTGCTAGAACCTTGCGTCGCTTCACAACATTCCCAATCCCCTTAACATTCCAAGAAACAAAAGTCAACGCAACCATAGCTCCCAAGATCAATGGCAAACGCGTAAATTGGATGCTGTATGCTGACATTGTTCTCTTAGACGTGACCCCCAATTGCGCTTCAGTGAAAAATAGTAGCCCTTGAAAAATATGTTGCTGCAAACGGCCTGACAATCAACCCGGCAAAATCTGATGTACTTGCTCTACAAGACCTCGGGGGAAAACGCATAGTATACAAAAGGATCTATCAGTGGAAATTGCAAAACGAAAACCTAAAATGTGTTACCCAGACACATTATTTAAGTATGATCATCAACTCTAACATGAATGATTTGCCATTAACACAGAAACTTATGCAAAAATGCAGACAACTGTCAGCACAAGATATGTTTATAAATAGAAAATACGGAAAGTTTTCTTTAAAGCTGGTCATTGATTTCTACAAACTGAAGGCCATACCAGCATTGATTTATGGTGCGGAAGCAGCTCATGGCTGCCCAAACTCAATATGGGCTACATGTGAAAACGTGTTCTGGCGAAAAATCTTATTTTTACCTCCAGGAACTCCAACGCCATGTATAAGATACGAACTTGGAATTTTATCTATAGATGCCAGAGTAATTTGGAACACACTCAGCTTGTACCGGAAACTGATATGTTCAGACACCCCACCTCAATTTGACATCTTAAAGAAAGGCGAGAATAGCAACAAAGACTCTATCCTTGATGAATGGGTAAATCAATGCGAGGAGTTAATACAACTAAACTCAGACAAGCTTGTGCTACAAGGGAATCCTAACCAGGTGAAGAAAAAGCTATGGCAGCTAGATTGGATTCAGACTATGGATAAACGATCTAAATATAAGTGTATGCGATTGGCTGCAGCTGAGACCAATGCATATAATGTCTTACAGAATGATTTGATAAAGTTCCCTAACAAACATTGCAGGCAACTTTATATGCGATTTTGCTTAAACTTGTATGGCACAAGAGAAAAACTAAAGTTAAGAGCCAATACTTTAACTTTCAATTGGAACTGTAGGTTTTGTCACACTGCTAAGGAAACCTTAAAGCATCTCACCATCTATTGCACAGAATTTCAAAGACGTAAGAACTAAACATCTTGGTCTGGAAATTGCAAAAAGACCGCTACTTGACGGAGAAGATTGGTGGACTTTGCTAGCTCTAGGCAGTGATAAAAAACTGACATTTGCTCTTACCTTCTATCTAGAGCAATTGAATGATTTACTTGAAAAGACGTCAAACAAATCATTGTTCATAAATTACTTTAGTACTTATATGATTATAGTTAGTTGAAATCTAAAGTATTTATGAAAGTTTGTGATTATTCTTGTTGTGTTTTGAGTTTTGATGACATTTGTGATGTTCTGATTTGTTTTTTAAAAGTTTGTAACAAACTAAATAAAATAAAAAAAAAATGTACCACGCCAGTCAATATGTAACGGTAAGATTCCATTTGAACTCTTGTTTGGGAGAAAGAGGTTTATGCCTGCTCTGCACACTCTCCCCAGCCCCCTCTCTAGGCAATAGCAACTGCTGGTGACAACGCTGCTGATGGAATCCCTCTAGGTGGAAGCTGCTGAGGCCAGTCCTGAGACCCCTCTCAAAGCTGGAGATTGGGTCCTGGAGAAGATCCATAATAAGACTCTGTTTGGCCCGTCATCCAGACCAGCATATAAGTAATCAGATTGAAAGGTTCCAGAACTGCTGTCCTGCTCGCATTAGCACCCAAGAGAGGCACCAGACAAGTTTCTGTGGATCACCTGAAACCCTCTCCAGATGGTTACTGCAATGTTTCCATGCAATCATCCTCTTTCAGTTGAGGAGCCCGCAGAAGAACAGATGGAGATCTGACAAATGATTTATTGGTGTGCAAGATGAGGAAGAATATGCCACTCTTGACTACAACTTCACAATTCAGGGAAGTACTGCACGTCTGCCAATCTAGAAACAGAAAGCCTTTCTAGTTGCTAACCTGTAGAAAGAATTCTTTTGGACAGACTTTCTGAAAGTGTTATATAATGCTGGCAGTATACTTCTACTGTGGCTGAGCCTCACTGTGTTTCTCATCTCACTGACTTCGAGGCATATTTTTAGCAAGGTTTCCACTCCACCTGCAAGCAAAGAAGTTGTTCTAAAACCTTTACGTTCTTCACACGTGTTGGAGAAAAAGAGAGCTTCAAGAGCCAGGAACTCCGGCCTCAGTACAAATGTTTCCTCTAACCATGGGTCATGTGTGGATGGCATCATTTAAGATGTTTAATGGCCCAGTCAAGCAGCTGCAAGTTCACACTTTTTCTGTGATTGATGAATCCAGACTGTTTGCACCCAGTAATCCTGTGTCCAGAACATACAGAGCACTGTTAATAACCAGGCTCCAGACATTTGCGCAACATGCGTTGTTTGATGCTTTTGATGAAGTTGAGGATCTCCATGAGATGGGGTACCATGTGTTTTATGTGCAATATTGCAATGCCTTTTTACTTGTCAAACTTGAGCCCATCCTGTGGCCCAAATACACTTTCTGGGAACTCTGTGCAGTGGCTTTCCAAAACGATAGTCCTGAATTCCAAGCACAGTTCCCATATATTTCACTGAGACCATACCAAGCAGGAGATTACATGTTTGAAAATCAGTATAAGTTCCCTCCAGAGCCAAATGATGCAGAGCACATGTATGTTGCAGATTGTCGTTTTTGACAGAGAATATTTTTCAAACATGACTATACAAGCATGGCAGGAAACTGTCCCTCTGTGGTCTACTTGGGTTCAGCAGATATGGCAAATAAAAGATGTTCACTTGTTAGACATGGCATGTAGATTCCCACATTTGATGTATTTTATTTTAAGTATATATGCAGTTCCACACCACGTGCAGTAATAGGAACTTGAGCTTCTACCCTGACTGGAAGAAGGTGAGTTCTGGAGTGCGTCCTATAGAGAAGAAAAAGAACGCAATGGCATCAAGCATTATGCATCAGGGAGTCCTGTATTATGGGCAAACAAATTAGAGCAGGAACAGTGTGGCCCCCTATAGGGCTTTTAATTCCCACAACACTTCCCTGACACAAGCTATATCCATAGGTAAGCTGTGCCTAGGAATGCCTTTGCAGTATCACCTGAGTGAGGTGATACAATCTCTAGATAACTTCATAAAAGAAGAGAATTGGACAGCTATCATGCAGTCAGCTGCTGTTCTGAGGCGCACACAGAGTTGGCGTGTCAGGAGATCAGCTACCTGCACCACATTTGAACCTAGAGTACCTTGTGAGGTGGGACAAGCGTCAATAACAGGTGAAACTTAAACTTGGTCATATGCAATAATGCAAATCCTGCAGACTGAAAGTGAGGCAGTGCGACTAGGATTTTATGCATCAGATTCTAATGATCAAGCGCTAGAGCAGGGCTTCTATGCGCTAAGTGATGTCATTACAGATGTAGTGGGATTGGTTCAGAGTGACCGGTCTATGCTTAGAAGCTACGAAGAATCCGCAGTAAGTCTTTCTGTGGTAACAGATTTTCTGGACAATTTTAGCAGAGGAGTCCCAGATTGGAATGTAATTTCATGGCGAGATCAAATAAATGCACTTAACTTGTCCAAGGTTGCAATGTGCAATGTCAGGCTCTACGTTCTTGTTACTTAGTGTACTTACAAAATGTTTTACAGCATTATATGCCTGGGTTCCAGGCTTGACTAATTGGATTTTGCATTGTGTTAAATATTCCCCTTCAGACGACACCTTCCATGGTATGTCAGGAACTGCATTCCTGGGGTAATGTGCACTTGGCTAATGACACTTGTATCGAGCGAGACTATGTAGTGCCTTATTCACATGCATGTGTGTCACCTGCAAGTCCTGAAATAACACTGTACTCATTACGTGGATGCAAAGGGTCCACTTGCATGGTCCGCTCGCTTGCAGCCAGTGAAGTCCTGTGACAGTAACACTAAATGCACACTTCATGTTACACTTCATGTTACACTAATTGCATTGTTTCACAGTCAAGTACACAGTTTATCTAACGGCTCATATCTGGTGCAATTCAGTGAGTCCTGTTGTCATGTTGCAATTGGGGTCCCAAGCCTGGTTACTGTGAGTACACAAGTTAAGTGCTGCGTGTTTATTCTGAATCCACCCAGGCCATCACAGTTCAAATTCCTATACTGGCCGAGTCTCAATTTAAGACCCTTAAAATTTCCAAAACTGAGCTTACAAATGGCACACCTGCAAAACATGCGTTTAAGAGTGTGCAGCACGAAGAGCCTTCTCTTGAAGCACACTAAGCAGTGGTCAAAAAGCATCTCTACCAGCCTCTGAAGATATAATGGAAGAGGCCATGCAGTCTTTAATCGACAGCTCAGAATTAACTGTTATGAATACTGGTTTCGAGGAGATTGGGTCCTCCGACATATTCCATATCTATGACAGGTAATCACCACAGCTGTGCTTCGGAAACTTTTTCCTGCGTCGATGACGTCGATGCGCCGTCGTCGAGGACCTCCTCCGACGTCATCCGATGTGATAAGTAGGACGCACGACGCCCGTAGCCTCAGTTCTGTTTTTTCCGCGAACCTGTTGCTTCGGGAATCTCGGTTACGCCTCAACTCTTTGGAGTTCTGTTCTTCTCGGTGCTTCGAACCTGTTCGTTTTTGTTACGAAAATCCTTCGTAAGAAGAGGTCTTCTACTTCGTCTTCGACCCCGCGTCCGGGCTTCAAGAACTGCGGGGAGTGTGGGTCCAAGATGTGGGTGACGGACTCGCACAACGCCTGCCTCTGGTGCCTCGGGGAGGCCCATGACACGGATGACTGTATCGACTGCCAGTCGCTCACGTCCAAAGCCTTACGGGAACGTAAGAAGTTGTTGTCGGTAGGTCGGGTGTCCAAGCCCCGGAAGTCGTAGTCTGCGGGGCTTTCGACGGATGATTTGAGAGGTGACTCTCCGCGTCGTCGTCGGAAGTCTCGTGGGTCTCCTCCTAGGAGTCGGTCTCGCCACTCCTCGGCCTCTTTGAGGCATTCTCGGAAGTGCCGACAGCGCTCGTCTTCCAGGTCCTCTTCTGAGGACTCTGCCCGGCACGTCGCTTACCCCACCAGCTGTGCGACGCCGGAGGAATGGGCTTCCTTCAGGAAGAAAATGCTGGCGATTCTCGAGTCGCAGGGTACTAAGCCGTCCGCGCCCCCGAGTGGGGTCGGCCGTGAGAGGTCGAGAGACACCGCTCGCAAGAGTGGTCGGCACGAGTCACGGGGGAGGTCCCGTTCGGACAAGGGGACTCATTCTCGACGTACCCATTCCAGGTCCCGGTCCTCGACGCGTTCGAGACCGTGTGCACCTGTGATGTCTTCGAGGAAGACATCGACGCCTGAGGTGTCGAGGGCGTCGACAGGCTTTCTCGAGGTTCCGGCTCCGAGGAAGTCGTCAAAGCCGTCGACGCTCAGGTCGTCGAAGGACACGCTCGGAGCTCCGGCTTCGAGGACTGTGTCGACGCCGTCGATGCTGGCGGTGCTGCATCTGACGTCGACGCCGATCCTCTCGGCGTCGACGCCGATCCTCTCGGCGCCGATGCCTGTTCTCTCGACGCCGGCGCCGATTCACTCAACGCCCTCGACACCTTTCAAGGCCGGGGTGTCGGAGGTACCCCGTGGCACGGGGGAACCCCCTAGAAAGGCTCTGGTTAAGAGCAAGCACTCTCGGGTGCCTTCTTTTCACCACCTGGAATATATTTCGGAGGTGGATGAGGATTCTGATGGCCTGGGTCCTAGTCAGGTTCCAGATGAGATGGTCTTGGGCCATAATCAATTTGACGATTTGAGGCAGTCACTGCATGATGCCAGTGGACTGCACACCTCTCCGTAGGTGGAGTTTTGTAGGCCTGAGCCTGGCTCTCATGCCGATTCCTCATACCGGCGCCTTATGGCTAGGGTCTCCGAGTACTTGGGATGGTCTGCTCCCCCAGGGGAGTTTGTGCAGGATGATCTCACGGACATCCTTGATGTTGGTCCCCCAACTGACCTGGTACTGCTGTTTCATATGGCTCTACAGAGAAGGGTGGCGGCGGCTTGGACTGCTCCGGAGAGTCTCCCGGCGGTAGGCAGGTCCTTGTCGCGAAAATACCGTCCAGCCAGTAGCGACCCCTGCTACTTGACAGGCACCCCACTCCAGAGAGTTTGGTGATGCAGGCGGCCACGGCCCCGGCAAAGCAGGCGTCGTACCCTACCATCCCTCCTGATAGGGACGACAAACGTTTTGACGGCTGGACAAAGAAAGTGTTTTCTTCTGGGGGTATGGCGCTTCAGGCGGCCAACTCCATATGTGCCTTGTCTCGTTTCACACACACTCTGTGGAACTGTGTTGCGTTAGCAGCTGAACATATTCCCGAAGGGGACGAACGGGATCGTTTCCTTGCTATGGTCCAGGATGGTAAGGATGCCATGTGTGAGTCCGTTCAGTCGGGTTTGGACATGGCTGAATGCGTCAGCAGGTCCATGGCGGCGAGCACCGTGATACGCAGGTTTGCGTGGTTGCGGAAGTCTGGGTTTGCTCCTGATGTGCAGTCCCGGCTCCTCAACATGCCCTTTGACGGTGAACACCTTTTTGGCAGCAAGGCTGACGAGAGCCTTGAGAGGTTGCAGACCTCCAAAGCTGCAGCAAAGTCGTTGGGCGCTGCAGTTCGCCAACCTCTGCCTTTTCGTCCTAGGGGACAGCAATGGAGGGGTGGTTCCTTTCGCTATTACTCGTCCTTCAGTAAAGTGAGAGGAGCTAGCAGTCAAAGAGGCCAACGCAGGGGTACCAGAGGTGGACGAAAGGGTACCAGCGGTGCCAAGGCTGCTCAGGCAGTTGCCTCTTTGCCCTCAGGCAACGCTGCAGCCGCTACCACTCAGTCATGAGGCCAGGTCCCATGGTTCGCCAGTTGGGGGAAGGCTGGCGCAGCATCTTGTAGAGTGGCGTGCCATTACTTCAGATGTGTGGGTTCTGGAGATCATAACCCACGGCTACTGTCTTCCCTTTCGGCAGAGGCCTCACGACAATCCCCCAGGGAACCTCTCTTTGAAGAGTCCGGATCCGCTCCTTGCGCAGGAAATTCAAGCCCTGCTGGAGAAAGGCGCCATAGAACTGGTGCCTGTAGCGGAGAGGAACAAGGGATAGTATTCCCCTTATTTTTTGATTTCGAAGAAAGACGGGGGATTGAGACCCATCATGGACTTGCGCGGTTTGAACAAACTCCTCAGGAAGGACAAGTTCAAGATTGTTATTCTCTCTCAAGTCCTCCAGGCCCTTCAGTTTCAGGACTGGTTGGTGTCTCTCGACCTCAAGGATGCTTACTTCCATGTGCCGATCCATCCCAAGCACAAGAAGTACCTGAGGTTCGCGGATGGCGACTCGCACTTTCAGTTTCGGGTCCTGCCGTTCGGATTGACCTCCGCCCGAGGGTTTTCACCAAGCTAATGGTGGTGGTGGCAGCGCATCTCAGGCAAGGGGGCTTCACGTCTACCCCTACCTGGACGATTGGTTGATCAGGGGGAGCTCTCCCGAGCAGGTCCTCGATCATCTGTCCGTCACCTGCCACTCCCTTCACAGGCTGGGCTTCTCCCTCAATTTAAAGAAGTCCCATTTGACGCCAATGCAGCGGCTCCAGTACATCGGAGCAGTGCTCGACACTTCCCTGGGGCAGTGTTTTCCTCCCCAGGTGAGGGCTCTTCACATTCAGCAGATGGTGCACAAGTTTCAGCATGCCCAGACACTCCCGGCGTTCGAGTTCTTGAGGTTGCTCGGCCTCATGGCATCCTGCATTCTTCTGGTGCCAGAGGCTCGCCTGCAGATGAGATCTTTGCAGTGGGCACTCAAGATGCAATGGTCGCAGTCCTCCGGCAGGATGTCGGACCTGGTTCAGGTGCCGCCCTCGGTCGCCCAGAACCTTCTGTGGTGGGCTGTCGAAGGCAACTTGATGAAGGGGGCTCCGTTTTGGCTTCCCTGGCCGGAGGTGACGATCATGACGGATGCATCCCTCACGGGATGGGGAGCTCATGCCAACGAGTTGAATCAGCAGTCGTTGGTCTCCGTCGGAGTCCAGACTCCATATCAATCTGTTGGAGCTGAGGGCCGTCAGGCTAGCCCTGAAGGCTTTTCTGCCAACTGTGCGAGGAAAGAATGTCCTGATCCTGACGGACAACACAGTGGCCATGCACTACCTCAACAAAAAGGGGGGGGGCAGGGTCACTTCCTCTGTGCAGGGAGGCGATGCAGCTCGAGTTCTGGGCCATCCAGCAGGAAGTTTCGATCTCGGCAGTTCATCTGGACGGAGACGAAAACGAGACGGCGGACGCTCTGAGCAGGCAGAGCACGATCTCTCACGAGTGGGAGTTGGCTCAGGAGATTCTCCTGGAGATCTTCGCCCTTTGGGGGACCCCTCAGGTGGATCCCTTTGCCTCCAGTGTCAACCGGAAGTGCGAGAGGTTCTGATCGCGGGAATTTCCTCCAAAAGGAGCCTTAGGAGACGCGTTTGTGGTGGAGTGGTCATTCCCACTGCTGTACGCGTTTCCTCCAGTCCCCGTCATCCCGCAAGTGCTGCGGAGGTTACGGAAGTTCGGTTCCCAGATGATCCTCATTGTTCCGGCGTGGGCTCGGAGGACGTGGTACCCGGACCTTCTCGACTTGTCCATCTGTCCTCCACATCGTCTTCCCTACCGAGACGATCTGCTCTCACGGGAGAGGGGTCAGGTTCTCCATCTAGAGGTCAGATCCCTCAACCTTCACCCTTGGCTTCTGAAAGGTTGAGGTATAAGGATTGGGACCTCCCTGAAGACGTGATGGAGGTGTTGCTCTCGGCCCGAAGGCCAGCAACAAAATCTCTGTACCGTTGCCGTTGGCGCAAGTTCTGCGACTAGTGCAGAGTTCAGAATGTGGATCCTTTTGCATGTGACATCCCCATGGTTCTGTCCTTTTTACTTTCTTTGGCCCACAGGGGCTTGCAAGTGGGTACCATTTAAAGGTTAGCTTGTGGCGCTGTCCATCTTTAAGCGCTCGTCTGAAGAGTGTTCCTACTTTAAAATCCCTTTAATTTCACAGTTTCTGAAAGGGCTCACTAATGTGTTCCCTCCGTCTTCTTTCCTGGTGCCCGGTTGGGATTTAAACCTTGTTCTTAAGTTTCTTATGGGTGCTCCGTTTGAGCCTTTGCATTCTTGCCCTTTGAGGCTGTTAACTCTGAAAACTGTGTTTTTAGTTGCGGTTACTTCCGCTCGCAGAGTGAGCGAGTTACAGGCACTTTCAGTTAAGCCACCCTTCACTGTATTTCACAAGGACAGGGTTGTTCTTAGAGTTCGTCCTCCTTTTCTTCCGAAGGTGGTTTCGGAATTTCATTTGAGCCAGAAGGTTGTTCGTCCGGCGTTCTATCCTCCTCCACATCCTGGTAAGGAAGAGGAGAGGCTCCATAGGCTTGATCCTAGGAGAGCTTTAAGCTTTTATGTTTCACGCATGTCCCGGGTCAGAGTGGATGATCAACTCTTTATTGGTTACGCTGGAAAGCGTTTGGGACAAGCTGTGACGAAACAGACTTTGTCTCGCTGGATTATTTTGGCCATCTCGGAGTGTTACCGCTTGGCGGGTAAGGACCCACCTGCTGGCTTGCGGGCCCATTCTACCAGGGGTATGGCTGCATCTACTACCCTGCAGAGGGGTGTTCCTATTCGCAACATCTGTGATGCAGCCACCTGGGCTTCAGTACATACATTTGTACGGCACTATTCCTTCGATTCCATCCGAGGACAGGATCTGGCCTTTGGCAAGGCGGTCCTTTGCTCTGCTATTTGATTGGCAATTCTAAATTTTTGATTCTAAATTCGTTCCCTCCTCCTTGCTCTGGTACTGCTTTGGGAGTCTGTCATAGATATGGAATACGTCGGAGGACCCAATCCCCTCGAAGAACAAGTTACTTTCTTACCTGGTAACGTTCTTTCGATGGGATGGTCCAACGACGTATTCCATATCGCTCCCTCCTTGCCTTCCCCGCTGCAGAATTTCTTTTGCGATTGCAGCTTACGTTCCGCAAGGCTTTGGGTCTGACTGGCAGTGGACTAATGTCACACGTTCTGGGGGAAAAAACTACAACTGAGGCTACGTTAGTCGTGCGTCCTACTTATCACATCGGATGACGTCGGACGTCGGAGGAGGTCCTCGACGACGGCGCATCGACGCAGGACGCAGCAAAGTTTCCGAAGCACAGCTGTGGTGATTACCTGTCATAGATATGGAATACGTCGTCGGACCATCCCATCGAAAGAACGTTACCAGGTAAGAAAGTAACTTGTTCTTTTCTCCGGTTACAATAATTGCCACAAAAGCTCTTCGAAAAGGGCTGACCACGCTGGACACATTCATTAAAACACTGACTTATTCGGCAAGTCCTTCGTGGTGTGGACTGCTACTAATACTTTCTCCTTTATGCTGCTGTAGACACTGAACTTTGTCCGTGCACAGAGACGTTAGTCTTCCCTCAAGTGTTCTACTGTGATTTCCTTGACCTCTTCCCCAACCCCCGAAGCCACAGCTCGCCATGGAAGCATGTCAAGGAAAAGGAACCCGCTCAGAGAATGACAAAAGTGACGACTATGTCCAGATGTCTCGCATGAAACACACACCAGCAAGTGAAACAGCTGAGCCTCTAGTAACAAAGCCTGATTCAAGCCAGACACAAGATGATGCATGCCTACTCTCAAACCCTGGGCCCCAGGGAGCTTCCACAGTCGAGACAAGTGATGAATATCTCTGGTTCCAGGAGTGCTTGGCAAAATAAGCCAATGCCCATGTCCTTTCAGAAATCTGACATGCACATTTTGTTTCCTTCACCACTTTGCTTCCTAACGCACATCAAAAGATTATTAGCAGCAAACCCTGAGTTCAGAAAGCCTGAAATTTTGCGGATTCCGCCACTATTGGCATCACAATCAGGGTCCACAGAACTGATAATATACTGCATTATACCTCAAGGTACAGTTTTGTGCACACAGCATACATACGTATTGGATGACCTCCACTTGAAAATAACTGTGGGTAACAGAGGCACTCGCATGTTGGTCTAACTCAAGGAGCACCAATTTAAACTGTGGCCGGTTTACACATGTGGTCATAAGTTCAAGATCACACATTCTAAAGCGCATTGGGTCAAAGTCAGGAGCCAAATTATGCTGGTTGTTAAATTCTAATGGGTTCTCAAAGAAGCCTGTGCCTTACCTTGAAACTATTGCCGGTAAGGAGTTTGAATTAACCTAAATATCTCACATTAAATACATGCATTCATTCATGTATGCTTAGCTATTTCCAGTAACAGAATTTTGGACTTATCCTGAATACCTCACTGTTTACATGTGTTCATTTATGCTTGCGTTAGCCATAACCGCTAATTGTTTCAAAGTGTGATGCATTTATTGATTTGATTTTCTTCTAGCACCTACAATATGTTTCTAGGCGCTCATGTATTCACCAAGCAACTCATTTACTTGTGCATACAGCAATCATTACTCACCATTGCTAGGATGTGTATGCTTTATTTTTGCCACCAACATAGGTGGTCTGTTTTGCAAATATAGCTCCTAGAAGTTTTTTTATGGTGGCTTTACAGTGCTACTAATCTCTGATCTATGAAAACTGTCTTGCAGGGGTGGGGGGGGTGACATGAACCCAGACTGATTTAAGTCTGCTTTTCATATCTTATGACCTGTAGCCATGAAAGGTGTTCTTTATACATAAACCACACTTTTCACATAGAAATATAATGATGCATATACTGTGTGCAACATTTGAGGAACAGTGTTCATATGTTATGCGAGATGAACCAACAACCAGGAAATGGTGCTTTCCTGTTCTAGCAGATCGGCCGACCACAAATGTCAGCTAGCAGCCTGTTGGACTTCACACCATTATGTGTTATCTGAGAGCAACCTTTTAACCTCACATGGATAAGTATTATATCTGATAAGGATTCAAGAATAGGAAATTGATAGACGCGAACAGAAGCATCTTGCACATTCGCAAAGTCAAGGCCCATAGGGCACCATGGAACAAAATAGGTAACAAGTTAGAAAGTTATCCCTTGATAGCTGACAGATGGCTAATACAGCCTGCAGAAGCATACAATGCGTAATGTTGCAGAACTTCACAAGATCCCATAGAGTACAGTGAAGGCAGTTACTAAACAGGTGCAGAGATCTCACTTTGATGTCCAAAAACCCATCTAACGTAGTTTTACATAGGAGGTCTACCTTGAACAAACAAAGTGTTACAAACAGCGGATATGACAAACTCACACATGGAGGGCCGCCATGTTACTTGATAGATATATAGCCCAGCACAAGGATGAGTAAAAGCAAAGCAGGAAGCCCAGCAGACTTGCCAGTCCATTCAAGCTGGAGGGGCTGGGGCGGAGTGCAGAGCAGCAGCAGCATAAAAGCGAGACAGCCATTCCCAGCTAAGCAGAACTCGTCAACCCAAGAAGGAGCGGTTTCATTTGAAGCACACTCCACTCTAAACGTGAGTGAGAGCTGGATGCTTGCGGAGTGCATGGAGACTGATGGCGTATAGTGTAGTGTAGCTTAATGAGAGATAAAGGTTACTGATGCTGTTAAACTAAAATCAACACTTGTTCTATTGCTTACACATTCGAACATGCTCTTGGCCCACAGGTGTGATGTTATGTTATATCTGCTTTTGCTTTAGCTTGTTTAAAGAGAATTAGAACCCTCAGAAGATAGGGGGTCATATTAAATGCATTAGCGTGATAACTCCTGTGTCAAGTGTATAATTCAGAGTAATGCGAGTGGTATTTGTTTGAGTCGAAGACCTTAACCATTCCTGACTGTATATGTTTAATCATGTTGATGAGCACATGAACCTAGGCATGCCTGTCTTTTTAGCGCTGAGACGCGGCCTAGGGTGAGTTTTGGCATGAGTGACTGATGACCAGGTATCTGTTTTCACAGCCTCAAACGAGGTGGAGATAAGAGGCTTGTGGTCATGCCTATTCATAGACAAACAAGACCCTTCAGTCTGTCTAGTAAGCAATAGAATTATGGGTGGTGATTTCAACACATCCCCAACTTGAATTTAGGTCTACAAAGAAGTCCTGGGGCCTATGGCTGTAGCGCTGTCCTATCTGTGAACAGGCAAATGTGTGGTATCAACTTCATGGTTCTGCGAAGGAATACACATTTTTCTCAACAGTACACAATTCGTGTTCCAGGATAGAGATGTCTGGGTACTCTCAAAACATTTTTTTGTCACTCTAGTGTCAGAACTATTTTGCCGTGCTCCTTTTCTGACCACTCTCCAGTGCTGATGTCACTCGAGTGGATGACGCACATTCCCGATGCCAGGAAATAGATCAAATATTAAGCTCTTTCCAACACTGATTTTAAAACTGATCTGTGCACCTCTACAGGAATTTCAAAGCACGAACCAGGGATCCGTAGCCAGCGTCGGGTCCTTATGCGAAGGTCACAAGGTCATTATACAAAGAGTGTGTATAGCCAAGGAGGCACAGGTTCTGAAATCCGTGAGTAGATCTTTGGACAACCTAGCTAAGGATCTTGGCTTCTGAAGATTTATGCAAAAATTAATCCACTGTCTGTAGCCAATGTTCTCAAGTATAAACTAGAGGAGTTTACAGTGAGAAGTAAAGTACATGTCTATGAAGGTTATGTTTCGTAAATATGGAGAGAGAGACAGCCCTAGCAGGTGCCTCTCTGACCATCTGGAAAGAAACCCAGGAAAATGGGTAAACAAGCTTGATTGTGATGAGGAAAAGGGTGAATCAGGCAGAGGATATGTAGTACAAGTCTTTGCAGACTACTGCGCCTCGTTCTATACCAGCTGATTGGAATCTTCATCTGATCATTTGGGGTTGTGTCTTGACAATGTGGCGCGTGCCTGGATAGTAGGCCAACATGGGACACCCTTAAGCTGTCTCATCACAGTTGAAGAAATAAAGGTGCCAATATCCAAACTGGCATGGCACTGAGTCTTGACGGCCTGACAGTTGAATAATACAAGGAATTGTATGACTTACTGGCACCCCTGTTGGAGGTTTATATAGAAACTTTCCAGCTACCCTACCACCTTCGCTTCAGAAGGCCTCCCCGTCCAAAACCAGGGAAGGAAAAAACTCAATGTGCATCATATCCGCTTTTATTGCTACTAAATGTTGGCTATAACATATTTGCGAACATCCTAGCTGGTAGGTTGGAACCTATAATGGGTTTTAGTAGACCTACCCGATCAGTTTAGATTTATAGCCAATAGATCTACACACGGTAATATGAGGCAGCGCTTTGCTGTCCTGTTAGCACTTCACCCCAATGCACAGACTGTGGCTCTGTTCCTAGATATGGAGTAGGCCCTTGACTCCTTAGAATGGCCGGTCCTATTCGCTGTAATGCAAAGAATGGGGATAGATTAACCTTTTCTCTTATAAAACTCTTCTACACGCAGTGGAAAGCAAGTGTCCAGATTAACAAATATTCCTCTGTTTAGATAAAACTGGGGCATGAAATGCGGCAGGGCTCTTTCCTCCCTTCCCCCCCCATTCCCTCATCCCCCCCCATCCCCTTTGCGGTTTACGATTGTTATTGAGCCATTGGCTTGTGTTTTAAGGTAACAGCATGTTGACGGAGGGATAGCTGTAGACACAGAAAGTAAGAGTTTTTATGTTTGATTATGATCTTCTAATATACATCTCAATCCCCAGATTAACATCTTCCCAATTGTTAAAAACATTCAGCAAACAATCTGGATTAAAAATTGATTGGACGAAATCAGAAATATTGCCACTAACGGCTAGCAATTACTGTGTGAGATGAAAATGGTGGTACATGTGGTGTTTAAGATGTCCAGTACTTGGGTATTTGAGTTTCGGTGTACCCGGCTTTCCTTATCCAAAGCAACTATCTGGCAGCTTTGAATATGCTAGAATCAAGAATAGGGTCAAGAGGAAGGTGATTTTGAGTAAACTAGGGGAGATGGGGGTGGATGTCGCGATGCTTCAGGAGACTCATTTGTTAGATGCGGATATAGATAAGTGGAAAAAGGAGTGGGTTGGTGATGTTTATGGTTCATCGTTCACTACTGGTTCTAGGGGTGTGTGTATTCTTTTTAGGAAGAATCTCCAGATCACTGGGGTGAAGTGTGTGAAGGATGGGGATGGAAGGATAGTATGTGTCACTGCACATATTCAGGATGCTCAGTATTGTTTCTGCAATATATATGCTCCGAATGGGGGTGATGGTAGTTTTTTTGTAGCTTTAACGCAAATGTTGCAGAATGTAAATGCGATTAATGTGATTTTGGGAGGGGACTTCAATGTGGTTTTAGAACCTGGACTTGATAAAAGTGTGGGGGGTGTGGACAATGCCAACGCTCTGAAAAGAACAGCATTAAAGAGACTAATTGATGAATGGAACCTCACAGATGTTTGGAGATTGCAAAACCCTTCTACGAGACAATATACTTTCTTCTCTGCAAGGCATAATGCTTATTCGAGAATTGACCTCTTTATGACCTCTGGCCTCTGTACACAATCATTCCAAAGGGGTAACATCGGATCACTACTTGTTTCGGACCATGCTCCAATCTCCATAGACTTGCGATTGACCTTCCCGGTTCCTAGGTCTAACACCTGGCGGATGAATGTCTCCCTCTTGGACGACGATGAAATTGTGGACAAAATTGTTCAAGAAGCGAGATTCTTTATATCTGTGAATTGGACTGGTGAAGTCAGGGTGGAGTTTGTGTGGGAAGCCTTCAAATCATATATGCAAGGATTGTTGATTGGTTTGTCCAGCAAAAAGAAAAAAATGAGAGATGCAGAAGTGAAAAAGCTTATTGTGGACATTCAGGATCTTGAGAGAAATAATATGCAAAACTTTTCAGATGAGACTATTAAAATATTGAAGCAGAAAAGGAGACGATTGGAAGATTTGTATTCTTCGAAGGCTGAGTGGTTGCTTTTTAGAACCAAAAGCAACTACTATGAAAAAGGAGAAAAATGTGATCGACTTCTGGCACATCGGTTGAGGGTTATGGACAGTGGCAGATCTGTCAATGCAGTGGAAAGACAGGATGGGTTGGTGACTTTTGATCCTGTGGAGATTAATGCAGCATTTTTGTCGTATTATAAAACCCTGTACTCTTCAGAGATCAACTTATCTGAGCGTACAATTGGTCAATTCATTGATGACTGCCATCTGAAGAAAGTGAGTTTGGAATCCTTGGAGTGTATGGAAAGAGATTTGAACGTGGAGGATCTCAGGTTGGCTGCTTATGCGCTGAATTCTGGGAAGTGTCCAGGCCCGGATGGGCTACCAGCTGAACTTTTCAAAATGTTCCCAGAAGAGGTGTTTGCTTTGATGCTAGAGATGCTGCGCGCCTCTTTGAGGAATGGGTGCCTTCCAAGTTCAACAAGACATGCTTCAATCTCCGTTTTTCTGAAGGAGGGACGATCACCAGTGAAAACTGGCAGCTATAAGCCGATCAGTTTTGTAAAAGGCAGACATGTTTCAGAAAATGTGAGAAGATTGTTGCTGACACTGTATGAAAGCAAAGAACACCATAATGATGTGGTGACGTTGTCCTTGGATGCTGAGAAAGCTTTCGACCGTATTGAATGGACATATCTTTTAAGTACATTGAAAGGCTTTGGTTTTGGAGATACCATGATCGGATGGATAAGACTGCTGTATTCCCGGCCGACTGCTTGTGTTCGGACTAATGGCATGGACTCGGGCATTTTTGAACTTGGGAGAGGGACGAGGCAAGGCTGTCCACTGTCGCCAATTCTGTTTGTGATCACCATGGAATTGCTGGCTGTGAGGATAAGAGAAGAGGATAGAATTGAGGGCGTACGCTTTGGTGCAGCCTCCCAGAAAGTTTGGTTGTATGCGGATGACATGCTGGTGGTGGTTCAGAATGTGGAGAGCTCCATTCCTGTGCTGATGGAGTCGATCGATGTGTTCAACAAGGTTTCTGGATACAAGATCAATTGGACCAAGTCGGAAGCGCTGCCGGCATCAACCACTTGCACTGTTTTGAAGATGCAGGGTTTTCCCTTTAAGTGGTGTCCGAATAAGATAAGATACCTTGGGATTTGGCTAACGAATGATGTCTCGAAAATAATGGATGTCAATATTACACATGTGATTCAATCTTTGGAGGTGGACCTGAAGAGATGGAATGCACTTAAATTGAGTCTCTGGGGGAGAGTGAATGCCATCAAAATGACATCAACACCGCGAATCAACTATGTGCTCAGTGTGCTTCCCCTGGACGTAAAGAAGGGCCATTGGCGGAAAATTGAGAGTTTAATCCAGTCTTTTCTCTGGGAGAACAAACAGCCACGCCTCAGCTTGTGGAAATTGCAGCTGCCCCAAGACTGTGGAGGTTTGGGGGTTCCTGACTTTGAGAATTATCATTTGGCCTTTGGAGCCAGGCATCTGGTTCCATTTATTGAAGATTGGACGCTGGCGGAATCAAGTAGTTCTTCTCCGTTGCCGCCTAGGGCCATACTGTCCACGGTGGATGGATCTGGTTATCGCTCATTTCCGCCGACAAGATTCCTGAGAACTTGTTGGAGGGAACTATGGAAGAAAAGTAAGCGTAAGGTATGTGATAATGATTACATCCCTATCTGGTTGAATCCAGGTATTTTGCTGAATGGGAGGCCGCTATTGTGGTTGAACTGGCTCCTGAGTGGTGTACTATGGTTGAGTGATCTGATGGAAGACGGCAAATGGATCAGCTATAGAAGACTTTCACAAATTAAAGATCTCAGAGACTGTACAGTGGGTGAATACAGAAAATTGAGAGGTTTGCTGCGGAACCAGAGAACTGTTGATGGCGGTGGTTGGCAGTTATGGCTACCTGAATATAAGACATTAGGTGGTATGGCATCCAAAGTATATAGAAATCTGAGCCAACAGTACACGCCAGCAGAGGGGTTGTTAACTAAGTGGTCTGAGGTCCTTGGCTCTGATATGACTGTGGAGAGGTGGAGGTTTCTTTGTAAAAACGTAACTCTGACATCCATTAATCTTGGAGAACAATGCCGCCAAATCAAAATTCTTAATAGAGTGTTTTGGACTCCCCAGAGACTTTATGCGAGAGGGATGATTGACTCAGAGTCCTGTTGGAGGTGTAAGCATGATGTCGACTCCTTTGAACACTTGATCTGGGACTGTTATGAACTGAGGACATTTTGGAGGAGTGTCACTGAAAAGATTAATGAGGCTCTATTACTGCAAGAGGATTTTAATTATAACACTATCATCTTGGGTGAGGATGATAAAGTGGAAGATCTCACTTATCCACAGAAATGCTGGTTTTTTAGGGCTACAAATTCTGCGAAAAAAATTGTTTTGAGAAAATGGAAATGTGATGAGAGACCGACCTGTTCAGAATGGGTGGAGGACTTGAGGCAAGTGGCCAGAATTGAGAAGGTTATCCTTCGCAGGAACAAAAAGTTGAAATTGTTTGATGATATGTGGGGTGGGTTTTTGGATGACATGTGATAATAAGTTGGCCTGTTTTGCTTTTTAGATTCTGTGAAGGTTGGGGATGGATATGGGGTGTGGATTCTATGCAATGAGTTCTACGATTACAATGCTGATAAGTTTGTTGCTTGTATGTTTTCTATAAAATTCAATAAACTTAATAATAAAAAAATAAAAAAAAAAAATAAAAAGAATAGGGTCAAGTTCTACAGCATTGGACCTTTCATAGATTCACATGCTGTCAGACTATTCCCAGTCGAAAGGCTGGGAAATCCTTGCTAACATTAAATCAGTTTACCTTTAAATTGTAAACTGTCACTTTAATGCTCTGTTAGAGCCGTCTTGGGTCATATTGCCCCACTGTCAATAGACTGGTTTCATCCCCGTCCACTCCCTCCCTTGGAGGCCATCTTCACATTTCTTACTGCACGTTCAGGAGTCCTCAAAACATTTCTTACAAATCTTTTTTCAACGATTTTGTCTTTATTCTTAATTTTTTATCATCAAGATCTCCGTCGTTTGGTACCGGATTATTTCTTCACTTGATGGTGTCAAATTCCGTTCTGTTCCGTCGGCTCCAGTGTAGCTGTCCCTGCTTCCTACCTTTGAGGCCTTCTGAAGTCTGACTGTGTGGCACCATGGCAGATGCACAGACACAATGCCTGTTCAGGGCCTGCTCAACTTGTCACCTCAAAAATGTGTATGTCCATTTTCACGAGGAATGCCTGTATTAGGACCATGATATGAATGGCTGTTCATTTGCCAGTTGTTTTCCTCCAAGACTACGAAAGATCGCCACAGAGGTTATTTACTTGGTTGCATGGCGATGCCTCAGACTCTGCCTTTGTCTGTAGGTGTTCTTCTGTGCGACACAGCAAACCCCTTGAGCGCACTTCCTTGAGCGCACTTCCTCGTAAAAGAGGTTGAGGTACCACGAGGATTCTTCCTGGGGAAAGTCAAAAAGGGGCATGGAGCAGCCGGAGCATGCAAACTATAGTCGACGATTGCGTTGACACATCCTCGTCTGCAACTCCTTCAGCCATGATGCGACTCCATCGGCTATGATCACTCCGTTGGTCCACACCTTAACGGCTGCTGCGTCCAAGCCTTACTCCTTGACGGCCCATATCTTCAGCGACTACCACCTCGTCGACCAAGTCCACCTAGTCGACTGCTACTACTTTGTTGGCGGTCAAGCCAACAACTATCTTGTCGACAACAGTCTATGGTGCCGAAATCTGCAACCACTACGACCACCTTGTTTTCTGCCAAGACTTAAATCTTGCTGTTAACAGCCCCTAGAGAGGTTGCACATGCTTGAGATCCATCATCTGCACTGTCGTTCTTAATCATGCCGACTTAAACGCAGCCACTCTTTTCATTGATAATGTATGTGCCACCTGCTATTCTTTTCCCAGTTATGGTCCCGCCTGAAGACCTTCTACAACATGGATTTGACTCACCCTTCGAGTTCCAAGAATTTGTTTTTCCAGATGTTTGGCAGGGTGCTCCCGACAGCTATCATGCGGCCCCCATGTGCTCCCTTGACAATGACGTGATTCAGACTTCCAGGTGAACTTCTACCTGCGTTTCCAAGTACCAGCCAGAGAGCGTTAACAAGAATACTTCCTAGCCAGTCATTGGGACCATAGGTAGAACAAGAAACTGCAGCGCTGGGCCCTTGTTAGCTGAAAAGAAAATAACAGGATTCAGGACTGAACCCTTATGAACGTGACTATTATAGTACTACTGTAAAACTCCACCTACCTAGTTCAGGAGAAATCCAGCATACCAAGAAGGCGATCCAGTACCAGAGAGGGACAAGAAGAGTGGCCTATCACGAACGGCACAAGGGCGCTTCTAATGGGGGGCAGTGCATTTCAAGGATTGTTGCTGTTTTACACCAGGGGCTACAAAAGTCAGTCAATATTCCATGGATCCAATTATCCAATGTTCCAGGAATCCAGTTATCCAAAGAGAAAGAAAATAATAAAATCGCCGAACAGTTCCAATTGAAAAATTCCAAGAAACACAAACGAAGTCCAGAGTCAAAATAATCCAAAAAAAGTAGCCGGTTAACCAAAACACAGGAATCATCCAAAGGGAAAAAGCCAAAGTCTAAAAAAGCCAAAAGGTCAATCCAGGCATGAAAAAAGTAAAAAAACGAAATGCCACTAGCAGGAATGCCGAGAAGCACTGGTGTTTCCTTGCAAAGTCCTTAAATACGGGCTGGTTTGTGGTGTTGTGTGATTTGCCTTTCACCGGTAAAGTCAGCTGATGGGGTGAGAGTGGAGCGTTTACGTGCAAAATGCGGTGTCCATGAGGCGCCATGCAACCTCCAGCTACAATGAGGGAGCCAGTGTGCGGCGAGAGCCCCGTAATGAGGCACATGACGTTGCTTTGGCGGTAAGCGCATAACAGGCACCCACTGGGCTCACATCTAAGCATGTTCCTAGTCTGGAACTATATCCCAGTTTGGTGTTACTCACCGGTAAGGGGAGCACGTGAAAACGGACCAGGCCATTGAACTGGGTATTTGCTTGAAGAGCTCGGGTTGGAGCCTCCACTCGAGCCTCCTCTCTGTGAGGGTAATGAACTTTTTACAATGATATGACCACCTGCTGTAATGTTTACCAGGCAAGGGGACCGATTGTTAGGCAGAAACCTGTGCAGTTCCCTCTGGGACCACTGCAAAAGGCTTAGGACTACAGGTGTTGGCAGTAAACCCAATTGGTAGCAGTCTGTACCACCCAGATTTACCTGGTAGCTGTGGCTGAGCAGTCAGACTTCTCTCAAGAAGAGTTAGGCAGTATACAGAGTATTCACAATAGGTTAAAAGAACGCAGTAGAACAAGCAAACACCGACCAGAGCTTGGTGTAAAAGAGATATAATTATTTATTTAAAAACCACATCTAATAAAACACACTGGCACTAAGATTAAGCAGTTCAAAAACATGGTCACTAAAAGATATACACTCCCTTCAACGATTATTAGACAAGTCTTCAGAAAAGCAACACTTATTTTCAGACAGCGGTGAGCGCTTAGCGAAGATGGCACTCTAATCAATCGGCTTACAAGGGAGAGAAAGGCAGAGCAAAGATAGAAACAGATCCCAACACTTTCGTACGACCACAGTAGGAGAAGAAGGCAGGTTAAAACCGTAAAGTCAAAGTTAACACGGCCGGACCCACTTTAGGAGGCTCTGGACGAAATGTGTCCAAGGTCACACGGTTTAAAAGTGCACAAAAGTCTCGCAAAAAGTTCAGAAAGGAGTTGGATCAACAGAAAGGGACCAGTTAGATGGTCAAGGCGGCCAGCCCAGTCCAGAAGGTTAAGGGATTATTATTACCTTGTAGCAATCTTTAGAAAGGGAGGCCTGGCGGACACGGTACCTTAAAATGGTGAGGACGCTCCAGCGGAGGCAGTGGTTCCTGGCAGTGGGTGCAAGTCGGTGCTTCGTCCGGAGGAAGAGAGGATCTCGTCGTGGAGGACCGCAGGAGTCCGTTGCACTGCCAGGGAAGAAACCAGCTGCGGAGTTCTCAATTAAAAGGAGCGGTCCTTTTATTCGCGGTGCAAGAGTAAGTGGCTATCCGGTTGCCGGGGTGCTTGGCACAGGCAATTCGACCACTTGGACGTCTTGGAAGCGAAGAAAAAGAAGGTAAACTGGTTGTGCCCACCAGTCAAGGGAAGAAGACTCTCCAGCAGGGAGAGCTCCGCTGTCGCTGGGAAGTGGTGAGTCGGTTCAGCAGGGCTCCACCAGTGGTGTCGTAGCAGGTCGGCTCAGCTTCTCCCTCTTCGGATTTTCAGGTCCTGTGGCGACTTCTGAAGTTCCAGTCCCAAATGCCCTGCTTTTATGCAGCACACCCCCATTCACTCAGCCTAGCTGTCACTCAAACATGCTAAGTGGTGAGCCGGGTGGCTCACCACTTGGGCCAATCACACAAGAGTGCGACTTGAGTTACCAAGGTAACGCAGTCCAGGGTGCCTAAACCCCCTCCCACACCCCCTGTGGTACCCAGACAGAGTGGCACCACTTTGGAGGGCTTCTGTGTAGAAGCCTGCCAAAAGTGGAACAAAGGGCTCGACCTTTGGTTTGGAGTTATAGAGGCGAACACAAACGCCATTTTAAAACCGAGTTTTGGCAGAAAATACCAACCGGTGAATTAATATTAAATAAATAAACCAGCGGTATGTTAGAGGCTAGGTTAAAAAAGTATTAGCCTCGAACAATGGGAAAATCCCATAGAGATATATTCGCGGTTGAATATAAAAAGTAGTATCCACTGCCACCAGCCAAAACTTGACGAGGGGGGACTGGACAGTGCCCCCTCGAGTAACAGACCCAGGGGCAATCTAATTGCCCCTACCAGTACGTCCACAATATGATGGTTTGTACTGGTTCTGTTAGTAATTTGGGACTAGTAAAGCCAATGGTGACTTTACATGCCCTGGGAGACAGTAGTCAGTCCCAGGGTATGGAGTCTATGGTGGGGGGTCACTATGACACCCCTGTGTTACTGCACGGAGGGTGCTGTGTAATACACATAGCAAAAACACATGAGACCCATGGAGTAAAAGACCCCATAGTCCATAAAACACATTAACATTCAAAGGAACACCACAAATCATGTCTAAGAGTGGGAGTAAAAAGAGTCTCACTCTTGACAGGAGAAAAAAACAAATTCCAGAAATCCAGCAAAGCTGCTGGGGGACTGACTAGGTTAGGAAATTCAGCCTAAACAGAGAATTCTCCCTAACACCGATCCCTCAAAAGAGCGGGGAGAACACACCGCCACGGACCCAGCTGCAAAGAAAAGACAAGAGGTGAGTATTCAAACAGAACCGACCCCTTCCTTCCCCAAGATCCTAGCCATTAATAGAGTACCTGAGTGGGTTCCCCTTATGCCATGAAAAAGGACCTGGAGCAACCTATAAAGCAGAAGAAATTTTAGGTACTAGTTAAATGAGGAAAAGCCCAATAAGAATGGTGATCAAGGAATAATACCTTACTGCCGGTGGAGGCAAGAATAAAGGAATGAGTCCAGGGCGACAACGAAAGTATAAAACAAAAAAAAAGGAAGGTTAGTAGGGTAGCTATACCCTGACGGAACGAGGGTCGCACTGGTTTCGGGGTGGTGCACAACAGCAGAGCGTCCCAAAATGCACCTAGGAATGAAGGAATGCAATCCAAAGGATGAGGAAACAGTTCAGTGAAAAAAGGGACTCAAAAATGAGGAAGTTAGCCTTACCATTGTTACGCCCCAGGAGAAGGCTCGCCCCCGAGGAATGCAGGCGTGAATGTTCTTGATAGTCCGTGAACAGGTGGGTGAGAGACTTGCACTCAGGCAGAAAGCAGACTGGAGCAAAATCGTGAACCAGAAGTCCGTTGATAATAAGAATTAATCCGGTAAACGGCGGGCAGCAAACGAAGGCAATGTCACAATTCAGGAGTCCAGGTGCAGGCAAACAGGTCTGGTACACGGGCGGGCAACAAACAAAGCAAAGTCGCAATCCAGGAGTCCAGGTGCAGGCAAAAAGGTCTGATACACGTGCGGACAAAACCAAAGACAGAATCAGGAAAAAGGAAGTCTGTGTGCAGGCAAAGTCTGTACACTGAAAAAAGGGAGACTTCAGCAATAAAGCACAGAAGGTAGCACTTCGAAAAATGCCGGCTGCAACTACAAACAGAAGCGGCGTTCTAAGAACCGCCGTAGGTTAATAACAACAAGGAGGCGGAACAATGTTGAAACGAGGCTCCCGTGCTAATGCCACAGAACTACAACCCATGTCAGGTTTTCTGGGAAATGTAGTTCATTGCAGCTAATTTCCAGGGCAGCTGCCATCGTGAGAGAAAAGGCAAATTACAGCGCCGTACTCTGTTGTTCTTCCTTTTCGCTGGACATAGAGGATCTCAACTGTCCTTGCGAGAACGGGAGACCAGGGGGGTATGGGGCAAACGCCGGGACATGAGGCGAATGTCGGGGTGTAACATTTGGACCCTGCACCTTTGCAACAGACTCCTCTTCAATCTGTACTCCCTCCAGGGCCTGTACAAACCCCTACTCCTTCAGAGTCTCGGGATGTCTCCATGGACATCTTGTTCACTTTGCAGACCTTGGTATCAGAGTAGGGAGACGTTGTTGTAGCTCAGTCTTTGCCGCTTTTTCAAGGTCCTCCTGCTTTTGATTGAAACCAAGGACTAATTCCATCGCCACATTTCAGACATTCCTTTAGGATCTTGGTTTTTCCTCCACCAGCCAACCGCATAGACACCGACACCTCTCTGACTGATGGCTCTTCTCACAGTGATATGGCTGATGAGTTAGATGATCTGGTGTCAGGGGACAGTGAGCCAGCTGATCTGCTGCCCACGGATTCCCCCATGATGAAATTGGATCTTTCACGCCCTCATGGCTCCGATGTTAATCCAGGAGAAAGTATGTAGTGTCCATTCCTGTCCTGGAAGACATTTGGGAGGATGGTCTGCTTGTGATCAGAAACCCTTTCAATGCGCCACACAAAAGAAATTATTTTGAGAAGAAGTGTAAGGCTCCTGAATCCACCCCAAAATATTTCCGTACCCAACCTAGCCCAAGTTCCTTCATCTCTGCAGCAGTGCGCAAATGCTCTGCCAACCCTTTTTCCCCCTTGCTTGGTACCTCTGGACAAGGAGGGTAAGCAGCTGGGTCCATTTGCAGAGTGAGTTGTCTCTCCGGCTGTTGCCACCACCATCAAGGCGGGAAACTCTATGGCTATTACCACCAGTTTTGCCCAGGAGCTCTGGTATAAATTGGGCCCTATCTTTGAGTGAGATAAGCTCCTTTCCCGATCGCCGCGGGCCATGGGGAACCGAAGCAGTCTGCCGTGCAGGAGGCAGCAGAAGAGGCAGAACGAACAGTGGCATCCTATCGAGCGGACATGTGTGCAGACACCAGTGAGTTTACCATTGTCTGATAATTCTGGTACGCTCGGTAATTGACCGCTAATAACAATTAATTATTTTCCAATTCAAGTTTTTATTAGAACGATTTTGCATAACAAAACAATGGGGGGGAGGCCAAACACGGCACACTATATAATCGCATACAGTATTTGCACATTACCCTCCCCAATTTAACTCCCCCACGCCCCTCAAAGCCCCCTGGTATGGGAAACTTCAAACCTCCAGTCTGTGCGGCTTCGTCCGCCACCCTCCTGTCATGGTCATGAAGTCGGGGGCACAGGCATGCAGGGGTCGCATGCACAGGAGACCTGGATGGACACTGTCCTGGTGCCTTTGGCACCAGGCCCATGAACAAAAGTAAACAAGAACATCCATTTAACACCAAAAAGCTTTTATTATGGACATAGCACTTCAGAGGCATTAACCTTGAACATTCCATCCATTAAGCAGGATGCATTAACCTTGAACATTCCATCCATTAAGCAGCCCCAAGTGTATTCTTGGGTGTTGCTGCTAGTGGACTGCCCTTGCACGTGCTCACTCTCTAGAAGTGGCAGGGTGTGGCTGGTAAGCCGGCCCTAATGGGCGTACCCACGATCTCAGCTATATAAGCTGCCCGATCCTCAAGACAGACGCTTCGCATTATTCTGCAATTGCAAGCAGCGTAACGCTCACCGTCGCCTGAGGTCAGACTTACCTTTGAAGATCCTGCTTCCTGGACATCCTGCTTCCTACCAGCATACTTACCAACTGGGGAAGCTGTTCTTACCTGTACATCTCTACGGCGTACCAAGTATTCATCTTTGCACTTGCCGGAACGCTGAAATCTTCATCGTCGACAGCAACGCCTGCAAGGAAAAACAGACGACAAGGTTAGACATCGAAAAAACAGTCAGTTTAAGGTTGCGCTTCGCCATACTTCGCGCTTTTCCTTAAACCATCAGTTACCTGCTGTCGAACATTGCGGTAGCATCCATCTTCCTTCCGGCCGCGTCTCGCGTCTCACAGCTGCATTGAGGCCGCATTTCCATCTAAGGGAAGAAAACAGAAGAGAGACATTATTGCAGGCATAAATATGAGCAACATATAAAGACATTAAACAGAACGAACAGCATCACAAGAAAGACTTACCAATCATAATGAGAAGCATAGTCGCAGCTGGACTGGACTAATCCTTATCAGGGATCAGTGAAGGAACTAGATCCCATTCGACGAGCCCCTGCCAGAAGTAGCAGGAGGGAGAGCTTATCTTCCATAATTCACAGGTGAGCTTTATGGGCCGGCGTATGCTCACAAACTGTACTTTGGGGTGAAGGTTTCGAGAGGTACAACAATCACAGATTGGCGCACTCACACACTCTTATCTCCACGCAGGAGCAGTATCACCACGTACCACCGCTCACTGAGGAAGAGGCCTGAAGGGGGCGATTCAAGTTCAGGGAGGGCTGCAACCGTGCCCCAACGCCTCCGCAGAGACCAGGCGAGCGTAACTCCCCCACCCCCACCTCTTGCCTCCAAACATGCACACATTTGAAAGTCCAATGACCTTGGGCATGCCAGTCCAATAAAAGTTCCTCCTGAAGTTCCCTGATGGGGAAGGCTCGAGCTTCCCCTCCAAGTACCTCTCACTCATACAGACATCCTCCCCCCAAACCCCCGGACCTTCCAGGAGTTTCACCCCGACACATATTTGGCACAGAAACCACTCCATTCACTTACTAACCCCATACTGCTTCCATGGGGGGTGGCTGTAATTCTCTCCATCTAAATGTTCTTGGATCTGTTTTCCCTGGCAGGCACAACCTCTTCCATCTCGTAGCCCGGCAAGCCCTAGCCACAAGCAGCAGAAAATGGGCCAAATGCCCTCTAAACCCCCCCTCAACCAACTCCAGCCCAAAAAGCACCAACATCAGAGTTTGCTACCGGGTGACATGTCTATCTCCTTAATCCAACTCAGCACTTCCGTTCAGAAAGATTGCATCAGCTCTCAGTCCCACCACATATGCCAACATATGGCTCTCTTACCACACTCATGCCAGCAAAGTGGGCTCCCCCAAAGAACATCACAGAGAGATGCGCCGGGTCATACTTCCACCTGTGCAGCAATACTATCCCATGGAGCTTGTATTGGCAGGCAATGGATGTTTTGAAACACTCTAGCACACATCTCCACCCCCAACCCCCATGCCTGCAAGTCTAATTCCACCCCCATAACCCTTTCCCCTCTATTCCGGAGCCTATCTGTATTGTTTCCACTTGCCTCCGACGAACGTCGCATACAAAAGGGAAATCAAGCCCTTCATTTCCGTACACATGTCGAACTTTCTCAATCAGGGTGAGCTCCCATTGGATCTGCTCCCTCCCAGTTTCCATCCGTAAGCACCCCATTCAATTGTAAATATGAAAAAACATAACTTTCCTATTCCCAGGGCCCTTTCCAGTTCAACGATCAGGTAAACCTCCCCTTCACCCATAACTGGCCCACCCTTGTCAGCCCCGCCTCAAACCATTGCTGGTATCTATCTAGGTTGAGAATCCGGTCCCGGGGCCCATATGCGGTCAGAGGGGACGGCAAAGTTGTCACTCCCACCATCCCCAGCCCCTTGCGACACAAGTCCCATATAACTCCAAGAATGGGATGATTCCTAATCCTACGCAGAATCTGATTCCCCGGGAACCAGAGCCATTCCCCCACTATGGCCAGTCTCGGGTGGTGGTTGTCTAAGCCCACCCGCTGGGGTTCCTTCTGTTCCCTTATTTGGGGGCACCAGGACCCAAAGCTGGGCTGCCTTGTAGTATAGGAAGGGGTCCAGCAACCCCACCCCCCCTTTCTCCTTGGGGAGAATCAGTGTGTCATAGGCAACTCTCGCTTACTTACCCTGCCATAAGAACCGCACTACCCATCCCTTGACCTCCCTAAACACTGTCTCTGGTCCGACAATGGGTTTCATCTGGAACAAATATAACAATCGGGGCATGAGGTTCATCTTCACAGTGTTCAACCGACCCATCCAGGAAATCGTAAGGCCGTCCCATCTCTACATGTCATTATGCAACCTCCCCAACAGCGGGGGAGTTGGGAGGGCAAGGGGGTAATTGACTTCAAACACCCTAGCCACCTCACTAGTAATGGACACCCCCAGATAGCACAGGAAATCCTCCCTGACCTCCATACCCCGTCTCCTCAGCTCTTTGACATCCTGCTCCCCCTCCCGACCAAATGGAAACAGTGTACTTCACCCTGTTGACCCTGAATCCGGAGAAAACCCTGTACTGCTCCATCACCTCCACAACAGCAGGGACACAAACTCCCTGGATTCCGGAGGTGTAGCAGGACATCGTCTTCGTATAGCCCCAACTTGTACTCTCGTTCCCCCACCCTAATACCTTCTACCCTGACATCCGCTCTCAACTTCTGAGCCAGGGGCTCCAGAGATGGGCAAACAGTAGCAGGGATAGGGGGCATTGCTGCCTCGTCCCCCTCTCGACCCCAAACCATCTTGAGAACCTCCCATTCGCCGCAACACATTATACAGGTCATGCGTAAAGAGAGTTTACACCATTCAGGATCTGCACCCCGAACCAAAATTTGCATAGTACCGCCCCCAATCGACCTGGTCGAAGGCCTTCTCTGTGTCAATTGATAAGAGCACAGGATTGCCTTTTCCCCTCACCCAGTCCATAAGGTGGAGAGTTTTCCTCAGTGTCCGCTCCCTGCCTCCCTCTAATGAATCCCACTTTACCCGAGTGTATTAACTTGGGCATGTGCGCGTCGTGTCTGGTGGCCAGGACGCGCGTAAAGATTTTTTCACGTCAACGTTCAAGAGGGAGATCTGACGATACGACCCCACCTGATGGGGATCTTCCCCTCTTCATGTATCACTGATATCCGAGCCCTCCCAAAGGACCTTCCACTATTTCTTCCGCTGTCTTCTCCAATTTGCCCCCCACCTCTACGACCTGGATCCACCGCTGTGCCCGAATAAATGCAGCCAATAACCGATCCCCCTTGCCTGCCCCCCCCCCCCCCCACCCCCTACTAGTACTTTTTGCTGCAGGTACTGATGTACTGATGCTTTTGGACAATCTTGCTTTCCTCCAACAGCTTAAGCTCCTCCAGTTTCCCCTATGCTCACCCAACAGCCGCCCTATCTTCCCTGTTGTCCTATCCATCTCTTTTTCCAAGACACCAACATCCCTCCTCATCCTATTTTCTGTCAATGTTCTCTCTTCTTGTGTGCTCACTCCGCGATAAACAGACCACCCCAGGTCGCCTTTGCAGCGTTCTAAACCGTACATAGATCCACTTCTCCTGTTTCATTCAAGGCAAAGAACTCTCCCATTGCCTCCTCCAGCTCCACCCTAAACTTCTGATCCTTCCAGAGCCCCTTGTTACATCTCCACAACATACTATGAGTATGCATCCCCACCAGGGAGAGATCCAGTCCCACTCTATTGGGATTGGACCAATTAACCGGGGTAAACTCTCTCCCCAACACAGTCTTTCAACTCCCCCGACACACAGATATAGTCCATTTGTGTATAGGTGCCATGCAGCGGTGAAAAGTAAGTACTCTCCTTCCTGCTGATGCCGTAGCCACTGGACATCATGAAAGTCCTGATCGCGCAGGCAGTCCGCCATGCCCCCACTTGTCCCTGAGAGGGCCACACCAACCTCCTCCCCTGGACTCCACCTGTCCACCAGCTTCAGGTCGGCCCATGCGTTAAAATCCCCCCCTGCACCTCTCCCCCCCAGGACCAGGAGTCCACCACCTTCTCTTCTAACCTCTGAAAATCACTGTTTTAAGGAAATGCAACTGCCCTTGGTTAGGGGCATATAGAGTCGCAAAAGAAAATCTTGTGCCTTTGATGGTTTGATGGTGCCAGAGACAACCAGCACCCTACACGTATCACTCCTCCACACCACCACCACCACCACCACCTCCTCCTCTATTCTCAACCGCTTATGTACAAGGATTCCCACTCCCCCTTTCTTAACATCACAGGAAGCCCAATAGGACTGCCCCACCAAACCACAAGGAATCCTCTGTTCCTCCCTTTGTATCAGTCTCGTCTCTTGTAGATACAAAACATCACATTCACCCCTCTGAACTTCCCTGGCCACTAGGGATCGCTTATTTGGCGAATTCAAACCGTTAACATTCAGGGTGAATATCCGCAAACTGTCCACCTCCCTCCCCTCCCCCCACACTCACCCCTTGGCACACCATGCAATAAAACGGTAGCAGTTCCCACCAGGGGCAAGGGTAACTAAGTCTGCCACTTTCATTGTCCATTCTTCCCCAGTAAAGTCCCCCATACCAGACCCCCCCCCAACGCAAACCCCAACAAACGCCCACTACCCTTTCCCACTTGAGGTGCCCATTGCTGAGAGAGAAGACATTGTGAGAGAAGAAATGAAGGTAACAAGATAAGAGGAAGTAGGAAACATTACAAAGCTCTCCACAATGGACCACCAGGAAGATTCACCCCCAATCTCACCCCTCTAAGTAAAGCGCGTCCTTCTGCCGCGCAGCAAACCAATGCAACAGTAAACCTTAACGACCATAGTGTAAGCCGGTGGTCACCAGTCCTATGCCTGATTCTCATTTCACCGGTGAGTGAGTGTTCGGACGCCTGTATTTGAGTCCCCATAGAACTCTTTTACATTGCAGTAGACCTCCCTCTCTCTCTCCTTCTGTTTGGCCTCTCCACCCTCTCCTCGTTCCGTGCCTCCTTCCATAGCCTTGTTTCGTAAGATGCCGAAGAACCTCCTCTGCCTCTGACCCCTTCGTTACTCGGTATTCGATGTTCTCTAGGTCCTCTAACTTCAGCTGCACATTTTCCTCCCTGACCTCCAAATCCGTCAGACGATCTTCAAATTTGATTTAACAAATGTCCGCATTCAGGTGGTTAGCATCTATTCCCTCCAGCCTATTTTCAATCGTGTCCATTCGTCCCTTCAGGTCGGACACCGAAGCCTGCAGTTCGCCCCTCAGCCCCTCAGCGCCTTGATTGCCTGGAGAATGTCTCTAATATCCTCCTTGGTGGGCAGGGACTGAACATCCACCTGAGTCAGTCAGTCATCTGTCCTGCTCCAGCGCCCTGCTCCATGTCGACTGTACGCCAAAGGTGTGCCGCTGCCCCATGCTGTATGGCCTCAGGATCCACTTTAATCCAGCTGACTACCCCCACCTGACCCACTGCGGGAGCAGCGGCCCGGTGGCTCACCTGCAGCTCTGTACCACCTCAAAGTGTCTTTGAACAGCCCTTTCTGCAATCCCCCCTTAGGGCAGGGTTCCCCTTCCAGCCTTCAGGGGGCCCCACAGACCTGCAGCATCCCCACGCCTCTAAGCTGGGGAGAAATAGTGGCTGCTTAAACATTGGGATTGCTCTGTAGCCCGTGCTCTGGGTAAAAGAAAAATTGTAGATGAGTGGCTGGCTGCTATGCAAGCGTTGGCGTCGGTAATATAGTCTCTGGTGATAATTGGAACGTTTTATGAATCTGCCTGAGGTGGTCAGTGGTGGTTGCTAATTGCGTTTGGTCCTCGGGTTCAAAAGCTGATATTCTTTTCTGATGCATGGGCTCTGTTCAATTGAGGGGAACACTCCAGGCTTCAAATCGGGTAAGGGTGACAGACTTCAGGGGGAAAGCTGTAAGGCCTCCTCTGCCAGCACCCCTCCTCCAGACCAATGTCCTCACAGGGGCCTCGCAGTCCAGCCCCACCACACTCTGAGGCATCTGCTGGCAGGAGTCCCCCATGCCCTTCCCCCGCTAACAGTCCACCGACGGGGCAGCTGGTCCAAAGGCACAGAAGGTTCTGCTGTTGCCTCGCTGCAAAAGCCCCTCGGGGGGCCTCCGTACACTGTGCAAGGCAGGATTCGGGCTGCTCTTCACTCCGATCCACCCACAGGATCTCGCTGGAATCCCAGCGATGGGCCGGTACTGCAGCAAGTCCACCAGGGAGCTCTCCAGATTGCAACTCCCACGTAATACGCAGCTTCACAGAACACAGGGGCTGGTGGGGCAGTCGGTGGCCTCCCTTCACTCTATCGGCCTCAGGTTGCCCTGGCACACTGCACGACTCACAGTTCCCTCCAGTGGCGGGTCCCAAGCTCCAGCCAGCACTCCAACCGCAGAGGCACTCCGGGAAGCTGGGTCCAGATGGTATGCACCGGACACTCGCAGCGGCCCGCCTGGTTGTCACTTGCACCACTTCTGGAGGCCCTGCGGGGTCGTCTCCACTTTTCCAGTTCCTTGCCCTCGTTACCACCACCACCAGCAACACAGCTCCGACTCCAAAGTACCCCAAAGCCATCCAGGGTCTGTCTCTCCCCACCGGCAGCAATCAAGGTCACTAGGCGGCCTGCTGTTCCATGTAAATCTCTGTGGAGGGGCTGAGATTGCCGGAGCGAACAATCAGGCGGCCATCACAGTCAGCATCCCCTGGTCCTAACAACTATTTTGAATATCGAACTAATATAAAGAAGTCACATTGGCGTAATAAGAACTTCATAAAAAAGACCAGAAAAGAAAGGTTATAATCATTACTATTATCAAAGCCAATATTATTGCCAAGACAAAGAGGGGGGGAATACTTAAAAGAGCATATAATCCTTATTGGCTAAATAACAATAGAACATTATTGCAGAAAGATTGTAACCATTATTGCCAGAGTGAGTAAGAGGCAACAGTTGAACAAGACATCAACAAGCATTGTCAAATCCAAAAAGGCACAAGATTAATAAAGAAACATTGTCAGCCGTTATTTGATGTGAAAGTGGGAAAACAAGAGTGGCAGGAGAGAAGCCCTCTTGGTAGAAAGTATCAAGGAGGAGATGAGCATAGCCTGCATTGCGTGTGGCAAACACAACAGTGGAAGAAACTGCATCAATGTGTCTAATGTCTTCCCAAAAGAAGTTGTGAATTTCGATGTTGATAGACTTTTCCAAAAGGTTTGAAGTAAACCTCACCACAGAGTACTTGTAGTAATGCTGGGAGCTTTTGTCCTGACAGGTAGGACACAGACCTTTTAGTGGTCGTCCTGGCAGGTTAGTGGACCAGGAAGAAATCATTGAAGTACTGCATTCTGGTTGAAGGTTGTGGAGAAGAAGTGGCAAGACCACTAAAGTGTTAACTAAAATTGTTGTGGAATCATCCTGACAAAACAGAATTGTTGATACAGAAAAAATGGGAAAGTATTTTGGTTTTCTTAAGGAGAAGTTGTGTTGAACTTTTGTCTTTATATGTGGTGAGATAGACTTTAACAAAAGTTGAACCAAACGCACAGTCTAAGTGAAATACTTTTGGAGTAAGAAGGACTTTATGATCAAAACCTGGCTACAACAAGGAACTTTCTTAATTGAATCTGTGATTGGATATCCTGCTTTGAATCTGGGGAAGGGGGATCTGCCCCAGGTTACAAGGATAAACAGTTATTAGATTTATGTTGAATGCATCTGTTATTTCTGTTAAATTTGAATTGCCATATATTGCCTTTATGAGTTTGTATGTAAAGGTGTGAGGGACAGATTCTTTTTTATTAGTTTTCCTTTAGTATATTTTGATATGCAAGGAAATCGTCTCTAGGTTATGGATAGTGAGGCGTTTATCAAACCCTCATGAGTTAATAAAATGGCTGCCTGTGAAAAACCTTTACCAAGTTGTCCGCCTCACATATCTGACCCCTCACAGACCTTTAGAGCAGCGGCGCCCGTCTTTTCGATCTAACAAATCCCGCTTTCCCAGGACCTCGTTGTACTACAGGTCCTCCTGTCGATCCTAAACTTCATGCCCAGGCACCTCCAGGAAGGGTTATAAAGCAAGATCCCAGGCATATCTGGGAAATTGGCATCATTGCTCTTCTTTGCTCAGAAGCCAGATTCCAAAGCAGTCCTGACCAGGCCCCCCACTTCCAGTCCCCAGTGGGGGTGTAACTTTCCAACTTTGTCACGCAGTGGACTGCCAACACCACAGACGAATGGGTGTTGTCCCTGTTTCTACACGGTCACACTCTGGAGTTCACCGGCCATCCTCCATCCATTCCTCCCGTGCCAAAGCCAAACAAAAAAAACATCTGCTGCTGCTTCTGCGTGAGGTGCAATCCCCCCTTGCCAATGGAGCGATGGAGCTTGTTCAAACTCCTCTGTAAGGCACAGGAGTATACTCCAGATACTTTCAGGTCAAGAATAAATCAGGAAGTTGGAGGCACATACTCGACCTATGCAGACTCAACAAGCTCTACGGTCCCAGACTTTTTGCACAGTGACGTTCCAGCATATCATGATCCAACGAAGCTTCAAATCAATGTCCTAGAGCTATAGGCTGTTTTCTGGGCCCTGTAGTCCTTCAGAGCTAAACTGCGAGACTGGGTGGTTTGCGTCTTCACAGACAACACAACCACCATGTTTTATATTTGCAAACACTGGGGCACCTGCTTAACTGGTTCGGTCAGCGGAGGCCCAGGCACTATGGTCGTGGGCTCTGACACACAATGGCCCTCATTACAACCCAGGCGTTAAGGGGTTAACGGCGCCGTACAAGGTGGCGGCGCCGTTAAACCCTTAATGCTGATTACGAGGTCCCTTTGCGGGTTGGAGACTAACGCCTGCTTTTTGCAGGCGTTAAAAACCAACCCGCAAAGGGACCTTGGTGCTAAGTACGGTGCCGCAATTTGCGGCACCGTACTTAGCGCCTTCCCCATTCCCATTGAGCCCTATGGGGCAAAAATGGGAATGGGAATGGGGAAGGGCCATGGCGGCATGCGGAATTACCGCCCCGCCAACCTCGGAATGGGGCGGTAATTCCCCATTCCGCCATGGCGGAGTCGGTAAGTTACCGTCATGGGCCATGGTGCTATTAGCACCATGGTCCAACGGCAGGGTCGTAATGAGGGCCAATATGTTCCAGATTCTTTTTCACCTAGTAGGGATCCACAATACAGTGATGGATTCCCTCAGCAGAGAACTCTGATCCTGCCACAAGTGGGAGCACCTCCAAACCCAGGTTCTCCCTGTGGGGGTTTACAGAAGTAGACCTCTTCACGACTGCAATGAACTAAAAGTGTAAAGCATTTGCAAGCAGATTTCATCAGACTACGGAGTCTGGGAGACGCGTTCTTCCCATGGGAGGGAATGTTCCTCTACGCCTTTCCCCTGATCCAGCTCGTGCCTCATGTGCTCCGTGCGCTGAAACGGCAGCAATGCAGGATGATCCTAGTAGCCCTGCCAAGTCTGGTACTCGGATCTCCTACAGCTCTGAGGCTCCTCCCATCAGGACACTCTTCAATCTTCTCTCCAGAGACAGCGGGTCCGTTCTACACCACGATCAAGCATCCCTTGACTTGACAGCCTGGCTCCTGCATCCCTAAAGTTTGAGATTGTACCTCTACCTCCAGACTGCTGGGATGTCTTAACCATGGCACGAGCATCCTCTACACTGTCTTGTTATTAGAGCAAGTAGAATCACTTCGCCACGCCATCTGGTATGCAGGTCAACGTCTCAACCCTTTTCATGTACAGATACTGGACGTCTTGTATCTCCTTTGCTTGGCCAAAGCTGGTTTAGCGCACTCTTGCTTCAAAGTGCATTTGGCTGCCATTTCACGTTCTACACATTCCCAGGTATGCCTTCTCTATGGTCTCACATACTGGTCATAGAATTCCTCACGGGACGGTTTTGCTCTCTTTCTGTCCGAGCTTCTACTCCATCCTGGGAGTTGAACGTGGACCCCTCCAAGCTAATGGGTCCTCCCTACAAGCCTCTACACAATGCTTCTTTGAAGTTTTTGTCATGGAAGACAGCTTTCTTGTCTGTCACTACTTCTGCTAGGCAGGCAGGTGAAATCCAGGCTCATTCCTGTAAGCCTTCTTACTTGACTTTTCATCAATCAAAGTTGGTCCTTTGCATGAACCCTTCTTTCATGCCAAAGGTTCAGTCTTCATTTCACCTTAATGAACAGCTGGTTTTGCCTGTCTTCTTTGGTTTTCCTGCTGAACGCTCCTTGCATTCTCAATGTGGTCTGAACACTAAAGTTCTATGTGGCTCGGAAAAAGGACTTCCACAAGTCATCACAATTGTGGGAACGCTCTTTGAAAGTCTTCTATCGCAGATGGTTGTCAGTATGTATTTCACACTTTCATCAGCTGGCTAACAGGCTCCTTCCAGGCAGACCTAGAGCACACTCTACAAGAGCTGTAGCTGCTTCTACAGATTTTCTATCCGTTGTTCCCCTGCTGGATATTTGCAGGCCAGCCATGTTAAGAACTGTCCATACCTTCACGAGGTCTTACTGCATCGAAAGGAATTCCGGGGAGGAGTCCCAGGTTGGCCAGGCAGTGCTACACAACCTGTTTCAGCGAGGTGTTTCTGAGATGAGTTATTTCCTATAATTGAGCTTTACCTCCACCCTTGTGGTTTTTATGTATGTACTGCTTTGTAATCTTATTCAAACAGAATTTGAATTTATGAAAGAATCAATGCTGGAGAAGGAATTGGTTACTTCCCTGTAACTCCTGTTCTCCAACATTGGTATCTTTCATAGATGTACATGGAACC